>NC_047055.1:21041812-22282251 GCF_011762595.2 Tursiops truncatus | reverse complement strand
CTCTGTCTCCTATGTATAAGGCCCCAGGACTGAGTCACTCAGTCTGTGGCTTGACCCGCTTACTCTCCAGTGTGGCTGTTTGCCCTGCCCATACTATCTATCTTTTCCTCTGAGACCCCTCTCAGGGGCACAGGTCTGGACCCAGTCACTTTTCTTCTCATCCTACCTGATTTTGTGTATATCTTTCTTCCAACCTTGGTTGTACAGGTGTCCTTCTGCCAATTTCCAGTTAGTTTTCAGTGAGAATTCATCCACATGTCGATCTATTTTTGATGTGTTTGGGGGCGGCAGTGGGGAGGTGAGCTCCACATCCTCTTACTCCACCACCTTGATCTCTCTCCTCTAACAGCTTTTAAGTACTCGACTCATGCCCACCAATTTTGCACCTTTGGCTGCTGAGATTCCTGTTAGGAACACATCTATTGTTTCTTTCAGAAAAAGATCTATTTATAGTGGTAGATGCCCTAATGGCTTCTATTAGTCTGGCTTGTGCCTGCTTAGATTTTGAGGTGTCATTGGTCAAAACAGTTTGAATTTCTTGCCTTAATTTATTTCCCCAAATCCCCTAGCAGTTTATGCTATGGACTTACCTTGAGGCTTTGTGAATCTCCTAATAGGTACCATCTTGCTTTCTTCAATTGAGTTGTACCCATTATTTTCCCCTGTTGAAATAATCGTCCTTAATTCAACCAGATTTATGTTTCTGGCTTCCTGTGCATAGTTCCTGAGACCTGTCAGGACCTCCAAAAGGCACTTACCTTGTAGATGAAGCTTGCCATGAAACCCAAATGCTGTGACCCATTAAGTCTCACTGTGAAAAATATGGAGTCTCTCATACACCAGTATTCCACCTGGAAGGATTAGGGAAAATTTGAAGAGTTCAGAATGCAAAATATGTTGCTTGACCTGAGAGAAGCTTATTAGTGATCCTGGAGAGTAGCCCAAGAGGCAGTGAACCAAAAGGGCTCTGTGGGTATCTTTACTTGCATCTAGGAGCCGTACCTGGAATCAGCAGCAGCTGGTTTTGGGTCTCATCTTATCGCCAAACCTGTCAAATGACAGGCTAAAACAATTTAGTAATGAATTTGATATCCTTTATTCAAGGAAAAATAATCCATGGATTGAGGGTGTATAGTGCCTCACAAGCAGTGGAGAGTAGTCTTGCCAAAATCTTTTGGGAAGAGTGAGTTTTATACAGTTAGAAGCAGCAATGCTGAAACAGGGTATGATTGACTGGGAGGTTGGGAACTTCTCTTCTTGTTGTTGTTGAGGTATAGTTGATATATAGTATTATATAATTTTCATTTGTACAACATAGTGACTCACAATTTTTAAAGATTATACTTCATTCGTAGTTATAACATATTGACTGTATTCCCTGTGGTGTACAATATATCCTTGTAGATTATTTTATATACAGTAGTTTGTACCTCTTAATCCCCTACTCCTATGTTTACCCCTTCCCCCTGCCCTCCCTCCCTGGGGATTTCTTTATAAGTCTTGCTGATCATATTTTTATGGTAAGGCGACCTCACTAAAGCTAAGTTGGAGGATTGTGATTGGTATATCTTAGGTTTCCTTGACAAGTATTTCCCCTAAATGCAGGCTGACTTAGGTTTAGATTTGTCATGTGGGCTGGGCCCTTGGGGTGGCCATCATTTTTTGGGTCCTGATATACAAATTAACTTTATCAGCTCCAGTCCCAGAGTGCTTCAGGGCATATATATTATGTCTTATATTATATTATATTATTATAAAATATATTTAAAACATAATACAAAAATATATTTTACATATAGTATTTTAGGGATTTATTTTTATTTATATTAACAGACTTGATGTCAACCTATATTAGATATATTTAAAACAAATGTATCATACTGAAGAAACAATATAATACTAAGCAGTAATATATTATTCCTAAGGAAGATACATACAAATGATACACATAATTATAGAGAGTTGAAAAATAAGGAATTATTTTCAACATGTATCATGAGGCCAGCATAACCATGTGATATTCTCACTTTTGTGCAATCCCCTCCAGTTGAATATGGGCTGGACCTAGTGACTTTCTTTGAACTAAATGTGGCAAAGGTGATGGGATGGTACTTCCAAGATTGCATTACAAAAGTCTGTGATTTCTGTTTTTGTGACGTTCTCTTGCTCTAGTTTGATCACTGTGAAACAACCAGCTGCCATGTTGTAAACTCCCCTAAGATTTATGTACCCAGGAATGTCTGTAAGAATGTATCCAGATGAGATTAGCATTTGAATGGTGGACTCAATAAAGTAGATTGCCCTCCCCAGTGTGGGTGGGCAGGCATCACACAATTCATTGGGGACCTGAATAGAACAAAAGACAGAAGAATGAGGACTTTGCCCCTTATTTTCATCCTGTCTGATTACTTGAGCCATTGGTCTGCCCCTGCCCTCCAAACTCCTGGTTCTTAAGCCTTTAAATCTGACCTGAAATCTATACCACTGGCATCCCTGGTTCTCAGGCCTTCAGAATAGGACTGATTTACATCACTGGATTTCCAGTGTCTCCAGCTTACAGATGGTAGATCATTGGAATTTTGAGCCTCCTCTGTAATTACATGAGCCAATTCCTTACAATAAATCTCTTCCAAGAATATCCTATTGTTTCTGTTTCTCTGGAGAATACTGGCTAATACAGTTACTAAGCATTGGTGTAAATTTTTATACAGCGATAGGTAACATCTAAGAAGAACATTATGAGTAGGTGAAATTATATGCCAATTTTATCCATAGACTTAGATGCAAAAACATAAGTAAAATATTAGTAAACCAAATTCCATGATGTAAAGCAGTAATATACTACAGTAGACTAGGTTTGTTTTGAATACAAGGTTTGTTCAGTTTTTGAAAATAGCTTTCTCACAGTATCAGAATAAAAGAGGAAAATCATATAATCATTTTTATAGAGTGTGTATTCTTGCAATGATAGAATAATAGATCAGTCAAATGTAATGGAGAATGCAAACACAAACTCATAAATATGTGGACAAAATTTATAACAGTTCATACCACAGTGCAGTGGGGAGGGGATGCTGTTTTTCATAAAATGATTCTGGTCAACTACGTGGAGAATTTTTTGGAAGGAAAAGATACTTGATCTTTGTCTTACACCCTCCCTCTCCACACACATCATATAGATATAGGGGATTGTAGAACTGAGTGCTAAAGGCAAATAATAAAGATTTGGAAGATAACATGTGGGGATAGCTTCAAGAGTAGGGAAAGCAATAGCCATAATGGAAAAGATTAATATATTATAACTTTATTAAAATTTAGAACTTTTGTTACTCATCATTAAAAGAATGAACATATAAACCATGGAGTGAAAGAATATATTAATAATACCAATACTGAATTCATATCTAAAACCTACAATTTGTTAAAAAAGGGTAGAAAACAAAGGGAAAAAAAGACTTTTCGTAATAATATAAGCAAATCACCAGTAGGCATAAGGAAAGGTACTTAAACTCATTAATAACCAGCAAAATAAAATTATAATTAGATGCTACTTATATCCATCAGAATGGAAAAAATTTTAAAGATTGACAATTTCAAGTGTTTTGAAGATGTGAAAGAACTCTCACATGCTGTTGGTGGGAATATAAATGGTTACATCTCTTCAGGAAATAATGTGTCATTATATATTAAAGTTGAAAATACATATGTCCTGTGCTCCCACAGATACATTTCTAGGAATGTATCTTCCACATACGCTTGTACATATGTAAAATGTACAATGATATTCAGTACAGCATTTTTATAGCGGCATAAGACTGAAAAAAGTGTTCATCAGTGGGGATTGATCAGATAAATTCTGGTATTTCTGTGCAATGTAAACTATGCAGTTGTTGAAAAGAATGATGTAGTCCTATATCTACCAATATAAAACTATATGAATGATATATAAGATAAAATAGTAATATGCAATGGAGTATATGTTTCTTAAAAGTGAGCTATCTATATATATATTTCTCTTGTAAAACTATTTTATTTTAAAAATGGATAAAAGTTGCTTCTAGAGAAGAAAACTGGTGGTAAAAAAGTTTGTATCTTTTGTATCATATGCATATATAACCTATTTAAAAATAACTTTTAAAAGAACTACAGAAAAGACAGGAAGTAGTAGCTAATGATGCATTACTTTGATTATAAAAGGACCCTCAGAAATATGACAACTGTAGGTATCATTTTTTTGTGTGATATTGAAAATAAGCACAGTCTCTAAAATTGACAGTTGTCTATGAGATGCTTGGTAAGAGTTGTTTGGTGTTTAATATTACTGCCTTATGTACTTACTCTTTGCTTAATGCATTTGTTAACATAGCTGCTCATACAGGATGGTGGGGAGGAGTGAAGGCAGGTGAAGGGGATTGATCATAAACATTGCACTACCTTAACCAGAGGGATAGAAAGTTTGCTAAGTTACATTGGGGAGATTTCCTGAAGTTTTACTCCAATCTATATATGCATCTTCTGCAGTCTGGGTTCAAACTGTGTAATAGTTGCACCTGCTATTCTTAAAATGTAGCTAAAGATTGAATGGTGAACTAAATAGACACTTGATTTTGCTATTGAGAGCAGTGACTGCAGGTGTAAGTAATTTTGCATTCTATTCTGTCTCCTCCAGCTTACGGCCAAAAACATATCTTTTAAAATCTAGATTCCTGTTGTAAGTTGGGAGGAGCATATGACTTTTGAGCAGCACCCAGAAATTTAATTTTCAAAAAGGATATGACAATCTATGTTTAAAGGCTTTGGTGGAAGACCAGGGTCTTTGTACCTAATGACAGATCTAAGAACTGCATTCCACTCTTTTTATACATTTTTGCATTTTTAAATCTCAAAAATTTACCACAGCTCCTCTTTCTAAGGTTATAAGAGTTTACTGCAAACAATTTCTTTGTAGAGGAACTTAATTAAAAAGTATAGGTGGGACTCACATTTGCAATGAGTATTTCCCTGAAGAATTGTGTATATCCTGAATTCTGGAAAATTAAATTACATTTTACATGCAGTAGGGGAGTTTTCTATTTAAGGACAATCTTTGATTTGTCATTTCATTTTATTAGGCTTGCTTAATTAAATTTAGCTTAGTGGAGGTAAAATTACCCAGTACCTGGCATTGTTATCCACTATCAAAAGCAGCATTTAATTTAGTTTAAAGCAAAAGAAAAATCTTACAGATGTTTGAACTTATCAATTTAGTCCACAAAATTGATTAGGTAGCTATTTGATGACAAAATTTGAAAGTGAAACAAAGTAGCAGGGACTATAGAGAATATACAGTCTATGCTCTTGGGAAGCTTACACTGCAGAGTTGGAAAAAGTACAAACCCCTTTCCTCAAAATGTAACAAAATATTTATTAAGCAGTGTTCAGGGCAAGTGATCAATACAAAGTTACATATTCAACATAGAACAGGAGAAAATACATAGACCAAGGAAATGAAAATTGTGGATAAGTTAAATAGAAGCTACTTAGCAAGAAAAGGTTATCTGTTCACCAAGCAATGAGTACATTCATACTATCAACATGTCTGCTTTGCTTTTATCAACATGTGTACTTTCCTCTTCCCTCCTCCTTCCTCCTTCTCTGTCTTTCTTCTCTGTTCCTCCCTCCCTCCCTCCCTCCCTCCCTTCCTTCTTTCCTTCCTTCCTGCCTCCCTCCCTCCCTCCCTCCCCACTCCACACACACACACAGAGAGTGTCTGTTACTCCCCAGAACCAATAAACAAAATTGAAAAGATTCTTTTCCTGATGAAACTTCCAAGTTTAGACTGAGTCTGTGCTCAAGCCCTTTAAGAGCTTGAAAGCATTTTCATAAATTGTTCCCTGGTGCCTTTGACCTAATTTCTGAAAACTATTTGAAAACGTCAGGTGTCTGAATGCAAATTTTATCCTTATAGTTCATTAATAGCTCTATAAAAGTTAAATATATGAGCTGCTGCAAATTGAAGCAGCTAAACTATTTGCTTAATGGATACATAGCCTGTGTACCATAATACTAAGAGGAATATAAGGTCATAGTATCAATTTCACTTGCTCATTTATTTTTTTTCCTTTCCTCATTCCTGCTTCTATGTGTTAAGGATGCAAATTTCTACTAGAGTATATCAAACTAAAAATAGTTGTTAAAATAATGTAAGAAAATAAAAAGTACTCTTTTGGTCAAGGCCTAATTTGAGAAAATATATACTATTTATTGAATATCAGATCTACTCTTGTGTTAAATGCTATATATATATATATATATATATATATACACACACACACACACACACACACACACACATATGTATACACACACATATATATATTATCTCATTTAAAATAAAACACAATAAGGTTATTATTACCATGTAGCAGATGAAATGAGCGGATAAAGACTTAACAACTTGCAGAAGGTCATGAAGCTAGTAAGCAATAAATCTGACACCAAAACCTGATTTTTTCAATTTCTTTTACACTAAATTGGAGTCAGATTATCTAAGTCCATATTTCATCTCTGTCAGTTATTAAATGTGTGACCATGGGCAAGGCAGTTAACATCTTTCTGTCTCATTTTTTTGGTCTTTGTCTTTAAAACAGGATCTATATCTAGGAGGTTCTGGAGAAAAAATTAGTTGATATATATGAGGCACTTAGAAGAGTGCCTGATGTGTTAGTTATTTTATTATTGTTGTTGTTGTTGTTATAATACTATTGGGGGAAAAGGATATGAATTGCCATATTTTTATTTACTGAAAGAGCTTGATATGACCACTTGCACTTGGTAATCCATCACAGTTGGAGAATGGAATGTTCTGACTAATTCAATATTGTGTTTGATAGAATGTTATAAAATACATCTTATTCACATAATAGATTATCAAAGAATGTAAAAACATTATATATACTATACCAAACTTATAGTGAAGAAATTTTATCTTTTAAATGAATCAGAAAATTCTTCCATATATGTTGCAGCTCTAGACTCACCAATAAAAAAATCCACTTATAGACTTTTGGTTACCAGTCCAGCATGTAAGAAGTTTAGAAGTTACCACTTCATCCTCGAAGTAAATACTGAATAAACTGAAAAATCAACAGCTATTCTTAGATCTGTATGAGAAGCGAGTTCACAGGCCAAGAGCAGAAACCTCCATAGGAACCAGTGCCAGGGTAGGAAATCCTAAACCGTTATTGATTAATTGCTGGAGTCTCAGTGTGGACAAGTTTGAGAGATAAAAACTCCAAGGGGACCCAGTCATCAGGACCCCCATACTTTTGTGAGTTTTACATCCTAGAGTTCTACCAGATTCTTACAATGAATATTGGAGAAAAATCCCTTCCTGCTTCTGGCAAGGGAGGGGACAAAGCACCATTTTGAAATACACCAGAGCATTCTGTTATTTTTAACAATGTCTGCCCTTCAGAGGAACTAACCAGACCTTAACCTGCTTGGGCTTTTACTAGAGCCTAACTGACCTGGGGGGAAGGAAATACTCAAGTCAGCTCTAGCCTTCCACGTGAGAGAAGGGAAATACCCAACTCAAACTTACTCTACCCATCCTGTCCCACGAAACTGGAGGGGGAACTGAGCATCATATGAAATGTTCAAAGAAAACCACAAAAGGCAGCCAAATAATGGAAGACAAGAATAGGAACTAAGGGGACTTCCCTGGTGGTCCAGCGCTTAAGACTCCATGCTCCCAATGCAGGGGGCCCAGGTTTGATCCCTGGTCAGGGAACTAGATCCTGCATGCCTCAACTAAGAGCCTGCATGCCTCAACTAAAGATCCCGCACACCACAGTGAATATCCCGCATGCTGCAACTAAGATCTGGTGCAGCCAAATAAATAAATAAATAAATAAATATTTTTTAAAAAGAAAAGGAACTAAGAAGAACAAAAAATAGAAAAAAATTAACAAATGTGATAGATAGTAATCCAACTATATCAATAATGACTCTGAGCATCAATGATCTAAATGCATCAATTAAAAGATGGACAAAGGCAGGGTAGGTCCTCCCAAATGACCAAACTTTATGTTGTCTACAGGAAACCAACTTTAAATATAAAGACACAAATATTAAAAGTAAATGGATGGAGAAAGATATATCATGCTAACACTGATCAAAAGAAGGCAGGAGTAGCTGTACTAACTTCAGACAGAGCAGCCTTCAGATCAAGGAAAGTTATCAGAGATAAAGAGGGACATTACATAGTGATAAAGGGATCAATTCTCCAAAATGACACAAGAATCCTTAAGTGTTTGCACCTAACAACAGAGTGCCGAAATATGTGAGACAAAAACTGATAAAACTGCAAGAAGAAATAGATGGATCCAGTATCATAGATGGAGATTTCAGCACCTCCCTATCAGAAATGGACATATTCAGTAGGCAGATTATCAGAATAAAGTTGAACTCAACAATATCATCAATCACCTAGATATAATGGACATCTATAGTCTACTTGATCCAACAAAAGTAGAATATACATTCTTTTCAAGCTCACATGGGACATTTACTGTAGAACACATAGAGGATAATATAGGAGAAAATCTAGATGACCTTGGGTTAGGTGATGACTTTTTAGATACAACACCAAAGGCACGATCCATGAAAGAAATGCTTGATAAGCTGGAATTCATTCAAATTAAAAAATTCTGCTCTGCAAAAGTAATGTCAATAGAATGAGAATAATATCTATGGGCTGATAGAAAATCTTTGTGAAAGACACATCTAATAAAGGACTGTTATCCAAAATATACAATGCATTCTTAAAACTCAACAATAAGAAAACTAACAACCAATTAAAAATCGGTCCAAATACTTTGAAACCCCACTAAAGAAGATGTACAGATGGCAAATAAGCATATGAAAAGATCCTCCATATCATATGTCATCAGGGAAATGCAAATTAAAACAATGTGGTCACTACACATACCTATTAGAATGGCAAAAATCCAGAGCATCAACAATACCAAATGTTGGTGAAGATATAAAACTATAGGAAGTTTCATTTATTGCTGGTGGAAATACAAAATGTATAACCACTTTGAAAGACAATTTGGCAGTTTCTTACAAAACTAAACATACTTTTACTATATCATCCAGCAATCGGGCTACCTGGTATTTACCCAGAGGAGTTGAAAACCTATGTCAACAAAACCTGTACACAGAAGTTTATAGTTGCTTAATAATTGCCAAAACCTGGAATCAACCAAGTTGTCCTTCAGCTGGTAAATGTATAAACAAACTATGGTACAACCAAAAAGTGGGATATTATTCAGCACTGAAAAGAAATGAGCTATCAAGCCACGAAAATGTAGGGAGGAAATATAACTGCATATTATGAAGTGAAAAAAGCCAGTATGGAAAGATACATACTATGTGATTTAAACTATATGACATTTTGGAAAAGGCAAAATTATGGAGACAATGAAAATATCAGTGATTTCTAAGGTCTAGGAAGGAGGGAGAAATGAATATGCAGAGCACAGAGGATTTTAGGTATGTGAAATTAGTCTGTATGATACTATAATGGTGGATACATGCTATTA
The DNA here is from genome assembly GCF_011762595.2 of Tursiops truncatus. NCBI lineage: Eukaryota > Metazoa > Chordata > Mammalia > Artiodactyla > Delphinidae > Tursiops > Tursiops truncatus. The sequence continues at coordinate 22,272,664 of NC_047055.1, read as the reverse complement.
TCCATTTGTCCAAACCCATAGAATGTACAACAGCAAGGGTGAACTCTAAATTAACCATGTACTTTGGGTAATCATCATGAGTTAATGTAGGTTCATAAATTCATAAATTCTAACAAGTGTATCCTCTGTTGGTGGATGTTGATAATGGCAGAGTTTCTGCATATGTGGTGGTAGGGGAAATATGGGAGATCTCTGCACATTCTGCAGAGTACTGCTGTGAACCTAAAATTGTTCGAAAAAGTAAAGGCTATTAAAAAATCACTTGCCTTAATTTTTTTCAGCAATGAAATATAAGGCAAGAGTCTAATGAGATACAGGATAGAAAATAGAAATGAAATTGAGATATTTGTAGTGAGGTGGATGGACCTAGAGTGTGTCACACAGAGTGAAGTAAGTCAGAAAGAGAAAACAAATACTGTATGCTAACACATGTATATGGAATCTAAGGAAAAAAAAAAGATCATGAAGAACCTAGGGGTAGGACGGGAATAAAGACACAGACAGACCTACTAGGGAATGGACTTGAGGATATGGGGAGGGGGAAGGGTAAGCTGTGACAAAGTGAGAGAGTGGCATGGACATATATACACTACCAAACATAAAATAGATAGCTAGTGGGAAGCAGCCACATAGCACAGGGAGATCAGCTTGGCCGTTTGTGACCACCTAGAGGGGTGAGATAGGGAGGGTGGGAGGGAGGGAGGGAGAAGGAAGAGGGAAGAGGTATGGGAGCATATGTATATGTATAACTGATTCACTTTGTTATAAAGCAGAAACTAACACACCATTGTAAAGCAATTATACTCCAATAAAGATGTTAAAATAAATAAATAAATTTTTTTTAAAAAAAATAAAAGGCATCCAGAATGGAAGAAATAAATGTATTTACTTGCAGAATATATGATGGAATCTACAAAAAAGCTATTAGAAGTAATAGTTTTCAGGATACAAGATAAAAATGCAGTTAATTGCATTGCTCTATACTAGCAGCAAACAATCAGCATTTGAAAAAAATCACTGTTTATAATAGCACTGCGAAATATGAAGTACATAGCGATAAACCTGACACAAAATCTGCAAAAACTGTACACTGGAAATTTCAAAACTTTGCTGAGAGAAATTGAAGAAGTTCTAAATAGAGATACTCTATATTCTTTGACCAAATGACTGATTATTATTATTATTGATAATACATTTCTCGAAACTGAATTATGAAGTCAATGTAGGGACTTCCCTGGTGGTCCAGTGATTAAGACTCTGTGCTTGTAATGCGGAGAGCGTGGTTTCGATCTCTGCTTGGGGAACTAAGGTCCTGCATGCCACACGGCGTGGCCAAAAAAAAGGAAAAAAAAAGTCAGTGTAATCCCTATCAAAATCCCAGAGGCCTTTTAATGCAGTTGAGAAATTAATTATAAAAGTAGTATAGAAATACAAAGGATCTAGAATAGCCAAAACAATTTTGAAAAAGTATAACAAGTTTTATGGCTAATATTACCTGATTACAAGAATTATTATGAGGTACAGTAAGCAAGGCAGGATATCCAGATAGATGAGTAGAGCAGAAAAGAGAACCCAGAAACCGACGCACACATGTATGGAAACTGATTGTTAAATTTATAGTAAAATACATGTAAAATTTACCATCTTAACAATTTAAAATTGTACAGTTCAGTGATATTAAGTGTATTCATACTGTTGTTCAAGCATTGCCACCATCCATCTCCAAAACTCTTTTCATCTTACAAAACTGAAATTATGCATCCATTAAACAATCACTTCCATTGCCCCCTCTCCCCAGCTCCTGACAATCACCATTATACATTCTATCTTTATGAATTTGACTATTCTATGTGCCTAATATAAGTGGAATTTATGGCATTTGTCTTTTGGTGACTGGCTTATTTCACTTAGCAAAATGTCTTCAAGGTTCGTACATATTCTGAGTCAAAATCTCCTTTTTAAATATTGCATTGTATGTATATCCCACACTTTGTCTGTTTCTCCATAGATGGCTATTTAGGTTGTCTTCATCTCTTGGCTCTTGTGAAAAATGCTGCTATGAACATGAATGTACAAATATCTCTTAGAGACCATGTTTTAAATTCTTTTGGGTACATTTCCAGAAGGAGAATTTCTGAATCATATGACAATTTTATTTTTAATTTTTTTAGAAACCGTCATTCTGTTTTCCATAGATAGCAGTTGCACCATTTTATATTCTCACCAACAGTCACACACAAGAATTCCACTTTCTCCACATCCAAATCAATTGTCACCTTATGATTCTTTTTTTAATAGTCACCATCCTAACAAGTACGAAATGGTATCACATGGTAGTTTTGAATTGCATTTCCCTAATTATTCGTGCTGTTGATCATCTTTTCATATACTTATTGGCCATTTGTATATCTTTGGAGAAATATCTATTTGAGTCTTCTGCTCATTTTTGAATCAAGTTGTTTGTTTTATTGTTGTTGAGTTTTAGGAGTTTTCTGTATATTCTAGATATTAATTCCTTATCAGATATGTGATTTGCAAATATTTCTCACACTCCACGGGTTGCCTTTTCACTCTGTTGATTGTGTTTTTTGATGCACAGAAGTTTTTAATTTTGATGTAGTTCAATTTATTTTTCATTTTGTTGTCTATGCTTTTGATGTCACATTTATAAAATCACTGTCAATTCCAGTGTTATGAAGATGTACCCATATATTTTCTTTTAAGAGTTTTATTGTTTTAGCTCTTATGTTTATCTCTATTATCTATTTTGAGTTAATTTTTGTATACAGTGTCAGGCTAAGTTACAACTTCATTCTTTTGTGTGTGAGTATCCAGTTTTCTCAGCATTTGTTGAAAAGACTGTCCTTTTCCCATTGAATATTCTCGGCATTCTTGATAAAAATTATTTGTCCATAATTGTGAGGATTTATTTCTGGTCTATCTATTCTATTCTATTTGTCTATATGTTTGTCTTTATGCCAGTACAATACTGTTTTGATTATTATAGCTTTGCATGTAGTAAGTTTTGAAATCAGGAAATGTGAGCCCTCCCACTTTACTCTTTTTCAAGAGTGTTTTGGATATTTGATGTTTTTGTTTTTCTGTGAGAAACATCATTGACATTTTCATAGGGGTTGCATTGAATCTGTAGATTGCTTTGGTAAGTATTGATATTTTATGGTATTAGTCTTTCATTCCATTTCTTTATATCTTAATTTCTTTTTGCACTGCATTGTAGTTTTTGTTGTACAGGTCTTTCACTTCCTTGGTTAAATTTATCCCTAGATATTTTATTATTTTTGATGCTATTGTAAATGACATTGTTTTCATAATTTCCTTTTAAGATTGCTCATTGTTACAGTACGTACCTGAAATGACCCCCCAAAAAGATAATCCATGTATAGAAACCAACAGTGTTTGGAATACACTAACTAAATTGTGCATATTTTTATTTATTATAATTCATACTGGTGCCATGAGCTCATTCCCTCTAATACAACAAAACTAGCAATCAGCCATGACCTAAAATCCATTGATCTGCCCTTCATCCCCATGATATTCTTTATTTCTTTATAAAATTAAATTTCATTTTTAATTATTATAATCATCCCTTTTTGTTTACACTTTTTTTCCTGTCCCTTTTCTCCCTTCCCTAAACTCAATTGACCAAACCAATCCCAGCTATCTATTTATTTCACATTAGCACTCATGCAGCTGAATGTGACTGGAGAAAAACACACAACTCTATAGGGTGATGTTCGTGTAAATTCAAGACCACAAACCTCAAATGGATTCTTAATGCTGCCATATAATGGCAGCTCCCCTATCTCCTAGATAACTGCTTTACCTCTTCTCTCTCCTCATATTCCAATATCTTCTCCCCAGTCTTTACTCTTCATTGATGATCTTTCATTCTATTTCACTAAGGAAATTGAATTGATCACAAGGGAACTATATTTTAATGTAAACACAACTAAAAATATCATCAGCTAGATAAGTTATTATGAATTTCATTTGGAAAAGAAACCCCACATAAAACTGTGATAAAAAGAACGATGAGAAGTGGGATAATCTTAACAGACCTTAAAACATGTTATAAAAGCCTGTTTTAAAATAATATGGTATTGGTGCTTGAATAGATTAATGAAACAGGATTATTAAAGTTCTCCCAAAGGCCCAACTTCACATGAAAATTCAATATTGATGAAGGCATAATACCCAATCTGTGAATTAAAGAGGGACATTTTAATAAGGGATGATTTGAAAACCAGATAGTCAAATGAAATAATATAAAAGTGGATAAATTCTTCATATCATGCACCAATAGAAATTCTAAATGTATCCGAGGTCTAAAAGTAAAACATGAAGCTATATAAGCATTAGAAGAAAACATGGATAAATTCCACTATAACCAGATGTGGTAATCTTTCCAAACTATGATCCCAAATCACGAAACCTAGGAATGGCAAGGAAATCTTAAACTACATTCACTATTTTTGTTTTTAATATAGATATCAATGTTGTTACTTTGATTCAATTATCAATATATTGTACATCATATAATTACTTATATTAATATCATTAAGAACCAATATTTCCAGTATTAGATAAAAAGAGATATAAAATAAAAGAAGTTAAAACTCATAACATTATATCTAGAAAGGAAATAGAATAATTCATGATTTATATTTTATTTTTTAAACTGTGGAATATTGTAGCTGTGTTTACTAAGAAATCCTAGAAACAACAACAACCCAATAATAATGGACACCCTTAGTACCCGGAAAGTGATTTCTAAATACCATTTCTCACTAAAAGAAACAAGAACGGACTTCCTTGGTGGCACAGTGGTTAAGAATCTACCTGCCAATGCAGGGGACACGGGTTTGATCTCTGGTCCGGGAAGATCCCACGTGCCATGGAACAACTAAGCCTGTGCGCCACAACTATTGAGCCTACACTCTAGAGCCCGTGAGCCACAACTACTGAGCCTGTGCGTCACAACTACTGAAGCCCTTGCACCTAGAGCCCGTGCTCCGCAGCAAGAGAAGCCACCTCAGTGAGAAGCCCGCGCGCCACAACAAAGGGTAGCCCCCATTTGCTGCAACTAGAGAAAGTCCATGCGTAGCAACGAAGACCCAACGCAGCCAAAAATAAATAAATATATATTTAAAAAAGTTGCTGTCTCTCAAACCACTAAAAACAAAAAAAAGTTTTTTGTTTTTAAAGAGAAACAAGAGCTCCTTGAAGAAATTTCTAATTCCATATCTGAGACCAAAAAAATAACATGATGAGTCTGGATAATATCATTTGTGCTGGGAAACAGGGAAACTATTAAATAGTACTAGGATCAATCCAAAAGGACACAGGAGCCAATTTGAAAGGCCCTCCAGTGCCAAAGACAGGACAATTTGAGCATGCAGAAAATGACTAAAATAATTGAAATGTATTAATTTTATATTAAAATTCTAAGAGTTTATAATGATTCTTAAAACAGAAATATCTGAGGTAATCTTTGGAGACTGCTAAGGCACCAACTAATTACTATGAAAGTTGGTGAATAAGGAGAAAGAAGTGTTTATTCTACCTTTTCTGTATGTACAGTAATCAGATTGCTAATGAAAGTTATTTCATATAGAATAATTCCAGAAAAAAGTTTAGAATGAGAAAAATAGCCAGTTTGCAATACCTAAAGATATAATGGACCTAAACAGTGAAAATCATTGTATGCTAAATACATTAGGTGAAAGGTTGATATTTATAATTAAAGGATTAAATCAACACCACTTAATTTCAATAACCAATTTTAGTTGACTAAAAATAGAACAGTAATGCATATGGCCACATGTTTTAATTCAATAGAAAGCACATAGTAAAATCTATTAATTATTCTTGCTAAAGAAAGAGAATAGAACCTGAATCATCAAGCATCCAGATCTAACTACTAGTTTACAGAAAGTATGTAAGCAAGAGGAACATATTGAAGGGTACCACAAGAATAGAAATGGACAAACACAGAGTATGGAAAATTTTATAGTGGCCAAGTTTCTTCAACATATAAGTGGTATGGGAAAAAAGTCTTAAATACAGATTTAAGGAATACATTAACCAAATGCAGTGTCTGAACCTTGTTTAGATCATGATTTGTACAAATCAAATATGAAAACATAGTTTTGAGATAATCAGTGAAATTTGAGGATGGAATGAGAATTAGATAATATTACAAGATTATTCTTAAATTTATTATTGCAGCAATGGTATGGTAGTTATGTTAAAAGCAAAAGCCTTTTAGAAATAAATGCTGAAGATTTTATGAGTGAAATGATATAATATCTGGTATTTGAATTACAATAGCTCAGCAAAAAATCAGGTTTTTTGATGAAACAAAATTGGCAAAATGATGCTAAATTTGAAACAATAATGGTACATAGAGGGTTATTATACTATTTTCTCTTATAAATTTGAGTTTCCAAAATAAAAATGTTTTTAAAAAAACTTCCACAGTCTCCTGGTACCACATATACCCACCAAATTGATCTCTATGCCAGTACACTTTTTTGTTTTTGGCTTAAAGCAAAATCACGTAAATTTTATTTGCTAAATAATATGAGTAACAGTTTTCATAGCTCTAAAACAAGCACATATTAACAGCCAATATACTTCTTGTTTCATAGATGAACTCTCTGTGTGTCTATCTAAATCAAGTCCCTCCACCTATGCATGAAATCTCCTTCTTTCCTACTCAAGAATAATACTCCGGTAATTCTTCCCTTTTTCCTTCATCATTAATTGTTTGTTTTCTATTATTTTCATCAGAGCACCAACATACTCTTAGTCTTCCCATCTTAACAACAAACAAAAATCTACTCTTGATCTTTCCTAGCTACTGACTAATTTCTTTGTACTCCACCTGCAGCTAAATTCCTTGAAACGGTTGATCATACATAGTACCTCAAATTACTCTTATCTTATTTTCTCTTAAATCCATTGCCAGTTAAGCTTTTATTCCCTTAACTCCACCAGACCTCTCTCTGTTGCTATTAGGCGATTTCTCAGTCATTTCTCACTCATCTTATTTGATTACTTCTGACGCCTAATAAACTTTTTCACATTCCTAAACTCTGGGCCACTGTATTCAATTACTTACTAAGCATTTCCACTTGGAAATCCAACAGACATGTCAAAGGCAACATGTTCAAAATGGGAACTTCTCAAACTTGGTCTTCCTGGGGCCTTCTTCATCAGTTTATGGTAACTCCAAAGTTTCACTTGCTCAGGTCCCAAATCTTGACTCTGTTGCAGACTCCTTTCTTTTTTTCACACTCTGTATCCAGTCCATCAGCAAAGCCTGTCTCTGTAACCTATGAAGCATACCCAGAATCTGACCATTTCTCACCACCTCCACTGCTACCACCCTAGTCCAATCTATTAATTTCCCTTGGTCTAAATTGGTTTTTCTGACTCTGTTCTTGCCTCTCTGTAATATATTCTTAACACTGCAGTCAAAATATTATTTTAAAATATAAGTCAGAATACTGTCATGACTCCCCAAATTAGAGTAAAATTCAAGTCATTGACTTAAAAGCTTTCCATGATCTGCCTCCCACTCCCATGTTACTTCCTTGACTTCATTTTCTACTGTTCTTCCTTCAGTTTCTCTGTTCTAGCCCCACTGGAATCCTTTCATTGTCTCCATCATAATGGGTACATTAAAAAATGTAGAGCCTTTTGTACTAGCTATTTTTTCTCCTAGAATGCTCTTCTCCAAATATGATTAACTTTCTTACCTCTCTCAAGTCTTTGCCTAAATGTTATTGTGTAAATGAAGCCTATCTACTGTGACCTCTATATTTAGAATTACAACTCTATTCTCACCTCAGAACTTCTCATTTTTTTTATTCTGCTTTACTATTTTTGCCATAGCTCTTATCTCCTTTCAGCATACCATGTCATTTATTTATTATGGTTACTGTTTATTGTCCTTCTTCCTCTGTCTTACTAGAATATCATCTCCACGAGTGCAGGAAGTTTTGTTTTACTTTCTTTTTTCTTTTAACTGATACATTCCCAAGCACCTATGAGTTCCTAACACATAATCAATGTTCAACAAATATATGTAAAATAAGTACATTGTTTCCTTTTTTTGTGCCTGAAAGCTAGATATTTGTATGCATGGTATGCCTTCCTTTCTGTGATAAGCAAGTTCCTGGGATTTTTCTTCCCAGAATTCTTATTCTAAAGTCATCTTCAGCTTCATTCAGATGGACTGGTAATGGCAATAATTTCTGAAGTAGTTAGTACAATAGTACTTTTTCGTCGACCACAACTGTGAAACCCTCTGGATCAGGATTCTTTAAAATATATTTATCTATCTTGTCCTTGGTGAAAGAAAATTAAAACAGTATTAAAATGTTACAATGATAGCCTTACTATTACATTGATATTAAAAATAAGATAGAAATAAATATCACCAAAAGCTACTATTACCACATCACTACTTGTATTTCTCTAAAATACAAATCTAATTGTGCTAACTGCTTAAAACATTTCAGTGACTCCCATCTGACCTTTAAATAATATCTAACAATGATAAGAATTATGATGATGATAGTTAAGTGATAAGATTTATTGAGTACTGAATATGTTCTAGTCATTGTGCCTAGAATTTTATATTAATTCTGTCATTTAATCATCACAATAACCCTATGACATAGGAATTATTATTACTCCCATTTTGCCAATGAGAAAAGGGATTTGTCAAAGTTAAAATGTTTGCACAAAGAATTTTTGAATTTAGAAAACATTCTACTTGTATTTGAATTTAAATAATTTTCATATGCTCAAAATTCAACACAGTTAAAACAACAGAAAATATAGTTATGTTGGGAATAAATAGCAAATATTTAGATTATTTTTCATAATTTTCATTTTGCATCCTGTACATCAATTTTTATCACCTCTTTCTTTTCAACCCCCAACTCCAAGCTCATTATTTGTCTAATTGGGACATTTCATGATGGTCCTGTGAGGTCACTGAGTTCTTCCATTAAAATATACCTTGACTAGAAGCTGAGATTGAATATGGGACGGAATCTTAAATTTTCCCTTTCTAGTCTTATCTTGGAATAGGATTAGAGAGAAACAGAAAAAAATAAACAGGGTAATCAAAAACTACTGACTCCAGACTTAAACTCACTAGGAAAAGCGAAAAAGTCATGTGAATAATTGCAAAGTGAAAAATTCATCTGTAGAAAATTGAAAGGAGACTGTGTGTGTAACAGTTCAGTCCATTGGTAACCATCTTGATCAGGGCTTCTTAAGCTGGGATCTACAGGTCCCCAAGAGACCCATGGATAAATTTCAGGTATTCCATGTATTATACTTTCCTTCCTTATGAATGCAGGAAGCAAACCACAGAATCATTGGTAGTGATTCTGTCACCAATAAAAATCACCTATATTTTCCTATCATATTTTAGTTTTGAAATATCATCTGTGCTCATTACTACTCTAAAATTATGATAGTTATTAGACCAGCCATGAGATTGCTCACTATTTGGAGTTGCACACTATTACAGAGGCTTTAGTAAAGTCACAGGGACTGGAAGATATTAAGATGGTTTGTGGATGGAACAGAGGAAAAATTTAGAAGTGGGCCCCTATACAAATGTTGTGATTTATTCTTGAAGCAGATCATAAAGGAATTAGTAGATTCAACATTCCATTGACTATGTAACTAGATGAAGCTATAGTGTAGACATCTCTTAAGGTAGCCAACAGATTGTTTTGTTCATGATGTGCATACTGACACTTTCAAAAAAAGAAATCTTATTTTGTGAGTCCCTTTTGGATGCTGAAAAAGCTGCTGTTGTTTGGAAATAGTAAAAACTTGTTTGGCAAACAAATATTTGATTGCGATAAAAAGCTTCATATTCTTTGTGCAGATGGATCTTCTACAATGATTGATAATGCATCTGGTTTTGCTACTTTAGTAAAAAAAAAAAAAAAAGGAATCTCCTTATGTCATTGTCACTCACTACTTTATACAGAAATATGCACTGGCAACAAAGACTTTTGCAATAAGGCTGAAAGAAGTTTTGTCAAGAGCCATAAATGGTACTAATAAAATCAGGTGCAGATCTCTGAATCTCTTCATTTTAAAAGATTTATTTCCAAAAAATGGAAGGAGGATATTACGCTCTACTCTACCACACAGAAGTTCTGTGGCTTCCAAGACAAGTCTTGCACTGATGGTTTAACCAGGGGCAGAAATTTCAGTTTTTCTAAAAATAAAACAAAACAAAAACAAACCCAAAAAAACTCTCTTGAATCACTTTGAAAGAAATGATTTTACCCGTTGGATGATTTACTTGACAGATATTTTAACCATATGAATGATATAAATTTTTCAACAGCATAAAGTCCGCATTGCAGGTGCTTTTTAAAAATTCCAAGCTTTCTTGGCTAAGCTGCCAATAAAGAAGAGTAGAGGTCAACATTCTTACAAACTTTACCTGGAGGAAATGCTTTACCCAAACGGAGTGGAGATGTAAAGTTCTCTGTTAATTTATTTGAAAAGAGAAATCTGCAAACATCAGAACACACATCAGAACATTTTCAACAGGTATTTTACATTAATAGCATTAAAATTAAAACATGGATTCACATTCCTTTCTTCTGATATAAACTGTATTAAAGATGTTAAACTAGTTAAAGATGAACTCATTGATTGTTAGAACAAAAGAATTTACTACAATTGGAGTTTAACTCAAAAATCCTTGGACAATCCTAGGGTTCAGTTTGAGAAACCTATCCTTGCATTTTAAAGAGAGCTATGAAAGTTTTAGTTCCATTTTCAAAAATATATCTTTGCAAATAGATATTTTCTGCTCTTGTGATGGACTTCGGGTGGCCTTGGCCTGCAGCTGCTTGAAGCAGGATTTCAGTTTCCAGCCAGAGGCTGAGGTCAGGCAGCGGCAGTGAGAGCGCTGAATCCTAGCCACCAGACCACCAGGGACCAGTGGCCAGTGACAAGGCCCTGACCCTTCAGCTGCATAGAAATGAATTTCCACATAGAGATGGAAAGTAGTGAGGAAAAAGTACAGTACCTGTGGATAGACATATGGACGGGCTCAGAGAGAGAGTCGCGCCCTCGTGGTAGTTTGAATCACTTTTATGGGCCATTTCTTCTGGGTTTCCTTTGACCAATTATCTTGCTTTGCCTGGTTCTGAGTCCTTATTTGGTATACCTCAGGGTCCTCCCCTGTGTGCTTTCGCATTTCTTACCCAAGATGGATTCTAGCAAAGAGGCCTATGGTTAGTTGACATCACTTACTATGGAGTGGTGCCCCCTCCCTTTTTGACCTCCAGGGAGCCTTTCTGCATATGTGTAGTCGGGGAGGTCTCCTTGATTTCGAGAATGGGGATTATGTGGTCTTTTATCTCTTATCTGGGCAGGGCCCAGCCTCCTCTCTCAATTGTCCTGCTATTGATATTTTGGAGTTTCTGTCCAAAATCCAAAAAGGAACGAACTCCAGCTGCTTACCCTGGGGTCCATCTATCTCCTGCCATGAAAATAACAATAAAAAATAAAAATTGATTGGATATCCAACATGACATGTGTATTGCCCCACAGGTTAATGGCCTTATTCAAACCAAGCAGCCACTCTCTTCACACTGAAGTGTTAAATTAATTTTAACTTGCTTTTCTAAAATACATCATTTTGTTACCGATGCACTGATAAAGAAACATGTCTATTACTATATAGTACATTCAGTTGCTAATATTTGGTAAGTCATTCATTATAATATTTCTTTGAAATCCTATTTATTTTGTTTTATGCATTAAAAATATTAGTCTGAGAAAGGGTGTTCGTATACTACTAGATTGCCATAGCACAGAAAAGTTCAGAAATCCTGACTTAGATCCTGGTTGTTTTTTTCCACCTATTTAATATATTCATTAGAAAAAAATTTTTCTAGTCTCCAACAGAGAGATTATAATATACTAATTTAATAAAAAACTAAAACCACTTACTAGTTTTCTGGACACTGAATGAAGAAGTGCATTTCTCCCTGTGCTGAGACTAAACTATTTTCCAACTATAGTTAAATGCATTTAGAGGAAACAATGAGATACAGGTATATGCTTATTTATAAAATATTTTCATGTCACAATTTATCCCCAGGATCAATTGGCAATAGGTATTGACTAGAGTTCACAGGCATTCTTGTATTGTTTATGTGTCCAGTAGAGGGCTTTAGTATTGATTCTTTGTCTGCATCCTGTTAGTTCTTTTCCAAATGAGTTCTGTGGCTTGACCTTGGAAAAAAATCTTAATCTTATGTCCGCAGGTTTATTCTAATTGCAGTTGTTTCTCATGGACCACACCACACTAACCTGCCACTCATCAAGTCCATTTGTCTGTGAACTGACTTAATTAAACTTCTCAAATCCAATTTACTTGATCCTTCTACCATTAAGGGGGGAAAATCCCTGTCTATCACTTAAAATGAAATAGGTTAAAAAAAAAAACCCAAAACCCCACAGCAACAAACAAACAAAAAAGAAATGAAAAGAAAGAAGAAGGAAAAATGGTTTCCTTAAGGATTTTAGTGGCTTAACTCTGTGTTGCTCAAAATAATATGCTGAATGCAAAACAAAAAAACCAAAAAGAGTAATTAAAAAGCCATATAACATTAGCTTCACTCTGAATGCTTTATTCTGTTTCTGTAAAGTAAAGGACGAGTTAAAGGAAATAGGTAGCCTTACTTCTTTCTCTCAACTACAGTCATCCCTATGACAACATCTTAAAATCCCATCAATGGCTCTCTTTTGCCTTTCATATGGAACTTGTAACCGAGCATTATTTTTCTGACAATATACCTTTTAGACTTTCAGTCCATTTGTTCAACTAAAACTATACTTGACTCCTTTGTTCTCCTTAACTACTATTCCCAGAGCAGTTATCAAAGCGTAGTCCCCAGACTAGCAGCAGCAACATCACTTGGAAACTTTTTAGAAATGCAGACTCTTGGGCCCCACCCCAGTCTTCCTGATTCAAACTCTGGGGATGGAGCCCAGCAGTCTCTGTTTTAATAACCTCTGTTTTATAAAGATGATTCTGACGCATGCTAAAGTTGGAAAACCACTGGTAGATAAAGGTAATAATCTAGCTTTAATATTGGAGTTATAGTCAAACCATTCACCACCTTTGTGAATTTTTGCAATTTATGTAACCTACCTGGGTCCCGGGTTCACTACTTGTAAGCTGCGAATTAAAATTAAAATACCTATTATATGGAGTGTCTGAGAGTATTGAAGGTTGGTAACTTTGCTTCCTCACCTCTCTGAGCCCCAGGTTTCTCAGATGTACAATCATGATAATACTACTTACCTCCAAGAGTTGTGAGGATTCATAAATACTAATGTTAGTACTAATACTAATAATGCAGCTTCTAGCACTGTGTGGCACATATTAAGCAGAAAATAAATGTTAATTTTATTCCTTTGCACATAGTAGGTACTAGATACAAATTGTTTAATTTCAACTGAATTTTTTCAAGTATCGGTTGTCTTAAAGAGAAAATTCTGGTCTAGGTTTTCTTTGGCTGCCCATTTTGCTTCTTTTGTCGTTTCAGCCAATATCTGCTTATTTTAGAAGTATGTATTTCTTAGGCTAATGATTGAAAAATGCTCTGCTTATTTGAATTTTAAGAAAACGTGATTGTCTTTGAAAAAACACATTTAGAGTTGCCACTTAGAATCTCCTTAAAGTGGCCAATCACTTTCGATTTCTACTGCAGTATATTCACAGCACAATCACTGATTATGTTGAACTCATTAGGAACTACTTTTATGTAGTTATAACTTGTAGTTTGTGAGGATTGCTTGGTAATTTTTCATTAATGAACACCTACATAGGAGTCGGGGTCATTAATATAGTTTAGAAAATTCAAGTCATAACAATAGCTCAGTAGAAAGTGCAAAGCCTTTCTCATTCCCCAGGTGCTTGATAGAACTTAAATTTAGATTCTCTTCAGAAATTGTGTAGAAATCTATGTAATACTTGACAGGTTTTTTCCTTAATGTCAAATACTTCCATGTTCCTTTAAAAGTCCTCTCCAGGTTATTCATCCAAAATTTTTCAAAACCTTGCTTATGGTTGTGATAAAGAATTGATTAATATGACATTTTGTAAAATTAACAGTGGGTAGCTTTCAGATGAAAGTAATAAGACTTGAAAAATTTGAACTGTGAGTCTCTTAGGCAACAGAGTGAAAAGAGCACTGGCTATAGAATCAGGAAGCACATGAACCCTGACAGCAACTGTATTTGTAAACTTGGGCAACTTTCTCAATCTACATCAAAGCTTCTTACTTGTAAAATGGACTGCTGTGAGGACAAGATGGGGTAACGTGAGTGTAAAAACTGTATAAATGCATCATTTTGTTTCAAGTATTCCTCGGCTTACGTTTAATCATGCTTACAGAACAACTTTGGCAAATGTACTCATATATATATACACATACATTTGTCTCAAAATTACTGTTAAAATTCCTCATTAGAATGGAATGGAATGGTTAATCAAGGCACTTTTACTTTTATTTGTTACTATAAAATTAAGTCAGAGATTACAAAAATCAGAAGTTTATGCAATTTGTTACATAAATTATGATATGTTAAATCATTTTATTAAATCTAATCATAATTATGATAAATCATGATGTATTAAATATCATTTTAATGGTTTCAATATTTTTCTGCATCATGAATTTGAATACATCATAGTACATACATAGTGTAATATATATGATAGTTGCATACCTGCAGATGCATTACTATTTTTAAAGCGTTTTAGAGAAAACTAATAATTGTCTTATAATAGCGATATTCAAGTTACCTGCAACACTGTAATTACACTTGAACATCTTAAGTTCAGGGCAAAATCTGGATGAGAACTAAGGAAATTCATACCAGTCTTGAATGTATTCCCCATGGGAAGCAAAAAAGGACAATGTAACAACAAAAACAGCTTTTCCAAAAAACTAGGGATGTATCAATAATAAGAAATGAGAGGGACCTATGTGAAGAAAAATCTGCAAGGCACGTGTAAAAAATTGAATACATACAGAAATAAAAGTTGTACTTGGCTAGGAAGAGTCAATAGTTTAATGATACCAACCCTCCCTACGTTAATAATAAAATCTAACCCCTTTGGCTCTCTATGTTTACAAGTAAAACATTAAAAAGATGACAGGAATCCCTGTTTTCATAGGGGATATCTGGATTGGTAGGACTTGCTATAGAGTAATCCGGTAGAGACCAGCCATTTTTAAGGATGAAATCCATAGATATTATTGCCTGATACATGTTATATGAAGAAATATTTAGGTGTAAGGATGTTCATCAGAGTAATACAAAAGTGAAAAATTAGAATTATTAGAAATGCCCAGTGATAAGGGATTGGTTAGATCCATTAGGTTATACTAATATTATATAGCTTTGAAAATATTACATTGTAGAATAAAATTTAGACATGGTAACGTAGTCATGCTAATGCTTACAGGCTTACAATTTTATAGAGATTTGTATATGCCAGGTACTTCTAAGAATGCTTCACAAATGTTCAGTCATTTAATTTTCATGAGAGCTCTGTGAGACATGTATAACTATTATTCTTCCCATTTTACAGATGGGAGACTGAGGCACAGAGAGATTATTATATGAAGTGACCAAGTTCATAAAACTATTAAGTGGAAGAGTTTAGTAATCCAGCCCCAGGTTCTGTACACTTATATTTTAAGGTATATAAGTGGGCATTTCAAAATAGCACTCTATGTACAGCATGATTCTAAATGTGTAAAGCAATTAAGTAAATACTCATATGGAATTATGTACAGATATATTTAGAAGGAAAGATTGTAATAATATAAATCAATATTTTAAGAGAGTTTACAAGCTATTTTTTTTTTTTTTTTTTGCGGTACGCAGGCCTCTCACTGTTGTGGCCTCTCGCATTGCGGAGCACAGGCTCCGGACACGCAAGCTCAGCGGCCATGGCTCACGGGCCCAGCAACTCCGTGGCATGTGGGATCTTCCAGGACCGGGGCACGAACCCGTGTCCCCTGCATTGGCAGGCGGACTCTCAACCACTGCGCCACCAGGGAAGCCCTACAAGCTATTTTTTTTAATGTTTTGAAGCTTTTCTTATTTTCCCAATTGCCTATGGCCGATTTATACTCCCTTGGAAGTAATTTTTGAAACAATACAGAAACATGGATCCTGGTGTTTTAGTATGCTCAGACTGCTGTGACACAACTCCATACAATAGGTGGCTTATACAACAAATGCGTATTTTTCAAAGTTTTGGAGGCTAGGAAAGCCAAGATCAAGGTGCCAGCAGATTCAGTATCTGGTGATAGTGCTCTTCCTTGTTTGCAGATGGCCACCTTCTTGCAATATCCTCACATGGCAAAGAAAGAGCACCCTCATACTTTTTCTCTTTTTATAAGGGCATTAATCCCATCACAAGAGCCCCAACCTCATGACCTAATCTAACCCTTAATACCTCCTAAAGGTCCCACCTCCAAATACTATCACATTGGGAATTATGGCTTTTATATGAACTTTGGGGGGACACAAATACTTAGTCCATAGCATTCCACCTCTGGGCCCCCAAATTCATGTCCTTCTCAGATATAAAATACATTAAATTCATACCAACAGCCCCAAAAGTCTTAACTCTTTCAAGCACTAAAATCCAAAGTCTCATCCAAATATCATCTAAATCAGATATGGGTAAGACTCAGGTACGATTCATCCTGGGACAAATATCATCTAAATCAGATGTGGGTAAGACTCAGGTACGATTCATCCTGGGACAAATTTCCCTCTGGCTGTAAACCTGTGAAACCAGGCAAGTTATGTGCTTCCAAAAATACAATGGTGGGGCATAGAATAGACATTCCCATTCCAAAAGAGAGAAATAAGAAAGAAGAGGTGATGGGTCCTAGGCAAGTCCAACACCTAGCAAGGCAAATTCCTTGAGATCTTAAGGCTCAAGAATAATCCTCTGGCTAGATGCTCTGTCCTCTTGGCCCGCTGGGGTGACACTGTCACACTTCTGGGTGGCACTGCCCCTTTGGCTTTGGTTGGAGGACCTCTGGTCTGCTGAAACTGAGGAGGTGGCCCTGATGATGTCTGACTTGCCTTCTTCTCTTTTCTCGAAGAATAGCACAAGTTCACAGTTGGATAGCTTTATTGTCCTGTCCTGTGGAGTGTAAGAAGTCTGGCAGCGTTCCTTCATTCCATCCTATCTCCATTCCATTCAGTTCAAACTGGCAGTGTTTCTGCTCTGATGGCTTGATTAGGTTCTTTCCTGGTTCACACTCATACTAATCTACTTATCAAATGGTTGCTCTGCCCCACCTTTAGTTAGTGTTCTCTCCAGAGTAATGCTTTCTCATTTTTTGGCAAGATTTTCCAAATCTTTAAGTTTTGGTTTCTTTATGTTTAATAATTCCCTTTTTCTTTTATTTCTCTCTTCTTGTATTTTACTGTAAGTAGTCTGGAAGAACCAAGTCGCTCCATCAACATTTTTTCTTAGAAATCTCAGCTAAATATGCAATTTCAATCCTTACAGTTCTACCTTTCACAAATACTAAGACACAAGCACAATTCAGCTAAAATTTTTGCCACTTTTTGGCAAGGATAGTCTTTTCTTGCAGTGTAAGCTTTTTCTAGAATGCACCTGCAAACACTTTCAGCCCCTACCCATTATGCATTACCCAGTTGCATAGCTGCTTCTACATTTTTAGGTGTTTGTTAACAGCAGCACCCCACTTTGCAGTACCAATATCTGTCTTAGTTGGCTTGGAATGCTATAATGAAATACCATAAACTGGGGAGATTAAAAAACAGACATCTATTTCTCACAGTTCTGGAGGCTGGGAAGTCCAAGATCTAGATGCGGGCAGATTCAGTACCTGGTGAGATCCCTCTTTCAGGTTTGCAGATGGCCACCCTCTTTCAGTATCCTCACATGGCAGAGAGAGAGCTCTCCTGTTTCTTCCTCTTCTTTATGAGGATATTAATTCTATCTTGAGGGGCTCACCATCATGACCTAATCTAGCCCTTGATTACCTCTCAAAACCCCACTTCCAAATATCATTTCACTGGGGATTAGAGTTTCAACATATGAATTTTTGGGGAAAACATTCAGTCCCTAAGACCTGGCATACAAAACATTACCTTAATAGCACAGTGCTTAGCACAGAGTAAAACAATAAATAACAGTTCATGTTAATAGGAAATCTCCAGCAAGTTGTTACATGGATCTGATCACGTTTAGTATAGTCTGAATTTTGGTAACGTGTGAGTGAGAGAAGGAAAAAAGGCCATTTTGTGGAAGTTAGCCAAGAAAGTCATCTTCAACCTACAAAAATGATATAGTGCAGGCACAAACAATTTAATAGTGAAACATTTTTAGAAGAGAGAGATCATAATTTTTAAGATGATTTGAGGTGACAAACTTAAGTTTAATCGTTGGTTTAAAGGCAAAAAACTGAAAAAGCTATATAATGAAATTTTTGTCAGTGTGTGTTATAGATTTACCTCAGAACTGTTGATTTTCATTTCTATATGTCAACTGCATTTTCACTTTTCTTTCTTGTTAAATGCCACATTTAATCATTTCTGGATTTGAGGAAAATAGTGCCCTACCATAAAAGAAAATCAACAAAATAAAATTTGACAGGGATAATTACAAAATTCAATATTTTGTTTCAAAATACCATCTGCTAATGTTGTTTTAGAGAGGATTTCTGTGCTATGAGGCATTTGGACTAAATGACCAACTTGTCATCTAGTCCCATCCAAGTTGGAAACACTGATTATAAGTAAGGAAAGGAGAAATAATACTAGTACTAATATTAACAATAATATTAATAGTAATGTTAATGCTAAAATTAATACCAATACCAGTATCAGTACTAACACCAAAGCAAATATTAAGTCCACTATCAGTCCTAATTAATGCTAATACTAACATTAAGCAAGCAACCATTATGTAATGTGTTAGGATTTTTATATGCACTTTCATTAAATCCTCATAGCAACTTTATAAAGAAGATATTATCTTCACTCTATAAGTAAGAAAACAGAAGGTTTGTATAATAAGTAAGTTGCCTGAAATCTCACAGCTAGAAAATAATAGAATCAGGATTATACACCAAGTCTGTTTCCAGAGACTATGCTGTCCTAGCCAAATATTAGTTTTGTTCTGGGTCTTCTTTTGGACACAGAGTCTTTGCCACCCTTTACGCTATCTGGAATTATAACTTATCTTTTATTAAACTTAAAACAATATCTCCATCAAATTTTATGAAAATAATTTTAATTTTCTTTTACTGCTTTTCATTAGAGCTATGATTTCCCCCCCAGATTCTTCCTACAATTTCCTAGTAGCAATTTGAAAGGCAGATAAAGAAAGTGAAAAGAAATTAACCCAAATACCGAGAATAAAGCATTCTTTGGCTCAAGGGAAATAGTAAAATTTAGTTTTCTACTAACACTGTGACAGATACAATGAACTCTTGATGTTCAGTGGCATTTTGTTAATGTGATTTTGTCTCCAGAGTTTCTGCTTCTTCGCTTGTAATTACTATTTTTCCTTATTCAATAATTTCTTGTTTATATTGTGCTATTTTTATTGAAGTCCTTCTTAGTGTTAATGCATTTGAAAATACAGCCATAAAATTTTATATAATAGTAGTAATCTGAAAAGAACATATTGATCGACTGGTCAGTTATAATCAATTCAGTAAGTCACTGACCTGAGTATGTATATCTCCTAAGTCTTATATCAGG
Source organism: Tursiops truncatus (assembly GCF_011762595.2). NCBI lineage: Eukaryota > Metazoa > Chordata > Mammalia > Artiodactyla > Delphinidae > Tursiops > Tursiops truncatus. The sequence continues at coordinate 22,252,795 of NC_047055.1, read as the reverse complement.
TTCCTTTGTTCTTTAATTGCTTTTGAAAACTCATTGTGATTCCTCAAATGAATAGGGATCAATGTATAGCAAACAAGGCTCACATATCACCCTTCATGAGTCTAACACCAACATTTATTCATCACATTTTAAGATTATACTTTTATAATGGGTTGATGCATAGGTATCTTCTGTCCTTGCTATGACCAATTGACATTTCTTAAATAACAATCAGTAAGAAAAAATGATCTCCACTCTAAGGGTTTGAGTGGCACTAAGTAGGGCATGTTATCTTGCTTGCTGACAGCTGTGTGTGAACAATACACCTATTTGAAGAGACAGCTGCTCTGAGTTCTGTGTGCAGATTTTGTCCATGAACAGAGCACATCTAATTGACCCATTTGGGGATCGATGGTATAACATCGGTCTCATTACTATCAGGCAAAGAAACTGAGCTAACCAGACACAGATTGAAAACAATATTAAATTTCTCTTAGAGAGAGTATGCTTATACATAGCGCTTTAAACCCTGTTGTTTATCTTAGATGTGAGACATATATCTAAACAATTTCTCACGTTCATAAATTACAGCTCTTTTTCCATATTCTTAATTCTCACTGCATTCAAATCTAGTTCAATATAAAATCAGTGCCACTGATCAGTGTATTTCTGACTTAATTACTGTTCCACATTAAGGTAATTCAAACTGAAGTAACACCTTTAAAATTATAAAATTTTAAATAACACACACACACACAAAATTATCCTGGAAGCTTTCCACTCACAGACAATAAAACCTCTCTGATTTTTGTTTTTGAAAATCTCTTTGAAACAAGGACTGACATATGCTGATGGGCTTGAATTACTTGCTAAGTTTTAAATAAAAATCCTCAGTCCAAACCCTATTTTGAATCAATCTGTGACCCCAAGCAAGATAATTAGCCTCTCTGTACTGCTATTTTCTTATCTGTGAAATGGGGATGATAATAGTGATTTAGCACATGGAATTACTATGAGGAGTTACTGGAAAACACTTGAAAATATGAAGTGTTATACCAATTACTACTAATTATAATAATCATACTACATGTGGGTGTCCTACGCACAAAATCTTATGTTCAAAACTGCTATAATATAATTATTCAGAAAATCTACTGAAAATTTGTCCTGGTTTAACTGAACAGAACCAAGTTAGCTTTTCATCAGTGGGGGTGGATCAACAGCAATAGCCATGCATTAAATGGAAATGTTTCTTTAAAAATGGTAAAAATGTCAGACTGAACCAAATGAGGAAGACAATACTGTGAATTCTATTGATTCAATGTTTTCAACAGGCTCTAAAGATAGTACTAATTACTATAGTTCTACAGTCAGTGCATCACTGTGTTTGTTGTGCCCTGGTTCTGGAGCAACAAGAGAAGAAAGGTCAGTGAAAGGGGGCTTCGCTGGTGGCGCAGTGGTTGAGAGTCCCGCCTGCCGATGCAGGGGACACGGGTTCGAATAATACCAATATTTCTACCTTTCTTTACTCATAATTAATAGGTGAGCTTTATCCTTAAAGCAGGGTTTCCAACTTTGCAACTATTGACATTTTGGGCTAGATAATCCGTTGTTGTAGAAGACTGTCCTGTGTTATTGTAGGCTATTTAGCAGCATTCCCAGGATTCTACCCACTAAATGCCAATAGCACCTTCCCCCCTATTGTGATAACCAAAAATGTCTTCAGGCATTGCCAAATGTCCTGTGGTTGGGGCAGTCACTCTTTGTTGAGATCTACTGTCTTAAATCAATGATCTTTAACCAGAATTTCTTGGGAGATTTAAAGAATCAAAATATTTTGTTTATTCAAGGGGTTGCTAATGGGCCATAAGACGAAAGCACTGATTAAATGAAAAACAAAATCCCAACCTATGATTATACTCTGTAATTAGGTCTTCACTTCTGTGTCCCTTTCTTTTCTATTATAACAGATTTAGCGAATCTTCTTTCCCTCTCCTTATTCCCCAAATGAATGAAACTACTAGAAGTCCTGTGAGTGTCAGTAACTGAGTTGTTGGAATAGACAGAGATGTCAGTCACAGTCACCATCCCCAAAGCAAGATCCATTCAGATCCTACGTTTTATTCTTAAGGATGTAGCATCAACTGAATGCCTACTTGCTTTCATTATCAACAAGACAACCCTTCCCCACCTCCAGTGTTACAGCGAGGCTGGGCTGGGAAACCCAGTGATTTAAACCACATTACACATCTCCTATAGTTGACCCTGAGACTTACACCTACCTGTGGAGACTTTGTAGGAGAATATAATATAAGGAAAAATACATACTCTTCTAGACAGATGTGTATGTCATGTTGTATTAGCTGTTTCATTTTCAGAGTTTAAGCATGCTTGTAATTATGAAGCACTGATATATCAATTGAAGTGAAAGAATGTCATTGTCAACAGTGGTCATCTGCTATTTCAATATTGTAAGATTAGACTTAATGATGTCCAAAACAAACAAAAAGTGTGGACTGTATCCTTTCTTTTTACATGAATTGTAATCAAAACACCAATGGACTTCAAGCACCACTGGGTTAATAATAAAGAGGCACGTAGAGAATGAGCTTGAGGACACAGGGAGGGGGAAGGGTAAGCTGGGACAAAGTGAGAAAGTGGCATGGACATATATACATTACCAAACGTAAAATAGATAGCTAGTGGGAAGCAGCCGCATAGCACAGGGAGATCAGCTCGGTGCTTTGTGACCACCTAGAGGGGTGGGATAGGGACGGTGGGAGGGAGGGAGATGCAAGAGGGAGGAGATATGGGGATATATGTATACATGTAGCTGATTCACTTTGTTATACAGCAGCAACTAACACAACATTGTAAAGCAATTATACTCCAATAAAGATGTTTAAAAAAAAAAAAAGAGGCAGCAAGTATTGTTATCCCTGTCACTAGGGCCAAGTGTCAGTTGCCATTATCACTATATATGCTTATAGTTTATTTTTAACAGTTGTGTTGAGGTTAAATTTACATACCATAAAACTCACCCTTTTAAATGGTGCGATTCATCAGATTTTAGTATGTTCACAAAGTTTTGCATCAATCATTCCTAATTCTAGGATATTTTCGTCTCCCCAAAGTGAAACTTCACATTCATAAGCAGTCATTTCCCATTTCCGCCTCTCCTGAGCTCCTGGCAACCACTAATATATTTTTTGTATGTATGGATTTCCCTATTCTGGACAATTCATATTAATGGAATCATACAATATCTGTATATTATATATTCATACAGTGAAGGTCTGCCACATGTAACTACCAAATTGTTTGCCAGAGTACCTACATAATTTCACATTCCCATCAGCAAGGTATTAGGGTTCCATTTTTTCTCACATCCTCTCCAACACTTAATTTCTGCTTTCCTTTTTTTTTTTGATTATAACTATGCTAATAGGTGTGAAGTGGTATATCATTGTGATTTTGGTTTGCATTACCCTGATATCTAATGATATTGATCATCTTTTCATGTGCTTAATGGCTATTTGTATATCTTCTTTATGGAAATGTTTATTCAAATACGTTACCCATTTTTAATGTTTTTATTCTTCTCGCTGTTGAGTCGTACAAGTTCTATATATATTCTGAATAATATATGCTTATCAGATAATATGGTTTGAAAATATTTTTTTTCCCATTCTGTGAGTTACCTTTTCACTTCCTTGATAGTGTCCTCTGAAGAACAGTTGTTATTTTTTAATTTTGATGATGTCCAATTAATTTTTTGTATGATTTCTTGGACTGTAGGTATTATATTTTTAAAAATGCATTGCCTTATCCAAGGTTATGAAGACTTACTCATATGTTTTTTTCTAAGCATTTTATAGTTTTGTCTCTCATATTTAGGTTTTTGATCCATTTTGAGTTATATTTTGAATATGGTGGGAGGTAAATGTCCAACTTCATTCTTTTGCACATGGCTAGCCAGTTGTCCTAGCATCATTAGTTGAAAAGACTATTATTTCTTCATTTTATTATCTTGGTCAAAAATTAATTTATAAATACAAGGGTTTATGCATAGACTCTCAATTCTGTTCCATTTATCTTGGCTCTGTTACATAATAGCTATGCAGCTTTAATAAGCTATTAATATTTTTTATTAATATTCTCTTTTGGACTTTAGTATGTGTGTTAACTTGGGCTGCTCTAACAAAATACCATAGGCTGCGTGGCTTAAACAATAGACAAAAGATTGAGATGCCCAAAGATTCTGTGTTTGGTGGCCTCCTACTTCCTGGCTTTTAGATAGCCACCTTTCTTCTGTGTGCTCACCTGGCCTGTCCTCAGTGCCTGTGCATGGAGAGAGAAAGAAATCTCCTTGTCTTCTTGTTCTTGTTCTTGTAAAGGGACTAATCCCACCATGAGGGCTCTACCCTCATGACCTCATTAAACCTAATTACCTTCCAGAGTCCCCACCTGCAAATATCATCACACACTTGGCGTTAGGGCTTCAACATCTAAATTTGAGGGGATACGAACATTCAGTTCATAAAATCACCCTCGCCTATAAAATGGGAATATTAGTACCATACATCAAATAGAGTTATTGTGAGAGCAAAATAAGATGAAACATATATTAAAGTGCTTTGTACATATCCAAGTATTATGGAAACCTTGGTTGTTATTTTTAAATGTGATGGTCAGTCAACGTAAGAGCTCGTAGTCATAGCACAGCACTCCAATTCATTATCTTTCTATTTCTAGTGTCTGCACTAGAATTAGGACTGTGCGTTGGATGAACCACATATCCTAGTTGCATACGTGTAATTTTGTAATCCAGGATATACCTTTTTATATCCTCTGGAATAAAAGTATTATTATCATCCTAAGGAGTAATATTAGTCTACTTCCATCAACAACAAATGAATTAGAGGATAAACTCAATGTGCTATCAACAGTATGAGTACTTGGTCCATGAATGCTGTAAGAGCTTTACCTTGAAAGTGAACATTCATTAAGCTCGAATTCTCTATTCACACTCTCTAGCTTCCCTATGCAAGACTTAAAGATTTCATCTCAGTTTCTTATACAGTCCATAAATGAGCCGATTTCTAAATGATTGCTACTCAATGACTTTCAATATTAAAACACTTTTCCCTATGTATAATACAATTGTTGAGATGTAAATATGTTCATAAAACATGCTAGTTACTCAACTGTGTAACTTCTTATAACATTTTCTGTTATAAGAAGAACATTATCTGCTACAAGAACATTATTATAAACAGAACATTAGTCAGTGAGGATATTCTCTATGTTTTGAAATAAAATATAGCAAGAATGTGATCTAGTAACCTTATAGTATTGTTTGCTTTTGCTATAGACTACTCTTCTAAAATATAACTTTAAAGCCCAGAGATGATATTTTCTGGTTCTGATAAACCCAAGCTGACAATAGAAGTTGAGCTCTGAGCAAGTGGTAAACTCTCCCTCAGAAAATATCAAAATAGTACCACTAACTTCTCATCTTCCTCCATTATATGATAAAAATCAACACCAACATATCTTTAGATACAATGCTGGATTATACATCTTAAATAAAACATTGTATCTGTACCCGAGAGATGATAGTATATGTGCTCTTTGCTTAGTAAAAAGGAAATACAAAAGAAAAGAGGTACAAAACCATTTTGTTGCTTACAAATAATAAGTAAAATCTCTTCCATTATCTAGAAATGATAAATCAACCTCTGCAGCACATAATCAAGCATGTAGATTCATGTCTTTAGACTCTGAATAGAGAGCCTATTATTTGTAATAATCTTTCTAAGTTCAATTCCACTGATTTTTGTAGGGTTTATGCAGCAGGGTGGAACTCTATATACAGGCCATAAAACAATATTTTGTGCCAAGGTCTGTTTTGGGAAAAAAGTTTTATGATAACTACAAAAGAAAAGAAATAAATGATAATCCACACAGTCTATGTATATACTATGTGTCCTCAAGCAACTGCTGAACTTCCAGGAATTCCAAAGCTTACCTAAGGGCTTAGTGGCAGCAGATACAGGATTCTGAAACAGCAGTTGTTTCAAAGATTGCCTAATGCAGACCAGAAACTGTTTTTACAGATTCTAAGTCTCTACAAAACTGAACATTTTCAGGTTCTTCCTCAGGAAATGATGAGAACAAAATGGTATTGATTAATGACCCCTCAAAAGTCTCAGAATCCACAGCTCTGAGATTGGAAAGGCAAAAATCTGTTCATTCAGAAACATTAAAAGTGAATATTATACCTTGATCCATAAATGTAAGCTTGAATATGGGTAAATGGCAATGTAATGGATGAGAGATCTTAAGCAATATTGCCCTACAGGAATCAGTTCTTTTCTGAATTCCTTTAGTAAGTGTTACCCAAATAGGGCACCAAGGGAGGGACTGATTGCATATGTTGACCATTTTCCATTAAAATACCTAAAGGGCCAGTTAAGTCAGTATTCTGTGAAATCAAATACATGTAAAACTAAATAAAATAATACCTTGGAATGAAATATCTATTTATCTATACACAAACACACACACATCTGCATCTTTGTGTATGTACAAACACTTTCATTTTATATGGGTATACATGTTTATATAAACACACATATTTATACACATGCAAAATATATCTCCATAAATACATACATGTGTGGCAATTCTCAATGGCTATACATATATATATAAAGTTTTACATATAGATATATTTATATAAATATGTTATATATCTACACATATATATGTGTAGATATGACCTATAGACATATGTATAGATATATAACTTTATAATATTTTACATATAGGTAGAGTGACTTGTCACACATCTGAATTAGAGCTGATAAAATAATCACACCCAAATCTCAATATTCCTCTATGTATTTGTGCTGAGTTCAGTGTTTAAGGTATGTTCATCCTCATTGCATTTCTGTTGCTCCAATTGCTTCTGTTCCTTTTTTTATTTTAAATATCTAGGAACTATAGTCAACTTTCTACTAAGGCAAATACGCTTTACTAATGCCTTCTGCCAAAATGATTTTTTATAAACTATTTCTAAAAATTCCTTTCAGGCTGTAATGGGACAGAGTATTAAAGATCTCCCTATTTAAGGTAGGAAAGATATTTTTTTTAAGTTCCTATTCAGATGTTGTTTATGAGTCCTCATCTCAGCCAGAATGTCAATATCCTATGACTGCTTCTTATGTACTACTTTCAGACATTTTTCCAAGCACAACAGCTAGGGTTAAAAGTCGGTTACCTGCTTTTCTGGAGTCTGGATGTTTTACAATTTAACTTAAACTATATAGGTCACACTTAGACTCCATGAGAGAGTTATAATTGTCTCTCTGGGTTAGTCAAATGATCCATTCAGCTCAGTATTCTGTTTTGGACGGTAACAACTATTTTAATTGGTGTAATTTTTGCAAGGCTCAAGAGTTCCTGGTACCCAACTACCTGACCTTAACACCTTTTTAATTTTTTAAGGCTTTCTGCGTGAATTTGTGACTGTAATTTTCTACTTGACTAGTTTCTTTCTTCACTTTTATTTTCAGATCTATGTTACTGTCATCTCTCTAAAATTGTAAGCCAAAAACAAGCAGAGGGCTTTGAAAAAACATTTGCAAAAATACATCACATATATGCATCGTAATATACAAAAACAAATTGTTCATGGTATGCTTGATTGGAGCATAAAGTTAGGCGTAGTCTGATTCATGAATATGACAAAAGCATCTACTTTCCTTTTTAAGCTTGCAACTCCTCTCAGGTTTACACAAATAGAGAAGAAAAGTAACAACAAAAAAGAGAACCCATAACACTACCCAGACCTAAAATTAAATTCCCTGCCTAAAATATCCCCACCAAAAATAGACAAACAAAAGCCATAAAAACAAACAAAAACCCTCCATTTTTACACTTCTGGAGGAGTTTCCACTAGCTTTGTGGCTGGAGGAGTAGGAGTGAGAACAGTAATATCAATGAACCCTTCATGTTTTACTACATGAAGTAGAGAAATCCTTGCAACTTGTTAGAAGGAAGCGGCCCAATCTGATCAAGAAGAAGTGAGAGTTGTAAACTAACTAACCTGCGTCTGTACCAAACATAAAATTGAGTAGCCACTTCTTTATTGCAAATATATTGTTTTGAAAAGAACAATTACTTTATTCTATCTACATATCTGCATTAGTTTAGAACATTTTAAGTAAAGGAAAATAAAACAGGACAAAAAAACAGATCAAAGCATGAGGGTGAAGGGAAGAGAAAGCAATGATAATGATCATGGCACATTGTCTTTTAGGAGGTGTAGTCACAATAAATGAAGCAGTTTAGTTCATGTGAAACAAAGACTTTTGGTGACTGTTCATTGTATTTTTTTGTATTCTTCTTAAGTTGAGAATATCAGTAAAGAAGGCATCAGAGCCAAAATAATAAACCATCAGAATATTCCAGAGCTTCATATATGAATTCTAGCTAAAAAATAAAAAAAAATTTGCTTGAGAAATGAGCATATCAATTGGCTCTTGGGCTAAAGATCTGGTAAGGGGACTCAATAAGCCTCTCAGGATAAAGTCAGTTGACTTAAGGGAAGAACTTGTACCTTCTGTAGAAAGGTGAAAGAAAATACTCTGTATAGAATTCTTTCCATCAGAAGATTTATAAGGAGATACAGAAACAAGATTTTAATCAAACAAAAAAGAATAACAATAGCATCCCTTAACTCCCATGGATCTATTAAAACAAATACAGCAGAAAAATGGAAAAGGATAGTATTAGGGTGATTCACAGGAGTTTCTGATAAAAAGATGTCCACATCTTAATCCCTGGAACATGTATATATACTAGGTCATTATGGCAAATGGGAATTAAGTTTGCAAAGCAACTGTCCTTAAAATAGGAAGATTATCCTAGTGGGCCCAGTGTAATTATGAGCGTGGAAGTTGGAGGCAGAAAAGCAGTCATTGTCAGAGTAATGAAATATGAAAAACACGTGACTTTACTGGCTTGGAAGATGGCAGGTGACCATGAGCGAAGGAGTTTGGGCAGCTGCTTTCAACTGGGCAAGGCAAGGAAATGAATTCCTTATAGAGACTCCAGAAGGAATATAGCCCTCCCAACACCTTGATTTTTGCCCATTAAGACTCATTTCAGACTTTTGATCTCCAGAACTATAAGATAATGTATTTTAAGCCACAAGTTTATGGCAGTTTCTTACAGCAGCAGTAGGAAATTAATATACCATGTATTTGCAGAAAATAAAGAAATTTTAAGCCTCCTCTTTATATTTGTACCAAATAAATTGATGTCATTTTTTAAATTTTATAGGAATTATACTAAATATATTTTAATAGTAAATTTTAACATAGAGAAAATATAAGAGGTGAATATTTAACTGATCTTGCAATAGGTAAGAAATTTCTAAGTGTGAAATCAATTTTGACTATATTAAATACTTTTGTAATAAAAATACTTTGAACTACATCCAAAACTAGATAGCAAGCTAGCAAAAAATTACTTGCAACAAATGTGAGAAAAGTGGCCACTATATGTGGTACATAAAGATTTGTATTAAATCAAAACGAGCACTATACTCAAGAAATATATGTGAAGAACATGAATGGGCAACTAAAAGAAGAAAATAAACATTTTTAAAAGTTCAATTAAAAAAAAAAGTATGGAGAGTAGGCCATATAACATAGTGATTAAGAGCCTGGGCTCTGTAATCAGACTTTGTGTGTTGAAATCCAAGCTCTGTCACTAAGCTCTGTATGATCTAGCATATGTTACCTAACCTGTCTGTGCCTCAATTTATTCACCTATAACATAAGAGTAAACAATAATGTTTTCATAGTAGTGATGTGAGGACTGAACAAGAGAATCTATGCAAAGGGTTTATTAAACTGCCTGGATCATGTAAACAGTAAGTAAAAAACCTCTACCTGTTATTAGTCAAATGGATGCAATTAAAGTGTTAATATAGAGAAGTTACATAGTGTTGGAAAGGGAAGAAGAAATGCATTCTCATCTACTGGTTGTGGGAATTTAATTGGTTCAGTCTTAGAGCAGATAAGCTGGAAATATACATCAAATGTTTTACAAAGTGAAAAAAGTTATGTCTTAATCATTAATATGTCATTTTTAGTGAGTGAACGGATGAACAAACAGTGTCATACCCACATAATGCAATACAAGTATACCTTGTTTTATTATGCTTCATTTATTGAACTTCGCAGCTATTGCTTTTTTTTTTTTTTTAACAAGTTGGAGGTTTATGGTAACCCTGTGTTGAACAAGCCTGTTGGCACCATTTTTCCAACAGCATTTGCTCACTTCCTGAGAAGTGAATATGTCCCAGATGAAGGAACAAGATAAAACCCCAGAAGAACAACTAAGTGAGGTGGAGATAGGCAGTCTACTGGGAAAAAATTTCAGAGTAGTGATAGTGAAGATGATTCAAGATCTCAGAAAAATAATGGAAGCACAGATCAAGAAGATGCAAGAAATGTTTAACAAAGACCTAGAAGAAATAAACAATAAACAAACAGAGATGAGCAATACAATAACTGAAATGAAAAATACACTAGAAGGAGTCAATAGCAGAGTAACTGAGGCAGAAGAACAGATAAGTGAGCTGGAAAACAGAATGGTGGAAACCACTGACACAGAACAGAATAAAGAAAAAAGAATGGAAAGAAATGAAGACAGTCTGAGCTCTCTGGGACAACATTATATGCACCAATATTTGCATTATAGGGGTCCCAGAAGGAGGAGAGAGAGAAAGGATCTGAGAAAATATTTGAAGAGATAATAGCTGAAAACTTTCCTAACATGGGAAAGGAAACAGTCACCCAAGTCCAGGAAGCAGAGTCCCAGGTAGGATAAACTCAAGGAGGAACATGCTGAGACACACGGTAATAAAATTGACAAAAATTAAAGTCAGAGAAAAAATATTAAAAGCAACAAGGGAAAAGCAACAAGTAACATTCATGGGAACTCCCATAAGGTTATCAGCTGATTTCTCAGCAGAAACACTGCAGGCCAGAAGGGAGTGGATGATATATTTAAAGTGATGAAAGGGAAGAACCTATAACCAAGAATACTCTACCCAGCAAGGTTCTCATTCAGATTCAATGGAGAAATCAAAAGCTTTATAAATAATATGAAAAAGCAGCAAGGATATAAACAGAAAAATTCATACTGATGAAAGAGTCAATTCAGTAGGAGTACATAAACAACCTAAATGTGTTTTCAGCTATCCAAGAACTTTAGAACACACTGAACATAAACTAAAAATACTAAAGAAAAACAGGAAAATCCGTGATCATAATTGGAGGTTTTATCACCTCTCTCTCTCAGTTATTGTTAGAACAAGTAGGTATTAACTTAGCAAGTATATAGAAGACTTGGATAACACTAATTGACAGGTATAGAACTCTGGAAAATTCACAAATGTCCAGAAATTATATAACACATTCCCAAACAACCAATGGGACAAAGAAGACATCAAAAGAAAATTTTAACAATCTTGAAACAAAATATTGAAAGACAAAGTATCAAAACATATGGGATGCAGCAAAAGCAGTTCTAGGAGGGAAGTTTATAGTGATAAAAATCTACATTAAGAAAAAAGATCACAAATTAAAAAAAAAACTAACTTTATACCTCAAGGAACTAGAAGAAGACGACCAAATGAAACCCAAAGTTAGCAGAAGGAAAGAAAAACAAAGAGCAGAGCAGAAATAAATGAAATAGAGACCATAAAAACAATAGAAAAGGTAACTAAAACTAAGAGGTGGTGTCTTATAAAGATAAACAAAGTTGCCAGATTTTAGCTACTCTAATGCAGAAAAAGAAAGAGGACCTAAATCATGATCAGAAATGAAAGAGGAGACATTACTACTGATACCACAGAAATACAAAGGATCACAAGAGACTACAGTTGACACTTGAACAATATGAGGCTTAATCCGCCTATAACTTATAGTCAGCCTTCCCTATCCAAGGTTTCTCTACATCTGTGGATTCAAACAAATGCAGACCGTGTAGTACTATAGTATTTACCATTGAAAAATAACAGCACATAAGTGGACCCACACAGTTCAAACCCATGTTGTTCAAGGGTCAACTGTACTATGAGCAATTTATGCACCATGAAACTGGATAACTTAGAAGAAATACATAAATCCCTAGAAACACATAAGCTACCAAGACTGAATCATGAAAAAATAGAAAGTCTGAACAGATCAAATATGAATAAGGAAGTTAAATCATTAATCAAAAACCTCTGAACACAGAAAGGCCCAAGGACCCGATGGTTCGTTGGCAAATTCTGCCAAATAGTTAAAGAAGAATTAATGCCAATCCTTCTAAAACTCTTTCAAAAAACTGAGGAGGGAACACTCGCAAACTCATTTTATGAGGCCAGCATTACCCTGATTTCAAAGCCATATAAGGATATATGAAAAGAAAATTACAGAGCAATATCTCTGATGAATATAGATGGAACTCTTCTCAATAAAATATTAGCAAACCAAAATCAACAGATATTAAAAGGATCATTAACCATGATCAAGTGGGATTTATCCCATGGATGTAAGGATGGTTCTACATATGCAAATCACTTATCCACATGTGCAAATCACTTAATTCGATAACCACATTAGCAGAATTAAAGATAAAAATAATATTATCATCTCAATAGTGCAGAAAAAGCATTTGACATAATACACCATCCTTTCATGACAAAAACATTCAACAAGTTGGGTATAGAAGGAAGATTCCTCAACACAATGAAAGCCATTTATGACAAACCCACAGCCAATATCATGCTCAGTGGTGAAAGGTTGAAAACTTTTCCTCTGAGATGTGGAACACTTACAAGGGTGTCCATTCTCACCACTCCTACTCAAGATAGTACTGGATGTCCTAGCCAGAGCATCCAAATGGGAAAAAAGTAGTAAAATTGTCTTTGTTAGAAGATAATATGATCTTATATATAGAAAATCCTAAAGACTCCACTAAAAAAGTGCTAGAACTAATCAACAAATTCAGTAAAGTTGCAGGATACAAAATCAACATACAAAAATCAGTAGTGTTTCTACACACAAACAACAAAACATCTGAAAGCAAAATAAAACAATCCCATTCAAATAACATCAAAAATAATAAAATAATTAGGAATAAATTTTACTAAAGAGGAAAAAGATCTATATGCTGCAAACTTCAAGAGTTTGATCAAAGAAGTTGAGACACAAATAAATGGAGAGATATCTGATGTTCATAGTTTGTAAGAATTAATATTTTACATTTTCATACCCAAAGTCATCTACAGATTTGATGCAATCCCAGCCATGATTCCAATGACGCTTTTGTATAGAAGTAGAAGAAACAATCCTAAAATTAATTTGGAGCCACAAAAGACCCTGAGTGGCCAAAACAATTCTGAGAAAGATAAACAAAGCTAGAGGCATTACACTTCCTGATTTTTATAGTAATTAAAACAGTACTGTACTGCCATAAATGTAGACATATAGACCAACGGAACAGAATAGAGAGCCCCAAAATAAACCCTTGCATCATACATGGTCAAATAATATTTGACAAGGGAGACAAGAATACTCAATGGGGAAAGGATAGTTTCTTCAGTAAATGGTGTTGGGAATACTGGATACCACATGCAGAAGTATAAAATTTGACCCCATCTTAAACCACACACAAAATGTGAACTCAAAATGGATTAAAGACTTAGTTAAGATCTAAAAGCACAAAACTCTTAAAGAAAAAAAAGACATTGAGAGAAAGCTCTTTGAGATTGGTTTTGGCAATAGTTTTTTGAATGATACCAAAAGCACATGGAACAAAAGCAAAAACAAATGTCAGGCTATGTCAAACTAAAAAGCTTCTTGTCAAACTAAAAAGCTTCTCCACAGCAAAAGAAACAAGCATAATGAAAAGGCAATCAATGGAATGGGAGAAAATATTTGCCATATGTCTAATCTAATCTAACCATATATCTAATAAGGGGTTAATATCCAAAATATATAAAGAATTCATACAACTTAATAGCATAAAAACAAACATCCTGATTTAAAAATAGGCAGACATGAACATGGTAAATGAAAAGGTGCTCAACATCACTAATCATCAGGTAAATGCAAATCAAATATTACCTCACACCTGTCAAAATGGCTATCATCAAAAAGACAAGAGATTAAGAAGTATTGTTAAGGGTGTGGAGATAAGGGACCTCTTGTGCACTATTGGTGGGAATGTAAATTGGTATAGCCACTATAGAAATAGTATGCAACTTCCTCAAAAAAATTAAAAATAGAACTACCCTATTATCCAGCAATCTGACTCCAGGGAATGTCCACCAGAAATGAAATCAGGATTTCACAGAGATACCTGCACTCCCATGTTCACTGCAGCATTATTCACAATAGCCAAGATATGGAATAATCTAAGTGTCCACCAATGGAAGAATGGGTAAAGAAGGTGTGATTGAGACACACACACACACACACACACACACACACACACACTGAAATATTATTCACCATGAGAAAGAAGGAAATCCTGCAGTTTGTAACAACTTGGATAAAACTTGAGGGCATTAGGCTAAGTGAAATAAATCAGAGAAAGACAAATAATGTATAATATCACTTATATGTGGAATCTAAAAGGTGTCAAACTCAGAAAAACAGAGAGTAAAATACTGACTGCCATGGGCTGGGGAATGCTGGAAATGGGGAGATAATGCACAGAGGGTACAAACTTTCTTTCATAAGACTCACAAGTTCTGGAGATCTAAGTACAACATGGTGATTATACCTAATAATACTGAATTGTATACTTGAATGTTGCCAAGAAAGTAGATCTTAAATATTCTCACTACAAAAAAGAAATGGTAATTATGTGATAGGGTGGTGGTGTTAGCTAATATTATGATTGTAATCATTATGCAATTTATAAATGTTTGAAATCAGCACATCGAATACCTTAAATTTATACAGTTATGTGTCAATTATATCTCAGTAAATCTGGGGAGGGAGGAAGGAAAAGAAAAAAATGAATGAACTACTGAAATGAACAATAACATGGATTAATCTCACAGTGTTATAGTGAGTGAAAATGGCCCAACAGAAAAAAGTACACACAGTTTGTATCCATTTATATACAGAATAATCTAATTTATGGTTATAGATATAAGATCAGGGATTGCCTCAGGTAGGAATGGGACTGGAAGAGAGGTTGACAGTAAAGGGTATGTAGGAACTTTCTGCAGTTATGGGAATGTACTATATCCTATTTTGGGTGGTGGTTATAGGGGTATATTCAGCAGACAAAATTTTCCAAACCTTACACTTAACATATTTGCATTTTTTCGTGTTCCATATGACAGTAAAACTTATTATTAGAAAAAAGAAAAAAGATTTCAAAATGCTCTAGGAGAAACTTCTCCAAGAAAATTACCTTGATAAAATACCTTTTGTATTTACTTGTATACATTAATAGATTTACATAGCTGGGGGGGGGAGCATTTTAGGGATAAATTAGTGGAAATAACATAGGAAGACAAGCAGAGAGAGAAAGAAAGTGGGAGTGAGCGAAAGGAGGGATTGAGAGAGAGGTAGATATTTAACTGTGGGCACAGGAAAACAGTTGCATGGGAAAGGGAAAAAAAAGGTATACTTCATGGCTCTGCCATTAATAGCATTTACAAAAAGTCTTATAATGTAAACATTATTGAACTAACCAAATTGACACTATATCAAGGGGGTGGGAGGATGCCAAGTATGTGTGTGGATATGGGGGAGGATGAGTGTGTGTGAAAAAATAACTAAGTTTTAGTTTTCTTTTACTCATCTAACAAATTACCACAAATTCCTCAATACAAAATGAGTATCTAACAGTTCTGTAGGTCAGAAGTCTGATATGGATCTCACTGGGCTAAAATCTAGGTGCTGACTGGGTTGCATTTCTTTCTAGAGACTCTAAGGGAGCATCTGTTTTCATGATTATTCAAGTTCCTTGCGGTTCATGGTATGACTGAGGTTCCTGTTGCCTTGCTAGCTGTCAGTGAGGCTTGCTCTCATTTTCTAGAGATTTTCCGTTCCCTGGCTCATGTCCCCTTCCTTCACCTTCCAAGACAACAATGACAGGTTTAGTCTCTCTCTCGTCTCATCTCTCTGTGACATTCTCTTCTGTCTTCCTCTTCCAGTTTTAAGGACATATATGATTAAATTGGGACCACCATTTCAAGCTCTCTAACTTTAACCACATCTGCAAAATCCCTTTTGTCATGTGAGGTCATATACCCACAGCTTCCAGGAATTGAAATGTGAAGTTCTTTGGGGGGACTATTATTCTGTCTACCACAAGCTAAGTCTTCTTCATTCCTTTTCAGATGTTTGTATATAATGCCTAACAATGCGCAAGTCTGATTATTCCCTAAATTCTCTTTTACTAAGAAAAGAGAGATGAAGGCACTTAGAAGTGCCTAGCAAAGATGAGTCTTTCACATTTCTGCAAGAATTGCAGAACTGGAACACTCTCTACCCCTCCACCATTCCTTTCAATGCATTGTGATAGAGTGCAAAGTATTAGATTTGTTGTCAGACCGACATAATAGAATCCCAGGCCCACCAATTACTAGGTGAAACTAGATCTTAAAAGATACTTGACCTCTCTGAGCCTTAGCTTTCTCCTTTGTAGAATGAGGATGTTTGACGATTAGATATATGTTGTGTCTAAAAGAGAATAGGAATAGATAAAAGATAAACATTTTCTTCTGTATGACATACCAATTTTATTTTAGGGGTTATAAATGAAGAAGAGCTAACTGTAGTTCCTAATGAAGATAAGTCTTTCACGTTTCTGTTCAAATTGCCCAAATATTAACATTTCCAGTAAGTTTTCAGAAATTGTCACAGCATAGGCTTTTATTAAATAGAATCCGCAGTGACTAATTCTTATTAGGCCTTAGCCATCAGACTTTCTCTTCTGATCCCTGCTAGGCTAGATCCGCTGTGTTGATGGTTAGATTTTTCTGTGACTCAGTGGTATGTACTTAACTCTGAGTCATATCACATCTTTCAGTATGGATCTGCTCAGGTCTTACACCCAAAATTCAAAATAACTTTCTGGAAATTCTAATCCAGTTACAATTCACCTTAGGTGGTATGAATAGGCCTTGCTGTATGAGGTTTAGAAGAAGATAACATGGTACCTAACAATAACTGGACTGCCCTTCACAAGTGCCTTCATATTGTGATGTATTGTAGCAAAGGGAATTACATTTGCTAAGTATCTATGTCTCGGACTAGGTTGGAACTTGAGCAAAAGTAACACAGTTTTAAATCCCATAGTAAGCCATTTGCCAATATTACTTGATCCCTTGTACTTCTACTCCATCATTATGTGAGTTTAGGAACAGTTAGATATCAGAGAACCCCTTGATATCAGAGACCATGTTCTAATTGTTTTGTTATCCTTGGCAACTAACACAGTGCCAGGCACATAGAAAGCACTTAATGCATGTTTGTTAAAAGGTGAAAAGATCACAATTACAAGAATGTCATTGGCATTACTGTGAGAGAGGAAGGTAAACCTCCCAGGGTTTTGATACTCAGACTGACTATACTGATTAATACCAATGTCTAGAAATAGTAGGGGAGAGTTCAGGTCTCAGTTCTTTCAGGACACCTTTGGTGGATTTATTGCAGCTGGCACTACCATATGAATGACGGAGGCTGCCGTATGAGCAGAAAAAGCAGTGCAACTAAATGCCTTATACATGAAAAAATGGGTTAACCTTATCATTTGGTTCCTTTTGCCTTTTTTTGTTGTAGCAGCCTGCAATTATTGCCTATTTCTGTTCCTATCGTATAGGATGCTTCAGGGGCAACTGAATTTGGGAAATATTATGGCATTTTCAGAGAACCATTTGTATTATGAAAACAAGCACTTGACACTGTATTTTTTTTTAAAGGCCAACCTTCTGAGTGGAAACAAGAAGAAAAGTTTATTTTCTTAAGATAAGCAACATGCTGTATTTAAATCATGTACATACACAGTGTAGCTTTCTTGGTGAGTTATTCCCAATTTCAGCTCATATGTATAGCCTACTTTCAGTGTCATTGAAATCGCAAGCCAAATTTATAGGAAATGAAGGCAGAAAGGAAAACTTCCTCCTTTGCAGTGCCATATGATTCTTTATATTAGTCCTTTTATAGCAGGATAAACATTTCAGAGGTGCAAGTTTAACTTTCTGATTGCTTTAAACATATGGCCGAGAACAAGCTTGTATGCATCATTTCCTTGCTTTAGCATAATTTAGTTTTCTAAAGACCAAGATGTCTTTGAACTGGAGGGGACACTCTAAAACCTGCAAATGTGATACCTGTCAACAAGGATAAACATGGTATTAATGAAAGTGTATGTTAATGCATTAAACTAGTAGACTATCAGCAGGATATCAGTTTCATTGCCAACTGATTTTTAGAAATGATCCACCATTTGAATTAGTTTTAGTGATAAATTATTTCCAAGTAGTATTAATCATACTCACTGGGAAATTAAAATGTCATAAAATGATGAAGTGTTAAAGAAACAGTATCGCACATCTACACCTGCATATGCATCACAGTATCACCACAATATTTGCTCAAGCACATTTACAAGAGAGTATTTTTAACATGATGTTCAGTGATGTAAGTTATTTAACATTCTACTTATTCTTTTAGCAATGCTTAATAAAATTAAACACTTTCTATAAGTAAAAAATGGTATACACTATATTGTGTTCACTGCTTTAAAAAAACAAGAAATAACTAAAATGAGAGAAGGCCCTTTAATTTTTTCCATTGATTTAGTTTAGTAGCTGTTCTTTTTATGGATATATGAGTTTTTAAAATTCTGTGATTGCAAAGATTCTGATTGAATAGGGCCTAGTGTTCATTCTACAAATAAATTCATCTTTCCATTGTCTGCTTTCAGAATTGTGGATTATTGTAAAGTTATTAAATCGTATATAGGTATGCTTTTCCACAACAAATATGTGTGCTCTTTAGAATTTAATAGGGAAAGTCAGTAAAACAGAGTCCTTTAATTTCAAGAGTAGTCTTTATTCTTTATTCCTTTCTCTATATTATTGCATTTTGGAGTATTAACCCATTTTAAATTCAATGTTGTACACATCTACAGTATATTAAGACTCTAGATTTAAGCCTACAGATATCTGACTCAAAATTGGAAGTGAACTCAAACTTCAAAGAAAAAGAAAACATAAAATACCACATAGCTCTCCTAATTCAGTAACTTAATAGGAGGATCAACGCTTTAAAATGTTTAAAATGTATTACACTTAATGAATGAAAAACATTCCAATGAACCAAAATTCCTATGATGAATTATGGAAGTAAAAGTAGAGACAGGTGAATTATGCAGATTGCAAGTTATGTCACGGAAATAAGAAATCTATGAATATTAAACAAAATGTCTAAAAAACTAGAAAGAATGGTGGCTTTCATTTCTAGTCTTCCTTTCCCAAAATAAGCTGGTTCACAAGCAATGGTGACTTTGGAAAAAGTGGATCCCAGTTAAGAGCTCAAGAGTCATGGTGATTTTCAAATTGTACTTGCGGCAGGTTCTCCAGACAGTCCTGTTCAGGATGTAAATTCTACCTCAAGTTAATCTTCCTAAACAGTCTCATTTCTAGAACCAGGCAGTCTCGACTTCATTATCACATGGCTAAATAGCTTTTGCCATGATGTAACATTTAGATCAGAGAACTAATGACAACTGAGAAGAGCTTTCCCTGAAGAATGTGAAGTTTAACATTTATAATCGTGAGGCTGTTGTTTCCATAATATATTCTTTCATGAAAATGTACAATATGCTAAACATTTTTCCAACCCAAAACTGCACTCAACCTATTTAAAAGCAGATCTTTACTTTTAACTTATCTAAGTCTTTCTTAACTAGGAAAACAACAACAAACAGAAAGTAATTTTACTTACCTTAATCACCCATTCTAGAAATATCTTTTCTTTATTCTGCAAAACTTCTCTAGATGTTTAGTCTCAGTCCTCGTCCTGCATTTTCTTACCATGCACACTATTCTTTATCCCTGAATCTGGCTTAGGATCCCATAACTATGCTGACAGCCATTGTATACAGTGTCACAAAATCCAACAGACTTTTCTCTGTTCTCAATACCTAATTAGCATTTGACAATTTGAAGTGTTTGATATTCTGGCTTTCCTTGGCTTTACTGAGGCTGCTTTATCTTTATGAGTAGATTTAACCACTGTATATTTTGGTGTAAAAAAATTGTTTCCTATTCAAAATGTGTCAGAAAGTAAATATTTTATGGAGCTATCAGGCCTTTCAGAAAAGTGCTTTGCAATAAATTTAGGCTTTAGTAACAGTAAATACTAGCCCCCTATGCTCTGAATGCTCGTACATCTTTTATTCTCTTTGATGGAAGCTGTACTGAAGTTTTTGTGCTGCTTTGTATACATATCAAGGAGTGTCTGCCATCCATTAGGTTTTGTGTTTCTATTTAAGGCTTCTGCCTGACCTGTCTTGTTTGCCATTGTCTATTCAGAGCCTAGCAGAGACACTGAGACATAGTATATTCTCAATAAATATTACTGAATAAACTAATCTGTTATATAATAAGCATATTACATTGAGAAGAAATTATGTCTCATCAAATCTAAGGGCCAGTATTCCAGATGATAGGAACTTTGTAATAACTTGAGTTTTATGATATAGCAAAGAGTTAAAAAAGTATCAAAGGTAAGCTGTTCCAAAAGAGGCTGCTTTAATATTGCTAAGAAAAGCATTATATTTTATTTAAAATAAAACCTACTTTAGCCAGTAGCAAGAATGTATTTTAGAAGAAAATTTTTGTTCATGGACAAGAATGTGGTCATTTTTCTGATCTCACAATCAAGATATTTGGGTTTCACACTGAAATGAAGACAGAACCAGTTACTTTAATTACCTTCTCCTCTGGCCAAGATGAAAATATTATGTAATTCATTTGAATTAAAAAATCAAACAAAAGACACTCCTAGATTATTGGAGGCCAGAAGGGGAAGTAAAACTATCCTTTTGATTATCTGACTCAGGTGGATAAACAGCCCTTGGCTAAGACAGAATTAAGCCACTGACAGCTGCAAGGAACTGGAAAGGTCTTTGATGTCAAGATGGCTTGATGTACAGTTGATGTAAAAGAGACACATTCCAAGGTTTTTATTTACAGTAAGTTTGAATGAAGGGTTCTAAATTAAAGCTGGAAATAAGAAAGACTAGGGGCTAGATCAGGATAAATGTAATAAAGGAAAAATTAGCAAGAAATACATCAGATAGTTGGCATTTACTTATATCTAATGACTAATGTTCAATTTTGATTGTTTTTACAGCACATTTTTTTTCACAAATGCATGAAAACGTGCTTATCTCAATCTTATGCAAAGCAACATTATCTTAGGCTACTCTTCAGCCAACATTACTGTGAATGAGGAACCTCTACAGACTGTTGGTAGTATACTATAATTGAAGGCCCAATTATTTTGAGGAGTACGTAGACATCTTGGAAGTTTATTCTATAAACTGAAATATGTAAACTATCACCAGAAAAAAATCTTAGCTTTGTATTCAATTACTAAGTCCTCTCAGTTCTTTCTTCAAGTGGTGAATGAATGCTTACAACAGGCTCCTTGTCAATATTCCTGCGTCTAGTCTTCCATAGCCCATATTCAGGAAATCTCTAGCAAGACATACTATTCTATATCGTTTCCTAAGACATCAAGTCCAAATAGCTCTGCTTGTGTTTCATAGTTTAAAACTGTCCTAATCTAATTCTACAGCTTTCATCCTCACTGAAATGTGTCCTCTGTTTTGTTTCCCACAGGTGTGCCACACTCATTCACCAGTCAAATACTTTGCTTCTGTAATAATTGTGGTCTAGTATATAAATAAGTCCCCTTCTGCCTATACAAATTCCACTTTTTGGTTGAAGTCCAGGTCAAATTCCACCCTCTTCCTGAAGTCATCTTCAGTTATTCTGGAGATAAATCATCTCTTTCTTCTCAGAACCTATGTAATACTTAAGAGTTCATACTACATAGCTTAGTTCTGAATTGCATCCTATCTGGTTTTGTAAGCTATTGTTTCATGCATATTAACTTTATCTTTCTAATTAGATTTCAGACATTTTAAAGTTAGGGAATGTGTGTGGAATTTCCTCTGAATCCCTCCCCCCATACCTTCAGGATTACTTAGTAGGTAACTTATTAATATATTATTTAGAATGCTTCCTTGCATAAGAAAATGATTTTGGCTATTATTCTTTAAAAATTTTCATAATGTTCAATGTATTTTTCTTATTATAAAAATAATTGTTGTAGACTCTTTCCCTCCCCACACTGACAAACTTTGTCTGGTAATATAAACACTTTTGTTGTGAGAAAAATTCCTAAAATCTCATTTATTATTTTGGAAAGGGCTTACATGTTACTGAATGCTTTCTAAAGTAATAGGAATACTAATATTCTAGGAAGTTTTTTTATTAGACTATAAAATGCAAATGTTACGTTTTAGTGAACAAGGATTATTTCTGCCTCTAAAATTGGAGAAACCAAGCCATCTAATAATTAAATGACTTTCCTAGCTTTTATGTGGCATGTCTCTACAGGCCGCCTTGTAAGGATTTGAGTCAAATATTTAATTATTGCTCTCCCAACCATGTCATCAATATCATATTACCTTTAATGCTTGAAGACTATCTTAGTGTTTTACTATCAATAAGAGGTACACTTATATTTGTGTCTCCAGTGGTGGCATGATTTCACGCTGAAGCATTCATATTTTTTACCCAGTATCCCTTGAACAAAAGGTATATATTTTCAAGATGGCTCCCTAAAGTTAAGGAAACAGTGTGATACCAAGAACTAAAACAAAATTGGACATAGTTATACAGCAGGTTTTGTACATATCAGAGGGATAAAAGGAAACTGACGTTCTTTGAATACTTAATATATCTCAGAAACTGTACTTGATGTTTTAACTTGGTTTAAAAACTAAAATAATATTGCCAAAGAAAACTTAAAGGCACAGAAGCTGTGACTTAAAGAGAGTAAACGACTCATCCAAGGACAGTTAACTAGTAGGTGACAGAGGTCATATTTCAACTCATCTATTTGATTTTAATGTATTCATAATAGTGTTAATCAAGACATAATCTATCACAGAGGAAATTTATCAGCTGCTACCATCTGGAATCCCTGATACAAACAGAATGTTGGTCCGGGCAGAGTCCCTAGACTCTTTCTGAAAGATAGCCAACTTGATCCTATCTTACCTAATTTGGGGATGCTCAGCCTAAAATATGGAGCAGTGGCTGTGGAAAGAAAATAAAAAGGAGAACCTCTTACTGGAGAAATAACTTGATCCATAGCTTCTTTACTAGATTTGTAGTAACTGAAAATAGCCTACTCAGCTCTTGCGAGAAAAAAATGTGGTCTTGTGTTCTGTTCACAGGCAAAGTAAGTTAGAATATTAGACTCTGTACCAAAAGTTAATAAAGAGGTCTTGTCCAAAATGACCTGTTATATTTATAACTTATTAGTTCCTTTATACTCCATTTTAAGCTAAGAAAATATTATGATGTAAGATTTCCATGTTTTTGAGAAGTCCCTGGTTAATGGTAAGAGTGAGAGAATTCTTTGTAACCATAGCATAATCCTTGCTACATAGTATGTATAGGCATTTAGCATATTATGACCATTTGATGTAAAGCAATTAAGAAAGAAATGCTGATTTATAAATAGCACAACTTTGAAAACAGAGATCAAGTTCTCTTCATTTCTCTGTCTCCCGAAATAATAAGCTGAGCTTGGTTACTATCACTTCGTAAGTATGTAAAAGTTTCATTGTATTTAAACATGAAAAATAAAATGAGAACTTTTACAAGACATCAATTGCTGATGATTCAATCTTATTCTCTGGCCTTTAGGTTTCTTTCTCAAGTGAGTGTTTGTCTCACCTGTACCCCTCCTCCCCTGCAAGTTATAGTTTCCAGAAAAGCAAAATCATCATGACCTTCATACATTTCCATTTCAAATACAAGTGTAAATAAATAAATGCAGTTTATAGAAGTAATTAAAATTCCACAATTCTTCAAGAAATAGAAAAATATATTTAAATATGGAAAACTTCACATGTGAAATAATACGCCAGGTGTATCCTTTATCTCCAGTAATTGGAAATTATGAAAAAAAACCCTACTGATATAATGACAAGAGTTGTTATTCCATTCTTCTAACAATGCCCCAGTCTCTACAGAGCAGAGGCAGCATACAGTTTAAATAACATATTTTGATTAACTAAACATACAATAAAATAGCCCTACATTCAGCTTGATATTTTGGAAATCTTTCTGTGTTTATTTGTTCTTGCCAAAGTAGTGATGCTTTTATCTTGGCATGTCATTCAATGTGATTGACCCTCTATGTGTAGAAGAACAGATACTAAAATGTGTTAACTTAGAGTTGAGTAGAAAAGCAACTTTGAAGTCATTGTGTTTTAACAGTGTTGATCTCTGGCATGTGGGTGTTTGTAATATGCTTTTGCTTAGTCACTACTAAGTCTATGAGTCAAAAAGTATGACTGTGAGACAGGCAAAACAGAATTATGGTTTCTATTTAATTTCAGCAATTCATCATAGTTCTTAAAGAAGTCCTGAATTTAGAACTCTTGGTACACAGAAATCATGTGTGTCAGTTTCCCAACAAGTCGTAAAATGGTATTAACTTTTCTTTATGGATGGAGAACTTCAAAACCCTCTAGTTTGGAGCTTCAGAAAAAGTAGTCCTCAGGACCTGAGCATGCCCAAGTATTTTTTCTATGGCATTCTTTTTTTTTTTTTTTTTGTGGTACGCGGGCCTCTCACTGTTGTGGCCTCTCCCGTTGCGGAGCACAGGCTCTGGACGCGCAGGCTCAGCGGCCATGGCTCATGGGCCCAGCTGCTCTGCGGCATGTGGGATCTTCCCAGACCGGGGCACGAACCCATGTCCCCTGCATCGGCAGGCAGACTCCCAACCACTGCGCCACCAGGGAAGCCCTGGCATTCTTATTATAAACCCTTCATTTCAGTGTTCTTCTCTTTCTAGGCTTTCTTTTGCTCCTCACTCTCTGCTTTCTTCCATTTCCAGGTATTTGTTCAACATGATCACTCTTTCTTAGATAAATCCAGAATTTCAGTAGGACACAATGCACTGGACATGTCCCTACATTTCCTCCTCACAAAGATGTGCATGTTCTAGTCGATCAAGAAATTTATCAATGAATATTCCTACTAAACATACAGTATCCAACAAAAATTTACCAAGTACCAACTTTCTGTAGGGCTATGAGCTAAACACTGGAGATATAGAGGAAGACTAAAACACTGTTCATTGGCCCTGAGGAGCTCAGTATAATAGACTAAAAAACAGCCAGATATTATCCAATGTCAAGAAGTAGAAAATATATTTAAAAATTGAAAACTTCACACAGTAAGTAATATGCTAAGTGTTAGAGTTGAGATTTTGCAAAATTCCATGAGAGAATAGGAGTGACTAAGTTTACCCAGCAGATCAGGAAAGGCCTCAGAGAAATTTTTGTATTTGAGGGGAGTCTTGAGGGATGATCAGGCATTCACTGAGCAAAGAAACAGGTAAACTGGCATTCTTGGCAGGGGGATAGTGTATATGTAGCCACAGAGATATGGAATAACAAGGAATTTTGGAAGAATGATAAACAGCTTGATCTGGAACACATGGATTTAGCAATAGGAGTTGAGATTTGAGAGGTAGGTTCAAATCTGCTTATAAGCTCGGTCGAATCTCATCAAAGGAGTTTGTACTTATCTATGGACAATGAGGGGTCATTGCATGGCACTATGTAGGTGTCATGCTCAACTTTGTGGTGAGATAGGATTTTCATATAGTAAACTAAATGCCTTCAGAATGGTTCCATAACTCATATAGAAACTCTCCCTCCTGCATCCAGGTCAGATGTGCATGCACCCAGAAGTTTCCAAAGAGGTAAACAATATGATGAAAATCCTATGCATTGAAGCAAGCCAGATGAGAAGTTATCTGAAAGCAGATATTTGGCCTCCCGATATCAGTATGAACAGGACGCAGGTAAGTATCCCATTAGCTATTGCATACAGCCAACTCTCTGAAGGCTCCTGCTTTTGTTTGGTTTTCCTGGTTGTTTTTAAGAGTACAAAATCACGGCTTCTCTCGATTGAAGGGATATATTAGAGGTTATCTGGCCCAGTCCTCTCACAGTACGTGAATTCACTGTATATCTGCTACTATGAGGAAATTAAGTCTCTGATTAAACAGATTCAGCAATGTACAGTCAATCCCTTCTCTGGAAAATCAACTAATTGTTTGGCAACTCGTGCCACTGAAAAGATTTCTGTTACGTAATTAACAGTTTTTTCTGTGCTATCTGTGACCTACTGCTTCTAATTCTGCCATTGAGGGAATGAAAAAATAGTTTAATTCTTTCCTACATAACAATTTGTAAATTCTTGAGGGAAACTATTATATCTCTTTTTCATTAATGCCCTACTGTATTTAATCACATACACCCAACTCAATCTGTTAGAATTAATATATCAGAGTTGGATTATTTGCTGGATTGTTCTAGCACCAGGAGACAAAGGGTGTATTTCCTTGGTGAAGACTTACTTATCTAGACAGTACAGCAAGCAATTTGGGTAGGTATTTTTATTACTACTTTCAAATACAAGTTTTACCCTCCTGTTTTTCCAGAAAAATCAAAAAAACATGTGACATTTGATATCCTTGAGTTTCTTTCCTATCATCCAAGAGTAGGAAATTAGGAAACAGTTGTGTAAGATGAGCCATCTTATGCATAAATCTGAAACATAACAGCAGCAGGGTGAAAGGAAAACATATTTTTCAGTTGTTCATGTTTGATGTCCCATGCAGAGCAGGATACCTGAATGAGACATATATCTGCAGGGGTTTGATTATTTTTCTGTATAAATTAACTTCCATTTAAATTTTATAAAAATAAGACATGAGGCATGTTTTGTTCATGCTTTCAAAACAATTACACTAAACCACTTAAGCAATATGGCATCATGTGATGTTTCTCAATATTTAAATTAGAAATCTACAGATGACAAAATTAGTAAATAGAATTAAACTATTGTAGAGAAAATGATCCAGATGGACCATTAAGCCATTAGGAAGCTATATAAGGATGAAAGTGTGGGGGGAATGCAGTAGAACAACGCTTCCCCATAATGCAACCAATTAAAATGCTAATAACTGTTCAAGCAACATTTAACTGGTCAAACTCTCTTAAATCAGTTTAAATTTCATACACTGTGCTAGGATATAGAGCACAGTGAACCAATATGAACCATACAAATGACAAGAGAAGATTTAGTTGAAGCAAACTCAGCTACATTAATTATAACTGCAAAACTGGATGATGAACTAATTGTATTTTAAAAGTTAGAATATAGTGGTCTGATCAGTATTCCTTATTACTTTATCAACTCAGCTCCTTTTAATATGAATACAGCCTCCTTTACTGTATACCATCTAAGGAGGATAGAGAACCTTGAGAGAATATAAATATAAATCAAATAAATGTCAACTCTATTATTAACTGGATTATATCTCTTTTCTCACACTAAAAGTTTAGCCCATTATTTCTCTGAGACCCTTCGGTTGATCCCTTTGAGTTATAGCAACAATCAAACCACTATTAATCCCTGTCTCTGTAATGACGCACTGACAAACACAGTTTAAAGGAGCATTTAAAGCCAAACTTGTCAGCTACTGGTTCAGCTGTTCTTCCAAACAAGTTGCTGTCATTGACCTATGGCTTCATCAATTGGATCTATTTTGGCAATCAAACTTGGTAATGAAGGTTACAAGAATAGTACTCGTCAAACAATTCAGAGGACATCATTCATGTGTATTATAATAACTTCTCTGAAGCAGGTATGAAACAGAAGTAGAGAGAAAGAGAGGTACATAGAGGACAAATCTATAAAAATGTAGAATGTACTTAAGTGTACAAAGAGAATTACACTCTCCCAATGTTTTGCATATAGAAGGTGCTCAATAAATATTTATTAGTTATACTTAATTAAGCAGATTTTAAATAATAAAAAATTAACAACACTTTAAGTTTTACAAGCCAATGAGGGGTCAAGACATTCAGGGACTGTCTGTCACTGGCAAAGCCATGGTCCACAGTGCTTGCCATGGAGGAAGAACCTTAGTGTTGTATGTCCTCAGAGTATCACCCTAAATGGGGCAGGGCTGATCAAAGACAAGATGAATATTTAGCACAGTTGAGGACACTAGAAAGTGCTGTTCAGGGATATTTTCTTTTAAGTAGAAAATATAATAATAGCAAAATACTTGTGGGACAAAAGGGAAATCTCCAGTGCTGAAATGATCTAAGTAATACTACAGTTCATCAATTTCCCCTTTTACGTGTTCTTTGTCCTTTTCAATGAAAATGACTATGGTTTATTGTAGCACATATGAAATAGTAACGCAGAAGAAACAGCTTGAATTTCTCCTAAAAGAAGAGCTCAAACTAAAAAAATATGTTTTGACCTTTTGGTTTAAAAACTAAAGAAATATATTTTCAGAAAAGCAACTTATAGCTCATATTCAGAAAAAGGTAAATTTGATACACTCAGAAAGACTTCAGAATGGTAACCTCTGAAAACTGTTTTGAGGTGTTGTCTTCCCTTTTCAAAATATTTGAAAGAGAAAATGTGCTATATTTCAAAAAATATTTTTCTTGAAAGACCTTTTATCTTGTTTATTCCATTTTCTCACTCAAAATCTGGATAAAATTTATTCATTAAATGTTTAACTGAGCTACCCAGCATAACCTATAATGTATCCATAATGAAAATGTTTAAATTGAATTTAATCAAACCTTTAGAAGTAACACTTAGTTAACAGGAAATGGAAGGTATAGAGGAACAAAATGTACCATAAAGAAAAAGACAGATCAAGAATGTGGTGCCATCAATAGCGCAACTTCTCTGATTTCTTCAAAAGTTCAGTATCATGAATAAAATTGGAGACTGATTTTAGATTACAAGAGATTAAGGAAGCCTAACAGCCAGATGAAATTTGTGAGTCTTGGTTGAATGCTGGTTTTAAAAAAACTGAAGTAATTTTTGTGGCCAATTGGGGAATATTGAAAATGGATTGGATAGTAGATAATATTAGGTTATTATTATTTTCTTAGAGGAAATAATGAAATTATGGCTAGTAAGGAGATGTATGTGAAATAACTGAGTAGGAACTATTAAGATGTAGGCAGCTTATATTCAACTGGTTTAGTAATATGCATATACATAGATACAAAGATTAAAACAACTGTGGCAAAATGCTGACAATTGTTGAATTTAGTTGGTAAATTTAAGGGTGTTAATCATATTCTGTGTTTGGAAACTTTTGTAGTAAGAAGAATTTGGGAAATAAAGACAACCAATTTTATGAGGAAAATATAGAGACAGAAATTTATATATACACACATATATACTTAATTTTTATATGTCTACTTTGTGCCAGAATCTGTTCTAGATACTGGGGAAATCCTCAAGGCCAAGATATCTACCATCCCTGTCCTAGAGTATGCTCACTAAGAAGTAGTGTGGAAATCGATAATTTAGTTAAAAGATGTTTTAAATAAATGCATTAAAATAATTTGTACTCCATGAAATTCACATGTTTTAAGAGTACAATTCATGGAGAGGATCAAGATTGCAGAGTAGGAGGATGTGAAGCTCACTTTCCCCACAAACACATCAAAAATACATCTAACTGTGGAACAACTCTCACAGAAAATCAACTGGTACCTGGCAGAATATCTCTTATACAACCAAGCTGCAAGAAATAGCCCCACATAACCGAGTAGGACAGAGAAAAAGGCATCAGGACTGTATCAGCATCCCTGGGAGGGATCTGTGAAGGAGCAAAGGTCCACACAGGCAGGCCCACACCTTGGGGAGTGCCCTTGCCTGCTGGGACGTCTGCCAGGACAGTAGAGGGGCTGGAGGGGCTTGGACTCTAATTGTGAGAAATGTGCATGTGCTGGCTTACTAGCAATCAGGAGGGAGAAAGACAGGCACTGAGGGCAGCCACCTTGCTGTACTTCTCAGCCTGAAACATGAACTGGAAGGGGCTGCTGCTACACACTGTGCCTAGGCACTGAATCTTGGGTGGATGGGCCCTGGGAGAGAACTAGGTCTAGCTGCACAGAGACATCCCAGAGGGCCAGATGTCTGGTCTGAGCTGAACTTTGGAGCCCATTGTCAGCATGCCCATAGTAGGTGCAGGTCCACCATCAACGCACATTATCAGCACATGCATGGCAGGGCAGAGGACTGGCAGTGGTGGACTTTTTGGGTGCAGACATGGTGGGGGCGGGGCTGACTTCAGAGCCCTTTATCAGTACTTGCCCAGTGGGGCAGGTCTGGGGGTGGGTCCAGCAGCAACAGACTTTGTTGGCACACACGCTGGGTGGCATCACAGAACCACATGTCTCTGGTGGATAGCTCCTGAGGAGAAGTACTCCCTGTGGGAGTGCTCCAGTTCCACCCATTCCATACCCAGCTTGGAGCTGGATCTGAGGCAGACAGGTCCTGGGAGAGCCCTGCCACAGAGACAGCCGTGGTCACAGATGGCATCATAACCACCTAAATTCCTGCCGACACAGCATCCTGGCCCCCAGCACTAGCCTAGCACTAGGTGTGAGATGAACACAATAAAGAAAGAGAAGTGACCTTGGGCTGCTTCTGGGCAGATCCACAGATGCCTGCACAGGCAGTGCATAGGTTTACTGTGACCACACGGGCCTCACTTGCATCAGCCCTCACCTCCTTTGGGACAGAGCATGCACTTAAGGGCAATGGAGTCTTATGGAACCCGACCCTCAGGGCTTCTACTCCAACAACTGGGGAGCAGACTCCACCCCTAACAGGGCTGTGACAGCCATGGAGCAAAGAGGAAGCTCCACCCAACATCCACTCTAGGCTCTAGACACCACAACACCAATCACACTGCCTATCAAGGGGATAACAGCCAGCACACTCTGAGGAAAGATGTGGCTGGCATTCATACCAAAAACAACCCTCACACCAAAAACATTGAATTCACACAGTCTACACAGGGATGCTCCCACATAAAAACACTCCTTCAAGACCACAGTGGATAACTCTTTATCCTAAAGTCATAAAGACAAAGTTAAGTAAAATGAAAAAGCGGGGGAACTACTCCCAGTTAAAGGAACAAGAGAAATCCCTTGAAAGAACAAATAATGAAACAGACCTCACCAGTCTATTAGACCTTGAGTTCAAAAAGGAGGTAATAAAAATGCTAAAGGAATTAGGAAAGATTATCGATAGAAATACAGATCACTGTAACAAGGAACTGACTAGAAACTATAAAGAGGAACCATTCAAAATTAGAGAACTCAATTGCTGAGATAATAACCAACCTAGAAGCAATGAATAGCAGACTAAATAACATGGAAGAATGAATAAGTGATCTGGAAGACAGAACAATGGAAATCACCCAATCAGAACTGCAGACAGAAAGACAAATTAAAAAAAAATGAAAGCAACATATGAGGTCTATAGGATAATATAAAGTATGACAACCTATGCATAATAGGGGTACTAGAAGGAGAAGAGGGAGAGAAGGGGATCGAACATGTATTTTAAAAAATTATGGCTGAAAACTTACCAAACCTAAAGAAGGAAACAGATATCCATGTTCAGGAAGCACAGACGGTCCCAAACAGACCCCTACCAAGACATATCATAATTAAAATGGAAAAAGTTAAAGCGAAGATTCTAAAGGCAGAGAGAAAAACAAAGAGTCAGTTACAAGGGAACCCCCATAAGGCTATGAGCTAATTTCTCTGCAGAAAATTTGCAGGTCAGAAGACAGTGGCATGACATCAAAGTCCTGAAAGGGAAAAACCTGCACCCTAGGATACTGTACCCAGCAAACTTATCATTTAGAATAAAAGGAGAAATAAAGAGTTTCTCAGATGGCAGTAAGTACATGCCTATCAATAATTACTTTAAATGTCAATAGACTAAATAAATGCTGCATTCAAAAGACATAGAGTGGCACACTGGATGAAAAAAACAAGAACCTACAATATGCTGCCTAATAGAGACTCACTTTGAGGCAAAAGGGAGTTATAGATTGATGAATGAGGGGATGGAAAAGATATTTCATGCAAATGGAAATGACAAGAAAATGGAAGTAGCAATACTAATATCAGACAAAATAGACTTTAAAACAAAGTCCATAAAGAATGGCAAAGAAGGACATTATATAATGGTAAAGGGATCAATACAAAAAGGGAATATTATACTTGTTAACATATATGCACCCAATACAGGAGCACCTAAATATATTAAAAAAAATAAACAGACGTAAAGGCAGAAATTGAAAGGGATACAATAATAGTAGAAGAAGTTAACACCACACCGTCATCAATGGACAGATCTTCCAGACAGAAAATCAGTAAGGTAACGGAGACCCTAAATGACATAATAGACTAGTTGGACTTAATTGATATCTATAGGATGCTGCATCCCAAAAAACTGGATTACACATTCTTTTCAAGTGCATATGGAACATTAGGATAAAGCACATACTAGGACACAAAACAAACCTCAACAAATTTAAGAAGATAGAAATAATTTCAAGCATCTTTTCTGACCACAAGAGTTGAAACTAGAAATCAACCACAGAAAGACAAACAAGAAAAAACTGATTACATGGAGACTAAACAACACGTTACTAAAAAACCAATTGGTCAACAGTGAAATCAAAGAAGAGGGGCTTCCCTGGTGGCGCAGTGGTTGAGAGTCTGCCTGCCGATGCAGGGGACACGGGTTCGTGCCCCGGTCCAGGAGGATCCCACATGCCATGGAGCAGCTAGGCCCATGAGCCATGGCCGCTGAGCCTGCGCATCCAGAGCCTGTGCTCTGCAACGGGAGAGGCCACAACAGTGAGAGGCCTGTGTACCGCAAAAAAAAAAAAAAACAAAAAACAAATTAGAAAATACCTCTAGGGAAATAGCAATGAAAACACAACCTTACAAAAGCTATGGGATGCAGCAAAAGCAGTTCTAAGAGGGAGGTGCATAGCAATACAGCCGTACCTCAAGAAACAAGAAAATTCTCAAATAAACCACCTAACCTACCCCCTAAAATAATTAGAAAATGAAGAACAAACAAAACCCAAAGTCCACAGAAGGAAGGAAATAATAAAGATAAGAGAGGAAATAAATAATATAGAGATTAAAAAAACAATAGAAAAGATCAATAAAACCAAGAGTTGGTTCTTTAAAAAGATAAACAAAATGGACAGACCTCTAGCCTCGCTCACCAAGAAGAAAGGAGGGAGGACCCAAATAAAATAAATTAAAGAGGAGAAATAACAACTGATACTGCAGAAATACAAAAAAAAAACAAAAACAAAAACATAAGAGAATACCATGAACAGTTATATGCCAACAAACTGAACAACCTATGTTCTACAAACATACAGCCTGTCAAAACTGAATCAAGAAGAAACATAATTTGAATAGGCCAATTACTAGAAGTAAAATAGAATCTGTAATTAAAAGTCTCTCTGCAAACAGAAGTTCAGGACCAGATGGCTTCACTGGGGAATTGTACCAAACATACAAAGAACAATTATACTGATCCTTCTCAAACTCTTCCAAAAGATTGAAGAGGAGGGAATACTACCACATTCATTCTTGAAGCCACCAACATCCTGATACCAAAACCAAACGAAGACACTACAAAAATAGAAACTACAGGCCAATATCTTTGATGAATATAGATGCAAAAATCCTCAACAAAATATTAGCAAACCAAATCCAACAATACATAAAAAGGATCATATACCATGATCAACTTGGATTAATTCCAGGGTTGCAAGGATGGTTCAACATACGTAAATCAATCAATGTGCTATACCATATTAACAAAAGACAAAAAACACATGATCATCCAACAGATGCAGAAAAAACATTTGAGAAATTTCAGCATCCATTCATGATAAAAACTCTCACCAAAGTGGGAATAGAAGGAACATATCTCAACATAATAAAAGCCATTTATGGCAAACCCACCACCAACATAATACTCAATGACGAAAAGCTGAAAGTTTTCGCACTAAATTCAGGAACAAGACAAGGATGCCCACTCTCACCACTTCTATTCAACATAGTTTGGAAGTCCTAGCAACAGCAGTCAGACTAGAAAAATAAATAAAAGTATCCAAATTGGAGGGAAAGATGTAAAACTGTCACTATTTGCAGATGACATGATACTCTATAGAGAGCACCCAGAAGACTCCACATAAAAACTATTAGCACTAATAAGTGAATTCAGCAAGGTAACAGGATACAAGATTAATATACAGAAATCTGTTGCATTTCTTTACACTAACAGTGAAATATAAGAAAGAAGAAGTAAAAAAGAACAATCCCACTTAAAATTGTATCAAAAAGAATAAAATACCTTGGAATAAACTTAACCAAAGCGTTGAAAGACCTGTATGCTGAAAACTATAAAACACTGATAAAGGAAATTGAAGATGATTCAAGGAAATGGAAAGATATCCCATGCTTTTGGATTTGAAATATTAATATAGTTAAAATGGCCATACTACCCAAAACAAGCTATATATTTAATATGAACCCTATCAAACTACCCATGAAATTTTTCACAAAAGTAGAACAAATAATACTAAAATTTATATGAAAACACAAAAACCCCAGAATTGCCAAAGAATTCTTGAGGAAAAAGAACGAAGCTGGAGGCATAACCATTCCAGACTTCAGACAATATTACAAAGCTACAGTAATCAAAACAGTGTTGTATTGTACAAAAACAGACATATAGATCAATGGAACAGAATAGAGAAACCAGAAATAAACCCACACACTGATGGTCAATTAATCTATGACAAAGGAGGCAAGAATGGAGAAATGACAATCTCTTTAGCACATGGTGTTGGCCAAGCTGGACAGCTACATGTAAATAAATGAAATTAGAACATGCCATTACATCATATACAAAAATAAACTCAAAATAATTTAAATACCTAAATATAAGACATGACACCATAAAACTCCTAGAAGAGAACATAGGCAAAAAATTATCTGACATAAATGGTAGCAGTATTTTCTTAGATCAGTCTCCCAAAGCAGAAGAAATAAAAGCAAAAATAAACAAATAGGATTTAATCCATCTTAAAAGCTCTTTCGTAGCAAAGGAAACCATCAACAAAAAGAAAAGACAACCTATGATGTGACTGACAAGCAGTTAATATCCAAAATATCCAAACAGCACATACAACTCAATATCAAAAACAAAAAAAACAAAAAAACCCCCAAAACCAATCATAAAATGGGCAGAAGGCCTAAATAGACATTTCTCCAAAGAAGACATACAGATGGGCAACAGGCACATGAAAAATGTTCACCATCACTAATTATTACAGAAATGCAAATCAAAACCACAATGAGAGACCACCTCACACCAGTCAGGATAGCTATCATCAAAATGTCTACAAATAATAAATGTTGGAGAGGGTGTGTAGAAAAGGGAACCCTCCTACACTGTTGGTGGGAATGTAAATTGGTGCAACTACAGTGGAAAACAGTACAGAATTTCCTTGGAAAACTAAAGATAGAGCTACCATATGATCCAGCAATCCCACTCCTGGGCACATATTCAGAAAAGATGAAAATTCTAATTCAGAAATGTACATGCACCCCAATGTTCATAACAGCCCTATTTACAATAGCCAAGACATGGAACCTATGCAAGTGCTCATCAACAGATGATTGGCTTAAAAAGACACACACACACACACACACACACACACACACACACATACACACACACACAATGGAATATTACTCAGACATAAAAAAGGAAATAATGCCATTTGCAGCAACATGGCTGGATCTAGAGATTATCATACTAAGTGAAGTAAGTCAGACAGAGAGAGACAAATATTACATGATATCACTTGTATATGGAATCTTTAAAAAAGCAACCAAATGAATCTATATACAGTAGAGAAACATTCTCACAGACATAGAAAAAAACTATGGTTACCAAAGGGGAAAGGAAGGGAGGAGGGATAAATTAGGAGTATGGGATTAACATGTACAAACTACTATACATAAAATAGATAAGCAACAAGGATTTACTGTGTAACACAGGGAACTACATTCAACATCATGTAATAACCTATAATGGAAAATTATCTGAAAAAATATGTATAACTAAATCAATTTGCTGTACACCTAAAACTAACACATTGTAAATCAACTATGCTTCAATAAAGAAGAGTACAATTCAATATGTTTTGCTAAATTTATAGAGTTGTACATGCATCACTGCAGTCCAATTTTAGAACATTTCCATTACCCCAGTATAATTCCTAATGTCCAGGTACAATTAATCCCTGCTTCTGCTCCTAGCCCCAGGTAACACTACTATACTTTGTCTCTTTAGATTTGAGTTTTCTGGACATTTAAAACAAATAGAATCATATAATGTGTGGATGTTTGTTTCTGGTTTCTTAGCATATTTGTGAAGTCTGTCAGCGGTGTAGTACATATCAGTGCTTCATTTCTTCTTATGGGTGAATAATCTTCCATTGTATGGATATATTACATTTTATTTATCCATTTACTAGGTGACAGACATTTGGCTTCTTTCTATTTTAGGGTTATTGTGAATAGTGCTGCTATGAACATTCATGTGCGTATGTATATGTGGGTACGTTTTCATTTTTCTTGGGTAGATACCTAGAGTGGAATTGCTCGGCTATATGATAACTTTGTGTTTAACCTTTGAGGAACTGCCAAATTGTTTCTTAAAGGTGGCTGTACCATTTTACATTCCAACCAGCAATGTATGAATGTGTCATTTTATCTGCATCTTCACCTCCTCACCAACACTTGTTATTATCCATCATTTTGAATATAGCCATCCTAGGCAGTATGTAGTGATATCTCAAAGTGGTGTTGTTTTGCAGCATTTCCCTCGTAACTAATGCTGATGAGCACCTTTACCTGTGCTTATTGGCCATTTGTATATCTGTTTGGGAAAAATGTTTATTCAGATCTTTGCCCATGTGCTAATTCAATTATTTGACTGCTTATCACTGAGTTGAAAGCGTTCGTTATATATGCTGGATATGTCATTTTTCACATATATGATATATATATACATATTTTTTAAACATCTTTATCGGAGTATAATTGCTTTACAATCGTGTGTTAGTTTCTGCTTTATAACAAAGTGAATCAGTTATACATATACATATGTCCCCATATCTCTTGCATCTCCCTCCCTCCCACCCTTCCTATCCCACCCCTCTAGGTGGTCATAAAGCACCGAGCTGATCTCCCTGTGCTATGCGGCTGCTTCCCACTAGCTATCTATTTTACCTTTGGTAGTGTACATATGTCCATACCACTCTCTCACTTCGTCCAAGCTTACCCTTCCCCCTACCCATGTCCTCAAGTCCATTCTCTAGTAGGTATGCATCTTTATTCCTGTGTTGCCCCTAGGTTCTTCTGATCACTTTTTTTTTTTTTTAGATTCCATATATATGTGTTAGCATACGGTATTTGTCTTTCTCTTTCTGACTTACTTCACTCTGTATGACAATCTCTAGGTCAATCCACCTCACTACAAACAACTCAGTTTTGTGCCTTGTTATGGCTGAGTAATATTCCATTGTATATATGTGCCACATCTTCTTTATTCATTCATCTGTTGATGGACACTTAGGTTGCTTCCATGTCCTGGCTATTGTAAACAGAGCTGCAGTGAACATTATGGTACATGTCTCTTTTTGAATTATGGTTTTCTCAGGGTATATGCCCAGTGTTGGGATTGCTGGGTCATATGGTAGTTCTGTTTGTAGTTTTTTAAGGAACCTCCATACTGTTCTCCACAGTGACTGTATCAATTTACATTCCTACCAACAGTGCAAGAGGGTTCCCTTTTCTCCACACCCTGTCCAGCATTTATTGTTTGTAGATATTTGATGATGGCCATTCTGACCACTGTGAGATGATATCTCATTGTAGTTTTGATTTGCATTTCTCTAATGACTAGTGGTGTTGAGCATTCTTTCATGTGTTTGTTGGAAATCTGTATATCTTCTTTGGAGAAATGTCTGTTTTTGTCCTCTGCCCATTTTTGGATTGGGTTGTTCTTTTGATATTGAGCTGCATGAGTTGCTTGTATGTTTCAGGGGTTAATCCTTTGTCAGTTGCTTCATTTGCAAATATTTTCTCCCATTCTGAGGGTTGTCTTTTGGTCTTGTTTATGGTTTCCTTTGCTGTGCAAAAGATTTTAAGTTTCATTAGGTCCCATTTGTTTATTTTTATTTCCATTTCTCTAGGAGGTGGGTAAAAAAGGATCTTGCTGTGATTTATGACATAGAGTGCTCTGCCTATGTTTTCCCCTAAGAGTTTGATGGTGT
Source organism: Tursiops truncatus (assembly GCF_011762595.2). Classification (NCBI taxonomy): domain Eukaryota; kingdom Metazoa; phylum Chordata; class Mammalia; order Artiodactyla; family Delphinidae; genus Tursiops; species Tursiops truncatus. Next base: position 22,214,156 of record NC_047055.1, on the reverse strand, counting down.
CTGGCCTTACATTTAGGTCTTTAATCCATTTTGAGTTTATTTTTCTGTATGGTGTTAGGGAGTGTTCTAATTTCATACTTCTACATGTAGCTGTCCAGTGTTCCCAGCACCACTTATTGAAAAGGCTGTCTTTTCTCCACTGTATATTCTTGCCTACTTTATCAAAGATAAGGATACCATATGTGCATGGGTTTATCTCTGGGCTTTCTATCCTGTTCCATTGATATATATTTGTGTTGTTGTGCCAGTACCATACTGTCTTGATTACTGTAGCTGTGGAGTATATTCTGAAGTCAGGAAGCCTGATTCCTCCAGCTCCGTTTTTTTTCTCAAGATTGCTTTGGCTATTCGGGGTCTTTTGTGTTTCCACACAAATTGTGAAATATTTTGTTCTAGTTCTGTGAAAAATGCCAGTGGTAGTTTGATAGGTATTGCATTGAATTTGTAGATTGCTTTGGGCAGTGCAGTCATTTTCACAATGTTGATTCTTCCAATCCAAGAGCATGGTATATCTCTCCATCTATTTGTATCATCTTTAATTTCTTTCATCAGTGTCTTATAATTTTCTGCATACAGGTCTTTTGTCTCCTTAGGTAGGTTTATTCCTAGATATTTTATTCTTTTGGTTGCAGTGGTAAATAGCAGTGTTTTCTTAATTTCACTTTCAGATTTTTCATCATTAGTGTATAGGAATGCAAGAGATTCTGTGCATTAATTTTGTATCCACGTCTGGTGGTGTGTTTTGGGGTGTCTGTAGACTTATTATGATTTCGGGCAGCCTCTCTGCTAATGGGTGGGGTTGTGTTCCTGTCTTGCTAGTTGTTTGGCATAGGGTGTCCTGCACTGTAGCTTGCTGGTCATTGAGTGGAGCTGGGTCTTGACGGTGAGATGGAGATCTCTGGGTGATTTTCACCGTTTGATATTCCGTGGAGTTGGGAGGTCTCTTGTGGTCCAGTGTCCTGAACTTGGCTCTCCCATCTCAGTGGCACAGCCCTGACGCCTGGCTGGAGCAGTAAGAACCTGTCCTCCACACAACTCAGAATAAAAGGGAGAAAATAAGAAAGAAAGAAGAAGATAAAATAAAATAAAGTAAAGTTATTAAAATAAAACATAATTATTAAGAAAAAAATTTTAATAATAAAAAAAAGGACAGACTGAATCTTAGGACAAATGGTAAAAAGCAAAGCTATACAGACAAAATCACACACAGAAGCATACACATACACACTCACAAAAAGAGAAAAAGGGAAAAAAATGTATATCGTTGCTCCCAAAGTCCACCTCCTCAATTTGGGATGATTGGTTGTCTATTCAGGTATTCCACAGGTGCAGGGTACATCAAGGTGATTGTGGAGATTTAATCTGCTGCTCCTGAGGCTGCTGGGAGAGATTTTCCTTTCTCTTCTTTGTTCACACAGCTCCCAGGGTTCAGATTTGGATGTGGACCCGCCTCTGTGTGTAGGTCGCCTGAGGGCGTCTGTTCTTCGCTCAGACAGGACGGGGTTAAAGGAGCAGCTGATTCGGGGGCTCTGGCTCACTCAGGCCAGTGGGAGGGAGGGGTATTGATTTGCGGCCAGTCTGTAGCGGCAGAGGCTGGCGTGACGTTGCACCAGCATGAGGCGCGCCGTGCGTTCTCCGGGGTAGTTGTCCCTGGATCACGGGACCCTGGCAGTGGCAGGGTGCACAGGCTCCCGGGAGGGGAGGTGTGTAGAGTGACCTGTGCTCTCACACGGGCTTCTTGGTGGCTACAGCAGCAGCCTTAGTGTCTCATGCCCGTCTCTGTGGTCCGCGCTGATAGCCATGGTTCGTGCCCATCTCTGGAGCTCCTTTAAGCAGCGCTCTGAATCCCCTCTCCTTGCACACCGGGAAACAAAGAAGCAGGAAAAAGTCTCTTGCCTATTTGGCAGGTCCAGACTTTTTCCCCGGACTCCCTCCCGGCTAGCCGTGGCGCACTAACCCCTTCAGGCTGTGTTCACGCCACCAACCCCAGTCCTCTCCCTGCGATCAGACCTGCGAAGCCAGAGCCTCAGCTTGCAGCCCCGCCCGCCCCGGCGGGTGAGCAGACAAGCCTCTCAGGCTGGTGAGTGCAGGTCGACACCGATCCTCCATGCGGGAATCTCTCCGCTTTGCCCTCCGCACCCCTGTTGCTGTGCTTTCCTCCGTGGCTCCGAAGCTTCCCCCCTCCGCCACCGGCAGTCTCCGCCCTTGAAGGGGCTTCCTAGTGTGTGGAAACCTTTCCTCCTTCACAGCTCCCTCCCACTGGTGCAGGTACCATCTCTATTCTTTTGTCTCTGATTTTTCTTTTTTCTTTTGCCCTACCCAGGTACGTGGGGAGTTTCTTGCCTTTTGGGAGGTCTGAGGTCTTCTGCCAGCATTCAGTAGATGTTCTGTAGGAGTTGTTCCACATGTAGATGTATTTCTGATGTATCTGTGGGGAGGAAGGTGATCTCTGTGTCTTACTTTTCCACCATCTTGAAGCTCCTCCCTCACATATATGATATATTGATACAAATATTTTCTCCCAGTCTGTGGATAGATAATTGAGGTATTTTTGTTTTCTTAATGGTGTGATTGGAGTTTTTAATGGTTTGAGTTTTGTTTTTGTTTTTTTGGCTGCATTTGGTCTTTGTTGCTGCATGCGGTCTTTGCTCTAGTTGTGACGAGCGGGAGCTACTATTCGTTGTGGTGTGCGGACTTCTCATTGTGGTGGCTTCTCTTGTTGCAGAGCACGGGCTCTAGGCACCGAGGCTTCAGGAGTTGTGGCACGTGGGCTCAGGAGTTGTGGCTCGTGGGCTCTAGAATGCAGGCTCCGTAGTTGTGGTGCACAGGCTTAGTTGCTCTGTGGCATGTGGGATCTTCCCAGACCAGGGCTTGAACCCATGTCCCGTGCATTGGCAGGCAGATTCTTAACCACTGTGCCACCAGGGAAGCCCAAAGATTTGAGTTTTGATTAAGTGAAATTTATCAGTTTTCTCTTTTATGGATTGAAAGTAGTAAAGGTTTAACAGAGAATATTTTTAGCAAAACTACTGCAGATGATTATGCTATAACTAGTGATAATCCAAAAATTCATTAATTTCACAATTTCTGGCTAGATTGCTGCCCCACATTTAATATTATATGTATCAGGAGTTCAGTAAGTGCTACTGCATACATTATGACCCGAAGATCAACTTGTAATATAGAAAGAAACCAATTTTTCTTCCTTTTTAAATAATGGTATTCTGACATGTGTTTCGAAATGTGTTTCAAAGCATGAGTCATAAATACACATTTCAACCAGTAGTTATTCACTGCAAGGTAGTATAGCATAGAATTTGAGAGCAAGATCTTTGGAGTCATAGCTACTTAGTTTGAATTCAGGTTTTTCTGCTTTTTAAAAGCTGTGTGACCTTGGGCAGGTTACCTTATTGTTCTGTGTCACATTTATCTCACTTTCAAAGTCAAGTTAATGTAAAAATAATGAATGTGAAGCGTTGAGAACAGATCAAGTCCTCAGTAAATAATAGTTGCCATAATTATTAGTATTTATCTTTCCTATTTTGCCTTTCTTGTTTTCTTCTTTGTCTTTATCAAAGGATAACTGCATAGATCTGTTGATTAAACTTCTCAGGAAATTTTGATGACCTTCTCTCAATTCTGTGATGGCCACTTTCCTCTCTTCTAAATCTAACCCCAAATCCAAACCCAAAGCAATCCACCAAAAAGAAGTCATTTTTTTCCTCCAAAGCTCAAAGATCACCAGTTCCTTCAATAAATTGCTACATCTGTGTTCCTATCACTTCACAACAGCTGATAGTTCTCCACATGCTTTGTCACTGAAATTAGAATTGAGAACAGAAGAGAAAGAAAACACTTAATTGGTCTTCTCCCCAGGTCGTACCTCCATAATGCAATGCCAGCCTCAAAACCAACCAAGTAACAGCATGGATGATATTTCCCTCAGACATGACATTAAATGAAAGGAACAAAAATAAAGCCAGAAACAACCCCTTGAATTAATTAGCTGTTCTGGCATCAGGTAAGTAACTCTGAACTAAGTGACTGTGAGTTACATTTTGTAACACAGAATCTTGGACAGGTTTTCTTTACTACTTCTTGGTAATAGACTCTTTAAAATAGCAGAAAGTAAACTAAGCAGACATTCCCCCAAATTCCTAATTTTTATAAATTCCATTTAATAATTATTGTCAGAGAAATATAGTCTGAATTTATTGAAACAATATCTTTTTCTCTTGTTATTCCTGTTGTACAGTAATCGTGTTGAGTACCAATATTCACCATAAATCCTCAAACCAGATTTTACACCTTGACTTCCTTTAGCTATATGTGTTTCATGTCTTGATGAAATTTCATTCAGTTTGAGAAGCAATATTTCTCTCCAAATTCTAAAGACAAAAAACCTTGGATTTTACTTAAATTTTATATGCATTGGATTTATTTATTCTTGCTTTCATACTGAAACCTTCTTAGAACACACTCCTCGAGCTTGGAGGAAAATTAGTTTTAAAGTGGGGTTTTGCACTATAAATCTTTGAAGCCTATAAGAGTCCCAACAGAAATCTTTGCACTCTGTCAGAGATTTCACTATGCATAGGTAAGTATATTTTGTTCTACTTCAATGTGCCCTTAGGTCATTAATTTTTGCAAGGTTTAAAATTAAGCATAAGTTAAACAGTAGAATGATGAAGTCATAGCCTGGCATAACAGGGCAGGAGAGAAGATGGGAACTAAAAACATTTTAGGCAAGTGAACATGTTGGGTAGCCTTTATGACCTCATTAAGAAGAGAAAGCATTTGCAAACATATATCTGATAAATGACTGATATTCAAAAAATATAATTATGCATTATAATAATAATGAGACAACCTAATTCAACAGATACACTTTTAAATGCTTATTTCACTAAAGAATTGTAAATATCGAAATGAAATTGTATATTAATTATTTTCCCAAATTTTTGAGGAATAATTGACATAAAATTGTATATATTTAAAGTATACAACATGATGAATTGATGTACACATGTGTTGTGGAATGATTACAAAGATCAAGATAATACATCCAGGGCTTCCCTGGTGGCGCAGTGGTTGAGAGTCCGCCTGCCGATGCAGCGGACACAGGTTTGTGCCCTGGTCCGGGAGCGGCTGGGCCCGTGAGCCGTGGCTGCTGAGCCTGCGCGTCCGGAGCCTGTGCTCCGCAATGGGAGAGGCCACAACAGTGAGAGGCCCGCGTACCGCAAAAAAAAAAAAAAAGATAATACATCCATCGCCGTACATAGTTAAGGTAGTTAACATTTTTGTGGTAAGAATGCTTAAGATCTACTCTCAGCAACTTTCAAATCTATAATACAACACCATGTTTATTAACTACAGTTACCATGCTGTACATTAGGTCTTCAGTACTTATTCATTTTATAAGTGAAAGTTTGTACCCTTTGACCTATGTCTCCCCAGTTCCCTCATCCCCCAGCCCCTGGCAACCACCATTGTATTCTGTTTCCATAAAATTACTTTAATTTATTTATTTATTTTCAGATTCCACTTATACGTGGATATATTCCATGCATAATATATCCATCCAATATTTGCCCTTCTCCATCTGGCTTATTTCACTTGGAATAACGCCTTTCAGTTTCATCTCTGTTGTCACAAATGGCAAGATTCCTTCCTTTTTATAGCTGAATAATATTCCTTTATATATATATATATGTAATATTTTATTTATCCATTAATCCATCAAAGGACATTTAGGTTGTTTTTATGTCCTAGCTATTGTGAATAATGCTGCAGTGAACTTAGGAATGCAGATGTCTCCATGAGATCCTGATTTCATTTCTTTCAGGTATGTGCCCAGAAGTGGGATTGCTGGATCATATGGTAGTTCTGTTTTTAATTTTTTGAGGAACTTCATACTGTTTCCCATAGTGGCTGAACCGATTTACATTCCCACCAAGAGCATACAGGGGTTACCTTTTCTCCACATCCTCACCAACATTTGTTATTTGTAGTCTTGTTCATGATAGCCATTCTGACAGGTGTGAAGTGATATTTCATTTTGGTTTTGATTTGCAATTCCCTGATGATGTGTGATGCTGAGTGCCTTTTCATGTACCTATTGGCCATTTGTGTGTCTTTTGGAAAAATGTCTATTTTGGTCCTTCACCCATTTTTTAATTGAGTTATTTGCATTTTTGTTACTGAGTTATATAAGTTGTGTTTTAAAAATATTTTGGATATTAACTCCTTGTCAGTTATATAATTTGCATATATTTTCTTTAATTCTGCAGGTTACTTTTCAATTTATTGTTTTCTTTTTTCATGCAGAAGCTCTTTAGTTTGATCAAAAAAACCCTGTACTTTATACGAAACACAGTGTATGTTTTCTAGACTTATAACATCATGTAGATTTCAGGACTCAGTAGCTGGTTCATATGTACATACATATAAATATGTGCAGAGTGTTTAGATTTTATTTTACAAATTCATCTAACTAGAAAAAAGACAGGATTTCAGAAAAAAGGCAAATCTCATCTCTAAGTAGCAAAAGTGAATGAATGAATGAATAAATAAGTGAGCCAAAGTTCATATAATGAAATTCAGGTAACATATTCACTGGAAAATGTCTTACAACCAAATGGACCATCTTGGTCTATACTGACATCTAAACACTCATCTTTCTTTTCTCAGCCCACCACGTTTAGAAAGGGATGTGCTGAACCTAGAAGCAGGCACATTGGAAAAAATACAAAGAGTTATCTGACAGCAAACTAATAGGCAGCAGAATTATTAGAGTTGTCTATACTAACTTAAGAATCCCAGACATCAAAAGCTATTTAGTTTAGGGGCAAATGGTCATACCCAGTGTAGTAAAAATCTGAGGTCATGATTTATATTATAAGCACAGTCTTGATTGTTTAGTATTAAGGTTAAATCATGCCCAAGAAACGGTGTTTTAAAGGTAAAAAAAAAAATCATACAACTACATCTCCATGAAGAAGTATTTAAAAGTATTTAAAAAAGTACATCAAAGTTTTGGGTAAAATTCATTTATGGAAACCGTCTAATTCCCTAAAACTGTCATATGTGTTGGGTTGGCCAAAAAGTTCATTCGGAAACCGAACGAACTTTTTGGCCAACCCAATAGTATACATATCTATTTGACTGCTCTCCTGCTCACCAACTCCAATTGGTATAGAAAGTCGTTGTGATTTATTCAACTCACAAAATTGCCCTCTTTGGCCTCTCTTTCTCTTCGCGAAGTTGTGTCCTCTTTAGCAGACTGTCAATAAAGCCAAGTGCCACCTGTGCCACTGCATTAGAAAGGAGAATTTAATTTGTAAAAACCCATTGATTCGTTTCCAGTCAATAGGATAGAATGAGCTGACACAGCAGGTCACACTCTAACCCCATTCCACCTCACCTCCCACTCGAATCTCAATAATTTTGAGATATGTAACTGAGTTCAACATCAAGAGAGGGAAATCTCAGGGAGCCAGAAATGAAGAAGGAAATCAAGCTAGAAGAGGAAACAAAATAAAACTAAAATTTGGATCAGAATCAGATATACACAGCAGTGCTTGTGGATCTGAGGATCTGTCACACTCCCATGAAAGGATATTCAGACTGTGGGTCCCATGCATGTACACAACTGGAGCTAGGCTTCAGGGGGCAAAATTATTACCTTCCCTCCAGATATTGGATCCCTGCATTTGCCATGCTTGGTTGTGGTGTCTGACAGCACACTACCCATAAAGTGTGGAGCTCTGAAACCAAAACTTTTTTTTAACGGCTTTATAACCAGAAAAACCTCCAGGTAAACATGTATCTGTTTTGTGGGAACATGTAAACAGGGCCAGAGTACATGAAATGTTCACCAAAACATCTTAACTACGAGTATATTTTATAACTCAGCAGTTCCACTTCTCTTGGAAAACCAGGCTTACCAGGAGACACATAAGGAAGTTTATTAAAATATTATAAAGGCAAAAATATGGAAACAAGTAAATGTTTATCATTGGGAGAATAAATAAATTGTATTATATTCAGATAGTGATATTCATTAAGAAGTTAATATGCATACTTACAATTTCTACATATTTTTCTATGTATATTTCAGGTAAAATTTAATTGCAATATTGAATAAACTAGATTTTTCTATATTGATATTGATAAATCTTGAAAAAAATATTGAGTGAAAAAATACAGTATACTGCAATAGGTATAATTTATGTTAACTTCAACAAGTGACCCAAAGAGGGATATGATAGTATATACTATTTGTGTGTGTGTGTATATATGCATATATATGTGTATATGTATATATTCTAGAATGATATATATCTAGTATATCTATATATCTAGTATATTTGCACATGATATTGGTTGCCATGGGGAGGTGGTATAAACGGAACTGTGAGGAACCTCAACTTGATCTGAAATATTCTACTGCCTTTATAACAGAAAGTATCTGAATCAGAATGACAAATATTATCATTCATTAATTTGGGCAGGTAAATTGGATTTTGCTATTTATTTCTGTGTACTTTTCTAATTTTTAAACCTTGCAAAAATTAACTAGCAATTAAATTAAATTAAAATTAACTAGCAATTCAGGCATTCTTTTCCCAACTTCAGAATATATAAAGCCACCAAGTTGAACCCCACAACCTCAATTAACATCTTCACTAGTACATTGGGCATATCAGATCTAACCAAGCTGATATCAGGAAATTACTTAAAATGGAACTGAAAGCCTTCCAAAAGAATGTGTTTTAAATTCAGTCAACATTCATCCTACATCATATCTCCACTTTTGGATCTCAATGAATTTTATAATAATGACCCACAGCCTTATAGTTTCAAGTAATCTAACAAAACATTGCCCATTTAATAAAGAAAATGAACTCAATTGAAACATTTCAACATCAGGACAAATCAAAAAAAGGAGTTTAGTATTTTTCCTAGTTCATTAGAAATCTCAGTTAACCAGAATGCCCCATACCCTAAGTAGTATTATCTTGAATGTGGATTTAATAGTCGGAAATAAATCTGCAGGGGGTGTATGTTTAAGCTGGTGCAAGCATTCCAGGGGCATTCATTTCCATATGAATAATTAATATGCTAATTATAAATGCATCATTTATTCATAGAAGTCAGAGCCACAGTTCCTCTACTTGGCAACAATTTGCTAGTCATGAGTTTAAAGTTTTTTAATGTACTGGAAAGTAATAAAACTATTTCATTAAGAATTGTATTTAATTCAGAATTTGTACAAATCCAGCTGTTCTTTTAACTCACTTTATTTGTATTCATGTTCCCCTCTATTCAGATGCAGGTATTGATATAGACCTATCCTATATTACTGAGGTTCTGGTGATATCTAGATTATATAGTATTCAAATGATTTCAATAATATTTGAATAATTTCAATGATATTTCAATAATATATCAGCGATTTCAATGATATATCATTAGCATTTTTGATTCTGTACACCACTGGTTGCTAGGCTTTTATATTTCACAGAGCAGTAAGTTTTTTTTTATAGATAAATTGTAATCTACATAAATATTGAATATTTTTAAGACTTTAAATTTTAGAGCACATCTAGATTTACAACAAAACGAAGAGGCCAGTACAGAGATTTCCCATATACTCCCCGTCCCCACACATGCATAGCTTCTCCGTTATCAGCATCACTCACTAGCATGATACATTATCAAGGATGAACCTACATTGATACATCGTAATCCACGATCCACAATCCACAGACTCAAAGACCATAGTTTATTTTAGTTTGCCCTTGTGGTTGTACATTCTACTGTTTGGATAAATGTATAATGACATAAATCCATTATTTTTTTTTTTTTTTAACATCTTTATTGGGGTATAATTGCTTTACAATGGTGTGTTAGTTTCTGCTTTATAACAAAGTGAATCAGTCATACATAAACATATGTTCCCATATGTCTTCCCTGTTGCGTCTCCCTCCCTCCCACCCTCCCCATCCCACCCCTCCAGGCTGTCACAAAGCACCGAGCCAATATCCCTGTGCCATGCGGCTGCTTCCCACTAGCTGTCTACCTTACTGCGTTTGTTGCTGTGTATATGCCCATGACTCTCTCTCGCCCTGTCACAGCTCACCCTTCTCCCTCCCCATAACCTCAAGTCCGTTCTCTAAGAGGTCTGCGTCTTTATTCCTGCTTTACCCCTAGGTTCTTCATGACATTTTTTTCTTAAATTCCATATATATGTGTTAGCATACGGTATTTGTCTTTTTCTTTCTGACTTACTTCACTCTGTATGACAGACTCTAGGTCTATCCACCTCATTACAAATAGCTCAATTTCGTTTCTTTTTATGGCTGAGTAATATTCCATTGTATATATGTGCCACATCTTCTTTATCCATTCATCTGATGATGGGCACTTAGGTTGTTTCCATCTCCGGGCTATTGTAAATAGAGCTGCAATGAACATTTTGGTACATGACTCTTTTTGAATTTTGGTTTTCTCAGGGTATATGCCCAGTAGTGGGATTGCTGGGTCATATGGTAGTTCTATTTGTAGTTTTTTAAGGAACCTCCATACTGTTCTCCATAGTGGCTGAACCAATTCACATTCCCACCAGCAGTGCAAGAGTGTTCCCTTTTCTCCACACCCTCTCCAGCATTTATTGTTTCTAGATTTTTTGATGATGGCCATTCTGACTGGTGTGAGATGATATCTCATTGTAGTTTTGATTTGCATTTCTCTAATGATTAATGATGTTGAGCATTCTTTCATGTGTTTGTTGGCAGTCTGTATATCTTCTTTGGAGAAATGTCTATTTAGGTCTTCTGCCCATTTTTGGATTGGGTTGTTTGTTTTCTTGTTATTGAGCTGCATGAGCTGCTTGTAAATTTTGGAGATTAATCCTTTGTCGGTTGCTTCATTTGCAAATATTTTCTCCCATTCTGAGGGTTGTCTTTTGGTTTTGTTTATGGTTTCCTTTGCTGTGCAAAAGCTTTGAAGTTTCATTAGGTCCCATTTGTTTATTTTTGTTTTTATTTCCATTACTCTAGGAGGTGGGTCAGAAAGGATCTTGCTTTGATTTATGTCATAGAGTGTTCTGCCTATGTTTTCCTCTAAGAGTTTGATAGTTTCTGGCCTTACATTTAGGTCTTTAATCCATTTTGAGCTTATTTTTGTGTATGGTGTTAGGGAGTGATCTAATCTCATACTTTTACATGTACCTGTCCAGTTTTCCCAGCACCACTTATTGAAGAGGCTGTCCTTTCTCCATTGTACATTACTGCCACCTTTATCAAAGATAAGGTGTCCATATGTGCATGGGTTTATCTCTGGGCTTTCTATCCTGTTCCATTGATCTATCTTTCTGTTTTTGTGCCAGTACCATACCGTCTTGATGACTGTAGCTTTGTAGTATAGTCTGAAGTCAGGGAGCCTGATTCCTCCAGCTCCATTTTTCGTTCTCAAGATTGTTTTGGCTCTTCGGGGTCTTTTGTGTTTCCATACAAATTGTGAAACTTTTTGTTCTAGTTCTGTGAAAAATTCCAGTGGTAGTTTGATAGGGATTGCATTGAATCTATAGATTGCTTTGGGTAGTAGAGTCATTTTCACAATGTTGATTCTTCCAATCCGAGAACATAGTATATCTCTCCATCTATTTGTATCATCTTTAATTTCTTTCATCAGTGTCTTATAATTTTCTGCATACAGGTCTTTTGTCTCCTTAGGTAGGTTTATTCCTAGATATTTTATTCTTTTTGTTGCAATGGTAAATGGGAGTGTTTTCTTGATTTCACTTTCAGATTTTTCATCATTAGTATATAGGAATGCCAGAGATTTCTGTGCATTAATTTTGTATCCTGCCACTTTACCAAATTCACTGATGAGCTCTAGTAGTTTTCTGGTAGCATCTTTAGGGTTCTCTATGTATAGGATCATGTCATCTGCAAACAGTGACAGCTTTACTTCTTCTTTTCCCATTTGGATTCCTTTTATTTCCTTTTCTTCTCTGATTGCTGTGGCTAAAACTTCCAAAACAATGTTGAATAATAGTGGTGAGAGTGGGCAACCTTGTCTTGTTCCTGATCTTAGTGGAAATGCTTTCAGTTTTTCACCATTGAGGATGATGTTTGCTGTGGGCTTGTCATATATGGCCTTTATTATGTTGAGGAAAGTTCCCTCTATGCCTACTTTCTGCAGGGTTTTTATCATAAATGGGTGTTGAATTTTGTCAAAAGCTTTCTCTGCATCTATTGAGATGATCATATGGTTTTTCTCCTTCAATTTGTTAATATGGTTTATCACATTGATAGATTTGCGTATATTGAAGAATCCTTGGCATTCCTGGAATAAACCCCACTTGATCATGGTGTATGATCCTTTTAATATGCTGTTGGATTCTGTTTGCTAGTATTTTGTTGAGGATTTTTGCATCTATGTTCATCAGTGATATTGGCCTGTAGTTTTCTTTCTTTGTGACATCCTTGTCTGGTTTTGGTATCAAGGTGATGGTGGCCTCGTAGAAGGAGTTAGGGAGTGGTCCTCCCTCTGCTATATTTTGGAAGAGTTTGAGAAGGATAGGTGTTAGCTCTTCTCTAAATGTTTGATAGAATTCGCCTGTGAAGCCATCTGGTCCTGGGCTTTTCTTTGTTGGAAGATTTTTAATCACAGTTTCAATTTCAGTGCTTGTGATTGGTCTGTTCATGTTTTCTATTTCTTCCTGATTCAGTCTTGGCAGGTTGTGCATTTCTAAGAATTTGTCCATTTCTTCCAGATTGTCCATTTTATTGGCATAGAGTTGCTTGTAGTAATCTCTCATGATCTCTTTTATCTCTGCAGTGTCAGTTGTTACCTCTCCTTTTTCATTTCTAATTCTATTGATTTGAGTCTTCTCCCTTTTTTTCTTGATGAGTCTGGCTAGTGGTTTATCTATTTTGTTTATCTTCTCAAAGAACCAGCTTTTAGTTTTATTGATCTTTGCTATTGTTTCCTTCATTTCTTTTTCATTTATTTCTGATCTGATTTTTATGATTTCTTTCCTTCTGCTAGCTTTGGGGTTTTTTTGTTCTTCTTTCTCTAATTGCTTGAGGTGCAAGGTTAGGTTGTTTATTCGAGATGTTTCCTGCTTCTTAAGGTGGGCTTGTATTGCTATAAACTTCCCCCTTAGAACTGCTTTTGCTGCATCCCACAGGTTTTGGGTCGTTGTGTCTCCATTGTCATTTGTTTCTAGGTATTTTTTGATTTCCTCTTTGATTTCTTCAGTGATCTCTTCATTATTAAGTAGTGTATTGTTTAGCCTCCATGTGTTTGTATTTTTTACAGATCTTTTCCTGTAATTGATATCTAGTCTCATGGCGTTGTGGTCAGAAAAGATACTTGATACAATTTCAATTTTCTTAAATTTACCAAGGCTTGATTTGTGACCTAAGATATGATCTATCCTGGAGAATGTTCCATGAGCACTTGAGAAAAATGTGTATTCTGTTGTTTTTGGATGGAGTGTCCTATAAATATCAGTTAAGTCCATCTTGTTTAATGTATCATTTAAAGCTTGTGTTTCCTTATTTATTTTCATTTTGGATGATCTGTCCATGGGTGAAAGTGGGGTGTTTAAGTCCCCTACTGTGAATGTGTTACTGTCGATTTCCCCTTTTATGGCTGTTAGTATTTGCCTTATGTATTGAGGTGCTCCTATGTTGGGTGCATAAATATTTACAATTGTTATATCTTCTTCTTGGATCGATCCCTTGATCATTATGTAGTGTCCTTCTTTGTCTCTTTTAATAGTCCTTATTTTAAAGTCTATTTTGTCTGATATGAGAATTGCTACTCCAGCTTTCTTTTGGCTTCCATTTGCATGGAATATCTTTTTCCATCCCCTTACTTTCAGTCTGTATGTGTCTCTAGGTCTGAAGTGGGTCTCTTGTAGACAGCATATATAAGGGTCTTGTTTTTGTATCCATTCAGCCAATCTGTGTCTTTTGGTGGGAGCATTTAGTCCATTTACATTTAAGGTAATTATCGATATGTATGTTCCTATTCCCATTTTCTAAATTGTTTTGGGTTCGTTATTATAGGTCTTTTCCTTCTCTTGTGTTTCTTGCCTAGAGAAGATCCTTTAGCATTTGTTGTAAAGCTGGTTTGGTGGTGCTGAACTCTCTCAGCTTTTGCTTGTCTGTAAAGGTTTTAATTTCTCCATCAAATCTGAATGAGATCCTTGCTGGGTAGAGTAGTCTTGGCTGCATGTTTTTCTCCTTCATCACTTTCAGTATGTCCTGCCACTCCCTTCTGGCTTGTAGGGTTTCTGCTGAGAGATCAGCTGTTAACCTTATGGGGATTCCCTTATGTGTTATTTGTTGTTTTTCCCTTGCTGCTTTTAATATGCTTTCTTTGTATTTAATTTTTGACAGTTTGATTAATATGTGTCTTGGCGTATTTCTCCTTGGATTTATCCTGTATGGGACTCTCTGTGCTTCCTGGACTTGATTAACTATTTCCTTTCCCATATTAGGGAAGTTTTCAACTATAATCTCTTCAAATATTTTCTCAGTCCCTTTCTTTTTCTCCTCTTCTTCTGGAACCCCTATAATTCGAATTTTGGTGCGTTTAATGTTGTCCCAGAGGTCTCTGAGACTGTCCTCAGTTCTTTTCATTCTTTTTTCTTTATTCTGCTCTGCAGTAGTTATTTCCACTATTTTATCTTCCAGGTCACTTATCCGTTCTTCTGCCTCAGTTATTCTGCTATTGATCCCATCTAGAGTACTTTTAATTTCATTTATTGTGTTGTTCATCGTTGCTTGTTTCATCTTTAGTTCTTCTAGGTCCTTGTTAACTGATTCTTGCATTTTGTCCAATCTATTGTCCATTCTATCTCCAAGATTTCGGATCAACCTTACTATCATTATTCTGAATTCTCTTTCAGGTAGACTGCCTATTTCCTCTTCATTTGTTAGGTCTGGTGGGTTTTTATCTTGCTCCTTCATCTGCTGTGTGTTTTTCTGTCTTCTCATTTTGCTTATCTTACTGTGTTTGGGGTCTCGTTTTTGCAGGCTGCAGGTTTGTAGTTCCTCCTGTTTTTGATGTCTGTCTCCAGTGGCTAAGGTTGGTTCAGTGGGTTGTGTAGGCTTCCTGGTGGAGGGGGCTAGTGCCTGTGTTGTGGTGGATGAGGCTGGATCTTGTCTCTCTAGTAGGCAGGTTCACGTCTGGTGGTGTGTTTGGGGGTGTCTGTGGCCTTATTATGATTTTAGGCAGCCTCTCTGCTAATGGGTGGGGTTGTGTTCCTGTTTTGCTAGTTGTTTGGCATAGGTTGTCCAGCACTGTGGCTTGCTGGTCGTTGAGTGAAGCTGGGTGCTGGTGTTAAGATGGAGGTCTCTGGGAGATTTTCGCCGTTTGATATTATGTGGAGCTGGGAGGTCTCTTGTTGATCAGTGTCCTGAAGTTGGCTGTCCTACCTCAGAGGCACAGCCCTGCCTCCTGGCTGGAGCACCAAAAGCTTTTCATCCACAGGCTCCAAACTCCGGAACTCCACACTCCAGAGACCCTCCTTTCGACCTGCTGCGTCTCCACTTCCTTGCAGGTCCTCAAAATCCATTATTAAAATATTGTACAGAGGGCTTCCCTGGTGGCGCAGTGATTGAGAGTCCGCCTGCCGATGCAGGGGACACGGGTTCGTGCCCTGGTCCGGGAAGATCCCACATGCCGCAGAGCGGCTGGGCCCGTGAGCCATGGCTGCTGAGCCTGCGCGTCCGGAGCCTGTGCTCCGCAATGGGAGAGGCCACAACAGTGAGAGGCCCGCGTACAGCAAAAAAATATATATATATATATTGTACAGAGTATTTTCACTGCCCCAAAAATGCTCTGTGCTCTGCTTATTCATCTTCACCAGCCCTCACATACACTCCTGGTAACCACTGATATTTTTTATTGTCTCCATAGTTTTGCCTTTTCCAAAATGTGGTATAGTTGCAATTATGCAGTATGTATGTACCCTTATCAGATTGGCTTTTTTCACTTAGTAGTATGCATTTAGATTTCCTCCGTGTCTTTTTATGGCTTGACAGCTCATTTCTTTTTTGCACTGAATAAATTACATTGTTTGGATGTACCACAGTTTATCCATTCACCTTCTGAAACACATCTTGGTTGCTTCCATGTTTTGGCAATTATGAATAAAGCTGCTATCAGCAGCTTTATTTTTTTATGTAAGTTTTCAGCTCCTTTGGGTAAATACCAAGGAGTACAATTGCTTGATTGTATAGTAAGAGTATGTTTAGTTTTGTTAGAAATCAACAAATTGTCTTCCAACATGGCTATACTGTTTTTTCATTTTCGCCAGGAAGAATGAGAGTTTGTGTTGCTCCACATCTTCACCAGCATTTAGTGCTGTCAGTTTTCTGGATTTTGGCCATTCTAATAGGTGTGTAGTGGTATCTCACTGTTGTTTAATTTGCATTGAACTGATGACATATGATGTGGAACATCTTTTCATATGTGTATTGCCATCTGTATATCTTCTTTGGTGAGGTGTCTGTTAAGGTCTTTGGCCCATTTTTTAAATTGGGTTGTTTGTTTTCTTATTGTTGCGTTTTAAGGGGTTTTGTACATTTTGGATAACAGTCATTTATCAGATGTGTCTTTTATAAATATTTACTCCCAGTCTGTGGCTTGTCCTCTCGTTCTCTTGGAGTTATCTTTTGCAGAGCAGAAGTTTTTAATTTTAGTGAAGTTCACCTTATCCATTATTTCTTTCATGGATTGTGCCTTTGGTATTTTATCTAAAAAGGCATCACCACACCCAAGGTCATCAAAGTTTTTTCCTATGTTATCTTGTAGAAGTTTTATAGTTTCCCATTTCATATTTAAGCCTGTGATCCATTTTGAATTACTTTTTGTGAAATGTCTAAGATCTGTGTCTAGATTCATTTTTTTACGTGTGAATATTCCATTGTACCAGCAACATTCATTGGAAAGACTATCTCTGCTCCATTGTATTGTCTTTACTCATTTGTCAAAGATCAGTTGACTATATTTATTGGGGTCTGTTTCTAGGCTCTCTATTCTGAATTTATTTTTTAAGGAAAAAATAAGACCTACATTAGGTTGTCAAAAATTTTTGACGAGGTAAGAACATGAAAGAAGCATATTGAGTATCACCATCATTTCACAAAAGAAATACTATTATAACATCCAAAGAACAGGAAAGACATAACGTCAGAAACAAAACAAAACAATACATTAAATTGAATAATTTTAATTTTATGTAAAATATATTACCATTATCCTTGCTCTTCTGATTTCACTTCCAGTCAGTGAAAACTTCTTTATTTTCATGCAGTAGACTTTATGGTTTATGAGTTTTTCCTGGTTTCTAACATAGTCTGAAGAAATTAAGGCCTACATTGGTTAACTAATCATATATGTAGGTTTTAACTTAATCCTTCTCACATACGTTGCTGCATCTGAAAAATTTTTAGAAAGTGCAAAGGCTGAAAGCAAATGATTGGCCATGATGAAATCTCAATGAGGGTACTGACAAAGAGAGGTGATATAGCTGATCCACAAAGGATCTGCTTGTTATAAAATGTATTGAGGTCAATATTTCTTTTATCCTCATTGCTCCTTTTTAGGAACATGACAACTACCTTCATTAACTATCTATACCCAAATTTGCCCAAACCGACAGTAAAGGCCTGGAAAAGTTAAGCACTCAGCTGAAAGTAAACCTCTGTAAGTTCATATGAACACAAAAATTTGTTATCTATACAGTATGAATAGCCAGTTTACGAAATGCACAAGATCGTTCCTTAAGTAGCAACAAATCTAATGATTCCATACTGAATTTTAAATTCCATGCTGAATGAAGAGTTTCAATTAACCAAGTACTTCCAGTGATTTCCATGTGCTTAAGAAATCTATCTTTAAGCATAAACGTTGCCTTTTTTAATTCAGAAAGAGGGAAAAAAAAAAGGATAAGAACCACACATCTATATATATCCCTGGGATTTTTTGAGCCATCTTGAAAACTCATGACTTCTAATTTATGATATTTTTAACTTTCCAGGAATTTTTGAGATGTAACCCCATCATAAATTGAAGAAGGAAAATTACCAAGCAGATTTTGAAATCAGAGCATAGTCTGTGTGCATCCCAAAGGATCACAGATTTATTTGGAATTTGGTTTAGGCACTTCTAAATAGTGATCCAGGAAACTCATTAAGGATTCAGTTATATAATCTCAAAACTGCCCCTCTCTTCTTCCTTACTAAAATGTTAGACTGCCTGGTCCAAGATTTTATCTTGTTTTCAGGGCACAAATATATATTGAAGAAGGTGACAATTATCTTTTATGATATCAAGGGCTAGAAAACTCCACACAATAATTCCTAGTTTTCCTGAATAACTGCTATTGAAGAATTTGTCTGAACCTGATCTTTATATTCCTGCCACTAAGGGTAACGAGCACTGTATAGACAGTTCCCACTTTACTCTGGCTCAATTTATGATGTTTTTGACTTTAGGATGGTGCAAAAGTGATACACATTCAGCTGAAAGCATAATTCAAATTATGACTTTTGCTTTTTTCCCAGGCTAGTGATACTCTCTCGTGGTGCTGGGCAGCGCAGAGCACCACAGCTCTGTCAGCCACACGATCACGAGGGTAAATAACCAATACACTTAAAACTCTTCTGTACTCACAACCATTCTGTTTTTCACTTTCAGTTCAGTATTCCATGAATTACATGAGATATTCAACACCTTATTATAAAATAGGCTTTGTGTTTTGTGATAGATGATTTTGCTCAACTGCAGGCTAACGTAAGTGTTCTGAGCACGTTTAAGGTAGGCTAGGCTAAGCTATGGTGTTTGGGTAGGTTAGGTGTATTAGATGTGTTTTGGACTTACAAATTTTTCTTTTGGCTGCGCCATGTGGCATGCAGGATCTTAGTTCTTTGACCAGGGATCGAACCTACGCCCCCTGCAGTGGAAGCACGGAGTCCTAACCACTGGGCCAGCAGGGAAGTCCCTGGACTTACAGTATTTTTAACTTTAAATGAATTTTTCAAGATGTAACCCCATCATAAAATGAGAAAGATCTGTACATTTTCTAGTATGTGTAAGAAAGAAGTACTCTATTTGATTTGCTCCAATTTTATATTTTTTTAAGTATGAAAATCCTTATCCTAATACAGTAATAGCCAGTACAGTGCCTACTTCTTTGCCACCCACTTAGTTTCCAAGCACTGCACTTGACACTTCATATTTACTCTATTCAATCCCCCACAATGATGATGGTAATAACGAGGGATTTATTCAATACCTATAAGTACTTTATGTGAATCTTTTATCAGTACTCTGAAGTGACCATTACTGTAATGCCCACTGTAACTACTATTATGAGGGAACTGAGTCTCAGAGAGGTTAAGTAACTTGTTCAGTGTCACACAGCTATTAAGTAGAGGAGTCAAGGTTAAAGCCCAGGTCTGTCTGAACTGAAAGCCTTGGCTTTTCCCACTATTTTATAATCATATAATACACTGGGGAAAAAAGTCCAATTTCATGTTTTATGTCCTAGCACCTCACATAAGACTTGTATAATCTTGTGTTTGTTAACTTCTTTGAGTGTCAGTTGTTTTCTTTTTTAAAATAGAGTAGAATATTGAATCAAATGAGATCATGTGTGTAAAGCACAGAACTCTAAAGTATTGTACAACTATAAAGGAAATGGACAATGCAGAAAATAGAGACTGTGCTTAACACAATGTATGACACATATTAGGTGCTTAATATGTGTTGGAAGGAAGGAAGAAAGGGCGTGAAGGAGAAAGAGTGGAAAGAGGCAAATATTAAGCAACTTGGGCGTTGATATAAGACAGAACTGAATCGTATGTGGTGGTCACTTGCTGGCTCAGTGACCTTAGCTAATCAGAATATTGTTTTCTCGTGCAAGATCTTATTTTATGATGATTAGGGAGAATATATGTAAAGTATGTAGCATGGTATCTAGCATGCACTAAGAGCTCATTAAATAATGATAATAGACTAACTTGTTGGATATGGCCTACTGATATAAAAATTGTCCTGTTATTCCAGCCTGTTAGGTGGTGGTGGTTGGTTTATGAATATGATGTGATTTGTCATAGCCAGTATTATATTTTATTAGTAATAGTGGTATTAGTATTATTCATTCAAAATTCAAGTCCCTACTCTGTATGAGGTATTGGTGATTCAAAGACAATAAAACAAGTCATTGAGGCTCAAATGCTTAGAGATGATTATTAGTATTCCTAGAAGAAGAAATAGAATCTGGAAAGAAGCATACTAGAACACCAAACTTACTTGCCAAATATATAAACTTAACTTCTGTAAAATTATACTAAGATCTTATTGGCTGAATCTCTTCTTTCTCTCTCCTTCTGATCCTATGATCCAAAGGTAAATCCACCACTCTTTACCATGGCCTCTGTCATTCACTTCTTGCTTTCAACCTCTCTGAGTGGATTAATTAAATAATATTCTTCCATATGCCATTGGTGATGTTTGATTACAAAAGGAAAAAACAGAAAGAAAAGTTTTGTGCCTGGGACAAATTTCCAAGTATGCCTTGGACTTTGGTGATCTTACAGGCCTACACCATTGCATTTCACTTGGCTGGGAACCAAAATTCTAGGATTCTAAGGCTTAACTAAAACACAATTTTGAGCAGTGTGATTATATAGACAATTTACTCTTTGGCCTTGCTGAAGCCCAGTAATGCTATATTTTTCCTTTATTATATTACAGGAACTATGCTAAGTGCATTACTTTTGTTACTATATTTAATCTTCAAAATAACCCCATATGATAGGTATGGTTACTCTAGTAGGTCTGCATCTTTATTCCTGCCCTGCCCCTAGGTTCTTCATGACCATTTTTTTTCTTTTTCTAGATTCCATATATATGTGTTAGCATACGGTATTTATTTTTCTCTTTCTGACTTACTCCACTCTGTATGACAGACTCTAGATCCATCCACCTCACTACAAATAACTCAATTTCATTTCTTTTTATGGCTGAGTAATATTCCATTGTATATATGTGCCACATCTTATTTATCTATTCATGTGTTGATGGACACTTAGGTTGCTTCCATGTCTTAAGCCAGGCCTAATCTTATAAGCCAAAACACTGAGGATTAAGAAAGTCAGTGGACCATACTAAGACAAAAGCCCATACAGAGAAGGAAGGGAGAGGATATATCATGGAGAAAGACAGAGATATCAGAGAATCAGATAGTCACTGGCTGTATTATATATGAGAACTATATTTGAACAGAAAGCTATACCAGAAGAGCTTACCTATGTAGTAATCTGTGTGCACTGCTTTCTCTAAATCAATTAATAAAAGGGATAAATTCAGGGAAATAGTTTCTTTTGTCTTTTAGCATCCAACTTGAGTATCTCATGAAGTTTAGTGCTTAGAACAATACATTACATGTAGTAGGAGCTCAGATAGTTCTTGATTTGCCCACTGATTCAATCAACCATAACTCTTCACTTTAACATACAGACTTCTTTTGAGTACACTATGTAGTGCTAGTCCTTTATAGTGCCTTTTTAAATTATTCTTTATTTTATATATTTTTTTATTCAGCAGGTTCTTATTAGTCATCGATTTTATACACATCACTGTATACATGTCAGTCCCAATCTCCCAGTTCATCACTACACCACCACTACCCCCCGCCACTCTCCCCGCTTGGTGTCCATACGTTTGTTCTGTACCTCTGTGTCTCTATTTCTGCCTTGAACATCAGTTCATCTGTACCATTTTTCTAGGTTCCACATATATGTGTTAATACACGATATTTGTTTTTCTCTTTCTGACTTACTTCACTCTGTATGACAGTCTCTAGATCCATCCACGTCTCTACAAATGCCCCAATTTCTTTCCATTTTATAGCTGAGTAATATTCCATGGTATATATGTACGACATCTTCTTTACCCATTCGTCTGTCATTGGGCATTTAGGTTGCTTCCATGACCTGGCTATTGTAAATAGTGCTGCAATGAACATTGTGGTGCATGTGTTTTTTGAATTATGGTTTTCTCTGGGTATATGCCCAGTAGCAGGATTGCTGGGACATATGGTAATTCTATTTTTAGTTTTTTAAGGAACCTCCATACTGTTCTCCATAGTGGCTGTATCAATTTACATTCCCACCAACAGTGCAAGAGGGTTCCCTTTTCTCTACACCCTCTCCAGCATTTGTTGTTTGTAGATTTTCTGCTGATGCCCATTCTACCTGGTGTTAGGTGATACCTCATGGTAGTTTTGATTTGCATTCCTCTAATAATTAGTGATGTTGAGCAGCTTTTCATGTGCTTCTTGGCCATCAGTATGTCTTCTTTGGAAAAATGTCTATTTAGGTCTTCTACCCATTTTTGGATTGGGTTGTTTGTTTTTTGGATATTGAGCTGCATGAGCTGTTTATATATTTTGGGGATTAATCCTTTGTCCGTTGATTCATTTGCAAATATTTTCTCCCATTCTGAGGGTTGTCTTTTTGTCTTGTTTGTAATTTCTTTTGCTGTGCAAAAGCTTTTAAGTTTCATTAGGTCCCATTTGTTTATTTTTGTTTTTATTTCCATTACTCTAGGAGGTGGATACAAAAATATCTTGCTTTGATTTATGTCATAGAGTGTTCTGCCTATGTTTTCCTCTAAGACTTTTATACTGTCCGGTCTTACATTTAGGTTTCTAATCCATTTTGAGTTTATTTTTGTGTATGGTGTTAAGGAGTGCTCTAATTGCATTCTTTTACATGTAGCTGTCCAGTTTTCCCAGTACCACTTATTGAAGAGACAGTCTTTTCTCCATTGTATATTCTTGCCTCCTTTATCAAAGATAAGGTGACCATATGTGCGTGGGTTTATCTCTGGGCTTTCTATCCTGTTACATTGATCTATGTTTCTGTTTTTGTGCCAGTGCCATATTGTCTGTAGCTTTGTAGTATAGTTTGATTGATTACTGTAGCTTTGTAGTATAGTCTGAAATCAGGGCTTCTGATTCCTCCAGATCCATATTTTTCCTTCACGACTGCTTTGGCTATTTGGGGTCTTTTGTGTCTCTATACAAATTTTAAGATTTTTTGTTCTAGTTCTGTAAAAATGCCCATTGGTAATTTGATAGGGATTGCTTTGAATCTATAGATTGCTTTGGGTAGTATAGTCATTTTCACAATATTGATTCTTCCTATCCAAAAACATGGTATATCTCTCCATCTGTTTCTATCATCTTTGATTTCTTTTATCAGTATCTTATAATTTTCTGCATACAGATCTTATTTCTCGTTAGGTATGTTTATTCCTAGGTATTTTATTCTTTTTGTTGCCGTGGTAAATGGGAGTGTTTCCTTAATTTCTCTTTCAGATTTTTCATCATTAGTTTATAGGAATGCAAGAGATTTATGTGCATTAATTTTGTATCCTGCAACTTTACCAAATTCATTGATTAGCTCTAGTAGTTTTCTGGTGGCATCTTTAGGATTCTCTATGTATAGCATCATGTCATCTGCAAACAGTGACAGTTTTACTTCTACTTCTCCAATTTGTATTCCTTTAATTTCTTTTTCTTCTCTGATTGCTGTGGTTAAAACTTCCAAAACTATGTTGAATAATAGTGGCGAGAGTGGACATCCTTGTCTTCTTCATGTCTTAGAGGAAATGCTGTCAGTTTTTCACCATTGAGAATGATGTTTGCTGTGGGTTTGTCGTATATGGCCTTTATTATGTTGAGGTAGATTCCCTCCATGCCCACTTTCTGGAGAGTTTTTATCATAAATGGGTGTTGGATTTTGTCAAAAGCTTTTTCTGCATTTACTGAGATGATCATATGGTTTTTATTCTTCAATTTGTTAACATGGTGTATCACACTGATTAACTTGTGTATATTGAAGAATCCTTGCATTCCTGGGATAAACCCCACTTGATCATGGTGTATGATCTTTTTAATATGTTGTTGGATTCTGTTTGCTAGTATTTTGTTGAGGATTTTTGCATCTATATTCATCAGTGATATTGGTCTGTAATTTTCTTTTTTTGTAGTATCTTTGTTTGGTTTTGGTATTAGGGTGATGGTGGCCTCATAGGATGAGTTTGGGAGTGTTCTTTCTTCTGCACTTTTTTGGAAGAGTTTGAGAAGGATGGGTGTTAGCTCTTCTCTAAAAGTTTGATACAATTCACCTGTGAAGCCATCTTTTCCTGGACTTTTGTTTGCTGGAAGATTTTTAATCACAGTTTCAATTTAATTACTTGTGATTGGTCTGTTCATATGTTCTATTTCTTCCTGGTTCAATCTTGGAAGGTTATACCTTTTTAAAGAATTTGTCCATTTCTTTCAGGTTGTCCATTTTATTGGCATAGAATTTCTTGTAGTAGTCTCTTACGATGCTTTCTGTTTCTGCAGTGTCCATTGTAATTTCTCTTTTTTCATTTCTAATTTTGTTGATTTGAGTCCTCTCCCTGCTTTCCTTGATGAGTCTGGCTAAAGGTTTATCAATATTGTTTATCTTCTCAAAGAACCAGCTTTTAATTTTATTGATCTTTGCTGTCGTTTTCTTCATTTCTTTTTCATTTATTTCTGACGTGATCTTTATGATTTCTTTCCTTCTACTAACTTTGGGGGTTTTTTTTTCTTCTTTCTCTAGTTCCTTTGGGTGTAAAGTTAGATTTTTTTTTTGAGATTCGTCTTGTTTCTTGTGGTAAGCTTGTATAGTTATAAACTTCCCTCTTAGAACTGCTTTTGCTACATTCCATAGGTTTTGGATCATCGTGTTTTCATTGTCATTTGTCTCTAGGTATTTTTTGATTTCCTCTTTGATTTCTTCAGTGATCTCTTTGTTATGTAGTAGTGTATTGTTTAGCGTCCATGTGTTTGTGTTTTTTACATTTTTTTCCCTGTAATTGATTTCTAATCTCATAGCATTGTGGTTGGAAAAGATGCTTGATATGATTTCAGTTTTCTTAAATTTACTGAGGCTTGGTTTGTGACCCAAGATGTGATCTATCCTGGAGAACGTTCTGTGTGCACTTCAGAAGAAAGTGTAATCTGCTGTTTTTGGATGGAGTGTCCTCTAAATAGCAATTGAATCTATCTGGTCTATTTTATCATTTAAAGCTTGTGTTTCCTTCTTAATTTTCTGTTTTGATGATCTGTCCATTGGTGTAAGTGAGGTGTTGAAGTCCCTCACTATTATTGTGTTGCTGTCAATTTCCTCTTTTATAACTGCTAGCATTTGCCTTATGTATTGAGGTGCTCCTGTGCCAGGTGCATATATATTTATAATGGTTATATCTTCTTCTTGGATTGATCCCTGGGTCAATATATCGTGTCCTTCCTTGTCTCTTGTAACATTCTTTATTTTAAAGTCTATTTTATCTGATATGAGTATTGCTACTCCAGCTTTCTTTTGATTTCCATTTGCATGGAATATCTTTTTCCATCCCTTCACTTTCAGTCTGTAGGTGTCCCTAAGTCTGAAGTGGGTCTCTTGTAGACAGCATATATACAGGTCTTGTTTTTGTATCCATTCAGCAAGGCTGTGTCTTTTGGTTGGAGCATTTACTCCATTCACGTTTAAGGTAATTATCGATATGTATGTTCCTATGACCATTTTCTTAATTGTTTTGGGTTTGTTTTTGTAGGTCCTTTTCTTCTCTTGTGTTTCCCACTTAGAGAAGTTCCTTTAGCATTTGTTGTAGACCTGGTTTGGCGGTACTGAATTTTTCTTAGCTTTTCCTTGTCTGTAAATCTTTTGATTTCTCTGTCGAATCTGAATGAGATCCTTGCCGGGTAGAGTAATCTTGGTTTTAGGTTCTTCCCTTTCATCACTTTAAATATATCATGCCACTCCCTTCTAGCCTGTAGAGTTTCTGCTGATAAATCAGCTGTTAACCTTATGGGAATTCCCTTGTATGTTATTTGTCGTTTTTCCCTTGTTGCTTTCAATAGTTTTTCTTTGTCTTTAATTTTTGTCAGTTTGATTACTATGTGTTTCGGCGTGTTTCTCCTTAGGATTATCCTGTCTAGGACTCTCCGCACTTCCTGGGCTTGGGTGGCTATTTCCTTTCCCATGTTAGGGAAGTTTTCGACTATAATCTCTTCAAATATTTTCTTGGGTCCTTTCTTTCTTCTCGTTCTGGGACCCCTGTAATGCAAATGTTGTTGCATTTAATGTTGTCCCAGAGGTCTCTTAGGCTGTCGTAATTTCTTTTCTTCTTTTTTCTTTATTGTGCTCTACGGCATTGAATTCCACCATTCTGTCTTCCAGGTCACTTATCCATTCTTCTGCCTCAGTTATTCTGCTGTTGATTCCTTCTAGTGTATTTTCATTTCAGTTATTGTATTGTTCATCTCTATTTGTTTGTTCTTTAATTCTTCTAGGTGTTTCTTTTTTAGTTCTTCTATGTCTTTGTTAAACATTTCTTGCATCTTCTCAATCTTTGCCTCCATTCTTTTTCTGAGGTCCTGGATCACCTTCACTATCATTATTCTGAATTCTTTTTCTGGAAGGTTGCCTATCTCCACTTCATTTAGTTGTTTTTCTGGGGTTTTATCTTGTTCCTTCATCTGGTACATAGTCCTCTGCCTTTTTCATTTTGTCTATCTTTCTGTGAATGTCATGCCTTTTTTTTCTGAAACAGTTTTCCTCAATGTGTGTGTGTGTGTGTGTGTGTGTGTGTGTGTGTGTGTGTGTATTACATATGAATCCACTCATACGGGCACTGATCTAGGTCTTGGAGATACAGCTATGCACAACCTAATAAAAAACCTTGCTTTTTGTGGGAGAATCATACAATAAATAAATAATTAAAACATGTGGCATGTTAAATGGCAATAAATACTTTAAAGAAACATAAAGCAGGAAAGGAGTTGAGAGTGCTGATATTTTGTTTTTTATTTTTATAAGCAGTATGTATTTATTTATTTCAAATGGAAAGCATAATTACCACAACAGCACTTATGAATTTGTTATAATTTCCCTTTCACTAAAGGGTTTCATCTTAGGGCTAGAATATCAGACAATACATCATTTACAGTCACTGTTCTGTTTGTGTGTACTGAATTCTAATACTGGGCATTTGAATATGCATTGTCTGAGATGAAGTCTAGTTTGGTGGGTAGGGGTAGGATGGCATGCACAGGCAAGGCAGAGTTGTTGAAGGATCTCTCAATACAGAGGTATCAGACTTCAGTGAGAGTAGAGACAAAAGACAGATTAACCAGGACATTCATACTTGAGGAAACGGGACAGGGGTGCAGCATTTGGAAGAGAGTCTGATTGGGATGCAGAAGGAAGATATGAAATAATGATGTGAATGAATAAATTTCCTTCTCCATTCCCAGCTTATAAATTAGCAATAAAGGAACTTTGGGAGGTGCGAGGGGGGCTTGTACAGTGGCGTTCATCTTGTCTCTCTTGTTCTTTTGCCCCACGCTTTCTGAGTCACAAAAACCACATTCTTAGTTGCTCTCTGTCTTTGACTCAGTCCTGTAGTGGAAACAACTATTTACATCCCACCAATAACAATTCTCAGAAGAACACAGAGAAGCATTCTGATGGGATGGTCAGAAGGAGATTGAGAGGTTCATGTATAAGCCACTGCATTTTTATTATTTTATGTTCATTGATCTTGTTAATGAAATACTGGGATATGAGGACATGATCTGCATTTTGACTATTCCCCAGAGGGCAGAGAAAGGACATTTGGCAGCCCAGTTTCCTTGGAGCTGACTAACTGGAGGATTTTCGGACGAAGAGAAATAACATCGGGCCTTCCAATGATTTGGGTAATAACACACTTGTTGACTACCTGAATATTTGGCCACAGGTATGGCCTCTACCACACCCAGGGAAGTTTGGCTAGGATCCAGTCTCCACCCCAGCACAATGGAAGCCACATCCAAGCTCACACTGATTGCATCAGGCTATACTATTTATTTCCCATTGCAATAAGCACATGCAATTAGTCAACAACCTCTTTCCCAACTACAGTTCCTTTGGGTCCACAACTTTCCCTAGAAAGAGAATACTCCTGGTGCTTTCCTCCACAGTCAACAGCAATAAGGATCTATTGGGGCTTCCCTGGCAGTGCAACCGTCAAGAATCTGCCTGCCAGTGCAGGGGACACAGGCCTGATCCCCGGTCTGGAAAGACTCCACACGCTGCAGAGCAACCAAGCCCATGCTCCACAACTACCGAGCCTGCACTCCAGAGCCCACAGGCGACAACCACCGAGCCCTTGTGCCGCAACTACTGAAGCCTGCGTGCCCTAGAGCCCGTGCTCTGCAACAAGAGAAGCCACCACAATGAGAAGCCAGCGCACTACAATGAAGAGTAGCCCCCACTCGCCACAACCAGAGAAAGCCAGTACACAGCAACGAAGACCCCATGCAGCCAAAAATAAATAAATAAATAAAAAGTTTTAAAAAAAGGATCTTTCAAACTGAACGGTAAAGTGAAAGAGAGTTATATCAGATAGGCACAGAAAACTGACTACAAGAACAGCTACAGCTTTGGTTCTTTTTTCACCAGTGTGTATCACAGCATTGTTTTCAGGAACAGTACACCCACCTCTCTTTGTAGATATTTTTTTTTACAACTATATACATTCTTTTTATTTTTATTTTTATTTATTTTTATTTTTATTTTTATTTTTTGCGGTACGCGGGCCTCTCACTGTTGTGGCCTCTCCCGTCGCGGAGCACAGGCTCCGGACGCGCAGGCTCAGCGGCCATGGCTCACGGGCCCAGCCGCTCCGCGGCACGCGGGATCTTCCCGGACTGGGGCATGAACCCGCGTCCTCTGCATCGGCAGGCGGACTCTCAACCACTGCACCACCAGGGAAGCCCTCTTTTTATTTTTTTTTAACAATTTCTTTCTTTTTGTTTTTTGGCTGTGTTGGGTTTTGGTCGCTGCACACGGGCCTCAGTAGCTGTGGTGCGGGGGCTCAGTATCTGTGGCTCATGCGCTCCAGAGTGCAGGCCTGTCAGCCTCAGTGCACTGACCCAGCTGCTCTGCAGCATGTGGGATCCTCCTGGACAAGGGACCGAACCTGTACCTCCCTCAGTGGCAGGCAGACTCCCAATCACTGTGCTACCAGGGAAGTCCCACATTCTTTTTTTTAATTTTTACATTTTAATTTTTATTTTTTTAACACCTTTATTGGAATATAATTGCTTTACAATGGTGTGTTAGTTTCTGCTTTATAACAAAGTGAATCAGCTATACATATACATCTATCCCCATATCTCTTCCCTCTTGCGTCTCCCTCCCTCCCACCCTCCATATCCCACCCCTCTAGGTGGTCACAAAGCACCGAGCTGATCTCCCTGTGCTATATGGCTGTTTTCCACTAGCTATCTATTTTACATTTGGTAGTATATATAAATCCATGCCACTCTCTTACTTCGTCCCAGCTTACCCTTCCCCCTCCCTATGTTCTCAAGTCCATTCTCCACGTTGGCGTGTTTATTCCTGTCCTGCCCATAGGTTCTTCAGAACCATTCTTTTTTTTTTTTTTTAGATTCCATATATAAGTGTTAGCATACGGTATTTGCTTTACTCTTTCTAACTTATTTCACTCTGTATAACAGACTCTAGGTCCATGCACCTCACTACAAATAACTCAATTTTGTTACTATTTATGGCTGTGTAACATTCCATTGTATATATTTGCCACATCTTCTTTATTCATTCATCTGTCGATGGGCACTTAGGCTGCTTCCATGTCCTGGCTATTGTAAATAGAGCTGCAATGAACATTGTGGTACATGTGTCTTTTTGAATTATGGTTTTCTTAGGGTATATGCCCAGTAGTGGGATTGCTGGGTCTTATGGTAGTTGTATTTTTAGTTTTCTAAGGAACCTCCATAGTGTTCTCCATAGTGGCTGTATCAATTTACAATCCTACCAACAGTGCAAAAGGGTTCCCTTTTCTCCACACCCACTCCAGCATTTATTGTTGGTAGATTTTTGGATGATGGACATTCTGACTGGTGTGAGGAGATACTTCACTGTAGTTTTGATTTGCATTTCTCTAATGATTAGTGATGTTGAACATTCTTAAATGAGTTTGTTGGCAATCTGTATGTCTTCTTTAGAGAAATGTCTATTTAGGTCTTCTGCCCATTTTTGGGTTGGATTGTTTGTTTTCTTAATATTGAGCTGCCTGAGCTGCTTGTAAATTTCAGAGATTAGTCCTTTGTCAGTTGCTTCATTTGCAAATGTTTCCTCCCATTCTGAGGGTTGTCTTTTCATTTTCTTTATGTTTTCCTTTGCTGTGCAAAAGCTTTTAAGTTTCATTAGGTCCCATTTGTTTATTTTTCTTTCCATTTCTCTAGGAGGTGGGTCAAAAAGGATCTTGCTGTGATTTATGTCATAGAGTTTTCTGCTTGTGTTTTCCTCTAAGAGTTTTATAGTGTCTGGCCTTACATTTAGGTCTTTAATCCATTTTGAGTTTATTTTTGTGTATGATGTTAGGGAGTGTTCTAATTTCATTCTTTTACATGTAGCTGTGCACTTTCCCAGCACCACTTATTGAAGAGGATGTCTTTTCGCCATTGTATATTTTTGCCTCCTTTATCAAAAATAAAGTGACCATATGTGCTTGGGTTTATCTCTGGGCTTTCTATCCTGTTCTGTGGATCTATATTTCTGTTTTTGTGCCAGTACCATACTGTCTTGATCACTGTAGCTTTGTAGTATAGTCTGAAGTCAGGGAGCCTGTTTCCTCCAGTTCCGTTTTTCTTTCTCAGGGTTGCTTTGGCTATTTGGGTCTTTTATGGTTCCATAAAAATTGTGAAATTTTTTGTTCTAGTTCTGTGGAAAATGCCGTTGGTAGTTGCATAGGGATTGTATTCAATCTGTAGATTGCTTTGGGTAATATAGTCATTTTCATAATGTTGATTCTTCCAGTCCAGCAACATGGTATATCTCTCCATCTGTTTGTATCATCTTTAATTTCTTTCAACAGTGTCTTATAATTTTCTGCATACAGGTCTTTTGTCTCCTTAGGTAGGTTTATTCCTAGGTATTTTATTCTTTTTGTTGCAATGGTAAATGGGAGTGTTTCCTTATTTTCTCTTTCATATTTTTCATCAGTAGTGTATAGGAATGCCAGAGATTTCTGTGCATTAATTTTGTATCCTGCTACTTTACTAAATGCATTGATTAGCTGTAGTAGTTTTTTGATAGAGTCTTTAGCATTCTCTATGTAAGGTATCATGTCATCTGCAAACAGTGACAGTTTTACTTCTTCTTTTCCAATTTGGATTCCTTTTATTTCTTTTTCTTCTCTGATTGCTGTGGCTAAACTTCCAAAAGTATGTTGAATAATAGTGGTGAGAGTGGGCAGCCTTGTCTTGATCCTGACCGTAGTGGAAGTGGTTTCAGTTTTTCACCATTGAGAACAATGTTCGCTCTGGGTTTGTTATATATGGCCTTTTTTATGTTGAGGTAAATTCCCTCTGTGCCTACTTTCTGCAGAGATTTTATCATAAATGTGTGTTGAAAGCTTTATCTGCATCTATTGAGATGGTCATATGCTTTTTATCCTTCAATTTTTTTAATATAGTTTATCACATTGATTGATTTGTGTATATTGAAGAAGCCTTGCATTCCTGGGATAAATCCCACTTGATCATGGTGTATGATCCTTTTAATGTGCTGTTGGATTCTGTTTGGTAGTATTTTGTTGTGGATTTTTGCATCTATGTTCATCAGTGATATTGGCCTGTAGTTTTCTTTCTTTGGACATCTTTTTCTCGTTTTGGTATTAGGGTTATGGTGGCCTTGTAGAATAAGTTTGGAAGTGTTCCTCCTCCTGCTCTGTTTTGGAAGAGTTTGAGAAGAATAGGTGTTAGGTCTTCTCTAAATGTTTGATAGAATTCACCTGTGAAGCCGCCTGGTCCATGGTTTTTGTTTGTTGGAAGACTTTTATATCACAGTCTCAATTTCAGCGCTTGTGATTAGTCTGTTTATATTTTCTATTTCTTCCAGGTTCAGTCTCAGAATGTTGTGCTTTTCTAAGAATTTGTCCATTTCTTCCAGGTTGTCCATTTTATTGGTATAGAGTTGCTTGTAGTAATCTCTCACGATTCTTTGTATTTTTGCAGTGTCAGTTGTTACTTCTCCTTTTTCATTTCTAATTATATTGATTTGAGTCTTCTCCCTTTTTTTCTTGATGAGTCTAGCTAATGGTTTATCAATTTTGTTTATCTTCTCAAAGAACCAGCTTTTAGTTTAATCGATCTTTGCTATTGTTTCCTTCATTTCTTTTCATTTATTTCTGATCTGATCTTTATGATTTCTTTCCTTCTGCTAGCTTTGGTTTTTTTTCTTTCTTTCTCTAATTGCTTAAGTGTAAGGTTAGGTTATTTATTTGAGATGTTTCTTGTTTCTTGAGGTAGGATTGTATTGCTATAAACTTCCCTCTTAGAACTGCTTTTGCTGTATTCCATAGGTTTTGGGTTGCTGTGTTTCATTGTCATTTGTTTCTAGGTAGCTTCTGATTTCCTCTTTGATTTCTTCAGTGATCTCTTGATTATGTAGTTTATTGATTAACCTCCATGTGTTTGTATTTTTTACAGATTTTTTTCCTGTTATTGATATCTAGTCTCATAGCATTGTGGTCAAAAGGATACCTGATACGATTCAATTTTCTTGAATTTACCAAGGCTTGATTTGTGACCCAAGATATGATCTATCCTGGAGAATGTTCCATGAGCACTTGAGAAGAAAGTGTATTCTGTTGTCTTTAGATGGAATATCGTACAAGTATCAATTAAGTCCATCTTGTTTAATGTATCATTTAAAGCTTGTTTTTCCTTATTTATTTTCATTTTGGATGGTCTGTCCATTGGTGAAAGTGGGGTGTTAAAGTCCCCTACTATGATTGTGTTACTGTCGATTTCCCCTTTTATGGCTGTTAGCATTTGCCTTATGTATTCAGGTGCTCCTATGTTGGGTGCATAAATATTTACAATTATTATATCTTCTTCTTGGATTGATTCCTTGATCATTATGTAGTGTCCTTCTTTATCACTTGTAATAATCTTTATTTTAAAGTCTGTTTTGTCTGATATGAGAATTGTTACTGCAGCTTTCTTTTGATTTCCATTTGCATGGAATATCATTTTCCATCCCCTCACTTTCAGTTTGTATGTGTCCCTATGTCTGAAGTGGGTCTCTTGTAGACAGCATATATATGTGTTCTGCTTTTGTATCCATTCAGCCAGTCTATGTGTTGGTTGGAGCATTTAATCCATTTACATTTAAGGTAATTATCAATATGTACATTCCTATTCCCATTTTCTTAATTGTTTTGGGTTTGTTATTGTAGGTCTTTTTTTTGTCTTGTGTTTCTTGCCTAGAGAAGTTCGTTTAGCATTTGTTGTAAAGCTGGTTTGTGGGTGCTGAATTCTCTTAGCTTTTGCTTGTCTGTAAATGTTTTAATTTCTCTGTCAAATCTGAATGAGATCCTTGCTGGGTAAAGTAATCTTGGTTGTAGGTTTTTCTCTTTCATCTCTTTAAATATGTCCTACCACTCCCTTCTGGCTTGCAGATTTTCTGCTAAAAGATTAGCTGTTAACCTTATGGGGATTCCCTTGTATGTTATTTGTTGGTTTTACCTTGCTGCTTTTAAGATTTTTTCTTTGTGTTTAATTTTTGATAGTTTGATTAATATGTGTCTTGTCGTGTTTCTCCTTGGATTTGTCCTGTATGAGACTCTCTGTGCTTCCTGGGCTTGACTGAGTATTTCCTTTCCCATATTAGGGAAATTTTCAACTGTAATCACTTCAAATA
This sequence comes from Tursiops truncatus, assembly GCF_011762595.2. Classification (NCBI taxonomy): domain Eukaryota; kingdom Metazoa; phylum Chordata; class Mammalia; order Artiodactyla; family Delphinidae; genus Tursiops; species Tursiops truncatus. The sequence goes on along the minus strand of NC_047055.1, from coordinate 22,180,302 downwards.
CTTCCCAGTCCCTTTCTTTTTCTCTTCTTCTTCTGAGCCCCCTACATTTCAAACGTTGGTACATTTAATGTTATCCCACAAGTCTCTGAGTCTGTCCTCAATTCTTTTCATTCTTTTTCTTTATTCTGCTCTGAGGTAGTTATTTCCACTATTTTATTTTCCAGGTCACTTATCCGTCCTTCTGCCTCAGTTATTCTGCTCTTGATTCTTTCTAGAGAATGTTTAATTTCATTTGTTTCATCATTGTTTGTTTGCTCTTTAGTTCTCCTAGGTCCTTGCTGAACATTTCTTGTATTTTCTCCATTCTATTTCCAAGATTTTGGATCATATTTACTATTATTACTGTGAATTCTTTTTCAGGTAGACTGCCTATTTCCTCTTCGTTTTTTTGGTCTGGTGGGTTTTTACTTTGCTCCTTCATCTGCTGTGTGTTTCTCTGTTCTCCATTTTGCTTCACTTACTGTGTTTGGGGTCACCTTTTCACAAGCTGCAGGTTTGTAGTTCTGTTTTCTTTTGTGTCTGCCTCCAGTGACTAACATTGGTTCAGTGGGTTGTGTAGGCTTCCTATTAGAGGGGACTAGTCCCTGTGTTCTGGTGGATGAGGCTGGATCTTGTGTTTCTGCTGGGCAGGACTGTGTCCTGTGGTGCCCCACCCAACCTGTTTTGGGGTTTCTTTGACATTATTGTGATCTTAGACAGCGTCTCTGCTAATGGGTGGGGTTGTGTTCCTGTCTTGCTAGTTGTTTGGCATAGGGTGTCCAGCACTGTAGCTTGCTGTTCATTGAGTATAGCTGGGTCTTAGGGTTGAGATGGAGATCTCTGGGAGAGCTTTTGCCATTTGATATTATGTGGAGCCACGAGGTCTCTGGTGGACCAATGTCCTGAACTCGGCTCTCCCACCTCAGAGCCTCAGGCCTGACCCTGGGCCCGAGCAGCAAAACCCTGTCAGCCACACTGCTCAGAAGAAAAGGGAGAAAAAAACAAAGGAAGGAAGGAAGGAAGAAAAAAAATAAATTTATTAATATAAAAATAAAAAATAATTATTAAAAATAAAAGAAATTCAAAAGTAATTTTAAAAAAGAAAAAAGAGAAAAGCCAAACCAATAAACAAATCCCCCAATGATAACAAGGGCTAAAAACTGTATTAAAAAAAAAGAAAAACAAAAGGAAAGAAAAAACTAGACAGAATCCTAGGATAAATGGTAAAAGCAAAGCTATACAGACAAAATCACACAAAGAAGCATATGCACTCAGAAAAAGAGAAAAAGGAAAAAAAAATATATCTTTGCTACCAAAGTCCACCACCTCAATTTTGGGATGATTTGTTGTCTATTCAGGTATTCCAGAGATTCAGGATACATCAAGTTGATTGTGGAGATTTAATCTGCTTCTCTTGAGGCTGCTGGGAGAGATTTCCCTTTCTCTTGTTTGCACAGTTCCTGGGGTTCATCTTTGGATTTGGCCACCCCCCTCTGCGTGTAGGTCACCTGAGGGCATCTGTTCTTCGCTCAGACAGGACGGGGTTAAAGTAGCAGGTGATTAGGGGGCTCTGGGTCACCCAGGCCTGGGGGAGGGAGGGATTCGGAATGCGTGGTGAGCCTGTGGCGGCAGAGGCTGCCGTGACATTGCAACAACCTGAGGTACTGTGTGTTCTCCCGGGAAAGTTATCCCTGGATCACGGGACCCTGACAGTGGCAGGCTGCACAGGCTCCTGGGAGGGAAGTATGGAGAGTGACCTGCGCTTGCACACAGGCTTCTTGGTGGCTGCAGCAGCAGCCTTAGCGTCTCATGCCCGTCTCTGGCGTCTGCGCTGATAGCCGTGGCTTGCGCCCATCTCTGGATCTCGTTTAGGTGATGCTCTGAATCCCCTCTCGTCGTGCACCCTGTAACAATGATCTTTTGCCTCTTAGGCAGGTCCAGAGTTTTTTCCGGACTCCCTCCCGGCTAGCTGTGGCATACTAGCCCCTTCAGGCTGTGTTCACGCCACCAACCCCAGTCCTCTCCCTGCGATCCGACCTCCGAAGCCTGAGCCTCAGCTCCCAGCCCCCACCCACCCCGGTGGGTGAGCAGACAAGCCTCTCAGGCTGGTGAGTGCTGGTCGAAACTGATCCTCTGTGGGGAAATCTCTCCGCTTTGCCCTCCGCACCCCTGTTGGTGTGCTCTCCTCCGTGGCTCCAAAGCTTCGGCCCACCACCCCCTGTCTCCTCCGGTGACGGGCCTTCCTAGTGTGTGGAAACTTTTCCTCCTTCACAGCTCCCTCCCACGGGTGCAGGTCCTGTCCCTATTCTTTTGTCTCTGTTTTTTCTTTTTTCTTTTGCCCTACCCATGTACGTGGGGAGTTTCTTGCCTTTTGGGAAGTTTGAGTTCTTCTGCCAGCGTTCAGTAGGTGTTCTGTAGGAGTTGTTCCACATGTAGATGTATTTCTGATGTATTTGTGGGGAGAAAGGTGATCTCCACATCTTACTCTTCTGCCATCTTGATGGTCTCTTGAGAGCATTGATATTTTAAATGCAGTAATCAAAATAAGCCTCAATAAGGTGAATGTTAAGAAAATATTTGAAATTTGAGAGCTAGATAAGCAACTATCTGGAGGAAGAATATAACAGTCTGAGGAAGCAGAAAGTTATTGGCAATGAGAGGAGATGAAATAGTATTTTAAAACCATGCAAAGTTTATGTGATGACCTAGGGATTGAGTGGAAAAAAGAGGCCCCAGGACTGAGGCTCAGGTCACACCAAATTTTAAAGCCCTAGATCTATTAGACGCATTCTCTGTCTCTTTCTCTCTGAGTACTCTCATACACATTCAAGAATGAGGGCTAGTGTACCCAGCTGTATTGCCTCCATTCTCCTGGTCTTTAAGGGTTAAACACAGCATATTGTAAGTACAGCTCTATCTCACTAACCTTAGTTGTGTGCTGTGCTGTGTGCATTGTTTACTGCAGCCTTTGTCCCCTTTGTTTGGGGTTCTTGACAAGAGTTCTGATGAAAAAGGTTTAAAGTAATAGTATCAGGAATGGCCCAAGGGAGAAATTACTAAGCTGGTTGTTAACATCCAATTTTTATGATGGCTAAAGATACCTTCAAACAAATGGTGGAGAAAAATAGGTAAAAATAAGAAAGAACACAAAGATTTGGGAAGCCCTTTGACATTACAAAATGCATCACAAGGTACTGAAACTTAGAAAGACTAACTAAAATGATCTGAAGTGTAGCAACCATGGAGCAACTATGACCAGAGACATTTCATGACTTCAGGAGATATGAAGAGAATAAAAGAGTGGTCATTAATATAATATTCTTGGGCATTTCTCCATAAGGACTGTGCTGAAAAGGCTTTGGCTAATTGAGTTAGTGCTTCCATTTCCAGCAATGCAGAATGCAGGGCATGTGCACATGTGCACGTGCACATACACACACACGTATGTGTTCTTCTTTCTATTGGTTGGCTATAAATCAATGCTTTCAATAGAAATGTTCCTTGTCTTTGAAGGACATCTTATTTTACGGTCCAAGACCATTATGTCTTTTGGGGTGGAATTTGCTTGAAATTCTTCTTGAAGAGAGAGTCTTAAAGTCTATCTATTCCAAAACCACTGTTTTACAGATGAGGAAACTGAGGTCTAAAGAGGAGCAATAACTTGTATAAGGTCACTACATCAAATGAGTGACAGATGTGTTAATTTAACTTGGGTATCCAGACTTCTGTATGTGGAAAATTAGATATAAGCAAATACACATCAAATAAGCTTGTAAGACATTTTCTCCTTCACCCTTAAACTCATAACATGCTTTTATGTTGTAGAATATTCAAGTGTGTGTTTTAGACAAAGAATCATGCAACATGCCTAGAATTTTTATTTAACTTCACCAGAGTAAACATTAGTATACACTTGGAGGAAAGAAACCATGTCTTACTCATCTTTCTATACTTCTGTGACACTTAAAATTTTTCATATATTGTGAGTAACCACTGAAAGTTGACTGAGTGAAAGGGATCACTTCTTGAAACATTATACTTCTTGAAACATTATACAAAAGTGAATCACAACATATGAATCTTATGGTTTGCTTTCCGTTAAGTAAAAACTGCTACCATTTATCCATTGCCAGGTTCTGTGCTAAAAGATTCACATGCATATTTCAATTTATCTTTACAACAACCCGTGAGATAGGTATTATTATTCTTCTCATTTTATAGATAAGGAAACTGAAGTCCAAGTAGGATTATGCAATTTGCCAAGGTCATATGGCTAGCAAGGTTCAAGGAGCAGGGACTGGAACCTGGACTTGACTGATTCTACACTGTACTGCCTCATAATCAAAAAAAGAAAAGTAAAAATAAAAATAGTAATGAGAGTCACACTGAACAGAAAACACAAGATTGAAAAGTATTTTGTCTTGTACCAAATCTACATGGGACACAAGGAGAATGGGATTTTCTATATAGTTTACTGGGACTTGTTTTCCAACATTTTTCGATGCTTCTGGATTTTAGAAATGAGCACAATTATTTGGGCTGAAGATAAAAGGAAGCATAGAAGTCTAACACAAACAATGATTCCACCAGCAATTATAAAAATGAACAGAATAAATCTGTTGGCACACTAATGGCAGTAAACAAAATCCTGGGGAATGATTTCAATGAAACATATGACAGAAAGTATCTGAACAAAGCAAAGCATGCCTCCAAAGACTGTACTAAGTCAGTGTCTTGGTTTATATGCTGTGCTATATAGCAGTATATTTTTACTACTGAATTTCTCTTCATGAGATGTACTTCCATAGAGCTACTCTTATTAATGACCACTATAAGAACGTACAATGTGTTTAGCATTTAGTCCTCATAGAAAGCATGGAAGAATGTATTAGAACCTCCATTTTGCAGAACAATAAGGGTCATAAAACTCTTATCAGTCCAAAAAGACATTGAACATGCAGACTGTACATTTGTGGCAGTTTCCAAGAATTTCAGAGAAAAGTGGGGAAAGAATGATTGTAAAATTAACACCAGAGACTTAGGCTAGGTTTATTTTTTCCACCTTGTTTGTAATCATGTCTTATCTGATCATTTTAGCAAATATTTCTATAATCAGTGTAATTCTAAAAATGGAGTTTGGGGTTCTAATCAGTTAAACTACTTTGGAAATTGCATCTCCACAGTTTAGTAGAAATTTAGCCACTCATCTTTCCAGAATTTTCTATCAGTAATTGTAGAAAACTGTACTTTTCTAAAATGTCCATTACTTTCATATGCTATTCCTGTATTAAAAGTGAGGGATTAACATGACCTTAAAAAGTCTTCTAGGAGCAGAAGGTGGGTACAAAGACACATCTGTCTCTTTGGTCTATCAAAGGAGGCCGTGGCACCACATCTTGGGGAAACGGCTTCCTTGGGGAACACTACACAGGTGAATAATAATGCAGAGCTTTGTAACTGTCAGTGAAAGTAGCATTTGTATGAATAAAAGAAAATTTGATTTCTTTAGTGTGTCACCCACATGGGATTCAAAATGATCAAACACATACTTCTCACCCACTCAATACTGTATTACTTTTCTACCCTCCACACCCCCCAAGAAAACGAACACAGCAGGCAACACTACCTGGTATTAAACCCTGTCTAAAAGCTTATAAACTCTCAACTGCAAAATACAAGTACTTCCTGTAGTATTCTTACTGCCAATCTGAAAAAAATACTTGAAAAATACAGTATCACCTAAATCAAATAACACAGAGATGTTAGTGTACTGTTCTGCTCTGTCTAAACAATCTCATTCATAACTCAAGAAAAAAAATCTGCTAGAATGGTTTAAAATCTCTCTCTCCCTCTTGCTCCCATTCTCTTTCCTGTTTTTGAGGAGCTCAATTTTGTAATTATTGATTAGTGTCGCAAGTCAATTATCTTTGTTGGGAATTTAGTGACAAAAAAAGTCCTCATGAATTTTAAGTGGAGTTTTACCAGCACAGTCACTATTTTACACTCAGATTGTAACAGAAAAAAAGCTATGTTTTAGAAATATGAGGCCCTAGATTGTGATTCTGGCTCTGCAGATTGAAGTCCTATTGTCCTGTACCACTCTTCCTGATTCTCAATTTCCTCATCTGTAGAATCAAGAAAATGTTTTACTTGCCTATATTCCTAGAGTTTTGTGAATATCATTTGAAATTCAGGATGTAATAATGTATTTAAAGCTGTCAAGTAAAATACCAGGATAAGGAATTATCGTTTCATTGAAATAGAGGAAAACAATTATTAAATAGTGAAAGTTGTACATTCTAAATAATTTTAAAGTAATGCAATTTGATTACTTTCAAGTGTAGGAAGTAATTCATACATGGTTTGCACCTTACTGACTGATGTGATGACTAGTTAAGAATGATTTATAATTAACATTTCCTTTTAAAGGGAAATATTTAAGATCACTGAAACATTTCTTCTTTTGAATAGTCTAAAATTGAGCTATCCAGCGTTTGCTACGTGTGGCTATTTATATTAAAATTAATAAAACTTAAAATTCAGTTCCTCATTTGCACTAAATGCCTCTCTAGTGCTCAACAGCCACATGTTGCTAGTGTCTACTACATTTTACAGTACAAACATAGAACATTTCCCTTGTCACAGAAAATTCTACTGGACAGGGCTACCATACACAGAGAAGGTTAACATTTGGGTTGGAACTTGAAAAATGCATAAGAGTTTACCGGTCAAAGAAACACATATACATGTGTGAGTGTAACGTGTGTGTGTGTATGTATTTAGAGAAGGGGATTCTACTGGATAGTGCTAGTCTGAATAGTCTTAGTACCCCCAAAACCTTGTTTATACTTTTATTTAGCAAAACCTTTATTTATGGATACCACAATGTTCAAATCTAACCCAGCTCTAGTCCAGTTATCATGCTTTAAAGAGAATGGTGTACTAAATATCAGTACTAAGCTTTAATGATGACACAGATGGTAAATTTTACATTTTTTACTCCTGCAAAATATGTAAGTTTAAACTGAAAGTAAATCACAGCTCGTCAGAGTTGTATAGAACATTAGTGACCACTAGTTCAAAAGCCCCATTTTGCATAAGAGGAAGCTAAGACTCAAAAAAGAAAAAGGTTTTGCCAACAAAGTTTGGATTTTAAATGACAAGCATTGTTTGATATTATTAATAAGAGTGGAAATGGAAATACTTGAGTTTCTTTCCTGATTTTGACATTAATTAGTAAAATCCTCTCTATTCTTATGATTCTCCCCATAGAAATCAAACATTTTATTATTAGCTACACCATAAGTATATTGTATATAGTTTGTGGATGATACAGCCTCTAGACTTTTTATTAAAGGGATAATTTTTACTACTCTCTGGTTATTCAAATAGGCTGAAAATTTTGACAGGAGGTAGTGAAATTGAATAGCAATTTACAAATTTACCCATTTCATCTTTATTGGAAAATTCAGAGTGATTGAGATAGAAAAACTTGAGAAATCTATCTATATCCTATTTATACAAGTAGATAAGTATTGATTCTTCAAGATTAAGATAAAAATCCAATCTTCAAAATTATTATACCTTTATTTGTTATTGGAGGTCTGTGATGTATTAGGCACAATGCTAGGCTCTAGCTACCCTTACCTAGAGTATAATTGGATTGTAGTCTAATGGGCAAACAGATATATAGAAAGATCAGTGAAATGGTTAGCAAGCAACGTATATTTGTTAGCCAAACACCATGTGTAAGGCACTGTAATATAATGTGATAACTGTGCTACTGGAGGAACTGACAAGTTTCAGTGGAAATGTAGAGGAAAGATCACCTAAATAAGTACTTTTCTGTGCTCCTGTAATGCTATTTATGACTTTATTATGTCAATTATATTTTTATATTCTTCACTTTCCAGTGGTTATTTGTTTATGCAGTTATCTCCTCTAATAACTCATAAGCAATTGAATAACAAGGACATTGTTTTGGACCAACAAACCTAGTATCTTGTAATGCACATAGCAGGTACTTCATAAAAAATATTATCTGAATACTGTTAAATATAGAGTAATAATAAAGTTCAATGCACCTTTGATGGTAAATGGACTTTTTCTTGGTTTGTGTTGATTTCTGAAACTAAAACATCTTGAAAATTTTAGAGTTCAACATTTTTGTTGCTATTATTTTTTCATATATGTAAAAAGTAACATTTTCAACAGTCCATTGGAATATTTGATTAAAGCTACCTTCGGTTTTAAGTACATTACTTCTCTCAGAAAGAATCATGACCCTGTAAATAGATTTTAGGCTTCTTGAAGTAAGACTGTTACCCAACCATATGTTTCTCTTTCTTTCTTGTCAATAGGGATCTGGTTGCCATGGCAACTGAGTTATGTAGAATGTTACAGAGCAAAATTTGTTGACAGTTTCCAGTCAGATTACTGCCCAGCCAGGCTCTTAGGAGAAAAGAGTGCATATTCTATTTTGATAGTTAAAAAAATGCACTCCTTGATCTAAGTTAAACATATCCCTACCCAAGATGTCCTTGACATAGCAATCTATTTATATTGTGGGGGGGGGGGGCATTTAAAAAATAAATTTGCTTATCTCTGAAAAAGGTGATTTGTCTGCCTAACTGATACAGTATAACATGCAAAGCATTATTTATGGTGAAGAACCTCAAGAGAGTGTCTTTTGAACATTTTTCTCATTCAAACAAGTACCTCATGTAGGAGTAGTGTTGTGAATAAGAAGGAGAGCAGCAGGGGCAGTTGCTCATAATTATGATTCTCTCCTTACTTTTATACATGCAGTAGGCCCTCCATATTTGTGGATGTGGAAACTGTGGATATGGAGGGTCAACTGTGAAACTTGAGTATCCGTGGATTTTATCTGCAGTGGGTCCTGGAACCAATCCCCCATGGATACCCAAGGATCACTGTACTTTAAAAAATGATTAAAATGTAGGAAACGTCAGGTTATTTCCTTCATTTGATGTTTCCTATATTTTATTTCTGACTAAAATTAAATGTATTGCTCCATGGATGAAGAAAGAGAAAGAGAGAAAATTCTAGATTCATCTCAACTACCCTTTAAAGTTTCTTTCTGCAGACTAGGAATGGGCCAGAAGATCACCTGAGTTGTGTTTAGTGATACCTGCCTGTGTATTTCAAAAACTAACAGTCCAGCTAGGACTTATTTGCCCTCAAAGGCATAGAAGAATATAAGCTGAGAGGACAGCCCCAATCTAAGCTACTTTATCACATAAGCAACTTTGCAGTCCAGGTTATGAAACAGATAGGCCCAGATAAAGAAGATGAAATGCAGGGATAAGTCTGCAAAAGCTCTAAACAGAAATTCAGGCAGAGCCAACTGATAAAAGAAAACAGTGGCACTAGTAGTTCCTGATACCAATTAAGACTCTTCCTTCACTAGCTGGCTGGGCCCCAGAAACACCCAGTGAGAACACCACAAACAGGAAAATTATCAGTCATTTGAAACAATGTTGGATGCAGTCCCACACAACCCTTTCTAAATGTATATGTATTAACCTACCCAATCTCTCCACTAAATCCCATCAACTTCATCTAGCCCTACCTCTCTGTGATGATGTATTTGAAAGGTTTCAGGAAGAAACTCTTCAGCAAAATTTCTTAAAGTTGGGGTCAAGGAGTCCTTGAACTTGGATTAGAAAAATTGTATTTTATTTTCACTAACCTCTCATTGAAATTTATTGATAGCATTTCCTCAAGTTATGAATGTTGGCAACTATCCAAAGTGATATTACCAGAACCTCAACTTTGTCACCAATATAAATCAAAAATATTGTATAACATTGCAGTTTTTGTCTGTATCAGTAAAATCATTATGTTCATCATTACTTTGAAGTTGTGGTAGTTATTGGACTCACTAGTAGGTATTTTATTTAATGCCTTAATAATGAAGTGAATATATTGTCATAAAACATGTTTGTTTTTAAATATTTTCATAACTACATTTTAATATAGTTGGTTTTCTTTGTATTTTACTTTATTCATTTTAAAATATTATTCTGTGAAGGGATCTATTGGCTTCACCAAGCTGCAAAAGAAATGAATGGCATGACAAGAGGTTAAGGATCCCTCCTATAGAGGAAGAGGAAGAAACCATAAAACTGTTTTCATCACAGGTTAAATATTCATCGCTAAAAATAGGAGAATTACTTTACTCTTAAAATAAGCTAAAATTTCCTTAGTGTTTTTAAAACTTGTCTGAGGAAAAGAAACACTTAAAGCCCTTCTTAAAAATACGAATTCCTGGGCCCTTCACTAGATTTACTGAATCAGAGGGAGGGACTTGGTAATTTGTACTGTAACAAGTGCAAATCTGTGCTTTTACTTAGGAAGAATTGGGGAAAAATTAAATTAGAGGAATCAATGACTGAGTGTGAGAATTCAGTGAGAGGTTAACAACTAGTAAAGTGGATTTGAAACCAGAATAACAAACATGGCTCTGCTAGGCAAGGAATTTCTGACAGACTTAGATAAGTGGATCTCAAAGTGTGGTTTCCAGACCAGCAGCAGTAGCATCACCTGGAAATTTGTTAGACATAAACATTATTGAGACCCACCTCAGGCTCCCTCTCTCACTACAGGATCACAGGAGATGAATAACCAAGATCCACCTAAGTGATATCTTCTGGTGGTGGGGCCTAGCAATTTGTGTTTTAAAAATCCCACCATGTCATCCTGACTCAAGCTCATATTTGAGAACCCGTGTATTAATGATGACTTTGTGCCATATTAAAGGGTTTGAACTTTCTGAGGAGAAGGACACCAGCAAATGGCAAAATAGGTGATTCCCAACTTTACTCTTCCTCACAGAAATAGTAACTAGCAACTATTCATAGACAGAACATCTTTTCGAAGATCCCAGAATATAGGAGTGAGGCTGAAGCACCACCCTGGACCACAAACACGGAGAAAAACCACATTAGAAGGATAAGAGGAATGGTTTCACTTTGACCATATCATCTCTCCCCTAAACCAGTGCAGTGCTGAACTGAGGAGTCTGCATTGGGCCTATAGTTTCTCCAGTGGGAAAAGGAGAATCTAAGGTGGACATCCAGCTTCCTCAAAGTTCTGGAATGCTTCTGGAGATACCCACTTAGGTATTGCCTCATAAAGATCACTGGGGGAATCACCTAGAGATGGAGAAGGGCAGTGGGACTCACAGTGATGAGAATGGATTATGGCAGAGAGAGTTCCTGCTGGTGACAGCACCCACATGGAGATCTCAACTAGCAGTTCTGCTCACCTACAGAACTGGGCTGATGGTCCCATCTAGCTAGGGATCTCATTCAGCAGTTCTGCCCAGTTTGGGTCCCTAGCTGGGGAACCATCTCAGCCTTGTAGCCCATTCTAAAACTCTGCCTGGACAGGGAAGCAAGTCACTGGCCCCCGCCAACCGCTGAGCATAGACTCCACCACCACCAAGCCATGAAGCCCAGAGGTATGGTTCAGCTGCAGAGCACATCACATGGCCCACCTGGGTAGGGAAGCAAGTCATATGCTGACCCATTTGAGAAAGCCTAGATTTGGAGACTGATTCTTCAGAGTTTCAGATACCAATGCAAGTATACAAGTCACATGAAGAATCAGGTAAACATGATACCACCAAAGGAAACAGTAAAGCTTGAATGATGGACCCTAAAGAAATGGAGATTTATGAATTGACAAAGAATTCAGAATAATCCTCTTAAAGAAATTCAGTGACCTACAAGGAAATACAGACAGACAACTAGATAAAACAATGCATGAACAAAATGAGAAATTCAACAAAGATATAGAAACCATTAAAAAGGCAAACAAATTCTAGAGCTTAAGAATACCTTGACTGCACTGAAGAATTCAGTAGAGCGCTTCAACAACAATTGTGATCAAGCAGAAGAAAGAGTAAGTGAAATCAAAGACAGGTCATTTGAAATTACCCAGTTAGAGGGGCAAAAATAAAAAAGAATGAAAGAGAGTGAAGACAGCCTACATAAATTATTGGGATATCATTAAAAAAACAATTTACACATTATTCGAGTCTCAGAAGAAAAAGAGAGGAAGAAAGAGCCAGAAAGCTTACTTAAAGAAATAACAGCTGAGAACAGCTCCCAAATCTGGGGAGATATTTGGACATCCAAGTTCATGAAGTTCATAGGTCCACAAAAAGTTTCAACTCAAGAAGTTCTTCTCCAAGTCACATTATAATAAAACTGTCTAAAATCAATGAGAGAATGACACTTTTAAAAGCAGCAAGAGAAGAAAAATCCTCACAAAGGAATCCCCCAAAAGACTATCAGTGGATTTCTCAGCAGAAATTTTGTAGGCCAGAAGAGAGTAGGATGATATACTCAAAGTGCTGAAAGAAAAAAAAAGCTACCAACCAAAAATATTTTATATGGAAAAAATTTTCCTTTGTAAATAAAGGAGAAATATAGACTTTCCCAGGCAAATAAAAGATGAGGGAGTTCATCACCACTAGACCCACCTTACAAAAAATACTGAAAGATGTTCTTGAAGCTAAAATGAAAGACACTCTTTGGTAACATGGAAACATATGAAAATATAACACATGCTGGTAAAGGTAAGTATAGAGTAAAATTCAGAATACACCATTATTGTAATATGGTGGTGTGATGATCACTTACCTGGGGTATAAAGGCTAAAGGACAAATGTATTAAAATAGTATAACTAAATTAATTTGTTAATGGGTACACTATATAAAAAGTATGAATTAGGATATCAAAATCAAAATGTGGAAGGAGAAGTAAAAGTGTAGAGTATTTGTATGCAATTGAAGTTAAGCTGTTATCAGCTTAAAGTAGACTGTTATAACTATAAGATATATTATGTAGGCATCATGGTAATCACAAAGCAAAAGCCTACAGTAGATACACAAAAGATAAATAGAAGGAAATCAAAGCATACCACTATGGAAATCATTAGTTCACCAAAGAAGACAGCAAGGCAGCAAGGAAGAAACAAAAGACCTACAAAACAGCCTGAAAACAATAAGATGGCATCAGTAAGTCCTTACTTATCAATAATTACTTAACCTGTAAATGGTTTAACTATCTAGTCAAAAGACATAGAGTTGCTGAATGGATAAAAAATAATGAGACCCAACTCTACACTATTTACAAGAGACTCACTTTAGCTTTAAGAACACTCATATGATCAAAGTGAAGGGATGGAAGGAAATATTCCACACAAATGGAACCAAAAGAGAGCAAGGATTGCTATACTTATATTTGGCAAAATAGACTTTAAGTCAAAAGCTGTAACAAGAGGAAAGAAAGGTCATAGTATATTGACAAAGGGGTCAATTTATCAAAAGAATACAATTGTAAATATATACGCACCCAACATCAGAGTACCAAGATATGTTACACAGATACTTGCAGATCTGAAGTGAGAAATAGACAACAATACAATAATAGTAGTGCACTTCAATACCCAACTTTGCACAATGGATAGATCATGCAGACAGAAAATCAATAAAGAAACAGCAGACTTGAACTATATTTTAGACCAACTGGACATTATCAGAACATTCTATCCAACAGCAGCAGAATATACATTTTCAAGGGCACACAGAACATTCTTCAGTATAGAACCTATGTTAGGCCACAAAACAGCTCATAGCAAATTTAAGAAGATTTAAATAATAGTATCTTTTCTGACCACAATGGTGTGAAACTAGATATCAATAACAGGAGCAAAATGAGACAATTCATACATATGTGGAAATTAAATAACACACTACCGAACAACCAATGGGTCAAAGGAGAAATCAAAGGGGAATTTTTTAAAATCTTAAAACAAATGAAAACAGAAATACAACATACCAAAATGCATGTGATACAACAAAAGCTGTTCTAAGAGGGAAGATTATAGTGATAAATTCATACATAAAATTAAAAAGATTTCAAATAAAATATAATTTTATACCTCAAAGCACTAGACAAAGAACACACAAAACCCAAGTTACCAGAAGGAAGGAAATAACAAAGATAAGAGCAGTAATAAATGAGATAGAGACCAGAACAATAATAAAACACATCAATGAAACCGAGTTTCTTTTTAAAAAAAATAAATGAAATTGAGAAAAAGTTAATAAACACAAAAAAGAGGACTCAAACTAGTAAAAATATAAATTAAATTGGAGACATTATTAACTGATACCTCAGAAATACAGAGGCTCATAAGAGACTACTAAGATCAATTATCTGCTAACAAATTGGAAACCTAGAAGAAATGGACAAATTCCTAGAATCCTCTAACCTACCAAGGTTTAATCATAAAGAAATAGAAAATCTGAACAGACCAATAACGAATTAGGGGATTGAATCAATAATCAAAAACTTCCCAACAGAGAAAACCACAGGACCAAATGACTTCACAGCTGAATTCCACCCAAGATATAAATAAGAATTAACATCAGTCCTTCTCAATCTTTTCTTTAAAAAGTTGAAGAGAAGGGAACACTCCCAAACTCATTTTATGAGGCCAGTATTACCCTGATACCAAAGCCAGATAAAGATACTACAAAACAAAACAAAACAAAAAAACAACTACAAGCCAATATCTCTGATGAATATGGATTCAAAAATTCTTAGCAAAACAGTAGTACACCAAATTCAATAGCACATTAAAAGGATCATACAGCATGATCAATTTGGATTTATCCCTGAAAGGCAAGGATGGTTAAACACACTAATCAATAAATGTGATACATTAGGAAAATGAAGACTACCAATCTTATGGTCATCACAATAGATGCAGGCAAAGCATTTGACAAAATAAAGTATCCTTTCTGGATAAAATATGCTCAACAAATTGGGTATAGAAGGAATACACCCCTACACAATAGGCCGTGTATGACACGTCCAAAGCTAACATCGTACTCAATAATGAAAGATTAAAGGTTTTCCTTTAAGATTGGGAACAAGGATAGGGTGCCCTCTCTCACTATTCCTATTCAACATAGTACTGGAGGTCCTAACCAGAGCAATTAGGCAAGAAAAAGAAATAAAGGCATCTACATAGGAAAGTAAGAAGTAAAATTGTCTTTGTTTGCAGATGACATGATCTTATATATAGAAAATCCTAAAGACTCTTCCAAAAAGCTGTCAGAACTAATAAATGAATTCTGTAAAGTTGCAAGATACAAAATCAACATACAAATCAGTTGCATTTCTACACATTAACATTGAACTATCTGAAAACTAAAGAACTCAATCCCACTTAGCATCAAGATCAATAAAAATCTTAGAAACAAATTTAACCAAGGAGTTGAAAGATCCATACACTGAGAACTATGAAACATTGATTAAATAAAATGAAGAAGACACAAATAAATTGAAAGACCTCATGTTCATGGTTGGGAAGAATTAATATTTTTTAAATGTTAATACTACCCAAAGCCACCTATAGATTCAGTGCAATCCCTATCATGATTCCAATGTCATTTTCCACAGAAATGGGAAAACAATCCTAAAATCCATGTGTAATCACAAAAGTTCATGAATGGCCAAAACAATTCTGAGAAAGAAGAACAAAGGTGGAAGCATCACATTCCCTGATTTCAAACTACATTACAAAGTTATTATAATAAAAACAATATGTCACTGGCATAAAAGCAAACACATAGAGCAATGGAACAGAATCAAGAGTGCAGAAATAAACCCAAGCATATACTGTCAACTAATTGACAGGTGAGCCAAGAATACTTATGGGAAAAAGGATTATCTTTAATAAATTATATTGTGAAAACTGGATAGCCACATGCAAATGAATAAAATTAGATCCCTATCTTACACCACTCACAAAAATTAAACTGAAATGGATTAAAGACCTATTAGACCTGATCCTGTAAAACTCCTATAAGAAAACATAGGGGAAAAGCCTACATCAAACTAAAAAGTTTCTATACAGTAAAAGAAACAATCCAACAAAAAGGCAACCTAAAGAATGGAAGAAAATATTTGCATACTATATATCTGATAATGGGTTAATATGCAAAATATGTAAGGAACTCAGACAACTCAATAGCAAAAAAGCATTCATTAAAAAGTAGACAAATGGGAATATATGTATACATGTGGCTGATTCATTTTGCTGTATAGCAGAAACTAACACAACATTGTAAAGCAACTATAGCCCAATAAAAAAATAAAGAACAAAAAAATTTTAAAAAGGGAACAAATGATCTGAATAGACATTTTTCCAAAGAAGACATACAAATGGCATTAAAAGAAGTTCCAATCACTAATCACAGTGGAAATGTAAATTTAAACTATAATAGGATATCACTTCACACCTGTTAGCATGGCTGTTATCAAAACAATAAAAGATAGCAAGTGTTGGTGAGAATGTGAAGAAAGGGGAACCTTGTGCACTGTTGGTGGGAATGTAAATTGGTGCAGCCACTATGGAAAACAGTATGGAGTTTCATCAAAAATTAAAAAATAGAATTACCATGCAATCCAGCAATCTCACTTCTGGGCATATACCCAAAAGACTTGAAATCAGAATCCTATCCACTCATTTCTGAAACTTAAGGCAGTAAGAACTTGACCATAGAATGTTTACTAGGGGTATTGTGATAATTATTCACAATACAGTATATATAAATCAAACCACCATGCTGTACACATTAAACTTATACAGTGATGTCAATTATTTCTCAATAAAACTGGAAAAAATAATGTATCAAATGGCTGTAAAAATTTTTAAATATTAAGTAGTATGCAGAAATACTTTATTCAATATTTTTGGTTTAGCTCAGTCAAAATCACTAAATTTTATGTATATGCAGTAGGTCAGGCAAGATCCTACACAACCATCATTCCAACTTTGTTTTGATACACCTGGTCTAATAAAAGGACATTAGCATGTTGTTGGGTGTATTAAAAATTTCAGTGTTTTGTTTTAAGTTGTGCATCATAGGGTGTCTGTGAATTTTCATGTGCCTGACCACTGCTAATACTTTTCATTTATTGAAGGCATGAGATGCCTTACAAATGTAGGCTCTGCCCCATACATTAACAGAAAGGGAAGAATAATTTTTAAAACAATGGTTGGTATTAAAAATTGACAATTTTTATTTCAAGTATGAGAAACTTGAAATGGTTAAAATGGTTTTCCTCCTTTAGAAAATAAATATAAACCACAAAAATTGGTATAAACTGTAACCCTTATAGTTTTTTTCAAACAGTAGTTTGTGTCATTTATTTTACAGTGAATAATACAGTTGTTTTGACCCATTTTAATATTGAGACACTGATTCAGCTGTCAACACCTTAAATCAATCAGAAATTTGTTCTTATCACCAAGAGGAAATAAAAGTCCAAGTAAAAACACAAACAAGAACTTTAAAAAAAAACCCTCTGGGGACTAAGACGTCCTTTTCCAAATACTGAGGATCCAGTCTTTCTAGTTCATATAAAATATAAATGAACTTTACATAGAATATACATTTCCAGGTCTGAATTACTTCTTGGTACACATCATTTATGTCTTTCAAAATGAAGCTAGTTATTTTGGAGATTAGGTATAATCCATTAAAAGTATATTTGTCATTATGCTTAAAAACAGGAATAAATATAAGTAAATAACTGATCCAATAAAGGAACATAATTAGTTCTAATCTAATAGCGCAAACAAGAAGTGATCATTAATTGTCTTCAGTATCTGCTATGTCAAATTTATACCAATATTTATCAGTTTTCAAATTACTAACAAACTGTATAAAGCCTGTCTAAAATACTTTTGAATCATTACTAGCAAGTGACCATTGCTTCTACATTTTCTTTTTCTTTTTTAAGTTTCAAACCTCAATATTTGCTTCTTCATTTTCTTATATAAGAAATTGGTGCTTTGTAAAGAACTCTACTGTATTGATTTCAGATTAGGGGATGTGAACTGCTTACATTGTGTTCTGCTGTCAGGTTTTAACAGACATATCATTTTGTACTATATCATGTGTCACAGATCACAGATGTACTTAAAATAAATCACGCTGTTCTATGTCACTATAATATGCACACCCAAATCCAGCAAATGATCAATAAGGAAGACTGACTGCATTGATTGAAAGTAAAGCGTAACTAGACCTTGTAAATCATACAATATGACATTTAAAATTTAGATAGCATTTATTATTTTCCACTTCAAGACTATTTAGGTGATCTATCTACCTGAAATCTGTGAGTACTACGTAGACATTAAATTCATTTGGAAGACTTAATTCTCTATTGACAGTTCCATATTTACAACTGTAGTGGTTTTCAGTTTATTAATATTTTAGTTAGTCACATTTTGACACTAGTCAATCTGAATTCTCCTGAGTATTCCATGTGATAATTACTTGCATTTATATAGCACTTTATGTTTCTCAAAACACTTTCAAGTACATTATCCCATTTGATCATCTCAACACCTTGTAATGTAGGGTAGTGTCATAATTATTTATATAAGAAGAAACTGAGACCCCTATTGTTCACACAACTGGGATCAGAATCCTGGACTCTTGACTCCTGGTTTAGTGCTCTCTTCTTCACTAGGCACTGCCTTCCTTTATTGGTTTCTAAAACACTTTATCTTCTTACATATGTAGCTCATTTTATGTAAAGTTATACAACTTTATTTATACTTACTAGAGTTATACAAGTCAATTATATATATCTTAAGTCTGTATCTTATATCAGCTGTATGTATATGCCTCCAACCATTTATACAGGGCCTGATGTTTTACTATCCCCTGCATACAGTAAGTACTGCAAAAACTTTTCATTGCCTTGGAAATCTCTATTTTCCTACTAATAATGACTAACATGGAATAAAGGTCCTAAATGTCCTAATATCAGGCTTAGCCTCAGTGCCAGATGTTTCAGCTTATCATTTGTCCTAATTCTAGATATTTAAACCACAGTGTTAACTATGTACCCTGATTTATCAGTAAGAATTAGTGGACTGCTATGTCTATAAAAAATAACATATTTTTAATACAAGTTTCAACAATAAGGGTATATTTACTACCTTCAAATCCCTAAGTATAATATTATTTAGTCATGTAGCATAGAACTAATAACACAAGGGGAATAGCTGGCATCTTATAATTGTAGATATGAAATGCATGTGCCTTTTGCAGCACAATGACAAGTAAAATATTGATTTATATTTATTATCCGAATGGTATAGATACCATGATAAAATATGGTATGGTATAGATACCATGGTAAAATAGTTATGATTTGTCACCCCATAGCATTATTCTTCTCAGCATTGCTAAGTGCCTTGATGTAAAAGTGTGTTTCAAAAGTAGCAGTAGTGATGCAACTTAGAATATTCTTAAGTGCTGAATTTATTAATTTTTCTCTACTGAGAGCATTAAGACATCTCTGTAAGATTGAGTGACTATAACTGAGTACACACATCTGGTAGTGACGTTTTCTCTGCCCTTGAGGAAATAAGTAGTATGTATAGGGCAATGTGTAAATTTGTTAATTATTTTGAAGTAAGTATCTTTGTGGATGTGTATAAATAACAAGTATTGCACTAATGGAGACTACTGTCCACTAACAGTGGCATCAGGATGTAATATGGACCATAGGAGCCCCCCAGGCATTTCAGTATTCTTGAACTAACCAATGTGATTACCCATGGAGCTATTGAAACTCTCTGGAAACTTATTTCTAGGTTTCATTCCAAACTTTTCTGGAGGGGTAAGTGAGCTTAGACAGCTGAGTGAGAGCTTTGCACTGCAAGGAAGAGGGGTTATTTTCAAATGTTCTCCCAGGAGGCCGGTATTGAAGCTGAGATCTCAGAATATGATGTGTTTGCAATTATGCTGATAGAAACTCAAATGCCAGATGTGCCCCAATAATCTACAACACAGAGTTAATAATATTCCAGGGAAGCCACGAAGCACAAAGATGTCATATTATCCACTTGCAGTGTTAACAAGCTCCCAAGCAATGTTAAATACAATGTGATTCGGAGTGACATCTAACATTCTACAAATATTGAAACTTCTGAATTTGTGGAGTTGCCCTATTCTAGAGAACTGAGTTGCTAGCACAGATTAGACAACTAGGACTGATAGAAATAGCGATTCAAGTAACAATGCAAATAACGGGCTGAGTCCATGGGGGAAATGCAGACACACCTGCACCTCTGCAAAGTATTTGCTCTGTGAGAGCCGGAAATTGCCTTTTGTGACAGAAAACTCCATGGTGCTTGCTCAGCTTCATTGTTGAGGCTTCTGCCTTGGCAGAGGAGAAGTGGGATGCTGGGTCTGATGAGTTTTGGGATTTAGTACACACCAAAAGAACAAAACTGTTTCATTTGGTTCAGGCAGCTTTTACTATTCAGCATCTTGTAAACATTGAATCTGTAATAAGACCAAATGGAACGATTACTGCCATCCTAGAAATTCTCCTTTCTTCTTCCCCATCAACTCCCACCAGGGTCCACTTTGAGGGGAGGATTTCCTAAAATTATTAGACATGGCGTGTGGGATGCTGAGGGGAAGCATTTCTGTCCCAGTGACCTGTTTAAATCAAATATCTTGTAGCCACACTGCTAATAAATAATTCTGTTCCATTATTGTATACTCAACACTATTTTAGGTACTATAGGGGATATAAAGTGTGAGAGAAATGGATCTGTCCTTTAGTAAGAGGAAGCTCACTGGAAACCAACATAGATCCATATGGTAAGAATTCTAGAGGTCTATTTGAGATTATTTTCACAGTTAAGGTGGGTATCAGTTATACATGCTTTAATCATATGAGATAATTTCTAAAGATAAATCTCTTTCTATTTCTGTCTCTTTCTGTCTATACATTTATATGTAGAGGTGCGTGTGTGTGTGTTATGGAGTATCTGGTATTGATTTTCTAATCTGATTAGATTTTAAGGCACTAGTGATTATTTTCACTGGTGAAGAGGACATTGGACACTGATAGTGCAAAATATCACCAATCTTAATCAAATACTTATAAAAAGTAAAGTTCTGGGTGACCATGTATTTGATACCTTAAAACATTTTTGTCAGACTAAAGAGTATGATGAGACTGGCTTGTTGCTGCTGACTGCATTGGAGGAAGTGAGGGGGAAAAAAGGGTGAGCTCAGGGCTTCTGTTCTCAGTTCAAGTTGTACATAAATTACCTGAAATTTTCTATGACTTCCTTTAAATAAATACTTATCTCCTATAGTGGCAAGTCTGTGATTGCTGAAAACCAAATCCAGACTCTCATCCTGTTAGTGGATGAATGGCATGCTATGTATTCCCAAACGTATAAGGTCTCTTCTGTTAAAGTAGGGACATTAATTTGGAATGATTGGAATCATGAAAATTGGAATAGGAGCCTATGGGCAGATTCCAATGAAAGGAGGATATTGAACCTCCAAATTCTGATGAGTTGTCTTGGCCAGTTCTTCTACCCCTGTCTGAGAAGTTTAACCCTGGTTTGCCTAAGGAATTTGTAATGGCCTCCCCTGAGGTAGTTACCTTGTAAGATACTAAAGATTCTCTTCAGGACCTATCCCAAATGCCCTTCTTTGCTTCTAGATCTATAACTAGACACAAGTCCCAGCAGACCCTGAAGGGTGAGGTATGAGGTGTGACCCATGAGGAGGTACACTATACTCCAAAAGAAGGGCATTATTTTTCCAGTTAATCCAGACAGAAATCTGGAGAACATGTGTGGGAATGGATATTAAGGATATGGGATAATGGTGGTGTAACATAAAGTTGGATCAGGCTGAGTTTTTTAATATTGGCCCACTAAGAAGGATATATTCAATGTTGCAGCTCAAGGGGATAAAGGTCACTAACAATTCTATTGGTTGGATGGCTGCAAAATGCATCAAAAGGTGCCTACACTAAATGAAATTGAAATGTCAGAGCTTCCTTGATATACTGTAGAGGAAGATATCCAAAGGCTCAGCGACGTTGGAATGTTAAAGTGGATTTATTATGTAAAATCTGCTTACCCACCCCAGGAGGGTCCAGCAGACACACCTTTTGCCACAAGCGCAAAATAAATTTGTGAGGGAACCTCAGAATTATTGAAGACCTCTGTGATTGCTCTTTCTCTTCCACAGAAATTACAGTGGAAACATCTGCCACTAAACTGGGATCTTTCAATGCAATGGGGATAATTGGATTCTGGGGTGGCAGGGGGCCAAGTGGCATCACATAATTGTCAAAAGCAAAGTTGGCATGGTTACTGTAGTTGATAGTAGAGTCAAAGCAGTAATTGAATAGTCTGACCTGTGGTTGGCTAGTTGATCATGATGTTTATAGAAGAGAACTAGATAGGCAGTCTACTAAGTTCTTTCTTGATCTATATAAGCAGAAAATTTATACATCAAGTGAATAGGAGTCTAACATGAATCGTCAAAACAGAGATTCATAGTTCCTCAATCAATTCTGAGACTTGAGCCAGTGAACAGACATAGAACCCCTTGAATGAAGGGGATGCTGGGTCCTCTTGAAAGAAGACCCCAGTACACTACCAAAAAAGTTATATTTAATTTTTCTCACAGCTTCCCCAAAAGGGACTTACAGCCATTTACCAGGGTGACTGTGCACTGAGAAAAAGAAAATAATCTGACTTTTAAGGGATTAATGTACACTGGCTCTGAACTGATACTAATTCCAGGAGACTCAAAATGTCTTTATGGTCCACCAGTCAAATTAAGAGTTTATACAGGTCAGATACTCAGTGGAGCATCAACTCAAGTCCGTCACACATTGGGCCCAGTGGGTCGCAAAACTGATTGTTTGGTTCCCCAGTTCTAGAATGCATAAAGGAATAAAAATACTCAGCAACTAGCAGAGTATCCATTATTAGTTTCCTGACATGTAGAGTGAGGGTTATTATGGTAGGAGAGGCCAAATGGAAGACACTAGAGCTTTCTCTACCTAGGAAAATGGAAAACAAAAGCAGTACCACATTCCAGGAGGGATGGCAGAGATCTCTGCCACCATCAAAGACTTGAAGGATGCTGGGATGGAGATTCTCACCACATCCCATTCAACTCACCTATTTGGCCTGTGCAGAAAATGGGTGGATCTTGGAGAACGACAGTGGATTATCATACGTTTACTCAGGTGGTGACTCCAATTGCAGTTGCTGTACCAGATGTGATTTTATTGTTCGAGCAAATTAACACATACTTTGGCACCTGATATGTAGCTACTGAATTGATCTGGTAAATGCTTTTTCTTTCTACACCTGTTGTTCATAAAGGCCACCAGAAGCAATTGGCTTTCAACTGACAAGGCCAGTAATATACTTCCATTGTTCTGCTTCAGGAGTGTATCAACTCTCCAGCTCAGTGTCATCACAGAAATGAAGGAGACTTGATCTCCTTTCCCTTCCACAAGACATTACAACTAAAAAAGAGGCATAACTCCTAGTGGGTCTCTTTGGATATTTGAGGCAACCTGTTCCTCATTGGGGTGGCTCATTTATCAAGTTCCATGAAATCTCATAGCTTTCAGTGGGGCCAAGAACAATAGCAGGCTTTCCAACAGGTCCAGGCTGTCTGGGATAAACTACTCTGCCACTTGGGCTGTATGATCCAGAAGATCCAGTGGTGCTTGAAGTGGCAGTGGAGAACATGCTCCGTTGTCAGTGAATCATTGAGTAGATTCTTAGGATTTGGGAGCAAAGTCCTGTCATCTTCTGTGGATAACTACCCTTTCTTTGAGAAACAACTTTCGGCTTGCTACTGGGTCTTTGTAGAGACTGAATGGTTGGCCATGGGCCACCAAGTTATCATGCTATCTGAGTTGCCCATCATGAACTAGGTGTTGTATGAGCCACTAAGCCAGCAGCACTCCATCATCAAATGGAAGTGAAATATACAAGCTCAGGATTGAACAGGATGTGAAGGCACAATTAATTGTATAACAAAGTGACCCTAATGCATATGGCCCCTTCTCCTGCTATATTTCCTTCTTTCACCCAGCCTGTACCTATGTCCTCATGGAGAGTTCCCTATAATTAGTTGTCTAAGTAAGAGAAAACTCAGGCCTGATTTACAGATGGTTTTTTATGACATGAAGGCGCCATCTGAAAGTAGACAGATAAGCAGTACAGCACCTTTCTGAGACATCCCTGAAGGACATTGGTGAAGGGAAATCCTCCCAGTGGGCAGAACTTTGAGATGTGCACCTTGTTTTTAATTTTCAAGGAAGGATAAATTGCCAGAAGCATGAGTATATACCAGTTTATGAGCTATGGACAATGGTTTGCCTGGATGGTTAGGGACTTGAAGAAACATGATTGGAAAATTGGTAACAAGGAGGTGTAGGGTAGTGATATGTGGATAGACTTCTGTGAATGTGCAAAACAACAATAATAACAACATGAAGATATTTGTGTTCCATGTGAGTGCTGCTAATGAGTGACTTCAGCAGAAGAGGATTTTAATAATCAGGTGGGTAGGATGACACATTCTAAGGATAGCAGTCAGACTCTTTCCTCAGCTTCCCTTGTCATTACCTAATGAGCCTATAACAATGGTCATAATGGCAGGGGTGGAGGTTAGCATGGGCTCACAACATGTACTTCAACTCACCAAGGTCGACCGACCTGAGTACAGCCACTGCTGAGTGCCCAATTTGCCAGCGGTAGAGGCCAACACTGAGTCTCCAATGTGGACCCTTCAGGGTGATCAGACAGATGTCTGATGGCAGGTTGATTACATTGGGCCACCTCTATCATGGAAGAGGAATTGCCGGATCCTCACTGGAATAGACACTCTGTATAAGTTCTATAAGATTATATTTAAGAAATTAAAATCAGCAAGTAAAATACCATTTACAGAATGAATAAAAGGATTTTTTAAAAATATTAGAATTAGGTGATTTTATAGGGATATCACCTTTCTCCAGGAATTTATCATTTGATACAGAGCTATGTAGGAATACTGAGAATCATAAAAGATAATAGATTAGTGGATCATTATCTGTCTTACAAAAATTAGTATAGAGTGTATTTAAAGAGCCAACTTGCTCATTACAATAACAGCATAATCCATTTTATAAAAGTGTAGCATATTGTATTTTTATTGTACTGAGAAATTATCCCCCATCCCATCTTCCCACTGACTTTCTGCCTGAGGTAACTGACAACTGATATTAACAGCCTAGTTCTTTTGCCCTTGTTTATAAAACTATATATATATATATATATATATATATATATATATACACACATACACACACACAAAAGCAACTTTCTAATTTCACTTAATATATCTTGTTGATATCTACAGGTCAATAGGTACAGTTCTGTTACTTTTTCTAATGTTTTAATGTGCATATACACACTCATTTATGCAATTTTATATGAATGGCATTACACTGTTCTCTGATAGGTTTTGGGGTGTAATCATTTTCCTATTTTACTTGCTTCTCCCAGGTTGCTTACCTCCAAACTCCAACCATGGTACAGCTATCACTTCAGGCTGTTTGTAGAAAGATGATTTGCAAGCATTGAAACAGATGGGTAGTATTTGTTCCCTGATTGCTTTACCTGTCACTAAAAAACTGCACGTTTGTGGAAATGAACTCTTTTTTTTTTTTTTTTTTTTTGCGGTATGCGGGTCTCTCACTGTTGTGGCCTCTTCTGTTGTGGAGCACAGGCTCCGGACATGCAGGCTCAGCGGCCATGGCTCACGGGCCCAGCCGCTCTGCGGCATGTGGGATCCTCCTGGACCGGGGCACAAACCCGTGTCCCCCGCATCGGCAGGCGGACTCTCAACCACTGTGCCACCAGGGAAGCCCGAAAATGAACTCTTGAGTTAACATCTTAGTGGCTACATATGTATTAACATGTAACACAAAAGTAAGCCTTAACATCTTAATGAGTACATATATGTACAATGGCTTTGTTCTTGTTAGATTTCCATCTTGCTTTTCCTATTCAATAACAACTTGTGGAAATTGTTCCATCTCAAATGGTATAGCTCTAATTCATTATCTTAATTGTTACATAACATTATAAGTATGACTGCTTCATAATTTATTTAACTAATAACATAAATAAATATAAGCATTCCCTTTTCTTCTTATTCTTTATAAACAATACTGTAGCAAACATATATGTACATATATTATTTCATATTGGTGTTTTTATCATGATAGGACAACTTCTCAGTAGTGGGGCTGTGACCTTGAAAGATATGTATATTTTAAAATTTAATAGTTTTATTAAATAACTTTTCCAAAGGGTTCTGATAATTCAAATTCAAAGCCTGCATTTTATGAAAGCAGTCTTTCCCTCCATATCTGTCCCATCATAAAAGGACTTTTTTTCTTTTTTTTTTGCAAATAAAAAATAATGCATGAAAGGTAATATTACATTGTTGTATGTATTTCACTATTAGTGATTTTAGCATCTTCTCAAGTGTGTTGGTCATTTGAATTTTCTCTTCTAAATTGCCTTTTCATACTCTTTGTGCATTTTTTTCCCACGGGGATACTTATTTTCTCTTGACAAATTCCTTAGAGCATCAGTATTAGCATCACCTATGTGTTGGTTGGAAATGCCCGATCTCCAATCTACTGTATTAGAATCTGCATTTTAATAAGATCCCCAAGTAATGCTCCTTAAATTTTGAGAAGCATTGGTGTAGATATTGCACCTTTTCTTGTCATCTACTTTCTTATTTCCAAATTTAGTTTTTATGTATTCATTTGTTTAATGCATTTTTACCTTAGAAAAGTTATTAATTTTTCATAAATTGAAATGCTTATTTTGTTTTCCTTTTATGGATTTTAGGTTTCTTATCTTGGTGAAGGACTTCTCTGTCCCTAGATTATATGTTTAGCCTCATACATATCTTAATTTTTTCATTTATTTCCCATTGCCTTTAATACCTGTTTTTGTTTTGATGTATTGGGGAATAGGGTTTTAATTTATATTCTTACAAATTACTAGCCAGTTGTGCTTATGCCACATATTAAATAAACCATTCTTTCACCACTCAATTGAACTACTATTGTATATTATATTAAGTCCTTGTATGTCCTAGGATCTGTTTCTGAATTCTTTGCTCTTTTCCACTGATGCATTTCTCTATTCCTATATCAATACCATATTTATTTGATTAAAATAGATTTATAGAATATTCTCATCTAGTAAGGCAAGTGACTGCTCACTAATCTTTTTATTTTTCTTGGTTATTGTTGTCATTTACTCTTCCAAATGAACCTTAAATTCTTTTTGTTTTTAAAAATAAGAAAACTTACTATAACTCTGGGATTGTAATTGGAATTGCATTAAACATATGTATTCATTTTAGTATCATTTGCATTTTTATGGTATAAAGTCTTTACATACAATAGCATGATATCTCTTCTATTATCCCAACTGAGTCTTGATATAGAACATTATTTTCTAATTAATATAATTTGTATCCAAACACTATGGCTCTATCAATTATTAGCTAGTGGCCATAGTATAAAACAATAATGAACAAATGCATAGGGCAAGAGAGGCAATAGGGTATATTGAACAGAACGTAGGCTTTGGAATTTGAACCAATTTTGAATCTCTTGAGCTTATGCTAATTATTTAACATATCAGAGCTTCAGATCCCTCATCTAAACAAGTGGATAATAATTGTTATCATTGTGAAGATTAGTTTATTGTACCCAGAAAAGGACCAAATACATAATAAGCACATAACAAATATTAGTTACAAAATTCCCTTTGTGGTGTAATCTTGCAGTTTGGCCATCTTCTGTTGATCTGAGTAATGCTCTATTCATTAATTTTTGATACCTTGAAGCATTTCTGCTGAGTCTAGGACCCTATTAAAAAATACAATGAAAAGTACTTTTATAATTAAGGATTTCTAAATACATTTTCATTACCCATGGGGACAATTTATGTTAATCAAGTAGAACTTTTTGTACAAAATACACTGATGATCATGGCATTAATTTGCTATTTCTCTCTGCTGCTTTCAGATAAAGGATGTTCTTTTACCTGAAATATACAAACACTAAAAAGGGCCTATTGAAGAGTGTAGATTAGATAGAGCTGATCTTTTCATTGTTATTTTCTGTATCTCATTTATTTACTTAATAAATATTTACTGAATACCTACTATGTACCAGGCATGTGATAGGCACTGGGGATAAAAAGGTAAACATGAATGATAAGCATGAATGAGTGCTCCTTGCTCTCATGGAGATTATAGTATAACATGGAAGACAGATGAAAAGATAATTAACTATAAATTGTTAAACTAAAATCATGTATTATAAATAAATGATATAAATTAAGAAAACCTATAGAAGCATTTAAGCAGGAGGGAAGGAATGTTAAAATTGAAACCTTAAGAATAGATAGGTATTAATCAAGTAAATAAGGAATGAGACATTTTAGGGAGAGAAAACAGTGTGTATGAAGGCCTTAGGCTATGAGAAGCATGACAGATTTCAAAAACTGAGCAGGCCAGTGAAGCTGGAGAATAGAGCAAGGAGAAGTTTGGAGAGAGAGGAATAGGTTAGGGTTTATGATCTTATCCAAAGAACAATGGTAAGTTACTGCTGGACTTTCAGCAAGAGAGTAATGTAATCAAATCTGTTTTTCTTTAAAAAATTACTCTGAAGAGTGGAAAATGTAGAAGGGTAGAAGTAGATATAGAAAGACCAAAATAAGTTGATCATCTAGTAGTATTGCGAGTGCTGAAAGTTCAAGAAAAATATATGAGGTAAATGTTCAAATGAAAGAAATTCTATTAATTAACCTGATTTTTCTGTGGATTAGGAAGGCATCGCTGTTATGTGATTAGCAATGGAACACACTGGTAGTTTTCAGGATACCAGTGTTTTATGGGATCATACTTTGAGAACTTGTAGCACAGAGGCTGCAAGTAAATATAAGTATGTAATTTTTGGCTTTTCTGAATGCACTCCGTGTGTTCTTAAATGATCATTCATAAATGAAACCTGTTTTATTTTCATGATTTACAGATTAATGTTCAGAGTAATAGCTTATATATTGAAATACCCTGAGATGATTGGAAAGACTTCATTATCAGACAGACCTGTGTTTGAATCTTGGCACTTTTACTTCATAGCTGAGCTACACAATCTCACTGAGCCTTGGTTTCCTTAGCTGTAAAAATAAAGAATTGCCTTTTTCGGTGCTGATTTTACAGGCCTTACTGAGATCTAATTTAATTACTGTGTGTATGGTGCTGAGAACACTACAATTACTCAGTGAATAGTAATTGCTAGTGATAGAAAAAATTATAAGAGATAGTTGTTACTTTTATTAATTGTCACACTGGTTAAAAGGATGTTCTTCTTGTCATGCATCACAAGAAAGGGCACTAGAGAGAAAGAATCCTTGACGGTACTAAAGTGAACACAGAGTGCCTCAAGAAGCTTTCATCAGAACTGAGCCATTAGAACATCAGACAAGGAAAAACTACTCCCAACCTATGACACAGAGAAATTCTTCACTCACAAAGTAGAAAAGTTAGCATTATAAGAATAGAGATGTGAAGAGAAATGTTCAAAGAGAAAAGCAATGGCTGAACTGCTCAAAATCAGTCCATTTACAGACAAAAAAAGAATAAAAGGGGTATTTCTTGTTATTCATGTACACTTGCAGAGTGATTTTAGCTATTTTGATTTATTTCATAAGCATTTATAATATTGCATACTGCATGCAATGATCATTTTCATTGGTTACTTTCACAGAGAAAACCTATCAGATATAGAATTATTATTTATTCCCTTTATTTAGATGAGTAAAGTGAGTAACAAAGTTAAGGAATGTTCTTAAAATGATGCAATTTTTTGATGACAGCTCTTTGTCCAGTAAACCTGAATCTCAGTCTAAATTTTAATTCTCAGTTCACTAAATGTTGTCAAAACATGAACCACATAAAACATAGAGGGTGACCCTAATAAAACCTTGAATGCAGTATCCAGTGGTTCCTCAAGTATTGCCAACTGTCATCACTTAAAACCAAGTATAGTAAAGCTGAATTCTCACACAACTTATTAAACTAGCCAAAAAAAAAGAGAAAGGAAAAGAAAATGGTTTGAAAATTAAAATATATAGGGTACATTAATGCATACATTCCTTGTTCATTGAATAGTTATTACATTCCTGTCCTATATTGAGTGTTTAGTATTCAAAGGGAAGGACAGTAGGGAATTAATGTTTCTTGAGGGATTAAGATTTTACATTTTCCTCATCTCACCTCACACCCCTCCCCAAACATATTTACCATTGCCAAGTTTTATCTGTTCAATGTCTAAAATATATCCAAATCCATTTGGTCTTTCTCCAAATCCACCAGTAACTCCTAAGCCCAAAGCATCATTCTCTTTCTCCTTTGATTTAAATTGCTGCAGCAGCCTCCCAAGTGGCATCCCTGTTTTCATCATTGCTCTACTTCAATCTATTCTCTACACAGAAATCACAGTGACCTTTCATAAAACACAAGACTTTGGGTTTTTTTTAATTGTCATCAAGACTTTACTTTTTAGAGCACTTTAAGATATACAGCAAAATTTAGGAGAAAGTACAGAGATTTCTCTTATATCCCTGGCTTCCATACATACACAGCCTGCCCCGTTATCAACATCACTCACCAGAATGCTGCATTTGTTAGAATTGATAAACTTACGCTGACAAACATCCTCATCACCAAAAGTTCATAGTTTGCATTACAGTTCACTCCTGGTGGTGTACTTTCTAAGGGATTGGACAAATGTGTAATGACATGTGTCCATAATTATGGTATCATACAGAGTATTTTCACTGCCCTAAAAATCACCTGTGTGTTACCTATTCGTTCTTCCCCTCACCCTCAACCCTTGGCATTCACTGAACTTTTTACTGTCTCCCTAGTTTTGGCTTTTCCAGAATGTCATATAGTTGGAATCACACATTATGTAGATTTTTCAAATTAGCTTCTTTCAGCTAACAATATACTTTTATGTTTCCTTCATGTCTTTTCATGGCTTGATAGCTCATTTCTTTTAGGCACTGGGTAATATTTCATTGTTTGGATGTGTCCAAGTTTGTTTATCCATTCACCCTACTGAAGAATATCTTGGTGGCTTCCAAGTTTTGACAACTATGAATAAAGCTGCTGTAAACATCCATGTGCAAGTTGTTGTGGGGACCTAAGTTTTCAACTCCTTTGGGTAAATACCAAGGAGCATGATTGCTAGACCGTATGGTAAGTGTATGATTAGTTTTGTAAGAAACGACCAACCTGTCTTCCAAAGTAGCTGTACCATTTTGCATTCCCACCAGCAATGACTGAGAGTTGTTGTTGCTATATATTCCCCTCAACATTTGATGTTGTCAGTGTTCCAGATTTTGGCCATTCTAATAGGTGTGTAATGGTATTGCACTGTTGTTTTAATTTTCATTTCCTTGAAGGCATATAATGTGGAGCATCTTTTCATATGCTTATTTGCCATCTGTATACCGTCTTTGATGAGGTATCTGTTAAGGTCTTTGGCCCATTTTTAAATTGGGTTATTTGGTTTTTTTATTATTGAGTTTTAAGGAGCTTGTTAAAAAATATTTTGGCTAATAGTCCTTTATCAGATGTGTCTTTTGCAAATACAGTTGACCCTTGAACAACACAGAGGTTAGGGGCAGCAAACCTCCATGCAGTTGAAAATCCACATATAATTTAGAGTTGATTCAACCAGTTGTAAGTCCTGCAGTACTGTGTATTTACTGTCACAAAATATCTGCCTATATGTGGGCCCGTGCATTTCAAACCTGCACTGTTCAAGGTTAAGCTGTATTTGTTGCCAGTCTGTGGCTTGTCTTCTCATTTTCTTGACATTGTCGTTTGCAGAGCAGAAGTTTTAAATTTTAATGAAGTCCAGCTTATCAGTTATTTCTTTCATGGAGAGTGCCTTTCGTGTTGTATCTACAAAGTCATCAACAAACCCAAGGTCATCTAGGTTTTCTCCTGTGTTATCTTCTAGGAGTTTTATAGTTTTGTGTTTTACATTTATGTCTGTGATCCACTTTGAGTTAATTTTTGTGAAAGGTGTAAGATCTTTGTCTAGATTCATTTTTTGCATATGGACATCCAGTTGTTTCATCACCATTTGTTGAAAAGACTATCTTTGCTCCATTGTAGTTTCTTTGCACCTTTGTCAAAGATGAGTTGACAATTTTTATCGCTTAACCCAACCCGAAAGGCCCTGCATGATCTGGTCTCTCCAGCTCATGCTTTCTCCTAGATTGCTCCTTTCCATTGTTTAGATCTCATTCAGTTATCACCTCCTCTGAATGACCTTCTTTGAGCATTCATTCTAAGATAAATTTCCCATCTCTGCTATTTAGTTACTATCTTACATTACACTGTTTTGATTTCTCCATAACACTTGTCACCTACTATATTTTCTTGTATATTTGTTTACTTATTTATTATCTATAGTCTACTCCCTCCATCTATTCACTAGAACATACGTTTTGCAAATGTAAGGATATCACTTATTCCTGTTCTCTGCCATATTTACAGCTCCCAGAACAATGACTCGATGTAGTAGGTGTTCAGTAAATATTTTAGAAATATCTTTCTCAATATGAATAATATTGAATCAAATTTTGGTCCAGAAAATGGCAAGCTTTATTTATCTAATTTTTTTTTAATGGGGCAAGTCTTTCTCTAATATTTTCTGTTAGTTTATGTGTTATTGCTAATGCATAATTGCTTCAGATGTTGGCCATATTCAAGGGCCTGTGCCAGATGCATCTATACCTGATATTTATTTTTAACAAACCCAAATACACCTGATCTCATTTATTTTTCACAATTTTTCACACACACACACACACACACACACACACACACACATACACACATGCACGCCCATATGCACACAAATCCCTTACAATGTGTGTTCCCCAAATCAGATCCCTCTAGTTAGCTGAAACAGAATTAAGCATGCTGGAAACCCTGAATCATTTCATCCTCTCCTTCATCTTGCCTCTGACAAAATATAAGTTGTCACTGTTGCTTGCTCCAACCCCATGCCAGGGGAAACAGTTTTTCCTCACCAAGAAATTAACAGGTGCACAGTCCATGCTGTGGTGTGCCATTTTGGTCTAGGTGCTTGGACAGGCAATATAATTAACTTGCAGAATTATCTAAGGAATTGGATTTTCTCAGTGAAGCCGATCAAAGCTTTCACAGGATACTCACAGAGCAGAGGCTATGGGGACATTTCAGCAGATGATTCTTTAAATAAAGTTTGGCAGACAGAAGGCTTAGTTCTCTGCATCACCTCTTTACATCTGGTCTATTATTATGTTATTCTCTTTCATATTTCATTTGGCTTTCCCTATGGGTATGTGCTTTATGCCCACTTTCTTACAATTTACGATTCCTTCTATAAAACTTTTATGTTCATGAAACTTTCCCGAGTCTTTAATTTTAATAATACTTAAGGTTAGCAATACTGAGATTAACTCTTCTGTACTGTCACCCTGGCCACGGTTTAATAAGTGTAATAGATGAACTGATTTTGTTGTTTTGCCTGTCCTAATCATTCTGTTTCTCTAAGACTTGGTGATGAGACCTCTATGGAGAATTTCTCCCCAGGCTTACTCATTCTCTCTCATCATATTTAGTCATCTATAAGGCATTATATGTAAGATGTACAGACATTTCCTTTTCTCATTATTGATATTAAGTTCCCATAGGATAATTATTTAATAGTAAATATGACAAATATGTATAAAATTTTCTGTTTTATTGTGCTCCTTGACTTTGGTCTTTAATGTGGTTACTTACCCTTTTGATTCTTATTGGTATCATGATTTCTTGAAATATATACACACCCAAGGTGTAAATTCATCACTTCTTCCAAGTTGCTGAGGGGTAGGGGCCATTTTTAGTCATGTTTGGTTTCTCAATAGCTAGCTCAGTGTGTGCCACAAAGTAAGTGATTTATGAATGTTGCTGAAGGGAGCTGAGCTGAAATGAACTGACAGCTTCCAAGTTAAATGGTTATATATCCTCATTGTCTTCATTTAACCTAACAGTTGTTTCTCTTATCACTAAGTGTAGGTATGTAGTACTAGCTGTCATTTCAAGATGCTTTGTACAGTAATTTCCTAGGGATGGTGCTTGTAGTGAGGTGGTGAGTATATCTGAGGAAGTGTATATCTGGGGAAAAAATATTTTATAAATTTCAAAGAGTCCAGGGGGCATCTTTTTAAACCTAGTATTCACTTCCCATCTCTCCTGTATTTCCTCTGCTTCAGGCACCTTCTGATGAATAGAATTATTTTATTTTCTCACTGCAATTTCTCCTAGCAATATCAAATTTGTTTTTGAAAAACAAATGAAGAAACAATGCCCAGCTAAATCCAGTTTCTGAATCTTCACCAACTATCTCTTAAGCAACAGTTATGGTGCTTAAAATAGATGTTGTTGAGAATTATTAAGAGTGTACAATACATGATTTCTGCCCTTAAACAGTTAAAACAGAAATGACCAAGGTGTATATTTAATCAATTATAATGGCCAATTGGATAAGTATATCTTGGATGTATATATTGCTTCATATGTTCCAAAGTGTTTTCATAATAATTGCCTCATTTGAACTCATAAAAATTCTGGGAGAAAAATTGGGAAGATATTATTATATACTCCAGTCTTTAGATGAAGAAACTGAAACACGGATAGGTTTAATGGCATACTCAGAGTCACACGGCAACCTTCTATCAGGAATAGTACCCTGGAACTCATATACCTGAATTATGAATCAGTCTACTTCTATTATACCACACTAAGTTTAGTAATTTGTCAAAATGTTTCCCATTTTATGTCAGAAAGTATATATATTCTTTAAAAATTTGACTAGTTTCTTTACATGGATGTAATTTGACAGCGCTATAGCACCAATTGTTCATTTGAGAAATCAGTATCTTTGGTTGTAATAGCACATAATATATTTGAGAGACAATGGAAAAGGAATTTTGTGGTGAATATCAATACATCTAACAATCTCTCGGAATACAACACTATGAATTACTTAAAACCTTATAATATCTATTTTTTACGTATTTAATAGCCAGTCAACAAAACTTTATAGTTTAATGTAACAAGACGGTAGAAGAGCATTCATTATATCTAAAAAAATAAAATGTTATTTAGAAGACAAATCTAAATTTGAAGTTAGGGAATAATCTTAATATATGTGTATTAACATAAATCAGGATTCTAGACTGGTATCTCCGAACTTTCAGAGACTTCTTTAAACATTGACCTTTATTTTTTCTTAACATGAAGACTGAAAGATCACAAGTAAGGCTGATGAAAAAGAGAATGAATAACCTGAACGTAGTAGTAAATGAAGTAGAAGTCATTGGATTCAAACTTCAGAAAAATCAAATAACCTCACAAAGATTTGTGTGTAATTATGTGCCTGTGTTCAGTGTTTGTGTGTATGTAAATTTTAATTTCACTAATACTTGAAGTATAACACTTTGACCCAGAAAGAAAAAATACACATGATTATTGTCTCATCCTTATGAGAGTAAAACAATTGAATTCATATATTT
The DNA here is from genome assembly GCF_011762595.2 of Tursiops truncatus. Taxonomy (NCBI): domain Eukaryota; kingdom Metazoa; phylum Chordata; class Mammalia; order Artiodactyla; family Delphinidae; genus Tursiops; species Tursiops truncatus. The sequence continues at coordinate 22,144,694 of NC_047055.1, read as the reverse complement.
TTCAGATGCAGATAGTAGGATTTATAGCATCATCTGTGGCTATGGAAAGCAAATTTTTCTAGAGTTCTCATTATTTATAGCATTATTTATTTATAGCATCATCTGTCGCTATGGAAAGCAACTCTTTCTAGAGTTCTCATTATTTATTTCTACAAAAGCATCATTATATCCCATAAAAACTAAACAAGAATTTGTTGTACTAATATCATTTTCTTATGGATTGAGGAAATCTCCCTTAATACTTTGCTCAAAATCAATGTAATAAGTTTACTTTAGGAGCTTTTTAGGCCCTTAATATCCCTAGACTTTGATTCTAAACAGAGGAAATGATGGAATCATGTTGCTGAATTTACATATTCTTATTTGTAAGAAAAACCCAGTTGATACTTTTTATATCACTGATTTGGGGAAAATAATAACATATGTATTGTAAATCAATAAGTTTCTTTAAGCTTTGATTTATAGGGTTTTTAATGGAAGAAAATTTATTTTGACCTGTAATATTATTTGTATGTGCTTAAAATGAAAGCAGCTCCTTGAGAACTTGGGCTTGCCCTTTATATTTGTTTTGAATATTTCAGTGCTTCATAAATACTGCTGGATCACAGCAGAAATTCTTTAAAAAAACGCATTGAATAGAACTGAATATACACAAATATATAAAAACCAGCTGAGTTAAAATGGGGATTGATTATGTTCTCTGGGTTTATCTAAGTTTAGTGAAACATCTGCTGTATATTTTCAGGTTGACTTATTTATAATGTGTATCATCATCTTTGGTGTAAGACTTAAAAGTCTCTTTTCTCAATTCATTAACTTTAATCTGAAAAGGTGCATTTTTAACCACATGACTCAAACCACTTTGTAAACACTGATGGCCACATGTACTCTCGGCAAAAGGGACTACAATAATAAAGGTAATAGCTAACCTTTATGAAGTACTCACTATATGCCAAGTACCGTAAAACCCTAAAAATTTTCTGAATAGTTTGGAATTCCAATCTACATAACAACCTATGAAATAGGTATTGTTATTATCATCTCTAGTATGCAAACAAGGAAAGTGAGGCCTAGTGAGAATAAGTAATTTTTCCAAAATCACTCAGCTAATAAGTAGAGGAGCAAGAATGAAAACCCAATCATTTTGATCTAAGAGGCAGTCTTTTAACCACCACACTTAATGCTCTTACTTAGGCCCCTAGGCTACTCCAATCAAAATATACAATAATTATAAAGGGGAAAATAGAATAAAGTAATGGAAGGAGTGGGTTTCAACCTGTTTCGGTAGTTCAAAGGCTTACATAGTATAGAGCAGGATTTGATGCTATATGGGTGTCCCAGATATCACTTTCATGATGGAATTCTCCTGTATGAAAATCTTAAAATTTCCTGTAGAATTAAGTCCCAAATCTCAGCCAGGCTTTCAAAGTTGACTGTTGTCTTAGTGCATTCAGCGCTGCTGTAACAAAATACCACAGGCTGAATAGCTTATAAACAATGGAAATTTAGTTCCCATAGTTCTGGGGGCTGGAAGTCCCAGACGAAGTTTATAGTATGGTTTCATTCATTCTCTGGTGAGGGCCCTCTTCCTGGTTCACAGCAAGTGTCTTCTGTCTATGTCCTCACTAAGTGGAAGAGAATGGGGATCTCTTTGGAATGTCTTTAGTAAGACACTAATCCCATTGATGAGGGTTCAATCCTTATGACTTAAACACCTCCCCAAAGTCCAATCTACTAATATTATCACATCAGGCATTAAGATTTCAACATACGAATTTGCAGGGGACAGGGCGGACACAGTTTCAGACCACAGAAACTATATTCTAGCTCATTTACTCTATCTATTGGTCTAATGTGTAAGAATTCATGGTTCTAGTCAATATACTCATTTTTTCCTCACAGATTTTAAATTCTATACCTTTTCTCATGCCATTCTTGCCCTACTTAAGATGTTGTCCCCAAGAAAAATCCCAGCAGTCTATCAACACTCTTCACCATCTCTTCAAGGTGCAATGATCTCTCTCCTTTGAAATAATCTACCAGTGCTCTTGGAAGAATGTATTGATATTTACTTATTGTCTTATACTTTTATGTAAACATTCTTCTCTAAAGGTAAGTTTTATCTCCTTAATAATGTTAACTTAGAGATAGGGATAAGATTTTGCTTCTTGTATATTTCTTGTATACTTCTTGTGTATTTCTCTAGCATCACTGTGTAGTGTTACACATTCAGCAGGTGTTCAATAAATAAATATTGCATTAGGGGCTTCCCTGGTGGCGCAGTGGTTGAGAGTCCGCCTGCCAATGCTGGGGACACGGGTTCGTGCCCCAGTCTGGGAAGATCCCACATGCCGTGGAGCGGCTGGGCCCATGAGCCATGGCCGCTGAGCCTGCGCATCCGGAGCCTGTGCTCCACAACGGGAGAGGCCACAACAGTGAGAGGCCCGCGTATCGCAAAAAATAAATAAATAAATAAAAAGATTGCATTAGACTGAATTACCAGGTTGTATTAAGAGGCTCTATCTTCACCCTCAAATAAATATACCACCCACTCAAACCAGTGAAGTATGAATACTTGGTAGATTTAATAATGATAGGTAATAATGTTTGTATAATTGCTAACTGGTAATTGATGCTTAATAATTGTATTTTCAAACTTAATTGAACTGATGGCAATAGTGACAATTTTATTAAGTTCACTGTGTTTCTCTTGCATTGATAGTTCTGAGAAGACCAATATTATTCAATAACTTGGCCTCTCTGTGGTTTTAAAAATTATGTTTACCTTATAGAAAGTTATTCTGTTTCAGTCTTAGAATCAAACGAAAAACTCATAACAAAAAATGCATTTGAAATATTTGGAAAAAATAAGGGCCCCATGTCAAAAGGCCAATTATTAATTTGACTTCTGTCAACGATCCCTATTCTGACACTACCTTAATTTCTCTTATTTAGTAACTCTTTACCTATTTTGTCTTTGGAATAAGCTAATTTGAAACTCTGCTACCTGATTCATGAAGATATTTGCATAAAAGTAGAAAAAATAGACTGGAAGAAGGAGGGGAATGAGGTTAAAGAGTCCATTTTTATTATACTTTTGGATCCAGTTGTCTTTTTTTCAGTATTAAAAGGTTTATTTGTATGTTGAAATAACTAAAAATTCAACTAGGAATTGTTAAAACAGACGTTATTTCTGCCTCTTTTATTTATTATATTCAGCATCTGTCAGGAGACATGGCCTGTGAGATATGTATCTTTTTTCTGTATTCATTTGTCTACCCTGGGGTAACCAAAAGAAAAAAAAAACAGATGGAAATTATCATAAATCCTCTCTGTCAGCCAATCATATTCTATTCAACAACTACTCTTGTACAATAAGAGGGAAACCAGAGAGAAATCAGAGTCGACAAAAAAATACGGAAAGCATAGGAGCTATTCTCAGTTAGCAGGAGAGGTTAATATATTATGTGCGTTGTGCTACTTTTACTTTTAGGTCTGTCAAAGGGATCTTGTATAAATTGGGAAATATAAATGTTAGAATTAGTAGTTTCATGTTACAGATGGAATAGACTGGAATAGCTATGGACTATACCAAAAGTCACATAACTAGTTAATGATAAAGTCAAGACAGTACTAAATATTTAAACTCCCAACCTAGCGTCCATGTCCATCTGACCATGGCACCATCACATGGGCTGAAGTATCTGACAGACAAATTCATTGACGGCTTTTTCTTTTTTTATGTGAAAATAGTTCAATCCTAAATCCACAAAACAACCCATGCAGTTGCTATATTGGAATCTTCCTCTTTAATCAGGAATACTTTGTGCTTTCCCCAGTGGACATAAATAAACTTCATGTAACCCATGTCCTGTTGTGATGTGCTGGGAACCCAGTCTCTACACCATTTCCTCGTCTTCCTGTGTATACAAAAAGACTGTTTCCCAGCTCTCTTGAATGTAGGTAGTGGTATGTGACTAGGTCTGGCCAATGGAATGTGGACAGTGATAGAAGTCAATTGCAGACTGTACCGCAAAAAATGCATATGATCTTTCATGATCTCTTTCTTTCTCTCTCTCCCTCTCCCCAACACACATACACACACCCCTTCTCACTTCATAAACTGGCTGAATGTACATTATCTGGTTCATAGCATTCTGAGGAGCCCAACTGGGATGGCAAAACCACTAAATAGAAGGAGCCTGAATCCCTGAGTCACTGCCTGGGGGATAGCTGTACAAAAGAAATGTTCGTCCAGAACATCGGCTTTTGCATGAGTCACTGAAATTTTGGCACAGTTTTTTCTTTCTTTCTTTTTCTTTTCTTTAAACAGTGAGCACTAATTACCTAATAATGCAAGCTTTTTTTCCCTCAGTCCCTATGATTGAGGAGATATGCATTAGAAACATAGAATTAGATGGCCACTGCTTACTGGAAAACACTCTTGTCTACAAGAGAAATGTCACCCTTTTCCAATGCCAATTGCCATCAGACAGTGACTGTGGCAGGGTGAATATTGAATTATGCACAATGCCCTTTTCTTTATGCCTTCTAATCATACCTAAGTGTTTCCTCAAGAAAACACGTTTTCACTCTAGTTAGAATTATGATTTCCTGCAGCTGTGGGTACTACTCTTATATTTACTCTTGTTTTGACACCATAGCCTATAAGAGTGAATTCTAATTAGAGAATTTTAATAACTGTGGAATAGGCCAGAGAAGTGCCCCAGGAGTAATAGTGTGATTGTAATGTAATTATAAATACCTACTGCATTTGCACATGCTGTAAGCTCTATCCAAAGGGCCCCAATCCTTAATTCTGCCTGGCAGCTCTCCACATATCCCTCAGCAGTTTGCGCAGACAGTAGCCATGCCTGGAAATCTGTGCATTATCACTAAAAATTTCCATTTCAAGGTATGCAGCAGAAATGGAGCTTTTGGTTGCAGAAAATACTCTTTTTCTGATTTTATACATGAAATGACTCACATTTGAAAAGCAAAAAACACTTGCATGTGTGGAGAACTTACTGCCAAACCTCTGATTTCCTGGCAAAATTTCCCGGCCATGCCCACTACTAAATTTTTGCACATAAAGAGCTCAAGATGATTTGAACTTGATTTATTTAAGCTCTAAATGTTGAAGATTATATGAAAATATTTATCATGTACACTCTCATTAATTCACTGATCTTTTAAAATATGTTTTTAAACAAAATTGTCCCCAAACCATAAAGATATGAGTCCAAGTAATGTTGCAGTTTATTAGCAATCCTTTATTTTTTGCAGTTTATCTTTAATATTTATTTTATATTGGAGTTTAGTTGATTTACAATGTTGTGTTAGTTTCAGGTTTACAGCAAAGTGATTCAGTTATACAGATACATGCATCCACTCTTTTTCAGATTCTTTTCCCGTATAGGTCATTACAGAATATTGAGTAGAGTTCCCTGTGCTATACAGTAGGTCCTTGTTGGTTATCTATTTTATATATAGTAGTGTGTATATGTTAACACCAAACTCCTAATTTATCTCTCCCTTGCCCACCTTTCCCCTTTGGTAACTACAAGTTTCATTTTGAAGTCTGTGAGTTTGTTTCTGTTTTGTAAGTAAGTTCATTTGTATCATTTTTTAAGATTCCATATATAAGTGATATCATATGATGTTTGTCTTTCTCTGACTTATTTTACTTAATATGGTAATCTCTAGGTCCACCTATGTTGCTGCAAATGGCATTATTTCATTCTTTCGAATGGCTGAGTCATATTCCATTGTATATATGTACCACTTCTGCTTTATCCATTCCTCTGTCGATGGACATTTCGGTTGCTTCCCTGTCTTGGCTATTGTAAATAGTGCTGCAATGAACAAATAGGGTGCATGTATCTTTTCAAATTATGGTTTTGCCAGATATATGCCCAAAAGTGGAATTGCTGGATCATATGTTAGTTCTATTTTTGATTCTAAGGAACCTCCATACTGTTCCCCATAGTGGTTGTACTGATTTATATTCCCACCAACAGTGTACGAGGGTTCCCTTTTCTCTACACCCTCTCCAGCATTTATTGTTTGTAGACTTTTTTTTTTTTTTTTTTTGTGGTACGCGGGCCTCTCACTGTTGTGGCCTCTCCCGTTGCGGAGCACAGGCTCCGGACTTGCAGGCTCAGTGGCCATGGCTCACGGGCCTAGCTGCTCCATGGCATGTGGGATCTTCCCGGACGGGGCCATGAACCCGTGTCCCCTGCACCGGCAGGCGGACTCTCAACCACTGTGCCACCAGGGAAGCCCCTGTTTGTAGACTTTTTGATGATGGACATTCTGAATGGTGTGAGGTGATACCTCATTGTAGTTTTGATTTGCAATTCTCTAATAATTAGTGACGTTGAGCATCTTTTCATCTGCCTGCTGGCCATCTGTATGTCTTTTTTGGAGAAATGTCTATTTAGATCTTCTGCCCATTTTTTGATAGGGTTGTTTGCTTTTTTGATATTGAGTTGCATGAGCTGTTTGTATATTTTCAAGATGAATCCCTTGTTGGTTGCTTCATTTGCAAATATTTTATCCCATTTTGTGGGTTGTCTTTTCATTTTATCTATGGTTTCCTTTGCTGTGCAAAACCTTTTAAGCTTAATTAGGTCCCATTTGTTAATTTTTGTTTTTATTTTCATTACTCTAGGAGGTGGATCCCAAAAGATATTGCTGCAATTTATGTCAAAGAGTGTTCTATGTTTTCCTCTAAGAATTTTATTGTATCCAGTCTTACATTTAGGTCTTTAATCCATTTTGAGTTTATTTTTGTGTATGGTGTTAGAGAATGTTCTAATTTCATTCTTTTACATGTAGCTGTCCAGTTTTTCCAGCACCACTTATTAGAGAGACTGTCTTTCCTCCATTCTATATTCTTGCCTCCTTTGTTGTAGATTAATTGACCATGGGTGCATGGGTTTATTTCTGGGACTTCTATCCTGTTCCATTGATCTATATTTCTGTTTTTGCACCAGTACCATACTGTTTTGATAACTGTAGCTTTGTAGAATAGTCTGAAGTAAGGGAGCCTGATTCCTCTAGCTCTGTTTTGTTTTTCTTCTCAAAATTGCTTTGGCTGTTTGGGGTCTTTGTATTTCCATACAAATTTTAAGATTATTTTTGTCCTAAACATGTGAAAATTGCCATTGGTAATTTGGTAGGGACTGCATTGAACATGTACTTTGCCTTGGGTAGTATAGTCATTTTGATGATATTGATTCTTCCAATCCAAGAATGTGGTTTATACCTTTCCATCTGTTTCTGTCATCGTTGATGTCTTTCATCAGAGTCTCTTACCGTTTTTGGAGTACAGGTCTTTTGCCTCCTTAGGTAAGTTTATTCTTGGTACTTTATTGTTTTTGATGTGATGGTAAATATGATTGTTTCCTTAATTTCTCTTTCTGATCTTTTGTTTTTAATGTATTGAAATGCAAGATATTTATATGTATTAATTTTGTATCCTGCAACTTTACAGAACTCATTGATGAGCTCTAGTATTTTTCTGGTAGCATCTTTAGGATTTTCTATGTATAGTATCATGTCATCTGCAAACAGTGACAGTTTTACTTCTTCTTTGCCAATTTGGATTCCTCTTATTTCTTTTTCTTCTCTGACTGCTGTGACTAGGGCTTCCAAAACTATGTTGAATAAAAGTTTTGAGAGTGGGCATCCTTGTCTTGTTCCTGATCTTAGAGGAAATGTTTTCAACTTTTTACTGTTGAGTATGATATTAGCTGTGGATTTGTCATATATGAACTTTATTATGTTGAGGTATGTTCCCTCTATGCCCACTTTCTGGAGAGTTTTTATCATAAATGGGTGTTGAATTTTGTCAAAAGCTTTTACTGCATCTACTGAGATATTCATATCATTTTTATTCTTCAATTTGTTAATGTGGTGTTATCACACTGATTGATTTATGGATATTTAAAAATCCTTGAATCCCTGAGATAAATCCCACTTGATCATGGTGTATGATCCTTTTAATGTATTTTTGGATTCAGTTTGCTAGTATTTTGTTGAGGATATTTGTATCTATGTTCATCAGTGATATTGGCCTATAATTTTTTTTGTGTGTGGTATCTTTGTCTGGTTTTGGTATCAGGGTGATGGTGGCCTGATCTTGGAAGTGTTCCTTCCTCTGCAATTTTTTGGAATAGTTTCAGAAAGATAGGTGTTAACCTATCCTAAATGTTCGATATAATTCACCTGTGAAACCATCTCATCTTGGACTTTTGTTAAGTGAAAGTTTTTTAATCACAGTTTCCATTTCAGTACTTGTGACTGGTTAGTATTTTCTATTTCTTCCTGGTTCAGTCTCAGAAGATTGTATCTTTCTAAGAATTTGTCAGTTTCTTCTAGATTGTCCATTTTATTGGCATATAGTTGCTTGTAGTAGCCTCTTATGCTCCTTTGTAATTCTGTGATGTCTGTTGTCACTTCTCCTTTTTCATTTCCTATTTTATTGATTTGAGTCATCTCCCTTTTTTTCTTGATGAATCTGGCTAAACGTTTCTCAGTTTTGTTTATCTTGTCAAAGAACCAGCTTTTAGTTTCATTGATCTTTTCTATTGTTTTTTATTTTGCCTCTGTTTCATTTATTTCTGGTTTGATATTTATGATTTCTTTCCTTCTACTAACTTTGGGGTTTGTTTGATATTCTTTCTCTAGTTGCTTTAGGTGTAAGATTAGGTTGTTTATTTGTGATTTTTCTTATTTGCTGAGGTAAGATTGTATTGCTATAAAATTCCCCCTTAGGACTGTTTTGCTGCATCCCATAGGTTTTGGATCATAGTGTTTTCATTTTCATTTGTCTCTAGGTATTTTTGATTTCCTCTTTGATTTCTTCAGTGATCCATTGGTTGTTTAGTAACATATTGTTTAGTCTCCATATATTTCTGTTTTTTAGTTTTTTTCTTGTAGTTGATTTCTCATCTCATAGCATAGTGGTCAGAAAAGATGTTTGATATGATTTCAATTTTTCTAAATTTACCAGTGCTTGCTTTGTGTCACAGCATTTGATCCATCTTGGAGAATGTTCCATGTGCACTTGAAAAGAATGTGTATTGTGCTGCTTTCAGATGTAATGTTCTATAAATGTCAATTAAGTCCATCTGCTCTAATGTGTCATTTAAGACTTCTATTTTCTTACTGATTTTCTGTGTGGATGATCTGTCCATTGATGTAATAGGGTGTTAAAGTCCCCCCTATTATTGTGTTATTATCGATTTCTCCTTTTATGGCTATTAGCATTTGCCTTATATATTGAGGTGCTCCTATGTTGGGTGCATGTATATTTACAATGGTTATATCTTCTTCTTGGATTGATCCCTTAATTATTATGTAGTGCCCTTCTTTGTCTCTTGTAGCAGTCTTTATTTTAAAGTCTATTTTATCTGATATGTATATTGCTATTCCAGCTTTCTTTTGATTTCCATTTGCTTGGAATAATTTTTTCCATCCCCTCACTTGCCATCTGTACATGTCCCTAGATCTGAAATGGGTCTCTTGTAGACAGCATGTATATGGATCTTGTTTTTGTACCCATTTAGCCAGTCTGTCTTTTGGTTGGAGCATTTAATCTATTTACAGTTAAAGTAATTATTGATATGTATGTCCTTATTGCCACTTTGTTAATTGTTTAGCATTTGTTTTTGTAGGTCTTTTTTCTTCCCTTTCTGTTTTGTTCTCTTCTCTTGCATTTCAATGACTATCTTTAGTGTTGTGTTTAGATTGCTTTTTCTTTTTGTTTGCGTATCTATTGTAGCTTTTTGGTTTGTGGTTACCATGAGGTTTTGGTAAATTGCTGGTCTTCTAATTTTAAATGCATTTCCAGTATGTTGCATTTATACTCTCCTCATGGTTGCTGGTTTTGATATCATATTTGTGTGTGGATGATTTCCTACATTTACTGTATGTTTGCCTTTACCAGTAAGCTTTCCCTTTGTAATTTTCTTGTTTCTCGTTGTGGCCTTTTCCACCTAGAGATGTTCCTTTAGCATTTGTTTTAAAGCTGCTTTGGTGGTGCTGAATTCTCTTAGCTTTTGCTTGTCTTTAAAGTTTTTGATTTCTCCATTGAATCTGAATAAGAGCCTTGCTGGGTAGAGTATTCTTGGTCGTAGATTTTTCCCTTTGATCACTAAATATATCATGCCCCTCTTTTCTGGTCTGCAGAGTTTCTGTTGAAAAATCAGCTGATAACCTTATTGGGATTCCCTTGTATGTTATTTGTTGTTTTTCCCTTGTTGCTTTTAATATTTTCCCTTTGTCTTTAATTTTTGTCAATTTGATTAATATGTGTTTCAGCATGTTCCTCCTTGGGTTTATCCTGTATGGGATTCTCTGTACTTCCTGGACTTGAGTGATTGTTTCCTTTCCCATTTTAGGGAAATTTTTGGCTATCATCTCTTCAAATATTTTCTCAGGTTCTCTCTCTCTCTCTCTCTCTTTTCCTTCTGGAATCCCCTATAATGTGAATGTCAGTGCATTTAATGTTGTCCCAGAGGTCTCTTAGACTGTCCTCATTTCTTTTCATTCTTTTTTCTTTATTCTGTTCCACAGCAGGGATTTCCACCCATCTGTCTTCCAGCTCACTTGTTTGTTCTTCTGCCTCATTTATTCTTATATTGATTCCATCTACTGTAGTTTTCATTTCAGTTATTGTATTGTTCATCTCTGTTTATTTGTTCTTTAAATCTTCTAGCTATTTGTTAAACATTTCTTGTATCTTCTTGGTCTGTGCCTCCATTCTTTTTTCCAAGATCTTGGATCATCTTTACTATTATTGCTCTAAATTCTTTTTCAGGCAAATTTCCTACCTCCACTTCACTTAGTTGTTCTTCTGGGGTTTTATCTTGTTCCTTCATTTGGAACATATTCCTTTATCTTCTCATTTTGTCTTACTTTCTGTGTTTGTAGTCTCCAGTCCACAGACTTCAGGATTGTAGTTCCTATTCTGTCTGGTATCTGCCCTCTGGTGGGTTAGTTTGTTCCAGGGGATTGTGCAGGCTTCCTGATGGGAGGGGATGATGCCTGCCCACTGGTGGGTGGAGCTGGGTCTTGTCCCTCTGCTGGGCATGGCCATGTCACATGGCATGTTTAGAGGGGGCTGTAGGCTCAGGATGACTTTAGGCAGCCTGTCTGCTTATGGGTGCTTCCGTGTTCCCACCTTGTTGGTTGTTTTGGCCATCCCAGCCCTAGAGCCTGCATGCTGTTGGGTGAGGCTGGGTCTCAGTGCCAAAATGATGACCTCCAGGAGAGCTCACGCCAATGAATATTCCCTGGAGCCTCTGCCACCAGTGTCCTCGCCCCCACAGTGAACCACAGCCAACCCCCACCTCTCCAGGAGACCCTCCAAGACCCAGAGGTAGGTCTAGCAGAGGCTCCTATGGAGTCACTGCTTTGCCCTGGGTGCCAATGAACATGAAAACTTGTGTTTGCCCTCCAAGAGTGGAGTCTCTGTTTCCCCCAGTTCTGTGGATCTCCTGCACTCAAGCCCTGCTGGCCTTCAAAGCCAAATGCTCTGGGGGCTCCTTCTCCTGATGCCCAACCCCCAGGCAGGGGAGCCTGACATGGGGCTCAGAACTCTCACTCCATGGGAGAACCTCTGTGATATAATTAGTTTCCAGTTTGTGGGTCACCCACCTGCTGAGTATGGAATTTGATTATATCATGAAAGCGCCCCTCCTACCACCTCATTGTGGCTTCTTCTTTGTCTTTGGATATAGAATATCTTTTTCAGTAGGTTACAGTCTTTTTTGTCAATGGTTGTTCAGCAGTTGTGTTTTTTGTTTTTGTGAAAGAGGAGAGAGCTCAAGTCCTTCTACTCTGCCATCATGTCTCCTTCCCCAGCCCAGTCATCTTTTAAATCTATGTAGGGAATACCACTAATTCACCAGTCTTTGATTTGGAGGAGTTGTCTTAGAACCATATGGACTGACATTTAATGATCAGCTGCTTCCACCTGAGCCTTCTAGTAATCTGTTCAATTCCATTACATTCAGTTCACTCACAGTGGTTTGACATCTGGTCCAGTTCCTTCTGTACCCTCTTTGTTGCCTTTCCCTAGGATAGTTGTGTTGGTATTGATCTCTGACTACATCTTCTCTCTATTGATTTCAACTACACAGTACTTTTCACTCATCCTTTTTCTATTCATCCCTTTTGACCTAATTCATGCCCCTCTTTCATGCTTGGAGTCTATTGTAATATCCCCCTTTGCCTCCAGTTTCTACTTGTTCTAAACCATTATACTCCTATCACAGTAAGCTTCCTAAATTTCAAAATTGACCGTGCCATTCACTTTCTCTAAACCTGTTTCCTTTGGATAATATCTAAATTCCTCACGATGGTATTCAAAATCTCCATCATCTGTTTCAACCTACTTCTTCAGCCTGTATTCTGATCATCTTCTCCTCTACTCCAGGTAGTTTGGACAGTGCTTGTTTGGCTCTTTGCTTTTACTCATGCTGTCCTATCTCCCTGGAATGTCCTTCTCTGCTCAGTCTCTGACAAAGTCATATCCATCTTTCAAAGACCAATCCCAAAGATATATCCTCCTTTAAGACTTCCTCCTTGTAGTTAATTGCTTTATTCTCTTGCTTCTTACTGTACTTTGTCTGGATTTCTATTATATTACTATTCAAATTCTGCTTTCTAGTAATTACTTATCAACTATATATTTGTTGCCTATATCTCTGTTTCCTCTTCTAGATTTTGAATCACTTGCATGAAATAACCATTTTATATTCTGTCAGTATATTCTAAAATATCAGATGTTCAATATATACACATTTTTAATTGAATTTACCCATTGCCCTGTATTACTTTGTTTTTATGTGAAACCCCAAGGCTAAACTGCTATAAGGCATGCATGAAATAGAACAGTTATAACGAGTCCTTGGCCAAATTCTCCTCATACCTGAACACTGTTGTACTTGTTAACCCTGGTGCATATTCAACAAACACAAATTTATTTTTAACTGAGCTTCTAGTCATCAAGGGCCAGGGTGACAGATCATTCACTGTTGTGTACAACACTTCTGGCACACAATCAAGAGAAAGGAAGCAATTTTTTTGGCTCTTATCTCTTGTAAACATGTCATTCACAACTGAAATTTCAGTAAAATGAGACAAACAAACATGTCTGAAACCAATGACAACTAGGAAGTTTTTTCATCAAGGCACCTGAGAAGTTCATGGAAAAGACACAGAGTGTTAAGAATAGGAGACCCAGAGACTGAATATGGTCAGAAATAGCTGCCTTGGCTTTATTCTATCAAAAAGTCTTTACTAAATAGATTCACAAAATTTAATGTTCCAACTTCGTTCACGGTGTTCATGATATTTTCTTTTTCAAATCTAAATAATGTATTGCATAAAACATTAGGTTTCTACAAAGAACATGTTAATTTGAGGGGAAGAAAACTAACTTGAAAAGTGAAGAGTTCAGTAGTTTTTTTAAAAAAGGGCAGAGACAGTTACAATCAATCAATTGAACATTTATTTAGCTGCCTCTCAGAACATAATACTGTTTTAGGTACTAGGGAGTTATCAATCATTTAATCAATCAATTAATTTAATTAATAATGTACAACTAAACACTGAACTAGGAGTCAGATTATCTGGATGTGACTTGGGAAAGTCATTGCATCTCTCTGGCTCTGGTTTAATTCTCTGTAAAATTTGAGTATGTGTACTTTCTAAGGTGTCTTCTAGCTCTTTGTCTCAATTGTACTAATGACTATATATACACAGAAACACTCACATATGTAAATAATTCTTAAAATAATGTTTAGTTATTCAAGGACAAAATCTATTTCTTTTTTTTAGATTACATATTGTTTTCAATCTCTTTCAGAAACTTGAAGCCTGGCTCATAGTCACCTACATTAAAATGCAAAATATAGTACAGATTACTTTTCAGGGTAAAAGAAAGCCTGAGGAACTCGCTGTTGGAGATGTGTCTATGAAACCATCTCAGCAGGATCACCATATGTTTAAGCACTATAATCAATAAGTCCCAACAATGTACATAGCCCTTCCAATCAAGTTTTAGGATCTCCTTTTAACTATGAAAGTACAGCCAATAATTAACAAATCATTGCAGGAAACAACCTAATAATTAAAATTGAAAAAAAAATAAACATTATCAATATTATTCTTAGAAAGGCAGGAGAATATATATACGGATATAATCTCATTTTTGTTTCTCAGATTAAATAACTAACTTCTATATTATATATTAGAATAAATATATGCATTTAATATATATTTAGTCATATATATTTAATTTTGTATATATATATAGAGAGAGAGAGGGGGAAAGAGAAAGAAGAATAAAGTTGAACTAATTCTTCACAATTTAGATAAGAAGGGAGGAAGGAAGGAAAGATTAGAATGCTAACAAAGAAAATAAAAGGAAAAATAAGGAAATAATTTAAGAACATTTGAAGATCTTAAGAACATGAGTTTTTAGTCTGAATTGGCTCATAGAACACCCATTACAATGAATGATAACATAACCAAAGCAAGACAAATATTACTACATTTTAATAATAAAGAGATGATCCTTCAAGCTTCCAGAAAAGGAACCACATTGTGGTCACATTCAAAAGGTCACAAATCACAGTGGTATCGGACTTCTCAACAGCAGTACTGAAAACTAGAAGACCAAGGAGGATAGCTTTTAAAATCCTAAGGGAAAGTGATTTATAGTATAAAATTCAATACCCAATCATACTATCAATTGGGAGTGACATTAGAATAAAAACGTTCCGAGACATGAAAACAAGTTAACAAACAACATCTCTTGCACCTTTTCCAGGAAACAATTTCATCCAGCAAGTCCACTTGTGGAAATATATCCAAAGGAAACAAAAACATTAACTCAAAAAGATATCTGCACCCCCATGTTCATAGCAGAATTATTTACAATAGCCAAAACATGGAAACAACCTAAGTGTCCATTTGTGGACAAATGGATATTGAAGTTGTTATATACACACACACACACACACAATGGAATATTATTAAGCCATAAAAATCCTGCCATTTGAGACAACATGGATGGACCTTGAAGGCATTAGGCTAAGTGACATAAGTCTGACAGAAAAAGACAAATACAGTATGATCTCACTTATATGTGGAATCCAAAACAATAACAGCAATGACAACAACAAAAACTCATGTTTTTGATCAGAATTGTGGTTGCCAGAGGCAGAGGGTGAGGGAGGGGGAATTGGAGGCATGTGGTCAAAAGGTACAAACTTTTGGCTATAAG
Organism: Tursiops truncatus; assembly: GCF_011762595.2. NCBI lineage: Eukaryota > Metazoa > Chordata > Mammalia > Artiodactyla > Delphinidae > Tursiops > Tursiops truncatus. The sequence continues at coordinate 22,129,390 of NC_047055.1, read as the reverse complement.
ATAAATAAGTACTGGAGATGTACAATATGACTCTAGTTAACACTGCTGCATGATATATAGGAAAGTTGTTAAAAGAGTATATCCTAAGAGTTCTCATCGCAGGAAGAAATTCTGTTTTTCTTCTTTCTTTTTATTCTATCTATATGAGGTGATGGATGTTAGCTAAACCTATTGTAATCATTTCACAAAATATGTAAATCAAACCATTACTGCTGTATAGCTTAAATTTACACAGAGATATATGTCAATTATTTCTCAATAAAACTGAAAAAGAAAGGTAAAAACAACAGCAACAATTTGATAGCATACTCCAGAAAATGAGGATGTTAACTAAGATATGGAATGCAAGGGCAGGGGAATCAAAGTGAAGTTTGAGATGAATTTCCAGGATGATGGCAAAGGGAACTCCATAAAAGCTATGTTGTAGTCCAGATTGTAGCATAGGACAGTAGGCTCCAGGAGGGATGCCTTCCAGATTTAGGAGAAGGAGAAGGAGAAAGAGAAGGAGAAGGAGGAGGAGGGGCAAGAAGAAAAGGGAGAAAGGAGGAGGGAGAGGAAGGAAGGAAGAAAGGAAGGAAGGAAGCAAGGAGGGAAGGAAGGAAAGAGGAGGGAAGAACAAATCAGATTATTTGCTATGTCTGAATGTACTGGAAAGAGATTTGCATTGTTAGAAGAAAGTGTAGTTATGGACTATGTATAGGTTCAGAGATAATCAAGGACATAAAAAACAAGAGGTCATTTTTAATTCCAGGAAAAATAAAACATTGTCATAATAATGTACAGAATGAATGATTCTGTAATGAAAAATACTGATATGTGTAATGGAAGCAGAGAAGGAGAGTTTGTGTGTTTTTTAGAGGTAGAGAAGTTAAAACTAAATCCTCATCTTCCATAATAGAGTATCCACAAGTAATATAAAGATAATAGAAATGAATTCTAGTAGTATGAACATGTTATTTAGTATTGTGGAAATCATAGCTAAGAATTGAAAACCTGAATCTCATGAAGAGGGATCAATTATGAGGAGGGACAGGGAAGGGGACTGCACAATTTCTTTTCCATTATAACCATGTGGAGCAATTTGACTTTTTAAACTCTGTGAGTTTATAATTTTGATAAAAAATGAAATAAACTTTAAAGCAAAACTGCAGATTGTACAATTTCATCTAAAAGTTATTCTATTTATTCATTTTCTGAGTGGTTGTGGATAACTCATTTTGTTATTTTTATTCCCTGTGTGGCTTTTCCTTTTGTTTTTGTTTTGTTTGTTTTTAAGCGCTAGGCACTCCATTAACAAAATAAATTTGTAGATATGTTTCCCATAGTGAACTTGGCCCATAAAAATATAGTGTGTATTATCAAATTCATTAATAAGAATCATGTTTATAATTATATAATCAATGAAAAACCTCTCTCAGATCCACTACTTCATTGTTATGATCTTATTTCAGGCCTTCATCATCTCTTGCAGACATAATCACAATACGCCCTGAGTGGTCTTCTTGCTCTTATAATTTGCAAGTTCATAGTCTTCTTTTTGAAAGTAGACATGTACACATGAAATAATAGTTTTGCAGATCACAGTGTTTCATTGGGATTTCATGAGCACAGACCCACTTTACTGAATATATTCCCAGGGTGACAGGTTTCAACTAGGTACAGAGAATTAATTAACCTAACTAATGATTATTAGTTCATAATAGAACAGCAAATGGAGCCCTAATTAATGAGTGAGCTAATAGCTGCTCCCAATTTCCAGTCATTAGTCCCAAGTCCTTTTTAATCAGTTATATATGGCTTGGTATAATCATAGGATGTAATAGTAATACTGGAAGTATCGGCAGTAGATACTCTACATAATTGTATTTCATTCCCTGCCCACATAAAACATTGTTTTAAGCACCAAATTTGTGTGCCTTGTACTATATACTCTTCAAAGAGGTTTTTATAATGACACTACTTTTATTTTTGTTTAAATTCTTTTTAATGTTTCTTTTTTAAAAAAAAAGATTAAAAAGTTAAAATCAAATTACTAAGGCTCACTCCAGCTCACCACTGCCAGCATATTCATACACACAAACACACACATACATGTGTGTTTTAGAAATCTTTCTGACCTGGGGAAAGAAAAATGTTTTATTTTTTCCCTTTCTCTAAAACTTAATTTTTCCTAAAATATCATTTCCAAATTGAGTGATTTGTTTTATTGTCTCTCAACTTTTAAATGTTTTTCTAAAATTTATCTCTTTAGATAGATACCTCATTACGTGATATATCATATCTGATTACATCAGTCACATTGCATTAGACTGTGTCCATGATGAACACAATGTGACTGAAATCAACATTTTGTCTAATCAGAGTCTGTTTAAAGATTATGTCACTCTGTGTAGCCTGTCCTAATGACCAAATTTATATCTATTTTATGAAGAAGCATTTTTCAGCTTGGTTTTGTCCTCAGTCTACTGAGTGGTGACATAGCACTATGTAAAAATAGGGTTACAAACCCTTTTGTAAGTACTCTCCTAAATGCAAGCTCCCTAGAACCAGGCCTAATGAAAACTGCAATTTGTTCAGTTGACTCCAAGAAACACATCTCTGAAATATATTTCTATTCTTTAAAGGACATAGTAACCTTGTAAAATGCACAGAAAACTGATATTTGGGAAAATTCTGAAAGGCCAGACTTCCATATCCTTCCAAAGTAAGACATTTTATCACTGAGATCACTTCACAGTTACATTGCTTTGTTTGTCAAACATATCTCTGGGATGGTTCTTTCAGTTTGTAATTGTATGAAGTTTCAGAGCCACCCACTTAATGTCATATGGGGATTTTATAATTTATATGTGACATGTGTGGTTTTATACAGAAGATTTTTATCACTGAGTTGATAAAATCTCAGTCAAAAACAAATTCCTCTTCTTGTTTAGCCTATGCATAATTAGATTTGATATTTACTATATTTTTAAAGCTTTTGGAAATATTTAATATAGTATACAGATATCTATTATTATCTTCCTGGAGCTCTTGGAGTGTCAGGACCCTAGGTTTAGAATACAGTGTGCCTCACTTCTTTCCCTTAGTCTACTGAGATAACTTCTGAATAATGCTTTCATATCATTGGTATTTTTAATATGCCTATGTTTTAATCCATTCCTGTATGGAAGGGAGGTAACCTCTGGCCATGATTTTATACTTTGAGTACTCAATATCTATAAATGTAATAAATATCCTATGTGTCCAAGGAAGTAATTGGCTCACCCTAGAATCAAGGAGTGGAAAGCTATACTCTCTTCATAGAGATAGGATAGGGAGGGAGTCAATACTTAAGAACAATGATCTAATATAATACAAGTGATAATTACTGTGGTGCATTAAATGACCAAAGTGTTCTAATTTTTCCATAAGTAAAAGCTGATCACGTTGCCACTACCTAGAAAGAGATGGCTTATTTAGCTAATATGTAAGGTAAGGTATTTTGGATAATTGTTTTTTTCCTATTCAGTTTTGTTAGTTTCTTCGAGAGTACATTTTAAATTCAGATTACATAGCTTTCTATCATTCATTCATTGACCCATTCATCAAATATTTGCCTATCACCTCACATATACAAGACACATGGATAAAAGAAACTAACATATATTGAATCCCTACTTATGACCAGCACTGTGCTAAATACCAACAAACAAGAATTACTGCCTTCATTTTATAAACAAAGAAACTGTTGTACTGGAGTTAAGTAACATGTATAAGGTCTTTCAACTAATATGTATAGGACAAAACACAAATAAGACATTACACCTGCTTTCAAGGAGCTTGCAGTCTAATGGGAAGGTTAGACAGTTCCCTAAATAATTAGAATGTGAAGCAGATGCATCTCATGCCATTACAAACATAGGAATATTGTTAGGTACCAAGTCAGCAAAGGTTACTAGATAGCATTGAACTTAGCAGCATGTTGCTTTTAGTAAGCAGGGTAGTATTTTTTGTGGTGATGATTTTTCAGTTATTTTTCCCAATACAAGGCTTATAGGGGAATATAGACTTTTGGCTTTATTCAAAATACAAAGCTTTAGCATGAAAATGAAATCTAATTTTTTATTATTTGTTGACAGAGCCATAAATAATTTCTTTTAAGTGAATCTCGCCCTCCCTCCACCACTGTATTTGTAATTCTCAAAGTTGATTACCTTTTTATGAGAAAATAAAAGTTATACACAAGAAGAAGAATATTTCTTTATCTTCCTTTTCTATATCTACTGAAACCCTGGATAATCAGTCATTCTCTCCATTTCATATCTAATCACAGAAAATTACTTCCTTCAGTAGATTCAGGCTGGACCATGGGAATCAAACATTACCTCATAATTCTACTTCTGATTTTTATTGAAACAACTTTTCTCTTCATTAATAAGAGAAGTTAACTTTTTAAAGGGGTGTTTTGTAAGCTAGTGGGGTTTTTTGGACAAAAGCGGGGTGGGATTAAAAAAAGCTTTCAAGGGCAGGAGTCATTGAAATTTAGGGCTATGCAGATTACTTTTTTCATTTCATATTGAAACAATTCATTAGGAATTCACAGTGAAGTAGAATACAATAAGATATTACCATCACTCCCTGTTCCTCAAGCTTTAGGGTTAAAATGATAAAACTGACTCCTTTTACAAAATGTCTTTTGGCAAGTTACGACCAAGTGAGAAACAATAAGCCCTCAGGAAAAGTTTTCTACTATTCATTTTTGTCAAGTGAAGAGAGAACACAAAAACAAGTGACAGTGATTATAAGCAAATTCTGAGAATACTACTCTGACTACATCGGGGTGATTAAATATCACCCTTGGCTAACTTGGATTTTCATGAAATTTTGCAATGGCTTAGATCCCTGGCATACAAAATAATATGTGTGTATATTCTATTGGCGGAAACGTTGAGACAAAATGTGGATTATAAGCAAGCCAAGTTGCTAGAGAGCATTCCATTCAACAATCTTAAATAGTAATAGATCAAGCATATAAGGGCCTGAAACAGAGAAGCAGTAGGGTGCCAGGGACCTACCACTGACCTGAGCATTGGGAGCCTTGAGTCCTGACTCTGCTCTGAAGGAATTAAACTTGATTATCATTAAGATATTTTCAAGATACGTGATTCTGTGGTTCTAATATTAGGAAATACCAATAGTATTAAATACACATAAAAAATCTGGATGATTTAGAATAATTGGTTAGGAATGAGTCAAGTCCTATTTAAGCACTTATGTGCTGTGTAAAGGAAAACAAGTTTCTTAACTCTTCTGAGTCACAATTTCCTTAGTTGTAAGAGGGGGATAACAATAGCTGCCTCAAAGGGTTTTGTGTGGTTCCAGTGAGATAGTGTATGTTAAGCACCCAGTACAGACCCTGACCCAGAAGAAGCATTAAAAAATAAAAGGAATTTCTTTATCTACCTTAGTGCTTATAAAGTCTGAATTATGTATCCCTATGTAAAATGGCTTTACTTACATAACTATTGCACATACACTACTACCCTAGAGTTAGGTATTCACTAAATATTTGATGAAATAGTCAATAAGTATTAAAGCAGTTAGCTACTCTCTGTCTCCAACAATTTCTAGCCAGATTTTGGCAGTAGATTAACTTGCACTTGAATGTCACTCTGCCACTTACTAGCTGGCTATATGACCTTGGACAAGCTACATAACTTCTTGGGTTTCAGTTCTTCTCATATGGGAAATGAAATTATTAAATATCATCTACCTTATAGGATTTTTATGCAGATTAAATGGCAAAATGTAAATAAAGCATCTAGTGCAATGCATAGTCATATAAAGCACACAACAAATCAGTTATTATTACCACTGGTCCCCAACTAGGAGAGCTAAATTATGCTGGTAGAAAAATAATAAATAAATAATAATAAATAATGTTGGGTCAGACATCAGTTAAAATCTATGACAAACAGTATATTTAAAATTAAAAGATCTCTGAATCCTTTAATTTAATTGAATGGAAAAATAATGTGTAAATAGGATATATTAACACATTCCGTTAGAAGGCACACATTTTTAATAGTTATATAAACTGCATAAACACTAACACATCTATGTTATATTAAAAATAAAACTTTAGTTTTTTAATTAAATAAAATTATTTAATTTGATATTAAAAATAATAGACAACTGGTAGGTGACAGTGTTAATTATATATATGTATGTATATATATATAATATACACGTATAAAATTGAAAAGTAAAAAAGAGAAATGAAAAACATGAATTAAAAGTTCACCCCTGAAAATAGACATCATTTCTAAATGCATTTAAGTGCCCTGATAAAAATCAACCTTCAGGGTGAAAAAGAAAATGAAAGCATTTTTACTTCATCTTAGTCTTATCAATGAAAGTCATCATTTTTTGTTGTTCTAATGCATTTAGCTAACAACAGAAAAGAAAGGGAATTCTCCACAATGCTACTTCAATATATTCCTTGATTCCAATTAATTTGTGTCACCTGTATTTCTACCCTTAACAAAACTCTCTCCCCTTGGGACCTTTGACCTAGAAGTCATTTTGAAAACAGAACTGTTTTCTCTAAACTCTTAATGTGAGGAGAAAGTACTGTTGGCCATCTCTGGATTTTTCTCTCTTCTGAGGAAAAAATAAAGTTGCTATATATTGAAAAAACCTGTATGTAGAGACTTAATGAAAAACTTATTTTCTCATAGGGTAAGAATTAGAGAGATAATGACCAGAAACAAGTTGTGAACAAAGCAAAGGGAAGCTGAAAGTTGGCCTGATTATGGTATAACCTGGACAATGGCATGGCTTAGTTCTCAAAAGATAACGGGAAATTTAAATTATAAGCTGTCAAAGAAGAGTAGATAAGCCTATACTGATGTTGATAATAAAAACAAGGCCACCATAATGGTAAACTAGATCAGTGATAATTTAGAGAGGTTGTAATAACTGTGAAATTAATTAATATAATTCATTACATTAGCATATTTGTAAGAAAAATCAACAGACTCTCTAGATAAAAATCATTTGTTAAAATTCAACATCCTTGTATGACAAAAAAAACTTAGAAAACAGAATAATTTGTTAACAAGTAAAATATCTACAAAATGAAGAACAAACATAATACTTAAGGTTGAAGTAGTAAAAACATAATTTACTTGTTTAAGTCTATGTTAACAGTTATTGTGCACTGAATATATCCTACAGTTTACTGGCTTCAGTGTCTAGAGAAGGATGCTCATTATCACCTTTTTTTTTTAACATTGCACTGGAGATCCTAGTCAGTAATGTAAGTCAAGAAAATAAATTAAAGTTATAGGGACTGGAAAGGATAATATGATCTGTAGATAGACTACTCATAGTAATTTATAGATAAATCATAGAATTAAGTACAAAGTTCAGCAAAGTGGCTAGATATAAAAATCTCTATATGAAATCAAATTGGGTTTCTATATACCAAAAGCTAGCAAGAAAAAATGTAATTTTAAAAAGATATTTACAAGTACACCAAAATATAAATTATACTTATTAGAAAATCTACCTTTATGAAGAAATTATAAAACTTTATTGAAAGTGACTAAAGAATATTTAAATAAATTACGATATTATGGAATGAGTTATGTCCCCTCTCCAAATTCCTATGTTGAATCCCTAACCCCCAATGTAACTGTATTTAAAGATAGGGAAATTAAAGAGATAATTAAAGTTAAATGAGGTCATAAGGGTGAGGCCCTGATACCATAGGACTGGTGTCCTTGTAAGAAGAAGAAGAGATCCCAAAGATCTATCTTTCTCTCTTATTTCTCTCTTTCTCCATGCATCCACACAGAGGAAAGGCCATGTGAAGACACAGCAAAAAGCTGGCTGCCTGCAAGCCAGGAAGAGAGGCCTCATCAAAAAGCAATCCCGATGGCACCTTGATCTTAGACTTCCAGCCTCCAGAACTGTGAGAAAATAAGCAACCCAGCCTGTGGCATTTTGTTACAGCAGCGTGGGCCGACTGATACAGGTGAGATATAACATGTTTATGGATCAGAAGACTGAAAAACTTTACGATAAAAAATCTCCTCAAAATGATCCATAGATTTATTCTTTCCTTCAATATTCAACTCAAATGTTATTGAGTCCTTGCTATGCACTAAGCCCTATTTTAGGCACATGGAATAAAATAGTGAACAAAATATCAGAATCACTGCCTTGATGATGCTTCTTACATATTAGTTCCTAGAGTGCAGAGTCAATTATTTTAGGACACAGAATCTAAATTTTGAAAACTTCTAGATTCAAAGCAATTCCAATAAAAAATATCACCAGGTTATTCTGGTGCAACTTAACAATCTGATTTTAAGATTTATATTCAAGTACAGATGTCCAAAAATATCCAGAATGCATAAAGAACAAAAACATGGTAGGAAGATTTGCCTAGCCAGGTATCAAACATTAATTTAAAACTATATCAAGTCAGTTTATTAAGTCAGTGCTGAACTTAGACAAACTGATGAACCGAACAGAATGGGAAATCCAGGAATAGAACCATATGTAAATGGATATTTGATGTATAATGAGCTGGCAAGATTAGATAGACTTTTCAATAATGTTGTTATGACAATTGCTTGACCGTATGTTTCTAAAAAATGAATTTGGACCTGTGTTTCAAACTATGCATTTTAAAAATTGATTTTAGGTAGATAAAAGATTTAAATGTGAAAAAGCAATACTATAAGCTTTTAGAAAACATATAGAAGAATAACCCCATTGACTCAGGTAAGAGAAAACATAGAAGATACAAAAGTTGTAAAACTTAAAAATTAAATCATTTAAATATGATTTTATCATATTAAAATGAACAACTTCTATTCATTAAAATACACCACAAAGAGAGAGAAAGACATGCCTTAAACTGGAGAATATACTGAAAAGACATTTAACTGGCAAAGAACTTGTATTCATATCATATAAAAACTCCTCACAGGAAACAAGAAAAAGTTGACAGGCTGATACAAAAACTTATGTGGAAATGACAAGAACCCAAAATAGCCAAAACATTCTGGAAGAAAAGTTTAGTCAAAGGACTTATTTTACTAAGTATGCAGACATATTATTAAGAAGCAGTTAAGGTGGTATGGATTTGATGCAAGGATAGACAAGTAGATGTCAGAAATAGATTATATAGAAAAATAGAGATAGACTGATAGGTAGAGGCATCACTATAGATCAATGAGGAAGACAGCATCTTTAATAAATAATTCTGGCTCAACTGCACATTAATATGAAAAGGAAATAAAAGTTGGTCCCTACCTACACCATGCACAATAATCCCAGGTAGTATGTAGATAAAATGATGAAAGGCAAAAAATGAAAGGCAAAAAATAAGTCTCTTAGAAGATGATACATACAAACATCTGCAGAACCTTCATTAGGCAAAGATATTTTTAGGAAGAACACAAGAACCACGAACCTAAAGGAAAATATGTTTGAATCAAACTTAAATTAAAATTTCATAGAAAGTCACGTTCATAAAAAGTCACCAATAAGAGAATGAAAAGACAAAATCAAAACTGAGAGAAGGGTGATGTTTGTAACGTGTATCACCAAAAAGGGGAATGTATCTAATATATATTAAGAGCACCCATAAATTGATCTGAAAAGGACAAACAACCTTATGAAAAAATGGACAAGAGACTTGAGCAGGCACTTCCCAAGAGAGGAGCACTGAATGGCAAATACACATCCTAAAAGATGTTCTAGCTCAATAGGAAGTGGGAAATGCAAATTCAAACCAGAAGAAGGTGTCATTTCATATCCGTCAAGGTGGCAGAAATGTCAGACCTAACATTATCAAGGTGGTTGCTGAGGATGTGGAATAAATCTATACATTTATACACTACTGATTGGAGTATAAATTGGTACAGATCGTTGGAAAATAATATTACACAATAATTTTGAATATGTGTATAGCATTGGATTCAGCAATTCTAATCCTAGGCATATACCCTAGAAAATGTCTTACCCCTGTCCACAAGGAGATCCGTATAAGAACATTTGTATGAGCATTGTTTCTGTGGGCAGAAAAAATAAACCAGAAACAGATCAAATGCCTGTCAACAGAAAAGGTTTAAATAAGTTGTGGTATATTAATATAATAGACTGCAGCTCCACATTAACATGAATTATCTCACTAACATAATGTTAAGCAAAACAGAAATAATGTTTAAGTCATAGAAAATTCCTACAGCATCATTCCTTTATATAAATTTCAAAAACAAAACAAAACCAAAGAATTGTTTAAGGAAAAATGTGAAAAATCTGTAAAGAAAAGTAGGGTGACAGTACATACAAAATTTAGGATTCTGAATCTCTCTGAGAGGGCAAGAAAGGGCATGGGTTGCTTCAATGACACAGGCAGCATCAATATTAATGCAGGTTTTTGTTGTTTCCTTTAAACTGAATGGTAGGAATATGGGTGCTAAGTGCATGCATGACTTTTATTCACCTTAAATTCCATTCAACATTTAATAAAAACAATGAAAACAAACAGAGCTATCAGTGATCCTTTTTGTATAAATATAAACATAGATATATGTATATATATACATATGTACATGTACATATATAGATTTATCGTTAAGAGGGAAACAAACCTTCTATTTTTCATTGTGCTATTATGCTCAAATTTAAAATTTTCTAAATAGGCATATGCATTACTATTATTTTTTATTCCATAAGATTATTTGGTGGTCAAATTATAGGCCGTTAAATAAAAAAGCTTGTTCTTTTCTAAAGAAAGAAAAACAACCAAATATGTGTTATTAAAAAGAAACAAAAAATAGGAATCAAACCAACCACAGTTGCCTAAGGAGCAGAAAGCCTATGTGCAGTCCAAAAGCCTCAGCATTTCCTATCATTGAGCCATAAACTACTCAAAGGTACACAGTGGATCATTAGTAGTTCTTTGACTCTCTTAGATACTGTAGACACTTCTCCTATTGCTTTGCACTAGAGCTGAATCTCAATATCTTCCTCTAAAATGTGATAGAAAGGCACAAGGGATTAAGAGTGAGCAGGACGAAGAATTCCAATAGCAGCCTGGCTAAGTCTTAACCTTTTGAACAGGTCTTTAGCTACCCGAGTGAAAAATCATCAGCATGGAAGGGCAACCAGTGACCTAGATGCTGTTGTCTATGAAAGGTTATTCGGGACCTGTGCCTTCTGGCTCAGAGCTGTCAAAGCCCTGCCAATGTGTGGCCAGTGGAGAGCACTTTGGAGGATGAGGGCAGAATACAGTGCAAACAGCCTTGTCAGCCAGATACAAATGTGCCAAATAGTGAGAAGACAGCTTAGCATATTATTGTGTGTTACTTCCAGGATCCCTTGAGAGGCTAAAGCCTAGCCAGACTATTGGTCATGAGCCCTGGGGACTGCTACTGCGAAACTGTCACCGAATTTAAAAGGAATGTAAAGTCAGCTTATTTGACTGATGTTGGGAGTAAGAAGGGGATTGGATAATCGAATGTTTTAGCTTCATGGGTTTCTTACTGGGCTCTGACTTGAGCAGAGAAGGGGTACATACACTTAGGTAAATATAACCAGAGTGAACAAGCATCCACATTATTATTAAGAGATATCATTAAGATATTAATATCATTAATGATATTAAGACATTTCTTAATATCATTATTAAGAAATAAAGTAGAATATTTACTACCACAGGAGTGGTAAGTGGTATTACCATCATGTAGACGTGACTTTATTCTCTGAGCTTATATTCATAGCCTCATCTGATTTTTTTGTTTCTTGTTCATTGGCCTGGAGTTACATTACTTTTAGTTGTGCTTCAAAGTATCCTTGACAGTATTTTAGTACTGGTGATGATCACACTGATGTAGCTTAATGCCTTCTCTCTGAATGACATCTTGAGCCCCTAGCACAGTACAGAGGTAGTAGTGCAATACTGCTTTGGATTGGAGCAAAGAGAAATGGGGGCGGTCAGATTGTTTGTTTTTTGCTGACTAAAAATAGCATTTCATGTTGATGATAGGGTCAAATATATTAATCTTTAGTTGTTAGTACTTAGAACTCTGATACAAAAATAAAGCTATGCTAGCCTTCTAAACATGTATATTCTTCTAAAAGCTAACAATAACTCACCCCTGTTAATATAATTCCAACTCAGTAGTGATTTTTTTGAATTATAAATGCAAAAAGAATATAGTGGCTCTGTTTCAATAAGGTGAGGAATTTCATGTTGGACACTGAGCAAACGGAGTTAGTATGAAGTCCTGAAAAATATTGAAGTGGAAGGAAAGGAAGCATGGGTCCTAGTCTGTTGGCAGCAGATTACCAGACAACACCAATAAACTGCAAGGCCTATACAGTTGTCCCCAAAGTTGTTAACAACTTTTAGCACAAGTTTTTTTTTTTTGCATTTTGGTTCGTTTCTTTTTCTTCCTTCTGTATAATGAGTTCCAGTTTTGTGACAAAATTTCAAGTGGAAATAGAATGAATTTTACACTGAACTATGTTGGTCTGTAAAGCAATAGGTATTCGTATTACAGAACTATAAATGATATCCTATACCAGAGAGAACCAAGAAGCTTGAACTCATGTGCCAACCTTAGTGATGAATCATGGCTGTCTGCAGATCTGTGTTGAAAGATTCTGACGTGAAGTCTAAGCTCAACACGGAAGAGTGCCATGATAGATTAGTAAAGTTCAAGGGGGCAAAAATGACAGGAACGTTGGCAAATGTGTATTCATTTGCTATTATCATATCATTCTTTTCCTGATGTGCATGTGCATTTTTCTTCCTTGCTGTCATTTAAGTCTAGCCTAGTTGACAAAATATGAGTAAATGGTCTTTACAGTAGTAGGGACAGAAACTACTATGATTTTGTTGGTGGCTAAAAGCAGTTAAATAATAGCGGTTTGTCAGTTTAAAGAGTTCGCGACAGATAAATTGGATATATTTGTATTACATAGTTATACAATCTTGAATCCTTAGGCTCATTCTTTTTACTATTGTTCTTTTAAGTGATCTTGTAAATATTGACAGAAATATCCATAGGAAAGTAACAAAAAGTGAGTGTGATTAACAAGATATAGTCCATGAGTTCTGTATAAATGACAATGGACAATACTGAAAACAAGATACCACTCTTTTCTCCTCTCCCCCCATCCGCCACTGCATATATTTTCATTTTAAAAGATTAGACTCTTCCTAAATTGACGTTCTTATTTTTACATTTCTCTACATGTTTTCATAATGTCATATTAAATCCTATTTTAAAAACAGCTAAGAAAATAACAGTCAGCTGTGGAACTGTAGAATGAAAATTAGAACTGAAGTTAGAAAACCTGGTTTAAATGTGGTTTTCTAATTTACCAGCTGTGTCACTTTGGGAAAGTTGCATAACTTCTTTGATTACAAATTTCTGTAAAATTGTAAAGTTGTTATGAAGATATGTGACAATGTGATATAGTCTGTGAAACATTTCGGATAGTGCCTGACCCATACTAGGCACTCGAATGTTTGGTTTTTTTTTAATATTTCTTTTATTTATTTATTTTTGGCTGGGTTGGGTCTTTGTTGCTGCACACAGCCTTTCTCTAGTTGTGGCAAGCAGGGGCTACTCTTTGTTGCTGTGCGCAGGCTTCTCATTGCACTGGCTTCTGTTGTTGTGGAGCACAGGCTCTAGGCAAGCGGGCTTCAGTAGTTGCAGCATGTGGGCTCAGTAGCTGTGGCTCGAGGGCTCTAGAGCGCAGGCTCAGTAGTTGTGGTGCACCGGCTTAGTTGCTCCGCGGCATGTGGGATATTCCCAGACCAGGGCTCGAACCCATTTCCCCTGCATTAGCAGGTGGATTCTTAACCACTGTGCCACCAGGGAAGTCCTCGAATGGTTTTATTTTTAATTTAGATAAAGTGCCTTTTTTCTCAGAAATGCTCCTGCGTAAAATATTTGTTTGTAGTTGATAAATTTCACAGCACTCATTGTGAGTCAAATTATCAGAAATCAAAGTTGATAGAAACAAGAAATATATATCATTTTCAAATTTCTAATTTAAGCAAGCTAGTTAATAAAGTAACAAAATAAATAGAATAAAATTGTACCCACAAAAATGCATACTGATAAACACATGCCTGAAACAGAAGTAGAATATTTATTTATTCTCTAGTCTGTGTTAAAATTAAATACAAAATGGAGACCAGACTTGAGAGTTCCCTGAGCAGACAAAACCATTTAAGCCACATAAACAAAATTAAACCTAGCTTATTTCATGAACATAAGCAAAACTTAGGTTATTTCTTGCAAATGCCTCAGACAATCATAAAAGAAAGTTAAGTCATCTTCCTAAAACTGGTAGGAGATAATCACTTTTAACCAATACCCTGCCATCCAGAAATACCTGTTGTAGTAACCAATCATTGTAAAGGTTAACAGCTTCCTTATTTTCAATTTTTAAGCCATCCTGTAACTTCATGCCCCTGAGCTTCATCAGTCTTTAATTTTGAAAGCTCTCAGTTTACGAACTGTTCTTATATGCACAATAAACTCTTATTAAATACTACTTACTGACTTGGTGGTTTTAATTTTGCTATTTCTGTATTTTGACATCTAGTAGAAACACCTTAGCTTTAGCTTGATATGGCTTATTTGAACATGGATACTTGAAGTCCAAACTAAAATCATGCAGGAAAATGACATCAGCAAAATGGCAGAATAGGAAGTTCCGTGCTCTTACTCCCTCACAGAAACATCAATACATAGCAGGAACTGTCAGAACCAACATTTTCAATACTCTGGAAAATAGTCAAAGGTTTATAGCTGCCAAGAAAACACTGAAGTTTTTAAAAAGGCAATTTGAAAATGGTAAGAAAGTTTTGTGGCATTTTTACTTCCCTGGCCTCACCCCAACCTTGTGTGCCAGCAGTTTTAAAGCAGTGGAAGTTTTAAAGCAGTGCCAGCCTGTGTCCCACTATGGGACCCTTGTCCCTAGTTCTAGAAGAAGCAGATCAGATATGATTTGCAAATTATTGCGTATGTCTATTCTAACAGGTCCAAGGGCTTCCTGAAGGAATGATGTGGGGCACTCATCTCTATTTCACCTAATTTGGAACACAGGCTAGAAAAGTGGCAGACATTGCTGAAAGATGCTGCAAGGTGAACTCACAAATTAAAGATGTCTGAGACAAAAGATAACTGGTCAAAACGTATAATAGACATACAAGGGGCTCAGAGTAAAAGCTTGTAGAGATTCTTTGGGAAACTAGGAAAATCAAAACCAGTTGTGTATACGAAAGAATTTCAAAAGCCACGTACTTGTCAAGGGCAAAATGCATACTCAAAAAATAGCAGAATAGACCCTCAGCTTTCACTTCAGACTAATTCCTACATGTGATGAAAGACTGGCTAAGTGTTGAAGGCATCACCCAGCAAGAGAAATCTGCAAACACTAGGAAAGGTGCTTGTCTTTTATTTTTTTCTTTTCTTTCCTTTTTTTTTTTTAGATCTTGGGATTCAAGGAAATTTCTGTCAAAGCATTAGTTGAACTTGAGCAAAAAGAATAGAGACTTCAGTTATCACACATGAAAAGGAATACAGGCTTTGCAAAAGAGTTTGGAAAAGTAGCTAAACAAATGACTACTTCAGCCTGCAACAACAACAGCAACAAAAACAAACCCTGCAGAATGGAGAGAATATGATTTCCACAGTTAAAACATTATAATATTTAAATGTTTAGTTTTTGACAAAGAAATCACAAGGCATACAAAGAACAGAAAAGTATGGCCCATTAAAAGTAGCAAAATAAATTGATAAAAATCATCCCTAAGGAAGATCAGACGTCACACTTACCATAAAAACATTTTAAAACAACTGTCTTAAATATGCTCAAAGACCTAAAGAAAAACATAACCCCAAAAAACTAAAGCAAATTGATGTATGAACAAAATTAAAATATCAATAAAGAGAATTTATAAAAAGGGATCAAACTGAAATTCTGGAGATGAAAAGTACAATAACTGAAATTAAAAATTCAATGGAGGAATTCAACAACAGATTTGAGCAGGCAGAAGAAAAACCCAGCAAAATTGAAGACAGGATAATTGGAATTATTGAGTTTGTGGAGCAGAAAGAATAAAGACTGAAGTAAACAGAACTTAAGTAAAATAAATAAAGTACTGTAAAATGAAGCAAGTAAAGTGAATGAACAACAATAAATAGAACCTGTGGAACAACAACATACATGCTAAATGGATGCACAGCATACACATCATGGGAGTTCCCAAAGGAGATATAGTTCCACGTCTTTCTATTTTATAGAAATATATACATATTTCAAGGTTAAAAAAAGGAAATTCTACTGTATGCTACAACATGGATGAACCTTGAGGACATTATATTAAGTGAAATAAGCCAGTAATAGAAGGATGAGTATGACATGATTACAATTAAATGAGGTATGTAAATTATTCAGACTCAAAGAAGTAGAAGGGAGAATGGCAGTTGTCAGGGACTAGGGCAGGGAACATATTGGGAGTTTCCGCTTAATGGCTGTAGACTTTCAGTCACACAAGATTAAGATGTTCCAGAGATATGCAGTAAACCAATGCACATATAGTTAACAATATTGTACTATGCACTTAAAATTTTATTAATTTTTTTCCATTTTTTTGTTGAAGTATAGTTGATTTAAAATGTTGTGTTAATTTCTGCTTAAATGAGGTTTTTTTTACCACAAAAAATAACAAGTGTTGGTGAAGATGGGGAGAAACTGAAACCCTTGTATATTTCTAGTAGGAATATAAAATGGTACAGCAGCTATAGAAAGCAATTTGGAAGTACCTCAAATAGCTGTTCATAAAATTACCATATGACTCTGTAATACTCCAAGGTATATACCCAAAAGTAGTGAAAGCACGGTCTCAAAGAGATACTTGTATACCAGTGATGCAGCGTTATTGACAATAGCAAAAAGTTGTAAACAACCTGTGTCCATCAACAGACGAACGGGTAAAAATATGGCTACGTACATGCAATGGGATATTATTTAGCCATAAAAAGGAATGAAATTTTGATACATGCCACAACATTGATAAATTTTGAAAACATTATGCTAATTAAAATTAGCTAGACACAAAAAGACAAGTATTTTATGAACCTACTTATATGCAGTATCTCAAATACTGGGGGCTGGAGGCAGGGTGGAATAGGGAGTTATTGTTTAATTGTTATATGGTTTCTGTTTGGGGTGCTGAAAAATTTTTGAAATAGTGGTGATGGTAGCACAACATTGTGAATGTAATTAATGCTACTTATTTGTACACTTACAATGGTTAAAATGGCAAATTTTGTTACATTCTTCCATAATTAAAATATTAATGTAATATATAAAACAACTGAACTCTACAGCTTAATGGGTATATTGTATAGTATGTAAATTATATCTCAAAAAAGCTGATAAGAAATTTTGCAGTCACTAAAATTTCTTCATTATTATCTGAATGTGTTTGTGTGTGTATATGTATGTGATGGTAGTGGTGGTAGGGATGTAGGGTTAAAATCTTCATATAAGCAGCATGCATGCATGTCTAATTGTAGAGAAGTAAATCATCATATACTTTTAAACTATCTTAAAAATCATTCTTAATAAGTATTCCTTTATTTTATGAATAAATAAGAGCTTGTGAAGTAAAATCACAATAAGATATTCTTCAATGTAATTCAATAACTATCTTCTTATTTGTTGAATTTGAAAAGCTCTTCTTAATGAACAACAGTAGCAATAATTATACATCACATATTGTTGTAGTTAAGCAACTTCCTCTTCAGAAAATTCATGAAATCTCACCTTGTGAGATTGGAGTGATCTTAAGCATCATCCAATTCAACTTTTACTTAGCACAGAAAGGGCTGAATTTGTGTCAGCATTAACTTTTGTCTAATCCTTTTTATCTCAAGTTTATTTAAAGCACCTTTCAAAAGTATAAAATTTAAAACTATTAAATAGTTTAATTAATTTATTAAATACTATTAAATACTAAATACTATTATATGCTAATTTATTAAATACTATTAATTTATTAAATACTATTCTTCTGTAGTGTGTAGCAAAACCAGATAGGAATATCTGTTAGGATTTATCTTATACTGCTTTGAGTTGTACAATACTGATGGTGGTAATTAGCTGAGATCTACTCAGTCTTCATTTCTTTCCATGATAATACTTGCAAGGATATTTTATTTAGAACTTCCTAAATACAGCAACTTATTCATTTAGGATAAATGAGTGAGTGAAAATGTGACTATGTGTACCCCTAAACCAAGCACTGTTTTGTAAGCTCAATGAGAGCAGGGATTCTAATTGCTTCAAGTTTAGATATTTAAACAAGTCTTTAAATAAAATTTATTGCAAAGCAAACTTATTTCCTGAAATATTTCTGCTGTCAGTTAATAATTACTTATTTTATTTGCATGGTTCTATGGTTTTCTAACCTACTCTGATGGTTCTGTGTATGTTCACTGCATTCTGGCAATGAAGTGAGTGTGTGTGTGGTGGGGGTGGTGGTGCATGTGTTTGTGTGTGTGTGTTGTGTTCAAGGTGGGTGTTGTTATCTGTTTTATTAGGTGAGAAGATAATGTAAATTTATTTAAATTTAAAGAGTTTATTTCATTGATCAGAGTCATGGACATCATTGACAAGAGCAGCTCGTGTTTCTATTAACAGTTTTATTTCTCCTATCACAGAGGCCCTTGTTAATGAAAATGTGTTCAGTGGACCAGTCATCTTCTGAAACTCATTAAAAATGCAGAATCTTGGGCCCCAATCCAGACCTACTGAATCAGAATTTGCCTGTAATGAGATCCTCAGGTAATTCATATGCCCATTAAAGTACCAAGAAGTATTGACATAAGCATATAGACTTTTATTAATTCACTTTGGTTTGACCAAACAACCTAACACTTAATAGTTTAAAGAAACAACTCATTTGTTTACTCATGATTGTGTGGGTAGTTAATTTCGGCTTGGTACACCTGGGACTTTTTTCTCTGTTGTGTAAATTACATTTCCTAATGTATTTGTAGTTAAACTCAACCATGTGGTGTTCATTATCAAGAAGCCTAGCCCAGGTTCTTTCACATGGTGATAATTGCAGTGTTCCCAAGAGCACTGGGAACAGCAGTTTCCAAGCCTTGGCTTGTGTCATGTCTGGTAATGTCCTATTAATCAAATTAAGTCATATGACCGAACTCAGATCTTAAATCTAATGGATTCAAGTCATAGGCTCCAGCTCTTGATGAGAGGAGCTGCAAAGTCTCACTGTCAAGGAGGGGAGTGGTGGCAAGGATGTGAAGAATCTGTGATCATTTTGCCATCTACTGCAAGTACAAAATACCCAAACCCTCCTATTTCCCAGTGAACATAAAAATAACCCACTATTGCTTTATTCTCTACCAAGTAAGTGGACCTAATTCAGGAAACTGAGGCAAATGGACTCAGGCTACATTTAATCATTCATTCATTCACTGATTAAAATCTTCATGGCCTCTTCCTTCTCATAGGCAAAGTAAAAGTAGCTGATCTCAGATGGTATAATAATTGCATATTGTTAGTTGACAAAGTTAATTTATAGATTAGAGATTGAATGATCTAGTAAACATATATTATTGTAGATACGCAGGCCACATCTCTGATACAGTATCTCACATTAGATAGTAATTTAAATTACTTGTAATAATATATAGACAGAGTGTATATCCCTGTGTGCACATATGTGTGCATGTGTATTTGTAATTTGCATGAATCTAAGGATGCTGAGACAAAATCTGAAGAAGTCGCAAATTGTGATGGTACACTTCAGCAGGAAAGACTTCAAAGACGGCTCAAGATCTAAAGATAAACAACTTTTTAAAAGATTTATACAGTTTCTAAAGGTTGCTTTCTATTCACAGTTATTACAAAATATTGGCTCTATTCCCCATGTTGTATAATACATCCTTGAGCCTGTCTTACACCCAATAGTTTGTACCTCCCACTCCCCAACCCCTATACTGCCCTTCTCCCCTCTCCCCACTGATAACCACTAGTTTGTTCTCTATATCTGTCTGCTTTTTTCTTATATTCACTAGTTTGTTTTATTTTTTAGATTCAACGTATAAGTGATATCATACAGTATTTCTTTTTTTCTTTATCTAAAGATAAAGAACTAACATTACTAACATCTAAAAGTACAGTAAAACCTTAATTAACCATGATCAAATAAACTTCAGTTCCTTATTATAATTATGCTATTCTGGCTATATTGTATTTCTGCCTAAAAGGCAAATATTTTAAAAATCTATACACACATGCTCATACTTCTACACAAATAACGAGCATAATATCTGGCACACTGAAGTATCCAATAATTGTTAATGAATGAACACATACCTTACATTTTAATAGACTTTCATATAGATTTTTGTATACTTGTCTAAATTAAACTTTATAATAAACCTACAAGCTAGATGCAAGTATATTTTTTTCAAATTAGACAAACAAACGAAAGTACATCTAGAGAGGTCTGAGGATCTGAATACACTCAGTTCAGCCTCTTATACCATCTCTACCTACAGGCCTGCAAATAGTGCAGGCATTGAAAATATTGAGAGGGAAAAACCATAAGTCCTTCAATCATCAAAAAATATCCCAATCTGTTGCCTATATGATATGGCAAATGCAGCAAAGTGGGCAAACATATTGGAAATAGTCTTCAATGAAAGGTTTTTTGGAGTTAAGATTCTTTTCCTAAGAAAAATTGAATAGCCAGAATACTCCAATAGATGAACATTTTGGTTAATAGTAGTTTTATTGTAGTTCACTAAAATTCTCTATTATTCTATATTATGCCAAAACAATAATCTCACTTATGAAAATATTCAAAATAGCTGACCACATAGGTCAAAAGTGGGTTCTAGGGCTTCCCTGGTGGCGCAGTGGTTGAGAGTCCGCCTGCCAATGCAGGGGACACAGGTACGTGCCCCGGTCCGGGAACATCCCACATGCCGCAGAGCGGCTGGGCCCGTGAGCCATGGCCGCTGAGCCTGCGCGTCTGGAGCCTGTGCTCCGTGACCGGAGAGGCCACAACAGTGAGAGGCCCGCGTACCGCAAAAAAAAAAAAAGTGAGTTCTAAATTCATGTGATTTTTCACTTTTCAACTAGCTTTTTTTTAGCATCGTAAAGAAATGTTTGTCTCCTCACTTCTGCTACCTGACATAAGGAGCTTCCCTCGATGAGTCATTATCATAGTTGCTAGTCATTATTTATCCATGTTATACAATAAAATAATGAGAAAAATTAGAGTGAACAATATGTTGTCATAACATAATGCATTGAGTTTGTGAAGTGGGAAAATTGTTTATGAATAATATTCACACCTATAGATTTTTACGTGTTTTAAAACATCTTAAAAAATAATACACAAGTATAATATTAAAAACATTCACATCTCCCTTGGTTCTTTCTATTTTGAAGGACCCAATACTTACGGTAAAGGAGAGACCAGATACATGAGACGATGAGCAGCAAATAGTAAGTATCTAAGGGGTGTGGGCTAGGAAAACTTCCTCTATGGTAAATGCCCGCTTTCACGCAAAAGAACGGAACATTCACCGTAAGGTTGCTCTGAAGATAAGTTACAATTGTGCAGATATTTTAGTGAATTGCTTAGTGGTCATTGTTTTCTGAATTAACGTCACAGTCATCTACCTGCTTTCTCTTTAGTGTTTTTTATATATCTGATATCATAAAGACATTTACAGAGATTTGCAGCATGTTTTAAAAATGAATGATAATGTTGGGTTGTGATATTATCATTTATAGTAAGAAATATATATTTGGTCCCCATCAGAGTTTCTGGCACAGAACTCCTAAAAACCCCTTGGAATTTCCTAAGTTTTGAGAGAAGCAAAGGTGTCTTTTATTGTGTTAATGAGGCGTCTTTGTGACTGTACCTACTGTTGGGGGCTGGTTGACAGGGAACCAATCCTGTTGTTAGAGGGTTAGAATTTTCAGCCCCAGCCCCTGACCTCTGGGGAGGGAGAGGGGCTGAAGGTTAAATCAGTTGCCAGTGGCCAATGATTTAATCAATCATACCCACATAAAACCCCAAAAAGACAGGGTTCAGAGAGCTTCCGGGCTGGTGAACACGTGGAGGTGCAGGGAGAGTGGTGCACCTGGAAGAGGGCATGGAAGCCCTGTGCCTATCCCCCATACCTTGCCTTATGCATCTCTTCCATCTGGCTGTTTCTGAGTTACACCTTTTTATAATAAACTGGTGTTCTAGTAAATGAAAAGTTTCTCTAATTTCTGTGAGTTGCTCTAGCAAATTAATTGAACCTGAGGAGGGGGTCGTGGGAACCTCTGATTTATAGCCAGTGGGTCAGAAGTACAGGTAACAACCTGAACTTGCAAAGGGCATCTGAAATCCAAGGAGGGGGTCATTGGAACTTCTAGTCTATAGCCAGTTTGTCAGAAGCACAGGTGATATCCTGGGCTTGCAATTGGTTCCTGAAGTGGGGAGAAGCAGTCTTGTAGGACTGAACCCTTAACCTGTAGAATCTGACGCCATCTCCAGGTAGATGTGTCTGAATTGAGTTAGACTGTAGGACGCTCCGCTGGTGATGGGGCATTGCTTGTGGTAGGTGTGGGTAACCCTCCTCCTACTTTGAATTTGGGCCTAGGAATTCAAATATGGGTCAATAGATATCTAAGATATATATATATATATATGTATATATATATAGTATTCTGTTAGTAACTTCAACTGTTTTGCTAGAAATGTATGAATATTCTCAGGATAATTATGTATTTGTACTTTGAAATTGTTTATTTGTATACATTAGAGAGAAGTCAGTCTGAGTGAATTCATTCGATGGGTGTTTATTAAGAACCTATTATGTGCTAGGAACTGTTCTAGTTGCTGGATATAGAGCAGTGAACAAAAGAGGCAAATATCACTACCAATGTGAGGCATATTAAGAGGACAATTAAAATTAATAATTTCATAACATATTTATATAAATATAGTTTGAGAATTTCTCAAGTATATAATTTCAAAGAAACTAAAAGGTTAACAATTGGGGTTCCTTGACAAAACATATTTTAACAAAAATATAATTTGGAATTACATTATTGATGGTCTGTGTTAAAGTTTATTAGATAAATGCAGTATCTTAAATGTTCTAATGTCAGACTGCCTTAGGGATTCAGTAGAAGGAGGCTAGGTTTGGATTAGTGAGAAAATGTTTAAGTAACTTGTCCAAGATCTCAAAACTATTGAATGACAGAGCCAGATTTTTAACCTACTACATTATCGAGTCATTCTACTTTGCTTTTTATTTATCTGACCTGATTCTCTAAATCACTCAGTGATACTCTCTCATTGGTCTCCATCCATCACATGGCCCACTTCCAGAAGGTTCTGCTCACATTCTCTCTTTGTGATAGATGTACCTAGATCTAGGGGATCCAGCTCTCGGTGACCTCAGTCATCTCTAATTATTCCTAAGAACAGACTGTCAGAGAGGCCCCAGCTATCCCCACTCAGACTTCTCCCTTTCATTCAGACAAAATTTCCTTACTGAAATATGGCAAAAATCTCCCAGTAAATGCTCAGCAAGTAATGCTAGTTTCTGATTGGTATTATTCACCAATAACATGGGGCTGATCCTAGAGAGAATTGTTAAATAATAACCACAACATTTCTTGAGTAATCCCTTGTGTCAGGTATTATGCTAAGCACTTTTCCAAAATTATGACATTTATTTCCCATCATGTATTTGCGAGTTAAGTACTATTAATTTGTCTTTTTTGAGAAACTAGGAGACTGAGTTCAGATAGATTAAGTAACTTACCAAAGGCCACACAAATAGTGAATGATGGAGCCAGGAGGTAATGGTAACAACTGAATGTAATGCAGTGGAAGAAAAAACAGAGAAAGCTGAACTGAAATATATGTCCAAAAGAAAAAGTGCTATTATAGTTTAAATGCTTAATTTGAGCACATTTAATATGAAATATTGCCACGAAACCTCTACAGATGGGAGTGGGAGTGGACGTAGGATAGCTAGATACAGTGGAGTTTTTATTTTTCCTAATAAGTTTAGTACATCAATCCAAAAGAAAAATTATACACAATACTAAAGTAAGCATATTTTGAACAATAACTATGTATTGTGTTGACAGGGAGATGTAAACCATTGGTATTACCATCCACTAAAAGGATTTGCAATTAGAAGTAGAGCACAACTGTTTGCATTTTATCAAAAATGTTAATATTTGGAGTTATACTGCTGATATTATTCTTTGGATTTTAATAATAAGGTGAATGTTGATTATGCCAATACTATAGTTTTTTGTTTAAGTATCACGGGCATGCACCTCTCAGGCCTCACACTTCCGTAATATTGAGTAATAATAAATAATAAATAAATTTTAATGCACAGTTAAATGCATTATCTCATTTAATTGTGACAATCACTTTATATATTTTTTTATAGATAGATAGCTAGACAGATAGATACATAGATACATACGTCTGTGCCTTTTCCAAAGCTGGAATATGGGGATTATTTATATTTATATATAAGTTATATATAAATACAAATATATAGAATTCTCATATTCCAGCTTTGGAAAAGGTATCAAAGTCAGCTTGTCCAAGATTATACACTTAGTAAGGATGGAGCTGGGAATGATAAAGTATATCTTCTATGCATTCTGCAGCTCTACTTTGTTTGCTCAAAGTAGAGATCCAACACGGGGAGAAGTTCCAGAGGGCCTATATCTCTAATATTCTTTGCACATGTAATATGCACTTATTGCCTGAGTTCAGACCCTCATCATTTTTTTGTCTGGAATATTGCTAGAGGCTTCTAAGTGGTCTCTATGTAATATCTCCCATTTCTTCTAGCTCTAGTCTAGTCTCCATAGTGGAAAATAACACTTTCTTACTTAAAACTCTTCAATTTTACCCCAGTACGTATGAATTAAAACTCAAATTTTTATTGTGATAAATGAAACACTTCTTAATCTGACCACTATCTAGATTCACAATCTCCTCATCCACCATTCACTCAAATATTGTCTTTTCCACTAACCATTTCTAATAACACACTATACTATCTTGCAACTTGGTGCTTTAGACTGGAATGTCCTTAGCCCTTTTGTCCACTGGGGAAAAAAAAAACCAACAACTCCTACTATTTTTTAAAACTCAAGCATTACTTTTTCTTGGAAGGCTTTCATGAACTTTACTCTCACCCCCAGGCAAAGTAGTTGCTGCTTCTTATAAAGCACTCTTTACTCACTTAGCTTATTCATAGTATTCAAAGTGATTGCATACATCCTTTTCTTTTTCCTTACTGTGATTTGCTAAGGATAGTGGGCTAAATTTTATTAATTTCTTTGCACTCAAAACATTTCAGAGTGCATGACGTGTAGCAGGCACCAGATAAATATTTATTAAATAAAAGAGTAAAAGAAAGAATGATGGATAGAAGGATGAATACTCAAAATATTAATGGGTTGAGATTATTCACTCACAATTAAAATATCTTTTTGTAAATGAAACAGATTCTTCAGACAAATGATCATGCACTTGAATTAGTTAAGTTCAAAATAATAAGATTTTTGAGTTTTTTTCCCTAACTTACTATGAAATATACCTTCCCTTTTTTTCTTTTTTCTTTTTTTTACAAATATATGATATTTCATAAGGACTAAAAGGTCACTGAATAAATACTAATGGACTGTATCTTTTCTTCATTTATTTTGTCTTTGAATTGAGGTAAGATTTATGCTTAAAATATGTGATGTTATCTTTATTTTAATAAAATGTTTACCATCTCCATAAGAAATAATGAGTTGTAAGTTATTGTGTAAATCTTCACAGTGGCTACATTGCCATTTGTCCTGGGCTTCTTACTTCACAGTGCGCTAGGTGAAATGATCACAGTATAACGTGCAACCTATTGTGACTTTTTGGCTTAATGAGAAATTAAATGTAGAGCATGGTTCCAAGACTCACTCCTAAAGCAGATATAAATTTATGCAGTTCATTCATTGACAGTTGAACTTTTTTTCACATGCAGAATAACTTTTTTTTTTCTTTTTTTTGCGGTACGCGGGCCTCTCACCGCTTCGGCCCCTCCCGCCGCAGAGCACAGGCCCCGGATGCTCAGGCCCAGCGGCCATGGCCCACGGGCCTAGCTGCCCCGTGGCATGCAGGATCCTCCCGGACCGGGCCACGAACCCGTGCCCCCCGCACCGGCAGGCAGACCCCAACCACTGCCCCACCAGGGAAGCCCACGAAAGAACTTTTTAATGGCTATAGTTATCTAAACCTCCCTTTTATTTGAGGAAATTAATCATTGAAAATATAAAATACTGTCTTCAGTTTTTATCCAGAGACAACTGCAGCTATCTGTAGACACTGTAGCCAATGGAAATGACACTAATGAAAAAATGCACTTTATAGTAAATTTTCAATATTTTTTCATCCTATTCCTATTTTGGGGGACTCAAAAATAGAATGATTTTTCCTACTAAATCAGTTTATACTGAGCCACTATTTTGTTTTGTTTTTCCTTTTCTTCCCTACTTCCCAAATGAAATGAATCCAGTAAAATTTCTTACTGTGGATAAGTCACTTCACATACAAACACTGTCAAAAGCATCAGCACAGCCATGTGGATAACAATGTTACCTGATAGTTGATTTAAAAGTGAAATCCCACAGTTAAATACAGAAATTCAAAATTGGCCCAATTTTATACATGCCTCCACCCACTCGGACCTGAAAGACTTAGAATAAGGAAGGATGTTTAACATAGGCGATCAATCATAAGGGTATTAATTTGGAGACAATTTGTCCACATGCTTTGTCACAAGTAATTTGCTTTCAATGATAAATAAAATATCACATTGTGTAAAAATTTATTTTTTCAGTGATTTTAATTCAACAAGAAAAAAATTTAGTTAAGTAAGACATTCAGAAAAGTACAAAAATCTCAAGTTTACAACTCCATGTAACCCCCATGTAAAACCATGTATCCACTACTAAGTAAAAGAAACAATATTGCCAGTGTTCTGGAAGCCCCATTTAGGTCCTTCCTAAGTACTCTCCCCACCTTTTATCCCAAAGGGAACCATTATCCTCACTACTAATAAAATAGACTTTTCTGTGATTTGAGCTTTATATAAATACATAAACTATATATTCTGTTATGTCTGGCTTCTTACACTCAGTGTAATGATTTGAGGTTTATTTATGTTGTCATGTATGGTAGTACTTCATGCAATTTCATTACTAATAGTATACTCTGTGGTTATACTGACATTTATTTATCCATTATATTGTTGATAAACATCCGTTTCCGGTTTGGGGCTGTTATGATTAGTGCTGAGTTGAAGCATCTTGACATTGTTATTTTTTTGGCAAAAATGTGAACTCATTTCTGTCAGATATATCTGTAGGGGTGGAATTGCTGCATCAGAGGGTATGCATATCTCCAACTTTGGCATACAATGCTGAAGACTCTTACAAATTGTTGTAACAATGTAAACTCTGATCTTTTTCTGTTCTAGTATCCCATCCAGAGTAAGACATTTTATATAGTCATCATGTTTCTTTAGGCTCTTCTTATTGGTGACAGTTTCTGTCTCTTCTTTCCTTCTAGGAATTCAATCATCATACAAAAATTACACGTTTTCAGCATTTTCCTCCCTTTTATCTCTCCAGGTTTGTGTCTGGATATTTTCTTTGGATCTATTTTTTGGTTTACTAATTCTCTCCTCAACAGAGTCTAATCTGTTCAACCTATCGCATCTTTTACTTGAGTTATTTCACTTCATAGTTGTATAATTTATTTAGCACATATGTGTAGTTTTCAGTTCTATCTTAAAATTCTCAATCTTGTCTTCTATTTGATTGTCCTATTGTTTATAATTATTTTAATTCCATATATAAAAATTCCATTATTTGGATAACCCATGGATTTATTATTATTTTGTAGTATGTCTCTTGGTTTTTGATCACAGAGTATAACTACTTATGTGCCTGGCAATTTCTGATTGGGTTTAATATATCATGTTTCAAAAATTATAGAGATAATCTGAGACTCTGAATGATATTGATAAATATCTGTCTCCTTAGAGGAATTATTTACTTATTTATTAATACTTCTGACAGGGGACTAGTTAGAACAACGAGTGAACCCTTATCAATTTAACTCAATGAGGACTGATATGATTCAAAAATGGAGTTTAGTCTCTGTGAGGATTGATCTATTTCTAGTTCTTTCTTCCTCTTTGGATATAGTTCCTGAGATTCCTTGGTCAAGGTGCTTACTCCTTGAAAGGCCCTGATCATCAATATTAATAACCCTATTAATAATAGGGTCAGTGAGTGTATTGAAGGAGTTGCTCAGCTTTGTGTTTCAGTAGAACTTTCAGAATTAGCAGATACATCTGGAAAAAAGTTGCCATAAATGCTTAGTTTATATGTGTGGGCTTTCCTCCTCTCCCACATTCGAGTTGAGCTGAACTGAAATGTCCACATACTAGTTATTTCACAAAAATTATTTTTCAGTATTCTCTTCATCATTGTTTTGGTTCTCATTAAGGGTATTGTCCCCAAATTAGAAACATTCTATTGCTAGAAGCAGTATACTGCTTTACTGAAAAAAAGTAGAGTCGATTAATGTTTATTCTCAAATTATGCCTTTCTCACTGACAATCAACATTTTGTCTGATGTAAGAAAAGTTTAGAGTTTTGGAAAGTATAAAGGGAATTGAGTATAAGCTTGAGTATGCCCAATGGAAGTGTGAAAATCATGGAAATGACATTTTTCTTCTTTGCAGAAGGAAAATGGTTGAAGCCATTTGCTATGGAATGTGTAGTTTAGTTGTATTTTGTGTTCTTCTATCAGTTTCCAAATTTTGTGAGCCATTAAATTCTATCTCCTGAATATTTGCCTTACTCCTTTAAGGCAGCCATTTACTAGTTTTTCCCTCCACTGTCTATTGGAAAGCCTGTTTGTTTGGTATCTTTACCTATCACTAATGTTATCTTCTTCATCATCATCAAAAATGGTATTGGACTTCTACTATATATAGGGCTCCATATGCAGTCTCAATTAATTGTTATTCTATGTTGTGGCAGAAAATCTGAATCCACAGTAAAAGTAGCGGTAAATACTTTTACAAATGGAAGAGCGGAAGAAAAGAACTGATATTTATGGAATAGGAGTTATGTGCCAAGAACATTACATGAATGTTTTATGAACCTAAGAAGCAGATAGATATTTGAATATTTGGGGTCTCCTTAGCAGTTCAGCTTCAAGGTTTATGTTTCCTTTACTTCTCCAAGTTGTATCCTCAGGTGGAAACATTTAATAGCATAACACAAATTTCTGAGGGCTAAGTTGTCTAATTCTCCCATCATCTCTTGATGTGTACACTACTAATCTTCTCATTTGACAGTTGAGAAAATTAAGACACAGGGTATTTATTTAATTTGCCTGAGGTCACACAACTTGTTAGCTGTGGAACTGAGATTCCAATCCAGATCTGGTTAATTTCAAAGTCTGTGCTTTTAATCAATACAGGACAGGTCTCAGCAAGCTCATTTCTTGCATATGTTAAAAGCCTCCAAACATATTTTAAATAGTCAGCGTTTGAATATTAGTTAAACATGGCTTCTAAAGAAAAAGTAATGTTACTCTGAATAAGAAAACCTTAATCGCCATGAAGATGTGTTTTTTTTCTTACAGTTCCTTTCGCACACATTTTACTGTAGAGACACTGAGGGACATGTAATAACCGAGTTATACAAATGCAAACAAGGACCTTTTTTTAACTGAAGGAGCAATAAAGTATGCGCTCATAAAGAGATATATTACTACATTTTTTGGTAAATTAGAATATTTGTGGTAAATTAGTTCTGAAAATGATATAAAAAGTAGCTAACATTTTAGGTTCAAAACAGTATAAAAAGTGAAATTTATATAATTATTATTGTTAAATTTTTAGGAGTGTCTATATTTATACTTAAGTAAAAGTAAAGATATAAGGAAAAATTATGTTTCATTTAGACGTTGGCTTTGTAAAGACATTATTTATGATACTGTTACACAGATAACAAAAACAGTTGGCTCAGAATCATTTCTTTCTCCACGAAATCATATGTGGGTTGAATATAGGTGCTCAAAGTAAATGCACTGCTTTTGTTTGAGTTTCTGAATAGTTGTTATAATTTTCCATGTTAGCTTGAATGTGTAGGCATGAGCTATTTATACAAATTAATACTTTTACGTTTTCATTGCAAATTGGAAATTTTGCAATCTGCACATTAACAAATCTAAATTGGCCACCCTAAAATAAATGTTTCAAGGTGGTAATTTTTTGACATGAAAATGAGGTTTTGATGTATTTTTAAAACTAATTAGTACAAAGCCAATTCTAACAATTTCCTTGTAGGAATGCAGAATCAGTTAAACACTGGGGTGCTAGTTAAATTAACAAAATTTAATTTAATTGATGCCATGATGAAGCACAGATAAGAAGTTATAACAGTGATTATTCCAAAACTTCATCCTCTTGACATGGTGCCATTATTACATACAGATCTCTAGGCCCTAATAAGGTAACATATGACTTATTTAAAAGTGGATTGCCAGTGACGTAAGCAAAAATGGGAGAGTAGGGAACTCCAATAGCTCATTGTTCCACAAAAGCAAAAATTAACTTACATAAGCTGCCATAATGCCCTTTAGCAGAACTCTGGAAACTAATCAGAAGTTTATAGCAACCTGAAAAATGCTTAATCAAGAAAAAATCCCAATCACTTGAATCTCATTAGGAGTGTTTTGTGGGATTATTACCTACCCTAACAGTACCCTGCATTCACCAGCTTGGTGATAGCCTTAAAGAACTCAGACCACATCCTGGTTCCTAGTGATGGAGGGAGAGAATGTGATATGCTCCAAGAATTGTGATTATTTGTTTTGATCTATCTGGTAACATCCTGAAGGATCCGCTCAGAGGGCTTGCCTTTATTTCACCTACCTCAGTAAGTTAGCATGGCTGACGTGGCTACCCTGGGGGGGGGGGGGGCGGGTGTGATTGTTGAAAATATGTAAAGGCAAGTGCAGTAGCCTCTGCCCATGGAGAAAGGGATAAAAATTTGGGTAAACAACAAACAAACTGAAAAGCTTGAGAGTGAAGCCTGGGCAATCAGACACTTCAGGGGACGAGGGCTTTGAAAAGCTCACAGGTATTTCTGGGAAAGACATACACATATCCAGGGATGGTTGCTTGTTCAGAAACTACCTGAGAAGTTCCCAAACCCTCATTCCTAGTAGATTTTCAGGTACTGCTTTAGCGGGAAATGAAGGCAAAGGCCGCATTCTAAACTCAAAGCAAGTAAATTGAAGAAAATAAATATTTGAGTGGGATGAATGAAATAGAGAATAGAAAAACAATACATAAAATCAACAAAAACAGAAGTTGGTTCTTTGAGAAGATCAGTAAAATTGTCAAAATTTTAGGTACACTGGCCAAGAATAAAGGAGGATTCACATTACTAACTTCAGAAATGAAAGTGGGGACATTACTACCAACATGACAGAATTAAAAGGGAGTATAAGAGAATGCTATGAACAATTGTAGGTATCCATCCAGTCCAACAAATTAGATAGCCTAGTTGGGTAATTTCCTGGAAACACACAAACTACCACAACTGTCTGGAGAAGAGATAGAATATCTAAATAGACCTATAATAAGAGATTGAATACATAATCAAAATTTCCAAAAAAACGCCCAGGGTCAGAGGGCTGATCCGGTGAATTCTACCAAACATTTAAAGAAGAATTAGCAACAATCCTTTTCAAACTCTTACCACCACCACCACCACCCCCCACCCAATAAAGGAGAGAACACTTCCTAACTCATTATATGAGGCCAGGATTCCCCTAACACCAGAGCCAGGCAAAGGTACCACAGGGAAAAAAATCTATAGGCGAACATCCCGTATGAGTATAGCTGCAAAAGTCCTCAACAAAATACTAGCAAGCCAAATCCAGTAGCGAATTAAAAGCATGACCAAATCGGATTTTCCCAGGAATACAAGGGTGTTTCAACGTGCAAAAATCAATCAATGTAATACTCTATATTAATAGAACAAAGAAACTAAAGCACCAATCATCACACTAGATAGAGAAAAAAGCATGCAACAAAATCCAACATCCTTTCATGATAAAAACTCAACAAAATAGCAATAGAAGGAAATTTTTCCAATATGATGAAGGTTATCTATTTTAAAAAGCCACATCTAACATCATACTCAATGGTGAAAGACGGAACCCTTCACTCCTGAGATCATTAACAAAACAAGGATGTCTGTTCTTGCCACTTCTATTCAACTGTACTGGAAGTTATAGCTAGGGCAATTAGTCAAGGAAAATAAATAAGATATACAAACTTCAAAGAAATAAATGAAATGGTCTCTATTTGTAGATAGCATGAGAATACATATTAAAAATCCTAGGAATCTACAAAAAATATTATAACATAAACAAATTCATCAAAGGAGCAGGATCAACATACACACAAAATACACAAATCAGTTGTATTGCTATACACTGGAAATGAATAATCCAAAAAAATTTCTAAAACCAATCCATTTACAACAGGATGAAAAAGAACAAAACACTTAGGAATAAGTTTAACCAAGTAGGTGCAAATCTCCTATCCTGAAAACTATTGAAAGAAACTCAAAATGATCTAAATAAATAGAAAAATATACCATGTTTACTGATTGAAAGACTTAATATTGTTAAAATAACAATACTCCCTCAAATGATCTACAGATTCAATAAAATATCAAAATCTGAAGTGCATTTTTAGTGAAAGTGGACAAATTGATACTAAAATGTATATGGAATTGCAAGGGAACCTGAGTAGCCTAAACAATCTTGGAAAAGAGAAAAAAAAGGTGGTGGTCTCCCCCATCCTGATTTTAAAACTTAGGACAAAGCTACAGTAATCAAAAGAGTGTATTCCTGGCATAGGGATAGCCATATAGGTCAATGGAATGGAACTGTCCACAAATAAACCTGTATAGCTATCTCTAGTTGATTTTGACAAGGTTGCCCAGACAATTTAATGGGGAAAGAATAGTCTTTTCAAGGAATGGTCTTGCAACAACTAGGTATTCACTTGCAAAAGAATGACCCTTACCTCATACCATTTACAAAAAATAACACAAAATGGACCAAAGAATTACATGTAAGAGCTAAAAGTATAAAACACATAGAAGAAAAAAGGAGTAAATTTTCATATTCTTGGATTTGGCAATGTATACATAGCTATGACACCAAAAACACAAGCAACAGAAGACAAAATAGATAAATTGGACTTCATCAAAATTAAAAACTTTTGTACATACAAGGTTATTATCAAAAAAGTGAAAAGACAATCCACAGAATGTAAGAAAATATTGTAAAACCATATGTATAATAAGGGCCTGTATGCAGAATATATAACAAATATGTACAACTCAACAACAAAAACTATCCAACTAAAACATGTGCAAAATAGTGGAATAGAAATTTCTCCAAAGAAGATAAGTAAATGATCAACAATCACATGGGAAAATGCTCAACATCCTTAGTCATTAAGGAAATACAAATCAAAACCACTGAGATATTATTTCAAATTTACTAGATTGGTCATCAAAAAGATAACAAGAGTTGGTGAGGATGTGGAGAAATTGGAACACTTTGTGTATTGCTGGTAAGAATGTAAAATGGTAGAGTTGCTCTGGAAAACGCTTTGGCTGCTCATTAAAATTTAAATATACAATTTCCATATGAGTCAGTGCTGTGCTCTCATGTAAATACCTGTGATAACTGAAAACATGTATTCCTAAAACAACTTGTGTTTGGATGTTCATAGCAGCATTTTTCATTATAGTACAAAAGTGAAAACAAGCCAAATGTCCATCAGCTGCTAAGCAAAATGTGGTATAGCCATACAATAGAATATTATGTAGCCCTAAAAAGGAATGAACATGCTGCAGCATGGATGAACTTCAAAAACATTATGCTAAGTGAAAGAAGCCAGACAGAAAGGACACATACCATGTGATTCCATTTATTTGAAGTGTCCAGAATAGGCAAATCCATAGAGAAAGAAAGCAAATTAGTGGTTGCCGGGGACTGGAGACAGAGAGTGGAGGATGGGGAGTGACTATTTAATGAGTGCAGGGTTTTCTTTCAGGGTGAGGAAATTAGATAGTGGTTATGATGGTACAACATTGTGAATGTACCAAAAGCAATGGAATTGTACACTTTAAAATGGTTTAAATGGTCTAATTTTAAAATAAGAGCCAGCAAGTAGAAAGCATTTCTTCTGGGGTGCTTGATCTCTGATCAGATTACTGAAAAACTCATTCTGATCTCCAGATTTGTGGGAGACAGACACTTATACTAATTATATAATGCTCTACTGCAAACTGGAGAGAATGGATCATCAAAGTTGACTGTTCACATTTCCTGGGAGCTACTTCTTTGAATGGTAACACCTAGACAGTAGTCTATTAATACAGAATGTTTCTTTTGTTTTTTTTTAAAAATGACTTTTGTGTATCTCTATTCAGATTTTTTAGAGCAGTTTAATTTGAAGTTCACAGCAAAATTGAGGGGAAGGTAGAGATTTTGCATATACCCCCGCTCCAATACATGCATAGCCTCCCCCATTATCAACATCTTCCACCAGAGTGATACTTGTGGTGCATCTACATTGACACATCATAATCACTCAAAGTCCATAGTTTACATTTTGGTCCTAGTGTTGTACATTTTATGGACCTTTTGTTTTTAAAATGAATCAGACCTTTACTGCTGCCAAGACTGGAAGAGAGGACCGTTCTTATTTCAATCAAAGCAACTCTGCTTTTATCTATTTTATAAATTGGGGTTCTATAAAATGTTTCATTTAAAAATTGGGATTGACATATATACACTAATATGTATAAAATGGATAACTAATAAGAACCTGCTGTATAAAAAAATAAAATAACATTCAAAAAACAAAGCAGTATCTAGATACTAAAAAATATCCTGCAAAGTATTCAACTAAAGAGTTCTAAAATTCCTTTCATTTTTGATGTTCTATGTGATTGTTGTGACCTTTAACTGTGGAGTTTGTGACGTCTATGAGATATTCCTGCTCAGAAGCATAACTGCAAGCCTTGCAATAAATTTTGTTTAACAATTCCATATAGTTTGTGTTATGGGTCACATGCTACTCACAAAGCTTTGCAATAATTATTAACTTTAATCATCATAGCAGCACTATGAATCAAAAACTATTTTCATAACAATTTTACTGAAGATAAAAGTGGGGGGAGAGAAATTAAGAAAGTTTCCCAAGGTTGGGATTTGTTCTCCATTTAAGTGCCTTCACAGCTTCACCATGCTGTTTTTCCATACTAAAGAAGCTACCTTTCCATATTAATGAATCTCTGCCAATGCAGCTCATTTTTTTGTAGGCCTTTGAATTACTGTGCTAGGTACTCATCTACACTTTCTTACAGACTTACCTTTGTGACTTCAGGGAGGCATTTTGACAGGGATCACATCTTTCCTGAGAGT
Organism: Tursiops truncatus; assembly: GCF_011762595.2. Classification (NCBI taxonomy): domain Eukaryota; kingdom Metazoa; phylum Chordata; class Mammalia; order Artiodactyla; family Delphinidae; genus Tursiops; species Tursiops truncatus. The sequence goes on along the minus strand of NC_047055.1, from coordinate 22,093,686 downwards.
TACTCTTTATGGTTTTGTTTTCTCTTCTCTTCTAATGAAGGCAACCACTCCTATAGGCAAACTAGTGAATACCGCTTATATAACCAATTGGCTGACTAGGGTACAGACCCAGAAATGTGGTGTTGCCAACTCTGTTTTAATAAAACTTGACATTTAACCCTAGAGACCCATAATGGTAGCATTCCAAAGACAACGTCTTTGTTGATGCACACATCTTGTTGAGAATTTTTGCCAAGAATATAATTTCACCATTGTCTGTTTAAGCAACTCTTCTGCTGATATATTTATCCATTCTCCAAAATCTACAAATAAGTATGTTTATTTATAAATTTCATGATCACGTGTTTATGTTCATAATAAAGAAAATTGTTTAGTCAAATACTATCTAGAAAAAGATACTATCTAGAATATGATTGTTCACAATATTCTCTAGTAATCTCTTTAGTACTGATGAGCTGGGTGAAATGGAGCATATATGTAAGGCAGGTTTAAGTCTGCTCTGATTCAGAAATAAGGCATAGAACCAAGTGAATGTCTACTGATATCACTAGAGCTAGCTAAGTAATTTCCAAGATGAATAATTGGCATAATTGAGTTCATTTAAAAGGATGGGAAGGACAATAAAACTCCTCTTCAGTGACTGAATATACTTCTATCATTAATTACCTGTAGATTTGTAACCACTTGGCAAACCTCTGTAGTTATAGTACTAAAAGTATGCTGTGGCAAAAACATATCATACAACATTTTTTAAAGATGATATAGGTTTAGAGAACTCAAAGATATAATTTAACTGATTTTGAAAATATTTCAAATTTCAGAAATTAAGACTCATGAGAATAGGTGGAAAGAACTAAGCTTATTTGGGCTGAGGTAGAGGTCTTTTATACAGAGAACACTATATATCTGTCTTCCATTTCCACTGACAGCAGAGCAAAAATAAAAGAGCTAAAACCACAGGATTATGGATTATCTAAAATAAACAATCAGTTGAGGCACTGGAAGTGTTAGTGATGTGAAGTCAATTTCTTTAAGGAGGAATTAAGCACAGTGAATAATAAAGTAAAATAAATTTTAAATATTGAAGGGTAGAATATTATTTTTAACTATAGTGTAAAGGGGGGCTTTACTAAAGTACTGAAACATTTAAGAATCTGAGGATATCTTCTAGTGATAACATGAAATTTGAAATCTGTGGTACTCAGACTTGCAGAGAAACTTACCTTGAAAATGTAAAGGATCCTTGTAGTGAGATTTCTGAGAACAAGAGAGTCTGTGCTATCACTTGGAGCTGCCATATGTAAGGCAAATAGAGACAACACATTTTGCTTCATTGCACTTTGAAGGCACTCAGATAAGCAGGCCATTTTCTCACTGAGACTGAAAACCTCTTCACCACTTGTCATCTTAAATACCCATTTGGTAAGAGAGTAAGATAATGTTTTCACATTTAGTGTTTTCTCAAAATTTACACACAGCCTGGCATTCTGAGAGTCAATGGGAACATTTATTTAATTCATGATGTCTAAATAATTACCTAAGGGAAAAATGTGCTTAGAGTATTTTAATTTAAAAATATGCTAGAGATTTCATGTATTGTATTTTGTATATGTGTAGCCTATGAGCCTGTGAGTATTTGCCTGTGCTAGTAGAAGATTGCTAGTTTTTTAAAACAAATACAATTTCTGACTCAATAAAGAAATTATGTATCTATTAGATTTACCATGGATGTAAAAAAAATTAAACCCAAGAGAACAGAACTTACAGTGGTTCATAAGTGCTATTTCCTACTGTTAAGTTAATGTTTTATGACATCATTATGCAACTTTTTCACTCCCATTGGAGAATTGTCCTCTCTTCTCTCTTCTTGAATAAATAGCCTGAAACAATATACTCTGATAACTGTTCTGGCTGAAAATCATATCTGCACCCTGTTGAGAAATATAGTCCAATTTAAATTAGTATTTCCAGTAAATATACAAAAACACTTTCCAAAACATCTTTCAGGGAAGCTACATCACCAAATGATGTATTTTCTAAGTAAGGCAGACCAATTTATATTCAAGTCATTTTGCCATTCCATTAAACTTTACATCATATGGCATTTTCTTCAAAAGAAATGGGACAAAGGAAAAGAGACACACTGGAAAGGAAATAGTAACTATTTTCCTTTGTATTATATATTTTGTTCCTTATATTTTGCTTTGATGGTAAAACAGACTTTTCTTTTTACTCTATAAAGGATAAATATGGAGGTACATTTTGGATAATATTGTGAATCTGCATGCAATATTGATTCATTTGATTCAACAGACATAGAACAAATGCTGAAGCAGCAAGATGTTTTATAGTTTATTAATGACAATGATAATTCAACAAACATTTATTGATCTCCTATGGTTGCCAGCCTCTTATTCTTATCATTAGTTATACAGGGATGAAGGAGATAGGCAGGGTCCCTGATCTCATGGAACTTATCTTCTATAAGGACTGGGATGGGGAGGTTAGAGGAAGCTACAAAAATCTGAAAAAAATCAATAAAAAAATTTTTATAGTGAAAATTTTTATGAAGAAAGTGAAATAAGGTAATTTAAAAGAGATATCCTTGGGTGATGATAAAGAGATTTTTGAGAACAGGAGGCTTATCTGAGGATGTGGTATTTGAATTGAACCTTTACGATAAAATGGAACCAACCTCATAAATATGTAGAGCCAGAGTTTTTCAAGTGGAAGAGACTGTAAGTGCAAAGGCCCTGAAGCAGGAGTTAGCTTTGTGCATTCAAGAAACTTAAGAATTCAACAAATGCCATTGGGAAAACTGGATATCTACATGCTGAAAATGAAGTTGGACACTTACCTTACACCATGTATAAAAACGAACTCAAAATGGGTCAAAGAGGGCTTCCCTGGTGGCGCAGTGGTTGAGAGTCCGCCTGCCGATGCAGGGGACATGGGTTCGTGCCCCGGTCCGGGAAGATCCCGCATGCCGTGGAGCGGCTGGGCCCGTGAGCCATGGCCGCTGAGCCTGCGCGTCCGGAGCCTGTGCTCCGCAACGGGAGAGGCCACAACAGTGAGAGGCCCGCGTACCACAGAAAAAAAAAAAAATGGGTCAAAGATTTAAATGTAAGCGCTAAAACTATACAAAACTTGGGGAAAAAAGGGGGGAAGAGCTGTATGACATTGGATCTTTTTTTTTTTCTAATAGTTTTTATTTATACATAGTTATTAAATTTTATCAGTGCTTTTTCTGGTTCTATTACAGTAATTGTATAGTTTTTCTCCTTTAGTCTATTGATATGGTAAGTTATATTGATTGATTTTCTGATGTTGAATCATCTTTGCTTTCCTGGAGGTAAAACTTTCTTAATAGTGTCTTATCATTTTTGTAATATTGATGATGATGAATAGATTGGCCTCATTATATATATATTTATATATTTATAAATTTATTTATTTATTTTTTGCTACGTTGGGTATTCATTGCTGTGCATGGGCTTTCTCTAGCTGCGGCGAGCAGGGGCTGCTCCTCGTTATGGTGTGCAGGCTTCTCATTGTGGTGGCTTCTCTTGTTGCAGAGCACGGGATCTAGGCACGCAGGCTTCAGTAGTTGTGGCTCGAGGGCTCTAGAGTGCAGGCTCAGTAGTTGTGGCGCCCGGGCTTAATTGCTCCACTTCATGTGGGATCTTCCCAGATCATTGGCAGGCAGTTTCTTAACCACTGCGCCACTGGAGAAGTCCCTCACTATATATATATATATATATATATATATATATTTACTTTTAAGAATAGCAGCTTTGGGCTTCCCTGGTGGCGCAGTGGTTGAGAGTCCGCCTGCCGATGCAGGGGATGTGGGTTCGTGCCCCGGTCCAGGAAGGTCCCACATGCCGCGGAGCGGCTGGGCCCGTGAGCCATGGCCGATGAGCCTGTGTGTCCGGAGCCTGTGCTCCACAACGGGAGAGGCCACAACAGTGAGAGGCCCGCGTACAGAAAAAAAAACAAAAACAAAACAAAACAAACAGACAAGCAAAAAAAGAATAGCAGCTTTATTGAGATATAATTAACATATAAAGTTCACCCCTTAAAGTATACAATTCAGTGGTTTTTAGTATATTTACAGAGTTATGACATTGGATCTTGCAGTGATTTCTTGGATATGACACCAAAGCACAGGCAGCAAAAGAAAAAACGAGAAAATTGGACTTTATCAAAATCAAAAGCTTTTGTACATTAAAGGATACTAGGAACAGAGGTGAAAAGGCAACCCATGGAATGGGAAAAATATCATATATCTGATCAAGGATTAATGCAAAGAATAAAGAACTCCTACAACTCAACAACAAGAAGCAAACAACCCAAGAAAAAATGGGCCAAAGATTTTTTTTTTTTTTTTTTGCGGTACGCGGCCTTCTCACCGCCGTGGCCTCTCCCGTTGCGGAGCACAGGCTCCGCACGCGCAGGCTCAGCGGCCATGGTTCACGGGCCCAGCCGCTCCGCGGCATGTGGGATCCTCCCGGACCGGAGCACGAACCCCGCGTTCCCTGCATCGGCAGGCGGACTCTCAACCACTGCGCCACCAGGGAAGCCCTGGGCCAAAGATTTAAATAGACGTTTTTCCAAAGAAGATATAGAAATGGACAACAAGCACATAAAAAAGACATGATCAGCACCACTAATCACTAAGGAAATGAAAATCAAAGCCACAATGAGATATCACTTCTCATCCACTAGGATGTTTATTATAAAAACTAGTAAATAAAAAGTGTTGGCAAAGATGTGTAGAAATTGGAACCCTTTGTACATTGCTGGTGGGAATATAAAATGGTGTAGCCGCTGTGGAAAACAGGATGGTGCTTCCTCACAAAATTAAAAATGTAATTACTATTTGATCCAGCAATTCCGTTTCTGGGTACATGCCCAAAAGAAATAGAAGCATTTTCTTGAAGATAAAGTTGTTCACCCGCTTTCATAGCAGCATTATTTACAGTAGCTAAAAGGTAGAAAAATTCTAGTATCTATTTTATAGATGAATGGATAAAGAAAATGAGGTATATACATACAATGGCATATTATTCAATTCTAAAAAGAAAGGGAATTCTGACACATGGGACAACATGAAGGAACATTGAAGACATTATCCTAAGTGAAATAAGCCAGTCACAAAAATACAATGCCATATGATTCTAGTTACATGAAGTACCCAGAAAAGTCAAATTCAAGAGACAGGAAGAATGTTAGTTGCCAGGGGCTGGAAGGTAGTAAGAAAATTTTAGCTGGATGACTCCAATATTCTGTGTAAAAAGGTAAATGATATATTTTTGTTTGTAAGTAATTAAGAACAATCTGGAACATCATCATTTGTCAGTTTACCTAAGATCATCTTGCTTATATTTAAATTTGCACATTATAAAATGTTTAAATTAGTGACTTTGTTAATTGTCTTAAAGTGTTTTAAATCTCATAGCATCTTTTTTTCCAACAGTTATTCTTCAATTAATTATTTGGATAATATTAAATAACTTAAGGTATATACATTCATAAATAAATTTACCTATTTTTATACACTATGCTTTCCATTTATTCATACAAACATTTTTTGACTACTATAATCAGGATCAGACACATAATAGACACTCCAAAATATTGAACCTGAATCTAAAGTACTAAGAATGTCTTCTCTTGTTTACCTACAAAATATTATCACAAACCTAAGGAAAACGTTGTTTTAGTATGTATTTTAGTTAATATTGAACATGGCAGCCTGAGAATAATACCAAATTCATGAGTAGCATGACTTGTGCTCTGGACAATAATCTGAAGTTACAATCATCTGAATCTAGAGACATTAGTATATCTCCCCTTAGAATTTTATTATCTAAAAACTGAATATATATGTGAATATATATCTGATATATATTCATATATATTGAATACATATATGTGTATATGTGTGTATATATATATATATATATATATATATTAAGTGAACTGATAATTCCCTGTGAGTTTCCACTCAATTTTATAGTCTAGTATAAAACAGTCATGCTGTTTCTTATAAAATTAAACCACATGCTTTTGGTGTTTTCCAGAATACTGTATGACTACAAAATGTTAGTGTTGATGCATAAGACACAGGTAACTTTTAAATAAGCTTTTTGTGAAAAAAAAAGTTTTTCCTGAAAATCAATATGCCTGGCCTAAAGTGGAATTGGTCATTACAACATGTGGAGGTGAAATATTTAATATTTCATTGTTAAAAATACTGAGGTATTATATTTCTGTTAAGTTACTAAAGGAGTGGGAAGGAAGTGGGGTTGGGGGAGGGCGGTGGCACTCAGGAAGGAGATATTCTGATGATGAGATAGAAACAGTTCAGGGGATGAATTTTCAAAATAAAACTTGATTTTGTTTCGAAAATGTCAAGGTGAGGAAAAGCAATAGTTCTGGCCTTTTTAATTACATGAGAATGTCAGTCTGGCATATATTTATAGTTCCTTTCTTTCTCAATACAGATAAAAATATTTTGCTCATTAGGAGTATACAGCACTCTTTGGTTTCCTAGATGTCAGTTTAGAGGTGTATTTTTTCCCATTTTCCAGAGAGAAAATGGCTTTACACTCTGTACGAAATTTTTTCAAATTACAGAGCAAGATGGCAGACTAGGAAGCCCCATACTCTCCTTCTTCCCACAGGGACCCCAACTCAACAGTACACTCAGGAATACACCAGGGCTTCCCTGGTGGCGCAGTGGTTGAGAGTCCGCCTGCCGATGCAGGGGACACGGGTTCGTGCCCCGGTCCGGGAAGATCCCACATGCCGCGGAGCGGCTAGGCCTGTGAGCCATGGCCACTGAGCCTGTGCGTCCGGAGCCTGTGCTCTGCAACAGGAGAGGCCACAACAGTGAGAGGCCCGCGTACCACAAAAAAAAAAAAAAAAAAAAAAAAAAGAATACACCAAAAAATTCCCTCTGTGAGAAAAGCAGAAACAAGTTAAATGACTTCTGTTCTCCATGCTGCATTAAAACATATAGCAAAATTCATGGTACTCACTTGCCATATTGCTTCCCCCCAGTATGCTACAATTGAAAGGACATTCCCAGCTTCCCCTGGAGTCCTTCTGATAAAGAAGTAAAATGACAAATGTGTAAATATAACTATAACAATTAAAATATGTTTAAGCACTCACATTATAAAGTATGTTAATGGATATACTATATATATATACACACACACACACACACACACACACACACAATAAATGATGTTATTTTTTACACCAATAACAAAGTATGTGTGGACAGGGAAAAATACAAGAGGAGCGTTTTTTATGCGATTGTAGTTAAGTTTCTATCAACTTCAAATAGATTATTATAACTATAAGATATTTTATGTAAGCTCCATGGCAACCACAAAGAGTATAACAATAGAAGGTACATTAAAAAAAATGAGAAAGATACCAAAGCGTGTCACTTCAAAAAAATAAATGAAATAGAAAGGCATCAGGAGATGGAAAAAGGAACAAAATTTACAAGACAGAAAACAATAAACAGAATGACAAGAGTAAGTCCTACCCTATTAGTAACTACTTTTTAATGCAAATGGATCATTGCAACTAACTAGACTAGATATAATCTTTGAAAGTTCTAGACTAATAAGAACTGGCCTTGATCTGATAAGAGCATAAGAAACAAGACATTTAAAACGTCTTTCATTTAATATAGTCTCAGTTTGTATTTTTAAGATGTCATATTCTTCAGTGGGCACCAACTTTGTTTATATATGTGGATAGATAGATATATTTTATTGGAATATATATGTATTACAGTACAAGATATAAAAATATTTGGGGAAAGGGAAAAGAGGGAGAAATTCATTAATAATCTCTCTGTTATAACAAAATCACTATTGATATTTTCTTCTCGGTATTTTCTAGTTATACATATAATTCAGTTGCATATGCAACTTTATATAATTTTCCACTAAAAATTATGCCATTACAATATAGTCTTCATAGTTAATTTTAATGAAGAGAGCTTTTTTATAGTATAATATTGCCTATATTTTTGTAAACACATTCAAGTTCAGTTTTGAAAGATGTGGAGTATAAATGAATAAGTAAATAAGCAAACACATCACTTAAGAGCTGTACAATATTCCATCATGAATGCAATGCCATTAACTTGATCACTTATCAGTAATTGAGAAAATTAGTTCTCTTTTTTTCACTTATATAATTTTAAGGAATATTTTGCTGCAAATTATTTTTTCAACATCCTGCACTATCTCCTTTGATTAGGTTTGCACAATTAGAATTTCTGGATGGAAGGACTCGAACATTTCCATGGCTCTTGATGATAGATACTAAAACTTTGATTCCCAAAAGTTCGGAGGCAGCATTTCTTGACAGTACTCCTGTACAAGTAGGCTAATTTTCTGGACACACCAGTAAATGGAAAAGGAGACTTTAGATATTTCAGTAATGCTAAGGCTTTGAATTCCTGAGGTCACTATTTGTTATCCACAATATTGTGCCTGCATAATGAAACCTGATAACCTATTCTGACCCCTTATATCCTCCCATAAACTTTCTCCCCCACTCCTCAATACTTGAATGGTGATGAGGAATTTTGGTGGTAGTGATAGGTTTTCTCCATCCCTTCCTTTATTTCTTCTTTCTTTTGTGTGAGATAAATTTTCTACTAGTATTATATAGGGATGTGTTATGTAAGTGCAAAACAATTATATTTTACTTTTTAAGTCCATCGACCCTATGGCAGAGAATGGTACTCACAGTAACTGAGCCTGTATTTCCTAAACAATAAACACGTGTGGGCTAGGGATATTTGTTATGATGAAATGCAAATAAAAAGAGAGAAATAAGGCCGTATTATTTCAATAATAGAGCTTTCCACCTTTAAAGCCTGCTGGAACTTCTGCAAATGTATAATCTAAATGTTACTAGACTTCCAATGATAGCTGATGCTGTGAACTATGTCTGGTTTGGCTTCATTCCTCATAGTGTCTATGACAGAACCTCTGAAGCCATGGTAGAGCAGAAAACCTATGAAATAATCCGGTTGTCCAGATAGCCCAGGCCTTAAGTCTCTGTCACACACCCTTGGGAATTAAGACAAACCGATTTAATAACCAGTTTCAAACTGGGCAAAAAAAATGATTATACAATGTATAACAAAACCAGTTTATTCACAGCAAAACCGATCATCATTCAATACTACATTTAGATAAAATACTTTAGACTAAAGTGAGTTATCTAGCCTTTAAGTTAGTCATATTTTTTAAAAATCTGTAAATATCTTGTCTTCAAACACTAAGCTAACTGCTTTATACATCTAACTTTCCAGTGTAAACCGGCCTTTACCAAAATGATAGCTCTAGCATATTAGATGAAGGCTGGACTCAGAGATCATTTAGTCTATTCCCCCACATTTTATAGGTAAAGAAATTAGAAGTACCGTATGTTACCTAGGGTATTCAAAATCACGCAGCTGGTAAGTGGAAGAAAAGAGGTAGGAAAACAGGTCTCTCATCTTCCAGTTAAAAGGCCTTTCCATTATCCTCCCACTTCCGCCTCTCCACCCACCACAAGTTTGTTAGTGGCACACTTTCATCCCTTGGCCACTTTCTAATCTCAGCGGGGATTGAGTAGTGATGGATTAATTAGATAAACTAATTCCTACTAATGGATGTATTATTCATTCATCAATTTACATTGTTAGTTGTTAGGCCCCTGAGACACAAAGTAAAATAGGGTCTAAATCTGACTGCCCTAGAGAAACTCAAAGTCTAGTGGGGGAAACGTAATTACAGTAATGTGATAAGTGCTATAATAAAAGTTGTATGAGATCCTGAGGGAGAAGAAAGGAGAAAGCTCCCTAACACCTGTTTTGGATGGAGGGGGCATATGTTGGGGGGGGGATTCAAAGAGGAACTGACGCTTGGATTGAAGTTAGATTACTTCCAATAATTTATGGATCCAGCATTACACATATTTTGTGCAGGGTGCAGAAATGCAGTTTCTGAGCCCACCATTTTCTAGGCCACAAAAGAGCTTTTTCTTTATTTTTTACCACTTCTCCAAGGGTCCCCTCCATGAATGAAACCAGGCTCACCCCTAACAATTAGGTTGCCTGACCCTGCAACCCTCTTGAATAGTGATGTTATGTTTCCCTCTCATATTCCATATGCCTCTGGAGGTTGGGTGTTTCCCTTGGTCCCTTTGATATTTTGAGACCTAAAGGCGCCAACATCTTGAAAACAGAAAAGTTGAACAACAGCAAAAAATTCTGTTCCTTTGAGACACATGCTACCGAGTTCCCCACCTGCTTACTCTGCCCACATTGCGTTTAGTAACGAGTTTATCATATGGTTTACAGTTTTTCTTCCATCTCTATTTCAGACATTATTCATGATGACTTTCAAGTGCCTCAGTTCCTCGATCTCCTTATCTTCAGTGAGTTCTCAATCTTCTTTCGGCAACCCATTCTCCTGGTCATACCCTGGACCTTATCATTCCCTATAATTGCCACCCCCACCATCACTGCTTTCTGACCAAAATTTCACTTTCATGGCCCACAATCCGGTGATCCCTCTACTCTATCCCATTCCATCAGACCTCTTTTTAATTCACTCTCCTCCATATCCAGCTTTGATTCCACGGTTCATAATTTTAGTAACACTCTTTACCAAAACTCTAAACTCACTTGCCTTCTGTCTTTCATTGACACCAGTTGACAGAGTACTAAACTGGATGAGCCTTGACACTTACATTTTATATACCTGAATCTCAGTATCACTGCTTGAGAGATCTACCAAAGGGAAGATAGATATCTGTAAATTTATGATCACCACCCTTCCTTTCACAGCCAAACTTCCCAAAGGGGGAAAATGCCTTTGTTTCCTCAATTCCCACCTATTTTTTATTTGTCCGATCTGGATTCGACCAAACATATTTTGCTTAATATCACCAACGACTTCTAGATCACTAAGTAAATAGACATTTCTTGGTTCTCAAATGTTGCTTGACCTCTCAGCAACATTTGATACTGTTGCACATTCATTGTTTCTTGAAACATTCTCTTCTTTGACTTACAAGACACAGTGCTCTCTTGGTTTTCTTCTTACTTATATGGCTGTTCCATCTCTATCTGTTTTTCACTCATCCCTGGCTACCTGGATCTTAGTAAGTGGTGTTCCTCAACGCTTGATTTTTTGCCCTCTTCTCTTCTCATGCTTTACTCTCTTCTAAAATAATCTCATCTGTGCCCTAAGACTTTAATGGTTACAAATGAATATCTCAATCTTAGCCTTTTTCTTTGAGTGCCAGACAGTGTATCCAACTGTCTCCTTAGTACGTCCTCTTGTCATCTCAAACTCAACATAATATAAAACCGAATTAATGATGTCCACCATCTGACGATATCCATTACCCTTCCCAATATTCCCTATCTGGTGAATGGCGTGTCCAGCCATTCAGTAACATCAAGCCAGAAAACTGACAGTCTTTCTTGACCCTTTCTTCTCCTTTAGCCTCAGTATTTCATCAGTTACGAAGTCCTGGGAATTTTTCTACACCTCTAGAATGTGCTCACTAAGACTTGGAGAATTTGCCTCTTTTATGTCTCTTTAATCTGTCATCTTAGCTCAAGCTACCATTCTCTCTTTCCTAGATTATTTATATAGCTTCTTAACTGATATACTTGATTACACCTTGTTCTAATTCTGGAAATGTTATGGAGTTAAAACCAGCATGATTTAGTGATTGGATGCAGAGATGGAGGAAAGAGGAGTCCCAGATGATGTCCACGTTTTTTATTTGAATGACTGGATAGGTGATGTTTCTAGTCATTGAGATGGAGAATACAGGAAGAGGATGAGTTTTGGACTTCAAAATAATCTGTGTGTTGGTGGTGGTTGAAGACATAGGGTTAGATGAGACCACCTAGAGAGTGTAATAGAAGTGGAAGGAAAACCAAAGCTTGGGAAGTAGGACTACTATTTTCAGTCACATATTTTTCTAAACTTTCAATAACACTTTAAGGAGCAAAAACAATGCTAGAGATTTCCATCATTAGGTATTCTTGTGACATATAGATTCTTCAACAGATGAGTTTTTTTGTTAGATGACTTAGATAAGTGCTAGTTTAATGTCTGTCTTTTCTAGTTAACCACAAACTGTAGAAGGACAGTGCCATGACTAGGAAAAAAATTCCAACAATGTGACCGCTTTTACTTAAAAATCATAAGTATTAATTTCAAATGAGCCTGACAGTCCTACTGAGTTTTCCTAGTCAATTGTTTTTGCTCACTTTTCTGGATGACTTATCTCACCTCAAATGTCTGTCACTTCCTCCAACCCTCTTCCATCTCAGATGATGAAATTATTTGTGATTTTACAGGGAAATTGAGGCAATGAGAAGAGAACCATCCAACAATCCCAACCTTAAATCTTCCAAACTACTTCTATGCCCCATTACAATTTTATCCTGTTATTATGGAGGAACTATCCTTGCATCTTGATAAAGACAATCATTCCGTCAGGTACTAGATCTCACCCCTCTCATCTACATGAAGTTTTTCTCTCATTTGTCTTTTCCTACTCCTTAATAAATTGCCCCCCTCCTGCTTAATTGCCAACGGCTTATAAACGTGTCACAATCCCTCCTATCCTGTACACCACTCCAGCTACCACCATGTATGTCTGCTCCTCTTTTGAGAAAATATCTTTGAACAAATTGTCTACATAAGTACTCTTACTTTTTCATCCTCCCATTCTCACTCTCATTCACAACACACAGAATAGTTAATAAAACATAAAGAGACAATTTAACAAATATTTACAAAGCAATAACTAATGTAACCACAACCCAGGTAAAAAAGTAGAATCATACAGTACCCCAGAACTACTTCCCTGTCTCCCAATATCTGGTCCTTCCCTATCAAAGCATCACTCCTCCTTAGAGGTATATCACTATCCTGAGTTTTATGAGAATAACTTCTTTGCTGTGCATTATAATCTTACCACATATGTATGCATCCCTAAATAATATGGTTTGCTTTTGCCTGTTTTTAAAATATAAATATAAATGGAAATTCATGGTATTCTTTTTTCTTCTTTTGTTTGATATTTTCTTTGTGAAATTCATCTATGACAACATTGTAGTTTGTTTATTCTCATTGCTGTATAGTGTTCCACTGTATGAATATACCAAAATTAATGTATCTATTTTCTTGTTGATGAACATAGGATTATTCCTATTTTGGGTTTATTACAAAAAAAGCTACTATCAACATTCTTGTACATGTGTCCAGGTACACATGTACATGACTCTCTCTCTGGAGCGTAATATAATTAGGAATGGACTTGCTATATCATACATATGTGTATCTTAAAACTTGCCAGGTAATGTCAGTTTTCCAAAGTATTTGTACCAAACTGTACTTTCATCAGAACTATACAATAGTTCCCTTTGCTGTGCATTCTTGCCAACATTTAATATTTAATATTCTCAATCTCTTTAATTTCTTTCAGTTTGGCGGCTGAGTTATAATGTTTGATTGTAATTTAAAGTTCATTTATATAATAACTACACAGTTGAACATCTTTTTATGTATTATTGGGGGCCATATGTTTGTCTTCTTTTATGAAATACCTGTCCAGATTTCTTGGTAGTCTTGTTCTTATTTGTATTACTTCTTTATATATTCTGGATACTAATCCTTACTGGTTTTACGTTTTAAAAATATCTCTACTACTTGGTGGCTTATTTTTCACTCTCATTTAGGAGTTATCTCATTAAATGAACAGAAATTATTAGTTTCAATATAGTTGACTTATTTAATTAGCCAGAATTGATTTTCAGTGTATCATGTGAAGTTAGGGACTAATTTTATTTTTTTCCATATGGATACTCAGTTTTCACAGCACCAATTATTAATAACACTTTTTACTACTGCTCCACAATGCCACACCTGTAATATCTATTATGCTTCATTGGTTTGTTTTTCTTTTATTTGAGGAGGGGCTGTTTTTTGTTTCAACTGTTGAATCTTTAGTGACCGAAATTTTGTGTGATGTTTCATAGACGTTTAATAAATGTTTGTTGAATTAATAAATAAATGAATAAAAGAAGACTATCCACTGGTAAAATTGGAATCATATCAGTGCATATTTATCATAATTCAATTACCCCAGGGGAAATTGACTATAAAAGGTAAATATTATACCTACACCATTATAATATGACTATTGTTTATATACTGAAGAAATAATTGGTATTGATAAATGACTTTCTTAAGGAAACATCAAAGTGTATCATCAATGTTAATTAACCTCATATTATCACAGAACAGAGTATCCTCATTAGGAGATTTAGATACAGACTGGGCATATGTTAGATTCTACATACATGTTGATCAATCCTTAATCAAATTGTTTGGGGAAATTTTGATTCTGGACCTAAAAACAATGAGGCTCATAAAACAAAATTTTAAAGTGATTATTAGATACTTAGAACCTGAAAGTTCATCAAATTTACTCCTTTTATTTTACAGTTGAGGAAAGCAGCCAAGAGGGCAAAATGATTTAAACACAGTATAGCTTTCTTCTTCTCCTCCTCCTCCTTGTCCTCCTCTTCCTCCTTCCCCTCTTCCTCCTCTCCTTTTCTTTCTCCTTTTTCTTTTAATTACTATACTACTACTTGTATAATTTGATTTCTAACAGATTGCCCTTGAAGTCTATAAACTGCTGCATACATATTTTAAAATATATTTCCAAAGCTCCAGATCTACATGGATGTATAACTGGTCTACAACATAGTAATCCTAAAACAATATTTTAAAATTAAAATCTCATTATAAAACATCAACCACAGCGCTCTGTATTTATACTGCAACTTTGTAATGCTATTTTGTTTATCTCATGACCAGTCTATCTCTCCTCTCCTTATAAAATTTTAGTGTGTCATTTGTTAACACTTCTTGCTTGTAGCGTAATCTCTTCCTGGATGCAGTGCTAACTGTATTTTTGGGTTAACTTTGCATTCTAGCTTAATTGGCTCTACTTGAATTTGAAGTGGTGCAGTTTGGAATCTGCTAACAATTTAAAGCTCCTTTTCAAAGGTTTAAAAGGAAGACAAAAAGGAATGAGCTTATCCAAAGTTGGCATTCAGTAACTTCATACTGTATTTAAAAACTTGGCTATGGCATGCTGCAACTAAAAGCCTGCATGCCACAACGAAGAAGCCCGCATGCTGCGACTAAGACCAGGCACAACCAAAATAAATAAATAAATAAATATTGAAGGGGAAAAAAAAACAAAAAAAAAACTTGACTCTGTATAGTGAGGTAGAAAAGTCACTTCATACCTTCTTAAATATGAGAGGAAAGTATAATGGAAAATAGCAGAGAAAAACGTCGTCTCTCTCTTTCTCCATCTTTCTCTCTGTCATCCTCCAATAAAAAAAGCATCACATAGGAATCAAGTATAGAAAGAGTTCATTGATCCCTTACTTCTATTTTTTTTCATGTTTTGTATGCCATTTCAAAATCTGTGGTGTCAGGCACTAAACAGTATCTTCTTGGTCTGCATGCACATATTAATTAACATTGCATAGTGTTTTTAAAAGTTTGTCACAACAAAGCATCTTCTTCAAACCCCACCCCTTTCTTCTCTTCTCAGTGGCATCATTTGAGATTGTGCTGCTCTCCTTTGTTATCTCCCATTTCTATTCCTTCACTAGTGGAGTCTAAAATATAGAATTTGGATGGTGTAAGGGTCCAATTTCTAGCTGAGTTCAGAAATCCTGCCTAGGAGTGATTTTAGCAAAATGGTGAAATAGGAGTTTTCAGACTTCATCTCCCTACAGAAACATCAATTTTGACAACAACTTATGGGTGATAGTACCTTTGTGGGGGCATAGGAGTTCAGGAGAGAGGTCCCAGAGTTGTGTTGGAGCAAAAAAGTCTGAGAATATATGCACTGAAGGGAGTTACAATAATAGTTTCACTTTGCTCACCACATCCCTCCACGAAGGCAGCACAGATCAGTACCAGGGAGACTGTCTCAGCCTGAAGTTTCTCATAAAGGAAAGTGAGAGTGTAGTGAGTGTCTGGTTTCCCCCATCGTTTTGATAAAGGGGTCAATTCATTAAGAAGACATACAAGTGTAAATATATGTACACCTAACATGGAACACCTAAATATATAGAAAAGATTAACAAAGCTGAAGGGATAAATGGACATCAATAAAATAATAATAGGGAACTTCAGTGCTCCATTTTCAACAATGGATAGATCATCCAGACATAAAAGGAATAAAAAAACCAGCAGACTTGAACACTATAGGGCAAATGGACCTAAGAGACATACACACAGACTATTCTATCCAATAGCACCAAAATACACATTCTTCTTAAGTACAGATGGAATATTCTCCAGGAAAAATCATATGTTAGGTCAAAAGCAAGCTTTGACAAATTTAAGAAGATTGAAATCATAGCTAGCATATTTTCTGATCACAATGATATGAAACTAAAAATAACAGAAGGAAAACTGAAAAATTCACAAAACCTGGAAATTAAACAACACATGACTAAACAATTAATGTGTCAAGAAGAAATAAAAAGGCAAATAAGACTGTATCCTGAGACAAATGAAAATGAAAACATAACATACCAAAACTTATGGGATGCAACAGAAGCAGTTCTTTTTTCTTTTCTTTTTTGAATTTTCTTTTTTTATACAGTAGGTTCTTATTAGTTATCTATTTTATATATATTAGTGTATATATGTCAGTCCCAATCTCCCAATTCATCCCACCACCACCCCCACCTCCGCTTTCCCCCCTTGGTGTCCATACATTTGTTCTCTACATCTGTGTCTCTATTTCTGACTTGCACACTGGTTCATCTGTACCATTTTTCTAGATTCCACATATATGTGTTAATATACGATATTTGTTTTTCTCTTTCTGACTTACTTCACTGTGTATGACAGTCTCTAGGTCCGTCCACTTCTCTACAAATGACCCAATTTCATTCCTTTTTATGGCTGAGTAATATTCCATTGTGTATATGTACCACGTCTTCTTTATCAATTCATCTGTCAGTGGGCATTTACGTTGCTTCCGTGATCTGGCTATTGTAAATAGTGCTGCAATGAACATTGGGGTGCATGTGTCTTTTTGAATTATGGCTTTCTCTGGGTATATGCCCAGCAGTGGGATTGCTGGGTCATATGGTAATTCTATTTTTAGTTTTTTAAGGAACCTCCATACTGTTCTCCATAGTGGCTATATCAATTTACATTCCCACCAACAGTGCAAGAGGGTTCCCTTTTCTCCACACCCTCTCCAGCATTTGTTGTTTGTAGATTTTCTGATGATGCCCCTTCTAACCAGTGTGAGGTGATACCTCATTGTAGTTTTGATTTGCATTTCGCTAATAATTAGTGATGTTGAGCAATGTGCCTCTTGGCCATCTGTATGTCTTCTTTGGAGAAATGTCTATTTAGGTCTTCTGCCCATTTTTGGATTGGGTTGCTTGTTTTTTAATATTGAGCTGCATGAGCTGTTTATATATTTTGGAGATTAATCCTTTGTCCGTTGATTCATTTGCAAATAATTTCAACCCTTCTGAGGGTTGTCTTTTTATCTTGTTAATAGTTTCCTTTGCTGTGCAAATGTTTTAAGTTTCATTAGGTCCCATTTGTTGTTGTTTTTTTTTTTAGTTTCCATTACTCTAGGAAGTGGGTCAAAAAAGATCTTGCTGTGATTTATGTCAAAGAGTGTTCTGCCTATGTTTTCCTCTAAGAGTTTTATAGTGTCTGGCCTTACATTTAGGTCTTTAATCCATTTTGAGTTTATTTTTGTGTATAGTGTTAGGGAGTGTTCTAATTTCATTCTTTTACATGTAGCTGTCCAACAAAAGCAGTTCTAAGAGTAAAGTATATAGTAATAAATGCCTACCATAAGAGAAGACAAAAATTTCAAATAAACAACCTAATTTTAAACCTCAGGGAATTAGACAAGAACAAACTAGGCCCAAAGTCAACAGAAGATAGGAAATAAAAAAGATTAGAGCAAAGTAAATGAAATAGAAACTAGAAAGACAATAGAAAAAATCATTGCAAATAAGAGTTGGTTTTTCGAAATGGTAAGCAAAATTGACAAACCTTTATCTAAACTAAATATGAGATAAAAAGAAGAGGACTCAAATGAATGAAATAATAAATGAAAAAGGAGATATTAAAAATGATACCACAGGGGCTTCCCTGGTGGCGCAGTGGTTGAGAGTCCGCCTGCCGATGCAGGGGACGCGGGTTTGTGCTCCAGTCTGGGAGGATCCCACATGCCATGGAGTGGCTGGGCCTGTGAGCCATGGCCGCTGAGCCTGCGCTCCGCAGCGGGAGAGGCCACGGCAGTAAGAGGCCCGCGTACCGCAAAAAAAAAAAAAGTGATACCACATAAGTATAAAGGATCATAAGAGGCTACTGTGAACAATTATATTTAAACAAATTGGACGACCTGGAAGAAATGGATAAGTTCCTACAAGCATATGACCTACCGAAACTGAATTACAAAGAAATAGAAAATCTGAACAGATCAATAATAAGGAGATTTACTAAATAAACAAAAACCTACCAACAAAGAAAAGTTCAGGACCAGATGGTTTCACAGCTGGATTCTACCAAATTTTTAAAGAATTAATGCCACTCTTTCTCAAACTCTTCCAAAAGATGAATATGGGGGAACACTCCCAAACTCGTTTTACAAGGCCTGCATTAGCCTCATACCAAAGCCAGATAAGGATACTACAAGAAGATGTAATTACAGGCCAATATTCCTGATGAACATAGACGTAAAAGTCTTCTACAAAATACTAGGAAACAGAATTCAGCAGCACATTAAAAGGAGCATACACCATGATAAATTAGGACGTAATCCTGAGATGCAAGGATGATTCATCATATGCAAATCAATAAGCATGATACTACACACTAACAGAACAATGGAATAGATTCATATAGTCATCTCAATAGAAGCAGAAAAAATTTTTTTTGAGAAAATTCAATGTCCTTTCATGATAAAAACTTGCAACAAATTAGGTATAGAAAGAATGTACATCAACATCATAAAGGCCATATATGACAAGCCCACAGTGAACATCATACTCAACAGTGCAAAGCTGAAAACTTTTCTTGTAAGATTAGGAACAAGACAGGAGGCCCACTTTCAATACTTCTATTCAACATAGTACTGGAAATCTTAGAGCAATTAGACAAGAAAAAGAAAAGGCATCCAAATCTGGAAGAAAGAAGTAAAATTTTCTCTATTTGCAGATGATATGACCTTATATATAGAAAACCCTGAAGATTCCACCAAAAAACTGTTATATCTAATAAACAAATTCAGCAAAGTCACAAAATATAAAATCAACATACAAAAATAAGTAGTGCTTATATACATTAACAATGAATTATCCAAAAAAGAAATTAAAGAAACAGTCCCATTTATAATAGCATAAAAGTTAACAAAATAGTTTGGAATAAATGTAACCAATGTGGTGAAAGATCTGTACACTGAAAACTATAAAGTACTGATGAAAGAAATTGAAGAAGATATTAGTAATTGGAAAGATATCCCATGTTAATGGATTGATAGAATTAATATTGTTAAAATATACATACTACCCAAAGCAATCTACAGATACACTGTAAGTCCCATCAAAATTCCAGTGACAGTTTTCACAGAAATAGAAAAAAACAATCCTAAAGTGTGTATGGAACCACCAAAGACTCTGAATAGCCAAAGCATCTTGAATAAGAAAAATAAAGCTGAAAGCATCACACTTCCTGATTTCAAAACATATTCCAAACTACAGTAATCAAAACAGTATGGTACTGGCATAAAAATAGACAAATAGACCAGTGGAACAGTATAAATATCCCAGAAATAAATCCACACATTTACAGTCTTCAACAAGGGTGTCAAAATCACACAAAGAATAAAGGAGTAGTCTCTTCAATAATAATGTTGGGAAGACTGGGTAGTAATGTCTAGAATAATGAAATTGAATGCTTATCTCATACCATATACAAGAGTAAACTCAATATGTATTAAAGACTTAAACAAAAGACCTGAAATTGAAAATTTCTAGAAGGAAACTTAGGAAAAATGCTTCTTGACATTGGCCTGGGCAATGACTTTTTTTATATGATCTCAAAATCACAGACAACAAAAGCAAAAATAGACAAGTGGGATTGCATCAAACTAAAATGCTTCTATACAGCAAAGGAATCAATAAATAGATAAGACAATCTATTGAATGGGAGAAAATATTTTCAAGCAATACCTCTGGTAAGGAGGTAAAACCCAAAATATATAAGGAATTCAAAGAACTCAATAGTAAAGAACAAACAAACCCCCCCAACAACAAAAACCAAACCAAACCAACAATAAAAATAACAAATAAAAACAAAAATATAACAAACCAAAAAACCCCAATAACCTGATTTTTATAATGGGCAAATGACCTGAATAGCCATTCCTCTGAAGAAAACATATAAATGGCCAACAGTTATAGGAAAAGGTGCTCAACATCACTAATCATTAAAGGAGTGCAAATCAAAAAACACAATTTTAAAAATTCTAACTTTTTGAGGTGATGGATGTGTTAACCTTTTCGCATTAATCATTTTGCAATATATGTATATATATATATATACACACTTATATATATGTGTGTATATATACATATGTAATCACTAGGTTGCACACCTTAAACTTACACAATGTTATATGTCAATCTTGTATTAATAAATCTGGAAGGAAAAACAAAACAATGAGATATCACCTCATACCTGTTAGAATGGCTGTTATCAAAAAGACAAAAGATAGCAAGGGTTGGCAAGAATGTGGAGAAAGTAAACTCTTGTGCACTGTTGGAGGGAATGTAAATTGGTACAGACATTATGGAAAACAGTATGGAGTTTCTTCAAAAAATTAAAAATAAAACTACCATATGATCCAGGAATCTCACTTCTGGGTATGTATCCAAAGTAAATGAAATCACTATCTCAAAGAGATATCTGCCCTTCCATGTACACTGCAACATTATTCACAATAACTAAGATATGGAGACAATGTAAGTGTTCATTCACAGATGAATGAATAAAATGTGGTGTATTTTTATACACAGAAGACTATTATTCATCCTTAAAAAGAAGGAACTCCTGCCGTGAAACACCATGGATGAGCCTGCAGGACATTATGTTATGTGAAATAAGCGAGACACAGAGTGACAAATATGCATGACCCCACTTATGTAGAATCTAAAAAAGTTAAACTCGTAAAAGCAGAGGGTTGAATGGTGATTGGCAGGGGCTGGAATGGGGGGAAATGGGAAGATACTGGTCAAAGTGAATAAAATTTCAGTTATGCAGCCTGAATAATTTCTAGAGATCTAATCTACAGCATGGTGACTATAGTTAACAACACTGTATTATACACTGAATTTGCTAAGAGAGTAGATCTTAAGTGTTCTCACCACACACACAAAAAATGGTAACTGTGTGAGGTGATAGACATGTTAATTAGCTTGATTATGGTAATCACTTCGCAATGTATAACATATCAAAACATCACGTAGTACACCCTAAACATATACAGTTTTTGTTTGTCAATTATACCTCAGTAAGCTAAAAAAAAAGTGTAATCGGAAAAAAAAGGAATCCTGCCCAAAGGACATTTTATCTTTTTAATAATATTGTGGGGCGTACATCTGAACTATGTACAGTTCTTCAAAGGGGAAGAATAGGGGAATTCACAAAATGTGTATATTTTAAGAACTTGTCAAACATCAGTGTGATTAAAATAAGCAACATAAAATTAAAGTAAAACTGGAAAAGAGTCAACCAAGCTTTTCACCAGTTCCCTGACCTTGAGATTCTTATGGAAAAGAAGGGACAATCATGTGTCTAGCATGATACAGCCATTTGTCAGCTTCAAGTGTTGTGATTTGATTAGATGATTCCTGGATATTCTTCACATCTTCTATAGCCTGAAAAGCAATATTTTTGTGAATCTATGAAAAATGGCATAGCATGGCAACATGGGGAGTAGCCTCCATGCTTTGGGAACACTGTCTTAATGTGCTAGAAATTATTTGATACAGATCCAGAGACTGTATAGTCTTCTCTCCTAGGCATGTGGATTGATTTTATGATTCCCTGAAAAAAAAAAATGTCAGTTGCTCCATCAAGCAGCACACATTTTCTGTATTTGTTTTATTCATTCATTCACTTACCCATTAAAAATTTATTGTACTTCTACTACATCTATAACATAACAATTACTTGAGGGATATAAAATATGTAAGATAATTCTACTTTTGAGTAAGGTAAGACACTAGTTGGAATTTTGGCTCCCTTTCCCAATCCCAACACCTGAAAGAGACAGACATTGATAATAAAAATCTCCAGCCACTGCCAGTGGCCCCAGAATCAGACGATTTTAAAGGCTGAATTCTACCAAACATTCAAAAAACATGTAATGTCTATTCCTTCCTTGTACAAATGGTTCCTGAAAATAGAAGAATAAATTAAAATGATGAAAACTGTCCAAAAATATTTTAACAGCTTTACTGAGGTATATTTGGCATATTATTAAGTGTTGAAATGATTTGTGGGTAATAGGAAGCATCATGTACTGCTAGTGAGAATGCAAACCGATGCTCATTCTTGAAAGCATACTTACATTATTTAATTTAAGAATATATCTATCTTAAGGCCTAGAGTGTTATTCCTGTGCTTCTCTCTCAGAAAAACTGTAACCCAGTTCAAAAGAAAACAGGTGTGATAGCTCTTTTAATGAGTTATCTAGCATGGTAGCTATTCTTTATTAAGCAGAATTCTACTGCCAGTATCACTTAGAGTGCTTTGTTAAAAACATGCATATGAAGAACCAACCTCTGGGCATTATGATTCAGTAGATTTGGGTTAGGGCCCAGACATGCATATTCTGAAAAATCTTAACACGTGGTTCTGACATTTTACCCTTAGTTAAGATCTAGTGATGTGGTGGAATCAGCATATACCTGTCTTCTTCCAAGGGTTCAGTTAAAGGATTTCCGGGGTTCACCGTAGATGAAGTGGGGAACTTGAAGTACAAAGAACACAAGAGGTCAGGCAAAGCACTCATCCTCCAGTTTTCCCTTAATCTTCAGATTATCCATTTATCAGAGTCAGAGAAGCCAGGAAATTCATCCCATGAATGCTACTATAATGCTTTCTGAAATAGAGTAAGCATTTATGGATGCTTTGAGAGAGTTTATCTCAAATATATTGAAGACTACTCCACATGAAGTTAGTTTTCTCCCAGGAATTTTTTGTAAAAACAAACAAAAAACCACTTCATAATTCATTGAGTATTTACCTTGGAGATATGGAAAGCCCACAGGACTTTTATTTCTCCCACCAGTATCACATATTCTATGTCCAAAGAATGATCAGAAACTCCAAATCCTTTCCTGTAGGGTCAGTATCAGGATATAGCCTCTGCGTGATAGAGCTCACTAGTTGTTGGCTGAGAGTGCGTAGAAAATGAGAGTACTCTGCACTCTAACTCCCAAATAACCCAGAAAGAAGTATATTAAGTTGATCTTCAGAACTTGCTTGCTGCCTGGTGTGATTTGAGGCACATGCCCCTTGCTTCTCAACCTCTCCCCACCCCCAACCTCTCACGCCGAATGTATCAATCAATTGATAATCTATGTTTTCTTGTTAATGCTTCAAATTCCTCAAGTGTGTCTTGGAGTTGAAGTATAATGAGCCAATCAATCAAAAGCCTAACAGACTGATTATGATACTTTCATTTTGGAAAGAGGGAAAGGAGTGAAGAAAAGACATGAAAAAGGAGCTGAGAGTGGAGAGTAGATTAAGGGAGAAGGGAGGGGAGAAAGAAGAGTACTTATTCGTTATTGACTTCAAGTATATCTAGAATGGATTCTTCTAGGTCTCCCTTGTGCAAAGACAAATATGTAGTGAGGTAACAGTTGTGGGTTTGACTTCTGTAAATATAAGCAACCCTGCCTCACAGGACTTACGCAGTTTTGTTTAAAGTCAGGAGATTTTACATGAAGTTTATTTGAGGAATTTTTACTGAGGAATTGTTGCATTTTTAAATTCTAACTTCATGACTAATAGCATTTCTTACACGGTACTCTTTAAAGTGCTGTAAGTGTATCTGGTTAAACAGAATGTTTTCCTCTATGGCTGTGCTGGGTAACAGAAGAGCTTCTCTACTACCCCAACTTTTCCTGTGGACTCTGTGATGAAGCAAAGTAAATTTGCAAAATAAAAGTGAAATAATACTGAAGAGAAATTGTAGCTAAAAATGAAATCTCTTTTCAGTCAATAGTTCCTCTGTTTAGAGGATTTCCACCCCATACACATTTAGTTTCAGCCTGAGGTGATGAGAGAAAATAACATTTGACACTGTAACAAGAAACCTGTCTGAAAGATTATTTTTATTTGAAAGGTGGAAAATTGTTAATAGGACCTGAACAATGGTGGAAAATTGGTAGGCTATGGCAGTGATAACGTTCTGGTGGCATCCTGTCCTCTGAGCAAGCCAACAGTGTAACTCAATGCTCTCCACATTTCCCTGCTTACTATATTGGAGAAAAGTAGAAGATTAGGCGTTATCCTTTAACAATGGTAGAGGAATGGTGTGGTAATAAGCAGAGAGCTAATTAGAAAAAGTGTAGGCAGTGGAATGCAGTGGGAACTTGAGGTTGAACAGTCCTGGGTTTGAATTCTGGCTTGAGTACTTTCTAATACCATGACTTTTGGCAAGTTAACGTGTCCTGATTTCCTTATCTTTAAAAGTGGAATATTAATATCAGCTTTGCAGAGTTGCTGTAAGACTTAGAAATGACATACGTAAAGGATCTCGTACTATGTATGTGCTCAGTAAATGGTAGTGATTACTGTTACCTTTCCCACACCAAGGAAAGTTTACCTAGAAAGAAATCAAAAACAAACCCATACTGTAGTGAATGGTCTGATAAAGAAACAGCGTTGCCAATGAATTTTCCTACCTGATTTCAAGTTAAACTGCCGTATTATTTTTAAAATTTCAGCTCTCACTGCTCTAGGAAGAAAATTGAGTTTTAAATCATAAGTAACCATAAAACTGATATATGGCATAGGGCAGTGTTTGAGAACACCATGGATAATCTAATGTGGAATAATTAAAAAATGGAGATACTGTGACTACATTGTATTTTCCTTCTTTTTTTGAGGTGTTATTTTTTTCTGTAGCTGTGCTCAAAGTGAAAATCTAAATGTAACTGTAGACCACATCACATAGGTTTCTTAACAAGCATCTCTTCATAAAGCAATCAGTGATCTCTGGCCAAAAATAAAATAAATTTATAAAGTTTCTCTACAGCAAATAAATACTGTGTATAAATTTAATTTGAAACAGAATAAGCTTGATCAATTTATGAGCATCAGTGTTCCATATTTATAACTATTCTCCATTACCTTGTATTAATATTATGCAAAATAAGGTTTTTTATGCAGTAAAATACGTTATTAACTTGGATGCTTAATTTATGTGATTAAAGCAATTAAAAACTTATTTATTTCATATATAAATATGATTATTAAAGATAACTCCTAAACTCATACAAAACAAATCATAGATACTTTGAAAATACTCAGGGCAGTAGAAAATGAAAGATAGAGAAAGAGTAGAATACTGGATAGTAGAGGCCTCTTCTCAAAGATTAAAATAAAATGGACAACCTATAAATTTACACAGACCTACTAGAGAATGGACTTGAGGATATGGGGAGGGGGAAGGGTAAGCTGTGACAAAGTGAGAGAGAGGCATAGACATGTATACACTACCAAATGTAAGGTAGATAGCTAGTGGGAAGCAGCCGCATAGCACAGGGAGATCAGCTCGTGATTTGTTACCACTACTGGGCATATACCCTGAGAAGGCCATAATTCAAAAAGAGCCATGTACCAAAATGTTCATTGCAGCTCTATTTACAATAGCCCGGAGATGGAAACAACCTAAGTGTCTATCATCGGATGAATGGATAAAGAAGATGTTGCACATATATACAATGGAATATTACTCAGCCATAAAAAGAAACAAAATTGAGTTATTTGTAGTGAGGTGGATGGACTTAGAGTCTGTCATACAGAGTGAAGTAAGTCAGAAAGAGAAAGACAAATACCATATGCTAACACATATATATGGAATTTAAGAAAAAAAAATGTCATGGAGAACCTAGGGGAAAGACAGGAATAATGACACAGACCTACTAGAGAATGGACTTGAGGATATGGGGAGGGGGAAGTGTAAGCTGTGACAAAGCGAGAGAGAGGCATGGACATATATACACTACCAAACGTAAGGTAGATAGCTAGTGGGAAGCAGCCGCATAGCACAGGAAGATCAGCTCGGATGCTTTGTGACTGCCTGGAGGGGTGGGATAGGGAGGGTGGGATGGAGGGAGACGCAAGAGGGAAGAGATATGGGAACATATGTATATGTATAATTGATTCACTTTGTTATAAAGCAGAAACTAACACACCATTGTAAAGCAATTATACTCCAATAAAGATGTTAAAAAAATGTAAATATGTGAGGTGTTGGATGTATTAATCCCCTCACAATGTATATGAATATCAAATCATCATGAGTACACTTTCAATATCTTACAATTGTACTTGTCACTTATTCTTCAATAAAGCTGAAAAAGAAAAGAAAAACTTAAAATAGCAAATTATTCTGGATAAAATCTGGAATATAGGAAAAATTGATAAGAGCAGATTCAAAAATCCTATTAAGGTCCAGCATTGTAGGTTTAATGTTATCTCTAGTATGTTCGGGCACGTGTTATATGTTCCTGTCACTGGATGAGATAAGAGTCGGGGAAGTTTTTATCTGATGGTTAGAATGGAATCTCCTCAAATCAGGTTAGAAGTTCTGTACATTCAGGTGTGGATACATTTGTGGATACCCAGTGCGGACCTGGACTGCCCAGTTCCTGCATCCTACCTGAGAAGAAGGATGAACTGAGTAAGTACTCTCCTAAGAACTGGGCAGGAAAGGCCTATGAGCTCCTTGCCAATTAGGAGAGTAATTACCTGGAACAGCCTGTGCTAGGTAGATTTCTAGATGAGCCACAAAATTCCTACTCCCGGTATATATGACCCACATAATTACCTTCTCTCGAGTGTGAGTAGAACATGTGAATATGACTGGATATTACTTGCTTGATTAAGAATGAGAGTAAACAAAAGGAAGCTAATACTACATGGCCCTGATGTTTCAGAGGAGGCTTTAAAAGAAGATGAAGTGTCAAAACGGTCTGGTCCTGCTGGTTTTGAAAATGTAACCTCTATGAGCTCTAGAGCTGAAAAGAAATGGAATGTGTCAACCACCATATGAGCTTGGAAAAGGAACCTGAGCCTTAGATAAGACCCAAACTCTGACCAATACCTTGATTTCAGCCTGGTGAGGCCCTGATCAGAGGACCCAGCTATTCAATGGCTAGACTCCTTCCTATTCATGGGAACTGTAAGATAACGGATTTGTATTGCTTAAACCACTAAGTTCATGGTAATTTGCTGTGCAGCAGTAGAAAACTAATACACAGTCTAGTTATGCTTTGTCAAAATAGCCAAGCTCAGTTAAAATAGAAAAATATGTAACTGAGAGAAAATGGCATGTGCAAATATGAAGAAGGAAGTGAAGACAAAAATGGAAAGCAAGTGATCAAAGTGAAGCGGCCAGAGTTGTCAGGAGGAGGACAAATTGAGAAGGAGAGTGAAAGGTAGAGGGGGAACAAAAGACCGGACAAAGGTCTGTATTTGTTCTGGTCTATTCTTATGAAGTGATGTGAATAGCTCTTGTTCTGGGATGTGGACTTTAAAATATACTTTTTTAGCCTACTAGATAGATGGATATTTCTTCTATCACTGATTTTCAGAACAATGAGTAAATTCATAGAGTGAATGAAGGACCTAAACATCCTGGGCAAGGGAAAGAGTACTGAAAGGCAGTGGATATATATGAAAAGGGAAAAAATGATGCACAAAGTGATGTGATAGATGCTACAGAAAATTTGAATAAGCTTAGAACAGGTCATCACATTTGTAGCAGGTTCTTGTAATGAAAATAATATATATGTGGATGGATTTTTAATAGTTTATTTTCTAGTAGTTTGCCTATTCCCTAGTCCTTTCATAAGTTCGAGACCCTTTTGCCATAAAACATACCTAACTGCTGTCTACTGCCTACTTATCATGACTTTGAAGCATTGTTTGCCCCAAATTTGCCATTACTGTGCTCTGATTACCCATTGTGATGTCCAGATACTTTATCTTGACCTTTTATTCACTACTAAGTGCATGCCTGTAGCCCAAAATTCTATTACCATATACTCATGGATGCTGTATTTTACCCAGCAGAGTAAAATATCCCTCAGTGACTAATTCTGGGACTGTTTCTCCAGTACCTTCCATGACTTAGAGGGTACGTATCCATTCACTTATGCTCTGATAGGAAAATTGGCCATACCTGACTAAAAAATGAGGCAGAACATTTTAATCATAGCTCTTTAGATTAATACTATTACCTACATTTGAAATATCTATTACCTACATTTACATATCTATTTACATTTGAAATATCTATTTACAAGGATCATGATCCCAACAGCTTGCTGATTTCAGAATGTAGTGAAAGTATGAACCACAGATAAAAAGCATTAGAATCATTCTTGGATAACTTGTTACAAACACAAGTTCCCAGGTCTCAACCTCATAATGTTTGATCTCTGATAAAGGAAACTGCATTTAAAACAGGATTTTTAGGTGATTCTTGTGTAAGAAAAATGTTGACAGCCACAGGATTAGGAAATGTTAGACATATAAATCATTTACATTTTGTTTTACATCACTATTGTAACAAATCGTGAAGGAATGTCAGTACTTCGTAATATATTAATTATTTTCCTCTCAATATTTTCATGTCAATTTCAAGTTCACAGTCTAAGAACATATTCTCTCAACAATATTATGTGTTGACATGAAGTAACATGATTGCTGATATCAGATTGGCTTTTATGGGATTGGTTCTTTTCTATGACCAGCGTTTAGAGATAAGCAGTGTCAAAAGATAACTATAAAGATGAGGCAATAAAGAAGGCAAGTAAATAGGATTTATAAGCATACTGAAGGCTGATTCTTCTGGTCAGCCCAGAGGCATGAGATATATGTTACACAGCTGTAGATTCAAAACAAATACCACTCACTGCTAGGACAGAGTTATTAATATATTGCTATATTAGGTTATTATCAGTTCTGGAATTGAATATACCAAACTTGCAAGTAATTGGTTTTTATTATCAACATCAGGGCTGATCAGAGTATTTTAACATTTTTTGAGATAAACATGTCTCACTGAATTTTTTTTTTTTTTTTTTTTTTTTGCGGTACGTGGGCCTCTCACTGTTGTGGCCTCTCCGGTTGCAGAGCACAGGCTCCGGACGCGCAGGCTCAGCGGCCATGGCTCACGGGCCTAGCCGCACCGCGGCATGTGGGATCTTCCCGGACCAGGGCACGAACCCGTGTCCCCTGCTTCGGCAGGCAGACTCTCAACCACTGCGTCACCAGGGAAGCCCTCTCACTGAGTTTTAATTCATTATTCAAGTCCAATAATTAAGCTATTACTTATTATAAAAATAATTAAACAATTTTAAAAACTTTTGAATTGTCTATTCTAAGATCTCCAATGGACAGCAAGTTTCACTTTTATTTGCTTAAGTTAAAACAGAAATGAGTTCGGCTAAGGCTATTTTTGCACCTCAGAAAGAATATTTCCCTAGATAGCACTACTAAACACATAGCTGAAGGTATTTGAGAATTTCAGATGGTTTGAAAGAATACCTCTCTGAAATACTGAAAATATTTGATAAATAGAAATGTGATCTGGGTGAAAATCCCCGTGATCTCTGTATGTTAGATATAATTCCTATCCATAATTGGAATTTTAAAAATATAAAAATAAGATAGTTGATGAATGGTATAAAGAAAAGTATCTTTATGTGACAATGAGACATATATTTGAGAAATATTGATCTGTTTTTGTAAACACAGCTAGTCAATTTAAATTTAAGATTACAAATTAGCATTTCATTCTAGATTAACCAAAGGTATTGTACATTAGAGAAATAACAACCTATTCCCAAAACTGAGACCATAACTTATTGTACTTAAAATATATTGCATACTGGTAAACTTAATATCTATTTGCTTAATTAACAAACATTTAATTATGCAAAGTATATTATAATTAGAAATGGAATTTATGACCCTCTTTTACCTTAGTCCACATCACAAGACTGCTATATAATTCCATAATATTGTAACTCTCTAGAAAAATTATGGAATAAAAAAAGATAAGTAATATATTATGATCAGAAAATGTTGAAAAGGGTGTTCCAGTGAGTTGGAATGACCAAACCATAATTACTCACAATTTAAATAGAAGATAAATGGACATTATGCTGATCTCATTTGTTGGTGAAAGACTTTCAGTGTTAAAATACTGAATTTCATATATATGTATACAAACACATATATATATATGCTAATTACTACACATATATATCAGCAGTTTTCCTTAAGTGATTAATTACTTATTGGTAATGAATTCTATATAACTTTTATATAAATTTAGTATTGTCATAAACAGAACATATTGGTAGCAAAATAAATAACTCTATATTTAAAATTGAAGGGATTGTCAAATGATATTGGAACGTAAAACATTAGCTTATACTATCTGTAGTGACTTTGAAGTTTGATGTGTAAATTCAATGCCTTCCCTAATTGATTTAGATCATTACTGTAAGTAGTAAATATTACATTCAAAAGAATATTCCCCATTGGGGAACAATATCAGGAAGAGTAGTAAAGAATCTGGTACAAATAATTAGATTTGTAACAGGAAGAATCAAGTGTCTTATGCACAGGAAGAATCAGATGTGACCTCAGTATTCACTAGATCTGACCCTATGAAACACATGAAGGCAAAGTGTGTGGCTGGAACTTGAAATTAGAAGCTCCCTGTTGATTGTGGAGCAGAGCAACCTGGCCAAAGAAAATGATGGTGAAGCTGAACACGAAAGTGAATTTAAAGCTGATAGTGATGATGTGGCATTCATTGTCCATGTGGTGTAGTGCATGGGTCCCCAACCCCTGGGCCAGTCCGTGGCCTGTTAGGAACTGGGCCGCACAGCAGGAGCTGAGCAGCAGGCCAGCGAGCAAAGCTTCATCTGTATTTACATCCGCACCCCATTGCTCACATTATCGCCTGAGCTCCACCACTTGTCAGATCACCAGCGGCATTAGATTCTCATAGGAGCGTGAACCCCACTGTGAACTGTGCATGCGAGGGACCTAGGTTGTGTGCTCATTATGCGAATCTAATGCCTGATGATTTGAGGTAGAGCTGAGGCGGTAATACTAGCGCTGGGGAGCGACTGCAAATACAGGTTATCATTAGCGGAGAGGTTTGACTGCACAGAGACCATAATAAATCAATTGCTTGCAGACTCATATCAAAACACCATCAGTGGGCTTCCCTGGTGGCGCAGTGGTTGCGAGTCCGCCTGCCGATGCAGGGGACGCGGGTTCGTGCCCCGGTCCGGGAGGATCCCACATGCCGCGGAGCGGCTGCGCCCGTGAGCCACGGCCGCTGAGCCTGCGCAGCCGGAGCCTGTTGCTCCGCAATGGGAGAGGCCACGACAGTGAGAGGCCCGCGTACCGCAAAAAAAAAAAAAAAAAAAAAAAAGCTATCAGTGAGTGGCAAGTGAAAACAAGCTCAGAGATCCCACTGATTCTGCATTATAGTGAGCTGTATAATTATTTCATTATATGTTACAGTATAATAATAATAGAAATAAAGTGTACAATAAGTGTAATGCACTTCAATCATCCTGAAACCATCCCCCCACCCCCCGGTCCATGGAAAAATTTTATTCCATGAAACCAGTCCCTGGTGCCAAAAAGGTTGGGGACCGCTGGTGTAGTGGACGTGGAAGATCTGAACTTGATTTCCATCTTCACCATTTATTAGCACTGTGACCCTGAACCAGTTACAACTCCTTTGCACTTTCTCATGTGTAAAATGTAACTATTAAGACTTACATCACCAGATTGTTCAGATGAGATAATGTGTACAAAAGCACTTCACAAACTATAATTTTTTGTGTCATCTTTAGATTTATATTCCTGACCCTTAAAAGGAAATTGTTTCAATTGCCCCTAAATCAAGTACCTTGCCTAAAAATTAAGGCCTCTACAACAAACTGTGGTAATTAATTCCTGCTATGAACGATAGTTTTCCAAATTTTATCAGGTTTAAATAATCTGATATTTCAAAAAGAGTTTAAAACGCTTATGTCTACGTATTATTTTGTGAAATAGACTATTTGTAAAATGTTCTAATTACAATCTGTGAAGTCAAGTTTATCATTAGTTCTTATTGCATTTGTCCAGTTCAGTACTTAGTTTCATGCTGACTGCTTTTTTTGTTAAATTTTAGTTTTTCCATTTTCCACAACAGAGTCTGTAAATCTCCCTTGTTCAAAAATTAATTGCGTGGAATCATAAAGTTCTAGCATTCTAATGTGCATGGATATTCTCATTCCATGGCTCCCTTGGGCAACATTATTGTTTTTCTGTCAGGCATTTAAAATGCATGCTTACTCATGCAGAAATTTGTTAAACGTTCATTGAAGTGGATTTTAATATATAGACTATAGCATCACTTCTTCACTTCTTTGATAAAAAAGTGTGATGAAAACAATATAACATGAAAACAATAGAATCTACCAGTGATTAGTAAAGATAAAGTAACCCACATTGCAAATGTAATTAAGTTAATGACAGAAACAAAATTATTAAGCTCTAATTTCAAATAAAGTATATAAAAAAGATAATTAGCTGTACTGATACTTTCAGATATCAAGTTTAAACTTGGAAACAAAGATAAAAATAAAATGGGAAAGTAATACAGTTTTCTTTTTTCTTTCTTTTTTCAATCAAGGCAAGCATCTACTAATTTCACCATAGGTCTGAACCATTTTTTATTTTTATAATTTAATTTTAGTCGTAGGTCTATTTTAGGTGACTTAAGGAAGGAGGAAAGATAATATGGCATAAAACAGGCAAAGTAATGTTAGTTTTTAATTGCTCTCTTGTTCTTCTGTCTTTAATGTTCTAGATTACCTCATTTGCTTCTCGTTCAACATTTTTTCCAATGTGTAACTCAAGCAAGATATAAGTTAAATGTTCATATAATCAATTATATCCCATCAAATTGGGTATGATCTATGAAATCTTCAGAAATATTTGACAAAAGCAAAATGTTATTGCCACAATTTTTTTTCAGTTTTATTGAGATATAATTGACATATATATTGTATAAGTTTAAGGTATACAGCATAATGACTTGACATACATAGATTATGAAATGATTACCACAAGTTTAGTTAGAATCCATTACCTTATACAGGTACAAAAAATAATTTTTCCTTGTGATGAGAACTTTTAGGATTTACTCTCTTAGCAACTTTAAAATATACTCTACAGCTGTGTTAATTATATTTATCATGTTGTACATTGCATCTCCAGCACTTATTTATATTATAACTGGAAGTTTGTATATTTGATCACCTTCATCTAATTCTCCCATCCCACACCTTCCAACTCTGGTAACCATAAATTTGACCTATTTTTTCTATGAGTAAATTGTCTTTATTTGCAAATGACATGATTTTATAGAGAAAATCCTAAAGACTCCACCAAAAAAACTGTTAGATCTATTCAATGAATTCAGTAAAGTTGTAGGATACAAAATCAACATACAAAAATCAGTAGTGTTTCTATATACTAACAACAAGTTATCTGAAAAACAATAAGGAAAATTATCTCATTTACAATAGCATCGAAACAATAAAATATGTAAGAATAAATTTAACCAAGGAGGCGAAAGTTCTCTACATTGAAAACTATATGAACATTAATTAAATAAATTGAAGAAGACACAAATAAATGGAAAGATATCCTGTGTTCATGGATTGAAAGAATTAATATTGTTAGAATGTCCATATTACCCAAAGCCATCTATAGATTCAATGAAATTCCAATCAAGATTCCCACAGTATTTTTTACAAAAGTAGAAAAAACAATCCTAAAATTTGTGTGGAACCACAAAAGACCCCGAGTAGCCAAAGCAATCATGAGAAAGAAGAACAAAGCTGGAGACATCACACTTTCTGATTGAAGACTATATTAGAAAGCTGTAATAATCAAAACAGTATGGTACTAGCCATAAAAACAGGTCTATAGACCAATAAAACAAAATTGAGAGCCTCGATTGTTAACTAATATTTGACAAGGGAACAAAGAATACTCAGTTGGAGAAAAGACAGTCTCTTCAATAAGTGGTGCTAAGAAAATCAGATATTCACATGTAAGAGAATGAAACTAGAACCCTAGCTTATACCACTCACAAAAATTAGCCACAAATTTAATAATAATAGTAGTAATAATAATGATAATAATAATAGCAGCTAACATTTATTTTGTGTCAGGCACAGTGTAATATTTTCCTTACACTGATTAATTTCATGAATTCATTCCATTTATTCATTCCGTTCTCAAAACTATGAGGTTGCTATTACTATTTTCTCTATTTACAGAAGATAAAAATTTGATGCTTAGGGACGTTTACTAACTTATACAAGGTATTATACAAGGTAATATGGCTAGAATAAGTGCTGTAGATGGGATTTAAAATTCAGCTCTTTTTAATTACAGGACTAAAGCACTTTAACTAGCAAACTATAGTATATTATTAAATGGGATAGGACACAGTCTTGTTTATATCATATATCATAACTTTCTCTCAAGGATAGTGAAATAATTGACTGGCTAATGCCTAAGAAGTGCATGAAGTTAAGTAGGTATGTATGAAGTATAAATAACTATTAGAAAGTTCTTCAGGGTAAATGTATTCAAATTACACATGCTCTGAAATCATGTATACCATCCAGTCACCACTACACTTCTGCTATTTTAAAAGAGTTCATGTTGCTACCCAGATGAGAACCGCCTCCTCATTTTTATTGACAGTAGTAAAAGAGTTGACACTAGTTCAAAGTTACACTTCCACTGAGGTCAATGGAGACTAAGGGTAAATTTTTGATTACTAAGTACTATTATACTGGTCTGAAGATTAGGAAGCTACTGCTTCCAAAATTCAATAATTGAGTTAAACATAAGAGATATTTCTATCTTTCATGGGGGCTAATTTGCAAATACTATGTGAAAAATTCTGATATAACGATATAATAAATTGTGGTTCAGAACACTTATATAGCAAAATATTAATTATGAATCTATAATAAAACACCACATAACAAGATATGTATGCATGTGTATTTGTGTTGAGTAAGCATTCCTGCAAAAATCTGAATAAGTATAATATTGGGGGCTATTAATGCATACATTTCATGGGGGTAGTTGGCAGTTCCAGGGAAAATATGTCACTTTCCTCCGACAGGAAAGAGGAGGCTGCTGAATTATGGTTCTAGGAATTAAGGGATATTTGTTGGCAACAGTTATTCAATCCATTATGATTTTAAAATTAGTAATTCCTCTCCCTATTTCCAAAACGAGTTTTTTGTTTCTTTGTTATCAAAAAAAAATTGGAAGAATATTTACACAAACTGCAATCAGCTGAGTTTACATCCTTAGCATGTATGGAAATCTAGCATATTATAATTCTAAAATTCATCCATTGGAATTTTAATTTGCAATATAATGTCTGTTTCCCTATGAATTATGACCAGGAAATCAGCTCAGATTCTATATTCAGCTGATGTTTTGGCTGATTTCCTGTTTTGTTTTTCTTTTTCTGAATTTTTTTCAGTTGATCTTTCCTAAGAATTCTTTCTAAAACTGGTGTAACTAGGGATCCATAAGTGGGACAGCTGAACAGAGGAGAGATGGCGGGTGTTGTTTAGTGATGTTTGCCCCAGATGAAATAATTACAGTTCACAGCTCTGCTTTTTAATGCTAAAGAAAAGAAACTGAGAATTAGTCAGCTGTGCTGTCTTAATTACACAAAAGCATTTGAAATGAACAAGGACTTAGCATGTTGGTCAGCTTTCTAGAAGAACTAAAATGACTGTTTCTCAAAATTTATTATACATCAGAATTATATGGGATACTTGTTGAAAATGAAAATTCCTGTGCCCAGAGCAAAAGTTTCTGATGGAAGAGATGTGGGGTAGGGTCCAGAAGGATGCCTTCCAAATAGGTGATGCTGATGCAGCTGGTCCCCAGACCTCACGTTGCCCTGGACAGACCTTCCTGTATCCTGGGCCTCCCAGGGAATGTGGACTGCTCCTTGGTATTTTCTACCCCAGGGCCTGTGAGGTTTCCAGCAAAAGAGCCCAGGGAATTGCACCCCCATGCTCCCCGAATGAAAGGGGAAGGAGAGTGACAGGGAGAGTGTCAGTTGTTTCTGTCAGAGTGGGACAGCCCAAGGAGCTTGGGCAAGGTGTTGTGGTGCTGAAGATAGGATAGGGTTTTCACAGGCAAAGATAGAGTGGAAGGACCTTCTAGGATGAAGCAACAGTTTGAACAAAGACACAGTGCAGATGTTCACAGTATAGGATTTGGAGTCAGGCCCACTTAGGTTCACACCCCAGCTCTGCCATTTCATAATAGCTGTATCCATGGCCCCGACTGTTTTCCATATCTCTGCTGACCTCCTGTTTTCAAATCTTAGATCATTATGCTTATATTACCCTAAGATACAACATTCTCATAACTGCACATGCTCAATTAAAATTTTATCTATCTTCCCTCAAAGAACTTTACCACTATTTCCTTCTCTGTTATTGTACATGTTTTTGCCTAGAAGGCTAGCCATTTTATTGCACTTTTATCCGAAGATTTTCTTGTGAAATTGTCACCAATCTCCTCTTCAAGCATAGATGCTTTGTGGTTGATTACTTAGTTATTTGTGGCATTTTCAGCTCAGGTTTCCAAATTTAAGTACAAATCTAAGTGTAAATCTTAGATGCTTCCCATCGCTTTTCCTGGATGACCTATCCTGGTTCCCCCCAAACTCTCCTGTATCACAGTTCTAATGTCTCTGTCATCCTGTGCCATAATTTTAGGGAAGATCACAGCTGTTGAAAGCAAATAGATTAAGGGATAGCTCTATAGAACAGACTACATGTGAGCTGAGCCTTAAGAGATGGGCAGAATTTCTGCAGAGACAGAGGGCATTCTAGAAGAGACAATAATATGAACAAAGGCAGAATCTTCAGTGATTCTGATTCAGTAGGTCTGAGGTAGAACCTAGATTCCTTGGAAATCTGTATTTTTTAATGATTGCTCCAGATGATTCTAATGTGGATGGTTTAAAGACAATACTTTGGGCAATAGTACTTGGATTCATTGACACTGTAGCAAAATTTAAAGACAAGGTTCTGCTCTCCAGATTCATGTACACGTGTTATAATACACATAACTACTGGCTTAGTTGTGATGCGTGACTCTTTCCATATGATGGAAGAGGGTGTGGGAAGGGGGTTGGGGGCAATCACAGAACCCTCTACAATATTTACAAAATAGAAAGGTGTAAATATATAGCATTTAATCCAAAGAGAACTCAAAAGGGACGGTCCATGGCTGGAGTTTCAAAGATAATTCTTCTGCCAGTTTAATACAGATGACAGACATATTGCAAAAATAAATGAAAGAGAAAATAAAACAAAATGCCTCTGACTCAAGAGAGCCTTGGCTTATACAGTACAGAAGAAAGAGATCTTAGTATTTCTCAGCAGTTCTTGAATTAAATAAATATGTGCCTTTTACCCTGGAAAATCAGGCTCAGAAAACACTTTCCTGTAGTTTTAAATCCAATTAGGATAGAAGGCTTTAGGAGGTATAAAGTGAATATGAAAAAGAGAAGCAGAATTCATAGATCTGGTTATTGTCCAGTTTTTAGAGAGAAACAAGATGAAATGCATGCACTAGCAGAGAGGCAGGCCTGGCCTTGGGCTTTGAAAAACAACGGCTAAGATGAAAGTTGCTGCAGAGTACAAGTGGTATGAATTGATGTCAAGATGACTTATCTCCGTCTCTTCTGGTTCATCATGGAGCTTCCTGGGTGATATCCTGTATAAATCAGAAAGGGTAGAGTAAAACAGACACAGAATTGCATACCTAAAAATATCACACAAAGGCAGCCTTATTACTGCACAATCAACACACATTTTCCTCTCCAAAGATAGTTTGTACTTGTTTTCTATTTGGTTTGCACTTGTTGGCATACTGCTATGTTATTTTCTTCAATTTTTTCTCTTGGACTGCATCTTTCCTCAGCTGGACTGTAAACTTCTCAAGCCCAAGGGTCATGCCTGTGATTTCTTTGGTAGTCCCTCAGATATTCAACACAGCATTCTGTGCACACACTGGGAGCTCAAGATGTGCTTCAAGTCTTTCTCAATACAATAGTGAAAGGCAGCTGTAAACTCTTCTGTGTTTTGTTCAGCTACCAAAATGTGGGGCCTAAGGCTAAATGGCATGTTTTGTATTAATAAAGTTGTAGCCTTGTCAGCAAGTACATCAAATGAAAACTGCCTCTCCCCATAACAGGATGGTCAGGCAGATTAATTTATGTTTTCCAATTGGCTCCTGACAGTAACTGAAGTATTGTAATTTCTGTCTGTACTAATGTTACTGAATTTATGGGGGCTTTTCACCTTACTATGTTGGTTCATAAAGCTACCTCATCTTAAGAAAATGATTCCTCAGACAAAATGACAGAAAGTTATTTAGGGACTCTCTGATAACCACTTCATCCAAAAAGGGGCTCAGTTTTTTCAGAGCTGAAGGACAGATCCAGAAGTGTGTGCAGGTCTTGTGTAAAATACCCTGATTATCTAAGTTCAGAAGATTTCCATCATAGATTCTGATTGCATATAATCACTGTTGTTCCATATAGCATATGAGTTTGAAAATTTGATGAGACAGATGTATTAAAAGAAAAAACTTTCCTTAAAAGAGGAAAGTTTTTGCATTGATAATACTGTACAAATAAAGGTGCATTGAAAGACTCTTTGAAAGGGGTAATAAGAAAGCCTGTTATCTAAAATCCTAAATATAATTCCCTTCCAGAGGTTTTAATTAAATATATTTTTTAAAGACAAATATACACAAACTCAAACTTTGGTAGTAAGAGTAAGAAATAAGACCTAACAAGTGTGCTAACCTGGGTCTGTATGAGTAAAAATTGTTTTGGTGGAATTCTGATCCTGGAAATGTTGCTAAGATAATTGAAATACAGTATTATATAGAGAAATACATAATATCCTTGTGCAGAGAAAGCTTTCCAAGACCCCCTCATCAGTACCAACTGAACTCAGAGTTGGTTAATCCGATGTAGGAATGAATTAGGATCCAGTCACTGTCTTGTCTCTTTATGTCAAATGACAAATCAGGGGAAATGCAACAAAGGATGAATGTACAACTTTAACATCTTAAGCATCGAATTGATTCTTTTTACAGGTCAAAGTAAATTGCAAATCTATGAGCAATCTCTAGGACTACTGAACCCTCACTATCTAATCCTGAGCCTGAAGGTACACATAAAATGGGTTGACATCCTGTTCTCCACGTAATGAGCCTACTTATCAAGAACTTCCCAATGTATTCTCTGGTTTTCTTCATACGTACAAGTCAACATAGGCCATAGGTGAGGAAATACAGTCACTGTACCTATGTTATAAATGTCTTATACTTTCTCATATGGGAATTTTTCTCTAAATATGACAATAAAAATAGCAATAACCACACAGCAGCAGAAACAACATGACAACAGTAATGGCTAATATTTGTCAAGCATTTACTGTGTATTCAAGTTATTATGCCAAGCAATTGGTATGCCTAAATTTAATAATTTCATGTAATACTCTCAAATGCTATTTTGTATCCTATTATTATCACATACCTTTAAAAGCCCCATAGTACATTGTTATTATTATCTCAAAAGTACAGAGGGGAAAGTTCCTAGGCCTAAAACAATCAGCCATTAATGACAGTGCCAGAATATAAGATTGGGCCAGTTCAAACAGGCATTGGCTCAGTGGGCCATGAAGCACCTTACTATTCTGAATTTTGTTGAGTGGAGGAGTATTTGGTAACTCCACTCAGTGACTTGGCATCATGGATATTACCCCAACTACCTTTATGGTGATTGTCCCTTTACCAGTTATGGATATATAGATTGGTGTATTATGTCTCAAATTTATTAAAAATCTCTACAGCATATTTACTATTATTATATCATTATCCTGTACATGGTTGAATTTCACAAAGTGTTCATAAGTTTCCTTTCTGCAAAGAATTTGAAGAAATGAGCAGTCAAGAATAAAGCTCTGCTAATTAGCTCAGGGCCTGTCTGTCTGATGGAGACCATCAACAAGGAAAATGAGAAGCAGTCGATGAAAGGACTTCTGTCTCAACAAGACACAGAAAGGAAATGGCAAGATTTTAACAAACTCAACCTAACAACCAACACTCAAAAACGTCTCTGCATTTCAATGAAATGTGGATTTAGAATACTCTAAATCAGGAATGTTAACAGGACCATTAACTACAAGTCTCTCTCTCTCTCTGCATATATTATATACATATATATATATTTATAAAGATATATATACCTATATATTTACATTTAAACTAACTACTTTGACCAAAGGAAAGAGACAGTTTGAAAGATTCAGTTAGCAAAGAGCCATGGAAAACGAACACAAACTCCTCTTGCTCTAATTCAGTGCTGTTAGAAAGCAACGCATAAAGATAGAACTCCATTTGACAGCACAATAGATCATAGAACATCAGGCAAACATGAGCCTACACTTATGTGATGGTAATTCAATGTTAATAACTTTACATTTATATTTACACCAATTTCTTTATAGTTTAAAAATATGCTCAAGAAAAGTGCAGCAAAAATCCAGTACCCCAAGATAGGGGAAAAATTAAACCCCACTATTTTAAAACAAATATAAAACATAAGTTCTAAGACTGAAAAAATGGGAAACAAGATTCTAGACAAAAAAATAAAATGAATGAATAAGTTATACAAGAAAACAAAGCTGAATGAATTATTTTGGTAATGTTGAATGTTTTTGAGATTTTTCAGTAATATTTTGGTAAATATAAATGTATGGCACAAGACTGTATTGAATCCATCTTATTCTAGAAATAACAAATAAACAGAGGGTAAAAATGATGTTTAACCGAAGGAACCAAGGAATGCTTTTTCCAGTTCTGAGGAATACTCTGCTTCACTAAACTTAAAATCATGAATGAATTAGGAGCTACGTTCAATGAAAAATGATGCAAGCACATTCCAAGGATCATCTCTTAGAAGAGTACCAGAGGTATGATACATGTACTTCAAAGGTTGGTTATTTAATACAATATTGTAAATCTATACGTCAATAAAAATTTTTGAAAGCCTAGTTGTTTTTATTCATATATAACATTGCATCTTGATTTAGGTAATAAATGGTAAAGAGTAAGGGAAACTACAGGCTCTTCAATACAGAGGCAAAAGCTTATATTGCATGGATTAGTTTGCTATTCCTTTATTCATCCGTGTTCACAATTAACTTTTCCTTTTCATCCCTTTCTAAACTTCCACGAACCTTATAAACCTCCACTCAATACTTTAGCTGTCAAGACTGCTGCCAAATTGTGGTGATTTCATTGATTTTTGCTCACAATTCATTTATTCAACAAATACTTATTTAGCAAAATCCATGGGCAAAATATCATGTTAAGTACTGGAGATTTAATAATGAGCAAAGCTAGGCAACATTCTTTACTCACATAGAGCTGACCCTCTACTTGGCAATAAAGGTATTAATTAAAAAGTACATGATGAGATACATATTATAAAATGTAGGCTTTCGTAAACATTCCTTCTCCAGATACAGGTAAAGATTTAAAAAAGCATCAAATGTATTGTGAGTAGAGTATCAAGAAAAAAGCAATCAGAATAGAATAAGAACCACACTCCCCATGCTCATAGGAATTGTATACCACTCCAGTAAATTATATGTTGGTGGCACACTGACCGTGCAGAGCTGCACGTACTGTGGGGAAGAAAGATCAAGAGACCAAGAGGTTTAAGTAGAGTAGCATGATTATAAAGAAAATTCTGTTGGTTTAGAAAACCAAGATCATCCTAGGAATGTATAGGTACCAAAGATTATGGAAAGATAATAGAGCTTAATTAGAGTTGTTATGGACAGAATATATGGAATCATCTCTTCCCCTAAATTTTGGGAGGAATAAAGATTAAAACTCTTTACTGGATAGTATTTATATTAATCACCACTGGTCCATAAACTCAGGTTCTGAAATATACTGTAGAGTAAAATTGCAACGTACTGTGAAAGTGTACAACAAGGGGAACAAAACTAATCTGAGAGTCCAGAGAAGGCTTCCCTGAAGAAGGAATTTTAAACTGAAATATGAAGGTTGACTAGAAACCACAGAAGTGAATGTTAGAATCTGTGAATGGGTGGGTTCTAAGAAGAAATGATGGCA
Organism: Tursiops truncatus; assembly: GCF_011762595.2. Lineage (NCBI taxonomy): Eukaryota > Metazoa > Chordata > Mammalia > Artiodactyla > Delphinidae > Tursiops > Tursiops truncatus. The sequence continues at coordinate 22,050,934 of NC_047055.1, read as the reverse complement.
TGCATAAGGCCTGGTCTTGAGATAGATCATGGCATATGATCAAAGATTCAAAAATATAGCAGTATGCTTGAGACAAAGACATGTCATGTAGTATCTCCTGGGTCCTATTAAAAACTAAGGTTGTTATGCTAAGATCAATTGCAAACTACAATCTATTCAAGAATAATAAGTAGACACTTGAAATAATTTGAATATGTCTGCAGAATAGGTCAGCTTCCAAGTACTTATAAAAACTGTTGTGTTGACAGAATTCTAGTGGTCCATGGAATTTGCCATGGACTTTTTGCCTTTATCATCATATACCTATCACTATGCAAGGCAATAGAATGATGTGTGTCAAACAAAGAGAATAATTACCTACCTTTATTTATCCTGCATCTTGCAACTTTTTAATCCATAGTCAGTTCTTCACATATCAGCTATTAATATTCCACATCACATGGACATCTATACTCTACCAAATGTCAAATAGATAGCTAGTGTGAAGCAGCCGCATCACCCAGGGAGATCAGCTCTGTGCTTTGTGACCACCTAGAGGGGTGGGATAGGGAGGTGGGAGGGAGATGCAAGAGGGAGGGGATATGGGGATATATGTGTACGTATAGCTGATTCACTTTGTTATAAAGCAGAAACTAACACAGCATTGTAAAGCAATTATACTCCAATAAAGATTTTTAAAAAATGTTTTATAACAGAAGAGATTTAAAGATAATGTATCATATTTTCCTATAAAAATACTTAATAGATAAAACAGATATGTTTGTATCTTGTCTTATTTTGAAAATATATATGATTTAAAAAGTTAAAAAATAAACAAAATAAAATGCTAGACAACAGTTGTTTGAAAAATGGTAGGAGATGTTTGACTCAAGGTATTCTAAGTTTTTTGTGGGAAAGAGGATATAGATACTGATTAATTATAGTATTTTTAGGTAAAGCAACCATGTTAGACTATAAGGGAAACCACTAAAATAATAGAAATATAAATTCCAAACAAGTAGAGGAAAGGAAAAATATATGAAACATATAAAAACTTGATCAATTCAGATGGCCAGGAATATAGTAGAAATGAGTCCAATTATGTAATAATCACAACAAATAAAATTATTAAATAATCTGGTAAAAGACTGGTAGAAATACAATCTAGATATGTTAATGAAGGTAGACTGCCAAAATATGTAAAAATTATACCGTGATAGTACTAATAGTATTAACCAGTAGCAGACCAATGCATAGGATGGAATACTATAGAGTTCATAAAATAAATCAACTATCTCTCTATCATCTACGTATGTATGTATCTATGTATCCATCTTAACCTCTTTAGATAGCAAGAATATGATGATTCTTAAAAATACAGAATTATGTTGCAATATTATATGATTTATGTAAGCTTAAAACTTCAAAGCATCTTGTACTATTTAGGAAAATGCATATACATATGTGGTAATTTATAAAAACAGATTGAGCAAGATTACAATGGGAACATCAACTGTGACGATAATGTTTTATATCTTCTTAAAATATATCAAAAGAAAACACAGCAAATGAGGATGATATTATCATATCAATATTTATTTAGTATGTAGTATTACTCAGGTACTTTATAAGTATTAAGTTATTTGATTTTGCCCTTTGAGGTTGATATTTTAAATTCTGTGTATTGGATACTTGGGTATTTGTTATATTACACTCCATAATTTTTAGGTTTTAAATATTTAATAATGATAAAAATAATAAAATGTTCAGGGTGGTTAGGAGGTCACTGGTAATTTTTGAGACTAATTTCAATGAACAGAAATGAAGCCAAAGAAAATTATGGTAAATTATAACAAGAGATTTATCTCACTTAAAAAGTTCTATGGTGCATTCCCCCCTCCACACACACACGCAATATAGATTTATAAGTAAAGAGCACACTTTCTAAGCATAAAGGGTGTGTTTATTTTATATTCCCATGACACTCAGTAATGGGCTCTAAGTCAAACTGGTCTCAATAGATGTGACTAAAGACAAAGAAGAGGCAGAAGTATTTTAAGCTCTAAGCATGAAAATAGTGGCTATTTTTAGAAATTTGCTCTTTGAAAAGTCAACTCATATAATTTTTTTCTCATTTTAACATATGATGTAATAATCCAGTGCATGCTTTCTTCCATTGCTGAAGACAATTCTACAGAGTCACTTGCAGTAAAATGTTAGCTTTAAGATATTTCGCAAGAAGCAGTATGATACTAATATTTATGCTTGATATAAATACGGTGATCATGCATATGCATTTATGCTATGACTGGATGGTTTGGGGGTCCCGTGTGCTAGAGATACAACTACAGTGTAACAGGATAAAAATTGTTCTCAAAACATTTTTATTAAACACTTACTTTATACAAGGCACCTTACCATGTGCATATTAATATGTACTTTACCAAATTGAGCTCATCAGTTAGAATCTGGCCTGAACATTTTGAAATACTTTGCCTTGGCAAGTTCGGCATATTGGTATTCCTACTAATTCTGCATCGCAAATTGCATTTTTGAAAGGCTCAGTCAATAACCCTTACAACATTGGGAAGCAATGGAAAGAATACAGACAGCAACAGACCAGATTCTTCTGCATACTGTAATCTTGAGTAAGTTATTTCTCCTCTCTAAGTCTCTGGTTTCTTGTCTGAAAACTGAGGGCATTAAACTATAGATCACCCAGAAGATTTTGTCTCTGAATCACTCTAGGACAATAATTTTTAAAAGTCTGAATCTGCATATTAAAATCTAATCTCATTATTGAAAACTCAACAAAATTTTATTTTTAAAAGTGTTAAAGATTACATAAAAATAAGAGAGAACCAGTGTTCTTTAAGAAGTAACAGTAGAAAAGTTAGGCTCTTGGGACTCTTAATTTGGAAAACTTGCATTTCATATAACCCTAATAAAATGTTTTTGAATACTACTGTGATAAATTTCAGATTCTGGATAACATGAGGGGATGCTGGAGATTTGTGTTGTGTATGTAGAATCTACTGGGCTGAATAAACAATTTGATTAATAATGAATATGTAATAGCAGCACCTGCACCATTTCAAGCATCAATCAATGGCTTGATTAATGACTTTTAGAGGGATAAGAAGCAAAGTTTATTTTAAAAAGAATTCTAAGAAAGACGCCTGAAGGTGGCATAGTGATTGCACTCAAGAATCTTATGTTTTTGCCCTAATAGTGTGCGTACACGATCTAGTAATCCAAATATATTGACAGTTATTTAGAAAATATGAGCATATCTCTTTTTCCTTCTTAGAGATTTATTCTGCTGTGGAGTTTCCCTTCGGCTTTCTGTAGAAGTAATAATCGCCTTTCATGTGTGGGTACTTTAAAGATAACAAATAAAATAGTTAATTTTATTTATATGACCACTAGAAAAAGTAGGCACACATTTCCTTATTTCACAGATGTAGGAATAAAAGCTTGGAGAGCTTAAGCGCTCTGGTAAACAGCAGAGCCAGGCTAAGAACCTAGGTCAGCCTGCCCCTACAACCATGCATTAAATTGCTTCCTATGGGGCTGTCGTACCAGAAGCTCTTTTAATGAAAGTGTTCTACACACATCAACAGACACTTAAGAACAATGGCGACATCTATCCTTTATTAGATGACACTAATTCTGCACTCCTTTTGGAGGAGGAATGGGTGTTTTATTCGGCTCTTTCTTCTATCTTTTCTCTGGCTCGGTCTGCCCTCAGAAAATGTGCATTCCTGTTCTCTCCAGGTCTTATGATAAACTAGAGAGAATGGCTCTATCTCTGAAGTGAATGGATGGCAGTTACTCAAAGCTGTCTGTGATTGGGTGGGCAAGTATCAATGACCTAGGGGAATGCTAGCAAGCAGTTATAAGTGTAAGTCATATTCTCTAATTTAGCTTTTAAATGGCAAAAATACTGACATCTTGATCTTGATTTTTCTCACTCCTGAATGTATCTCTTAATTGATTCCAAGTGCTAGAGAAGAAGAATGGAGTGCTTTTGTTGGGCCCACTAAAATACTAACACTGACCTTAATTTAATGATTAATTTTGCTGACTATCTCTGTTGTGAAGATAATATTGGACACTTGGAAAACAGATAAGACATGTTCTTATAGTCTGTGAGTAAGAAATATACTCAATTTTAGTATCAATTATCTCTGATCCAAATAACTGAATTCCTCTGCCTGTTTACTGTTTCTTACAACCCCACAGAAAGTGCTCAAAAGCTCCAAGGAATTTTTTTTTTCAAATATAAGGCTTGCAGATTGCTTGTGGCAGGACTTGACTACAGACCAAAATTTTGACAGATTAACTGGAATCTACACAACAGGTCAAGACAGATCTAGCAGCAGAAAATGAAAGGAATCCCAGAATTATGGGCAATTACCATCAGGGAGGGAGGGCCAACAGGAGACCTCAACAAGATGTGGGTAATACCTGAAATAAGAACACTATGTAAAGATAATTTAATAAATAACCATGAATGCAGGCAGGCAGTCCAGTAGTGGAACTCAGGATGGACTTCGATTAGTTGAGATCCAGCCTGGGTACCGAAGTAGGATTTCAGCCTTTAGAATGATAAAGTAGAGTAAGGTACACCCTGGTCTAGACTCTTAGTTAGGGACTCAGCATAAAATAAAGGACAAAGATCCAATTTATAGAAGGCAGAGTGTTGGTTGAAAGGAAAGGAGGAAAAGGTCAGTAATAGGCCTAGGTTATAAGGCTGCAGTGGCAAGTCTGATTGGTTTCTTGGTCACCAAGCTATGCATTAAATGATGACTTACTTGCTCATAGAATCTAATTCAGGGCTGAGCCTGGAAATCAGAGTTATATTGTCCTAGCTTTAAGGACTAGGGCAAGGAGCCAGTAAAATTATTACCACAATGTCCAGGGCAATGCCATGATTCCAGTGGGTGTTGGTGAACATTGGTGAAGAGATAGTCATGATATGGAGGGGAAAAACAAGCCTGGATTAGCAGACAGGAAATCTGAATTCTAAATCTGGCTCTTCCAATAACTAGTTGGGAAATCTTGGACAAGTCACTTTTCCTCCTTTGGATTTATTTTTCACACATATATAGTGAAGGTTTGGGGCCATATAGATCTCTCTTCATTCTTACCATTTTAACCTTCTGTGATAATATGGCAAATGACTTGTATCTACTCCATGTTTCTCTATTCAGGACAGATATTCTGAGATGCAGGCCTGACTCTACATGAGAACATACCATGCTTATATAACTAAACCAACATCTGGATTTGTATTTTTATTCAGTTGACCACACCCTACAGATACCATTAAAAAATAACATTCTTGTTTTCACTTCTTTGTCCCTCCCCTTTTTTGCCAAGATTAAAATTATACCACTGAATACCCACAGGGCAATATAGAATGAGTTTTTGTTCGTTTGTTTATTTTCCAACTGAAATAAGCATTTCATATTTCTTGGAAAACAGTGATAATTCTTGGCATAGATCATCTGCATTTACATTATTAGTAGGTAAATGTTAAGCCGTATTTATTGATATGCTTCCCTGACTAATGAATATTTTATTTTCCCTCTGAATTTCATCCAAACTATTATGGTTTTATCTCTTATTGGGTCTGCAAAACTTGATTTACAAATACTTAAAAGATGAAATATGTTCAGTGTTTTTGTCTTCCAGGTGCAGGAAGGAAAGGTAATGGATCCACTCTGTTTGTTCATTTGCTTTCTCTTTAATGTTATATTTTAGTTAGTTTGGGAGGATTTGCTGGCCAACAATGCTCTTCTAGTTTGGCAAAATTGCATCTGTTGGATAACACTATTCATGCCTCATTTGACAGTGTTTCACAATTTATAACATCGCATTGATTATGCAGTAATATCCCCTTGGTAAGCCTTGCAACTTCTTGACTCAGGGTAACAAGGAAATAACAAGAAAGGTTCATACCCCTGAACACTTTTGAGCTTTCAATAAATCATTTTGTTCCTTGTTTGCAAAGAATGCAGACATCTCACAACTATGGTATCCTCTTCTTTTACACCTCTTGGTTAAAGGGCCAGCACTTGAGTTTTATTTTGAAACGTTTATCTCTGTTAAAATGGATCTATATAATAACTCCTTGACTTTCAATTTCTAAATATTGCGGGAAACTAAGTGAATCAGATGGAACTATTAAGAATTGAGTCCTTATTTCATTTTTCTGTTAAGGATGATTTTCCAAAGTCAATAGTATAGAATGCAAGGACTGTGAGAAAAGAAATAAAAGAAAATGCATTCTAAGATGATTTATACATACTAATATTTCCATTTTAAGCTCTTTCAAGGACCCCTTGAAATATATATCTAACTATTATTACACTAACACCTGATCTTACCTTTTGAGCTTGTGGCTCAAAAGCTGAAGTACTGGGAATTCCCTGGTGGTCCAGTGGTTAGGACTCCATACTCTCACTGCTGAGGGCCCAGGTTCGATCCCACGTCAGGGAACTAGGATCCAACAAGCTGCGTGGTGCGGCCAAAAACATTTTTAAAATAAAAATATATACAAATATATTAAAAAGCTGCCAAGTACTGTGGTTTCATAAATTTCATATGGCCCAAATACACACACACACACACACACACACACACACACACACACACACACACATACACAACTGGATGACTTCTGTCATCTTATTTTTATTGTCAGTTGTCACATATTTTATACATTGAACAAAAAATGTTTATCCTAACACATTGTTCACAAGAATAGAAATCCTCAAACTTTTTTTTTTTTAACATCTTTGTTGGACTATAATTGCTTTACAATGTTGTGTTTGTTTCTGCTGCATAACAAAGTGAATCAGCTATATGTATACATATATCCCCATATCCCCTCCCTCTTGCGTCTCCCTCCCACCCTCCCTATCCCACCCCTCTAGGTGGTCACAAAGCACGGAGCTGAGCTCCCTGTGCCATGCGGCTGCTTCCCACTAGCTATCTGTTTTACATTTGGTAGTGTATATATGTCCATGCCACTCTCTCACTTCGTCCCAGCTTACCCTTCCCCCTCCCCGTGTCCTCAAGTCCACCACTATGGGACTTTACCATAAATTTTCTACAAACATGTGCATTTTTATATAAGGTATACCCAGAAGTGGCAGTGAGTCCTTAAATTATTATTAGCGTGGAAATGATGGCAAACTAAATTATGTGATTAGGAGAATAATTTTGTAGTATATTACTTAAACTTATGTTTATATATATTTTATATATATATATAAATATATTTCATAGCTTATATATATTTCATAGCTTATATATATTTCATAGCATTAAGATTATTAAGTTACTATGAATTTGTCTCATTAATGGATGGTAGTTTGTTTTCTGTTTTTTTCTTTTTTATCTTGAAGACATTACTATTCTAACGGTAATTTTTGGTAAGGGGGCTTTTAAAACTTGTTTTATTTCCATGAAACTAAAGTACTGGTTTTGGTTTCCATTTATTCACTGTACATTTAATATTGTGGGGCAATGTGCTAAGAGTTGGTGTACATGAATGAGGCACTTGATACATATTTGTTGCAGAAATGTAGGAAAGATAGAGTGTCTGCCCTTAAGGTCCTTATAGTATCGTGAGTGATAGAGACAGGTACACAGGGAATTATAATACACAATAGTATAAAATTACATTAAAGAGGCCCCCAAAACAGACTTAAGTTGTCATGAAAAATTTCATGTAGAAAGTGTTTTTAAGTGGATAACCAAAGGATGATTAGAGATTTGCTGGCTGATGGCAGTAGGAATGCATGCGGAGGAGATGAAAAAGTTCCAGTCAAAAGGAGCAGTATGCATCCTTAGAATTTAGGGAGCTCATGCTGCATTTGAGGACTTCCTGAACTAAGTATGATCAGCTTAATAATCAGTAATGTGCAACACATGTGAACATACTCAAACTCATTTTTTTCCACTTCTAACCTATTTTGGATTTAATCTGACTTCCAGCAGCCAATCTCACAAGCAGTATCAAAGCTAGTTATGAGAGAATATGCCATGGCTAAATCCTTCATGGATAGTAAAAAGTTAGCTGTATCTTAGGATCACCTTGTCATCTTCATTGCTCTAGAAGAGAAGAGAATAATAGTAAAGAAACTGAAGATGGTGAGCATTTTAATAAATGCACAGATTCACATGCAGAAAGTGAGACAGTGCTAACCAGGGACATTCATAGACTATTGCAGTCACCTGAGTACCTTCACCTATTTTATTTCATTTTGGCTTTACAGTAACTCAGAAGGATAGGAGAGGATAGGTATGAAACACTAGTGAGTCTAGGGTGCTTTCTCAACAGCACATGTAAGGACTCAAACCAGGTCTTCTGCTAAGGCTTTTTTCCATCATAAAACATTATCTCTCCAAACCTCCCTAAAGCAGAGGAACAAATTATCATAATGTTTGGTTACTGGTCCTTTTCTGCTATATCTTTCCTGTAGGGAAAGAAATTTATATTCTGCCATATAAGCTATGACTATCCAAGTATGTGTGAATTGGAAGCAGACTGTTACAGGCAATAAAAATCTGTAGGCCAAGAATTGTGTGAGGTTCCGAGAGGGTTACATGGAAAGAAAGAAAAATGGAGTTATTAGATAAATTACATGAAACAACTGGAGAACAATCAACCATGTGGTACTAAATGAAAATGCAGTAGGCATCGAACGCCATATTGAAAGAATTAGGCTGTAAAAAGGCAGTCAGTTAATTCACATATGGTTTAGATACAGATAAACAGTTTTGCAGCAAGCACAACTGATTTGTTGTCCATAGGAACTGAAAATGGTCATATTTCCTGGTAAAGCAACAAGAAAATGTCAAATTTTAATGACAGCAAAATACAATTAGAAAAGAATTATGCTTAAAGGAAAATCAGCTCATCTAGTTTACTTGTAAAATTTGGCTTATTTTAGTCTTTTCCAAGCAACACATGGTGCTGTATAAAGGCACTTGTTCTAGCTTACCAGAAGAAGGCATCATTGATTCCATTCACATTATTGCATTAAAAATCTATGCGAACTTTTTGTTCTACAAGAAATACAAAATAGCTGTAGCTATACAAGAAAAATGAAATAGTTCAGTGAGGGATTTTTTTATTTCAGTTTGAAATGTGTAACACACAGGATTTGTTTTGATTTATCAATAAAACAAACAATATATAAGGTCGTGAGATGTACACACGGGAAATGGTGGAGACATTTGCTGATAGTAACAGTTCTGCTAATTGGTTCAATCCACAGGAAGCAGTGCAATCCCAAACATGCCAACTTTCTAGACAACAGAGTTTCTTTTTTTAATTAGCAGTGATAATAAATTAAGGTGACACAGGGCATCTTCTTATTATCAAGGGATCCCAGATGTATTTGTATTGTAAATGACAGAGTTGCTGCCACTGCCACCCAACTGTCCCCACAGGAATGAGTGGTTTCAGTGAGTGAAGGCAACCCTGAAAGGGTGTGCAAAATGTGACATTTATCTGTTGACTATTTGGAAATGATTTGATACCCCTGGGGCACATCCACCTCAAGTTCACTCTCATTGTTCTGTCACTGTTCTCTAAATGGACAGGAGCAAGCCTGAAAAGTCTTTATAAAAACCATCTTTCCCTCTGTGCTGAGGTCACATTTCCCTAGCCATGGGTCTATGGATAATGGGATCTGAAAGCCAGTGGCATTCCAGACTGTTTTTATTTTGGCCCATGGTAAGAAATAGTAAAAATACAATTTATATAGAGACTGTGTAAACACACACACACACACACACACACACACACACACACACACTGAAAAAGATTTTAATGGAACTATCTTTTACCATTTGCAATGCTTGCTGACATTTTTTATTCTATTTCTTTTTTTAATTGCTGGTTGCAGCCGTTTAATTTATTTCAAGACTCACTAATGTGTTTCCACTTGCAATTTGTAAAATATTGGTCTAGGACGCTCTCATGCTGTCAGATCCACTGTTTCCAACCTATTTCTTCACTAGACAATAAAACAAAAACTTTAAACAGTTATGAATGAATGGTGTGTTGATGCTATTTTAAGGTGCATTTTGTACATTCCAAAGTATGGTATTTGTCTCTGACTTTGCTAAAAATTGTGTGGCTTAAATGTCCTATTAGAGATGATGATTTATAAAAAGCATGATTTATTGTCACACTTATATTTTTTTTCAAATTCTGCATGTCATTTGGCCATGCAAAGAGGTTGAGCCATGTAAATCCATTGAAAGGCCTGACCTCTATTATGCAATTCAAAGATATTTTGGAAGATACAAATTAAGTGAAATGTATTAATGATCATAAAAATCTACAAATCAGGTATTGCCTATTAGATAGAGACATTAGTAGCTACTTTGAGAGATATGTAAACAATGATCTTTCATGATATCTTGTTTTGTTGCTTCAACTAGCAATGACAAATTCATATAGAAGAATACTCTGTAATTCATCAAAACCATCCATGAAAATCTCATGTGAAAAATCAACGCAAATTATATATTCTGAAACTACGTTATTGCTTATAGGTTTTGATGCCTATGGGGCCTCATCTTTTTAAGTTTTGTTTTCCCTTAACCACTAGAGTTTTCTCCTGGTTGTTCATTTGTTTAAAAAAAATAAACTGTGACACAAAGAGGTAACTAGTCTTGTTCAAGTTTAAAAGAATAAAAACCATGATAACTGTCACACAGTAGGAGATTAGTAAATGTTTAGTAACTTGATAATCATATGTAGACTGAATAACTAACCAAACAATTCTGAATCTTGGCCCTTTCTTTCTGGATTACATATTTACCCTTCCCCGTGATATGAAGAAAGTAAACTTTGCTTAAGCGTAACTAGATAAGCACTTTCCCCTATAAACTATAATCCTACCACCTCTCTGTTTCTCGTCTCAATGTTTTCAAATTTCACTGCTGCTCTCTTTTCTAAAATGCTCAATCTTATTGCATGCATTTATTCTGGGTTAGGAGACAATAACATAACTGATGCAAGTGAACATGATTCATTACTATATTTCACATCAGCCTAGTAAAATTTGATCAGATGTGGTTAGAAAAACTGTTTTTCAAGTGATACCTTTTTCTGATCTCTTACTTTGAATATGCATTTGGTTCTAGTAAAGAACTTCAAATTCTATATGCAAACAGATGCAATGCAAAGCTTGCTATATTAAAATATTTTGTATATATTTTAAGCCTTTTTTTCTTATTCCTGTAGAAGGATAGTTTGAACTTTCAGATATCATAAAAGTTGCAAATGGAAGGTCAAATGTTCAAATTATGGCCTTTGGGGGTGCAATTTTGGATATGTAATTAATACAGAAAGCTAATTATTACAGGGACATAATCTTGATTAATTTCAAAAGTGTTTTCTCTAAGTTCTTTTCTTGGGCTACCATATTCAGGCATATTTTACTGGATATATGCAAGGGACTAATGATCAAATAAACTATAACCTCCTAAATCTAGATTTACTTGGGTTAGGTAAATTCAGCTGTATGGTAATTCAAGTAATATAGAGAACTGCCTTTAAGAATTTCTCTTGCCTGGAGATGAGCCATTTCTTTGCCCCATATATTGAGGAGATGGACTGCAGTGCATATTAATGTGTTGGAACAATTCAAACATTTTAATTGGATGATAAAGAGTAGATTCTGAAGGGAAAGCTGGAGACATTTTCTCACACTAACCGTACAAAAAAGATCAATTGGATCTCAGATTTTGACTGGCTGAGGCCAAATGAATGAGTTAATTCGCTGCTACGCTTTTGCTGTTGTGAGTGGCCTACACACTCAATTTGAGACACAGCAGACTAGACTACAGGAGGTTTTTACTCAAACCTTAAAAATGAATTTTGGAGATGGTTTCTTTCAAGTCAGTCAAAATGGTGTTCTAAGTCCAGCATTGTGTCAAGAGTAGTCAAGTGTGGAACCATTTTATGGAGGAGCATACATTCTGGTCAGAACTGATGATTTGATATAAATCTGTGTGTGCACAATATGAGTTTCCCTTGACAATTTTCAAACTAATTCATCATGTAGTTTAACATAGCATCTGTTAAATTTAGTTATTATTTAAAATATTCTACCTTATGCATCCCAATTATAGAAGTTTGGTAACCCAAGACAAACAGAGTTTCAAGCAATTTATGGAGTATATGGACGCATTTCTATATCTCCTTTAAGAAATAATTATAGTTGACTTTACTTTGAGGGTGCTGTTTTAGCTACTCTGACCAATATATATTTTAACTTACCTAATTTCCATTCATTTTCCCAACTTGCAATTACTCCTCCTTTTTTTAAATAAATTGTAAATGTTATTCACCTTTTAACAGCTAGTCCTACTTCCTAGCCCTAACTCAGACAATTTAAGTTAATAATTTTATTCACAATAACTAACATGTAAGAAAACTGGAATAAACTAAAGTGAAAATTATGAGGCTAACTCAAAAAGCAAGTGACACAGACTAATAGCTATAATATTTGATGTTTATATGAATCATAAGTTTCATCACTGACTATTATTTCTCTAGCTTAGTTTTATTAGCATCCTTTGAGCCACAAGACGTTTTATCCTAATTCACATTTTTTCAGCTGAAGGTAATAAAAGCTTATTTTTATGCAACAAAGCATTGCTTTCTGACTTTGCTCTTTCCCTAATGATAGTGTCTTTCAGTCTTCTTAATACATTTGTGTTGCCCACAAAGGAAAAATGAATAATTTCTTGCAAATCAAAGAAATATGCACACAAGACCCCAAACAATTCCTCATTTCATCTTGAGCCAAAAATAATGCAAAGATGGAGAATAAAATTTAATGTTATGGTGACATTCTACTGACTTGTCCATTTTCTGGCATAGATTAGTCAATAAACTATCAATACAATTAGTAAAGGGCAGACAAAAGATAATCTCAGATGTCTCGCCACCTACTATGCTCTCCTCAATGGACCAGTTACGTTATTCATAAGAAAAACACAACTGGCTGGCTGGTTTGTCAATCAAAAGAGTGTAGAATCCCAATAGAAAAAATTCTGACTTTGGATGCATATGAATGATAGGATCCATTTCCAAAAAGAGGTATTACAAGCCAGTAACTGCTAAATTAACTTTTGTTTACAGTGTAATATTGGTAAAAAATCAGTAGCATTCATGAAGGGATTAAAAAATACTCAATACAATATTGAACAAACAATGTATAATTGCGCTAATATCACTACTACAGCAATATGATGTCTCACAGTATTTGGCAGAGCAGCTCCAATAGATTTTCTGCATGTTGTCAGTACTTGTTTAAAAGTGTTTAATGCCCTGACCTCACTCTCCTGTATTCAAACAAGGCCAAGTGTCTTTATGTTTCAAATATACATATAATTATTATTTGGTTTGACTTTATATTTGATAAATTTTCTATAAAACCGTGCTCACTTAGTAGGAGAAAAGGTATATTTTACAATTAATCAAAATTTGGCAGCATAAAATTTGCCATGGGATGCTTGTTGTGGGCACAGTTTTAGGTTCTCTTTTTAAAGCAGTAACTATTGTCCCCAATTCAAACTGATTGACCTGAAGGAAAAGTGTTCTTAGATTCTTATGACCTTGTCCTTTTAACCTCCAAGATCTCTTCAGACCATTCTCTGAGAATATTTGTGTCCTAAAAATCAGTGTCATAATCATTGCCATTATTATTATTTTAATTCAGATATTTCTAAATTTGCACCCTCCTTTATTTTTTCTCTGTAGGATATTTCTACATGAGTCATGTACCTTGTCAACAGACAGTAGTAGAAATACCAATAGAAAAATGAAGACCTGGACTCCTTAGGTAAATCACTTAAAATCCATTGTAGTTTAAACATATTAGGGGTAGTGGTGAACTGGATAATTACAAGCTATTTTTCTATTTTAAAATTATATTATTCATATAATCCTCAAAATAATATCCCAAGGTACATATTATATATAACAGTTATATTTATGTCCATAGCACAATTGAAGGAATTGAGACTCAAGGAGTTTGTGACTTATCCAAAGAAGCATAGCAACTCAGCTACAAAGATTTTCCAGGGTTTATTTACTATAATTGCCTACATTGTTAGCAAAACTTACCTGTATAACATTTCCCAAGATCTGTTTTATAAAACATCATAAAATTATATAAATATGATATATCAGAGTTCAATTTAAGTTGCCTTTTTTGTTTAACCTAATATGACTTGCTTATGTTATATATCTTTGAATATATAATAGGTTAAGTTACTATTTTTCCAAAACATAGCTGTAAGTTGTAAATGTCATTTTGATACAGGTATTATGTAACATAGGTATTGAAATAGTCTCTCAATATCAATAGTTTCTCATTAACCAGGAAATGCAGATTTCGATTCCAAATCAGGAGCTCCAAGGGAATATTTTCTTCATCCAGTAGGCAAAACAATCTTTCATATATCCTGAGCTCATGTACTGTTTTGTTTTGTTTTTTTGTGGTACGTGGGCCTCTCACTGTTGTGGCTTCTCCCATTGCGGAGCACAGGCTCCGGATGCGCAGCCAGCAGTCATGACTTACGGGCCCAGCTGCTCCGCGGCATGTGGGATCTTCCCGGACCAGGGCACGAACCCGTGTCTCCTGCATCGGCAGGCGGACTCTCAACCACTGGGTCACCAGGGAAGCCCTCATGTACGGTTTTAGAAAATTTGGAAAACAGGTTGAAAATCAAAACATTTTGAAACCACGATTAATGGTAAAAAAAGAAGTGGCTTCACAGACTGCGTTTTAGTTATACTTCCTCCTGCCTTGGCTTATCCCACATTCAATTCTGCCATTCCCTAGGGTCTGTCCATTAAATTTGAGAGAGTAAGATAGGTGTTTTGTAAGATATTAGTTGATGTTACCCAGAGCAAGAAAAAACACCTTAGCAAATGAAAGATGAATGAACTTATTGAAACATTATACATTGCTTCCAAGCACTAAATAGTAAGAGACAGCTTCTCATCAAAAGGATAAATGTCTCATTATGACAAATTACTTTTTATTTTTTATAAATTGTGGACTTTTGGATTTGTTAAAGACACAAAAGGGTGGAAGTCTTATTCATTGCTTTCTTCTCTCCCTTCTGTTCTCAAAATGACTTCAAATGTCCTTCACTTCTCAGTGCCAGTAGTCTGACTGGCAAATATAAGAAAACATGGTTGCCAATTTTAAACTTATGGAAGACTAAGGAATGCTTGAGAAAACTACGGATGTGAGGGACAAAAAAATTAGTTTCATTTGTACTGAATTGTTAAAGCTCTTTATCTTATAGCTATCAACATTATCAACTTCAGCCTACAAAATTCTCATCTTTTTCTTCAATCTTTAAAAGATATGTCAATTAGTTTCCTGTCCTGTGGTTTAGAATGTTGTACGTAGATTATAAAAGGATACATAATTGTCTTTTGCTGGCAGCATTACATGCATTTCAAAACATAGTTGGAAAAGATTAAGAAAGTGAGATGACTCATGAACCTTTCCTTGCCACTTTAACCTCCTTTGCCATTCCCTATTTTTTTTGAACAAGGGATATGAAACATGAAACATTAAACCTAGTAGCAGTCCAACATGACTTATTTTATAAAGTTAGTCTTACGTAAACTTTTTTGCTTTAGTGTAAGTGGCAGTCCCCATATCTTTATATACATTTCTTTGCTTTGTTTCTGAAAGCTTGGGTTCTCCCTAGATGTCTGTTGGTCATTAGTCAATTGACATCAGACTACTTTTACCCCTGTAACGTTTGCCTTTGACCTCATTTTTACCAGATGTAGATAATCAGAAAATAAACATCTGCTCTGAAATGATTTTCCAGTTTGATTTTGTTCCCTTCCACCCCACAGGTCAGTGGTTGATTCATAATGTGATGGGTAATCCTTTGTTGGTTTTCTTCTAGCATATATGTTGACTAACATTTGTTGTTGTCTTGCATTAGTCACTAACTGTTCCATGTGCATTATTTCCACAATTCTGCTTTCACTGAAAGTTAGAAATAAAATATTTAGCACATAGTTCCTGGCAATAATATTTCTCAAAAAAAATTTAGCTACTATATAAAATAATATTATTTTGCCATTGTTGTCCGCCTTTATACTTACCTTAAGGATGTAATTTCTTTGTTTTTGTAATTATTTTAGGTGTTAGTAATACATTGAAAGGCTGGTGTGATTTAAAATTAGTCAAAATGACTGTAAATGTACAACAACCTTAAAAAGGAAAAGCAAAATAAAAATTTTAACAATTGGCCCTGGAGAAGATCCAGAGAAGGACAATCAAAACAGCCAACAGGGCTTCCCTGGTGGCGCAGTGGTTGAGAGTTCGCCTGCCGATGCAGGGGACACGGGTTCATGCCCCGGTCTGGGAAGATCCCACATGCCGCGGAGCGGCTGGGCCCGTGAGCCATGGCCGCTGAGCCTGCGCGTCCAGAGCCTGTGCTCCGCAACGAGAGAGGCCATAACAGTGAGAGGCCCGCGTACCACAAAAAAAATAATAATAACAAATATAATCAGATGAGGCATGTGCTTTCTGGTTGCCACAGACCCATACCTATCTATTGGCTTACTTGTCCATTTTATTCAACATAATGCTTCATGTATTTGGATGTCATAATCATGCACTTTCTTCTTTTGACAAAATATTACTTCAATTCTTCATCCAAAGTATGCCAATTCTTTTTACTATCTAGATCACATTCCTCTGGACATATTCCTGTTTCTTCATGTTCCTCTTAATATCTTATAATGAGAACTGGAGATCATAACTGGGCAGTCATTAGTGCTGCTCAGTGAGAATTGTTCCCCTTGGGGCACATGGTAGTATTCTGTTTCCCTACCCTCTTGGAGTTTGGCCAAATAACTTACCTTGACCAATGAATTGCCAGTGTTAATGGTGTGTGTTACCTCAAGGTGAAAGATTCAAAGCCAGCATACAATCCGTCACAATCTCCCTTTTTCCTCTTCCACAATGACCAGAATTATTCTAGACAGGCTGCTCCATCAGAGAGGGCAACGCTAGAGAGCCCACGCTATCCACTGTGGACATATAACATGGGCAAGAAATTAAAATGTATTATTTTAATTCAGGCCTGGACCTGAAGTCTGCAGTTGAAGTCTGCTCACTTTATTTTCCCCACTAGGAGGGTATTTCTCCATGTTGGGCTACCAAGGCTTGGGGGAGGAGTGACAGGGACGACAGGGATAATATCAAACTGTTTTTCCCCCTTTTCTTATTTCTGTGCTCCATCCAGGTGCTATAATCCCTTACCGGAAATCCTTAGCTCTTGTGAATATGTTTCTGTTCATGGATAGTTGTTCAAATTGATGTATCCGTGGGGAGAGGAAAGCTAAAACCTCCTGTCTACCATCTTGCAGATGTCACTATCGTTTATATTTTATTTTTTGCAGATAGGAATAAAGTGAATTGAAAGATTTCATAAATTCGGAGACTTGTAGGGGTGCAAGAAGCAACTGCTTCTCAACTCCAAACAGCAAAAGATAAAATCAAGAAATGCTTTAAATTACAAAAGCCCATTTAAATCATTCTTGTGATTAGACTCAAATTGAGGTTCTAGCTGTTGTACCCAATGTTAAAACCTTTCAATGAATTAAGTTAGCATCCAATAAACTCCTCCAATTGACAAAATGGCTCAGGGGAAAAGAATTAAATATTTGGCTCTTCCACCACAGGCTGATTGGCACAGAGTCTCTGCAATTATGTTGACAGGTAGATGCATGGGTACAAGAAAGTGAAGAAATATAGCAAATCTAAAGAAAGTATCTAGGGGGCTTCCCTGGTGGCGCAGTGGTTGAGAGTCCGCCTGCTGATGCAGGGGACACGGGTTCATGCCCCGGTCCGGGAGAATACCACATGCCGCGGAGCGGCTAGGCCCGTGAGCCATGGCCGCTGAGCCTGTGCATCCGGAGCCTGTGCTCCGCAGCGGGAGAGACCACAACAGTGAGAGACCTGCGTATCGCAAAAAAAATAAAAAAGAAAAAAAAGAAAGTATCTAGAAAATAACTGTGGGTGGAGACATGAGCACATGTACCCGACTGGAATCAAATATATGAAAAGCCTATTCAGTTCTAAAGAGAATTTAGTGCCAAAGGAACTGTAAAGGACTGCTTGTGACCTCGAAATATTCTAGTTTATCCTAACTGATAATTGCATCAGATTTGGTCTGAATATTGTCTAGTGGAATAAATCAAAATTATTGCTTCTCTTCTCATGAACTTTATACGACTATCAATGCTCATTAAATTTTACATAAATAATTATTCATGTGAAATATAAATTTTATTAAGTACAATTTGACAAATACGAAATATATTTAATGCATACATAATATTGATTTCATATAAGCTAAAGATATAAAAGGAATCAAAAAGGACCCAAATAAATTCCAGAGCTTCTTATCCATGTTGAGTTATTAAAAATTATGAATGCCTGATAGGCCTATCAATAATAATGGTGTTTCAGACAGACAAAAACTTGGGGGCCCTATTTGCTATTAACCTGACAAAGGACTGCAGAAGAAAAGATAGAAGAAAATCTTTGTGAAATGGAGTTATACAAAAATTTCTTAGATATGACACAGAGGGCATGAATCACAAAAGAATATAAATAAGTTGGTTATTATCAACAGTAAAATGTCTGCTCTTCCAAAGACTCCGTTTAGAAACTGAAAAGAAAATTCACAGGCTGGGAAAAATATTTGCAACACATATCTGAGAAAGGTCTTGTATTCATTATATGAAAAGAACTCTTATAAGTCAATAAGAAATCAAACAACACAACAAAAAACAGAGATTTGAACAGACAATTCATCAAAGAACATGTACGAATGTCACATAAGCACATGTATAGATGCTCAGTCACTAGTCAGTGGGGAAATGCAAATTAAAACTACAATGAGATATCTTTAGAATGGTTCAAGATAGAAACAATTGACATTGTGAAGTGTTGATGAAGGTGCAGAACAATTGGAGTTCTCATACATTGCTGATGACAGTGCAAAAGTATACAACTACTTTAAGAAACATTCTGGCAATCTCTTATAATGTAAAACATACGTATACCATGTGACCCAACAATCCTACTAGTATTAAGTGAAATAAAAACGTATGTCTATAAAAAGAGTTGCTTGAAAATATCCCTAGCAACTTTACTCATTAGTCAAAAACTAGAAACAACTCCAAAGTACATCAACTGGTACATAGAATAACATATTGTGGTATATTCATACAATGGAATACTGCACAGCAATTAAAAGGAATGAAATACAACAACATGGATGAATCTCAAATGCATTATGATACATGAAAGAAGTAAACTCAAAAGGCTCCATACTACATGATTCCATTTATATGATATTTTGGAAAAGGCAAAATTATAGGGGCAGTAAGCTGTCAGTGGTTGTCAAGAGTGGAAGGTGACAGGTGAGGATTTACTTCAAAATGGCTCACAGGTTATTTTTGGTGTGATATAAATGTTTTATATAACTTAGAGTGGTTATATGCTGTATACATTTGTCAAACATGCTTATATACCTAAAGAGAGAAAATTTTACCAAAAGAAAAGTGTATCAAAATAAACCTGTTTCTAAAAGCAGTCTCAGTAAATTCAAGTTACTAAGATCTATGATGAATTATTAAAAGAAGTTCTGATTGTTTGATAATCATCTTATTGTGACTATTTATAGTTTTACAATCAGCCAGAAAACCTAAGTCCTTATCCACTATTGACCTGACAAAGAACTACAGAGAAATAGATAATACTTTGCGTATAAAAGAAATGGGTTGAAAGTTATACTAACTTCATATTTTATCATATCTCCCTTCCCCCCTCTCTTCTCTCTTTCCTTCCTTCCTTCTTTCACTTTACAAGTACTTATCTGGTGCCTACCATTTGCCAGAAATCATTCTAAGCTCTGGGGATATAGCAATGAACAAAAAGATATGATTCTTGCCCTCTTGTTGCATATATTATAGGAAAATCACACTTAATAAGATCTCCATGAATGACAATTAAATGAATTCATTTCTGGTGCAACTTTTAAAATCTCAATTGTTATAGTTGAAACAAGACCACACATTTCTATAGAAGAAAGAGCATAGAAATAATCATACCTAACAACTCTAGGTTGCTCATTATACTCCAGAATTGTTACTTTTTTCCTTTATTAAACATAAAAGACATTTTCATGCAAAGCTTAGGTGGTACATACTTACCTGATCATTCTTAGTGCTTATCTGCTGCGATAAATCTGAAAAAAAGTCTAGGCAGTTTGTTTCCATTCATCAGAATAGCCATTACCTGAGGTAGCTATTAGAAGGCACGTGTTTCTCCTAATAAAAACTTTATGCTTTTTCCTTCTCTCTTCATTTCAAGATGATTTGTTTCTTTAAAAGCTTTTCTGCATCCAATTCAGGAACTATATATACTTTCATTGTCTTTTAGAAAAGTTTAGTTCCCACAAAAGTGAAATTACCTAAAACACATAGAATAGAAATTAAATATCTTATTAGTCATTTATATATATATAAATATATATATTTATACATTGTAAATCAACTATAGTCCAAAATAAAATAAAAATTTGAAAAAAAACAGGTAAAAATACCATGATTTACTTATCAGAAAACATAGGCTGTGTGGGCCTTTATATATATATATATATATATATATATATATATATATATCAACTTTACTCACTTTGCCCTTCTTAAGTAGAATCTCAAAGGATTACCAAAAGGAAGGACATCACACTATAACTTTGCTAGGTGAAGTGTGCATTTCTTTTATCTGTGCAAGGGGATATAGTAGAACAGTAGGGAAGACTATGAGGTGTAAGGAGACAGAGAGAAGTTCTTATAAAAGAGAAAGCTACTTCCAACTTTCTACTGAAATGCTCATGAAGGCATATAAACGACCAAAACCATAACAAAAAAATGATTGACAGATAGCTGCCATAATTTGTGAAGAACTTCCCTACTTATAAAGCTAATGACACAAGGTTCATAGAAATAATTAGTGTCTCACCTATGAACTATGATTTAGCTTTAAAGAAGATAAGAAGCTCATTTTTTTCAGTATCCATAAAGAAAGCTTTCTTGTAACAGCCACATTTGTCTGTTTACCTATTGTTTATTACTGCTTAAAGGCTACAACAGAATTGAATAGTTTCAACAAGAACAGAATGGCCCACACAGCCTATTTTTTTTTTGATAAGTAAATCGTGGTACTTTTTTTTACATTTGTTTTTTTTTAATTTTTATTTTATATTGGACTATAGTTGATTTACGATGTGTTAATTTCAGGTGTACAGCAAAGTGATTCAGTTATACATATATAATACATATATCTCTTCTTTCTCATATTCTTTTCCCATTTAGGTTATTATAGAATATTGAGCAGAGTTCCCTGTGCTATATAGTAGGTCTTTGTTGGTTATCTCTTTTAAGTATAGTAGTGTGTATATGTCAATCCCAAACTCCCAATTTATCCCTCCCCCCTGCCTTTCCCCTTTGGTAACCATAAATTTGTTTTCTACATCTGTGAGTCTGTTTCTGTTTTGTAAATAAGTTCATTTGTATCTTTTTTTTATATTCTGCATATAAGCGATATATTATGATATTTGTCTTCCTGTGTCTGACTTACTTCACTTAGTATGATAATCTCTAGGTCCATCCATGTTGCTGCAAATGGCATTATTTCATTCTTTTTAATGGCTGAGTAATATTCCATTGTATATATGTATCACATCTTTTTTATCCATTCATCTGTCGATGGACATTTAGATTACTTCCATGCATTGGCTATCGTAAAGAGTGCTGCAATGAACATTGGGGTGGGGTGTATGTATCCTTTTGAACCATGTTTTATTTTTATTGGAGTATAGTTGATTTACAATATTGGGTTACTTTCTGCTGTACAGCAAAATGAATCATATATATATATATATATATATATATATATATACACACACACACACACACACACACATATATACACTCTTTTTTAGATTCTTTTCCCATATAGGTCATTACAGAGTATTGGGTAGAGTTCCCAGTACTATATAGTAGGTCCTTGTTGTTTATCTATTTTATATATAGTAGTGTGTATATGTCAATCCCAGTCTCCCAGTTTATCTCCCCCATTTCCCCCTGATAAGCGTAAGATTGTTTTCTACATCTGTGACTCTATTTCTGTTTTGTAAGTATGTTCATTTGTACCATTTTTAAAGATTCCACATATAAACGATATCATATGGTATTTGTCTTTCTCTCTCTGACTTACTTCATTCAGTATGACAATCTCTAGGTTCACCCATGTTGCTGCAAATGTCATTATTTCATTCTTTTTTATGACTAATATTCCATTGTATATATGTACCACATCTTCTTTATATATTCCTCTACTGATGGACATTTAGGTTGCTTCCATGTCTTGGCTATTGTAAATAGTACTGCAATGAACATTGGGGTGCATGTATCTTTTTGAATTATAGTTTTCCCAGATATATGCCCAGGAATAGCATTGCTGGACCATATGGCAGTTCTATTTTTAGTTTTTTAAGGAACCTCTATACTGCTCTCCATAGTGGCTGTACCAATTTACATTCCCATCAACAGTGTAGGAAGGTTCCCTTTACTCCACACCCTCTCCAGAACTTATTGTTTGTAGACTTTTTGATGATGGCCATTCTGACTGGTGTGAGGTGATATCTCATTGTAGTTTATATTTGCATTTCTCTAATAATTAGTGATGTTGAGCATCTTTTCACGTGCCTATTGGCCATCTGTATGTCTTCTTTGGAGAAATGTCTATTTAGGTCTTCTGCCCATTTTTTAATTGGGTTATTTGCTTTTGTGATGTTGAGATGCGTGAGCTGTTTGTAAATTTTGGAGATTAATCCCTTGTTGGTCAGCCATTCCTTTGTCATAGTGATTATTTCTTGCATTCTATCTATGTATCTATCTATCTTCATCATCACTGTCATCTATCTACCTATCTATCCATTTATCTAACTAAGCTGTTCATCTATCCATCTATCTAAACTGTCCATCCATCCATTTGGTAAACTTTAATCCCCAGAAAACTTTGCAGGTTCACTGGGAGAGCTCATATGTGATGCTCTTGTAGCAGCAGTCCCAAAAAGTGAAAAAAAGTCTCCCAAAGTAAAATGGGAATGGAAGAGCCAGTGTGGAATATACAGGTCAACTCTGTGTTTTAAATTCAAGGGAAAATTAGAGAAAAATAATCTAATTCTTACCTGGATTTATTTTTCTCCATTACTGTCTAATATATTTTATTTTATTTTTTAATAAAATATAGTTTATTAAATATGAACTCATATATATCAAATATATATATGAATATATAATATATATTAATAAATATATAAATATATTTATTTATATATTTTTTGGCCGTGTTGGGTCTTCGTTGCTGCACATGGGCTTTCTCTAGCTGTGGTGAGGGGAGCTACTCTTTGTTATGTTGTGTGGGCTTCTCATTGCCACAGCTTCTCTTGTCGTGGAGCACGGGCTCTAGGTGCGCAGGCTTCAGTAGTTGTGGCGCACTGGCTCAGTAGTTGTGGTGCATGAGCTTAGTTGCTCCGCAGCATGGGGATCTTCCCAGACCAGGGCTCAAACCCATGTCCCCTTCCTTGCCAGGCAGATTCTTAACTGCTGCACCACCAGGGAAGTCCTACTGTCTAATATATTTTAGTAGGTTTTTAATTATAACATAAGCTTCAGAAGAACAGATGTTGATCTATTTTTGTCTACGTCTGTAACTTGAGTACCAAGCACAATGCCTGGAACATTGAGATGTTCAATCAGTATCAAATGGCTGATTAAAGAAATGGTTCTATATACTGTAAAGGAAAAAAAATCTGAATAAAATCTGCATCTGTAGTTTGCCTGTCTCTGACCTCTACTGGAATCCAGTTTTCTTCAGAGGAAAGATGAAACCTTACTTGTCTGTAAATACCAAAGCACACATGACAGTGTCTGGTACATAAATGACTGTGTTTTGACTTAATGGAAGATTTATACTAAAAAAGAATGATAATCTTGTAAGATATAGGGAATGGAATAAAGAAAAATTATAAAAATGTGTTGCATCTATTCTTGTACCAATTTATCAATTGAAAAAATTTTTTTAAAGTGCCAGTAATTGATAATAATCATTGAGTCCTTACAAGGTCTAATTGCATTGCTTATATTATCTAGTCAATAGCAATCCTCCCTTAGAACTCTGTCACCTGAGGTGGTGAGATTTTACTCATAGGGTTGTGCAGTCTTTCTCTTTGTCATTGTCTTTGGTGTTATTTCTTGTTTCTTAACCTGAATGATGCCCACTACTTTCCTTCTAATATCATGGATGAGAACTATCAAAGATTCTTCCAAGTTTTTTATTCTTCAATTTGAGACAGACTGTTTAAAGATAAATGATTAGGCTGATTCAAGAGGAAACACTTTTGCTCCTTTTTTTTCCACTGGGTATATGCTTAATGACTTTCAGGAATTCAGAAAATAATTAACTAATTTTTCTGGCCTTCTGATGGGTCTCAGTCTCAATACTGACCTTACAAGCAGCACTGGCAAAGTCTTAGTGATAGAATCTTTATTATTGATATTGATACATACAATAAGATGGATGAAGAGTTAATTGATGGTAGAATTTTAAGGGAACTAGTAATTTCTCAGAATATTTTAAGACATAATTTCCTTTATTCTCTGGAGTATCATCAGGAAAACTCCTACCTAGGAAATATTTATGTATTTTCTTACCAAGACTTACCAAAATCATTTAGAAGATTATAGAAACGTTTTAGAAAAATGGAAGATCACAGAAACATGCAGCATATGCACTGTCAACTCTTTCTCTTTTTTTTTCTTTTTTTTTTTTGCAGTACGCGGGCCTCTCCCATTGCGGAGCACAGGCTCCGGACGCGCAGGCTCAGCGGCCATGGCTCACGGGCCCAGCCGCTCCGCGGCATGTGGGATCTTCCCGGACCGGGGCACGAACCCGTGTCCCCTGCATCGGCAGGTGGACTCTCAATCACTGCGCCACCAGGGAAGCCCAACTCTCTTTAAGGGACAAATGCACAGTTTAGACATGGGTATTTGGTACCAATAAGACCTAATATTTCCTGCAATAAATCAATGGAAATGATCTCCAGTATGACAAATGTGACTAAAAAGTGTGCTCTAATTATGATATTGTTTACTGTTATCAGCAGTGATAATCAACAAACTTGATATTATGAAGAAGCTAAAAGAAAAATTAACTTGATTTCTTTTGGAACATGGTAGGCCACATTCCCAGTGATGGAGAGGAGAAACCCTTTAAAAATATTGATAACTGTCTTTTATTGACTGCTTGCTATATGCCTACTCCTTTGAATCCAATATGTTTTTAAAACCTCATACTGAAACTATACAGTAGGTAAAACTGTTTCCATTTTGCAGATAAAAACAACAACTGTAGCTTAGAAAAAGGCTAATTAATTTAGTTGCTAATACACATTCAGTTTGTTTTGGGTCAGGATTCAAACCAAAAAGTCTGTCAATATTTAAGCACTTAAGCACTTCACTTTACTTCTTTTCTTTCTAAAGTCATCCCCAGATACCTTCCATCTAGTCTACGTTGCAGCTGTATTTCTATCTGTTCCTCTCTTGCCTTCAGAGCTTTGTATGTACTTTTTAAAAAAATCTAACTTTTGGGGCTTCCCTGGTGGCGCGGTGGTTGCGAGTCCGCCTGCTGATGCAGGGGACATGGGTTCGTGCCCCGGTCTAGGAAGATCCCACATGCCGCGGAGTGGCTGGGCCCGTGAGCCATGGCCGCTGAGCCTGCGCGTCAGGAGCCTGTGCTCCGCAATGGGAGAGGCCACAACAGTGAGAGGCCTGCGTACCACAAAAAAAAAAAAAAAAAAAAAATCTAACTTTTGACCCAAAAAAGAATTAAAACAACCTATTTGTGGCAAAATTTATATAGAGACTATTTGTTCCGTGGAAAGCCTCTCTGACTCCCCTGAAAATGTTGGCTACCTGTGCTAGTACTCTCACAGAATATTGTGCATTTCTTCTTATCACACACTTTTGTAAAGATTATCTATTGTTCTTTTCAGGATTGTAAACTTCTCAGCTCTAAGTGCCATATTCAATTTGTTCACTATTGTATCCCCAGTCACTAACATAGTTTCTGAAAGATGGTAGGGACTTAAAAGTATTAGTTGAATGAAAGAGCAAGATAAAATTTGGGTATTCATATTATTAGTTTGCATTTGATTATATGCAAAATTAATTCAGCATAAAGTGGAGGTTTCTCCATGTTTTCAAATGCCATTTTTCAAAAAATGGGTTTGTTGAGTCATTAAAGAGGGTTCATTAGTGATAAGAAAAAGGAACAGTATGGTATAGAAGGGAGAGCACTCAGCATCCAGGTTCTTGGATATTAAAACTGTGAGTTTAGCTCCAAATCTCACTAGAAGGTAACTCTTGGAGAAGTCATTTCACTTTACTGTCATATATCTTATTTTAATCTAATAACGAGATGCATGTTTGTAGACATAGATATAAAATAGAAACAACTAGATCAAAGTGATGTGGCTGACTCTTTACATGTGAAAGTTGAAATTATTTGTCTAAAAAAGACAAGAGATTCTAAAAATGTTCCATGGACAAAAAGTTTTTAGGATTTTCCAGCAGCAAATGGAAGATACATTCATAGAACCCAAAACGCTTCTTAAATATTTCAAGATATAAATACTCTTAAATGTGTACACTTTTCACTTGAAAATACACTTCCTTTGATGAAGCACTCTTGTTTTTTCATCAACTGGCAAAAGGATCTTAGCCTGTAGATTCAATATATAAACATTAGCCTCTATTGTAGGAAATGTGGTAGGGATTTGGAGGAAAGAGTTCATGAATGAAATGGAAATACACCCTCTTTTCTTATTCAGGAACCAAAGACAAATGGTTGTGCCTGGGATTATCCAATCCTGCATTCTACAAAGACAATTGTAAGTAAACCTTACCTATTTCAGGCCGCTTGTTTTAAGTCTCAGTAAGAACTGAAGAGCTAGTGTATATTGTTGTTGAATAAATAACAGAAAACCTGAAAGAAAGAGAGAAAGAGGAGGGAGAAATAGAAATAGGGAGAAAGAAAGCAGTCTTCAATCCACTGATCGTATATAATATATATGTATGTATATGTGTATATGTATGTGTGTGTATGAGTAATTTAATCTATGCATATGTACAATATATATTTTCTTAGGATTTACTTTAACCAAGAGATAAAATTAAAACATTTTTGTTTAGCATATTCATTATTTCTAGGCTAAAAAGATTTATCCTACCATCTGGAGCTACAAATAGGACTGTTCTCTTGTTGAGTTACTGTTCCTAAAGTAAAAAATCTCAAAATGATTGAAACAATATTTTGCACTTTATATGTTTCTTTTTAAGCTTATATATATATATATATATATATATATATATATATATATATATATATATATACTTCTTTAAAACAAATCTGTTGAATGACAGTTCAATATCTTTTGATAAGGATGTTGGTGTCTACCCTCTCCACCTCAACAGCTATTCCATGCTTCTTCTACTTAATTCAAACATTGAACAAAATAGCATGCAAGAAGATAAACAAAACATGTATATATATAATGTGTTTATATATACAGTATGTTTTATATATAGTATACAGTAGTATATAGTATAGTGTACTACTATATACTATAATATATAATGCTATGTATATAATAATATACATAACAATACTATATATACTATATATTCATATGTATATTCATATATATGATGCATATATATATATGCACCATTCGTATGCCATATATCAGTGGGCAGATTAATTTCAGCTCTGCTTTGTCCAAATTTATATATTCTTAATTAGCATGATTCAAATCATTTCTGGTATTACAGTTTTAGTATCTATTGCACATCACCAAACTGGTCCACTTATTCAAAATTTCAGTATTTTAAATGCATCACATTATTTAATAGGTCAAAAAGGGGAAAAATAAATGAGCAATTAGAGTCATTTAGTCATTTTTGTTCATCGAGAAATACTATTAATGTTCAAATCAGAAATAAATTTCATTCGGTATTTCATATGTTTTTCATCCAAAGGCTATGCCTCAAATTTTAGTATACAAATTTTCCCCCCAAGTACATGCAATCATATATTTTTTGGGAAAGATGCTTGCTTTTCAAAGGCATGTTGCCTAAATAGTTAAAATATACTGACATTCATAATTAAATTATTTTTCTATTGATCATTTTTATTGCTCTATTTCACATTTTATCCTATTATTTATAGGACACAGTAATGAACTCCCACTGCTTTATTGCATTATTTGATAAACAATGTAACAAACTCAAGAGCTAGAGCAATAAAATTAAGGTGATTTAGCAATAAAGCAATTCCCTGGATTTTAATTAAATTTGGAAAATTATGTTCTAAAGACTCTAAACTAGGACTCTCTAATATAGGTCTGGGACATCATAGCTTTAGGTATAACACTGTGAAAATGCAAATCATCTAAAATATCTAGTTGATTTTGATTATATATTAAAAAATGAAAAAAACAAGAACAGATTAATAATGCCTATAACCTATTTCTTTCCCATGAATGAGGATCTCTGGCAACAAGCATAGTTCCTGACACCTGTGAGGCTCTATATGGATGTTTCTCAATGAATAACTCCAAGTATGTAGCAACTCTCAAACAGATCTTTAAAGCAACTGACTAATTAGTTATTGAACATTCAAAAGTACTTCTAGTATTATTTCCTAGAATATTTTCTGTAGACAGAGTATAAATCTAGGTAGATGATTATGAGAGTGAAGAATGCTCAATACTTAAAATGGAATTTGAGTGTATCAAATAGCTGGGGACATGAAAGTAGCTTACTCTTTGATAAGTATTCAAGGACACTAAAAACTTATTCTAATAATGTTTTAAATGCTAATTCCACTAAATAATTTAACATATGTACACAAAAAATGTCTTGGGTTCATCTGATAATCCAATTTAAAGAAAGCACTCTAAAATATTTAACAGCACTTGAAGCTTTACTAAT
The DNA here is from genome assembly GCF_011762595.2 of Tursiops truncatus. NCBI lineage: Eukaryota > Metazoa > Chordata > Mammalia > Artiodactyla > Delphinidae > Tursiops > Tursiops truncatus. The sequence goes on along the minus strand of NC_047055.1, from coordinate 22,021,734 downwards.
AATTGCAATGTATGTATAAGGATTCAGAATGGATAACATACTACGAATTTATCAATCTACCAAAAATATACACCAAATATAAATAGATAAAAATCTTATTTATAGGCAGATAACTGATTACTGGGAAGCCAAGTTGATTCAGAAAGAGTAAGTGTAAGATTATGTCTAGGGTGGTAATTTAATAAGAATTTTTTTCTTTCTTTGAATCAGAAGCTTAAAATAGCTTCACAAGTGATGGAAGGTCTCAAAGTTACACACTCATAAGATTCATCAACGACATTCTCTACTTATTTATCTGAGTCTTATAAATGTCACAATTTAATGGACTTAAGATTTTATTTTAATTTTGCAGCTTCCTTGGCTGTAAAAATAGGTCTTATTCATGGGATATAGATGCAGTATGGGCCCCAGGGATCCAGTGATATTAATTGGTCCCTTTTTAAGATAATCTTACTTTAGGATTTACCTTTCTGAGACATTTGGTATAAATACTAGATTATATACATTTATGTACTTATTTTTTCAGATTAACCCTTTTGTGCCTACAGGGTTTTTCTAAATTGTATTTCTGTGTAAAGAATAAAGGTACATCCATATCATGCCTGCTTGACCCATAAACATTGACATTTTCCAGGATCATGTGCTTTGTCATCTTCTCATTCTACACACTCTTCTTCAGTCCATCTTCTCTTTTCCACATTTTATTTACTAGTTTTGTGCTGACTGATAAATCTCTATTTCCCTTGATAAATTTCCCTAAAGATTCAGATTACTTGACATTTCTCTTTGATTGCCTCATAGGCACTGCAATGGACTGAGTGTTTGTGTTCCTCTAAAATTCATATGTTGAAACCTTAATCCTGATGTGATAGTATTTGGGGGTGGGGCCTTTGGCAAGTAATTAGGTCAAGAGGGTGGAGCCCTTGTGAATGGGATTAGTACCTTTATAAGAAGAGGCCAAATAGCTAGCTAACTCTCTTTCACCATGTGAGGACACAGCAATGAGACAGTCCTCTGCAAACCAGGAAGGGGGTATTCACCAAGAGCCTGACCATGCTGGCACCTGGATTTTGAACTTCCAGCCTCCAGAATTGTGAGAAATAAATGTTTGTTGTTTAAGCCACCCAGTCTCTGGAAATTTGTTATAGCAGCCCAAACTGGTTAAAACAGGCAATTAAACTTAAAATGCGCAAAGTGGCTACCCTAAGATCTCAAGCTTGACATTACACTTCATGAAGACAGAGACCACACAGTATTCATTTCTGTACCCCAGAAACTAGTAGAACATATAATACCTATAAGTACTGACAAATATTTGCTGAACTGTGCTGTATACTGTTCAGAACTGAGTTTCTCATTCTGAACTGTTTTATTTTTGCTGGTGGTGTTTTGTTTTGTTTTGTTTTTAATGTAAGACTTATCTGGATATTATGTCTTTTAATCCTGGGCCAGTTCTGCAGCTTCAAGTAAGACATTTTCCAGCTCTTGACCTTAAGTCTCCTTCTATAAAATAAATGATTAGAATATATTATCAATAAAGTTTCACACTGACATTCTTGGAAATACAAACCAAATGTAGTGGGAATTGTTAGGAAATCTTATAACTGAATTGTGCCTTGAGGATTTGTTGACTTTTTTCTCCCTTAAACTTCTTTTTAAATTGTTTATAACAGCTTTATTTGTATGTATTTCACATACCGTACAATCTGTCCTTTTAAAGTGTATAATTCAGTGGATTGTAGTATATTCACACAGTTGAGCAACCATCACCACAATTAATTTAGAACGTTTCCATAACCCCTAAGGGAAACTGCTTACCCGTCAGCAGTCACTCTCATTTATCCCTAATCCTCCCAACATCAGCCCTAGGAAACAACTGTTTTCTGTATCTATAGATTTACATATGCTTGACATTTGGTAAAAATAGTATTATATACTATGTGATATTTTACAACTAGCTTCTTTCACTTAGCATTAAGTTTTCAAGGTTCATCCATGTTGCAGCATGTATCAGTACTTTATTTCTTTCCATTGCAAAATAATATTCTATCATACGGAGAGATCACATTGTATTTACCCATTATCAGTTGATGGATATGTAGGTTGTTTTTGTACAGGCATATGTTTTCATTTCTCTTAAGTATATAGTTAGGAATGGAATTGCTGAATCATCTACTTTGAACGTACAACATTTCCAGAAACTACCAGACTGGACCGTTTTACAAAGTGCCTGAACCACTTTACATTCCCACTAGTAGTGTATGAGGGTTATATTTCTCCCTAACTCTTGTCTTTTTTGACATAGTGGTCCAAGTGTATGTGAAGTAGTATCAAGTGTTTTTATTATCATTTTCCTGTTGACTAATCATGTTGAGCATCCTTTTTTACACTTATTGGCCATTTGGATTGTTCTTTGGAGAAATGTCTATTCATACCCTTTGCTTATTTTAGTAGGGTTATTTGTCTTTTTATTGTAGCCTTCAGAATGTCCTTTATGTAAGCTAGATAAAAGTCCCTTATCACATATACGAATTGCAAAATTTTTGTTAATTTTGTGTCCATTTCACAATCTTGATGGTGTCCTTTGAAGAAAAAAATGTTTTAATTTTATAAAGTCCAATTTACCTATTTTTTAAAAATTTTATTGCTAGTGCTTTTTGTATCATATCTAAGAATTCATTGTCTAACCCACGGTCATGCAGATTTTCACATGTTTCATTTTAAGGATTTTATATTTTTTAGCTCTTACGTTTGGCCTTTGATTAATTTTGAATTAATTATTGTATATGATGTGAAGTAGAGTTTCATCTTCATTCTTTTGCAGGTGAATATAGTTATCCCACCACCATTTGTTACAAATTTTACAAAATGTTACAAAAATTACTTTTCCCACTTGAATTGCCTTCACAGCCTTGTTTAACAAGGATTGACCATATTCAGTTATGCAGGATAAATAAGTCCTTGAGATCTACTATACAGCATAATGCCTATAGGTAACAATACTGTACTGTATACTTAAATTTGCTAAGAGGGTAGATGTTATACTGTGTTCTTACCACACACTCATACACAAATAATAATAACAATAAAAGGTATTGGAGGAAACTTTAGAAGGTGCTGGATATGTCTGTTAACCTTGATGGTGGTAATGGTTTCATGGACATATACTTATACCCAGACTCACCGAGTTTATACATTAAATAAGTACAGCTTTTTACATGTCAATCATATCTCAATAAAGTGGTCTAAAATAAACTAAAATAATTGACCATATATGTATGGGTTTATTTCTGATATCTCTAATTCCATTCCATGTACCTATATATCTATGCATATGCTATGAAAGAATGCAAGAACCACAGTCTCTTGGTAACTGTTGTTTTGTAGTAAGTTTTGAAATTTGGAAGTGTGAATCCCTCACTGTTGTTCTTATTCTTTATGATTTTTTTGTTTTCTTGCTATACTTGGCCCCTTGAATTTCCATATGAATTAATATATGAACTTGTCAGTGTCTGTAAAGAGGTCAGCTGGGATTTTCATATGGATTTTGTTGAATCCATAGGTGAATTTGGGAAGTATTGCCATGTTAACAATTTTAAATCTTCTGATTCCTGAACTTGGGATATCTTTCCATTTATTTATATCTCCTTTAATTTCTTCTTTTTTAAAAAATTTTTATTGGAGTATAGTTGATTTACAATGTTGTGTTAGTTTCCGGTATACAGCAAAGTGAATCAGTTATACATATACATATGCCCACTCTTTTTTAGATTCTTTTCCCATATAGGTCATTACAGAGTATTGGGTAGAGTTCCCTGTAGTATACAATAGGTCCTTGTTGTTTACCTATTTTATATATAGTAGTGTGTATATGTCAATCCCAATCTCCCAATTTATCCCTCCCCCCCCCATACTTTCCCCCCTGGTAACCATAGGTTTGTTTTCTACATCTGTGACTCTATTTCTATTCTGTAAATAAGTTCATTTATACCATTGTTTTTTAGATTCTACATATAAGTGATATATGAGATTTGTCTTTTTCTGTTTGACTTACTTCACTTAGTAAGACAATCTCTAGGTCCATCCATGTCACTGCGAATGGCATTATTTCGTTCTTTTTATGGCTGAGTAATATTCCATTGTATATATATACCACATCTTCTTCATCCATTTGTCAATGGACATTTAGGTTGTTTCCATATCTTGGCTATTGTAAACAGCACTGCAATGAACATTGGGGTACATGTACCTTTCTGAATTATGGTTTTCTCCAGATATATGCCCAAGAGTGGGGTTGTTGGATCATATGGTAACTCTAGTTTTAGTTTTTTAAGGAACCTCCATACTGTTCTCCATAATGGCTGTACCAATTTACATTCCCACCAACAGTGTAGGAGGGTTCCATTTTCTCCACACCCTCTCCAGCATTTATTGTTTGTAGGCTTTTCGATGGTGGCCATTCTGACTAGTGTGAGGTGATAGCTCATTGTAGTTTTTGTTTGTTTGTTTGTTTTTTTATTTTTGCAGTACACGGGCCTCTCACTGTTGTGGCCTCTCCCGTCGCGGAGCACAGGCTCCGGACACACAGGCCCAGCGGCCACGGCTCGGGCCCAGCCACTCCGTGGCATGTGGGATCTTCCCGGACCGGGGCACAAACCCGTGTCCCCTGCATTGGCAGGCAGACTCTCAACCACTGTGCCACCAGGGAAGCCCTCATTGTAGTTTTGATTTGCATTTTTCTAATAATTAGTGATGTTGAGCATCTTTTCATGTGCTTTTTGGCCATCTGTATGTCTTCTTTGGAGAAATGTCTATTTAGATCTTCTGCCTATTTTTGTTACATCTCCTTTAATTTCTTTCAACAACATTTTATGGTTTTCAGAATATAAGTTTTAAACTTTGTTAAGTTTACTCCTATTTTATTCCCCTGAAGCTATTGTAAGTGAAATGATTCATTCTCAGATTGTTCATTTCAGTGTTCAGAAATACAATTGATTTTTTGTTTATTTATCATGTATCCTGCAAGCTTGCTAAACTTGTTTACTAAATCTAAAAATCTATATAAGATTATATATGTATAAAACTATGTCTGTTTAGGAATTTTTCCATTTCATCAATGTCCAATTTCTGGCACAAATTTTTTCACAGTATTCCTTTAAGATCCTTTTTATTTTTATAAAGTTGACGGTAATGTCTCACTTTCATAGTTGATTACAGTAATTTGAGTCTTAGTTCTTTTTTTATTTTTGGTCAGTCTACCTAAATGTCTCTTTCATTGATCTTTTCAAAAATAAATTTTTGGTTTTTAAAAATGTATACTCTATTTCATTTATTCTCACTCTAGTCTTTATTATTTCTTTCTTTCTACTTGCTTTTGGTATGTTTTACCCTTCTTTTTCCATGTCTTTGGGGAGAAAGTTATTGATTAGAGATTTTTCTTTTTTTAATGTAGGCATTTACAACTATAAATTTCTCTTTTAGTACTGCTTTAGAGACATGTTTGAAGATTTACTATGTTGTGCCTTCATTGTCACCCATTTCAATATATTTTCTAATTTATCTTGGCTTTCCTTGACTTATTGGTTATTTAGGAATATTTTGCTTAATTTATTTGTATTTGTGGGTTTCCCAATTTTTTTTCTGTTATTGGGTTTCTAATTTCACTCCAGTGTATTCAGGGAATATATATTTTTAAATTCAGTAATTTAAAATCTATTGAGGCTTGCATTATAGTTTATCCTACAGTCAACCATGAAGAATGCTCCATGTGCACTTACTAAGAATGTGAATTCTATTTTTAATGGGTGGAGTATTCTATAGATATATGTTAGTTTCAGTTGGCTCATAACGTTCTTCAAGTTTTGTATTCCTTGTTGAGCTAACACTTAGTTGGTTCTATTTGTTATTGAAAGTGGAGCTTTAAAGTCTCCTATTGTTATTGTTATTAAATTGGCTATTTCTCCCTACAATTCTGCCAGTTTTTGCTTAACGTATATTGAGACTCTGATGATAGGTGCATATGTATTTATAACTGTTATATCTTCCAATTTAGCTATGTGTCATTACATTTCTCTCTCTATCTCCAGCAACTTTTTTATTTAAAGTATATTTTGTCTGACATTAGAATAGCTGTGACAACTTTTGCATGGTTGCTATTTGCATGATACACCTTTTTTCATCCTTTCATTTTTAATCTATTTGTACTTTTGAATCTAAAGTATTCTCCTATAGACAGCATAACTTGGATCTTGTTTCCTGCTCAGTCTGACAATCTCTGCCTTTTGAATGTATTGATTAACACATTGACTTTTTATTGTAGTAAAAAAAAATAACATAAAAAATTACTATCTTAATCATTTTAAGTATGCAGTATAGTAGTGTTAACTATACACATATTGTTATGCAATGGATATCTAGAAACTTTTTATCTTACAAAAGCGAAACTCAATATCCATTGAACGATTCCCTGTTTTCCCCTCCACCCCACCAGCTGCTGGTAACCATATCATACTTTCTGTTTCTATGAGCTTCACTGTTTAAATACGGCTATAGACTGAATGTCTCTCCCCCAATTCCTATGTTGAAAGCTAATTCCCAATGTGATGGTATTTGGAGGTGAAACCCTTGGAAGGTCATTAGGTCATGAGAGTATAGACCGCATGAATGAGATTGGTACCCTTATAAAAGAAACCCCAGAAGGCTCCCTCTTTGCTTCTGCCATGTGAGGACACAGCAAGAAGACAGCTTTCTATAAACCATGAATCAGGCTTTCACCAGAAAATCTACTGGTGTCTTGATGTTGGATTTACCTGCCTCCAGAACTGTGAGAAATAAATTTCTGTTATTTACAGCCATACTGTCTATGGAGCTTTTGATATATCAGCCCAAGCAGATTAAGAGAGATACGTCATATAAGTAGAATCATGCAGTATTTTTTGTTGTTGTTACTGGCTTATTCCACTTAGCAAAATGTCCTCAAGACTCACACATGTTGTAGCATATGACAGGATTCTCTTATTTATTAAAACCAACTAATACCCCATTGTATGCATATACCACATTTTGTTATTCATTCATCCATCGGTGGACATTTAGTTTCCTTCAACCTCTTGGATTTTGTAAATAATGTTGCAGTAAACATGGATGTGTTAGTATATCTTCAAGATCCTATTTCATGGAAATAACAAAAATAAACAAATGGAACTTAAAACTTTTGCACAGCAAAGGAAACCATAAACAAGATGAAAAGACAACCCTCAGAATGGGAGAAAATATTTGCAAATGAAGCAGCTAACAAAGGATTAATCTCCAAAATACACAAGCAGCTCATACAGCTCAATATCAAAAAAACAAACAACCCAATCCAAAAATGGGCAGGAGACCTAAATAGACATTTCTCCAAAGAAGATATACAGGTTGCCAACAAACACATGAAAGGATGCTCAACATCACTAATCATTAGAGAAATGCAAATCAAAACTACAATGAGGTATCACCTCACACCAGTCAGAATGGCCATCATCAAAAAATCTACAAACAATAAATGCTAGACAGGCTGTGGAGAAAAGGGAACCCTTTTGCACTGTTGGTGGGAATGTAAATTGATACAGCCACTATGGAGAACAGTATGGAGGTTCCTCAAAAAACTAAAAATAGAACTACCATATGACCCAGCAATCCCACTACTGGGCATATACCCTGAGAAAACCATAATTCAAAAAGACTCATGTACCACAATGTTCATTGCAGCTCTATTTACAATAGCCAGGACATGGAAGCAACCTAAGTGTCCATCAACAGATGAATGGATAAAGAAGATGTGGCATATATACAATGGAATATTACTCAATGGTAAAAAGAAACAAAATTGAGTTTTTTGTAGTGATGTGGATGGACCTAGAGACTGTCCTACAGAGTGAAGTAAGTCAGAAAGAGAAAAACAAATACCGTATGCTAACACATATATATGGGATCTAAAAAAAAAAAGAAATGGTTCTGAAGAACCTAGGGGCAGGACAGGAGTAAAGATACAGACATAGGGAATGGACTTGAGGACACGGGGAGGGGGAAGGGTAAGCTGGGATGAAGTGAGAGAGTGGCGTGGACATATATACACTACCAAATGTAAAATAAACAGTGGGAAGCAGCTGCATAGCACAGGGAGATCAGCTCGGTGCTCTGTGACCACCTAGAGGGGTGGGATAGGGAGGGTGGGAGGGAGACGCAAGAGGGAGGGGATATGGAGATGTATGTATATGTATAGCTGATTCACTTTGTTATACAGAAGAAACTAACACACCATTGTAAGCAATTATACTCCAATAAAGATGTTAAAAAAAGATCATATTTCAATTCTTCTGGATATTAAGAAGCAGGATTGCTGTATCATATGACAATTCTGTTTTTAATTTTTTGAGGAATCTTGATACTAGTTTTCAGATGGCTGTGCCATTTTATATACATTCCTACCAACAGTGCACAAGAGATCCATCCAATTTCTACAGATCTTGGTCAGAGCTTGTTAAATTTGTTTTTTTTTGATAGTGGCCATTCCTACTGGTATGAGGTAATATCTCATTTCTGTTGTGCTTTGCATCTCTCTGACAGTTAGTTGAGCATTTTTTCATATGCTTGCTAGCCATTTGTATCTCTTTGTAGAAATATCTATTCAAGCCCTTTGCCTGTTTTTAAAATCTGGCTATTTGATTTATTTGTTGCTGAGTTGTAGGAGACTTTTATATATTCTGGATATTTATCCCTGGTCAGATATATGGTTTGCAAATATTTTCTCCCATTCCATAGATTGCCTTTTCACTTTGTTGATTGCTTCCTATGATATGTAGAAGTTTTATAGTTTGATTTAGTCCCATTTGACTATTTTTACTTTTGTTGTCTGTGCCTTTAGTGTCATATCTAAGAAATAATTGTTAAGGCAAATATCATGAAACTTCTTACTCTATGTTTTCTTCTCATAATTTTATAATTTCAGGCCTTAGGTTCATGTCTTTAGTTCGTTTTGAGTTTTTTTGGCTTAAGGACAGGATACAGGTTAATTCTTGTGCATGTAGATATCCAGTTTTCACACCATTTGTTGAAGAGACTATCCTTTCCACATTGTGTAGTTTTGGTACCTTTGTAGAAGATTATTTGGCCATATACTCAGGGTTTGTTGCTTGGCTCTCTATTCTGTTCCACTGAACTCTATGTCTGTCTTTATGATAGTACCATGTTTTGGTTACTGTAGCTTTGTAATATGAAGTGAGGCCTCCAGATATTTTCTTACTTGTCAGGATTATTTTTTCTATTCAGGGTGCATTGGGATTCAATATGACTTTTAGGAGGTTGTTTTTATTGATGAAAAATGTATTGGGATTTTGATCGAGATTGCATTGAATCTGTATATCATTTTGTGATGTATGGACATTTTAACAATATTAAGTCTTGCAATCTAAGAGCATAGGATTTCTTTCTACTTCTTGTATTTGTGTCTTCTTTAATTTCTTTCGGAAATGTTTCTGTAATTTTCAGTATGCAAGACTGTGCCTCTTTGGGTAAGTTTATTGCTAAGTATTTTACTTTTTAAAATGTTGTCATAAATGGGATTGTTTTGTTAAATTCTTTTTCAGATTGTTCATTGTTACAGTTTAGAAACATAACTGACTTTTGTGTGATTTTGTATCCTATACATTTGCTGTAATTATTTATTAGTTCTAGCAGTTTGTGTGTGTGTGTGTGTGAGAGAGAGAGAGAGAGAGAGAGAGATATCTTTAGAGATTTTTAGTTGTAAGATCTAAATGGATTTTCGATATTACCATTGAGTATGATTTTAGCTGCGGGCTTTTCATATATGGCCTTTATTATGATAAGTTATATTCATTCTACTAGTATGTTGAGGGTTTCCATCATGAAAGTGTGTTGCATTTTGTCAAATGCTCTTTCTGCTTCTACTGAATTTTACCTTTTGTTCTGTTAATGTGGTGTATCACATTTATTGATTTGTGTATATTGAACCATTATTGTATCCCAGGGATAAATCCTGCTTGATCATGTTTCATGATTCTTTTAACGTGCTGTTGAATTTGGTTTGCTAGTATTTTGTTGAAAATTTTTGCATCTGTGTTCATCAGGGATATTGCCTATGATTTTCTTTTACTGTAGTGTTTTGTTTAGATTTGGTATCAGTGTAATGTTGGCCTCATAAAATGAGTTTGGAAGTACTCCCTTCTCTTCAGTTTTTTTTTGGGAATAGAATGAGAAGGATTGGTGTTAATTCTTTAAATGTTTGCTAGACTAGACCACTAAAACACTCTAGTCCTGGGCTTCTTTTGCTGGGAGGTTTCTAATTACTGATTCAATTTCCTTACTCATTGTTGTGTTCATAATTTCTATTTTTTCATGATTCGGTCTTGGTACATTTTATATTTCGAGGAATTTCTCCATTTCTTTTATATTATCCAATTTATTGCCATATAATTGTTCCAAATAGTCTCATATAATCTTTTTATTTCTGTGGCATTATTTATAATGTTTACTCTCTCATTTCTAATTTTATTTGGGTACTGTCTTTTATTCTTAGTCTTTAGCAAATATTTATCAATTTGGTTGATCATTTCAAAGAAACCAACTCTTGATTTCGTTGATCTTTTTCTTTGATTTATATAGTCTCTATTTCATTTACTTCTGCTCTAATTTTTATTATTGATTTCCTTCTGCTTACTTTGGACTATGTTTTCTTTTTCTTTTTCTAGTTCTTTGAGGTGTAAAGTTAGCCTGTTTATTTGAGATTCTTTTTATTGTAGGTATTTATTGATGTAAACTTTTAGTACTGCTTTTGCTGCATCCTATAATAATTTTGGGGTATTTTTTGTTTTAATTTTCATTTGTCTCCAGATATTTATGATTTCCTTTAGACTTGTTCTTTGATCCATTAGTTGTTGAGGTGTGTATTGTTTAATTTCCATTTCTTTAATTTTCCAATTCTCCTTCTATTAATTTCTAGTTTTATACTGTTATGATCAGAAAGGATACTTGATATGATTTCAATCTCAAATTTGTAAACAATTGTTTTGGGGCCTAACATGTGATCTATCTTGGATAATGTTTTATATACACTTGAGAACAATGTATATTCTGTTACTGTTGGGTGGGATGTTCCATACATCTGTTAGGTGCATTTGGCCTATAAAGTTATTCAAGTCCACCATTATCTCATTGTTTTTCTGTCTGAATAATGTATCCATTGCTGAAAATAGAGTACTGAAATCTTGTACCTTTATTGTATTGCTATCTATTTCTCCCTTAAGTTTTCTTAATATTTTCTTTATATATTCAGGTACCTGTTATTGGGTTTATATTCATTTAAATTTATTATATCTTTGTTTGGCATTAATTCACTTATCATTATACAATGTCCTTCTTTGTCTCTTGTGACTCTTTTTGACTTAAATTGTATGTTGTCTGACATAAGTATAGTCACCCAGTTATGTATGACTTCAAGCCTATATCCTTTTCAGTATGCTTCTCTGCTCCTGTTTCTAAACGTTTTGCTTTCTATTTAAGAATACTCCTTAAAATTCCATCATTACCATCAAATATGTATAATTAAAGCTTTGTATTTGATTAGGAACCATATTTTATTTAGTCAGTTAAGGAAAAGGCTAAATGATGTGACTGAAATAATATTGACCAGAAAATCAGCAGTCCAGGGTGCTAATTTAAATCTGCCACAAAATTGTCTAAAAGTGCTGAACAGTCCCATGCCTGTTCTGAATTTTATTTTGTCATAATTTTCTCCTAAAATATGTTTCTGAGAACACCATCCCACAACATCACACTGCCACGCACACAATATTGTGTGGTTAAGTAAGTTTAACCACAGACTAAAGCTTTCATTGAAGATTTGTGATGTGCAATACTGTGATTGTAAGATGTACTCAGTAAAGGAACCTGTAAACTCGGTAAAGGAATATTTTAACCCACTTTTTTTCTAAATTGTGTCTGATATGGAAATACTCCCCCCAGTTTTGTCCATCCCTAACTCCTATGTAAAACATGTTCAATGGAACATACTTTGGGAAACGTAAGATTATGTTTTTCTCTCTGATGGTCTTTCTAGGCACATTCTATGGTTCTTACACCAATTCTTTAGTGATATTTTGAAACAATGCTTGCAACACTCAATAATTACTTATTTTTAATGTTTGGCAAAATAGCCTTGGGTAGAGTTTCTATGTATCAGTCATGTTTTGAATTAAAATAATATAAAATCTTGATTCAAATTGGCTTTAATTATAAAAAGCATTGTCATATAACAAGATTTAAAAGTAAGATAAACTTATGCATTCTACTTTCAATTCTCTGTAATTTTTGAGTTCGAACTTAGATGGTGTTTTCATTTCCAGTAACATAGTAAAATGGCTATAGAAGTTCTTGTCATCAGTCCAGGTATGGCAATATTCACGTGAAAATGATTACCTTTTCATGTGTTGTTTTATTAGGAGTAAGGAAAATATTTTCAGAAGCCCCTCAGAGGACTTCACTTATATGTCATTGGGCACTTGTATATTCTTAATCCAATCACTAGCAAGAGAGATGCAATTACCATGAGTGAATTGATCTAAATTTTATCCACCATTTGGAAGTAGACATTAGGCAGCTTCCCCTGAAATACATGATTTTATGCTGTAAAGTGGACAATTTTTTAAAAATCAATGTTCTTTTAGAAAGGAGAAGAAGGGTATGGAATATTGAGCAGAAAACATACAAGTTCTGTTGTATAATCTCAAACAAATGTTAAGAATCTCAAAGAAGAATCCTTTGAAATAATAGGCTGAGTTGAAATAGAGGAAAACATTGAAGAGAAACATCAGGCTGAAGATATGAAGGTCTGGGATTAGTTGTCAGCTTTCACATTAAAAACCTATGTCCATAGTATAATCATTAAAAATATCTGAACCTTATTTCCCTTACCTACATAGGGATGGTATTACTTACCTATCGTCATTCAAGTAGACATTATGATCATAAAATGGAATAACTATGAGAGCTCTTTGACTTAGAAATACTATCTTATTTTGAAAGATATTTAGCTACCTTTGAGAAAGGAAATTCAAGTGTTTCACATGGTAATCAGTACACTTAGACATAATCTGTTTAAAGGACAAAGAGTTCAATTTATGTCATAAGGTTTTTTTCCTTTATAATTTTGGTAGTTCTGTATTGTATTAAAGGATGGAATGAGTCAAACAACCTTAAACCCATTTTCTTTTAATTAGCATGGATTCTTGATGGTAACCTCTATTTTTGATGAGTTTGCAAACAAGAGAAGGGTCTGAAATCCAGCAACTCAGAGTAGATATAATGCTTACAGTAACATAAATGACAAAGTGTCAGTGATGACTGAGATGACAAATGACAACATGCATATTAATAAGCACTAGACGACATTCAATCACTGTCCAATATCCATAGTCATGTTGAAGGACAATGCAATCTTCAAATGCAGCACCTCACAGAGGAGGTGTGACTGTCACCAAACAACTTGTATAACTTAGAAAGTCAGCAGAAAAGTGGCAAGGTTATGCCTACTTTGGTGGAAGGGTGAATGACACCTACATATTTCTTATATCCATACTAAAGGGCAAAAACAATAGTCCCTCAAATTATTGTTTAGAAGTCATGTCTACACATGCACCAGTCCAAGCTTTTCGACTGAATTTAGTAATGAATAAAATCAAAATCTCTCTGTCTGTCTCTGTCTCTGTCTCTCTGTCTTCCTACCTGTATAGTTATTTGACTGAATTGCTTATTTGATCAATTCTGTTAGAGTAGTCAATCTAGTTGGAATTTATGTGGTCCTGTGTTACGCATCTAATTATGTGATGCATGTGCTATGTGTATGTGCTTATTCATGTATATAATATACACATAAGTAATTTTTTAGATCTCTAATATCCAGATTTCTATAAGAGCCATGTACATTATATTTTTATTTGCAGGATTTTTCCCTTTTCACATGTAGAGGGATTTCTTAAAGAAATTTTTATCAACATATAATAAATTTAAATAATGTAGAGACTTGACAAAACCATTCAACAACCTGACGAGGAAGTCCTGAGGTGGACAGTCCAGTCCAAAAGCTTATTGTTCAACTGAGTGACAGGCAGAGATTCCTTCTGGCAGTGCAAAAATGGCTGACATCGTTGCTGTTGTCACAGCCCTAATGTTATTCAACAGATATTTTGGACTGAATATAAAAATTTGTGTGCCTGGGCTTGAATATAAATGTGTATGGAAGACTCATACCTTCAGCTCTTACGATTATTTATTTTTTACTGAAATCAACAGATATTTTTCTTTTTATCTATAGAGATAACAATAAGCTATGTTTCAGAGATAGGTGGGTGTTCCAAATGTCTTTTATTGAAATAACATTAAGAATGATTATATTAAATAAAACTTAAACTTCACCTAAGACATAAGAAATTACCTGTTTAAAAATACTAGAAATAATTGGCTTTTCCATATAATTATTTATCTTTAGCATAGTGTATTCATCATCTAGGGCTACAGAACAAAATACCCCAGACTAGGAGGCTTACACAACAGAAATTTATTTTCTTATAGTTCTGGAGGCTGGAAGTCCCAGATCAACATGTCAACAAGTTTGGTTTCTCCAGAGGCCTCTCTCCTTGACATGAAATTGGCTGCCTTCTCTCTGTGTCCTCTACATGGCCTTTCTCCATGGGCATGTACTCCTGCTGTCTCTTCCTCTTCTTATAAGGACAGTAGTCCTATTGGATTAGGGCCTCACTCTTTGACCTCATTTAACCTTAATTACCTGTTAAAAGTGCTGTTGCCAAATACAGTCAAATTGGGGGTTAGAGCTTCGACCTATGGTTATCAGGGGAGACAATTCCATCCATAACATATGGTTAGAAGAAAATTCCATCTGTTTTAAGGAAACACTTGGTACATCATTTTCAACTAAGTTCAGTTTAATTTGGTGACTATTCAAAATATATTCTGTGATAAAGCATGTAAATCACTTAGCACATTTACTGGCACGTAGTACATACACAGGAAATATTTGTTATCATTAGCTTCTTAGCACAGAAAATTTAAGAGAGAAAGGAGTGATATAGAGAGGAGAGAGATTTAGAGAGAGAGAAAAAAGTTTAGGCCTTAGAAAAACTTTTAAAATACTGGGGGAAAAAGACAACCATGTGTAATGAAACAAAGCTTACTATATGATCTAGTATTAAAAGGGAGATGATAGTAATCAGTGAGAATAAGAAAGAGAAAATGGGCAGAGACTTGTGGACAAGATCTTGTGGGGAGGATTCATGAAAGAACTGAATTTGTAGTGGGCCTTGAATGAGAAATAGGATGGAAATTCTAGGCAAAGAAATCAGCATGAGCAAAGGCACAGGGATAGGAATGACCATAAGGTATTATAGCAGGTTAACTCTTTTTTTTTTTTTTTTGCGGTACGCGGTCCTCTCACTATTGTGGCCTCTCCCATTGCGGAGCACAGGCTCCGGACGCGCAGGCTCAGCGGCCATGGCTCATGGGCCCAGCCGCTCCGCGGCATGTGGGATCTTCCCGGACCGGGGCACGAACCCATGTCCCCTGCATCAGCAGGCGGACTCTCAACCACTGCACCACCAGGGAAGCCCCGCAGGTTAACTCTTAAACCCTCTCCACTCCCCAAGAGCCAAGAACAGGCTGACACACTCAACACAACCTGCAGCCTGTGGATAATGTTTTATGGTCATAGCTAACCTAGGATAAATTATTATTTGGGATATCAAAGAACATGTCTTCCATAGTGTTAAACCAGCATATATTTCTGATTCATGTTTACCCATATGCACTTGTACATTTGCTAGCAATATATCCATAGAAAATTCAGTCACATGTAGACAAATGCAAGAGACAAAAGCAGTATATCTAAATGAAGTAACAGATCCTTTAAGAGGCTGCTAATAATCAGATATCTGAAATGTGGAGGAGGGCCATTTTTTGTGAGGGATGTTTTACAAATAAGTCTAAGTTTTTACTCTCATTCAAGTACCAGGTTCAATTTTTGTCAAGTTTTGCTCATAATTTCTAAGAAATAAAACAAATACAGAACATTTATGTATACACACTTATGTACATATGGACGTATACATATATCTTTAATTTTGGCTTTTTTTTTCTGTATACTTAACCTCTATTCTTTTAGAATTGTTTAACTTCATATTTTACTTTTCTGAGATTGTGCATAGTACAGCTGTGGACATAAGGTTCAGGACCAATTCAACCTTATTAAATGCAGTGCTACAAAGACAACACCCCCTCAAATCCTGTTTATGGAATGTTCCAGTATGTACTAGATTCTAAACTCTATCCTTGAGTGTGGAGAGTGTGAGTCATTCTGCATCTCTTGATTTATGATTTGTGTAAAATGATTTATCACTGATTTATGTAGAATGACTTTATAGATAATATAATCTTTAATATGGAGAAAGTCACTGCCTTCAGTGTGATGTGTTGAATCAAATGAATGAAGTGTAGAGAGAACATAAGCCAGTCTCCTTTTTCAGAACTTACTTTTTTTTCTTTAAGCACAGATATGCAAAAACGGATCCTAATTTAGGCAACACTAACCCCCACTACTTGATGATTTAGGTCTCCTCTTGAAGGATAATAACAATAATAACAATAACAATAATTTAAAATACATTTAATGAGGCTTCCATTGACAGATCATTCTCCCCATTCCAGGTCCTACTTTCTTGTTATTGAGATATAATTCACATACCATAAAATTCACCTTTTTAAAGTGTACAATTCCATAGTTTTCAGTATATCCACAGATACATTCAACTACAGCCAATTTTAGAACTGTTTTATCGGCTCAAAAAGAAAACGCAGACCCTTTAGCTATCACCTACATATCTCTTCATTCCTCCAACTAGCCCTAAGGAACCACTTCTACGCTCTTTCTGTATAGATTACCCTGTTTTGCACTGTCATATAAATGGAATCATATACTATGTGGTCTTTTGTGCCTGGCTTCTTTCACTTAGCAAAATGTTTTCAAGGTTTACACATGTTGTAGCATCTAACAATACTTCATTCCTTCTTAAGACTGAATAATATTCCGTTTTAAGGATATATTAGTTTCTTATCCAGTCAACTGATAATGGACATTTGAGTTGCTTCCACCTTTTTCTAATATGAATAACGCTACTATAAATATTCATGTACAAGTTTCTGTGTGGACATATGTTTTGATTTCTCTTGGGTTTATATCTAGGAGTGGAATTACTGAGTAATATGGTAACTCTGTGTTTAATTGTTTGAGGAACTGCCAGACTGCTTTCCAAAGTGACTCCAACATTTTACATTTCTAAAAGCAGTGTATGAAGATTGAGGTTTTCCCACATTCTCGACAGCACTTGTTCTTATCACACCTTTTTAAAAAATTGTTAAGATTTTATTTTCTAGAGCAGTTTTAGGTTCACAGCAAAATTTCAGGGAAGGTACAGAGATTTCCCATAAACCCCTTGCCCTCATGTATGCATAGCCTTCCCCCATTATCACCGTACCCAACCAGAGTGGTACTTTTGACATACCTACATTGACACATGAAAATCACCCAAAGTCCATAGTTTACCTTAGGGTTCATTCTTGGTGTTATACATTATATGAATTTGGACAAATGTGTAATGACATGTGTCAGTTATTATGGTATCATACAGAGTATTTTCACTGCCTTAAAAATGTTCTGTGATCTGCCTATTTATCCCTCCCCTTAATCCACCCCCAATCTACTGATCTTTTTACTGTCTCTATAGTTTTATCTTTTTCAGTCTGTCATATAGTTGGAATCAAACAGTATGTAGGTTTTCAGATTGGCTTTTTTTCCCTATGCATTAAGATTACTTCATGTCTTTTTATGGCTTGATAGCTCATTTGTTTTTAGCACTGGGCAATATTTGATTGTCTGGATGTACCACAGTTTATTTACCTACTGAAGGACATCTTGATTGCTTTCAAGTTTTGACAATTATGAATAAAGCTGCTATTCCTACCCATGTACAGGTTTTTGTGTGGACATAAATTTTCAACTCCTTTGGATAAATACTAAGGAGTGTGATTGCTGCATCATATGACAAGAGTATTTTAACTTTGTAAGAAACTGTCAAACCATCTTCCAAAGTGGCTGTACCATTTTGCATTCCCACCAGAAATGAATGAGAACTCCTTTTGCTCCACATCTCCAGCATTTGGTGTTTTCAGTGTTCTAGATTTTGCCCATTCTAGTAGGTGGGAAATAATATCTCATTGTTTGGATTTGCATTTCAGTGATGTCATATGATATAGAGCATCTTGTCATCTGTTTATTTGCCATCTGTGTATGTTCTTTGGTGAGGTATCTGTTAAGGTCTTTAGCCCAGTTTTTAATCAAGTTGTTTTTTATTGTTGAATTTTGTGAGTTCTTTGTTTATATTGGACAATAGTCCTCTATCAGATGTATCTTTTGAAAATGTTTGCTCCCAGTCTGTGGTTTCTCTTCTCATTCTCTGACATTGTTTTTTACAGAAGTGTTTATTTTTAATATAAAAGTTCAGCTTATCAGTTGTTTCTTTCATGGATTGTACCTTTGGTGTTGTAGCTAAAAAGTCATCACCATACCTATGGTCCTCTAGGTATTCTCCTAATGTTATCTTCTAGGAATTTTATGCTTTTTCAGTTTACATTTGGATCTGTAATCAATTTTGAGTTAATTTTGTGAAGGGCATAAGGTCTGTGTCAAGATCAATTTTTTTGTTTGTTTGTTTTTTGTTTTGCTGTGGGTGTCTCATTGTTCCAGCACCATTTGTTGAAAAGACTTTCTTTGCTCTGCTATACTGCCTTTGCTTCTTTGTGAAAGATCAGTTGACTATATTTATGAGCATCTACTTACGTGCTCTCTGTTCTGTTCCATTGATCTATTTGTCTTTTCTTTCACCAATAACACACAGTCTTGATTACTGTAACTAGATGGTAAATCTTGAAGTTGGGTAGGGTCAGTCCTCCAACTTTGCTCTTTTCCTTCAATATTATGTTGATTATTCTGAGTCTTTTGCCTCTCTATATACACTTTAGAATCAGCGAATAGATAACCACAACATAACTTGATGGGATTTTGACTGGCATTGCATTGAATCTGGGGATCAAGTTGGGAGGAACTGATGTCTTGACAATATTGTGTCTTTGTATCCGTGAACATGGAATGTCTCTCCATGTATTTTGTTGTCTAATTTCTTTTATCAGAGTTTTGTAGTTTTCCTCATATATTTTGTATATATCTTGTTAGATTTTTACCTAAATATTTCATTTAGGGGATGCTAATGTAAATGGTTTTGTATTTTTAATTTCAAAATCCACTTGTTCATTGCTGGTCTATAGAAAGGTGACTGACCTTTGTGTATTAACATTGTATCCTAAAACCTTGCTATAATTTATTAGTTGCAGGAGAGTTTTTTTGTGTGTGGATTCTTTCAGATTTTCTACATAGACAATCACAACATCTGCAAACAAAAACAGTTTTATTTCTTCCTTCCCAAACTGTATACCTTTTATGTTCTTTAATTGTCTTATTGCATTAGCTAGAACTTCTAGTACAATTTTGAAGAGGAGTAGTGAGAGAATATTTTTGTCTTATACTTGATATTTGTGGGGAAGCTTTGAGTTTCTCACCATTAAGTATAATGTTAGCTGTAGGGTTTTTTAGACATTCTCTATCATGTTGAAGAAGTTCGCCTCTATTCCCAGTTTACTGACAATTTTTATTATGAGCAGGTGTTGGGTTTTGTCAAATGCTTTTTCTGCATCTATTGATATGATCACGTGATTTTTCCTGTTTAGTCTTTGATGTGATAGATTACATTAATTGATTTTTGAATATTGATCCAGCCTTTCATATCTGGGCTATAAATCCCACTTGGTTTAGGGTTGCGGTGTATAATTATATGTATTTGGATTATTGTATTTTTTTATTCTAGCCAGCCCAGTGGGTGTGAGGGGTTTCACTGTGATTTTGATTTTCATTTCCTTGATGAATATTGGTGTCAAACAAATGTGCCTGTTGGCTATTTGTATATTTTCTTTGGAGTAATGTCTTCAAGTTCTTCACCCACGTTTTTAAAATTGGGTTATTTGTCTTTATACTGTTGAATTGTAAGAGTTCTTTATGCATTGTGGATAGAAGCCATTTATCCAATATATGATTTGCAAATATTTTCTCCCATTCTGTGGGTTTTCTTTTTACTTTATGGATGGTGTTGTCCTAGTTTTCTTTTTATGGAAAAATAGCATCAATATTATGTTTCTCCTCAGTAATGATATCATTAATTCTTTGTAAACTGCAAAGTATATCTTAATTAAATCCTGGGGCCCCCTTTCTTCACAACAAGCAATAATGATAATGATGATGATGATGTTGATAGCTGTTAATATTTATTGAGTGCTACCCATTTACCAGGTATTGTGATAACTACTTTAATGCATTTGCTCATTTAATCCCTAATATATAATCCCATTAAGTAGGAATTACTATTATCTCCATTTATAGATGATGGAACTGAGGCACAGAAAAAGCCACATAGCCAGTAATTGACAGATAAGAAAAATAAATCCTAGGCTGACTGCTCATCCAGTTATACTGTCCCACGATCTGTGTTCTGAGATTTTTCTCACTTTGATTCCTCACAAAATTGTGGTTGTTCGTACCCCAGTGTGAAGGTTTTCTGATAAAGTAGTATGTGCTAGAGTTGTTAATGGTTATTAATCAGTTAATAAATAGATACACTCATGAACTTTTTTTAGAACTCTCACTTATTCATATTTAGGCCTTATAACAGTAATATCTTAAATTATTGACATAAGAACAACAGAAATTTTAGCCATGGGCAACATGGAGAGGAGGATTATTTTGGGCAATGGGACCCTTCAGAGACCGTCACATCTTATGAAAATTGCAACCATTAACTTCCTTTTCATACCTTGTTGAGTCTACTTTACCACCGAATCATTGCTCCACAGACTGGCATCCTTAAAATAATATTGATGGAATATTGATGAACAGATACTAAAGTGCTCAAGTAAACATACACATTTAATTTAGAGTTGGTGTGATATTCCTTGGTCATTCTTGTGAGCACTAAAATATTGAACGGTTGTTTGTGTTTTTTTGTAGTATACAGACATATTTGCAAGAATATTTTTTTTAACTCATAAGTGATTATATTCAGCTCATTGATGCATGGTTATCTTTAACATCCCCCACAAAGTGGTTTGACTTTTCTAAAGCCATCATGGAGTTTGAATATACTTTTTTTATTAATTATTCCTTTCTAGTTGAAATTGCATCATTTCCAGGAATTTTTAAAAAATAATTAAGTGCAGCTCAACTCACCATCCCTTTATTTTTCTCCTACATCTGAGTTACAAACCTGGCTCAATTCAACACCTCACTAAGATTTTTCTGCTGTAAAATATAATAGACCTGTGAGGACAGAGGAACACCTTACCTGAGCCCTCAGGGCTTCTTGTAAAAACTTACATTATATACCCCGGCTCAAATAACCTCCCACATAGCAAAGCACCAATTCCAAAACACTATTTACAAAGCTCCTATCTTTCTTCTCACTCTCATGAAATAACTTCACTCTTCTTCACAAGCCAGAGGCTAACTACTGTATTATCTTTCCTTCACCCTCCCTACATCCCAGCTGCTTTCCTCCTCTCTCCTTTCTTGCCCTCACCTGCTTCCCTTACTTTTAAAAAGGAGGGAGTCATCATACATATCAAGGCACATTCCACTGCTTGATCCAATTAATTTATTCTCTTCTAATACATGGTCCTGTCAATTTCTGGTCTCTTTCTCTCTCACCCTCATCTTTTCTCTGTAATCATAAAAATAAGTTCAATGTTTCATCTTTAAACAAAACAAGGGGAATGAACCACCCGTGACCATGTGATCCCTTCTAGCCTCTGTTCATTCAATTCCCTTTCTATCTAAAACAGTGGTTCTTAAACTTAACTATGCATCAGAATCACCTGGAAAGCTTCTTAAAAGCCAGAGCACTGGTCTCTAACTCCAGATTTTGTTATTCTAGAGGTCTATGGGTAGAACTCAAATATTTTCATTTCTAACAAGTTCCTAGATGACTTTGATACTGCTGATCTGAGGTCCACACTTTAAGAACCACTGGTTTAAGGCAAGATCTTTTATTTTATTTTATCTTATTTATTTTATTTTTTTATTTTATGTAAACCTTTTGCAACAGGTTTTCAGTCTTCACCATTGTACTGTAAGTACCCTTGCTAATGTTGCACATGACCACCTTTTTTCCAGATACTTGTTTTCAAAACTTGATTTCACTGGATCACTCTTCAGTGTTTGACATGGATAGCTGTACCTTTTTTTTTTTTTTTTTTATAAAACTCTTTTCTCTTTTGGACACAGGAAAGCCCATATATTCTTCTCAAGAGAAGAATAGAGTTACTTAAATGTCTGGTCATAAAATATCACACAGAAGATATACAAAATTCATTCTGAAATATTTCATTTTAAGTGCCAAGTACTAATCAATAGTGTACTAAGTTTTGCGGGTACATTATGAACTAATTAAACATGGTCCTTTACATCATCTAATAGAAAAGGTAAGTCAAGTTCATGGTTTAGATTGTAAATTTTAAGGCTAACAACACAGTTTTGAGGAAGGAGTCTGGGAATATCAAAGTTGAGGCCTGTTGCATGAGTAGGAGTTTAGTACAAAAACAAGTGGGCAAAGAATGATTTGGTATAAGGTAATACTCTTGTGGGCTGAATGTGTCTGCTTAAAATTCACATGTTGAAGCCTTCATCCCCAATGTGATGATATTTAAAGATGGGACCTTTGAGAAGTAATTAGGTTTAGATTACGTCATAATTTTAGGACCCTCTTTATGGGATTGGTGCCCTTATAAGAAGAGGAAGACAGAGATAACTCTCTCTCACCATTCACATGCACCAAGAAAAGACCATATGGGCACACAGCAAGAAGGCAGCTGTCTACAGGTCAGGAAGCAGGCCCTTACCAGAAACTGAATCTGCCAGCACCTTGATCTTGGATTTCACAGCCTCCAGAACTGTGAGAGATAAATGTCTGTTGTTTAGGCCACCCAGGCTATAGTATTTTGTTATAGCAGCCAGAGCTCCCTAAGACAAACACCATTAGCTAAGAATCAGAGGCAAGAAAGAACAGGCTTGCTTCAGAAAATTAAAGACATTTTGTTTGGCTGGAGAAAAAGAAAAAAAATATATATATAAATTATATTATATATAATTGTTCATGGGTATGTTCTTGCTGGGGGAACAGAGTGATGAGTGATGAGGCAAATAAGTATATCTGGCACTACTGAATAAATATGGGGACCTGAAAGAACTATTCTCTCTCTTCAAAATGGATTTGAAAACAAACAAACAAACAAACATCTATCCACTGGCTGGGGGAAGCAGTAATCTTTTTCATCTCTACTAGAGATGAACACACAATAAAGTTCTCAAACCAGTCAAATAGTTGCTTTATAAAACCACCAAGAGGCTTGGCACCCCAACTTTTTGAGGTAATAGAACTATTTGAACAAACTTGATGTATAAGAATAGTAAGATACGACAGAAAAGTTCACACCATATGAGAGAAGAGATTTACATGAAAAAAGAATATGCACTAGAAAGACAGAGTTTCAAAAAATATACTCAATGAAACTAAAAAGCCCAATGATTGGATAAAAAGATTGAACACAGCTGCAGAGAGAATTCGTGAACTGCATGATAGATCTGAAGTTTTAATAATGTAACACAGAGAGATAAAGTGATAGAAAATATGAAAAAGAGGTAAAGAGACATTGACTGTGGATTGAGAGGACCTAGAAAGCTAGACAGAAGAAAAACAACTCAATATTCAAATGTAAGATGGTTGATTATTTCCATAATTAATGAAATATATGAATCCCCAGGTTAAAGGAAAAAATGACTCAGATTGGATAATTAAAAATAAATCTATATATAAATACAATATGCTGAAATTGCAGAAATCCAAGGGCAAGGAGAATATATAAAACTCATCTAAAGAGAAGACAGAAAGTAAAGTTTTACAGTAATTTTAACCCTAGGAGACTTCTGCAAACAAACAAGCAAACAAAAATACCAAAGAAAATGGAATCATATTTTTAAAGTACAGAAGAAAATGACTCAACTTAGAATTTTATCTCTGGGTAGATTGTCCTTAAATAGTGAAAGTAAAATAAATACATCTCCAAAACAAAAGTGAAGAAATTTACCACTCATAGACTCTTGCTGAAATAACTTGTCCTGGAATATGTATTTTAGGAAGAAGAAAGTTTAATCCAGAAGGAAGCAATAGTAAGAATTAATGGTGAGTAAAGAAACTGGCAAATACATAAATGTAAATAAGGATCAACTCTAGTAATAATAACAATAAAGATTATATAGGGAACTTTTTGGAAAGGTGGAACTAAACATTAGGAAACAAAGTGATAAATGTATTCTAAGATCCTTCTGTTAATCAAGCGTTTATGGGAACTAAATGATTAATTTTAAAATTTGGCAAGTCAGTAATATATTTTAAATGTTTAATGTAGCCACCAAAATAATGGAAAGAGAATGTATAACTTTCCAACTTAACTAAAGGGAGAAAAAATAACAAATAAATATAAAGAAAATGAATAATAAATAAAAATAACTGAAATGTTAGATATAAATCCACACTATATCAGAAATTACAATAAAAATAACTAGATTTAAGAGTCATCTAAAAGAGGTTCTCAGATGTGGATTAAATTTTAATTGCATTGTAGGGGAAAATATACTTAAAATAATGACACGTAAAGGCAAATGTGAAGGATTGAGAGTTGGAAAAAATTGATCCAGGCATGTACTACCATAACAAAGCTGATGTAACTCTATTAAAAACAAATGATAAATAGACACACAGATATGTAATAATGATAAAGGAAGCAGTTCACTTCATTTATCAAAGTTATACCATCATGTACTTTTAAGTACCTAATAATATAATTTTTAAAATGTATAAATTAAAGATTGACAGAATAAAAAGATTGAGGAGAATAAAACACAATACACAATAATATAAAAACTTACGTTAAAACAACACATGGTTCACAGAAGAAAGTATAATGGAAAGTAAAACATATTAAGGGCTGTGTTAATAAACACACCACATATTAAAACTTGGATGAAGACATTAAGTAATGTATGTTAGAAGGTATTATAAAATAATAACTGAAAAAGACATCCAAATCATAAAGGAGAAAATAAAACTGTCCTATTTGTAGATGACATGATGTTATATATATATATATATATATATATATATATATATATATATATATAGACAACCCTAAAGACTCCCTAAAGCCCTAGACAACCCTAAAGACTCCACCAAAAATCTTTCAGAACTATTAAATAAATTGAATAAAGTTGCAGGATACAAATAAATATATAAGAATCTGTTGTGATTCTATACACTAGCAATGAACTAGGAGGGAAAGAAATTAAGAAAACAATCCCATTTCAAATTCATCAGAAAAAATAAAATACCTAGGAATAAATTTAACCAAGGAGGTAAAATACCTGTACATGGAAAAATATAAGACACTGATGAAAGAAATTGTAGAAGACATAAATAAATGGAAAGATATTTCATGTTCATAGATTGGAAGAATTAATATTGTCAAAGTATCCAGACTACTCAAAGCAGATTCAATGCAATCACTATCAAAATTCCAATGGCATTTTTCACAGAAATAGTAAAAACAATCCTAAAATTTGTATGGAACCATAAAAGACCCCAAAGAGGCAAAACAATCTTGAGGAAGAAAAACAAAGCTGGAGGTATTATGCTCCCTGAATTCAAACCATATTACAAAGATATAGTAATCAAAACAATATGGTATTGGCATAAAACAGTCACATAGATCAATGGAGCCACATATAGAGCCCTGAAATAAACCCATGCATATATAACCAATTAGTTTATGACAAAGGAGCCAAGAATATACAATGGAGAAAAGACAGTCTCTTCAGTAAATGGTGCTGGGAAAACTGGACAGCCACAATAAAAGAATGAAACTCAACCACTATCTTACACTGTACACAAAAATTAACTCAAGATTGATCAAAAATTTGAATGTAACACCTTAAACCATAAAACTTGTAGAAGAGAACACAGGCAGTCAGCTCCTTGACATCAGTCTTGGGGATGATTTTTTGGATTTGACACCAAAAGCAAAAACAGCAGAAGTAAAAATAAACAAGTGGGACTATATCAAACTGAAAAGCTTCTGCAAAGCAAAGAAAACCATCAACAAAATGAAAAGGCAACCTACAGAATGGCAGAAAATATTTGTAAATCTTATATCTAATAAGGGATTAATATAGCAAATATACAAAGAACTCATACAATTCAATAGCAAAAAAACAAACAATCCAAACAAAAAATGAGCAGAGGATCAGAACAGACATTTCTCCAAAGAAGAAATACAAATGGACAACAAGTGCATGAAAAGGTGCTCAAGGTCACAA
Organism: Tursiops truncatus; assembly: GCF_011762595.2. Lineage (NCBI taxonomy): Eukaryota > Metazoa > Chordata > Mammalia > Artiodactyla > Delphinidae > Tursiops > Tursiops truncatus. Next base: position 21,995,087 of record NC_047055.1, on the reverse strand, counting down.
ATTATCAGGGAAATGCAAATCAAACCCACAGTGAGATACCACCTCACACCTGTTAGAATGGCTATCACCAAAAAGACAAGAAATAGCAAGTGTTGGTGAGGATGCGGAGAAAAGGGAACCCTTGTACACTGTTCGTGGGACTGTAAATTGGTGCAACCACTATGGAAGACAGTATAGCAGTCTGTCAAAAAATTAAAAATAGAACTACTGTATGATCCAGCAATTCCACTTCTGGGTATTTATTTGAAGAAAGCTAAAACACTAACCTGAAAAGACATATGCAGCCCCATGTTCACTGCAGCATTGTTTACAACAGCCAAGAAATGGAGGCAACCTAAGTGTCCATCTATGGATGAATGGATAAAGAAAATGTGGCATGTATACACAATGGAACATTATTTGGCCATAAAACAGAATGAAATCTTGTCATTTGTGACAACATGGATGGATCTTGAGGGCATTATGCTAAGTGAAATAAGTCAGATAGAGAAAGACCAATACTATATGAACTCATAGATAGAGAATAGATCGGTAGTTGTTAGAGGTGGGGAGTGGGGTGTAGGTGAAATGTGTGAAGGGGGTTAAAAAGTAAAAACTTCCAGCTATAAAATAAATGTCATGTGGGTATAATGTACAGCATGATGATTACAGTTAATAAGACTGTATTGCGTATTTAAAAATTGCTGAGTAATTTTTTTAAATTATTTATTTAGGGGTGCTTTGGGTCTTTGTTGCTGCGTGCGGGCTTTCTCTAGTTGCGGCGAGCAGGAGCTTCTCTTCATTGCGGTGCATGGGCTTCTCATTGCGGTGGCTTCCCCTGTTGCAGAGCACAGGCTCTAGGCATGCGGGCCTCAGCAGTTGTGGTGCACGGGCTCAGTAGTTTTGATGCATGGGCTTAGTTGCTCCGTGGCATGTGGGATCCTCCTGGACCAGGGCTCGAACCTGTGTCCTCTGCATTAGCAGGCAGATTCCCAATCACTGCGCCACCAGGGAAGTCCCTGCTAAGAGTAAATCTTTAAAGTTTTGATCACAAGAAAAAAATTGTAACTATGTATCGTGATAGGTGTTAACTAGGCTTAATTGTGGTGATCATTTCACAATGTGTATAAATATTGAATCATCATGTTGTACACCAGAAACTAATATAACGTTATATGTCAGTTATAGCTAAATTAAAAAAAATACTGAAAATTCAATTTAGCTTTATTTTTTTTAAAAAAAGAATAATGGGTTAAAATCAAATGAAGTGATATGGAGGATATTTTAAAAATGGGAGATAGAATAAATGTAATAGAACAAGAATAGTTGAATTATGCTGCTCTCTGCTCCATACAGACCTAGAGGTCAAGGCTTGCCAAGTGTATCACTGAATCTTATGAACTACCGTGAGTTTCACTTCATAATTTCCAAGGAGCAGAACCAAAATCTCAGGAATATTTCAAAGGAGAAAATCAGAATCCTCAGCATATGGCAGAAAAGGGTGGCCATCAGAATCTGAATCCCTACAAATATATGTACCCTCTCCAATATCATAAGATCAATAAGAGCATATAAAACCACACATAACCTACAATCTCTGGATTAATAGAAGACAGAGAATGCCACAAACTTTAAATTACATTTATAAAGAGAAATAAACACTCAATTCCAAGAGAGTTTCTGCTCTGACTACAAGACTGTGGATGTAGAGAGCAGGGAGAGAAGGCTTAGGAGACTCCGTGACAAAGAGGGGAGAGATTTGGAAGAATTAATGAAGCACAGAAAAAATCATCCTCAGAAAGAGAACATCCAATGTTCAGAGCCAAATTAGTACTAGACCAAAATGAAAGTTTGGCACTTGGTAATCTACACCACCTGATACAAGAAATGGCCTTGAAAGTATAATAAGAGACACTCAAAGTGGGAGTATTAGAGAAGATTTGTTCTGGAGAAGGAGATGGATAATGGGGTTGCACCTTTGAGAAAGATAACACTGAAAAGAAAGAAAAAGTTAGAGGGGAAAGAGTAGGATCCTGAAGAAATGGAAGGAAAAAAACAAAAGCTTTGACAGCTTTTGCCTTCACTCCCACCATTAATATCACCTATGAAAAAACCACATTTCACTAAAGCAACAGCAGGGAGTGTGGTTCAAGTATAAACCCTGTCCACGACATGAGTAGAAATAGGAAAAGACACACACACATACAGAGTGAGAGAGAGAGAGGGCAAGAGAACCTCTATACAAAGCAATTGGGCAAATAAGACAGGTAAATGAATAAAAATATTTCAGCTAATGAAAACTCACCATCCTCAAACCACCATAAAGTAAAAAAAGAAAATGTAACACATAATTCTAACTAAATTATATATTATACAATAAGGATTTTGACATCTATCACTTATCTATGTATCACCTATCATTCTTTCTCTAAACTTGGAAATTAAAAAACTAACACAGAAATCAATAAAACAAGGAATAAATGCAAATATGGTTGAATTCATAAAAACGTATTAAACTAGTCCAAGAAATATATTTTATAATGCTAAAAGCCACATTCACAGTGAAGACACAACAGAAATTATCTACGTATAATATCAAATTACACAGTAAATGCCCATTTAAACCAGAAATTACAGATAATGCATAGAGACATATGTAGAAGCATTAATAATGTGAAACTTTAATATACCACTTTCAGTATAAAATATAATAAGTAGGCATAAATAAGAATATAAGAAATAAAAGCAACATAATTAATATAGTAAATCTTATATATAACACCCTACAGTCTAAAAAGAGACAGTGTATGTTCTTCCAAAATGCTTATAGAATGTGTCATATTTTATTATATATGAAGAGTCATATCAGGAAAATATCAAGAAGTATCATAAAGAGAAATCTTATATTTTCTTACAATCATGCATAAGATCTGGAAATTTAAAATAAAATATAAAAAATTGAAAATCTCTTTCACCTGAATATTTTTTAAAAAACTATTAGACAATTTTTGGAGCAAAGGATACTAAGAAAAATTGCAGGATTTCTGAGAAGTAATGATAATGATAGTACTACATATAACTATATATGAGATATATTTACATATTTGAAGCAGTCACCAGAAGAAAATTCACTTTACAAAAATACAGGGTACACAGATTTTCTTATTGATATAAGGGAACAATCAACAAATTCATAAAATGGGCAACTGATCTGGGCACCTTTAAAATAATGAATTTACTGGTAAAAATGGAGGTCTTTTAAATGAAAAGAAACCATATAAATAATCAAATGTAATGCATGAATCCTGGTTAGATCCTGATTGAACAAAACTAAAGATAGGTTCTATTTTTGTGACAACTGGGAGAAATGAATAGAGACTGGATATTAGATGATACAGTGAAAATATTTTGAATTTTCTTAGGTGTGATAATAATATTGTGACTATATAGAATAGTTTTATTCTTAGGAGGCCCATGCTGAAATAGTTATGTAGAGAGAAAGAGTGTTCACAAAATATGGCAATATGTTGATTGTTGTTGAATCAGAATGGAAGATATACGGTGGTGAATTTTTTCAACTTTGGTCTATATTTGAATTACATTTTAAAATATAATAGATATATAATAATTTATACATTATAAAATTTAAAATGTAAAAAGGAAATAAATATATGCACAGTATAATAGCATTTATGTAAATATTTTAAGTATACAAAATGATAGTATGCATTATTTCTCACATTGATCATGTGTGATTTTATAACATGCCAGTTACAGGTAGTGATTAATTCTGGAGAAGCGTATGGAAGTGATGGAGCAGTGGTGGTGAGGCTTATGTTTTATTTCTTTTTTTTTTTTTTTTTTTTTTTCGGTACGCGGGCCTCTCGCTGTTGTGGCCTCTCCCGTTGCGGAGCACAGGCTCCGGACGCGCAGGCTCAGCGGCCATGGCTCACGGGCCCAGCCGCTCTGCGGCATGTGGGATCCTCCCGGACCAGGGCACGAACCCGTGTCCCCTGCATCGGCAGGTGGACTCTCAACCACTGTGCCACCAGGGAAGCCCCGTTTTATTTCTTTAACCAAAAGTGGAGGGAAAGAATGAGCCTCAGAAAATATGGCAAAATATTATTTTTTATTAAATGTAGTTTGTGGTAATTATTTTTATTATAATATACTCTGAATTTTCTATGTTTAAATATTTCATAATTAAATCCTTTTAGCTTAAAATGTCTCAAGCCAAAACATAGAAGATACCGGATATGTATTTTGATTTTCTCTGTAATGAATGGAGTAGAATTAAACTGATATAATAATTATCTAAAATTAAAAGGAGAAAGAGCGAGAGCAAAAGGATCTAGATCAAATAACTATGGAATCATTCTACACTGCTGATAACTTCCTGAATTTTTAATCTGTGAGGAAATTTGTAGCCTAAGAAATGAGTACACTACATCCTTACTGTTACCAAACCAAACTTGGGTCTGCTCACCTGCTCACAGTTAAGCCAATCTACCGACACCAGGTTGTGATGAAGGAAAGTGCGTTTACTGCAGGCACAAAGCAAGGAGTCCAGGCCACTAAGACCCCAAATTCCCCCAACCCCCCAGTGGTTTTCAGGGGAAGGTTTTTAAAGATAGGGTGAGGGAGAGAGTGATCAGCTGATGGACATTCTTCTGATTGGTTGATGCTGAGGTAATCAGGAGTCAACATCATCAACCTTCTGGTTCCAGCCAGTCTGAGGTCTATGGGCTAGTGGTCAGAATGCAGTTAACTTCTTCCACCTGGTGGGGGTATCAGTATCCACAAAACACCTCAAAGGCTATGGCTCAGAATATTATCGATAGCCCTTGAGGAGGAACTAAAGGTCCTTGACCTTGTCTAATGGCTAAACTATTATTATCTTTTCTTACTTGACTGTTTTCCTTTGTTTCTGCATTTTCTCAATTCTCTGAGTAAATTTATTCTTTGGAACTTAGGGAAGACCTAGGAGGCTCAAGCTTTTCTACAAACAAGAGGCAATTGGAGGACATGGTGGGGTGGGGCAGTCTGTCCCCTGAGGGCCCCATAGGGTCCTGCTCAGTTACACTTACTACAAAAGCAATGCTGTTTTTTGGATATTTTAAATTTTTACTATGCTGATAATGCCAACTTCCTTCATAATAAAGGATCCATGTGTATAACTTCACAATTTTTATATAAATGGGGTCAATGGAGTTACATACAGTGGTCTGCTGGAGCTAGCTCACGCTAGCTCAAGAAAGTTGATTGTACTCATTTCAGTCAGCTGGCTCACTAGCATACTACTGGTTATATAGGAATTAAAGTGGTGTGCTGGTAAATGTTTAACAACTGGCTCTCCTAGGAATAAAAGTTTTGGTTTATACTGTTTGCCAATTTCTATTATGTATATACGCCCACCATGTCAATTTCAGGTTATCAATGTTACCTCACTAAACATGGATTTGGGAATAAAAGCACAGAATCAGCACTTGTAAGCCAGTATGAGTCGGCTCCAGCATATCACTGAAAGGTATTCATCTCAAACTTCCTCTCTGACTGTAGTGGATTTTAGAGCTGCATGATGGAAACAGGAGAGAGAAATCTATCATTCCTAACTGTTGAAAGAAAGGGAAAAATAAAAACAAGGCTGCTTTGATCAATTTGCATATCTTGATTTCCTTGTTGAGAATGTTGTCTTCTATACTATAATAAAACACCTCTATCCATCATGTAGATATGTCGATCATCATCTTAGTATGTTAGGGTAATATTGCTTTAATTCCTCTAGGATTTGGGATAATGAATATTATTTAGTAAGATAACATATTGAGAATGGTTACTTCTGTAGCTGCATATGTTAAAGACAACCAGGTTTTGAGCTTCAGGCAATGTAGTACAGAAGCTGGTTGGGCTGAGCAATATATTGTAAAAAAAAAAAAAAAAGCTTTTCTTCAAGTTTTTGTAACATTACCCCATGAAAGAAAGGTTAAACCACCCTTCAAAACACAGGTGATTGGCTAATTAATAGAACATAGGTGCTGAAAGTACACTACAGTGTGAAACAGGTCATTTCAAAGTGATTTTGTCTAAGAATTGGAACCCAGAGGAAGAAAATGTCATAGTTTCACAAGTCTGGAATTATGCAATAAAACTTTAATCAGATACAATCACATAATGATTTTTTTCAGGCATGAATATTTCAACCACCAGCCTTAATACTAAAGATTAGGTGTTCAATGTATATTATTTGTAGAAAAATATGCTACAATTTATTTAGAACTACTTCTAATAGAAACTGCCTATATTTTACAAGTCAATGAAAATAAGAACATTGGAGAATCATGGTCATCGTGGCACATTTTAAATGCACCTTCATAAGAATAATTTTCTATATAATATTATCTTAGTCTGTTCGAGATGCTATAACAAAACATGAAAAACCAGGTAACTCATAAATAACAGAATTTATTTCTCACAGTTCTGGAGGCTAAAGTCCAAGATCATGGTGACAGCCTGGTTGGGTGAGGACCGTTATCCTGGTTGCAGACACATCCCTGGCTGTGTCCTCACATGGTGTTAAGGGGCCAGGGAGCTCTGTGCAGTCTTTTTTATTAGAGCACTGATCCTATTCATGACAGCTATACTCTCATGATCTAATCACCACCCAAATACCCCATCTTCTAATACCATCACATTGGGTATTAAGATTTCAACATATAAATTTTAGAGGAACACAAACATTCAGACCATAGAAAGTGCGAACAGGGATTTGTTATATTCAGTAAAGATTTTCAAGTCTTCCAGAGCTCTGAATTATATTATTGCCCTAACAAGCATTAGGAATGATATTGCAGCGATAAGAATAAAGTCTATGCGTATTTATAGATTCCCCAGTGATAATTCTTATTTTAGTAACAAGGCCTGGATTAATGTATATTTATGATTAATAAAAATACCTGAGAAACATTCTGTCTGGTTAGTGGAATATTGTGGTTACCTATAGAAAGCTTTAAGACTAACACATAATATAAAACATTTGAACAATCTAATATTAAAATCATGTCATATGCTTCTCATAACTTATCACAGATTGAGATCTCTGGGAAGCAGATTCTGAGGCAGGATTTATTATATAGGACGTTAATTAGTTAGTGCTCTTAGAAGCAACACCTGTAGAAACAAGAGGGCGAAAGGAGGATTGGACCAAAGGAAGAAGTTGAGTTGTGGTATCATCCCAAATAAGGTTTCAGCTGGCCCTCCTTGAGAACTTCAGAGCTGGGACTGCCATTCCGAATTATCCCAAATAGGGGCAAGGAGACTGGGCGTTTATATCTTCACACTGATCAGTAATTTGATGTAGGCTGCCAAAAGTAAGGGAATCTTGGGTGAGGCAATACCTTTCAGCTGAGGCAATCTCCAAAGTGGGCTGACAGCTGAGGGTGAAAGCCCGGAAGAAGTTCATCATTCCGGAAGGAGCATCTAGGTGAAGCGTCACAGCCTTGACTATATAGCTCTCGGACGGAACAAGAAAAAGTGGTCGTCCTACCAATGGATACAAAATTTATTTCTCAGTAATTTCAGAGAGGTATAGGTTGAAATTTTCATCTGCCCACATCCATTCAACGACTGTTTTCTTCCTATGTAAGTACCATTTGGTTTGAATTATACTCTTTTAGTAAGAGAGTAATGATTCCTTGCTCTGAGCTGGGTAATATGCAGTAAATACAATATGATGGCAAAGCAATGCTGATGTGACAGAAATTAACTCAGATATTGAATATTTCTATTTAGTTTTCTCTGTGTATGGCATTAACACATTGCATGCGCTTTTAATATTATTTGATGTATACATGTAAATATTGACTCTTCTAACTGATTCTATGAGATGAATATCTACCTAAACATATTGGACCCAGTAAGAAAATTACACATTCTTAATATGTAAAAGTGTTTACCCTTGATACACTATTTACATTTTCACTGCTTTCCATTGCTGGAAAGTGCAAAGTTTTTCAGCTCTTCATGAGAAGGCTAAACAAAGAGGAGAGCATAGTACTATCAGTAGACGCACTTGTGAGTATTCTGTAAAAATCTAGATATATACAACCCTTTGCTTCTATTTTGAACCCAAAGACAGAGCGAGAGAATATTGTAGCCAATGTGTGTATCCTGCTGTGTTGTGATTGGGTGTCGCTGCAGAAGGAAGCACAGTGGGATAAGTTAGTGTACAATAAAAACTTTGGAAGCCCTTTTGCAACATACGTTGTATGGGATAACCACATCAGCAGAGTCGTTCAATTTCAATTACAACACATGCTTTCAGATGTTTCTATTTTGTAATTTTTGTTTTCTCATGGTTACTTTTTATTTTGCATACCGCTGTCTTCCTGCATTTTTACTTGAATCGCAGTCCGAAGGAAAAGGAAGAGAGTTCAATATTAAACTGACCTTTACTAGCTTTGATCCACTAGCTCTCAGTAGATTGTATCATGTTAACTTCCTTCCCCATCTGAGAGAGGACTTATCTAAAATGGCATCTGATCCCATTTCCCCCAAATCCCTAGGCTCCTGTCGTTCTGTTTTTAAAACCTGCCTTACTTTTCTTCATGGATGAATTCTGACACTGTGATTTCTTTCTTTGATACTTTTTCCTGTTACTTCCAGTAGAATGTTACTTTATACAAAGACTTTTGTTTCTTGTATTTCTAGCTGCTTCTCCAGTACTGGAGCATAGTGTTAAATAAATAAATAGCAATTCAGGCACACATTTCCTAGTTATACCACTGTCTTTAACCTCTCTTCCAGACTTAAGATGTTTATAATTTGGGGGACCTTAGTTGTAGTTTACTCACAGTCTTAATATGTGGAATGTATTTTGTTACTAACTCCTTTAAGTCCTACCTTAGATCATTCCTCTCCTTTTCGTTTCTATTTTTCTTTCTTTGTATTATGAAAATTTCAAACATATCCAAAAGTAGAGAGAATGACATAAAGAAAGCTCCCATACTCACCATCCAGCAAACACTTAACTAATGACCAATTTTGTTTCATCTATACACCTGTATGCTTCCACGCACACCCAGGTTATTTGAAACATATGTTAAGGCATCTTCTAATAAAAGTAACGATGGATTCACAACTGAAAACACCACATTTTGGGAGTCAAAAAACCTGAATTTGAGGTATAAACAACCCCGTCTTGCTTCAGTCTTTCCAATATTAGTGCTCTGAGGACACCTGAGAAAAGTGATGTATAAATATAGGTTAGTTTATTCTCTTTTATATCCTTTGACTAGCTGTAGTATTTATTTTAAGTGAAGCTGAAGCAATATTGTAGATTTTCTGAAAGAATGTTGTCTCAAATAACCATAAAATTTTTTTATAAAAAGCATTTTTACCCATGATATAATCCCTTTGTTTGTTTCCAGCTTTCATATAACAAGAATAATTTTAATATATATTTCTCCATAGCAGAGCATCTATTATATTAAGCATATAGTGTCCAAGTTCCCCAATACCCTTTATATGGTCCTTTTGCAAAATGTTCTTAATCAACCTGAAAAACAATAGACTTCTAAAATTGCTAGTTCTTACTTACAATATTACTGCCCACAGCCTGTGTCTTTTTTTTTTTTTTTTGCAGTACGCGGGCCTCTCACTGTTGTGGCCTCTCCCGTTGCGGAGCACAGGCTCCGGACGCGCAGGCTCAGCGGCCATGGCTCACGGGCCTAGCCGCTCCGCGGCATGTGGGATCCTCCCAGACCGGGGCACGAACCCGTGTCCCCTGCATCTGCAGGCGAACTCTCAACCACTGTGCCACCAGGGAAGCCCCCAGCCTGTGTCTTTATTAGCTTAAAAAAGACTATATCTGTGGAATAAATTGTCTCCAATTCTATTTGTTACATTAGTTAGAAGGGATAGATACGTATATTCTATGACCACTAACCATAAATTAAAAGTATACCAATGTGGGGCTTCCCTGGTGGCACAGTGGTTGAGAGTCCGCCTGCCGATCCAGGGGACACGGGTTCATGTCCCGGTCCGCGAAGATCCAACATGCCGCGGAGCGGCTGGGCCCGTGAGCCATGGCCGCTGAGCCTGGTGCGTCCGGAGCCTGTGCTCCGCAACGGGAAAGGTCACAACAGTGAGAGGCCCGCGTACCGCAAAAAAAAAAAAAAAAAAGTATACCAGTGTGACTTTTCAGAGCATCTTCTGTTTTCAACTTTAAGTGTAATTGATGTACAATAAATTGTACATATTTAAAGTGAACAATTTGATAAGTTATATGAATGTATACACCTATGGATCCATCACCCCAAAAGACAGCAAACATTTTGATCACCCCAAAAGTTTTTTGTGTTCCTTTGGAATCTGTACCTGATTTCACCCCTGTATCTGGGCAACCACTGATCTGATTCATTTGCATTTTTTAGAATTCCATGTAAATGGAATCATGCAGTATGTGCACTTTTTGATTTGGTGGTTTTTTCCTTTCAGCATAATAATTTTGTGATTCATCCATGTTATCTTGTGTATTAATATTGCTTTTTTTATTGTCAAGTTGTATTCCATTGCATGTATATACCAAAATTTGTTTTCATCTACTAATATATTGATGGACATTTGAGTTGTATTCAGCTTTTGGCTATTACAAAGTTGCTGGTAACATTTATATACAAGTCTTTATGTGGGCATATGTTTTTGTTTCTTTGGCATACACACCTAGAAGTGGAATGACCGGGTCATATGGGAAGTTTCCTTTAAAGTTTTTAAGTACCAAGTCATTTTCCCAAGTGGCTTTAAAATTTAACATTTCCATCAGCAGTGTATGAGTTGCTTCACATCCTTGCCAACATTGGGTACAGCTGGTCATTTTAATTTTTTCCTTTGTCATGGTATCGTTGTGGTTTAATTTGCATTTTCCTCATGATTCCTAATATTGAACATCTTTTCATGTACGTATAGGTAATTGATATATGATCTTTTTTCATATTTTGCCTATTTTCTTATTAATCAATTATAAGAGATTACATATGAGAGAATATATATATTTTATATATGATAATTTACATAATACATACAACTTATAAGAAAATATTTATATTGTATATATATATAAATTATATATAGTAAGATAATATATGTATTCTGGGTTCCAGTCCTTTGGTTGCAGTTATTTTCTCAGTTTTTTTTTTTTACATCTTTATTGGAGTATAATTGCTTTACAATGGTGTGTTAGTTTCTGCTTTATAACAAAGAGAATCAGTTATACATATACATATGTTCCCATATCTCTTCCCTCTTGCATCTCCCTCCCTCCCACCCTCCCTATCTCACCCCTCTAGGTGGTCACAAAGCACTGAGTTGATCTCCCTGTGCTATGCGGCTGCTTCCCACTAGCTATCTATTTTACATTTGGTAGTATATATATGTCCATGCCACTCTGTCACTTTGTCACAGCTTACCTTTCCCCCTCCCCATATCCTCAAGTCCATTGTCTAGTAGGTCGGTGTCTTTATTCCTCTCTTACCCCTAGGTTCTTCATGACATTTTTTCCCTTAAATTCCATATATATGTGTTAGCATACGGTATTTGTCTTTCTCTTTCTGACTTACTTCACTCTGTATGACAAACTCTAGGTCCATCCACCTCATTACAAATAGCTCAATTTCGTTTCTTTTTATGGCTAAGTAATATTCCTTTGTATATATGTGCCACATCTTCTTTATCCATTCATCCTATTATGGACACCTGATCCCAGGTGAGTGAACACTATGGATAGTTAGAAATCAGAGAAACTTTAGTGAACAAATCCACATCAACCTTCCTCAGCCAAGTCCTGACAATGCTGTTCAGTTATTTTATTTACCTTTAATTATCTCAAGCCTCCCAGTCAATGTTTTGAATCTTGCTCATTCTTTTCAAACTCCAGCTAAATTTTGTTCTCCTTGTTTCCACTTTCACTGAGAAAAAAGAAACCATCCAATCTGAGCTCTCTCAACTCTCTTCTTGGAAATGTCTCCATGTATTCTTTCAATCTTTCTTCCCCCCATTCAGCTTCAGAACTGTCTCTTCTGTTGATCCATATCCCCTCATATCTCATCTCCTTGAATCTCTGAACATGTATGTGTCTATCTCTGCCTCTAGGCTTTACTAGACTATTCAGCCTAATACTTTTCAAATCTGTCATCGAAATAAAATGATTATAAAACTTCTTAGGGACACCATCACTTTCAAACTGTCTTTCTTTGTCTCTACACACACACACACACACACACACAAACTTATATATCTCTTTACTAGACACTCCCTTATTAACCTCATGGAATAAAAACCAGCTAACTACCAAACTCATCAGCCAACTTTGCTTATTGCATTTTGATTATCTCTCAGCAGAATTTGATTACCACACCCTTTTCTTAATATTCTCCTCTCCCACACCTTCTTTTATGAGATACATTTTCGCTCCTAGCTCCCATTCTATTTTCCCATATCTTTTCTTTCTTCTTTTCTAAGTTCTCTGTCTTTTTTCACCCCTTAATTATAGATATTGTACAATGTTTTAAATTTTTTCCTTCTCTTTCTGTATTTCATTTTATTCTTCACACTCCTGGATTCCTCTTCTTATGTGCTTGTTACTTCCAAATCTATATTTCTAGTGCCAAAAATTGCTTCATACCATCCTTTCAATGAAACCATTATTAATGGTCATCAAAGTTAATAACTTCTTTCTATTTACTTGCACAGCACGTTGCATAATTCATTTTGAACCTAGTAATATTTCCTTGTATTGAGAGTAGCTATTTACATGTCTATGTCTCTCCCTTTCTCTAAAATATAAGTGCTTTGGAAGCAAGGACTGTGACTTTGCCATCTCTGTATGGTGATTTTGAGTATTGGATTTTTATATTTTCCAATGTGAAACACTTTCTGAGACAAATTTCCTCTCTGTCAGTATGTCAAGCTTTAACCCTGTGCTATCATTAACATCATCTGTACACATTGACCTCAGAGGTAGGAGCACATTTTTGCTCTGCTTCACAGATATTCAGCCCTTTTCTAATTTCTGCGCCAAGGAAACTGCACAATGAGAGATTTCCTCTTTGCATTTTAGTACATCGATTCTAAGCATGACACTGTCCTGACCACTGACTTCCCTAAAGAATGTGTGGCGGCGTGTGTGTGTTGTAAAATTATTCAGTCAAGTCTCAAATGTCCTTCCAAATTGGTAGCTAGTAGAAGTATCAGCAGCATTTCCTGAGTGGCAACAGAATAAGACTTCTGCTGGTTTGGGTAATCACTGCTTCATTTATTGCAACTTTGCCCAGGAGCTCAAGCAGTTATTTCATCTATGTTTTATATTTTATGTTTTTATTTATTTAAAAACTCACCTCTATGTGTTGTAGTTATCTGCAATAAAATGAAGATTGAAATTTTGGTTGATATTTTCTCAACAATTCCAGTCAGTGAAATGAACTTTTTATTTTTTTGGTATGCCATTTCTTTCCTTTCTACTTAAAGGATGCTCAAATGGAGTTAGAGAGACAAATCTGAGTTAATTTTTCAATTCTACGATTTCAATGGCCTTTCCCTTATCTCATTTTATCTTCCTGTGATGACCAGAATAGAATACATGATTTTCTTAGGTTTTATCAAAGAATAAGGGAATCCAATTAACATTCCTCAATATTAATATGCAGCTCTTCTTGGTATCTTCCTTTGCATTCGTTGGCCTTTATAAAATAACTACCTCAGCATTACTAGTATAATAAAGTTCAAAATTAATCATCTGGAATCAGCAGTAGTCACTGTCTCCCATCCCCCTCCCCCATGTCCTTTATTCAGCCCACACTAGTTTGCTCAACTAGCATGTAGTAAAAGATGGAAAACTGCACTTGCTGTAAGTATACCATTGAGTACCCCCTCACCTCCTGGAATGGTTAGTAGATTTTCTTGATTTATATGTGGTCTCACCACAAACTAAAAAATTTTTTAAATGTTACAATATAACTGAATTTTTAGTCAGTTCTGTTTTAAATTTTAAAAGCTCAAATTATAATGTTGATTTTTATTTTAGAATTTAGTTTTAGAGTTATCCCATGGTTTCGTCATATTTGCTGGCCCAGAAAATGTGAGTCAAAGCTTTCCATATAAAATTCAACAGAATATAAATTTAGTAGGTATTATCACCTACCCTCCATTACCAAACTTGTCTGTAATTGGAAAAAAATGAACAGGCAATTTGGAAGATGGCTGTTGCTGATTAGGAGAGAACTGCGGAGAGTCCAGAACCTGTCACATCCACCTTGACAGGGTTCTCCTAAGATAACTAAGTACTAAGGAAACCATCTTGGGTGAAATGGACTTTTAGGAATCAGATCACTTCATCATTAATGTAGTCATCTACACGTTATGTATACGTACCATATTCTGCATTAAGATTTTCTACCCCTTTAAGTTTTCCTGATAAAAGGTATTTTTCCTCTTTCTTCACTGATTTTTCAGGGCAATTAATGAAGAGGCTAAAGCAAAAAAAAACCCTACCATATAAAGAAACCCCCAGAGAGAACGATGAATTATTGAATTAAGCAGTGATTTAAACTGAATAAACATGCAAAGGTTTAGAAGTCTGTTTATCCACAGGTATAGCTATGACATTTAACCATTAAACATATATTACATCCTTGCTATAACAGAAATGTGATATAGAAGTTGAGAGGTTGGGTGATGAAACAGACCATCAGTTGTCAGGGAAAATGGTGCATCTTTGCCTCAACATGGACAGTGACCAAGTGATTTATTCAAATCAGTTAAGTGGTCTATATGGATAATCATCTTGTGCAACTGGAATGGATATTCAATATCTAGTTTCATGGATATAAGCTCTACGAATAACCCAGATAACATCTGTTTAAAATGAACAATAACTTCTACAGCGTGGTCGTCTTTCTGAAACATCTTTCTTTAATTTTAATTCGAAACTATTTTATTTATTTATTTATTTATTGGGATATAGTTGCTTTACAATGTTGTGTTAGTTTCTGCTGTACAGCAAAGTGAATCAGCTATACATATACATATATCCCCTCTTTATTGGATTTCCTTCCCATTTAGGTCACCACAGAGCACTGAATAGAGTTCCCTGTGCTACACAGTTGGTTTTCATTAGTTATCTATTTTATATATAGTATTGTATATATGTCAATCCCAATCTCCCAATATGTCCCACACCCCCTTCCCCCCTTGGTATCCATAGGTTTGTTCTCTATGTCTGTGTCTCTATTTCTGCTTTGCAAATAAGTTCATCTATACCATTTTTCTAGATTCCACATACATGTGTTAACATACAACATTTGTTTTTCTCTTTCTGACTTCACTTTTCTGAAACATCTTTAATCTGGTAATTTATGTATAAATTTAAAGTATCATTATGGAATGTATCTACACAATTTTGAACCTTTTATAACTTCTGCTAATGCCATTTTTGAGAGATTAACACATTCATCATATGATTAGCGCCTGTTGTATAAATGGATATTTTGTATGGTTCTAAGATTCCTTTTTCAAATTTCAAGGAGTGGTTTGGTCCTGTTTCAAGGCCCTAAACACACTTTGTCACATGCTTCTTGGCCATATCAAATTTTACCACATCTCCCACAGCTTTCATCTTCCTAGACTCATAAGGCCTAACACTGAGTATGTATGAATGTCTCACCAATCTTTCCATCATTTTAGTTTCCCTTACCAAACCTTTTGCAGCTGAGTTTCTCTGAACCCTGCTCTAGTGCTCCATAATAAAATGCCTGTCAAACGGAGATCCTTTTCCAAGTAGGTACTACCAAATACTCCATCAAGAAACAATTATTTCTTTATTATCTATTTATTTTAGTTCCTGCCAGGGTATGATAGTGATCAGCTATTCACTGCATGTAATTATGAGTACTGACTTGGCTTCTGTAGGAAGTAGAAGGAGTAATTTAACCCATAGATATTTAATCTTTCTTAGGGGACTTATGAGAAAATTATACATAAGGATAAATATCAGCATTAATATTTAAAATCCAAGTGGCTTGGAATAAATTTGTCATGAGCAGGAAGTATAAAGCCCAAGCAATGTTTAAAACTTATGACATAAATTGATCAATCTTTGTAGATCTGAATTGGTTAAACTACTATAGTTATGTATTTTAAGTTCATAGTACTTGAAGTTTTAAATTTCCACTTCATTTATAATTAAAGGCGAATGAAATGAAGACAGCATTTAGGAGACCAAATATAATTTTAAGAGAGAAAACAAGAGTTTAGTTTGAACTGTGGTCTTCTGCCACTTACTTGGTTGTTAATTTGCTCCATGACCTTCAGTCAGTAACCTCACTGTGTCTCAAAGGATATAATAATCCTGACCTGCTTTACAGAGGCGTGCTGTACCTTAATTGATGTGTGTTAAGTGCCTGGAGGTACTTTAATGAAAGCCATTATTGAAATGCAATTATTAACATTTGGGATAATGAAGTTAGCTTAGATGGTTTAGCCAAGCCTGGTGTGAAGATGGTTTCTAAGTTCAAGAGCATAAAAATTCCCTGATGCAAAACTTTAAAAAAAAAATAAAAGGCCTAAAAAAGCAAAAATAGAAAATGAAACCATAACTGGCTTATTTGCTGACTTTAGCAGCATCGGGACTTGCAGTTTATTGCTTTGTCTCTGATCAAGTGCATTGCAATCAATGCGAATTACTACAGAGATGCTAGGAGATAATTTTGCAAAAATGTCAAAAATGCAAAATTTGGGAGAGCTGGATAGGCTAGAAATGACTGTATCGATTTTGTGAAGGTTGGTAAATTACTACAATACCACCTTACTTTAAGGTAGATTGCAAATCTTGCATTTTAAGCAAGATCAACTCTAATTTTAAACTTCAGGAAAGGCTTAGTGTATTACATGCATTACTTTCATCCGTGAGAAATTTAGAAGATCGTGTGCTTACCTAGTATAAACTAGCTGTGAAATTTCCAGTAGGGCTCATCCTTCTGCTCAACAGTTCCTTCCTGTTTATACATTTCCGTGGGTTTGTCTTTATACTCAGAGAGCAATCAGACCAGAATAGAAATAAGTTAAAACAAAAAACAAAAGTTAAAACTCCTTATTCTCAAGAAATGACAGAAACTAACAAAAACAGCATTTTCAGAAAATGATCTGAAAAATAGCCATTCAAACTTAAGTAATGTCATACTTACATTTATCATTTTTTAATTAATGCTTTTTAAAAAAATGATGTCAATTGCATTTAAATAGCATAACTGTCTAGAACATAGGGTCACAGAAACTGAAAATTCAGTATTTAGAGGAAGTTTCTTCAACTACATCTTAGTTTTCAGACACTAAAATTTCGATGCTTCTAGCAGTATATAATGTAATCATTCTGTTAGGGTTCATTTTTGTGTTTATATTTGCTAAAAATGTCATGCAAAAATATGTTAAAAACTGCAACAGATACCCATGATATCACTTCCCACAATTAACGAATTTTATACTAATGAAAAGGTTTTTCATCTTGTATTTCATATTATGTATGTATTTAACATGGAGAACATTATTTAAAACCATTTGTTTTTTTCCTCAGTCCAATTCTTCTCCCAGTTTCATTAGCACATAGCACTATTGTAAATATTTTTATAAATATAATTTGGTTTAATATTTTATTACATATGTATATTAGTAAGCAACATATATTATTGGGTTTTAATACTTGTATGTTTTAAATATATATTAATGGCATTGTACTGCTTGTATCATTGTGCAGTTTGCTTTTTCACTTAATATTATGTTCTTTGTGTATATTCATTTTGATACATACAGACCTATTTGATTCATTTCAACATGTATAGTAGTATGCCACTATATCCATATACCATAATATTCTTATATGTACTTCTACTTATGGGTGTTTAGATTGATTTTATTTTTTGCTATTATAAACAGTGTATGAATGTTTGTGCACATGTGCAAGAGGTTTTCTTGGGTATTTACCTAGGAGTTGAAATGATAATTTTATATATATATATTAAAATTTGCCAGGTAATATACATTACTTTCTGAAGAGCTTATGTCAATGCAAACTGTCATCAATAATACATTGGATTTAAAATATTTTTAAAAACTATTATCACTTGGCAAGAGGATGCACAGAAGTATGCAATGGTGGAATATATTGATATATGTATATATATATGTATATATATGTGTATATATATGTGTGTGTGTGTGTGTGTATATATATATATATATATATATATATATATATATATATATATATATGCAGGTTTGCTAGGACTGCCATAAAATAACACAGACTGATTGACTTAAAACAACAGAAATTTATTTTCTCACAGTTCTGGAGGTTTGGTTTCTTCTGAGGCCTCTGTCGTTGGCTTGCAGATGGCCACCTTCTTGCTGCATTCTCACATTGCCTTTCTTCTGTGCTCATGCATTCCTGGTATCTCTTCACTTGTCCAAGTTTTATCTTCTTATGAGGATACCAGATTGGATTTGGGTCTACCCACGTTATCTCATTTAACTTTACCTCTTTAAAGCCCCATCACCAAATATAGTCACATAACAGGGTACTGGGGGTTAGAGATTCAACATATGAATAATGAAGTATTGTGAATAATACAGTTCAGCCCATAAAATCTGTGTATATCTATTTTTGTAGTCCCTTAATATATACAAATATATGATTTAGATAAATAATTTATTTAAATATTCATTTAGCAATCAGTATAAGACAGGAATTGCATTTTTTTAGTGAAAGTAAATTCTCACTTTAAAATTTAGATCAGACAGGAAATATGAGGAGCTCTTTTCCTGAGAATGGAATGTGACTTCTTCCCCCATCTTGTAACTAACTCACCAATCTCAACACCGTTCAAAGAAGTCATGAATGTGCTCTATTTAAAAATGAGGGTGGGGGCTTCCCTGGTGGCGCAGTGGTTGAGAGTCCGCCTGCCGATGCAGGGGACACTGGTTCGTGCCCCGGTCTGGGAAGATCCCACATGCCGCGGAGCGGCTGGGCCCGTGAGCCATGGCCACCGAGCCTGCGCATCCGGAGCCTGTGCCCCGCAACGGGAGAGGCCACAACAGTGAGAGGCCCGCGTACTGAAAAAAAAAAAAAAATGAGGGTGGGAGGAAGGAAGATGCAAGAGGGAAGAGATATGGGGACATATGTGTATGTATAACTGCTTCACTTTGTTATAACGCAGAAACTAACACACCATTGTAAAGCAATTATACTCCAATAAAGATGTTTAAAAAATTTTTTTAAAATAAAATAAAATGATATGGAGATAAGTAATAAAAATATATGTATAATTAAAAAAAATGAAGGGCTCTTACCTAAATTTCAAAAAAGGTTGCTCATGAAACAAACTAGCTTTATAAACCCAGTTGAATTTCACAGTTTTAAATCCTAGGGAACAAAAATGATTATGTATCTCAAATGAGATAGTGGATAGGAAATTTTTTTAAATGTCTATAAGATATAATGTATTAATACAACTTGGCAGTAAATTGAGGCACGTCACAAGCAAATGACACAAATCTAAAGGAAGCCTTTGCTTAGTAGAAAACTTGGAGATATTTCTTCAAATGGTTAAATAAAAACTCAACAGTAGGGACTTCCTGGTGGCCCAGCAGCTAAGACTCTATACATCCAATGCAGGGGGCACAGGTCCGATCCCTGGTCAGGGAGTTAGAACCTGCATGCATGCTGCAACTAAAAGATCCCATGTGCTGCAACTAAGACCTGGAGCAGCCTAAATAAATATTTTTTTAAAAAAACTCGACAATACACCTTTTCTTTCTTTCTTTTTTCTTTCTTAGCATCTTTATTGGAGTATAACTGCTCTAAAATGGTGTGTTAGTTTCTGCTTTATAACAAAGTGAATCAGCTATACATACACATACGCCCCATACCTCTTCCCTCTTGCATCTCCCTCCCTCCCAACCTCCCCATCCCAACCCTGTAGGTGGTCACAAAGCAGCCAGCTGATCTCCCTGTGCTATGCGGCTGCTTCTCACTAACTATCTAGTTTACGTTTGGTAGTGTATATATGTCCATGCCACTCTCTCACTTTGTCCCAGCTTACCTTTCCCCCTCCCCGTATCCTCAAGTCCATTCTCTAGTAGGTCTGCATCTTTATTGCTGTCTTGCCCCTAGGTTCTTCATGACCATTTTTTTAAAATTCCATATATATGTGTTAGCATACGGTATTTGTTTTTCTCTTTCTGACTTACTCTGTATGACAGTCTCTAGGTCCATCCACCTCACTACAAATAACTCAGTTTCATTCCTTTTTATGGCTGAGTAATATTCCATGGTATATATGTGCCACATCTTCTTTATCCAGTCATCTGCTGATGGACACTTTGGTTGCTTCCATGTCCTGGCTATTGTAAATAGAGCTGCAATGAATATTTTGGTACTTGAGTCTTTTTGAATTAGGGTTTTCTCAGGATATATGCCCAGTAGTAGGATTGCTGGGTCGTATGGTAGTACTATTTTTAGTTTTATAAGGAACGTCCATACTGTTCTCCATAGTGGCTCTATCAATTTACATTCCCACCAACACTGCAAGAGGGTTCCGTTTCCTGCACACCCTCTCCAGCATTTATTGTGTGTAGTGTTGATGATGGCAATTCTGACTGGTGTGAGATATCTCATTGTAGTTTTGATTTGCATTTCTCTAATGATTAATGATGTTGAGCATTCTTTCATGTGTTTGTTGGCAGTCTGTATATCTTCTTTGGAGAAGTGTCTATTTAGGTCTTCTGCCCATTTTTGGATTGGGTTGTTTGTTTTTCTCGATACTGAGCTGTATGAGTTGCTTGTATGTTTTAGATATTAATCCTTTGTCAGTTGCTTCATTTGGAAATATTTTCTCTTATTCTGAGGGTTGACTTTTCATCTTTTTTATGGTTTCCTTTGCTGTGCAAAAGCTTTGAAGTTTCATTAGGTCCCATTTGTTTATTTTTGTATTTATTTCCATTTGTCTAGGAGGTGGGTCAAAAAGGATCTTGCTGTGATTTATGTCATAGAGTGTTCTGCCTATGTTTTCCTCTAAGAGTTTGATAGTGTCTGGACTTACATTAGGTCATTAATCCATTTTGTTTATTTTTGTGTATGGTGTTAGGGAGTGTTCTAATTTCATTCTTTCACATGTAGCTGTCCAGTTTTCCCAGCACCACTTATTAAAGAGGCTGTCTTTTCTCCACTGTATATTCTTGCCTCCTTTATCATAGATAAGGTGACCATATGTGCATGGGTTTATCTCTGGGCATTCTATACTTTTCCATTGATCTTTATTTCTGTTTTTGTGCCAGTACCATACTGTCTTGATTACTGTAGCTCTGTAGTATAGTCTGAAATCAGGGAGCCTGATTCCTCCAGCTCCATTTTTCGTTCTCAGGATTGCTTTGGCTATTTGGGGTCTTTTGTGTTTCCATACAAATTGTGAAATTTTTTTGTTCTAGTTCTGTGAAAAATGCCACTGGTAGTTTGATAGGGATTGCATTGAATCTGTAGATTGCTTTGGGTAGTAGAGTCATTTTCACAAAGTTGATTCTTCCAATCCACAAACATGGTATATTTCTCCATCTATTTGTATCATCTTTAATTTCTTTCATCAGTGTCTTATAATTTTCTGCATACAGGTCTTTTGTCTCCTTAGGTGGGTTTATTCCTAGATATTTTATTCTTTTTGTTGCAATGGTAAATTGGAGAGTTTTCTTAATTTCACTTTCAGATTTTTCATCATTAGTGTATAGGAATGCCAGAGATTTCTGTGCATTAATTTTGTATCCTGCTACTTTACCAAATTCATTGATTAGCTCTAGTAGTTTTCTGGTAGCATCATTAGTATTCTCTATGTATAGTAATGTCATTTGTAAAGAGTGACAGCTTTACTTCTTCTTTTCCAATGTGGATTCCTTTTATTTATTTTTCCTCTCTGATTGCTGTGGCTAAAACTTCCAAAAGTATGTTGAATAGTAGTGGTGAGAGTGGGCAACGTTGTCTTGTTCCTGATCTTAGTGGAAATGGTTTCAGTTTTTAACCATTGAGGATGGTGTTGGTGTGGGTTTTCCATATATGGCCATTATTATGTTGAGGAAAGTTCCCTCTATGCCTACTTTCTGGAAGGTTTTTATCATAAATGGGTGTTGAATTTTGTTGAAAGCTTTCTCTGCATCTATCGAGATGATCATATGTTTTTTCTCCTTCAGTTCTTTAATATGGTGTATCACGTTGACTGATTTGCATATATTGAAAAAGCCTTGTATTCCTGGGATAAACCCCACTTGATCATGGTGTATGATCCTTTTAATGTGTGTTGGATTGTGTTTGCTAGTATTTTGTTGAGGAATTTTACATCTGTGTTCATCAGTGATATTGGCCTGTAGTTTTCTTTCTTTGTGACATCTTTGTCTGTTTTTGGTATGAGAGTGATGGTGGCTTCGTAGAATGAGTCTGGGAGTGTTCCTCCCTCTGCTATATTTTGGAAGAGTTTGAGAAGGATAGATGTTAGCTCTTCTCTAAATGTTTGATGCAGTTCGCCTGTGAAGCCATCTGATCCTGGACTTTTGTTTGTTGGGAGATTTTTAATCACAGTTTCAATTTCAGTGCTTGTGATTGGTCTGTTCATATTTTCTATTTCTTCCTGATTCAGTCTCGGCAGGTTGTGCATTTCTAAGAATTTATCCATTTCTTCCAGGTTGTCCATTTTATTGGCATAGAGTTGCTTGTAGTAATCTCTCATGATCCTTTGTATTTCTGCAGTGTCAGTTGTTACTTCTTTTTCATTTCTAATTCTATTGATTTGTCTTCCCCCTTTTTATTGTGATAAGTCTGGCTAATGGTTTATCAATTTTGTTTATCTTCTTAAAGAACCAGCTTTTAGTTTTATTGATCTTTGCTATCGTTTCCTTCTTTTCTTTTTCATTTATTTCTGATCTGATCTTTACGATTTCTTTCCTTCTGCTAACTTTGGGGTATTTTTGTTCTTCTTTCTCTGATTGCTTTAGGTGTAAGGTTAGGTTGTTTATTTGAGATTTTTCCTGTTCTTAAGGTAGGATTGTATTGCTGTAAACTTCCCTCTTAGAACTGCTTTTGCTGCATCCCATAGGTTTTGGGTCATCGTGTTTTCATTGTCATTTGTTTCTAGGTATTTTTTGATTTCCACTTTGATTTCTGCAGTGATCTCTTGGTTACTAAGTAGTGTGTTGTTTTGCCTCCATGTGTTTGTATTCCTTACAGATTTTTTCCTGTAACTGATATCTAGTCTCATAGCATTGTGTTCAGACAAGATACTTGATACGATTTTAATTTTCTTAAATTTACCAAGGCTTCATTTGTGACCCAAAATATGACCTGTCCTGGAGAATGTTCCATGAGTCCTTGAAAAGAATGTGTATTCTGTTGTTTTTGGATGGAATGTCCTACAAATATGAAGTCCATCTTGTTTAATGTATCATTTAAGGCTTGTGTTTCCTTATTTATTTTCATTTTGGATGATCTGTCCATTGGTCATTGTGGGGTGTTGAAGTCCCCTACTATGATTTTGTTACTGTTGACTTCCCCGTTAATGGCTGTTAGTATTTGCCTTAAGTATTGAGGTTCTCCTATGTTGGGTGCATAAATGTTTACAATTGTTATATCTTCTTCTTGCATTGATCCCTTGATTATTATATATTGTTCTTCTTTGTCTCTTGTAATAGTCTTTGTTTTAAAGTCCATTTTGTATGGTATGAGAACTGCTACTCCAGCTTTATTTTGGTTTCCATTTGCATGGAATATCTTTTTCCATCCCCTCACTTTCAGTCTGTATGTGTCCCTAGGTCTGAAGTGGGTCTCTTGTAGACAGGATATATACAGGTCGTTTTTATATCCATTCAACCAATCTATGTCTTTTGGTTGGAGCATTTAATCCATTTACATTTAAGATAATTATCAATATGTATGTTCCTATTCCCATTTTCTTAATTGTTTTGGGTTTCTTATTGTAGGTCTTTTCCTTTTCTTGTGTTTCCTGTCTAGAGAAGTTCCTTTAGCATTTGTTGTAAAGTTGGTTTGGTGGTGCTGTGTTCTCCTAGCTTTTGCTTGTCTGTAAAGGTTTTAATTTCTCCATTGAACCTGAACGAGATCCTTGCTGGGTAGAATAATCCTGGTTGTAGGTTTTTCCCTTTCATCACTTTAAATCCCTTCTGGCTTGCAGAGTTTCTTCTGAAAGATCAGCTGTTAACCTTATGGGGATTCCCTTGTATGTTATTTGTTGTTTTTCCCTGCACTTTTAATATTTTTTTCTGTGTATTTAAGTATTGGTAGTTTGATTAATATGTGTCTTGGCATGTTTCTCCTTGGATTTATCCTGTATGAGACCCTTCATGCTTCCTGGACTTGATTGACTATTTCCTTTCCCATATTAGGGAAGTTTTCAACTATAATCTCTTCAAGTATTTTCTCAGTCCATTTCTTTTTCTCTTCTTCTTCTGGGACCCCTATAATTCGAATGTTGGTGCATTTAATATTTTCCCAGAGGTCTCTGAGAGTGTCCTCAATTATTTTCATTCTTTTTTCTTTATTCTGCTCTTGAGTAGTTATTTTCACTATTTTATCTTCCAGGTCACTTACCCATTCTTCTGCCTCAGTTATTCTGCTATTGATCCCTTCTAGAGAATTTTTAATTTCATTTATTGTGTTGTTCATCACTGTTTGTTTTCTCTTCAGTTCTTCCAGGTCCTTGTTAAACGTTTCTTGTGTTTTCTGCATTCTATTTCCAAGATTTTGGATCATCTTTACTATCATTATTCTGAATTCTTTTTCAGGTAGACTGCCTATTTCCTCTTCATTTGTTAGGTCTGGTAGGGTTTTGCCTTGCTCCTTCATCTACTGTGTGTTACTCTGTCTTCTCATTTTGCTTAACTTACTGTGTTTGGGGTCTCCTTTTACAGGCTGCAGGTTCATTGTTCCTGTTGTTTTTGGTGTCTGTCCCCAGTGCCTAATGTTGGTTCAGTGGGTTGCATAGGCTTCCTGGTGGAGGGGACTAGTGCCTGTGTTCTGGTGTATGAGGCTGGATCTTGTCTTTCTGGTGGGCAGGTCCACGTGTGGTGGTGTGTTTTGGGGTGTCTGTGGCCTTATTATGATTTTAGGCATCCTCTGTGCTAATGGATGGGGTTGTGTTCCTGTCTTGCTAGTTGTTTGGCATAGGGTGTCCATCAGTGTAGTTTGCTGGTCATTGAGTAGAGCTGGGTCTTGGCGTTGAGATGGAGATCTCTCGGAGATTTTCACCATTTGATATTACGTGGAGCTGGGTGGTGTCTTGTGGACCAGTGATGTGAACTTGGCTCTCCCCCTTCAGTGACAGAGCTGTGAAGCCTGGCTGCAGCACCAAGAGTCTGTCTTCCACATGGCTCAGAATAAAAGGGAAGAAAAAAAGAAAGAAAGAAGAAGATTAAATAAAATAATAAAAATAAAAAATAATTAAGAAAAAAATTTTTAAGTAATTAAAAAGAAAAATGGACAGACAGAACCGTAGGATAAATGGTAGAAACAAAGCTATACAGTTAAAATCACACACAGAAGCATACAGGTAGACACTCACAAAAAGAGGAAAAGAGAAAAAAATATGTATGTCATTGTTCCCAAAGTCCACCTCCTCAATTTGGGATGATTCGTTGTCTATTCAGGTATTCCACAGATGCAGCATACATCAAGTTGATTGTGGATATTTAATCCGCTGCTCCTGAGGCTGCAGGGAGAGATTTTTCTTTCTCTTCCTTGTTCGCACAGCTCCCGGGGTTCAGCTTTGGCTTTGGACCCACCTCTGTGTGTAGGTTGCCTAAGCGTGTCTGTTCTTCGCTCAGACAGGATGGGGTTAAGGAAGCAGCTGATTCGGGGCCTCTGGCTCTCTCAGGCCAGGGGGAGGGAGGGGTACGGATGTGGGGCGAGCCTGCGGCGGCAGAGGCCGGCGTGACATTGCACCAGCCTGAGGCGCACCGTGTGTTCTCCCAGGGAAGTTGTCCCTGGATCACGGGACCCTGGCAGTGGCAGGCTGCACAGGCTCCCGGGAGGGGAGGTGTGGTTAGTGACCTGTGCTTGCACACAGGCTTCTTGGTGGCTGCAGCAGCAGCCTTAGCGTCTCATGCCCATCTCTGGGATCCACGCTGATAGCCACCGCTCACACTCATCTCTGGTGTTCCTTTAAGCGGCCCTCTTAATCCCCTCTCCTGGCGTACCAGGAAACAAAGAGGGAAGAAAAAGTCTCTTGCCTCTTCGGCAGGTCCAGACTTTTCCCGGACTCCCTCCCGGCCAGCCGTGGTGCACTAGCCCCGCAGACTGTGTTCACGCCGCCAACCCCCGTCCTCTCCCCCGCTCCGACCAAAGCTCCGTCTCTGGAGCTCGTTTAGGCAGTGCTCTGAATCCCCTCTCCTCGCACATCCTGAAACAATGGTCTCTTGCCTCTTCGGCAGGTCCAGACGTTTTCCCGGACTCCTTCCCAGCTAGCGGTGGCGCACTAGCCCCATTGAGGCTGTGTTCACGCAGCCCACCCCAGTCCTCTCCTTGGGATCCGACCTCCAAAGCCCGAGCCTCAGCCCCCAGCCCCCACTCACCCCAGCGGGCGAGCAGACAAGCATCTTGGGCTGGTGAGTGCCGGTCGGCACCGATCCTCTTTGCGGGAATCTCCCCGCTTTGCCCTCCGCACCCCTGTTGCTGTGCTCTCCTCCGTGGCTCCGAATCTTCCCCCCTCTGCCACCTGCATTCTCTGCCTGCTAAGGGGCTTCCTAGTGTGTGGAAACCTTTCCTCCTTCACAGCTCCCTCCCACTGGTGCAGGTACCGTCCCTATTCTTTTGTCTCTGTTTTTTCTTTTTTCTTTTGCCTTACCCAGGTACGTGGGGAGTTTCTTGCGTTTTGGGAGGCCTGAGGTCTTCTGCCAGCATTCAGTAGGTGTCCTATAGGAGTTGTTCCACATGTAGATGTATTTCCGATGTATTTGTGGGGAGGAAGGTGATCTCCGTGTCTTACTCTTCCGCCATCTTGAAGGTCCTCCCAATAAGTGCAACTGAAATTCTTTTAGTATCTATAAGTCAAAGTATTAAATAGGATTTTCCAGATAACATTTATGTTTCACTTTGCTTTTTGAAGAATAATAAAGTTGGCCTCAGTGGCTTTTCTGATTGCATCTTTGTTTAGTTTCCTGCCTCGGTTCCAATTTTGTTTTAGCTTCTTTGTGATTCTGCATCACAATTCTGTAATACACTGTGATTTTTTAAATGATCATTTCATCGTTTGTATAAATAACAAATCGAGAATTCCAAATGTTACATGTATAATATTAAGTATGTCACAGATTCGAGGTTTGCAATGATAATTATGGCAAACCATCTCTCCTTTTAATTTAAAATGTTACTTGGTATGTCACTCTTCTTCTGATGGACTGCATAGGATAAAACCCTTTAATAATAACGGACATTAATCCTATGGAAATGCAGTGTCATGTTTGAAAGACTTCCTCTGCAAAGAAATAAACTGTAGTGTAAACCAACTTACTTAATATTTCTATGAGAGTATGATAAAGAGAAAATAGACTCCCTTCCCTATCTATATGTAATGGATGATAATAAAACAGAAAGTTAAGCTCAGTATAACAATATTTCTCATTAAGGATATGTTTATAGATTTAAATATAATTTTACAAATAAAAACATGTGGCCAATAAAATGAGTTTATAAAAATACCAATACATATGAACTTTGAACTTTTATGTACTCAGTGTACCCTAGATACAACCAACACATTTCAAATCCTGTTTTATTGTTGAAATACACAACTTTTATTTTAACAAAATACTTTTTTTAACCAGTTTTATTAAATTCAATAAGGATTAGTCTTCTTTCAGTTCAGTTGGATGACACAGCTTGCATTTGGTAAAATTATTTGATTACAGAGTAATCATCATTATTAGATTAGAGGGAATTAAATTACAATTACTAAAAATTACAGGTAATTACAATACAGCTTAATTTCAAAGCTAAACTCATCTTCTAAAGAAAAATATTTTATTCATGTGATTAAAATATGCCTGTATATCTATTAATGTGATGCATAATAATGGCTTTGGTCATTTGAAAGCCAAAAGTATGTAATTGAACAATTATTATAGGCACACTGCCTGAAGGCACTATTTGTCAAGAGAGTTATATGATGGCCAATTATATCCACTCAACCTTGAAGGATAATTCTATCTTCTGATGGGAACAAATTGCCATTACACTCCCCCTCCAAAGTTTAACTACTTGTTTTTACAATGTAAATTTCCTAAAATGAACACTTTTTTAAAGTGCCAGACTTGCTTTCATTTATATAAAACTAATATACAAATTTATCAGAATATGTCTTATAAATGTTCAAAGAAAATTAAAATAAAACCTCTACCCTTAAAACACAGACACAAAAAAATAAGGGATGAAGTTTTAAGTTTTAAAATAGTCACACGAATCCTAGCCTTGAATTTTGCATTTTTCTCAGTCAGAGACGTAGTGATTTTTCTTTAATAGGCAGATTGGTAACCTGGTTTCCTGGCTCAGAAAAGATTAGAAGTAATAAACCAGGAAGAAACTGGAGGAGACTGTGCAGGCACTTATAATGGCAACAAGAGATGTAATAGCTCAAAATGTGACTTCAAAGAAAGGAATAGAATAAAAGATAGTAGTGAACTTTAATCTGTCACAGTATAATAAAGGATGCACTTAATGTTCATCCTGAGTTATCAAGAAATGGTTAAATCATGGGGGGGTGTCCTTTTTGGAATACCAGGAGTATAATAGATATTAGAAAATTTTCCATCAAAAATGACTGCTTTTGGGCTTCCCTGGTGGCACAGTGGTTGGGAGTCCACCTGCCAGTGCAGGCGACACGGGTTCATGCCCCAGTCCGGAAGAATCCTACATGCCGTGGAGCGGCTGGGCCCATGAGCCATGGCCGCTGGGCCTGCGCATCCGGAGTCTGTGCTCCGCAACAGGAGAGGCCACAACAGTGAGAGGCCCGCGTACAGCAAAAAAAAAAAAAAAAAAAAAAGACTACTTTTCATTGTAATTTCACTATCTTGAAATTTAGTTACCTTCCTCAGTGAAGCCAAAGAAGGTAAACATTATTCTACACTTATGTGACATAAAATGAGATTTAATATTCCAGAAATAATAGTGCTTTCTTGTGATGTTATTTACATTTTCTTGCCTAGGTATTTCACTTTAAAAATGAAGGAAAGAGTTTAGAATTTCAAATATTTGATGAATTTATTTAATAATTTCTGGCTTGTGAATGTGTTCTGTATCCTGGAAACAGTACACTTGTCACTTTGAGGTTTGGGTAAAAATTTGGATAGTATTTGACAATATATTTTATATCAGGATTTTTCTAATTTTATTTTAAAACTTTTATTGAAATATAGTTGACTTACAATGTTGTGTTAGTTTCAGATGAAACAGCAAAGTGATTCAGTTTTATATATACATATATATTCTTTTTTTTTTACATTCTCTTCATTATAGGTTATTACAAGTTACTGAGTATAGTTCCCTGTGCTATACAGCAGGTCTTGTTGGTTATCTATTTTATATATAGTAGTGTGTATATGTTAATCCCAAACTCCTAATTTATCCTTTCCCCCTTTCCCCTTTGGTAACCATAGGTTTGTTTTCTATGTCTGTGAGTCTTTTGTAAATAAGTTCATTTATATCATTTTTTTAGATTCCACATATAAGTGATATCATATGATATTTGTCTTTGGCTTACTTCAGTTAGTATGATAATCTCTAGGTCCATCCATTTTGCTGCAAATGGCATTATTTCATTCTTTTTAATGGTTGAGTAATATTCCATTGTGTATATACACCACATCTTCTGTATCCATTCATTTGTTAATGGACATTTAGGTTGCTTCCCTGTCTTGGCTATTATAAATAGTGTTGCTATGAACATTAAGCTGTATGTATCTTTTCAAATTATGGTTTTCTTTGGATATATGCCAAGGAGGGGAATTGCAGGATCATATGGTAGCTCTATTTTTAGTTTTTTAAGGAACCTCCATGTTGGTATCCATAGTGGCTCTACCAATTTACGTTCCCACCAACAGTGTAGGAGGGTTCCCTTTTCTCCAAACCCTCTCCAGCATTTATTATTTGTAGACTATTTGATTCTGGCCATTCTAACCAGTGTGAGGTGATACCTCATTCTAGTTTTGATTTGCATTTCTCTAATAATTAGCAATGTTGAGCATCTTTGCATGTGCCATTTGGCCATCTGTATGTCTTCTTTGGAGAAATGTCTATTTATATCTTCTGCCCATTTTTTTGATTGGGTTGTTTTTGTTTGTTTGCTTGTTTGATATTGAGCTGTATGAGCCATGTCCCAGTATGTGATCTATCTTGGAGAATGTTCAATTTGCACTTGAAAAGAATATGTAATTTGCTGCTTTTTAAGATGGAATGCTCTATAAATATTAATTAAGTCCATCTGGTCTAATGTGTCATTTAAGACCTGTTTCCTTTTTGATTTTCTGTCTGGATGATCTGTCCATTGATGAGAGTGGGGTGTTAAAGTCTCTCACTACTTTTGTGTTACTGTCAATTTCTCCTTTTATGGCTGTTAGCATCTGCCTTATATATTGACATGCTCCTATGTTGGGTGCATATATATTTACAATTGTTATATCTTCTTTGATTGATCCTTTGATCATTATGTAGTGTCTTTGTCTCTTGTGACAGTCTTTATTTTAAAGTCTATTTTGTCTGATGTGAGTATTGCTACTACAGCTTTCTTTTGGTTTCCATTTGCATGGAATAACTTTTTCCATAACCTCACTTTCAATCTGTATTTGTCTCTAGATCTGAAGTGGGTCTCTTATAGTGGGTCTTTTGTATATATGGTTCTTATTTTTGCATCCAGTTAGCCAGTCTATGTCTTTTGGGTGGAACATTTAATCCATTTACATTTAAGGTAGTTATCTATATGTACTTACTGCCATTTTGTTGATTGTTTTGGACTTGTTTTGTTCTTCTTTTCCTCTTTTGTTTTCTTCTCTTCTGATTTGATGACTTTCTTTAGTCTTGTATTTGGATTCTTTTTTCGTGTGTATGTATATATCTATTATAGATTTTGCTTTGCAGTTACCATGAAATTTTGATATAGCAGTCTATATGTGTGTGTGTGTGTATATATATACACACACACACACACACACACATATATACATGGTTGTTTTAATCTGTTTATCTCTTAATTTCAAATGAATTTCAAATATCCTGCATTTGTAATCTCTTCCTCTCACGATTACTGGTTTAGATATCATATTTGTATGTGGATGATTTCCTACCTTTACTGTATTTTTGCCTTTACCAGTGAGCTTTCCCACTTCATAATTTTCTTGTTTCTTTTGTAGCCTTTCCCTTTCTGCCTAGAGAAGTTCCTTTAACATTTGTTGTAAAGCTGGTCTGTTGGTGCTGAATTCTTAGCTTTTGCTTGTCTGTAAAGCTTTTGATTTCCATCAAATCTGAATGAGAGCCTTACTGAGCAGAGTATTCTTGGTTGTAGGTTTTTCCTTGTCATCATTTTAAGTATATCATGCCACTCCCTTCTGGCCTGCAGAGTTTCTGCTGAAAAGCTTAGCTGATAGACTCATGGGGTTTTCCTTGTATGTTATTTGTTGTTTTTCCCTCACTGCTTTTAATATTTTCTCTTTACTTTTTGTCAGTTTGATTACTATATGTTTTGGTGTGTTCCTTCTTAGGTTAATCCTGTATGAGACTCTCTGTGCTTCCTGGACTTGGCTGGCTGTTTCCTTTCCCATGTCAGGGAAGTTTTCAGCTGTTATCTCTTCAAATATTTTCTCAGGTCCTTTCTCTCTTCTCCTTCTGTGACCCCTATAATGTGAATGGTGGTGCATTTGATGTTGTACCAGAGGTCTCTTAAAATGTTTTTGTTTCTTTTCATTCTTTTTTCTTTATTCTGTTCCACAGCAGTAATTTCCACCACTCTGTCTTCCAGCTCATTCATCCGTTCTTCTGCTTCATTTATTCTGCTGTTGATTCCTCCTAGTGTATTTTTATTTAAGTAATTATATTCTTCAACTCTATTTGGTTGCTGTTTATATTTTCTAACTCTTTGTTAAAAACTTGTAACTTCTCACTCTGTGCATCCATTCATTTCCCGAGTTCTTGGATCATGTTTACATTCATTACTCTGAACTCTTTCTTGGGTAGATTGCCTATCTCCATGTCACTTAGTTATTCTTCTGGAGTTTTCTCTTATTCCTTCATCTGGAACATATTCTTCTGCCATCTCATTTTTTCTAAATTTCTATTTGTATTTTTATGTATGTGGAAGGTTAGTTATGTTTCGTGATCTTGGAGAAGTGACCCTCTGTAGGGGTTGTCCTATGTGTCCCAGCAGTCCACTCCCCTCTCATCTCCCATGGGCCAGAGACCAGCTGGTCCCAGGGTAGGTTCTGATCTGTGTTTGCGGATTCAGTTCCACAATCTGTGGGATTATAGTTTTCTTGTTTCTGGTGTCTGCCCCCTGGTGGGTGAGGCTAGTCTATAGGCTTGTGCAGGCTTCCTAGTGAGAGGGGCTGGTGCCTGCCCATTGGTGGGTGGAGCTGGGTCTTGGCCCTCTGGTGGGCAGGGTCATGTCTAGGGGTTTGTCTGTGGGCTCAGGAAGTCTTTAGGCAGCCTCTCTGGGTGGGACTGTGTTCCTGCTCTGTTTGTTGTTTGGGTTGAGGAATCTCAGCACTGGAGCTTACAGGCTGTTGAGTGAGGCCAGGTCTTGGCATTAATGACCCAAGCAAGAGATCAGCCTTCAGATTAGTACTCCCAGATCTGTTCACCACCAGCTTTTATGTCCCCGGAGACAACCACAGCCACCCTCTGCCTCCCCTGGAGACCCTCCAAAACCAGCAGGTAGGTCTGGCCCTAGGGCCCTATGAAGTCACTGCTTTTGCCCTGGGTCCTGGTGCACATGAGACCTTGTGTACACCCTCCAAGACTGGAGTTTCTGTTTCCCACAGTCCTGTGGAACTCCTCTGATCAAGTCCTGCTGACCTTCAAGCCCAAATGCTCTGGGGCTCCTCCTCCCTATGCCTGGGGAGCCTGATGTGGTACTCAGAACTCTCACTCCTGTGGGAAAATTTCTGAGATATAATTATTCTGCAATTTGTAGGTTGCCTACTGGGGGGGTATGGGATTTGATTATATCATGGGTGCACCCTTCCTACCACCTGTTGTGATTTCTTCTTTGTCTTTGGTTGTAGAATATTGTTTTTGGTAGGTTCCAGTCTTTTTTATCAATTGTTCAGCAGTTAGTTGTGATTTTGGTGTTCTCGTGGGAGGAGGTGAGCTCAAGGTCCTTTTACTCCACCATCTTGTCCCCTTCTCCCTATATCAAGAATTTTTGATTTGTCTTCTTTTTTGGTTCTACTTATCCCAGGAATGAAAAATAGAGGTATACAGTACACCTTTGGTCTGTGAACTAAGGTTGGGAAACAATGAATTGGACATTTTAAAAACAATATGTCCAATGAATCTGATTAATTTAAACCAAAAATAAAATGAAGCAAAACAAGGAAACAGAAAAAAAAAAAATCCGCACTGAGAGCCAGTTCATAGGATTTTTCATTATTAGAAGAAAGTTTTTAAACCCTGAATTTCTTGTAAGAGTCTTTTCATGGGGTCACAACATTATGGGAAATAAATAATAGCAGACTGTAATTAAAATATAAGTTGGAATTATCTGACTTCTTTAATGGAAATGGATTAACTTTGTCTTTATCATTACATGCTCTATTCAAAAACTCTCAATCTATTTTCTGTCAGCCTGAATCATTCCACTTTATCTTGCTTCACCAATCCATATGAACCATTTACTATATTTTTCAAGTAGCCCTTTCTCTCTAACAGTATTTCTGGTTCTACTTTCTTCAATCCTGTATCCTTTCTGCTTCCTTTCTTCAGTCACCTCCACTTTAGACTCCCATGGGAAACTGTCAATGAGGTGTAGACTTCTGTATGAGAAACTGTTTCTCACACTAGCACAGCAGGTTAATCACAGACATTTTTTGAAACCTTGAAAGAGAGGGTGATTTTGATGTCTCATGAGTAGCTAAAGGCAAATAAAACATTCAGTACAGATTGATGAAAAAATCCTGGACTGTGAATCAGAAGTCCTGACTGACTAGCTACGTATTACTTTGGGTAAATCTCTTAATCTCTGAACATCAGGTACTTTGAATATAAATTGGTATTTGAAGTAGATGTCTCCTTTTAAACTCTAAAATGCTGTGAATAAGATGGCAAATTATGGATTGATATATTTTCCTATGCTATCCACTTAGTTTTCATTAATCATTTGCTATCATTAAACATATACATGTATGGCTAAATATCAAATTAACATTCATTGTAAAAAATATTGGAGTGATCATCGAGGCACAGAAAAAAATAACTATTTTATTTAGTTTCTCAGCCCAGTATAATTCTACCTCAAGGATTTAAACTATATATAAATGTTAACTACCATCTTGAAAAGAGTCATTTCTACTCGACGTTCAGTCTTTTTCTAATCCAGCCACATTGTGAAAGAGGGCTGAATTTCAAGTTAATAAATGCCTGTAGTCACACTTGAGAAGAACCCAATATGAGCATTCTGAGATTAATTCCTAACCCTTTTTATGCTTTAATTCTTGTAACCAATCAGAGCAATTGCATTTATTCTACTGTCAGTAGCTCACAAACAGTAAATTAGGAATTTAGAAGTGAGCAAAATAAAGTAACCATGCAGTTCTGGAACAAGCTTAACCAAGAAAATGTGCCCAAATGAACCTTTGTGATAAATAAATAAATAAATACATAAAACAGTATGATTCTAGATAAGGCAGTGCACTGAATCAAAAAATGTAGAGGTTAAACAATCAGAAAAGTCTTGGATATTCTTATACAGCCTTCTTTTTTGGTACATTTTTACTATTTAAGTAAAATGGTCACTCAGGCAAATGTCAGATATAATTTGTCACCATTTATCATGAAAAATATAACTGCCACTTTTTAGATGGAAAAAAGGGCAGTCTTCTTAGTTTCCTAGGCAAGTCAAAGAAATATAAGCAGAAAATACACTGAAAATCAAACTTCTTCCTTAACTGCCTTTCAATTAAATTTAATATTTTAATATTACATATTTACAGAGCTCCTGTTAATGACTAGGCTAGCTGTTTTGGAGGATACAAAAATAATTTGGCCCTGGTTCACACCCTAAAAATGCAAACAATCTCATTTTTTTTTGGACTTTGCAAGAATCAACTGAGGGATTTAGGGAGCTGTTTAGCTTGCTGACTAAATTATTGTAAAAAAAATCTCACTTTCTATAAGGATATTGTCATTAGCAACTAGAACAGTGCCAAGATCAATACATCTTTTTTGAGTGAATGAATGATTGAGGGTTTCCAGTTTAGAAACAATGATTCTTACCTTCGCATTTTCAACAGCAGGTTGAAATCTCTTGCTTCCTTTTAGATTAGTGACATAATATAATAATGTCATTCAGTTGGAAATCTGGATACTTAGTATAACAGGAAAAGTGAAACTAACTTCACTATTTTGCTAAGTGTGAAAGCGTTATCTGATAACTAGATAACTAAATTTGTAATTTATTCAGAAGGGTAAGTCAATAGAATAGCTAATTTGGTTAAGAACATGAGCTCCAGACTGACTGATTTTTAAACTGTACTCCACCATTTACTACCTGTGTGACGTTAAGCAAATTGCTAATCCTTTCTGGGACTTAGTTGTCTTATAAGCAAAATGGGGGTGGATAATACATACTATCTTCCATGGTGGTGGCTCATTTTTAAAGTGAGATTATTAAAATATGTGTATTTATAGCCATGAGGGTATAACAGGTTCTCATTTTTCCTTTGAATTTTGACTACCTTGAGAACTAGACAAAGTATATAAAAGACTAGAAAACTATTATCACAGACATCAGAAAACAGATATCACAGGATTGTAGGTCCTGAGAAAATGGAAACATCCAAGGTGAGACATGCACTTACCTTAGCTTTCAGCCTAGAGGTAACGCCAGACCACACCACAGATTGGGGAAACTGAAACAGACCCCTAAGTTCTCACAGCACTGAGTAGATAGAGATTGGAATTTGGAGAGACCACAGTAACTAGAAGTTGCAGGGCAGAATTCCAGAGAGAAGGAACCAACAACAAAAAAATAACTCTATGAACTAGTATAAGGGTCACCTCAAATGTTTGACTTAAATGCATTTTGTACTTACGTTTGGAGAAATTGCAAGAGGTTGGAAATATAATAACTTCCTGGGATAAATATAGTAGGGGGGAGTAAGAGTAACAATTCTCCAAACCCAGATAGGTCCATGGATAGTTCAAGATCCCAACCTTAGGAGAATACACAAGGCATTCAGTAGAAACCCCACAGGGATCACACATTAATGATGGGGAGTAAATGAACCTTATATTATCAACTATTCTGGGTCTGTCCTAGCAAAAAATGATCCTTAAAAGGATCAAACTTATTTCCAAGTAACTAAACTATCTACCAGAACAAAGACCAGCACCCTTCGAATGAATACAACAAATTTTGACTCACAAATGTCAAGGTAAAAATCTCTGTAATCCAATAAATAACTAAGAGATATGAGAAGAAAAATGTGATTCATAAGCAGGGGAAATCTTTGTATAAACATATCCAGAAATGACAGAGGTTCTACTATTAGCAGATGAGATCTTTAAAATATACCATTGAAGATGTAATCAGTATGCTCAGGTATTTACTGGAAAACAGAAACTCAATGAAGAATAAAATAGAATACACAAAAAAAATAATCAAGTGGAACATATAATAATGAAAAAAAAGTGGCATAGGACATACAAATTGCACTGGATTGGATTAACAGAGGTTTAGATACTCTAAGAAAAAAGTCTATTTGGTCACATCACAATAGAACCTAATAAAAACAAAGCACAAATAGGAAAAAAAGAGAGAGCGAGAGAGAGATTGCGTCAAAGAAAAATAGAGTAAATAGAAAGTCAGTAGATTTAAACCAACAATATCATAAATATATTACATGCATAAGTAAGTCTCTAGTTAAAAGACTAAGATTATATGGCTGGATAAAGAAAAAGCAATACAAACCTTATTCTCTCTATAAGAAACTCATCTTTAAATATAAAGGAAATATAGGTTAAGAGCAAAAGGATTTTTAAAAAATATTCCAAACAAACACTAATCATAAGAAAGTTGGAGTGGCTAAATTGTTATCAAATATTATAGACTTCAAAACAAGGATTATTACTAGGAATAAAGAGAAATATTTCATAGTGATAGTCATTTCATCAGTAAGTCATAAAAACTCCTAATGCCCATGCAACTAATACATGACTCAATAATATATGAAGCAAAAACTGTCAGCACAAAAAGAAATAAACCCACAATTATATTTGAGTATTTCAACACTTCTCTAAGTAATTGAAAAAAAGATAGGAATTTAGAAGACTTAAGTAACACTATAAAATAACTTACTTAAGTTTTAAAGGACACATTACCCAACAGCAAAAGAAAAACTTTCTTTTCAAGGGCACACAGACTATTCATCAAGGTAGAAAGACTGGGTATAAAGTAGATCTTAAATTTAAAAGAAATGAAATCACATAAAATATTGTTTCTATAAAAATGAAATTAAACTAGAAATCAATAACAGAAAATCTAGGAATTTTCAATTATTTGAAAATTAAAAAACACATTTTCAAAGAGCCCATGGGACAAAGAGCAAGTCTCAAGAGAAATAATAAAATATGGTAAACATGTAATAAATTGAGAGTGCAAAATATTAAACATTATGGTATGCAGCTAAAGTAGTGTCAAGAAAAATTTGTAGCCTTAAATGCTTATATTAGAGAAAAATTATCCCCCAAATCAATGTTTTAAGCTTCTACTTCATGGTGTTAGAAAAACAAAAGAGCATGTTGTAATCAAATTAAGCTGAAAGAAGGAAACAATAAAGATGAATGTGGGAATCATTGAAATAGATAACAGGCAAAAAAAAAAAAATAGAGAAAAACAACAGGACCAAGAACTGGTTCACTGAAAAATTCAACATAATTATTAAACTCTAATTAAACTTATAAAGCAAAAGAAGTTACTAATATCAGTCATGAAAGGGGAGACATTGCTACCAATGATAAAAAGATTAAGGAGTGAATACTGTGAATAATATTATGCACTAAATTTGACAACCTAGATAAAATGTTCAAATATCCTGAATGACATAAATTACGAAAACTAACTCAAGAGAAAGTAGAAAATCTAAATAGTCCTATCTCAATTTAAATATTATTTAACTTTGGCAAAGAAAGCTCTGAGGCCAATTGGCTTTACTGGTAAGTTAGCACAGAGCTCGCAATTATATTAAAATTAACTAATGAAAAAATCAGAGAAGTGTCTTCAGGAAACTCAAATCTAAATCTTAAAAGAGTGTTACACATGTAAATTTTGATAGAGGAAATCTGGACATTGTACCTTGATGACATGAAGAAAAATAGAAAGTCTACATGCATGTCTTTCTGATGTGCATTGTTCACAGAATAGAAAACAATTGAACACTTGTTTACTTAAGCTAATTCCTTTAATATTCAAATGTACTTTTTTATGACCATAAAAGAACTTCTATTCTTTGCCCCTCCCTTCATCTCTAGCTAATGCCTTGAAAAGGAGGAAGCATTCTGTAATCTTCTCATTTTTTGCCAGTGTGTGAAGAAAATCTCCAGACCTTCTAATGTCCCTGAGGGTTACAAGAACAAAACAAAGCAGCATATTTAGCCACCGCCCCAAACAGAAGATGCGAAGTGTAGTAATTTCTTCCTTCTGTCCCTTCTCTTTCCAGTAGCTTTGTGGGAGATGGGGAGAAAGCCAGGTTGCAGAGAAAGGCCAGCCTTGTAGTAAGTATGTTACAAGCATAGTCCATGATTAAGAAGTTGATTGGAAATTATCAAGCATCTTGCCATATAACAAAGTGTATGACCATAACATTTCCCATTTTTAGAAACAGAAGGTACTTAATATGAGATTCTGTTTGAAATGTGAAAGTATAGCCTTTACAAATTAAGATGTTTGAGTACTCTCTATTTGATGACCACCAGTAATTATGGTTTTAACTTAAAAATCTAGAATTGGAAAGTATGGAACAGATGTCCTCATAAGTAAAAGTATGTCTTAAGGTAATGTATAGTAATATTAACAATAATAATTCAGAACGTATTTTGAATCACTCTGCTAAATTTTTAATTTCGTTGTCTTATTTAATCCTCACAAAAATATTTTGTCATCCACATAGTGCAGATGAGAAAATAAGGCCTAGAGTGATTTAGTTACTTGCCCAAAGTTCCAAGCTAGTAACTGGACATGTGTGCATGCAGATATTTGCAGATGAGTAGGTTCCATGTATGTGTATGTAATCATATGTATGTTGCTAGAGGGAGGGAACAGAGGAAGCAAGGGATCATGAAAGAGTAGTAGGAAGGGACCAGATCATGGTAAGTCTTATATGTTATTATAAGGAGCTTAAAATTTATACTAGAGTCGTTTAATCCCCAAACCACAGCAGCCTCGACTCTGATTTAGTAGATCTGTGTTGGTCTTCCAAATATATATTTTTAAATATACATATTTAAAATACATATGTTTTAAAATACATATTGCCTTGAGGCAACAGACAACCATTCAATAATGAAAAGTTTTCAACACAAATGTGATATGACTAGAATTGAGTTTTACGAAATTCATTCTTGAAAAAAATAAGATACATTGGAAAGGAGTGACAAGTGTTGCCATGCTTTTGCAGTAATCCAGTAAATGATGAAGGCCTAATAAGGTAACAACAGTGACAGAATAGAAATCGAGGACATGATTTTGATGATGCTAATGGAGGAAATATGGTATTAAGAATATTGGCTTCGGTTAGGTCCCAGCTCTACCAAATACTAAGTGTAGAATCATGGTCTAGATACCTAACAACTGTAAGTCTTGGTTTCCTTGTCTCACGTAAGTCCAATATTTTTTTCACTTGCACTCTGACCTTTTGGTTCCCTCTCCATCAATAAGCACTACTGTCTTATACCCTCAATTTACCCTTTCTTTATTAGCCTATGCACATGCTTGAATATCTCCTATCCTAAAATAAACCAATGCAATACATACACATGCACACACAAACCTGTTGTAAAAAAAAGCACTCAAATATTGTGAAACTATAAATTCATATACTTATTTTAAAAGAGATATGCCAATATCTACCAACATTTCAAATGTCCATATCTGGTAGCCTAGTAAATTATCACTTTGGCAACATTGTCCTACAGAAATGCCCATACAAGTGCCCAGATATTTATTTTCAAGCACATATTAGATTGCCCACAGGAGCAAAAAAATTAGAAAACATCTATCCTAATTGGCCATAGGAGGAGAATGATTAAATGAATTATATTTTATTCATACTATTAAATACTATGTCATTAATAAAAATAATGCAGTAGATACAAATATACTAACATAGGATGTTCTCTAATATATGTTTAATTTTAAAATCTCATAATAATAAGGTATAATAATTCAAATTATAGCAAAAAATGCATGTGGGCTGGACTGGGAGATGACAAATGGGACTTTCCATTTTTACTCTTTCTATTGAATTTGTACAATGAGCTAAATCTTTATAATAATAATTGTGTGTGCATAGGTATATAACTCTTGAATATATATATTATTTCCCCAGATACTTTCTTCCCCTATGTTCTTATCATCACAAAGATTTTTTTTAATAAGAAATGATGAGAGATTACATCTATTTATTTACTTATTTTTGGCTGCAATGGGTCTTCATCGCGGTGCACCGGGTTACTCTAGTTGAGGCGAGCAGGGACTACTCTTCATTGTGGTGTGTGGGCTTCTCATTGTGGTGGCTTCTCTTGTTGTGGAGCACGGGCTCTAGGTGCACAGGCTTCAGTAGTTGTGGCTCGCGGGCTCTAGAGTGCAGGCTCAGTAGTTGTGGTGCACAGGCTTAGTTGCTTCGTGGCATGTGGGATCTTCCTGGACCAGGGCACGAACCTGTGTTCCTGCATTGGTAGGCGGATTCTTAACCACTTTGCCACCAGGGAATCCCTCACAAAGACTTTTGAAAATATTTTCTTTTGATTTTTCTTATTGACTTATACTTGACTTACAATATTGTATTAGTTTTAGGTGTACAATATAGTAATTCAATATTTTTATATATTATACTCCATACAAAGTTATTAATAAATATTGACTGTATTCCCTTGCTATACATTGCATCTTTATAACCTATTTATTTTATACTTAAGAGTTTGTACCTTTTTATCCTTTTTACCTATTTTGACCCTCCCCATCTCCTCTCCCCTCTGGTAACCACTAGGTTGTTCTCTATAACTGGGAGTCTGTTTCTGGTTTGTTATATTTATTCCTTTGTTTTATTTTGTAGACTCTACAATAAGTGAAAACATACGGTATTTGTCTTTCTCTGTTTGACTTACTTCACTAATCATAATACCCTCCAGGTCCATCTGTGTTGTCTCACATGGCAAAATTTCATTCTTTTTTATGTCTGAGTAATATTCCATTGTATATATATACCACATCTTCTTTATCCATTCATCTTTTAACAGACATTTAGGTTGCTTCCATATCTTGGCTATTGTAAATAATGCTGCCATGGACATTAGGGTGCATGTATCTTTTGGGATTAGAGTCTTCATTTTCTTCAGATAAATACCTAGGAGTGGGGTTGCTGGATCACATGGTAGTTCTATTTTTAATTTTTGAGGAACCTCCAAACTATTTTCCATAGTGGCTATACCAATTTACATTCCCACCAACAGTTCATGAGGGTTCCCTTTTCTCCACATTCTTGTCAACACTTGTTATTTCTTATCTTTTTTACTATAGCCATTTTGGCTGGTGTGAGGTGGTATCTCGTGGTTTTGATTTGCATTTCCCTTATGATTAATAATTTTGAGCATCTATTCATGTCCTGGTTGGCCATTTGTATGTATTCTGTGGAAAAAATGCCTATTCAGGTCCTCTGCCCATTTTTAGTCAGGTTGTTTGTTTTTGTGATATTGAATTGTATGATTTCTTTATATACTTTGGATATGAACTTCTTATTGGACATATTGTTTGCAAATATCTTCTCTCATTCTGTTGGTTGACTGTTCATTCTGCTGATGATTTCCTTGGCTGTGCAAAAGCTTTTAAATTTAATTAGGTCCCATTTGTTTATTTTTGCTTTTATTTCCCTTGCCTGAAGAGATATATCCAAAAACTATTGCTAAGACTGATGTCAGAGCATACTGCCTATGCTTTCTTCTAGGAATTTTATGATTTCAGGTCTTACATTTAGTTCTTTAATACATTTGAGTTTATTTTCGTATATGGTGTGATAAAATGTTTTAGTTTCATTCTTTTACACATAGCTGTTCAGTTTTCCCAACACCACTTAATGAAGAGACTGGCTTTTCCCCATTGTATATTCTTGCCTCTTTTGTCTTAGCTTCATTGACCATATGTATGTGTGTTTATTTCTGAGCTCTCAATTCTGTTCCACTGATCTGAGTGTCTATATTTGTGCCAGTACCATACTGTTTTGATTACAGTAACTCTGTATAGCCTGAAGTCAGGCAACATGATACCTCCAGCCTTGTTCTTTTTTTCTCAAAATTGTTTTTGTTATCCAGGGTCTTTTGTGGTTTCATAAGAATTTTAGAATTATTTGTTCTAGTTCTATGAAAAATATCATGGGTATATTGATAGGAATTACATTAAATCTGTAGATTGCTCTGGGTAGATGGACATTTTAACAATATTAATGCTTCCAATCCATGAACACAGGATAGCTTTCCATTTATTTTTCTTGTTTCTTGAGATAGGTCTGTATTGCTATATACTTCCCTCTTGGAATTGCTTTTGATGTGTCCTATAGATTTTGCAAAGTTGTATTTCTATTTTCATTCATCTTAAGGTATTTTTTGATTTCTCCTCTTTGATTTCTCCATTCACTGGCTGTTTAGTAGCATGTTGTTTAGTTTCGACGTGTTTGTGTTTTTCCCATCTTTCTTCCTGTAATTGATTTTTAGTTTCATACCATTGTAGTTGGAAAAGATGTTTGATATAATTTCAATCTTCTTAAATTTATTTATAGTTGTTTTATGGCCTAGCATATGATCTATCCTGGAGAACGTTTCATATGCACTTGAAAAGAATGTGTATTCTGCTGCTTTGGGATGGAATGTTTTGTAGATACGTATTTAGTCATCTGGTATTTTTTGTCATTTAAGCCCCTTTTTCCTTATTGATTTTCTGTCTGGATGATATATCCATTGATATAATTTGGGTACTAAAGTTTGCTACTATTATTATGGTCAATTTCTCCCTTTATTTTTGTTAATATTTGCTTTATAAATTTAGGTGCTCCTATATTTGGTGCATATATGTTTATGAATGTTATATCCTATTCTTGAATTGTCCCTTTATCATTATATGTTGCCCT
Organism: Tursiops truncatus; assembly: GCF_011762595.2. Classification (NCBI taxonomy): domain Eukaryota; kingdom Metazoa; phylum Chordata; class Mammalia; order Artiodactyla; family Delphinidae; genus Tursiops; species Tursiops truncatus. Next base: position 21,951,428 of record NC_047055.1, on the reverse strand, counting down.
TTTTTGTCTTTTGTTATAAACTTTGTTTTAAAGTCTATTTTGTCTGACATGAGTATTTCTACCACAGATTTCTTTTTGTTTCCATTTCCATGGAGTATGTTTTTCCATCCCTTCACTTTCAGCCTGTGTGTGTTTTTAGCTCTAAAATGAGTCCCTTGTAAGCAGGACTTAGATGGGTCTTGCTTTTCTATCCATTTAGCCACCCTATATCTTTTGTTTGGAGCATGTAGTTCATTTACATTTAATGTGATTATTATTAGGTATGTACTTGTTGCCATTTTGTTAACTTGTTTTCTGGGTGTTATTGTAGTTCTCTGTTATTTTCTTCTATTTTTAGTCTCTTCCCTTGTAGTTTGATGATTTTCCTTAATATTATGTTTAGATTCCTCTATCTTTATTTTTTGTGCATCTATTGTAGGTTTTTGGTTTATGGTTACCATGAGGTTCATGTCTATATCATATCTGTATCTATAATCATACTTGTTTTAAACTGATAGTTGTTTAAATTCAAAGGCATTCTAAAAGTTCTACAGTTTTTACCGACCACGCCCCTACTACATTTTATATTTTGGTGTCATATTTTGCATCTTTATGTGTATCCCTTAACTGTTTATTTTATTAGAGTTGATTTCATAATTTTTGTCTCTTAACCTTAGTACTAGCTTATTTAAGTGGTTGGTCCATTCTGTTTACTAAGTATTTACCTTTACCAATGAGATATTTTCCTTTATATATTTTCTTATTTCTTCTTACAGGCTTTCACTTTTTTTCACTTAAAGAAGATTCTTTAACATTTCCTATAAGGACAGTTTGGTTGTGATGAACTCCTTTAGTTTTACCTGACTAGGAAACTCTTTACCTCTCCTTCAATTCTGAATGATAGCCTTGCTGGGTAGAGTATTCTTGGTTGTAGGGTGTTTTTTCCTTTCAGCACTTTAAATACATTATGTCACTCCCTTCTGGTTTGCAAAGTTTCTGCTGAAAAATCATCTGATAGCCTCATAGGGGTTCCCTTTTATATGACTCTGTTTTTCTCTCACTGCCTTTAAAATTCTCTCTTTGTCTTTAACTTTTGCCATTTTAATTATATGTGTTGATGTGGGTCCCTCTGGGGTCATCTTGTTTGGGACTGTCTGTGCTTCCTGGACTTAGATATCTGTTTCTGTCTTCAGGTCTTGGAAGTTCTCAGTCATAGTTTCATCAAATATGTTTTCTGCCCCTTTCTATCTTTTCCTTCTGTGACCCCTATAATGTGAGTGTTAGTATGCTTGATGTTATCCTAGAGGTCCTTTAAATTATCATCATTAATTTTTTTTTTGGCTGTTCTCATTGGGTGATTTCCCCTGTTGTGTCTTCAAAGTCTCTTATGCATTCTGTATCACCTAATCTGCTGTTAATTCCTTCTAGTATATTTTTAATTTCACTTACTGTATTCTTCAAATCTGATTGATTCTTTTTTTTATATATTTTCTAGTTCTTTGTTGAAAGTATCACTAGGTTCCTTTATTCTTTTCCTGTGTTCAGTGAGCATTTTCATGGCTATTTCTTTGAACTCTTTATCAGATCATTTACTTACCTCTATTTTATTGGAGTTTTTCCTTGGGGTTTATCATGTTCTTTCATTTGGAGCATATGCCTTTGTCTTCTCATTTTGACTTTCTCTGTTTGTCTCTATGAAATTAAGTGAAACAGTAACCTATCACTGTCTTGAAGGCATGTCCTTGTGTGGGAGCATCCCTATATAGTCTATGTGTGCTCAGTGGCTTTGGTGGGAGAGCTGGATCTGAGGTGAGCGTGGGCTGCATTTTCTCCTGGGTTGCGTTGGCAGCTGCCACACTGGTTTGGGGTATGGCTGGAACCAGAGGGGCTAGAGTGGGAGCCTGATGAGAGCTGGGGCTTCTCCCAGGCTCAGTGGTGCTCACTGCTCTGTCATGGGGTGGGACCAAGGCCCCAGGAGCTGGAGGCACAGTCTGGATCAAGCTCAGCTCCCAAGCATGATGGTGGTTGCTGCCTTGGCTGGAGGCAGTGCCAGAACCTGAGTGGCTGGAACAGAAGTCCTGGGGGAGCTTGGCTTCTCCTCAGCTTGATAGCTGTCTTTGCCTTGGCCAGTGGTGGGGCTGTGGCCCTAAGAACAGGAGCAGGAGCCCAGTAAAAAGCTTGGCTTCTCCCAAGGTGCAGTGGTGATTGCCACCAGGGCAGGGAACAGTGCCAGAGCTGGAAGGGCTGGAGGCAGAACCTGGTGTGGCTTGGAGTGTGGGCTGGGGTGGTCCTGGTAGTCTGGCCAGAGCACCAGGTAGTTTTCAACATGCTAGCTCTATACTAGGCCTGGGAGCGAGCAAGTCTATGAGCATGCTCCTCAAAAGCAGATTCTCAATTTCCTACAGCCTTCCAGTAAGCCCCACTGGTTTTCAAACCAGCCAAGGGGGCTCATCTTTCTGGTCCCAGATCTCAGGGCTAGAGTGCCCAATGTGAGACTTGAATGCCGTCACTCCTTAGGCAGAATCCCTGAGCCTGTGGTATCACCCTCCTCTTCTGGGTCACCCACCAGGGGTGTGGGTCCCAACTAGACCACTTCTCCTCCACTCCTACCAGAATCCATGTGGTTTTTTCCTTATAACCTTGGTTATAGAGAAAGTCTGTAGTCTGCTAGTCTTCAAGTGATTCTCAGAAAGAGCTGCTCTCTGGGTAGTTGTAATCTTGTTGTGTTTGTCAGGCAGAAGTGAGCTCAGCATCTTCCTACTCTGCCATCTTGATCCTGCCCTCTACTTTTGATGTTTTAAATTACTTTTATAAAATAGGAAGACAAAAGGTAAAAATAATATCCATAATTGTACAAAACTTAACATAATTATTTGCTGCCTTAACCTCTTCTACAACAATATGGGAGTGGGAGAGCAAACTATAGCCTACCACCTGCTTTTGAAATAAGGTTTCATTGGAACGCCAACACAACCATTTGCTCATCTATTATATATGGCTCCTTTCACATTATAATGGAAGAATTAAGTAGTTGCAACAGAAAATGTTTGGTCCGCAAAACCTAAAATATTTACTATTTGGCTCTTTTCATTTAAAAAAATTGCTGACACATTGAGTAGAACGTATTATCACAGCAGTATATTTTACAGAGTTATAAGCATTGTTAATACAATTTTGTACACTTTTCCATTTAATATCATAGCAAATGCATTTCCTTATTGCTATTTTTATGAGAATAATCCTTAATGATTTTTCTGGCAAGTCATCTGTCAGATAAGATATTACTTAAAAGAACATATTTTTATTGTTGAGCATTTAGCTTCCACTTTTTCAGTATTAAAAATACTTCTCAGAAGAATAACTCTAATGAATATTTGGAGCAAATTTTCGATAATTCTCTTATGGTAGATTTCATGAAATTGTGTTAGAGGGTCAAAAGATATGAATATTTTATAGTTTTCATAGAAATTATCACATGGATGTCTAAAACATTTGTACCAATTGACAATGGCAGCAGCGATCCATGCTGGTACTGAATTCATTTCATGATGCAAGAAAAAGTTATGGGGGCAGTATGATTTATAAATATAGATATATATTTAAAACATAAGTATATATATGTATACATAAAGTTTGTACATCACTAGTTTATAATCTATTTCTTTGATTACTACTCAGGTTTCTTTTTTTTCCCTTCCTTTTTTTTTTTTTTTCTTTTTGCGGTACGCGGGCCTCTCATTGTTGTGGCCTCTCCCGCTGCGGAGCACAGGCTCCGGATGCGCAGGCCCAGCGGCCATGGCTCACAGGCCCAGCCGCTCCGCGGCATGTGGGATCCTCCCGGACCGGGGCACGAACCCGCGTCCCCTGCATCGGCAGGCGGACTCTCAACCACTGCGCCACCAGGGAAGCCCTCCCTTCCTTTTTAAACTTTTGGATAGTATCCATTATTTTTTATTCATATTGTTGGGATCGTCAAGTTATTTGTGTTATCAAGTCTATGATTTTTATGTAAACAACTCAATTTATCTGACATACTTGCTTAAATATTGTAAAATTTCTTAATTCTTTGTATTTGGCCAAACACTTTAAATCAATAGTATCTATCTTCCATCTTCTGTTTTACTGAAGTGCTGGAAAATTTGTCATTGATTGTCTGCTTTTCAAATATTTTTCTTTTCTTACTCATTTGTGGCATTTGACTATGATGACCCTTATGACCACATTCAAACTCTTATTTATACAATCTTTTCCCTCCTGGTTCCCCAATCCTGGGTCTATTTCTCAGTTTTATTTACTGAATTTCTCTTCTTCCCACATTTCAAACACTGATGGTCTTAAGATTCCATCTAATTATTCTTTTCTTACCACTTACTGACTTTTTTCTGGGCATTCTCATCCTCTCCAAAGTCTTTATTTTTTTTTTACGTTATATTTTCCATATCTTCGTTACTCATTTCCTTCTGATCTTCAGTCATATGTTTTCAATTTCTTACTGAACAGCTCCAGATGCTTGTCTGGCAGGCTATTCCAACAAATTCATGAACTCTTCAATCTCCTGAAAGTAGCTCCACCTCCTGTCATTCATTGGTTAATGATACTGTCATTGATCCATTTTATATAGCTAAAAATTTTGGAGATTTCCTTCATAGTTACCCTTTCTCACACTCCACACTCAATAATTTACCAAGTATTGTCAATTCTAACTCCTAAATATCTTATGCTATTGAACCGTCTCCACTGCCAAGGATTAGGCCTTCAACCCCTCTTTCGACTGTTTCTTAACTGTTTTCTCCCATGTAAAGTCTTCTTCCCTCTTGTTTAATGCTACCTGGTTCTGGAGATTCTCCCCTTTTATAGCACTACTCCCACTGTATTATAATTGTTTACATGTTTGAATTCTCCATTGGACCATAAGCTCCTAAGAGTGTCATGTTAGTCTTTTCAATCTCAATTCTTAGAATAAAGCAAGTGTCTACATTGACTGTTCAATAAAAATTTGAGTGTAGGCATTCATATAGTATGAATATAAGGCACTCTATTAGTTTACCAAGGCATTTAGCCTTCACATTAATTATGATAAGTGCAAAAAGTATGTCTATTAAAGATGTTTTAAATGTCAGCATGTGGTTTGGATGAATCTTCTTGCCATCCCTATAAGTCCAACACACAAGCAACAATATGTAAATAATCTTCCTAATAGAGAGTTAATTGACTCAAACTAGTTTAATGGAATGTTTAAATTCACTAAATCTTCTGATGTGAATTTTAAAGTTTAAGACATCTTAATGATGACAAAATTTCTTAACCCTTTCTCCCCTTTGCCTTGATATGAAAACAAAATCATGGCCCAAAAAAGAACAAACAGTGACCATTCCTTGAAAGAACTTTCCACTTCAAAAGATTTGAATTTAGTGTTATATTTTACATATTGTCACAAATAAAAAAAATAATGAAAAATGATGACGATATTTCTGAGTCAACTTCTACTTCTTTAAATGAGTTATGTTCTAAAGGTCAGAAATAATACAGAGGGAGTCAATAAGTAATTATATATATAAAATTTAGAAAAATAAGTCCTAGAAAAAGAGCTGAAATTAGTACTTTTCAGACATTAATTCTGTGCTTAATCTTTATCATTACATATCAGAACTTGTCTACCCAACTAGATAGAAATGTATTAAGATAAGGAGTGTGCTTGAACATGATAGCAGAAATAAAGAATGGTAGGATGACATAAATTAGGACTTTATTTTTTATTATCATGTCTTGATTGTAGCTTTGTAGCCAACTGCAGAGACATTACAGAAGACAGTCCAAGAAGCAGAGAGACAGTTAGGGACTCACTTTACATGCTTATTAATATCTTATTGGTTCATATCAGGCAAATACAATTAAAATAAGAAAAAAATTCCTGGAAGAGAATGTTGTAAAGAAGATGAAATCCCAAGGAATTTAAAAACAGGAGAATCCAGGGCACTCAAAGCATCTTGTTATAGCAGCCATTTCTAACTAAAAAGTACTTTAGGGTTATGTAAAACAGTTTTTCAAGTTTCCCCTAGATATGAAAAGATCAACGACTATAACTAAAACATTCTCTCCATAATAAGGCAATACTGAAAGGTGTTATTTCTACCATTTTCAAAAAACTCTTGTGCCAGTCCATAATTTCTCCCCAGAAGAAAATGGTCAAACATAAATGCAAATCAAATTTTTTAAAAAAAGAGGAAACTGCTCAAGTGCTGTACTGTCCCTGCCATAAATGATTACTAAAGACTCATCCCCATAAACCATCTCTGATTACAGTATTCACTTGGAAAAAACCTCCATCAAACTCAGTTCTAAGAGGAAAATATAAACCATTCCTTTATCAGCGACGCTAGTATGGACTGGAGTGCTGCCTTTTAAATGCAAATTAAGCCAAACTTAATTGGACTCTTCCAGTAGCACAACTTCAGAGCTTGTCAGCAATCAGTATTCACTACTTTGGCAAAGCAAAATCACAATAAAAAGGGACAACTTTAAAAAATACCATTCTTTGCATTTGAGCAGAGGTTAGGTTGAACAGCTTTTAATAAGAATGATCTCAATTCAGGTGTTTTAAGGGATTTTCATTAAGAATATTCTTTTCAAAGTAGCCACATATGAGAGTATACTTAGTATTTTACTTTTTTAAGGAAAATCACACTAAACTAACTTGACACCACATTTCAGAGAGAATATATTTAATACAAAATGGAAGACCGAAGGCTTGATTTTACTCGTACATTCATTTGTGGAAGGCTAACTTATACATAGTAAATTGGCATAGTGAAGTCACCTAGTAATTTGAAATTTATAATCGCTTGGGTGTACTTGGCTAAAGTTTGTCTTTCCTTCTATTTAAAAAAATAAAGGTTTCTATTTTCAGCAAAATCAAGTGTATACAAGGAAAGGGATTTCCATATTTAAGAGTAAAGACCACAGACCTACTAATGTAAAACTAGCATTTATAGACAAATATTGCTTGGGCTAATGAAAATGAATTCCTAGTATATAATAAGTGAATTTATTTTTTAAAAGCAGATATTGGTATATAATCAGGATTTGAAGGATATGTAAGACCAAGATAACATTACTTTTTGACAGAGAAGGAAAAGGATATTTCAGGAAACTAGGATTTAGATGGAAGAGTTCTCATCTGACTTTCCTTTTCTGCCTGTCCTAGTTCTAACAGTGTTTTAGGCAACTGCTACCAAGTAATAAGAGTTTGCACTTCTGATAAGAAACTATTTTCCGTACCTGGAGTATGGACAGGAGTGCATATTGCTTATTCTTGAGAAGATAAATTGCCCTGCTGAGCTGAAGGAGAGGTTTTACGTAAGGGATATATATGCTGAAATAGGTCAAGTTATGGAAAGCTATGAAGGCAGGGTGAAGCATTTGTATTGTTTACTTGTAGCACTTTAGTTCTCAATCTTTTTTCTTTGGTAGCATCTGATGGATGGCATTCAGGTGAACAATGCATTCTTATGAGTGTACCCAGAGATACGTGCAACTCCCAGAGTAGGAACTCTAGCTCCACCCTCTTCTCTTCCACGAAAGAAAATGTTTCTGAATCAGTGAGAATGTTGTTATAGGAATAATTGTGAATCTCGTCAAAAGTATTATTTAAATCATTTGTAAATTGCACTTTCATATTAGTAAAGAATTACTTGTGATACATCTCACAATTGACTGTAGTGTAAGAAGAGCCAAAGTTGGTCTGATGTTTTGTGGAGAAAGAAGTCATATGCACACCACTGCATGTATGCATTGTTTAATCATAGTGTGGAGGCAGCGAATCAATTAAGTATCAACTCTAGGATTTTAGACATGAGGTGCTTTGGGACCATCGAGACTAAGATAAAATGGTAAACATGGAAAAGATGGGACATTAAGGATATGAATTATAAAGAAAACTCAATAGGTTTTATTTTTATTTCTTTTATTACCATTGCGAATAAAGAATGAGGATGCATTGTGTTGAGGTTTGTGTGGCAGTATTTTAAAGTTTAACAATTGAGCTTAAATTCAGATTGATTTTGGCATCAATCTGGTCCAAAGAAATAATATTTTTCAGTTATGATAAACCATATGAAATTGCTGATATTTGGCATTTTGACCTATAACAATAGTAATTTCATATAGTTCAATCTAATCCTTGTTTTTGTGGTAGAGGCAGACTTGTTTCTGGGGTAAAGTATAGGCTTTAATCAAGTAAAGTACGAGCAACAATGGGATGGCACTCTTTGTGGAAGGTAACTGGAACAAATGAAGTAAATAAAAGATCTGAAATGTAAAAAATGAACTCCCTTAGATATATGAGGTTTCGAATTCTCAAGGAAAAATTATCAAAAAGGCACAACAAAAGGAACATTAAGTATCAAACTATATTTATGGCTACATGATGCCAAACAACAGATAAATATTGAATATCCAGTCATGCTGATGTTTTCAAGTATCCTATAGATGAAATATCCAGATAAATAAATGCACATTTATTTTGCTTCTAGATGTCTAGACATAATCTAAGATGGGATTTCAAAGAGTAAAATCTAACTCCATATAATCATACTGAATAACACCACATCCTGTTTTTATATTTTCTTCTTATTTAAAAGAAAAGAATACACACAATGTTAATGTAGGATTCAGAAAATAGGTTTTTTTAAAAAATCAGGGTAAATAGCCTTCCCTTATGCTTAAACGCTAAGTAGACAGCTGGTCTATAGATAGGCTTGATAAAGGAAGCAAAGTGGCAGCTTATAGGCATGTATTGTTCTACCATTAATAATAAGGGCAAATAATTATTAGTTATTAACTAAAATTATGATTAGTGTTTTAATAATTTTTGAAGACAATTTCAGTGTTTAAAAATTAAGAGAGTGAATACAATTTTGAATTTCTAGCCTCCCTTGAAAATTTCAAGGATTGAGCAACACTGACCTCACATTTCCAGATGTCAGCAATCAGCCGAAAGTGAAGAGCAGATACTCCCTCTAGATGAGGCAAGCACTTTAATTCTCCAAACACCCTTCCCAGCTCATTTCACTCCATTATGTTCTTATTCCTCATAAGCGTTTGAGTTTGTGATCCCTGACGTAGTGTTTGAGGACCAAATATAGACGATTGGGACAGATTAGGACAAAGGGATGAATTATAAATCAATGAGAATTCTCTTATCCCACACTCTCTTCCTCAGCCCTGTGGAAATGTATGTATGCTTCAAAATGAATGATGTGAAAAGCATGTAATTAAAAGATATAATTTGCATGTAAACATTTTAACAGGATTATATCTGTGGAAAGATTATTTTGGTAGAGGGAGACGGAAGGCCTTTTCCAGAGCTTCTCAAATAAAGTGGTATACATACCCACTTTAGCTTATATGGGTAATGATGATACCTTCATAGAACTCTTTGAAGCGGTATTGAACAAGGAAAGAAGTCACAACTTCTGGGGATATTGAAAATAACAGAACAGAAAAGGAAGGAGGGAAGGAAGGAAGAAAGGATGAGCCATGTGACTCATTCATGTCTGTCAGGGCCAGGCATCCTGTGTGGAAAGGCAGCATGCTTTCTGTTAATAGAGACTTCTGCAAGGAAGGGTATAATATAGAATTTTTGTTTTCAGACTTATTAAATTTTTTTATAATATTTAAGGATTTTTGAATCAAGTTATAACATTTGACTGCACCTTAGTCCATGAAATGTGAAGTCAAAGCCTTAACTGTGACGGTGAGGTTAAGAGAATTAAGTGACGTTTCTTATGTTGATTGACCTTTAAATTCTTCTGGATTGAAGGAAATAGGGAGATTTGGGCTCTAAAAGAGGGCTCAAGAGATGATGGAAGTGGTGAGGGTGGGAGGAAGAGAGTTAGTTGACTGAGCTCCAGAAATTGTGATTCAACAAGATGAGAACTAATGAAGGAAATGGACAGTAGGTAGTAGGAGATCCTCTGAAAGGCCAAGACAGATAGATTTTTTTAAATAGTGTCATTAGATATTCAATTTACAGGGTATTTTTCCCCTGCTGTATTTTCCTGTTATTCTCATGTTTTCAATAAGTTCATTAAACACTACAGCCTAGAGTCAGCAGTGCTTTGGTGAGTACAGGTATCTGAGCTACATTTCCCTAAGGATAAAGTCCGTTTGGAGAAAACAGGCCAAGGCCAGCAACTTTAACAGTTCGGGGAGCAGTCATAAGATTGCCATAGATGAATTGCATGAGAGCTAGAGCTCAGAGAAGATATTGAAAATGAGAAGGGAAATCAAGCACAAGAAGAATATAAGCATACCCAGGGAATGGTCGATAGTTCTTAAAGGAATTAGACTTTCTGTGGTAACCCAGGATAGACTCTTTCATTATGATTAGTTGAAAATTAAAACAGAGGACAGCCTCAAATGGCTGCAGAATTTGTGGCCACCTGGTGTCATTGTTTCGATGTATTTTAATGAGTGCTTTCCATGATCAAGGCCAGATATTGTTTCTTACTCCTCTTTGTCTCCACATACATATATCTGGCATGCACTGAAGCCCTCAATACATTGCTTAAATGGGTATATGATATGCACATCTGGAGGTAGGGATGTGGTTAACTGGGAATAGCCCTGATTGAAAACAAATTAATTTTCCAAACATGACTTCATTCTCCAACAACACAATCACAGATGAATCCTCCAAAAGAAATTCTGAATTGTTGGTTTTAATGTCCTAGCCCATATCAGAAGAGCTGAGATCCACTCTGCTTGGGGGTTTGCACAGGTGAGAGTCATTTTAAAAAAATAGGTACACTCATGATTACAGGATGAGGAAATCCTCTGCCAGTGCTAAGCCTTTAGTTCCCTGACTTTACCCTTCTTCATTATGAATAAAGTATATAAAACTAGGGTTTTATTTTTCCATTATGTTACAAAATGATTGAACTACCTCTGTGTAATCGTGTCCTTTTTTTCTTCTTTTATTTTTGTGTATTTATTTCCTGAAAGATTTCTCTTGAAAGCATTTTTTATTTGTTGGGAGATTATTTCCTGAAAGTTTTTCACTTCAGGGTAATGTTAAGTCAATCTTGAGTGGAATTGGAGAGAGAGGAATTCATGAGAGAGTGAGGTATGATTCCAAGATGCCTTTTGCCTTAATCTTTCCAGTTTGGTAAAACAGTTTACAAACCTCCTTGGCTCAGAGCTCAGAACAGGCCCACCAGGCTCATGTTGCCCTGTATAGTCTGGTATTTGTTTTTCTACTGATCCACTACAGTGACTTTTCTCAGCCTGGTAAACAAGCTGCTCTAGACACAGTATAATCAGGAGAACAGGTACCAATGTTAGACATTTTAATCTTTACCTTTTTTCAAGGTGTGCCAAAGGGGATGGGGTAGGGCACAGGATGGGGTGAGGATAGTCTGCCACGATGCCACCAATAAGAGGATGCTCTACCTAAAAAGAATTTAAAAACAATCAGACTAAAAGTCAGCTCTTATTATCACCATATGTCAGCATTTCTAAACATTGTCAGTGATAAAATACTCCTCCTGTCATGGAAGACTGCTCCCATGGTCCCTTCCATCACTGCTTTTTTCCCCTTATTTTTCTTCCTTTCTAATTAAATTAACAAAGGGTTTATCATCATAAACACAAAACTCCAACGACTCTGCCGCTTGATAACTATGTGACCTTGGGCAACTCATTTAACATCTCTGTAGGTATATTGATAGGATACACTTTACAGATATGTGTGAGAAATCAATGAGTTGATTTTTATAGTGCTTATAAACAAATAACTTCTGAATGTATTCTAATTATAATTATTCCTTTAAGTATTTGATGGTTACTTTTTAAAATAGGTACAGTAATACTAAGGCTTTTTTAGTTTGTAATTCCAAATTGCAAGAATATTTGTTACATTTGCACTGCTTCTGGATGTAATCAAACAACTCAAGCTTAAAATAGGAGAAACTGATCTTTCTTATATATTTTACTAAACTCTGTATAAAAACAGGAACCAATGAAAAGAGACAGATTTTGCAGAGAATCTTGGGTTGTGAATGGAAGAACGTTATTTGAGTATTTATTGAATGTCTACTATATGTCAGGTACTGTGAGTGATAGCAAGATATGAAATATCATCTCTACTCTTACAATCTAGTGGGTGAGGATAAATCATGCCAAAGACCTCTATATACACAAAGTGATTCCTCTGTTGTCCATGGGAGATGTCGTTAATTGATCACAATACTATTTTTAAATATTAATGGCTTCACAATCCTTCTGAATGTAAGACCTCAAGTAGCCATCACCTATCTATGGAAGTTGGTAGTTAAGATTAAACCTATTTGCTATTGGGGTCAAGATGGTACCAAATTGTTAAATGAATAATCTGGTCTGCAGGAAATCATATTAAAGGGATGAAAAAGTGAAACCTTTTGAGAAAGAGTGACCTTCAATTGTACTTAAGAATAAATGAAATGATACTTAATGATACTTAAAATGACCCAAGTGATAAAGTTTAGCAATATTTTAATATAATTTTGTGGTCACTTATTTTATTTTAAAGAAAATACGGGGCCTCCCTGGTGGCGCAGTGGTTGAGAGTCCGCCTGCCGATGCAGGGGACACGGGTTCATGCCCCGGTCTGGGAAGATCCCACATGCCGCGGAGTGGCTAGGCCCGTGAGCCATGGCCGCTGGGCCTGCGCGTCCGGAGCCTGTGCTCCGCAACGGGAGAGGCCACAACAGTGAGAGGCCGGCGTAACGCAAAAAAAAAAAAAAAAAAAAAAAAGAAAATGCAGTATTCATCTTTCAAAGTTTGAAATAAGTTTTATGAACACAAAATGTTGTAATGAAGTCAAGCAATACTTTCTTAGATTATTAGGGTCAGTATCAGTCTAGAAGTAGTGTTCTGTAGATCAAATTGATCAGCTGGATTTATATCCATTTGTTGAAAAGGACTATTTGGATTAAAAAACCTAAAAATCAATTAGAATGAGAACGAGATTTTAAAGGTGATTTGTTTCTTTCTCTTTAGAGAATATAAAGCACAAATCCTTTAATTTTTATAGGAGATACATAGAGCCCCTAAATAAATAAAACATAAGAAAGGATTTCTTATACATATATTTATATATAATTGCATATTTATCCTCGTTGTTTCTTTTTAAATTGCCAGTTCATATGACTCATGTTCCAAAACAGAGTATTTTTTATGAAAGCTAAGCATGACCTATTTAAAAAATAGAGCTTTTCATCTGCACTGCAGGTAGCTAATTTGCAAATTAAATGTATAAGAAGTCAAGAGTTCAAGCTAAAAATGTTCAAATGCATATTTAATTTTAAAATAACATTAGCCATTCTTTATAATTGAGGAGATAACATGGGGTATGATCTCACAATTCACTTTTTATCTCCTTTCCTTGAGTTGGTATCTCCTAACAATATTCTTAGCACAGGGAAATACAGCTATTTATAATTAATATTTCTTATTTTCAAATACTTTGAGGAAAAAATATTTTATTTTATTGAAGTATAGTTGATTTACAATTTCGTGTTAGTTTTAGGTGGATAGCACAGTAATTCATAGTGATAAATATATATTCTTTTCCCGATTTTCCATTATAGGTTATTACAAAATGAGTATAGTTCCCTGTGCTATTCAGTAGGCCCTCGTTTGTTGTCTGTTTTATGTATAATATTGTATATGTGTTAATCCCAACCTCCAAATTTATCTTTCCCCCCCTTTGCCCTTTGGTAACCATAAGTTTGTTTTCTGTGTCTGTGGGTCTACTTTTGTTTTGTAAGTAAGTTCATTTGTGTTTTTTTTGTTTTTTTTTTTAGATTCCACATATAAGCAGTATCATATGATATTTGTCTTTCTCTGTCTGGCTTACGTCACTTAGTATGATAATCTCTAGGTCCATCCATGTTGCTGTAAATGGTATTATTTCATTCTTTTTTATGGCTGAGTAATATTCCTCTGTGTGTGTGTGTGTGTGTGTGTGTGTGTGTACACCATATTTTCTTTATCCATTCATCTGTGGATGGACTTTTAGGTTGTTTCCATGTCTCGGCTATTGTAAAAAGTGCAGCAATGAACATTGGGGTGCATGTATCTTTTTGAATTATGGTTTCCTCCAGATATATGCCCAGGAGTGGTATTGCAGGGTCATATGGTGACTCTATTTTTAGTTTTGTAAGGAACCTCCATAGTGTTCTCCATAGTGTTCTCCATAGTGTTCTCCATAGTGTTCTCCATAGTGTCTGTACCAATTTACATTCCCACCAACAGTGTATGGAGGCTTCCTTTTTCTCCACACCCTCTCCAGCATTTATTATTTGTAGGTTTTTTGATGATGGCCATTCTGACCAGAGTGAAATGATACCTCATTGTAGTTTTGATTTGCATTTCTCTAACAATTAGCGATTTGAGCATGTTTTCATGTGCCTGTTGGCCAATTGTATGTCTTCTTTGGAGAAATGTCTATTTAGGTCTTCTGCCCATTTTTTGACTGGGTTGTTTGTTTGTTTGTTTTTGATACTGAGCTGTATGTATATTTTGGAAATTAATCCTTTGTCAGTTGCATCATTTGCGAATATTTTGTCCCATTCAGTGGGTTGTCTTAAATGCACATGTAACTTTTTTCACAGCAGAAATTGTCTTATTCTGCAGAGGATACTGGTGGGAATATCTGCATGTAGCATAGTGGGAAGGAGTAAAGAGAGGACCTGAGATGCAGTTTGCAGGAAAACACAGAAGTCAGTGTTCCCTGGGATTCAGAAATCTAATAGATCAGGTGGCTCTCTAGCTCTTCTTAACTGCTATTGCCTCTTGCAATTATCTTCCATTTTTTCCTGGAGGGAATCAGTAGGGGTCTGATTTCTGGTCTGTCTTGAAACATGGAACATCCAGCTGGCAGGAGTAATGTGTGTAGGTGGGCTACAATTAGTTCTCTGGGAACATTGTGCTGTGGGAACAATTCGGGCTCTTTTTCCTGATCCAATATACTTCTGTTCTGAATGAAAGAGCTAGTGGCAGTAGGAAAATGTATGTCTCATCATTGCTACACCTTCAAATGACCTAATGTTTCAAGAAGGATGAAGAGGTCACTGGTTCTAAATATAGTAGAGAAATAAAGTAATTTAAGGACTCACAACTCTTATGCTGTGTGGTTTTCTTTGAGTCAACACTGCAATGGTCTTCCCTTAGGTAACCATAAAGTTTATTTTCCTGCATCCTATAGGTCTCTTCTCAAATGCTACCTCTCAGAGAAGATGTCTTGAATTGTCCTTGATAGAAAAAAAAGGTTTGGGAAAAGAAAAATAACTTTTATTATGAAATATAGAATGAACATAGCATAGAGGCACTAGTAAGAATTGCATTTTTAATGATTAAATGTCCAACCTTAATGGAAAATAATAGATTCCTTTAGAGTAAACAAAGCATGGGAGAAAACTCCACTGGCAGTGCTTCTCTTTACCTTAGTTTTGATATCAATATGCTGGTATATGTCTGTAACAGTACTTCTAAATCCAGAGAGAAAATTTGTAAGAAAATTTGTAAGATCTTGCTTTTTATTATTTCAATTTGGAAGTTACTTCCCAGATTATCTTTGCTATAGATACAGCATATAATGAGAGTGAGTCTTTTTTGCACCCACTAAGATATCTTAAACATAGATTACTGAGGAGTTATTCGTTAGTAATATCCCTATAGGCTCTCATAAGAGCATACTTACATAGACTAATTTATAGGTTCTTCTAAGAAGTACAGGAGAGTATAATGAAAAAGACAATGTTTCTTCAGTTCACTCTACTATTAGCTCACTTTAAAAAAATCTGTTTAATTTTCGTCCAAAGAAACAGGCTTTGTAGTATATAAACACTGAATTAAACAATTTATTGGGCTCAAAAAATAGGAAAAGATGGTCTTAAGTGTGGATGCATTTTATAGAATCAGTGAAGAAAAAGCACCACTTATCTTTTTTCTTCTTCCTCTATGAATACCCCAGTGCCTAATAAAGGATATGCATGTCAAGAATAGATATAAAATAAATGAATGAGTGACACAGTGAGAACAGACTGAATCACAGGACTTCCATATTGAACACAGGGTTGGTGGAGATAATTATTAAGTTCTTTGTTTAATATTTATTTTTAACTCGCTACACTTTGGTAGAGATGTATATTTCTAGTCTATATTTCCTGAATTGGTCCTCAGGACCAAAATTCAAAAATCTCTTGTTTTTAGAGAATTCTTAACAATGTGTAAGTCATAAAACCATTTGAAAATGTGATAGAAATTATGACTTTTTTTCCAAACTGGGGTGGGAAAACACAGATAGACACATGCCTATATACAATTTAAAGGGATTTATTAATATTTTGAAATTCATCCTTCAGTGAAAGACCTTTGAAATTGAGGGCAATATTTATTCATAAGGAATTCTCTTAATACATGGCTCTCCACCATAATGAGCTAGTCCCTTCGGGAAATGAATGAACTGAGAAAACTATAGGACACTTTGCTCAAAAAGAATATGCTTTTTTGAGTAGCATTAAAGGTTTTACATTTGTATTATAATCATAAATCTAATTATTGTGGTACTTGAAACATTAAAAATAGGAAATGAAATTACCTATGAGCCAAAAAAATCAAGACTTGTCTCCCAGAATCAAATTAAGTGCACAGCAAATGTAAGCAGTCAATATCGTCAATGTGGGGATAAGGAAAATAACACAAACAAAAAACATGAGGTCTGTTACTTTTGGTTCTAAGTTCATAGGAAACCCCTCACGTACATAAATAAATCTTCAGAACTGACTTCCACAGCAGTTTGAGTTTTTGAGTTTTTTGAAAGAGGTGAAGTGAGAATTGGATAAAGTCCTTTTTCACAGATCCTAATAACTCTTCACATAAGGAACTTTCTGCCTTGCTTACATGTAGGATTTAATGTTGGACTATTATATACTTACCAGACCATCTAGATTTCTTATTTAGTAATGTAGGTTCACAATACAAGTTATCTAAATAAAAGAAAAACAATCATATCTCTATATAATGATGAGTGTACTTTTATCCGTAGATTCATCTATTCAACAATATTTAACAAATCCCTACTGTGTGTAAGACAATATTCCAATCACTGCAGCAGGAAGATAAAGCATGTACACAAAGCACAGAATGTAGTGTTGTGTGTGCTATAAGAGATTAAAACACTTTATGGGAGTTCAGAAGAGGGACAACAAAAGATTTATGACTAGGAAAGAACAGAGAAGGTTAGGGGGCAGGAGAATGCTCTGGTCTCAGCTATATTTGATGAAGCTTGAACTGATCAGTATAGGGTAGGTTATAATGAAAAACTTGGAAGCAGGAAGTCTAAGCAGTAGACTGTATAGCAATGGTTTACAGGAGAGGAATTTTACACTCAATATACAGTGGTAGCTGTACAGATGAAAACTAGATTACAGAAAAAAGGCACCATAGGGGTTAAAGAAGCAGGCCTTTATAATGTATGGATATTAAGTAACAATAAGGAAGAATCAAAAACGACTCAGTATATTTGGTAGGAAACACCCATAATTAGCAAAAACAGGAAAGGCAAAACAAAAGGTAGCTATGGGAAACATGGTGAATGTGATGCATGCTGAAAACCTAGGTTTGTAAGAACTGTTAAACAGACTTCTGTCAAAAAGCTTCACTCCAATCACCACCAGAGTTCTGTTAACATTAAAATAATGAGGCTCTCACATCATTTATACCCCATAGGGGCTAAGCTGTGCAAAAATTCTGTCTTCAACGCCCTAGAATAAATTTGCTGTTAAAGTGAATAGTGAGACAAGTAACTGATGATAGAAAAAGGATTACAATTCAAAATATATTTTAAATACAGAGAGGTAAAAACACTCTCTTCACATTGCTCTTTGAGCTTCTGAGGCTGCTGGGTTTCTAAACCAATAAATTTGAGTTGAGAGTATTTAAAGGCATATACCAGCATTTGGTATGTGACGGGAGTATATTATCATTGCTTATTTTCATTGTATAAATAATACAGGTTGAGTCACGGGATAGTAGGAAAGCAAGGAAACCCTTAAAGGGAATTTCTGTAACTTTTCAATTCTGTAGCTTGTTATTTCTCTCCATTGTTTCAGACCCATGTACACAAAATCTATTCTTTTTTTTTTAACATCTTTATTGGAGTATAATTGCTTTACAATGGTGTGTTAGTTTCTGCTTTATAACAAAGTGAATCAGTTATACATATACATATGTTACTATATCTCTTCCCTCTTGCGTCTCCCTCCCTCTCACCCCCCATATCCCACCCCTCTAGGTGGTCACAAACCACCTAGCTGATCTCCCTCTGCTATGCGGCTGCTTCCCACTAGCTATCTATTTTACGTTTGGTAGTGTATATATGTCCATGCCACTCTCTCACTTTGGCACAGCTTACCCTTCCCCCTCCTCATATCCCCAAGTCCATGCTCTAATAGGTCTGTGTCTTCATTCCCGTCTTACCCCTAGGTACATCATGACCTCTTTTTTTTTTCCTTAGACTCCATATATATGTGTTAGCATATGGTATTTGTTTTTCTCTTTCTGACTTACTTCACTCTGTATGACAGACTCTAGGTCCATCCACCTCACTACAAATAACTCAGTTTCATTTCTTTCTATGGCTGAGTAATATTCCATTATATATATGTGCCACATCTTCTTTATCCATTCATCTGTTGATGGACATTTAGGTTGCTTCCATGTCCTGGCTATTGTAAATAGGGCTGCAGTGAACACTGTGGTACATGACTCTTTTTGAATTAGGGTTTTCTCAGGGTATATGCCCAGTAGTGGGATTGCTGGGTCGTATGGCAGTTCTATTTTTAGTTTTTTAAGGAACCTCCATACTGTTCTCCATACTGGCTGTATCAATTTATATTCCGACCAACAGTGCAAGAGTGTTTCCTTTTCTCCACACGCTCTCCAGCATTTATTGTTTGTAGATTTTTTGATGATGACCATTCTCACCGGTGTGAGATGATATCTCATTGTAGTTTTGATTTGCATTTCTCTAATGATTAATGATGTTGAGCATTCTTTCATGTGTTTGTTGGCAATCTGTATATCTTCTTTGGAGAAATGTCTATTTAGGTCTTCTGCCCATTTTTGAATTGCATTGTTTGTTTGTTTTTGTTATTGAGCTGCATGAGCGCTTGTAAATTTTGGAGATTAATCCTTTCACAGTTGTTTCATTTGAAAATATTTTCTCCCACTCTCAGGGTTGTCTTTTGGTCTTGTTTATGGTTTTCCTTTGCTGTTCAAAAGCTTTTAAGTTTCATTAGGTCCCATTTGTTTATTTTTGTTTTTATTTCCATTTCTCTAGGAGATGGGTCTAAAAGGATCTTGCTGTGATGTATGTCATAGAGTGTTATGCCTATGTTTTCCTCTAAGAGTTTGGTAGTGTCTAGCCTTACATTTAGCTCTTTAATCCATTTTGAGTTTATTTTTGTGTATGGTGTTAGAGAGTGATCTAATTTCATACTTTTACCTGTACCTGTCCAGTTTTCCCAGCACCACTTATTGAAGAGGCTGTCTTTTCTCCACTGTATATTCTTGCCTCCTTTATCAAAGATAAGGTGACCATATGTGCATGGGTTTATATCTGGGCGTTCTATCCTTTTCCATTGATCTATATTTATGTTTTTGTGCCAGTACCATACTGTCTTGATTACTGTAGCTGTGTAGTATAGTCTGAAGTCAGGGAGCCTGATTCCTCCAGCTCCATTCTTCGTTCTCAAGATTGCTTTGGCTGTTTGGGGTCTTTTGTGTTTCCATACAAATTGAGAAATTTTTTGTTCTACTTCTGTGAAAAATGCCACTGGTAGTTTGATAGGGATTGCATTGAATCTGTAGATTGCTATAGGTAGTAGAGTCATTTTCACAATGTTGATTCTTCCAATCCAAGAACATGGTATATCTCTCCATCTATTTGTATGATCTTTAATTTCTTTCATCAGTGTCTTATAATTTTCTGCATACAGGTCTTTTGTCTCCTTAGATAGGTTTATTCCAAGATATTTTATTCTTTTTGTTGCAATGCAAATGGGAGTGTTTTCTTGATTACACTTTCAGATTTTTCATCATTCGTGTATAAGAATGCCAGAGATTTCTGTGCTTAATTTTGTATCCTGCAACTTTACCAAATTTATTGATTAGCTCTAGTAGTTTTCTGGTGGCATCTTTAGGATTCTCTATGTATAGTATCATGTCATCTGCAAACAGTGACATGTTTACTTCTTCCTTTCCGGTTTGCATTCCTTTTATTTCTTTTTCTTCTCTGATTGCTGGGGCTAAAACTTCCAAACCTATGTTAAATAAGAGTGGTGAGAGTGCGCAACCTTGTCTTCTTCCTGATTTTAGTGGAAATGGTTTCAGATTTTCACCATTGAGCATGATGTTGGCTGTGGGTTTGTCATATATGGCCTTTATTATGTTGAGTTTAGTTCCCTCTATGTCTACTTTCTGCAGGGTTTTTATCATAAATGGGTGTTGAATTTTGTCGAAAGCTTTCTCTGCATCTATTAAGATGATCATATGGTTTTTCTCCTTCAATTTGTTAATATGGTGTATCACGTTGATTGATTTGTGTATATTGAAGAATCCTTGCATTCCTGGAATAAACCCCACCTGATCATGGTGTATGATCCTTTTAATGGGCTGTTGGATTCTGTTTGCTAGTATTTTGTTGAGGATTTTTGAATTTGTGTTCGTCAGTGATACTGGCCTGTAGTTTTCTTTCTTTGTGACATCTTTGTCTGGTTTTGGTATCAGGGTGCTGGTGGCTTCCTAGAATGAGTTTGGGAGTGTTCCTCCCTCTGCTGTATTTTGGAGGAGTTTGAGAAGGATAGGTGTTAGCTCTTCTCTAAATGTTTGATAGCATTCGCCTCTGAAGCCATCTGATCCTGGGCTTTTGTTTGTTGGAAGATTTTTTTTTTTTGAGGTATGTGGGCCTCTCACTGTTGTGGCCTCTCCCATTGTGGAGCACAGACTCCGGACACGCAGACTCAGCGGCCATGGCTCACGGGCCCAGCAGCTCTGCGACATGTGGGATCTTCCCGGACCGGGGCACGAACCCATGTCCCCTGCATCAGCAGGCAGACTCTCAACCACTGCGCCACCAGGGAAGCCCTGTTGGAAGATTTTTAATCACAGTTTCAATTTCATTACTTGTGATTGGTCTGTTCATATTTTCTATTTCTTTCTGGTTCAGTCTTGGCAGGTTGTGCATTTCTAAGAAGTTGTCCATTTCTTCCAGGTTGTCCATTTTATTGGCATAGAGTTGTTTGTAGTAATCTCTCATGATCCTTTGTATATCTGCAGTGTCAGTTGTTACTTCTACTTTTTCATTTCTAATTCTATTGATTTGAGTCTTCTCCCTTTTTTCTTGATGAGTCTGGCTAATGGTTTATCAATTTTGTTTATCTTCTCAAAGAACCAGCTTTTAGTTTTATTGATCTTTGCTATCATTTCCTTCATTTCTTTTTTATTTATTTCTGATCTGATCTTTATGATTTCTTTCCTTCTGTTAACTTTGGGTTATTTTGTTCTTCTTTCTCTAATTGCTTTAGGTCGAAGGTTAGGTTGTTTATTTGAGATGTTTCCTGTTTCTTAAGGTAGGATTGTATTGGTATAAACTTCCCTCTTAGAAATGCTTTTGCTGCATCCCACAGATTTTGGGTCACCATGTCTCCATTGTCATTTGTTTCTAGGTATTTTTTGATTTCCTCTTTGATCTCTTCAATGATCACTTCGTTATTAAGTAGTGTATTGTTTAGCCTCCATGTGTTTGTATTTTTTACAGACCTTTTCCTGTAGTTGATATCTAGTCTCATAGCATTGTGGTCAGAAAAGATACTTGATACAATTTCAATTTTCTTAAATTTGCCAAGGCTTGATTTGTGACCCAAGATATAATCTATCCTGGAGAATGTTCCATGAGCACTTGAGAAAAATGTGTATTCTGTTTTTTTTGGATGGAATGTCCTATAAATATCAGTTAAGTCCATCTTGTTTAATGTATCATTTAAAGCTTGTGTTTCCTTATTTATTTTCATTTTGGATGATCTGTCGATTGGTGAAAGTGGGGTGTTAAAGTCCCCTACTATGATTGTGTTACTGTTGCTTTCCCCTTTTATGGCTGTCAGTATTTGCCTTATGTATTGATGTGCTCCTATGTTGGGTACATAAATATTTACAATTGTTATATCTTCTTCTTGGATCGATTCTTTGATCATTATGTAGTGTCCTTTTTTGTCTCTTGTAATAGTCTTTATTTTAAAGTCTATTTTGTCTGATATGAGAACTGCTACTCCAGCTTTCTTTTGTTTTCCATTTGCATGGAATATCTTTTTCCATCCCCTTACTTTCAGTCTGTATGTGTCTCTAGGTCTGGAGTGGGTCTGTTGTAGACATCATATATATGGGTCTTGTTTCTGTATCCATTCAGCCAGTGTATGTCTTTTGGTGGGAGCATTTAATCCATTTACATTTAAGGTAATTATCGATATATATGTTCCTATTCCCATTTTCTTAATTGTTTTGGGTTTCTTATTGTAGGTCTTTTCCTTCTCTTGTGTTTCTTGCCTAGAGAAGTTCCTTTAGCATTTGTGGTAAAGCTGGTTTGGTGGTGCTGAACTCTCTCAGCTTTTGCTTGTCTTTAAAGTTTTTAATTTCTCCATCAAATCTGAATGAGATCCTTGCTGGGTAGAGTAATCTTTGTTGTAGGTTTTTCCTTTCATCACTTTAAATATGTCCTGCCACTCCCTTCTGGCTTGCAGAGTTCCTGCTGAAAGATCAGCTGTTAACCATATGGGGATTCCCTTGTGTGTTATTTGTTGTTTTTCCCTTGCTGCTTTTAATATGTTTTCTTTGTATTTAATTTTTGATAGTTTGATTAATATGTGTCTTGGCATGTTTGTCCTTGGATTTAACCTGTATGGGACTCTCTGTGCTTCCTGGACTTGATTAACTATTTCTTTTCCCATATTAGGGACGTTTTCAACTATAATGTCTTCAAATATTTTGTCAGTCCCTTTCTTTTTCTCTTCTTCTGGGAACCCTATAATTTGAATGTTGGTGCATTTAGTGTTGTCCCAGAGGGTCTCTGAGGCTGTCCTCAGTTCTTTTCATTCCTTTTTCTTTATTCTGCTCTGCAGTAGTTAGTTCCACTATTTTATCTTCCAGGTCACTTATCCGTTCTTCTGCCACAGTTATTCTGCTATTGATCCCTTCTAGAGTATTTTTAATTTCATTTATTGTATTTTTCATCGTTGCTTGTTTCCTCTCTAGTTCTTCTAGGTCCTTGTTAAATGTTTCTTGCATTTTCTGTATTCTATTTCCAGGATTTTGGATCATCTTTACTATCATTATTCTGAATTCTTTTTCAGGTAGACTGCCTATTTCCTCTTCATTTGTTAGGGCTGGTGGGTTTTTATCTTGTTCCTTCATCTGCTGTGTGTTTTTCTGTCTCTGTTTGTTTGCTCTTTAGTTCTTCTAGGCCCTTGTTAAATGTTTCATGCATTTTCTCTATTCTATTTCCAAGATTTTGGATCATCTTTACTATCATTATTCTGAATTCTTTTTCAGGTAGACTGCCTATTTCCTTTTCATTTGTTAGGTCTGGTAGGGTTTTGCCTTGCTCCTTCATCTGCTGCGTGTTATTCTGTCTTCTCATTTTGCTTATCTTACAGTGTTTGGGGTCTCCTTTTTGCAGGCTGCAGGTTCGTAGTTCCCGTTGTTTTTGGTGTCTGGCCCCAGTGACTAAAGTTTTTTCAGTGGGTGTGTAGGCTTCCTGGTGGAGGGGACTAGTGCCTTTGTTCTGGTGGATGAGGCTGGATCTTGTCTTTCTGGTGGCCAGGTCCATGTGTGTTGGTGTGTTTTGGGGTGTCTGTGTCCATATTATGATTTTAGGTAGCCTTTCTGCTAATGGGTGGGGTTGTGTTCCTGTCTTGCTAGTTGTTTGGCATAGGGTGTCCAGCACTGTAGCTTGCTGGTCATTGAGTGAAGCTGGGTGTTGGTGTTGAGATGGAGATCTCTGGGAGATTTTTGCCATTTGATATTACGTGGAGCTGGGAGGTGTCTTGTGGACCAGTGTCCTGAAGTTGGGTCTCCCACCTCAGAGGCACAGCACTGACTCCTGGCTGCAGCACCAAGAGCCTTTCATCCACACGGTTCAGAATAAAAGGGAGAAAAAGTAGAAAGAAAGAAAGAGAGAGAGAGAGAGAGAGAGAGAGAGAGAGAGAGAGAGAGGGATGGAGGGAGGGAGGAAGGAAGGGAGGAAGGACGGGAGAGAAAGGAAAGAAAGAAAGAAAGAAAAAGGAAGGAAGGAAGGAAGGAGGTAAAATAAAATAAAGTAAGATAATATAAAATAAATTTATTAAAATTAGAAATAAAAAATAATTACTAAGAAAAAAATTTCTTTAAAAAGTAAAAAAAAAAAAAAAAAAAAACAGATGGACAGAACCCTAGGACAAATTGTGAAAGCAAAGCTTTACAGACAAAATCTCACACACAGGCATACACACATACTCACAAAAAGAGGAAAAGAGGAAAAAATAATACATCTTGCTCTCAAAGTCCACCTCCTCAATTTGGGGTGATTCGTTGTCTCTTCAGGTATTCCACAGATGCAGGGTACATCAAGGTGACTGTGGAAATGTAATCCGCTGCTCCTGAGGCTGCCGGGAGAAATTTCCCTTTCTCTTCTTTGTTCGCACAGCTCCTGAGGTTGAGCTTTGGATTTGGCCCCGCCTCTGTGTGTAGGTCACCTGAGGGCGTCTGTTCTTCGCTCAGACAGGACGGGGTTAAAGGAGCAGCTAATTCGGGGGCTGTGGCTCACTCAGACCGGGGGGAGGGGGGGGCACGGAGTGTGGGGCGAGCCTGCGGCGGCAGAGGTCGGCGGGACGTTGCACCAGCCTGAGGTGTGCCGTGCATTCTCCCGGGAACGTTGTCCCTGGATCACGGGATCCTGGCAGTGGCGGGCTGCACAGGCTCCCGGGAGTGGAGGTGTGGATAGTGACCTGTGTTCGCACCCAGGCTTCTTGGTGGCGGCAGCAGCAGCCTTAGCGTCTCATGCCCATCTCTGGGGTCCATGCTGATATCCACAGCTCGCGCCCGTCTCTGGAGCTCCTTTAAGCAGCGCTCTTAATCCCCTCTCCTCACGCACCAGGAAACAAAGAGGCAAGAAAAAGTCTCTTGCCTCTTCGGCAGCTCCAGACTTTTTCCCAGACTCCCTCCCGGCTAGCCGTGGTGCACTAACCCCTGTAGGCTGTGTTCACGCCGCCAACCCCAGTCCTCTCCCTGCGCTCCGACCAAAGCCTGAGCCTCAGCTCGCAGCCTCGCCCGCCCCGGCAGGTAGGTGCGCAGACAAGCCTCTCGGGCTGGTGAGTGCCGGTCGGCACCGATCCTCTGTGAGGGAATCTCTCCGCTTTGCCCGCCGCACCCCTGTTGCTGTGCTCTCTTCCGTGGCTCCGAAACTTCCCCCCTCCACCACCCACATTCTCTGCCCTCGAAGGGGCTTCCTAGTTTGTGGAAACTTTTCCTCCTTCACAGCTCCCTCCCAGTGGTGCAGGTCCCGTCCCTATCCTTTTGTCTCTGTTTATTCTTTTTTCTTTAGCCCTACCCAGGTACGTGGGGAGTTTCTAGCCTTTTAGGAGGTCTGAGGTCTTCTGCCAGCGTTCAGTGGGTGTTCTGTAGGAGTTGTTCCACGTGTAGATGTAGTGATGT
Organism: Tursiops truncatus; assembly: GCF_011762595.2. NCBI lineage: Eukaryota > Metazoa > Chordata > Mammalia > Artiodactyla > Delphinidae > Tursiops > Tursiops truncatus. The sequence continues at coordinate 21,925,664 of NC_047055.1, read as the reverse complement.
ATCTGTGGGGAGGTAGGTGATCTCCGCGTCTTACTCTTCCACCATCTTCCTCAACTCCCACAAAATCTATTCTTTCGAAAAATGAAAGAAGGTTGGTTTGTGTTTACCTACGGTTAACTGGTACGTCCTCACAGATAGAAAGTGCTATCACAACAATACAATCTAGACTTTAAAAATTAATTTTTAAAAAGGATAAAAGATTAAAATGCAAAAGGTAATTGAGGATACTCATTAACACTTTTATAAGAGTAGTAAGAATCAGCAGTACAATGCTAAGAGAAAATGAGATAGTCAACCCATATTGTGATACTGAGGAAGACCTTCATAAAGAAAAAATGGTATAAAAAATCATTATCCATGAAATTGAAGACGTATTGGTTGAAAAAGTACTGGATAAATAATACCATTTATAATTCATATAAGAAAAGTGGATCTAAATTTGGATTATTTTCCCATTTGACAGATATAACTGACCTTTAGATTAAATTTTCTGGTGTCAGTTTCTCATTAATATTAAATGTTCCAAGCCAACTCTCAAGTAGATTTTACTCAACTTGTGATTTGGGATGTTATGTGATCTTGATTATATACCAGTTCTTATTTAACCTTCAAATGAAATGTATATTCAAGCAAATGTCATTACTAAATTCCAATTTAAAATTGTTTTGATTTAAATTAGCTTTAGTTTAACAGAACTCTGAAAACAGGTTTTAAAAAAACCTCAATCATTTACTGGTATTAAATTTCATTACTCTTATTTTTTATCAGTCGATTATTAAATCCATGTGGTCTTTATATCCATAAAAATATTTCACATAGTAGTGAATACAGTTATTTAGCTTGAATATAATTTCTGCAATGTGTTTGTTTTAAATCTGTCAGTTGAGTCATTTAGTTGCTTAAGTAAACCATTAGTATATAAAGTACTGTGCCAGTCACTTCTCTTGAATGTAATCCTCTCAAAATTGAGGCTGTTTCTGATGGACAGAGATGCAATTAAAATGAAGAAGCCCTTGTAAGCCATGAAGTACAGAGAAACAACATTAGTTGTGTGAGTTCAACATCCAACTCTACCGACTCTACTAGTATAAGACTTCAATATTGGGGAAGCTTGTTTTACATGAAAGAATTATGTCATTTAGTGATATGACATGGTTGCCAAAAATGCTAGTGTCCTCTTGGTCCTCCTTCAGTAGGCTACGGTATCCAGAGCAACTGACAAAATATTTTATGCATTATTTCTGTCTCCTATTAATCTATCAATCAGTGTACACCTATAGATATATGTGTCTATACAAATATAGAGATACATAGAGCGTTTGTATCTATTATATATTTGTATATATATATTTGTGTTATATATTATACAATATATATGTGTATATATAATATATATATGTAAAATATGTGTGGAGTACACAACTTAATATAATTTTGACTCAATTCACATGTACTAGCTTTAAATCTTGGTTCTAATTCTGACCTGTTATGTGACCTTGAGCAAATTGATTAACCTTTCTAAACCTGAAATTTGTCATCTGTGAAAATGGATCCGATGATATTTCTTACTTCACAAAATTATTAGTAATAATCAGCAAAATCCTAGAGCTCACTTAACACAGTATCAATATTTTATGCTAGCTATTTTATATACATAGACACACAAAATAATCCAAAAAAATACGAAAATGTCCACAATAAAAAGCCCAAATCTATTTGAAAATCCAAAACTATTTTAGAAATCAATATCATCAATTTTATGTCATAGCAACTGAAGAACTCCAATAAAATAGGCATTAAATTTCTGTCAACATCCACTGTGAAATCAAGCATAGATTAGGGAAAACTTGCAATATGATATACCCTTGGACTATGAACAATTAGCTAAATACCAAAATTTTTTAAAATTAAAGCTATCTTATTTCACAGACTGAAATTGGTAATCCCTCTCAAGTTAACATCACTGTTTCTAGTGACTCAAAGCGAAACACAACCATTTGTGTCTTTTTACTGCCCGTTTTAGCTGTGGGCTAAAAACAAACAACAAGCAGACAACTATGATTCTAATTCAGCAGAAACAATAAACAACAGTTTAGTATGCAGTTCCCTCCACTAGAACACATTTCAACTGCACCTTTCCTTCTTGGTTTGGTTAACACTACTCATCCTTTTGGACTTGGCCTAAGTGTCATATCTGTAGGGAAGCCTTCTGTATGGTTCCTAAAACTAAATTAGTTCCACAGAAGTTATACTAGAGTCTAGCTCATGGTAAGAACTCAAGAAATATTTACTAGTTACTCATGTTCCAGATAGTTAGTTTTGAAAATAGTGTTCAGATGAACCCAACGTTCTCTCAAAGTTGCTGTCAAAGATTGAGGGAGAGACATAATGGGTAGGGCTCTCAGGTTTAACTAAACTGATTCAGGTTATATCACATTCATATGCTGCAATTTAATGCAGTATTTCATTTGGTAAAGTGGTCCATTGTTTGAATAGTTTGAAAACCATTACCAAGAAAACCATTTACTTCTCTAAGGAACTCAACAGTTACTTTTGCTTCAGAGGATGTTCCAGGTATTGGGGATAAAACTGCTAATAGGACAAAAAAAGCCCCAGTCTTCAGGGAGTTTACATTATTGAGGAGATAACTCAAATTATATATCATGTTTTTTCATTACTGTAATATTAAGTTAGTAGCACTCTAAGAATTTTAGCTTGAAGAAATATTAGACTTAATTCCAAATGCTTTATTTTACATATGAAGAAATGGATGTCAAGAGAGGGAAGAAAGACTCATTTAAGATCACAGTTACTGTAATGTGGAGTTAGAATTAAAACCTAGGCCAGATTTTCAGTCCAATGTACTTGAATACTCTGCCTCTAATCAGTACATCTCTAAGGTATCATTGTATTATATATTATCAAGAATTTGGAGGATTCTGAAAGGAAATTGGTAAATCATCAGAGATTGAAATCCCCTAAATATTAAGGACCATGTAAGATCCCACACCAATACTAGTGGCAGGAACAAAAATAGCACATAATTTCTTGCTATAATTTATAATTACTAAAAATCTTAGGTGCTCAGTATGATGGCATTTAAAGCTGAGCCAAAATGGGCTTTTATGACTCACTACCCAAGATTTTCTTGGAGGAGAAAAAGTGATTTTTTATTATAAACATATAGACAAGAATATGGATACATTTAGAATTATTTCTGTCAATAATGAACACTGAAATATTTTGGTTGGATTGATTTTATTGATTTATTTTTCTAGTAACACCACAGCATTTGGTTTTCAACTGGATTTGACAATGAATTACAGGGAAGGTTGTCAGATTTTAGCTAAAAGTTTCCATAAACTCCTTTAATCTGCAAGTGAATCCACCTGCCTAATAAAGGTTAAATTAAAATAAAGGTTAAATTAAAATACATACATACATACATAAACAGAGAGACACAGAAAGATACAGAGATACAGAGAGATACAGAGATAGACATAGATGTTTTCTCCAGTTCTACTAAGATATAATTGACATATAAATTGTGTAAGCTTAAGGGGTACAACATAATGCCTGGATATACATATATATTTCAAAATGATTACTATGATAAGTTAATATTCATCACTTCACATAGTTACAAATTTTTTTCTTGTGATGAGAACTTTAAGATCTACTCTCTTAGAACTTTCAAATATAAAATGCAGTATTGTTATAGTCATTGTGCTGTATATTACATTCCCAGAAATTATTTATCTTATAACTAGAAGCTTGTACCTTTTGATGACCCTCACCCACTTCCCAGCCCTCTCCCATCTCTGGCAATGACCAATCTGCTCAGTATCTGTGAGGTATTTTTTTTTTTAAGATTCAACATGTAAAGTTAAATCATACAGTATTTGTCTTTCTCTGTTTGACTTATTTCATTTAGCATAATGCCCTTGAGGTCCACTCAGGTTGTCACAAAAGGCAATATTTCCTTCATTTTTATGTCTGAATAGTATTCTCTCTCTCTCTCTCTCTATCTATCTATATATATATACATACATACATACACACAAATACATACATACATACATACATATATCACATTTTCTTTATCCATTAATCCATCTATGGACACTTATGTTGTATTCATGCCTTGGCTATTGTAAAAAATGTTGCAATAAACATGGGGGTGCAGATACATCTTCAACAGAGTGATTTCATTTCCTTCAGATATATACCAAAAGTGGAGTTGCTGGATCATATGGTAGTCCTATTTTTAATTTTTTCAGGAACCTCCATACTGTTTTCAAAGTGTACCATTTCTCCATTCAGCCAACCATGTCAAGTGTTCCCTTTTTGCCATACCTGCACCAACACTTGTTATCTCCTGTCTTTGCAATAAAAGCCACCCTAACCAATGTGAGGTGATATCTCATTGTGGTTTTGACTTGCATTAACCTGATTATTAGCAATATTGAGCACCTTTTCATGTACCTGTTGGCCATTTGTATTTCTTCTTTGGAAAAATGTCTATTTAGATCCTCTGCCCATTCTTATAAATTGAATCATTTGTTTTTTTGTGCTATTGAGTTTTATGAGTTTCTTATACATTTTGGATATTAATACCTCATAAGATATCCAGTTTTCAAATACTTCCTATTATTCCATAGGTTGTCTTTTCATTTTGATAATTTTGATTGCTGTGCAAAAGCTTTTATTTACTTCCAATTGTTTATTTTTTTATTTTATTGCTTGTGTGTTAGATGTCATCTCTAAAAAAAAATCATTGCCAAGAGCTACATCAAGGAGATTTTTTCCTATGTTTTCTTCTATGAGATTTATGGCTTCAGGTCTTACAGTTAAGTCTTTAATCCATTTTGAATTAATTTTTATGAGTGGTGTAAGATAGGGGTCTGCTTGCATTCTTTTACATGTGAATATCCAATTTTCTCCATACCATTTGTTGAAGAGACTATCTCTTCTCCATTGAGTATTCTTGGTTCCATGTCAAATATTAGTTTACCATATACACATGAGTTTATTTCTGAGCTCTAAATTCTGTTCCACTGTTGATGTGTCTTATGTCATACCATACTGTTTTATTTACTGTAGCTTTGTAATATAGTTTGGAACCACAAAGTGTGCTGACTTCAGGTTTGTTCTTTCTCACTATTGCTTTGGCTAATTGGGGTCTTTGTGTTTTCATACAAATGTTAGGATTGTGTTTTCTATTTCTGTAAAAAATTACATTGGAATTTTCATAGGAATTGCTATGAATCTATAGATGGCTTTGGGTAGTATGGACATTTTAACAATATTACTTCTTCTAATCCATGAGTATGGAATATCTTTCAATTATTTGTTTCCTTTTCAATTACTGTCATCAACATCTTATAGTTTTCAGTGTAGAGTTCTTTCAACTCCTTGGTTAAATATATTGCTAAGTATTTTATTATTTTTGTGCTATTGTAGATGGAATTGTTTTCTTTCTTTTTCAGATCATCCATTATTAGTTTATAGAAACACTACTGAATTTTGTATGTTGATTTTGTATTATAAACCTTTACTGAATTTATTTATTTGTTCTAATAGTTTTTGGTAGAGTTTTTAAGATCTTTTATATATATAATCATGTCATCTGCAAATAGAGACAATTTTAATTTTCCTTTCTGATTCGGATGTCTTTTATTTCTGTTCATACCTGATTGCTCTGGCTAGAACTTTCAGTACTGTGTTGAATAGGAATAGTGTCTTGTTACTAATCTTAAAGGAAAAGCTTTCAACCTCTCACCATTGAGTATAATGTTAGCTGTGGACTTGTCATATATGGCCTTCATTATGTTGAGGAACATTTCTTCTATACCCAATTTGTTATGATATTTTTATCTTAAATGGATGTTGAATTTTGTCAAATTCTTTTTCTGCATGTATTGAAATGATCATATAACTTTTTGTTTCATTCTATTAATGTGATACATCACATTTTTTGATTTTCATATGTTGAAGCATCCTTGCGTTCCAGGGATGAATCCCACTTGATTGTGGTGTATGATCCTTTTAATGCACTGCTGAATTTGGTTTGCTAGTATTTTGCTGAGAATATTTGCTTCTATTTTCATCAGGGATGTTGACCTGCAGATTCTTTTCTTATAGGGCTCCTATCTGGCTTTGGTATCAGGGTAATGCTGGCCTCATAAAATGAGTTTAGTAGTGTTCCTCCTCTTCAAGTTTTAGGAAGAGTTTGAGAAAGATTGGCATTAATTATTCTTTAATTGTTTGGTAAAATTCACCAGTGAGACCACCTGTCCCTGGGCTTTCATTTGTTGGGGAGGTTTTTGATGACCAATTCAATTTCCTTACGTTTTTGGGGGGGTCTCTTCAGACTTTTTTTCTTCATGATTCAGTCTTGGTAGGTTGTATATTTCTAGATATTTTCCATTTCTTCTAGGTGGTCCAGTTTGTTGGTGTATAATTGCTCATAGTAGTTTCTTATGATCCTTTGTGTTTCTGTGGCATCAGTTTTAATGTATCCTTTTTCATTTATAATTTTATATATTTGGGTTTTTTCTCTATTTTTCATGGCTAGTCTAGCTAAAGATTTGTCAATTTTGTTTATTTTTTCAAAGAACCAACTCAGTTTCATTGATCTTTTCTATTGTTCTTTTGATCGCTATTACATTTATTTCCGCTTTAATTGTTATTATTTTTTTCTTGTGCTAAATCTGGACTTATTTTGTTCTTCTGTTTCTACTTCCTTGGGGTACATAAGTAAGGTTTTCTGTTTGAGATCTTTCTTTTTTCTTGACGTATGTTTTTATAGGTATAAACTTCCCTCTTAGAACTGCTTTTTCTGCACCCCATTTGTTTTTGGCATTTTGTGTTTCAATTTACATTGTCTCAAAATGTTTTAAATTTTGTTTAAATTTCTTCTTTGATCCATTTGTTGTTTAGGAGTGTTATTTAATTTCCATGTATTTATGAATTTTCTAGTTTTCCACTTGTTACTGGTATCTAGTTTCAAGCCACTGTGCTCAGGAAAGATAACTTGCTATGATTTCAGTCTTTCTAATTTGGTAAGATTTGTTTTGTGGACTACATATGCTCTATCTTAGAAGATGTTCCATGTGCACTTGAGAAGAATGTGTGTTTTGCTATTGTTGGACTGTTCTGTATATGTTTGTTAGGTCCATTTGACCTACGGTGTTATTCAAATCTGCTTTTTTCCTTATTGATTCTCTGTCTGGATGATCAATCCATTGTTCAGAGTAGAGGTTTCAAAGTCTCCAACTCTTATATTATTGTTGCTTACTTCTAGTTCATTGATTCTTCTGCTTGGCTGAGTCTGTTCTTGATGCTCTCTATTGAATTCTTCAGACATTATATTCTACAACTCTTAGATTTTTCTTTTTTTATGGTTTCTATTTATTTGTTTATCTCATTTTCTTCATGCATTGCTTTCCTAATATCATTTAGTTATCTGTCTTTGTGTTCTTATAGTTAACTTCTTTAAGAGGATTATTCTTAATTCTTTTTCAGTTCATAGATCTCCATTTCTTTGGGGTCAGTTATTGGCGTTTTATTAGTATCCTTTGGTAGTATCTTGTTTACCTGATTCTTTTTAATCCTTGACTCCTTGCATTCATATTTGGGCATTTGAGTAAGCAGTCTCCTCTTCCAACCTTTACAGTTTTGCTAAAGCAGAGACAGCCCTTCATGAGTCAGCTTAGTTTGGGGTTCTGAACAGGTCAGGTGATAGAGTTCTTGGGCAGGTGGGGCTTGGTAATAGTGTTTCTATTAGGACAAGGCCACTGCCTGAGCTATAAAGTTGGGCTTGGGGAGAGGGTAATGCTGCTGGCTGGAAAAAGTTGGATGGGACTTCCAGCTTGGTTCCCTGCCCAATTGTGGCTATAGGGTGTGCTCTGTGGTTGCCTGGATTTTTGGAGAGGCCTGCTTGTTGGGTGGGACTGGAGGCTATACTCAGTAGTTAGGCAGAGCTGCGAATTTCCTTCCCTTCCTGAATGGGGCTCTAGAATTTACTCTGTGCCTATTAGGGCTTGATGTCTAGAGACACAAATCTAGCAGAGCTACTCACCAAGCTCCCTGGTCAGATGGAACTGCTGGCTTGGCTCCACAGGTGTGTAGAGCTGTTAGTTAGGCTCTGTACTTGGGTGCCACTGCAAGGAGGAACTCAGTCTGCAAGATTCAAGTGCTCATTGCTATAAGCCCTTCCCCCTTTATCCATCTTATCCTGATCTCCAGTGGTCAAACCACATGGATTCTCCCCATAATCCCTATGAGGTGAGACATGAATGGGCCTCCCAGGAAGCAACTCCAATAATGGTGGAGCTGGATGGCCACCTTTGTCTTTCTTTTTCCCACCAGAGGAACCATAAGCCCATGTGGGCGCTCCCAATATTTCACTGTGGCTATCTGGGAGAGAGGCGATGTGGTCAGAGTGTAGCCATTCTTTATACCGTTCTAATGCATTTCTTCTTGGTCTCTGTGGTCTGGGGCAGTGTTGGGAGGGCAGGTTCAGCCTCAACCCTGGGTTCTGGGATTTTCACAATGGTGTCTTCTCTATAGATAGTTGCTAGTTGGTTTTGGTGTGAGGGGGACTGAAGCCAGAAACAACCTATATCACCGTCTTGATCCAGATAGATATTTTTTTTTACCACTACTTACTTGGCTGTACTGTGGCATGCTATAGTCTGAATCAAATAAAATGAAAAGGTAGAAAATTGTTAATAAATCAAAGTTCTTGGGCGAGAATTTTATCTTAATTACAATGGACAATCTTTAGCAATGAATTATCTAGGACAAATCAAAGCAGCTTCCACATAAAAAACAGTAAATAAAAATGATATTTGTGTAATATCCAACTTGTTGCATTAACATCTTCAAGTCTATTTGATGGAATGTTTTCCCAACATGCAAATGTATTCATCAAATAGTATTTCACCTTAATTAATGAACTGAATATGCTCTCCAGATATGTAAGCAAATGTAATAGTCAGAATCAAGAACCCTGAAGACAAACTGCCATAGTTTAAACTTGGTTATGCCACTTACTATGTGTGTGATTTCAAGAAAGTTACTCTATGTCTCCTTGCCTCACTTTCCTCAACTCTAAAGTGAAGTTGGTAAAGCAGTATCTACCTCAAAGTATTACTGAGATAATTACATTAGTTTATATATAGGGCACTAATGAAAGTGAAATATACTAAGAATTAGCATTATCTCTTACTCTTATTTAAGCACATGAAGTGATTTTTTTAAATAAGAAAGATACTAAACATTTGTTTTCTAGTTCCATCAGAAATTGAAAAAAATAGTAAGTGTTAAAATAAGGTTAAAAAAAGTGACTGTGGTTTCAGTTGGTACATAAGAATGAATTTCTTTCCATTAATGTAACAAAACTTTAGGAAGTAGGAGGCCTCTCTTACTGATGAAGAAGACAACACATTGCAACCTATTGTGAACGGTTTAGATCTGTGCTATCCAGTATAGTAGCTACTAACCACATGTGGCTATTGAACACTTGAAATGTGGCTAGTCAAAACTGAGATATGCTATAAGGGTAAAAGGAAGTTAAAATAGCTTATTAATATTTTATGTAGATTATATGGTAAAGTAATATTTTGGATGTACTGGATTAAACAAAATATATTAATAAAATTAATCACAACTGTTTCTTTTTTACTTTTGTACTGTGGCTACTATAAAATTTTAAAATACACATGCTCTTGCATTGTATTTCTGTTGGACAGCAGTGGCTCTAGACCCTTGCTACTCCAAGTGTGGTCTGTGGACCAGTCACACCACCCAGGAGACTGTTAGAAATTTAGAATCTCCAGGTTTTGTCCCAGGCCACTAAAGCACTTCCTGAAATTTAACAAGATCTCCAGGTAATTCCTAAGCACATTACATTTTGAGAAATGCTGCATTCATTGGCCTAATGACACATATCAGATATAATGACATTTTAGGTTTTAGTCCTATAAGCCTACATGATGAATTAATGACCAGTGTTTATATTTTATAGAATGATCTAACTAGAAATCAGGTAATCTGAATTTTGTTTTTTTCATGTTTTCTCTTTGGTTCTAATTTGTGATTTTTTGCATAGTTGAGGGCAGAAGCTGGGTGGGTGGGTGTTCAACAGCAGTTTGCCACTGTTTACCTAAGAGGACATTTTTAGTGAGCCAGTGGGACTGGAGTGGTTTGGGATGGGGGATCTTTCAATAAATCTGGCCCTCTGGCACTAAACCAAGAGCGTAAATTATTACAGTCATGTATTGTTACGAGAGAAAGTGGCTAAGGCCATTCAAGTTCCTATAGACAGCCAATTACACTTAAATAATCTAATATATTTTTGCATGTAAAATGAGAGTCAAACATCTGATTACAGATTCCTCCATAGTAAGGGCAGTAACAGCCTATGTTGATTTGAAATAATCAAGAAAAAGATGCCTAATGAGATAAGAATTTTACTTCATAATTGAAAGTTCAAGGAATATAATCAGTAAAATCAGGGATTCAACAATATAAATACAAAATAGAGAATGAAAGCCTGGATATACTTCTAGCATCAACACTTTAGGTATGTAGGGATTTATTGTTATTAAAATGAGTGTTAAATTAGGAAATGTGAAGGCTGAATGGAAAATAGAAGAATATTTTTATAAGTTATATATTTGACAATCTTAGGAATATATTACCCAATTAAATCTGCCTAGGAAGACAGCAAGTTTGGCTGGAGATACGAGGTATTTCAATAACATACTGGAGGCAATTAATAGTGTCAAATTTAGCAAAGAGAACAGATACTGATAAAAAATATATTTCTGTAATACTATCCAAACTCTATGATGTAATTAGCAGCTGCCAACTTCCATTTGGTCTGGCATGGTATCCTGGTTCTCAAAACTAAACTTTATTATGGAATTAATTTTGATAAAAATACCCCTTAAGGCCATGAATACTGTATGATTAATGTACCATATGATTGTATGAACTGTATCATTGCCAGAGTAAATGTATCATGTAATTGCATGAATAAATGTAAAATTATACTATTAAATATGAGTCTCTTTCCATTGTAACTAATCTTTATGTGGATAAAAATGAGTCAGCACATACCACTTCCCTTCAGTTGGGGTCATCCCATGCTGAAAATCAATGCTGCTTTCTCATATTTCTAATTAATTCAGTTCCCTCATTTACCTCATTGCATGGCTAGGATGCCAGATTTAGCAAATAAAAAAATACAGTACACCCAGTTAAATTTGAATTTCAGATAAACAATGAATAATATTTTAGCATTAGTATGTTGTGTGCAATGGTATTTGTTGTTTATCTGAAATTCAAATTTAACTGGGTGTCCTATATTTTATCTAGCAATCTTACCACTGTCCCATTATTTTCGGGACATTATCACATACTTGCCCTCACCAAATCATCCTTTCCTACACTTTTCTCATCATAGCCAAAATGTGAAACACTGGATTTACCTATTGGTTAACAATGAAAACTTTTCTGAAACAAGCACATGAAGTAAAGATGCTAACAGAGACTTGTCCTCACTAACAACATGGAAATTCTTATCTACACATTTCTTTTCAAAATATGGCATTTTGGGTAGAGGTGGTAAGAGTAGAGCATATAAGTCTTCAACAAACTAGAGATCCACCTTTTAAATTAAAGGCTGGGGTCATTTTATTAACTCAATCTCAGCCTCTCTTTTTTTTTCCTTTTTTTAAACTTGTGTTTTTTTATTTAGTCTCTATGACATAATATTATCCTAAGAATTTTACCACTAGGTCTTGAGCACTGTTTTATTTTTTTTCACTTGTTTCTTTTATAGCCAAGCTTTTTAATTTTTTTTAATCTTCTCTCTTCCTGTGCCTTATCAAGTCATTCTCACTAGAGCCTGTGCAGGTACAGGCACCTGCATGAGTGCACGCACATGCGTGCGCGCACGCACACACACACACACACACACACACAAACACTCAATGTCTCTCACCCAGTTACTTTTAGTTTTTGCTCTCTAAAGAGGACTATTGTCAGCGGACAGTTCTTTCATAGTTTCCCTTTGACTAAAGGACTATTTTTTGTTGCAAAATAAAAGAATAGATTTTAGAATGTTTTCTTTGCCATGGACTGACATATTAAAGGTTTCTGTTATCTATCAAGGGACTTGTTAAAAATAAGGGGTGGGGGAGATGCTATCATTTTGCTTCTTACATTGAATTTTTTCTATCAAAGAGCCCTGTGGTTTTTTAAGAATCGGTGTCACTTCCTTTGTCTCTTCCTATTTCTCACACTGCTGTGCTTTTTCTGCCAGAGCCCTTTAATGTCCTTAGAAATAACTAATTTGAGGCTGGCAAAGAAACTGACATACAAAAAAAAGTCACTAGTGTTTTCTAAAGATTAAGTTGAGCTCTTACTATTTGCCATTAAAATGGGTTCTCTATGTTCTGGCTCTAGAGATTTCTTTAGAAAAAATCAGAATGATTGAAGTGATACACAAATACGGTCAGGGTTGAAAATTAGTGTGGGCGAGAGGTACCAAAATAAAAATTGTACCCAAACTATATGTAGGAAGATGTCTAAGACAACATTCTTCATTACAAAATTCAAAATTCTTCAAGTGCGCCAAACATTTTGTTCATATTCTTCATTAGCCTTGAAGTACTGTATACTAACAAATCATTATCCCAGACGTGCCCCACACTATTACCTATTGAAGGCTTTAGTAAATCTCTCAGTCTTGGACGTTTAGACATCATCCTGGATGACTTCAGTATTCATGTGTTTGTAGTGGTTCAGAACAGGCCTCCAAAGATGTACTATTTGGCATGTGAATTATTTTGAGCTAAAGGCAGTCAAGACAGTGCAGGCTCAAGAGAAACTACTGCCCCTCTCTTATCTACCTAGAATAATTTAAATAGGGGATTTTTCCTAGAAGAGAGTTATTACCAGAGATAAATTTTATCTAAATGGCCCAATCTGTATGGCACGGCAAACATCTAATTACCCAACATCTGCTCTCTTTTTTTTTTATTGTCCTGAGAATGATCCTCCCATCCTTGAGACCCCCAGACCCCTCATTCCTTACCTCAGGATGGTATACATATATAATTTTACCTTTCTGTCTCTGAACTTCTCTTGTATGTGGAGTCTCTGACCCTCTCATGTATGTGGGGTTCCCATATGTATGAAATTAAATTTGATTTTCTCCTGTTAATCTGTCTCATATCAATTTAATTCCTAGACCAGCCAGAAGGCCCTAGAAGGGTAGAGGAACGTTTCCTTCTACCTCAACATGTTTGTCCATGTTGCCTTTGGGTTGCTTAATGTTCTTTTCAATGATTTTTCTTTTTGCAATCACAGTTTTATCCAGTAAACAGAACAGAAATCAAATGACAGGTGTTTCATAGGTATTTCCATCTGTCAATGTCCAAATTGTAAGTTCTCTCTACCAGACATCCATCCTTTCTTGTACCATTATTTCTATAAATCTTTGAACTTTATTTCTCTTCACCAAAAGCTTCTTTGTACATTCTCCCAATGTGCCATCTAATATTTTTGCTGTATAATGAGCAATTACAGGTGAAATGTGAGCTGGTGACACTGCCTTAAAGGAGACAGCATACATTCATTCCTATGAAGTCGCAAGTTCATTTCTTATTTTTGAAAGGACTTATGCTAGTTTTACTCGCATGCACTGGTTCCAAATAAGTTTGGAAAAACAGGTTATGACAAGATACTTATGTCAACATCAGATAATTTCTTATTTACTCCTTGTACTCATTCAGCTAATGATCTTATGGAAGACATTTTGTTACTTGCTGATTTTATCAACCTTTCATAAAATAGCCGTTCATGCAATTAGAGTCACAGTCTTCTAAGAGAGATCACCTGAAGGAAGAAGGTTGACTGAGAAAACACTTAATCCAAACATTAAAAAGAAAAAAGATTGGCATCTCTTTGCTAATACTCTATGGTCTTGGGAAATAATCACTTAGAATAAAATTAATTCCCCAGTACCTACTTCTGCAGTCGAACACAAACATAAAGACTATTGTGATAATTTTGACTGGAGAGCTTAAATGAAAGTCGATTTAAGGAAATAAAGTTAGTGAAACAACTTATCCAGTTTCATTGATGTAATCACATTTTCTTGCCTGTTGACTCTTCAAGCAGTTCTTGGGATATTAATAGGACACAAGTTCAGTCATGGAATTCCACAGCTGGTGGAGTTGTGGCACCCTGTGTTCTTGAATTCATGACACTTCTTCCAAAATGTGCAGTATATTGCACAGTTCACTGTCAAGTTTATATGTGTTCCATGAGTCAGGGAAAGTATTCATGAACTCTTTAGACAGCTAAGGAAAATATATTCACAATATATTTTCTAAATTATTTTTCTTTATAAAGGTGATTTTGGTAAAATTTAAGGCAATCTTTAAGATATCTATCTGAAAAGACTTTTATTGTCACATATATAGGATCAGGAAATACAGTCTAAAAAATGGTTCATTCTTACTGAATCAGAAACTTTTCTTATATTTCACTCTATTTTATCATGTATATAAAGCACCCTAATTGGGTATTATATTTCCCAAGTTTTAGGATAGCAGTGCTTAATACAATGATTGGTACGTAGTAGAAAAATATTAAGGTAAATAATGATAATAATACACTAATTCATTCATTTACCAAGTACCTGCTATGTATTAGACAAAAATAGACAAGATTCCTGCCATTATGAAACTTAGAGTAGCAGAAAAGAGATGAAGTATAATGATTTAAATTCAACTGTGGTGGGCTTCGCTGGTGGCGCAGTGGTTGAGAGTCCGCCTGCCGATGCAGGGGACACGGGTTTGTGCCCCGGTCCGGGAAGATCCCACATGCCGCGGAGCAGCTGGGCCCGTGAGCCATGGCCACTGAGCCTACGCGTCCGGAGCCTGTGCTCTGCAACGGGAGAGGCCGCAACAGTGAGAGGCCCGCGTACCGCAAAAAAAAAAAAAAAAAAAAACCATATCAAAACAAAAAATTCAACTGTGGTAAGAGTAATAGTCATCACAGTAAAAATACCAATGATATAGAGGTTGAAGTATTACAGGATGTATATGCTTTCTGGCTTTAAAGTCTATAAAGCTGTTGAGATGGGCAGTTTCATGTGTATGGAGCTGCATTTCTAAGCAAGCTTGCTTTTCACTTGAATTAGGACGGTTGGAGAATTCAGCAGTGAACATGGGAAGGAGTGGGAAGTAAGAAAGATTTTAATTTTTTAAACCTTTGTGCTCATTTCTACCCCTTTCTAGCAAGAATTCAGGATAAATAGGTCACAATTAATTGCAAAATACCTATAGAACATAAATATATGTGTAAAATAATATATATGTGCACATTTTAAAATGTGATGCATATATCATGTTTGAGACAGTAATAACAAAAACCATGGCATTACTGGCAGGAAGTGAATAAAATATGTTTACATACATGTGTAAACAAAGGGGTTCATTTTATTTTATTTTTTATTGAACTATAGTTGATCTACAATGTTGTGTCAATTTCCACTCTACAGCAAAATGACTCAGTTATACACATACACATATATATTCTTTTTCATATTCTTTTCCATTATGGTTTATCTCAGGTTATTGAATATAGTTCCCTGTGCTATACAGTAGGACATTGGCTTTTATCCATTCTATATATGATAGCTTATATCTACTAACCCCAACCCTCTCCCCCTTGGCAACCACAAGTCTGTTCTCTGTGTCCCTGAGTCTGTTTCTGTTTCATAGATAGGTTCATTTGTGTCATATTTTAGATTCTACATATAAGTGATATCATATGGTATTTGTTTCTTTCTGACTTCACTTAGTATGATCATCTCTAGTTGCATCCATGATGCTGCAAATGGCATTATTTTGTTCTTTTTTATGGCTGAGTAGTATTCCATTGTATATATGTACCACATCTTCTTTATCCATTCATCCGTTGATGGACATTTAGGTTGCTTCCATGTCTTGGCTATTGTGAATAGTGCTGCTATGAACATATGGATGCATGTATCTTTTCCAATTATAGTTTTTTCTGTATATATGCTCAGGACTGAGATTGCTGGATCATATTGTAATTCTAGTTTTAGTTTTCTGAGAAACCTCCATACTGTTTTCCATAGTGGCTGCACCAACTTACACATTCCCACCAACAGTGTAGGAGGGTTCCAAAGGGTTCATTTTATAAATTGTATAAAGTTACATATGTTAACAGAAGTTTGACTATGGTTTACTAAGTGATTCCAGCGAGTTTTCTCATGTTCCTAAGTACAAAAATCAGCATAACAACCAATGTTATATCGCTGACATGTTTTCTTGATTGAATACTTGCAAGCTCGTCGACCACTGTGACACTCCTTTTCTCCTTATTCCTTTCCCTTTCATCTCTCATTAGCTAAATTGTGGAATCACCAGTTAATTAGTTTCTGGGTTCTTGGTCTACTTATCACTAAGATTTAGCAGTTTCTACTATTTCTGCTATAATGGCCAGTTTGATAACCCTAATGATGCGACTTTTTTTTATATCCAATGTTAGTAGACATGTTTCTTAGTGTGGAGAAAATAACATTTCTGGAAAATGGAACTGGGACTTGTTTTCTTACCGTACAAAATGCTAAAAGTATCCTTCTGAGTCCCTTGAAATTTGATTCCATCACAAATGGACCTTGATTTATACTACATTTTTGTTCCAGTACAAATTTTATAAAATATATTCTATTTGAGATGTTCTAAAAGATTGAGATGTTCTTTAAAGAATTTTATTGAATAATTTTCTAGAGTAAAGATTCTACTTCAAGATCCGAGAGAATGGTATGTTCCCTTTAGCCTTCTTTTTGCAAAGCTTCTATCTGGAGTACTTTTTTCAAATTCTTTCTCCTGGTCTCTTCTAAGATCAGCTCAGGTGGAAGTTTTCTATCCTGACTTACTTCTCCTCAACCCAATATCCCATGAATATGTGCTTACATCCATGTAATACTTTTCACACTGTGTTATGATTAAAAGTATTCTTTCTCCAAAAATTAAAACGACTTGGTGTTTTCTGATTACAAAGATAATATATGCTACTGTAGAGAAATTCGAGGAATTTAAAAGGGGAGGGCAATTTTGTTTGACACTTTTCTAGGAATCTATCAATAATTATCTACACATATGTACACATTCAGACCCATATCAACAATATTTTATATAAATTAGATCATGCTATCAATTTTTTCTAGCTTGAAATTTTCCTCAGCAATGTGATGTGGAAACCTTTACATATCAATGCATAAAAGAAGAATATATTCTAATTGCTACATAATATTCTGCTTATGGATATATGTTTGAGTATCTAATCAATTCCACAAATGATAAACATTTTGATGTCTACAGGTTAAAAATCCTAGGTTTACATTGCCTTTCACTTCCATACTCTCCTTCAGATTCCACTGCCACCACCTATTCTAGTTCAGACAGACCTTCATTATTTCTTATCTGGACCACATGTTAGTCTTCTAGCCTCCTAATTCAATCAATCTCTGCCCATTCCATTTTGTTCTATACACTTCCCTGAAAGCAGTGCTGATTCTTTTATTATTTTCTTGCTCATTAACTCTCCATGGCCCTTTGTTACCTAATAAATTAGCAGTAGGTGCCTTAATCTGCAGTCAATATGGACAAAAATTACCTCTCCAACCATATGTTCAGTTGTTCTTATTTGTTCTAATATTAAAAATCTATGGGTTAAGTCCAGCTGGAAGATGTGTTTTGTTTGGCTTATACAATGTTTCAAAACTTTGTGAATTTGAATGCTTTCTTAGTGTGGCATGCCCTTTCCTTTGTTTCAGGGTAGATGCAACCATTTCCTATTATCTTTCCCTTTGCCAGACTTTTCTCAGATTTACACTATTTGTCTGGCCTCTGAGTAGATGCATTAAACATAACTTATATTTCCACTAAGTAGAATTATTGTTTGTTTCTTGAACACCTGTCCCTATACCCCTTCACCTTCCTACTACTGTGCCTTCCTTTCTGCTTTTCCTTCACCAGAAACGTACTGTTCTCTAATTTAAATCATCAAAATCTATGCAACCTTATTTCAAACCACTAATAAGTGCAAAATATTTTGTGAAGCCTTTACTGTGTTTCCAAAGAAGATGAAATATTTCTCTTCTTTAAGTCCCTATAGGACTTTCTATGTTTTATTGTATAACCTTTAATTTTCTACTTGTTATTGTTGGCATTTTTCTGTTAATCCCCTAAGTAGATCCCATAAAGTACTGAAATAATGCACAATCTGCACCTACTCTGTGCAAGACACTTGGCTAAAAGATTCAGAAAATAAATGGAAGTTGTTAAAGTAATTTGAAACCACATTTGGGGGAAGATAAAATGAACAAAGTAGTGACTACAGGGCTTGGCCACATCTTATGGGAAGTCAAGTGATTTTTGCCACAGCACTTAGAAATCCCACGGACTTACTTTCTTACACTCGCTTCTCCTTCTACCTCTCTGCACTTTCTGAAGTTTAATATCTATGGCTATCCTCAGGATCTTATATTTTGTGTTATCTTACTCATCACACAAAATTTGTTTTCTATTGATCTCCTTCAAATCTCACACAAGGCATGTCTGTGAGTACAATTTTTGGATGATATGCCTGTTCTTAAAAGCATTAGTCCACCTCACAGCCAGATATTTCACTGGTCACTTTAAATTATAGAGTTCAGCCATCTGCCTTGTTACTAGAACCTCTTGTATTAGAGTTCTCCAAAGAAAAAGAACTGTACAAGATATACACATATATATACACATATATATATCCAATTATATATAGATGATAGATTCATTACATATAGATATAAATATAGATTCATTAATTTCCATATATACATATATATGGAAATTAATTATAGGAATTGGATCACATGATTATGGATAATAAAAATTTCCATCTGTAAATTGGAGAACCAGGAAAGCCAGTGGTATAATTCAGTCTAAGTCTGAAGGCCTTAAGAAACAGGGGAGTCAATGGTATGAATTCCAGTTCAAAACCAAAGGCCCAAGAATTGAGGGACTGATGGTATAAATACAAGACCAAAAGCCCAAGAACCAGGAGCAGTGATATCTAAAGGAAGGAGAAGAAGAATGTCCCAGCTCAAGCAAAGAGTAAAGTTGCCCTTCCTCCAGCTTTTTGTTCTATGCAGGCCCTCAATGGATTGGATGATGCCTATACACATTGGTGAACGCAGTCCTCCTTACTCAGTTTACCAGTTCAAATATTAATCTCTTCCAGAAACACCCTAGCAGACACACCCAGAAATATTGTTTTACCAGTTAACTGGATATCCCTTAGCCTGGTCACATTGACAGCTAAATTTAACCATGACACCTCCTTTCTCCTTTCCCTCTCTTTTCTTTCTCAAAATTAATTACATACTATCATTAACACCTCAGCCACTCACTTCCATTCATTATTTATGCAGTAAAACTTAGATATCTCCTTACACATCATATACTTGGGACATCACTTTACCTACATAAAGCTTGTTAATAGAGTATTAACGTATTTTTCGAAAGAAAGGCAGTGATCCCTAATATAAAGCCTTGTGTGAAAATATTTAAATAAGCTATTTTTAAAAGTATTACTATGTGTTCTTGATTCTGTGTTGAGGGATGATAGGTTAGGCAAAATGGATTAATAATGTAAAAGAGGTGTCTCAGTATGGATAAGGCTAGGTTATGAAGAAAGCAGTATCAGGAAGGAATTGATAGACTCGGACATAAATGAGGGACATGGCAGAATGAATCATTAAGGTTCAATTCTTACTAAAGTCATTTTGAAAACAAAGATAGCAGTTATCAAAACTATTATGTAACCTTTTCTCCAAAATTATTTCACAGTGGATCTTACTTTGCAGGTGATTTTTGATATGGCCCATTAGTTGAAAACCAGCATTCTAGACAAGCTGTTAGACAGAAAACAGTAATAAGAGGCACAGCTACAATTCATCTTAATATTAGAAAAAATGTAAAATAATATTGGTGGCTGACATTATGATTGTATGCCTATAAAACCTAAGAGAATCTGCTGAAAATTGATTAGGAATAAAAAGATCAGCAAGGTGTCCAGAAAGAAAATCAATATAGGTAAAATATGAATTCTTTTAAAAATCAGCCATAACTACTGAGAAAAATAGAAATCCACTTCACAGTAGTAACACGAATGGTGTCAACAAAATAGTGGAATAGGAGTATTCTGCTGTCTTCCTCCCAAAGACACAGATCTTAACAATTACCTACAGATACGAGTGCCTTTGTGGACAAAAATATGTTTCCCAGGAATAAATTTAGAAAGAAATGTGTAAAACCTATAAAACAACAAGAACAACAATGAAACTTTATTGGGGATATAAAAGACAAATAAGTGAAGAGCTTATCATGGACTAAATATTTGCGTCCCACCAGAAATTCCTATGTTGAAATCTAATTCCCCATTGTGAAGGTATTTGGAGGTGAAGCCTTTGGGAATTAATTAGGTCTAAGGGCAGAACCCACATAAATGGGATTATTGCCCTTGTAAAAAGAGGCCAGAGAGTTGCTTTGCTCCTTTCCACCATGGTAGGACATAGGAAGATGACAGCCTTCTGCAGCCCAGAAGAGAATCCTCACCAATATATGACCATGCTGGATCCTTGATCTTGGACTTCTGGCTTTTAGAACTGTGAACAATAAGTATCTGTTGTTTCTAAGCCACTCATCCTATGATTCTTTGTTATTACAGCTTGAAATAAGATAGAGCCATATAAGATTTTGTAAGATGTTGGGTATAAAATTATGAGCAAACACAAGGTTCTTGCCATCATGAAATTGCAGTCTAGTGGAATAAACATCTATTTAAAAAAATCACACACACAAAAATGCAGGTTCTCGTTTCAAATAAGATAGAGAAAGCACATACTGCTTTGCTCTCCCACCGAATATAGCTGTAAATCCTAGACAGAATTAAATTCCCCAGATGTTTGAGGACGCCAAAAAGGATTAGGGTTAGGGACACCAAAAAGGAAATAATAGCAGGCAGAATGGGGAAGAAGAACAAAAGTAAAAGTTCCACCTAAACTGGCGATAGATTTACTATTTTTTTCTTTGGTATTCTATTTAGTTGCTTAGGAAACAATGAAGTGGGCAGCAGAGAAAATCAGATAAAGATTCAAAAGAAACTCTCTAGTTCTGGTTCAAAAGAGGAAACTTGAAATATTCAAAGAGAGTGTAGAAATCCATTATTGTTTTCTTTTTTTTTCCTTTGTTTTCATTTGTTCCTTTCCCTCTTGTAGTATGGCAGATAATAACCATTATCTACAAAAACAAACATTAAAAGTGTTTTTTTAAAAAGATAAACCAATATAATTCCACCTTTAATTGCTAACAATTATCTAATTTCCTATGACATTTCTTTTTTTTGCAGTTTATTGTCCAGAGGCCTTTTTTTTTTGAATTTTTGAATTTTATTTATTTTTTTATACAGCAGGTTCTTATTAGTCATCCAATTTATACACATCAGTGTATACATCTCAATACCAATCTCACAATTCATCCCACCCTCTCCACTGCTTTCCCCCCCTTGGTGTCATATGTTTGTTCTCTACATCGCTGTCTCAATTTCTGCCCTGCAAACTGGTTCATCTGTACCAGTTTTCTAATTTGCACATACATTCATTAATATACAATATTTGTTTTTCTCTTTCTGACTTATTTCACTCTGTATGACAGTCTCTGGATCCATCCACGTCTGTACAAATGACCCAATTTCGTTCCTTTTTATGGCTGAGTAATATTCCATTGTATATATATATATACCACACTTGTTTATCCATTCATCTGTCGATGGACACTTAGGGTGCTTCCATGTCCTGGCTATTGTAAATAGAGCTGCAATGAACGTTGTGCTACATGTCTCATTTTTGAATGATGGTTTTCTCAGGGTATATGCCCAGTAGTGGGATTGCTGGGTCGTATGATAGTTCTATTTTTAGTTTTTTAAGGAGCCTCCATACTGTTCTCCATAGTGGCTGTATCAATTTACATTCCCACCAACAGTGCAAGAGGGTTCCCTTTTCTCCACACCCTCTCCAGAATTTGTTGTTTGAACATTTTCTGATGATGCCCATTCTAACTGGTGTGAGGTGATACCTCATTGTAGTTTTCATTTCCATTTCTCTAATAATTAGTGACGCTGAGCAGCTTTTCACGTGCTTCTTGGCTATCTGTATGTCTTCTTTGGAGAAATGTCTATTTAGGTCTTCTGCCCATTTTTGGATTGGGTTGTTTATTTTTTTAATATTGAGCTGCATGAGCTGTTTATATATTTTTGGAGATTAATCCTTTGTCCATTGATTTGTTTGCAAATATTTTCTCCCATTCTGAGGGTTGTCTTTTTGTCTTGTTTATGGTATCCTTTGCTGTGCAAAAGCTTTTAAGTTTCATTAGGTCCCACTTGTTTATTTTTGTTTCTATTTCTGTTGCTCTAGGAGGTGGGTCAAAAAAGATCTTGCTGTGATTTATGTCAAAGAGTGTTCTTCCTGTGTTTTCCTCTAAGAGTTTTATAGTGTCCGGTCTTACATTTAAGTCTCTAATCCATTTTGAGTTAATTTTTGTGTATGGTGTTAGGGAGTGTTCTAATTTCATTCTTTTACATGTAGCTGTCCAGTTTTCCCAGCACCACTTATTGAAGAGACTGCCTTTTCTCCATTGTATATCCTTGCCTTCTTTGTCATAGATTAGTTTACCATAGGTGCTTGGGTTTCTCGCTGGGCTTTCTATCTTGTTCCATTGATCTATATTTCAGTTTTTGTGCCAGTACTATATAGTCTTGATTACTGTAGCTTTGTAGTATAGTCTGAAGTCAGGGTATCTGAATCCTCCAGCTGAGTTTTCTTCCCTCAAGACTGCTTTGGCTATTCGGAGTCTTTTATGTCTCCATACAAATTTTAAGATTTTTTGTACTAGTTTTGTAAAAAATGCCATTGGTAATTTGATAGGAATTGCATTGAATCTGTAGATTGCTTTGGGTAGGATAGTCATTTTCACAGTATTGATTCTTCCAAACCAGGAACATGGTATATCTCTCCAGTTGTTGGTATCATCTTTAATTTCTTTCAACAGTGTCTTATAGTTTTCTACATACAGGTCTTTTGTCTTCCTAGGTAGGTTTATTCCTAGGTGTTTTATTCTTTTTGTTGCAATGGTAGATGGGAGTGTTTTCTTAATTTCTCCTTCAGATTTTTCATCATTAGTGTATAGGAATGCACGAGATTTCTGTATAGTAATTTTGTATTCTGCAACTTACCAAAGTCGTTGATTAGCTCTAGTAGTTTTCTGGTGGCATTTTTAGGATTCTCTATGTATAGTATCATGTCATCTGCTAACAGTGACAGTTTTAGTTCTTCTTTTCCAATTTGTATTCCTTTCATTTCTTTTTCTTTTCTGATTGCCGTGTCTAGGACTTACAAAACCATGTTGAATAATACTGGTGAGAGTGGACATTCTTTTCTTGTTCCTGACCTTAGAGGAAATGCTTTCAGTTTTTCACCATTGAGAATGATGTTTGCTGTGGGTTTGTCGTATATGGCCTTTATTATGTTGAGGTAGGTTCCCTCTCTGCCCACTTTCCGGAGAATTTTTATCCTAAATGGGTGTCGAATTTTGTAAAAAGCTTTTTCGGCATCTATTGAGATGATCATATGGTTTTTATTCTTCAGTTTGTTAATATGGTGTATCACATTGATTGATTTGCGTATAATGAAGAATCCTTGCATCCCTGGGATAAATCCCACTTGATCATGGTGTATGATCCTTTTAATGTGTTGCTGGATTCTGTTTGCTATTATTGTCTTGAGGATATTTGCATCTATATTCATCAGTGATATTGGTCTGTAATTTGCTTTTTTTGTAGTATCTTTGTCTGGTTTTGGTATCAGGGTGATGGTGGTCTCATAGAATGAGTTTGGGAGTGTTCCTTTCTCCGCAATTTTTTGGAAGAGTTTGAGAAGGTTGGGTGTTAGCTCTTTAAATGTTTGATAGAATTCGCCTGTGACGCCATCTGGTCCTGGGCTTTTTGTTTGTTGGAAGATTTTTAATCACAGTTTCAATTTCATTACTTGTCATTGGTAAGTGCATATATTCTATTTCTTCCTTGGTCTGTCTTGAACGGTTATACCTTTGTAAGAATTTGTCCATTTCTTCTGGGTTGTCCATTTTGTTGGCAGAGTTGCTTGTAGTAGTCTCTTATGATGCTTCGTATTCCTGCGGTATCTGTTGTAACTTCTTTTTCATTTCTAATTTTATTGATTTGAGTCTCTATTTCTTGATGAGTCTTGCTAATGGTTTATCAATTTTGTTTATATTCTTGAACTAGCTTGTAGTTTTATTCATCTTTGCTGTTGTTTTCTTTCTTTCTATTTCATTTATTTCTGCTCTGATCTTTATGATTTCTTTCCTTCTGCTAACTTTGGGTTTTGTTTGTTCTTCTTTCTCTAGTTCCTTTAGCTGTAAGGTTAGATTGTTTATTTGATATTTTTCTTGTTTCTTGAGGTAGGCTTGTATAGCTATAATCTTCCCTCTTAGAACTGCTTTTGCTGCATCCCACAGGTTTTGGATGGTTGTGTTTTCATTGTCATTTGTCTCTAGGTATTTTTTGATTTCCGCTTTGATTTCTTCAGTGATCTCTTGGTTATTTAGTAACGTAGTGTTTAGCCTCCATGTGTTTGTGTTTTACGTTTTTTCCCCTGTAATTCATTTCTAATCTCATAGTGTTGTGGTCAGAAAAGATGCTTGATATGATTTCTATTTTCTTAAATTTACTGAATCTTGGTTTGTGACCCAAGATGTGATCTATCCTGGAGAATGTTCCGTGTGCACTTGAGAAGAAAGTGTAATCTGCTGTTTTTGGATGGAATGTCCTATAAATATCAATTAAATCTATCTGGTCTATTGTGTCATTTAAAGCTTGTGTTTCGTTATTAATTTTCTATTTGGATGATCTGTCTATTGGTGTAAGTGAGGTGTTAAATTCCCCCAGTATTATTTTGTTACTGTCGATTTCCTCTTTTATACCTGTTAGCAGTTGCCTTATGTATTCAGGTGCTCCTATGTTGGGTGCATATATATTTATAATTGTTATATCTTCTTCTTGGATTGAGCCCTTGATCATTATGTAGTGTCCTTCCTTGCCTCTTGTAACATTCTTTATTTTAAAGTCTATTTTATCTGATATGAGTATAGCTACTCCAGCTTTCTTTTGATTTCCATTGCATGGAATATCTTTTTCCATCCCCTCACTTTCAGTCTGTATGTGTCCTTAGGTCTTGAGTAGGTCTCTTGTAGACAGCATATATATGGGTCTTGTTTTTGTATCCATTCAGCAAGGCTGTGTCTTTTGGTTGGAGCATTTAATCCATTCACATTTAAGGTAATTATCGATATGTATGTTCCTATGACCATTTTCTTAATTGTTTGGGGTTTGTTTTTGTAGGTCCTTTTCTTCTCTTGTGTTTTCCACTTAGAGAAGTTCCTTTAGCATTTGTTGTAGAGCTGGTTTGGTGGTGCTGAATTCTCTTAGCTTTTGCTTTTCTGTAAAGCTTTTGATTTCTCCATCGAATCTGAATGAGTTCCTTGCTGGGTAGAGTAACCTTGGTTGTAGTTTCTTCCCTTTCATCACTTTAAGCATATCATGCCACTCCCTTCTGGCTTGTAGAATTTCTGCTGAGAAATCAGCTGTTAACCTTATGGGAGTTCCGTTGTAATTTATTTGTTGTTTTTCCCTTGCTGCTTTCAATAATTTTTCTTTGTCTTTAATTTTTGCCAGTTTGATTACTATGTGTCTTGGTGTGTTTCTCCTTAGGTTTATCCTGTATAGGACTCTCTGTGCTTCCTGGACTTGGGTGGCTATTTCCTTTCCTATGCTAGGGAAGTTTTCAACTATTATCTCTTCAAACATTTTCTCTGGTCCTTTCTGTCTCTCTTCTCCTTCTGGGACCCCTATAATGCGAATGTTGTTGTGTTTAATGTTGTCGCAGAGGTCTCTTAGGCTGTCTTTATTTCTTTTCATCCTTTTTTCTTTATTCTGTTCCAGAGCAGTGAAATCCACCATTCTGTCTTCCACGTCACTTATCCGTTTTTCTGCCTCA
The DNA here is from genome assembly GCF_011762595.2 of Tursiops truncatus. Taxonomy (NCBI): domain Eukaryota; kingdom Metazoa; phylum Chordata; class Mammalia; order Artiodactyla; family Delphinidae; genus Tursiops; species Tursiops truncatus. The sequence continues at coordinate 21,899,434 of NC_047055.1, read as the reverse complement.
GTTATTCTGCTATTGATTCCTTCTAGTGTAGTTTTCATTTCAATTATTGTATTGTTCATCTCTGTTTGTTCTTTTATTCTTCTAGATCTTTGTTAAACATTTCTTGCATCTTCTCCATCGTTGCCTCCATTCTTTTTCCGAGGTCCTGGATCATCTTCACTATCATTATTCTGAATTCTTTTTCTGGAAGGTTGCTTATCTACACTTCATTTAGTTGTTTTTCTGGGGTTTTATCTTGTTCCTTCATCTGGTATATAGCCCTCTGCCTTTTCATCTTGTCTACCTTTCTGTGAATGTGGGTTTTTTTCCACAGGCTGCAGGATTGTAGTTATTGTTGCTTCTGCTGTTTGCCCTCTGGTTGATGAGGCTATCTCAGAGGCTTGTGCAAGTGTCCTGATGGAGGGACTGGTGGTGGTTAGAGCTGGCTGTTGCTCTGGTGGGCAGAGCTCAGTAAAACTTTAATACTCTTGTCTGCTGATGGGTGGGGCTGGGTTCCCTCCCTGTTGGTTGTTTGGCCTGAGGCAACCCAACACTGAGGCCTACCTCAGCTATTTGGTGGGCCTAATGGCAGACTCTGGGAGGGCTCACACCAAGGAGGACCTCCCAGAACTTCTGCTGCCAGTGTCCTTGTCCCCATGGTGAGCCACAGCCACCCCCTGCCTCTGCAGGAGACCCTCCAACACTAGCAGATAGGTCTGGTTCAGTTTCCTATGGGGTCACTGTTCTTTTCCCTCAGTCCTGATGCACACACTACATTGTGTGTGTTCTTCAAGAGCGGAGTCTTTGTTTCCCCCAGTTCTCTCAATGTCCTGCAATCAAATCCCACTAGCCTTCAGAGTCGGATTCTCTAGGAATTCCTCCTTCCATTGCCATACCCCCAGGTTCAGAAGCCTGATGTGGGGCTCAGAACCTTCATTCCAGTGGGTGGATTTCTGTGGTATAAGTGTTTTCCAGTTTGTGAGTCACCCACCCACCAGTTATGGGATTTGATTTTATTGTGATTGCACCCCTCCTACCATCTCATTGTGGCTTCTCCTTTGTCTTTGCATGTGATGTATCTTTTTTGGTGAGTTCCAGTGTCTTCCTGTTGATGATTGTTCAGCAGTTAATTGTGATTCTGGTGTTCTCACAAGAGGGAGTGAGAGCACGTCCTTTTACTCTGCCATCAAATCAGAATTTGCCAACATTTCTTTTAGGCACACACAAACATTTAAAAATTTGCCAGATTTGGGATCATAAGGAAGACTATTTGAGAGTAAATTTTGCAGTGTTGATATTTACATAAGAAAAATGATTATAAACTGAGACTGTCCCATGCAAAGAAGGTTATATGGTCATCCTAGACATAAAATAAGTTTAAACATAATCCAAAGATTAAAAAAGGTGCAAGTAACATTTCTCTGACCACACTATAAAGTCCCTTTGTGCTTAGAAATTAAAGTTGAGATATATTCATGTAAGAATTTTTCATATATTTCTAATATATGCACTGAAAGCTCTAAATTCCCTCAGTAAGCACGGAATTAGCTGCATTTATTCAGTAATAAAATACTTCTAACATATTTCCTGAATTTATATGTATTTATCATATAATATGTAAGTGTTAAAACTATGCTTAATGGGACATTTAGAGTCTCAAACGCATATATTAGAAAAGAAGGAAGAATGATAATCAGTAAGTTAAACGTCCATTACAGCTAATTATTAAAAGAAAAGCAAATTAAATCCAAATAAACTAGTAAGGGAATAATACAAATAAAATAAATAGCTGATTAAAGAGAAAACAGTGATACAGTCTTTTGATGGCAACCAATTTATGAATTTGAAGATGACATGCATTTTACTATGGCCAGTATATCTGACTTAAAGGTATGGGAAATATTTTTGTTACTTTAAGTGAAAAGGTTTTTTTCAATAAATTTTTTTCATTGGTTGTTAGAGACAAATGTACAATTCATTCCTAAAAGCAGTATAATACACAGAGATCTGGACTAGTCGTTCAGTGAATAAGGATGGTTTCAAAACTCAATTATACTACTAAATGTGTAAAATTAATTAAGACACTATGGCCAAGTATGCAGTATACATTAATTCATTTTTTCACTCAACAAATGTTGATAGGAGACTAAATATATGTTGGTATCAACAAAGCACAACACAACTTTATCCCCTTCCTAAAAGAGCTCACAGCTTTGGAGGGGAAGCAGATATGTAAAAAGATCAATTATAATACAAAGTGATAAATGGATCAACAAAAATATAGACAATACAGAGTTAAAACAGAAGAGTGGTTAACACTGTGAAGAACAAGCGTTTTGTTAAAGAAAGCACCCACAAAATTGTGACGATCTATAGAACAATAACATTAAAAAAAATTTTCAATTATAATTGCTCAATTAAATTTACTGTAACTCAGTGTAGTCATGCTACTAATTATGTTGGAAGGATTTAGGCATTTAAAAGGAGAAGGATTTAAAGGCAAACAATATGGCTAAGCTATAAATAATTTCCCCTATTATGAGAAAACCCAAGTTGAAAGAATGAATTATCTTAAAATAATATTTTTTTCAATGTCTGAAATTCATATGTCTAATCATTATTCACCTACATAGGACAATAACATAACATATGTTATGGAGTGAATTATGCATGCCCCACCCCCCAAATTCGTATTTTGAAGACCTAACGTACAGACCTTACACCCTTCACAAAATTTAACTCAAAATGGATCATAGACCTAAATGTAAAACTGAAAACTATAAAACTCCTAGAAGATAACATAGTAGAAAGCATAGATGACCTTGGATGTGGTGATAACTCATTATTTACAACATCAAAGGCACAGTCCATGAAAGAAACAATTGATAAGCTGGACTTTAATAAATTTAAAAACTTCTAAAAAAAAAAAAACTTCTGCTCTGAGAAAGACAAAGTCAAAATAATGAGAAGAAGAAAATATTTGCCAAGGATACAATTTATAAAGGCCTGTTATCCAAAGTCCAGAAAGAACTCAACAATAAGAAAACCAACAACCTTATTCAAAAATAGACCAGAGATCTTAACAGAGATATCACTAAAGAAAATACACAGATGGCAAATAAGTATGTGAAAAGATGTTCTACATCATATGTCATCAAGGAAATACAAAAAGAACAGTGAAATACCACTACACACCTATTAGAATGGTCAAAATCAAGAACACTGTTGACACGTTCATTGCTGGTAGGAATGCGCTTTGGGAAGACAGTTTGTTGGTTTCCTACAAGACTAAATATACTCTTATTGTATGATCCAGTAATCACACTCATTGCTATTTACCCAAAGGAGCTGAAAACACATATGCCCTCAAAAAACTTGCAGATGGCTATTTATTTCAGCTTTATTCATCATTGCCAAAACTTGGAAGCAACCAAGATGTCCTGCAGTAGGTGAAAGGATAAATAAATTATGGTATATCTTGACAATGGAGTATTATTCAGCACTAAGAATAAATGAGCTATTAAGGCATGAAAAAACATGGAAGAAATTTATATGCATACTGCTTAGTGAAATAAGCCAATCTGAAAAGGTTACGTACTATATGATTCCAACTATATGACATTCTGGAAAAGGCAAAACTATGGAGACAAAATTATCAGTGGTTTCCAGGGTTTGGGGATGGTGGAGGGATGAATAGGTGGAGGACAAAGGATGTTTAGGGCAATGAAAATACTCTGTATGATACCACAATGATTGACACATGTCATTACACATATGTTCAAACCCATAGAATGTACATCACCAAGAATGAACACTAAGGTAAACTATGGACTTTGAATGATTATGATTTACCAATGTAGGTTCATCAATTGTAACAAATGTACCACTCTGATCATGCATGTGGGGGTAAAGGGTATATGGGAAATCTCTGTACCACCTTCTCAATTTCACTGTGGACCAAACACTACTTTTTTATTTAAAAAAAAAGTCTTATAAAAGGATTTGATTATGTCTAGAGAAATTTTAAAAACTGGTTAATTACAATGTCAGTTTAGTTTCTTCAGTGACACTTGGCATCTATTTTCTCATAGAGTTAAAAGAGAAAAATAACTAAAATGAAACGTAAATAGGAAAAATTGTGTTTATAATAATATCAGAAAAATAACTCAATAATGATGGCAGGCAAATATCAAATGGTAAAGAGGTTAGAGGCACCCTCTCCCATCTTAACAATAGTGAGTTTTTATTTTATTATTAACACAGGAATAACACTTACCACAAAGGTAATAATCCTCATTGGATGACTAAAATAAAAATAAACAAAAATCTCTGGAGACAGAAATGTAATGACAGCTAACAGTTGTTATAAACTATAGAACTTAAAAAGCCAAAGAGGCCATCAGAAGGAGAAAGAATGGAAAATATATATAAGATGAAAAAAATTGCCCACATTGATAGTATTATTCTAGACAAAGTGTCACAAAATATTTTTAAGACTACATTAAACAGGCTTTGGCTCTCAGCTTCATTGATGTCATTTTTCTCCTGCACAGCATTTGGCTCCTCCCTAGCATTTGGCTAGGGAAGCGATATAAAAAGTCAAATCTCTAGCATATTTATTTTAGTCATTAGTAAAGTTTAACACTAGGAGTGGGTTGATATAAATATTAGCACATCATCTATGATCCAGAGGGGAAAAGATGCCCCATTACAATAATGTCGTTAACACATGCGATGAGAACTGTTTCTTTTGTGGGTTGTCCTTTCTCTTTTTCATAAAAAGGAAGTGAGTCGATAGCTACCTAGTTGGTCTGACATGATGGAAACAAAAAGGCTCCAACTCCACATGCTCAATAGTACTCCCTTGCAAAACATCTTAAAATTCCAGAGATCAGATACATTTCTCGTGTTCTGGTAGTATGATGTACCTTTTGATTGGGTTTAGATATAACACTTTTGCTAAGAAAATTAATAGCTCAGTAGCTTGTTGTAGCTGTTTAAATTTTATACTCAAGTAACCCAGGATTCAAAATCTTAAGGGGATAAGGCAGGTAAATGTTTGAATGAGAAACCAGTGTATGGAGTTTTGTTCAAAAAAAATCAAAACAAGGACAAACCAGGTAGTAGTATGTGAATCCTAGGTACCTGAGAAAGTTGCCAAAAGAAGCAATGTTTATCCAAAGAAGTTATGTAGGTACATAAAAAAACAAACAAAGAAACCCCACAGAAGCATAGGAAAATGGGTAGCATTGGCTAGTGTTTAGAAACATAGGCTTTTGAGTCAGCTTGGGTTTGAATACTGGCTTTTGACAAGGATTCTCTCTCTGACTAAGCTTTAGTCAGAGTCCTCTGATCCCTCTTCCCAACTGGGCCTCATCCTTGGTCAAGTTCCTTGGCTTGCTAAGGCCAGTTCAGCAAGAATTCTGCCAAGCCAGTTTAGTAAGAATCTTTCCACCCTTGAAACCTAGCCAAGTTTTTCTTAGTAATTTTTCATCTACTGACTTCCTCATCCTGCCTGTTGACTAAAATTCCTCAGCTGCCCCTGTTTTATTCAGAATTAAATTCAATATCACTTTCATATTGCAATAGCCTTGTATAAAATTTTTTTTTGCCTGTTTAACTGGTGTAATTTTTCTTTGACAGTGCTGGTTCTGTGACTTGGGGAGGACCAGATTCATCATTAGACCCCTGTATCTCTCACCCAGAACCCTACATGCATTATTTTAAAGTATTTGTCTTCACTCCTGACTGATTGATCAAGGATCCATTGGTGAGTCCAACTCCTGATACAATGTTCTGAATGATAGTCTGTTAAAACACTAAAAGAACAGATTTTGATTCTTAGGATGCAGAGTATAGTCTTGAGGCTGGGTTAGAGACTTCTGTTTTTAAAAAGGTACCATTAGTTTAGAACCTGGGAAATTCTCATTTGGTTGAACTTTATTTTTTTGGTATTTAGAGTACTCTTTTGGATTCTTTTTCTTTACAGAGATCTCATTTGTAGAAATATTTTTATGGATAATTTGCAACTTCAGTGGTCTCTTTGGGAAACCTGAAATCTCCTCAAACTGGCTCACTTAAGACTTCTTTCTCATTACCTCCACTCCTTCCATATTTTATAACTTCAATCTTCCCTTTAGCTCCTTTAAATCATTTGATCTGTCCCACTTCAATACCACTACCCACTCTATCCTTTCTTCCATTGCTGCCAGACCTTTACCATTCTAGGCCCTCAACTCCCTGCTACCATATGAATATTTTGAGATTGAAGAACTGCAAAAGCAACCACCTGAGGCTGAAAAAGATAAAAAGAAAATTGGAAACACACTGGATATTTTGTTCACTCAGATGGGCTTTGGAGACACCCAGACAACTGATTAGTGTCTTCTAAGTCCCTCACCTAAAATTTTGTCCACAGCCTCCATAAAAAAATAAAATCTTAAAAGTCTCTTCCACAGATATTAGTAGCAAGATTTAGCTCTCATACTGAGTGGGTAACCTCAACATCTCTAATCTGCCAGAAATACAATTCAGATAAAAATAAGAAGTGGGACAAAGATTAGAGCCAATTCTTTTTATATAGACCAGTAAGTTTTGTATCACTGTGTTTATTCCTGACTCATAGCCAAGATGTTTGCATCTATCCATATATATATATCCATATGTATGTATACATACATACATATAATATATGTATATAAATGTATGTATATATTAACATATGTATATGTGATATTTTACCTGCCCCCAGATGGCATTAACAATTAATTTATAAAATCTAATACAGAGCTCTATTCTAATTGGCTTACAGATAAATAATCACATATAAATTAAATATTCCTGAAACTCCCAGTGATAATAATAATAAAAGCCCTGAACTTCTAGTAATTCCAATATGGAAAAAAATAACTATCCTCATAAAAACTAAGCAAATGTTCTCATAAACTGAATAAATCTTTAGCAAGTAAAACTAGCTTAATATTGTGGCTATAATAAAAACATCTATGTATTCTGAGTTATTAGCATTAATTCAATACACATACATTTTGTTCTAATTGGGTTTGCTAGTCAAATAAAGTAATATTTGCTAAGTGTTTAAGATTATAAAAATAATAAGTTTGATTTTAATCAAATTGAGTCAGTATTCAGACAAAAATTATTAAATAATAATTTTGTTTTATAATATGTCTGCCTAAAAATAGTTTCTAATATCTTTTTGGTAACATGCAAATTTAGACTTACGCTAAATTAAATTAAGTAATAGATCCTAAGATAAAATACTGAAACATTTGTTGCTGAGTATAAGTTTATGTACTTTTGGCTTCTTATTTTTACATGATATATATCTGAGTCTGGTAATAAATATGCTCTTTTTGCTTCATTGAAAAACTGTGCTATAAGGAAGCATATATTTATAAAAATTGTGAGATGGTATATTCATGAGTGTTGATAGTCTGCTAAGCAATGCTAATATTTGAAAAACAGCTAATAATTATCTGCTACCTAGTTTTCTCTGTAAAATAAAGTTACTAACAGTTAAAAATTATAATCAATATATGTAAATGAAACTACTAGGAACAATAAAGGCAAACAACTTCTTTAAGTAAACTATGCAATGTAGGCAGGAACCTGCACCCCCTGCGGTAGAAGCATGGAGTCTTAACCACTGGACCGCCAGGGAAGTCCCTAGCATGGTTTTTATTAAGTAAAAAGAGAGTAATTTTGTGCTAAAGTGGAGTGGTTGTTCCAAACTGAGAGAAAGGAAAGTGTAGGACAAAATCTGGATAGATACAGAAAGTTGTAGGAAGTTTGTGGAAGAGGAACCTTATGTTGTGTGGTTAAAGCTGACTAGGATTGGATTGGTTTATTTATAAGGTTTTGTATGTTTGCTTGTTTGATTTAATGAACTTTAGCATCAGCAATATACGATGCAAAACTAGAGCTGGGTTTTGTCTCTGTTAAAATTACTAAATTTTTCTTGTATTACTGGTTTTCCTGAATAAGGAATTGTAAGAGTTTTCTTTACCTTTTGAGTAATCTGACTAGGAAACAAACATTCTGTGTTTTATCAGAATAATTTCCTCTGGTCTATGTTGACTTTATCCTATCCTTGATTATTTAAGACATTTAATATTAAGATTATTTAACTGAGTCTTCTCATTTTTAGTAGAGCTATATTTTTTTCTAATCATGGTACTTCCTATATTTACTTTTGAAATATTTTGTGACTTTGTAAAATTGGTAGCTCAGTATTGTTTCACAGTGGCCCATCATCCTATTTACGCATGTTTCAAACATTTTGACATTCTTGGACAACTTTTGATACTTTGCTTTTCCCAAAAGAAATTCTCACTGAAATTTTGATCTCAGAATGATTTGAAAATCTCAGAGGACTTGTTCTTTCACCTTGTAAAGAGGTAGATATTAAAAATAATTAGGTTTATTTGATGTGTTGAATTGCATGAAAATTGCTACATTATATTTGTAGGGGTAAAATATGGTTAATATTAATAGTTCAGAAATTATATGAACTTCCTAGTAATTTGTGAATGTACTTGCTGTACATGTCTTGGCCTTACTTTGCCTGATATTAGACAAGAACAGTATAATGTTCCTGGTCAGAATTTTTGTTATTATTGTTGTTTTTTGGAGTAGACATTTTCTTTTTTGAGTTATAGTTGATTGGTTGGTTGATTTTTTTTTTTCTTTGCGGTACGCGGGCCTTTCACTGTTGTGGCCTCTCCCGTTGCGGAGCACAGGCTCCAGATGGCTCACGGGCCCAGCCACTCCGCGGCATGTGGGATCTTCCCAGACCGGGGCACGAACCCGTGTCCCCTGCATAGGCAGGCGGACTCTCAACCACTGTGCCACCAGGGAAGCCCGATTGATTGATTTTTTAAATATAGATTATATTCCTACAGTACAAATTTATTTCCTTTATGTTTTGCAATTACTTTATGTCAGTTTTTTTGCCGCATGACATGTGGGATCCTAGTTCCCCAACCAGGGATTGAACCTGAACCCCCTGCATTGGAAGCACGGAGTTTTAACCACTGGACCACCAGGGAAGTCCCTATAGTTGATTTATAATATTATATAAGTTTCAGGTGTACAACATACTGATTCACAATTTTTAAAGGTTATACTCCATTTATAGTTACTATAAAATATAGGCTATATTTTCTGTGTTGTACAATATATCCTTGTAGCTTATTTATTTCATACATAGTAGTTTGTACCTCTTAATCCCTACCCCTATCTTGCTTCTCACTCCTTCCCTCTCCTGACTGGTAACCACTAGTATGTTGTCTATATCTGTGAGTCTGTTTCCTTTTTGTTATATTCACTAGTATCTTTTATTTTTAGATTCTACCCATAAGTGATAACATAGAGTATTTGTCTTAGTGTTTGACAGTTCACAAAGCATAATGCTCTCTAACTCCATCCATGTTGTTACAAATGGCACAATTTCATCCATTTTTATGTCTAAGTAGTATTCCATTGTATATATACATATACCTCAGGGGGTCTTAAGGCAGCCTGTCTGCTGGTGGGTGGGGCTAGTAGGCACCCAGTTAGTTGCGTGGCCTGAAGCATCCCAGTACAGGCCTACAGGCTGGAGGGCAGGGGTGGGGCTGTGTCCTGAAGCTAAAAAGCTAGAGGGAGGATTCCACGATGGTAGCTGCCAGCAGCAGTGTCCAAGTGGTAGAATAAGCTCAACGAAATGGCTGTCGCCTATATCTGTCACCTATATCTGTGTCCCCAGGCAACAGACCTTCTGTTGCCTCCTGCCTCTCTGGGATACTTTCCAAGATTAGCAGGTTGATCTTACCCAGGCTCCTTTCTGTCCTGGATCCTGGAGTGGATGAGATTTTGTGTGCACCCTTTAAGAGTGGTGTCTCTTTTTCCCCCAACCCTCTGGGACTCCCTTAAGTAATCTCCACAGGCCTTCAAAGCCAAATGCTCTGGGGGTTCATCTTCCTGGTGCAGGACTCTTGGGCTAGGGAGGCTGATTTGGGGCTCAGACCCCTCACTCCTTTGTGAGAACCTCTGCAATTTTAATCATTCTCCCATTTATACGGTGCCCACCCAGGGGTATGGGGCTTGACTACACTGCAACTCCACCCCCTCCTACCTGACTTGTGGTTACTTCTTTATATCTTTAGCTGTAGAAGACATTTTTTGGTAGGTTCATGTGTTTTTCATCAGTGGTAGTCTGTAAATGGTTATAATTTTGGTGTGCGTGCTAGAGGACATGAGCTCAAGGTCTTTCTACTTTACCATCTTGACCAATCTTCTCTGTTATTAAGTGTTGTATGCCACAGAAACAACCAGATTTTCTTTGTCAATTTTATTATTTTATAAGGAACTCTTATCAGAGCCTTAACCACAGCCATTTTAAGACTTTTGTAATTCACAGATAGTTTTACTCTGATACTTCCTTGAGAGTTCTTATAATCAGCTATAGGTCAAAATGCTTCATCTTCAATGAAAAGGGGCTGTCTCAGAGACTTATAGAAAGGACTGTTCCAGGTACTCGGGGGCACAGGCCTCTGATGGCGTTTCTTAAATAATTTTGAGACCACCCCACTGGATTGACTCAGAATTTTCAGAATTCTAGTGGGGAAGCTGATGGATTCATAAGACTACTAACCCAAATTCAAGGAGAACAATAATTAAATAAACTGATGAGTAATGATTATGTGTTTTGTTTGGAATAATGATGATGCTTTAATTTTTTATTTTATGGATATAAGAAACTCTTTTTTCTTTTAAGATAAAGTAGTTTCTCTTAAGCTATCTATAATTCATAATAATTTAATAGAATATATTTGATAAACAGAAATTAAACATTTCTCTTTTTCTCCCTTCCTGACCCCTCAAGAAGTCTGAAACTCTTATTGAGTATTCTTATTTTCATGACAAGATAATTATTTGCATAGATTCAATAATAATCTATCTTCCTTGAAAGAGGATATAATTGAGAAAATGATTAAAGAACAAAAGCTTTGACTATGATATTTGAGAATAATGTGTCAAATCAGATATGATTCTATAGTTTTAAGGAACAAAGGTTAAATTTATGGAGCCAATACTTAAAAAGCCCTCTTGGGAAAACCAGTCTGACATCTGGATTACATAGTTCCCAGCTTTACAAGAGAGTAAGAAAGGTCACTTCCTGGATTGTTGAGGATATTTTAGGGAACCTCAATAAGAGAGGATTTTACCCAAATCTGTAGGTACTGTAGATGAAGTGGCAAGTTCTAGGCTTGATTTCCTAGACTCAAGAGGCTTTAAAAGTCCAGTCTTATATTCCTTATGAAAAGTTCCATCAAAGCAAACTTTAAAAGGCATGTATGGCTAATTACTATCTTTGTTGCCCTTATGTAATAATCAAGCCAAATCTAATGAGAACAGACTTAATTTTAAAATAAGAATAATATGATTTATCTTTGATCAAAAGGGGGTTTGATATAGAGAGAAATTTTATATTTCAGTAGAAAACACCACCCTTGTGGGTAATCAGACTCTGGTACTATTTATCATCTTTGAGCTATTTTTTTTACTTCTTTGTTAACTACACAGTTTTATTATCTACCTGGAAGTTGGACTGGATCCTGCAGTCTTGCACATTTTGTCATCCTTAACAATTTAAAAATTTTTCTAGTTTCCTTCAATACCTGGATACAAATCTCCAAACTAACATTTCTAATATTTCTCCTACCCTCTTGATTTGGCATCACTGATAACTAAAACTTGACTTCCTAGATTCTTATTGGGCATCTAGGTTGTCTTTTAGCTCAATTTCCCCCTCGAATATAAAGACGCCTTGTGAGATGAAGTGGGCAACCTGATAAAAATTTCAGAGGACTCATCACCACAGCAGAATATGGGCAAACTTCATGCCTGGAACCACTGTTGTGTAGGCCACTCAGGAAGCTCACCAGAACTCTACATCTTCCATGTTCTACTCCAGGAAATAGCCATGAATATGGACAATTTCACTAAAACCTCTCATATGTCTAAGCCATAACCATACATTCAAACTGCAAATTGGGAAATCTACCACTTTGCCACTGTCATACTCATTCCAATATCTAAAGAAGTTTTGGGTCCAACATTTAGGAACCTTCTTGACTTCTTGCCCTTCGGACACAGAAACTGGGTTTATAGTCTGCTCGAACCATTCATATTGTTTTTCTTTTCATAGAAATTCCCCTCATTAAACGCTATCCAGTAAATATCCTCTACTACCAATTCTTAAGAGATAGTTCATCTGGACCTTAATGAAAAAAGGTGACTGAACAAGAAACAATGTTGTATTTCTTTGTATAAGAGGAGAGGCTTACAAGAACTCCCTCCTTGATTAAACGTTAGTCAGGCTCCTCTGAGCCCTCTTCTCAACTAGGCCTTGTCATTAGCCTGCCATCCTTGGCCTGCTGAGCCCACTTTAGCAAGAATCTCACCAAGCCAATTTAGGAAGAATCTCCCCACCCTTTATAACCTCGCCAACTTCCTCTTAGTAATTTTCCATCCACTGACTCTCACGCTGCCCATTGGCTATAAATCCCCAGCTTCCCCTATTACATTCAAAGTGAAGTGCGATCTTTCTCCCCTATTGCAATAGTCTTGAATAAAGTCTTCCTTCCCTGTTTAAATCTTCCTGGTGCAATTTTTCTTTGATACTTTGTCACTTAGAAGTTGTATAAACTTGTTCAAATTATTTCATTTCTGTGTGCCAGTTTCCTCATATGTAAAATGACAGTGATAATAGTATCTACAGCCTATGGGCTTTGTGTTTCCTTTTTCAGGACTATATGAAATATTTTTAAACTGCTTAAAACAAAAATTGTAGCAGTACATAATAAAAAGTCAATAAATATTAGCTATTATTATTAGAACATATTTCCAGGGTCTTATTCTGCCCACATACAATATAAAATTAATATAATCAAAGAATGGTAAAGAAACACTTCAGCAGGCAATAATTCTTTAATGCTTACAGATAATAATACATTTTCTAAGCATTGTGCTAGATACAGAATAGAAGCACATTTTGGGGAAAAAAATAACCAAAATGGACTCTTACAGAGCATGTGCTATTGCTATATGCCAAGCACTGTGCTAGTAACTGAAACTACAAAGATGAAGAAGCTATGATCTTGGCCCTTGAGTAGCTCACAGTCAAGTGGGAGACGTACACATAAAAACAAATCATTGCAGTTGAGGAGGTTTAGATATAAGTGACAAATCAGAATTGCCGTTTTCAAGAAATTATGACAGCATTAATGTGGAGAATAGCTTGGAGGGCAATGAGACAAGGAGGGAGACCAATAAGTTTACTAATGTAATAATTCAGGTAAAGAACAATGAATGTCTGAACAAAGGCACTAGCAACAGAGATGAAGGGAGAAGGTGCAGATATGAGATGTAGAATAATCAGGTGACCTATTAGGGAAAGAGAAGCCTTGGGGATTGATATAGCATGATGACAGTATTAAAATATGAAGGCCCGTCATGTGGAATTATTTAGATTTATTTTTTTCCTGGTAGTACATCAGAGATCTAGATTTAAGGAGAGCAGATTACTGGGAATCAGAGTTACAGAAAAGGAAAAACTAAGCAGCTCCTTCATGAAGCACTTCCTGTAATTGGAGGAATTTAGAATAGAGTATGAATGAACATTTTTAAAGTATCTGTATTTTGGCATGGAATTAACTTAGTCTACTTCCTCTCATTTATCCTATGCCCCAGCCAAATGTCTTATTATTATTTCCTGAACAGGCCTTATATTTTTCTACCTCTGTGCCTTTATATTAACCCATGCCATTCCCATTGATGTAAGTCCTTCCTCCTTAAATATAATGTGACTGAAATATATGTTGAGTATATTTCTTTAAATTACTAAAAATCCTAATTTAAAGATGAATGTGAAGTTTCAACTGTCTGACATTATGATTCCACTCTGTTGTTACTGATTTCTGGTGTCATTTCATAAATTTATTGCCAAACCAATTTCTTTTTATATGATTCTCTCTCCCCCCCCCCGAGCTTTATTGGGGTATAACTGACAAAATTGTAAGACATTTAAAGTATATGTTGTAGTGATTTCATATACATGTACAATGTGAAAGGATTCCCCCCATCTAGTTAATTTTCTCTTTAAATAGTAAGTCTCTAATATTGAATATATTGCTTTATTATATGGTCTTGAAGAACAGAAAATTTAAGTATAGTGTTTCAAATAATGTTATTCAAGTTTCCTATTGGGTATTTGAGATTTTCCATGTGTTATGGACTGAATTGTGTCCTGTTAAAAATTCATATGTTGAACCCTAACCCACCCATATATAACTGCATTTGGAGATAGGAGTTTTAGGGAGGTACTTATGGTTAAATAAGGTAATAAGGTTGAGACCTTAATCCAACAGAATTAGAGTCCTTATAAGAAGAGATACCAGAGATCCCTCCCCCCACCACCCCTCTTGCTCAGAGAAATGGTCATGTGAAGGCACAGCAAGAAGGTGGCCATCTGAAAATCCAGAAGAGAGCTCTCATGGGAAACAAAACCCTGCTGCATATTGGTATGGAATTTTCAGCCTCCAGAATTGTGAGAAAGTAAATTTCTGTTGTTTAAGCCACATAGTCTCTCGCATTCAGTTATGACGGTCTGAGAAGACTAAAACAGAACTTAATACTGTGAAATGGTGCTGCTGTAACAAATACCTAAGAATGTGTAAGTGACTTTGGAACTGGGTATTGGTAAAGATTTGAAGAGTTTACAGATAAATGATAGAAAAAGCCTACATTATCTTGAAGGGTCTGTTGGATGTTAAAGGCAATTCCACTGAGACTCAGATGGAAATGAAGAACATATTATTGGAAATTGAAGGAAAGAGGATCTTGTTATAAAATGATAAAAAATTAGCTGAATTGTATTCTAGTGTCTCGTGGAAAGTAGAACTTGTGAGCTATGAAACTGGATATTTAGCTGAGATTTCTAAGCAAAGAATCGAAGATGCAGCCTTGCTTCTCCTTACTGCTTATTGTAATAATGTGAGATGAGAGAGATAAATTAAAGAAATGTTAAAGTAAAAAGGAACCTGAACTTGAAGAATTAGAAAATTCTCAGTTTATCCATACTACAAAAAATGTGAAAGTGTGTTCCAAATATAACACTAAAGATGTGGCTAAACAATCATTTGATAAGGAGGTTACTATGGATGTGAACCAGGCACTTCAGCCAAAGCCAGGAACAGAGATGGGATTATACCAGCAGACAAGACTAGCTTGCACCAAAAGGAACAGAGACAGGATGAAAAAAAGGGAGGCTTTTGGATTTCTGCAGGATGAGACAGTAGAACTCTTTGGTTGTGAAGGAGCATTCTTCAAGAAGACAAGTATGACCATGAGATCATTTCAATTATCAAGGCTGCCTTCTTGGTTTCAAAGGGTGGGGTCACTGCCTCCATCTCAGCAGGGTGGACTGCTGCTGACTGGAGCCTTGCAGGCAGGGCTGCTAACTAGGGCCCTTGATTTTGCTGACCCAATGGGCCTGGAGTGCAGAGCATTGAATCAAAGGTGATTATTCGTAAGACTTAAGATCTAATGGACACATCGTTTGCAAATATTTTCTCCCGTTCTGTGGGTTGTCTTTTCATTTGGCTTATGGTTTTCTTTGCTGTGCAAAAGCTTTTAAGTTTAAGTAGGTCCCAGTTGTTTATTTTTGTTCTTATTTTCATTACTCTAGGAGATGGATCCAAAAAGATACTGCTGCAATTTATGTCAAAAAGTGTCTTGCCTATGTTTTCCTCTAAGAGTTTTATAATATCTGGTCTTACATTTAGGTCTTTAATCCATTTTGAGTTTATTTTTGTGTAGGGTGTTAGGGAGTGTTCTAATTTCATTCTTTTACATGTAGCTATCCAGTTTTCCCAGCACCACATATTGAAGAGACTGTCTTTTCTCCATTGTATAATCTTGCCTCCTTTGTCATAGATTAATTGACCATAAGTGAGTGGATTTATCTCTGGGCTTTCTATCCTGTTCCATTGATCTATATTTCTGTTTTTGTGCCAGTACCATACTGTTTTAATTACTGTAGCTTTGTAGTATAGTCTGAAGCCAGGGAGCCTCCTCCAGCTCCATTTTTCTTTATCAAGATTGCTTTTGCTATTCAGGGTCTTTTGTGTTTCTATAAAAACTTTAAAATGTTTTGTTCTGGTTCTGCAAATAATGCCATTGGTAATGATAGGAATTGCACTGAACTATAGATTGCCTTGGGTAGTATGATCATTTTGACAATATTGATTCTTCCAGTCCAAGAACATGGTATATCTTTCCATCTGTTTGTGTCATCTCAGATTTCTTTCATCAGCATCTTACAGTGTTTGGAGTACAGTTCTTTTGCTTCCTTAGGTAGGTTTATTTCTAGGTATTTTATTCTTTTCGATACAGTGGTAAATAGGATTATTTCCTTAATTTCTCTTTCTGATCTTTTGTTGTTAGTGTATAGAAATGCAAGACATTTCCGTGTATTAATTTTGTATCCAACTTTACTGAAGTTGATTGATGAGCTCTAGTAGTTCTCTGGTAGTGTCTTTAGGAGATTCTATGTATAGTATCATGTCATCTGAAAACAGTGACAGACAAGTGATTAATTTCCAAAATATACAAACAGCTCATACAGCTCAATATAAAAAAAAACAATCAAAAAAATGGGCAGAAGATCTAATTAGACGTTTCTCCAAAGAAGATGGACAGATGGCCAAAAAACACATGAAAAAATGCTCAACATCACTAATTATTAGAGAAATGTAAGTCAAAACTACAATGAGGTATCACCTCACACCAGTCAGAATGGCCATTATCAAAAAGTCTACAAATAATAAATGCTGGAGGGGGTGTGGAGAAAAAGGAACCCTCCTACACTGTTAGTGGGAATGTAAATTGGTACATCCACTATGGGGAACAGTATGGAGGTTCCTTAAAAAACTGAAAAGAGGGAATTCCCTGGAAGTCCAGGGGTTAGGACTCTCACTGTCAAGGGCCCGGGTACAATCCCTGGTCGGGGAACTAAGATACTACAAGCTGTGCAGCTTAGCAAAAAAAAAAAAAACCTAAAAATAGAGTCACCATATGACCCTGCAATCCCACTCCTGGGTATATCCAGAGTAAACCATAATTCTAAAAGATACATGCACCCCAATGTTCATTGCAGCACTACGTACAATAACCAAGAAATTTAAGCAACCTAAATGTCCATCGACATGAATGGATAAAGAAGATGTGGTGTACATATATACAATGGAATATTACTCAGCCATAAAAAGGAAAGAAATAATGCCATTTGTAGCAATATGGATGAACCCAGAGTTTATCATACTAAGTGAAGTAAGCCAGACAAAGACAACTGTCATACGATATTGTTTATATGTGGAATCTTAAAAAAAAAAAAAAGACACAAATGAACTTATTTCCAAACCAGAAACAGACTCACAAACACAGAAAACAAACTTATGGTTACCAAAAGGGAAAGAGGGGTGGAGGGAGGGATAAATTAGGAGTCTGGAATTAACATATACACACTGCTATGTGTAAAACCGATAACCATAAGGACCTACTGTATAGCACAGGGAACTATTCTCAATATTTTGTAATAACCTATAAGGGAAAAGAATCTGAGAAAGAACATACATCTACATATATCTATATACATATAGATATATAACTGAATTGTTGTGCTGTATACCTGAAATTTACACGATATTGTAAATCAACTAGACTTCAATAACAAAATTTTAAAAAAATCTAATGGAATTTGCCTTTGTAGACTCACTTGGGACCTGTCACACCTTTCTTCTTTCCTATTTCTCCCTTTTGGAATGAGAATGTCTATCCTATGCCTGTCCCACCACTGTACTTTGGAAGCACATAACTTGTCTAGTTTCACAAATTCACAGCTGGAAAGGAATTTTGCCTCAGAATGAATTGTACCTCGAGTCTCACTCATACTTTATTTAGATGATATTTAGATGAGACTTTGAAGTTTAGACTTTAAAGATGATGCTGGAATGAGCTAAGACTTTTTGTGCTGTTGGGATAGAGTGAATGTATTTTGTATGCAATAAGGACAAGACATTTGGGGTACTAGAGAGCAGAATATTATGGACTGAATTGTGCCCCCCCCCCCAAATTCATACATTGAAGACTTAATCCCCAATGTGACTGTATTTGGAGATAGGGGCTTTAAAGAGGTAATTAATACTAAGTAAGATAATAAGAGTGGTGCTGTCATCCAGTAGGGTTAGTGTCCATATAATAAGAGGAAGAGATAGTAGATCTCTCTCTCTCTCTCTTTCTCTCTCTCTCTCTGCACACAGAAAAATTCATGTGAGGAAACAGTGAGATGGTAGCTGTTTGCAAGCCATGAAGAGAGTCCTCAGCTGAAACCAAACCCTGTCAGACCTTGATCTATGACTGCTAGCCTCCAAAACTGTGAGAAAATTAATTTCTGTTGTTTAAGATATGCAGTATAGGGCTTCCCTGGTGGCGTAGTGGTTGAGAGTCCGCCTGCCAATGCAGGGGACACAGGTTCATGCCCCGGTCCAGGAAGATCCCACATGCCGCAGAGCGGCTGGGCCCGTGAGCCATGGCCGCTGAGCCTGCGCTTCCGGAGCCTGTGCTCCACAACAGGAGAGGCCACAACAGTGAAAGGCCCGCGTACTGCAAAAAGAAAAAGAAAAAAAGAAAGATATGCAGTATATGATATTTTGTTATGGCGCTCAGCTAAAGGAGACTAATACACCATGTCTTCTCTTTTTTTCCCCCTTTGTTGCTTTACTTTATAACAAATAGTCTCTGGCTCTCTTTCTTGTCTGTCTGTCTTCCAAAACCTTTTACATACATGGCTGAATAAATGAAGAGATTTCCACTGTAATGACAGAATAATTTTTTTACACACTTTCCCTTTTATCTGCTACATGTTTATATTGGCTATGTCCCTTTGTATTATTATATTTTTTTAATCTTGGCCATTCATAAACAGAACAAAAATAAAATCAGAGAAGGCAGAGAGTGGTAATAGGTAGCCATCTGGGCTTTTGGTAGTGTTGCATTAGAGGGCATGTATTGCTCTCTTGGAAAAACCCACAGAAGAGATTAATATTGGAAGGTGTAGTGCCATCTGTTAGAAAGGCAGCAAAAATTATGAGGAAGCCCTGTGACCAACAGTTTAGGAAAACAGCTCCTATACAGTAGTTTGCTTACTAGCTTTGTAACTTTCTGGTTTTATAGAAGGAAAAGAGATATTTTCTAATTTCATTCTGAAGGATATTTTTTCGTCTTCTTAAAATGCCACCATCACCAATATAACCAGCAACATATTTCTTTCTGGTGTTATAGATAAGGAGTTTAATATCTATGGACAATTCAATTTCAAGAAATTGAAACATCTGCTGTCAGAAGTTTCCCCTATTTTCAAAGATAGGCTAGACTCAGTGGGTACAGTAGTCAGATCCTAAATTTACTACATAATTGGTTAACTGCCTACTGCCTTTTTTTCACCTATAAATTAAGAAATTATCTTTGCTATCTCACTCATACACATGGGGTTCTAAGGGGATAGAGGCAAAGCAAGCAGCTTTTCCAAGAATGGAGTGGAGCTCCTATGAGGAGATTCAGAAACATAATTCTATGTTCTCAAACACCTAAACTATAGATCTAGGGTTTAATATCACTTTTTTTTTTTTTTTGGTCTGAAACCAAATAGAATCTTAGTTCCAATTGATAGTTAAGCGTTGTGTAAATCTCAAAAGTATACTGGAGCATATTAGTTTTCTATTGCTGTATAACAAATTACCACAAATTTAGCAACTTAAAACAATACCCATTTATTTGCTCATAGTTCTGTGGGTCAGAATTTCAGGTGGGCTCACCTGGCTTCTCCACTTAGGGTCTCACAAGGCTGAAATCGAGTTGTTAGCTGGATGGTCTCTTGGAGGCCCTGTGGAAGAATCCAAATACAAGCTCATTTAGATTGTTGGCAAAATTCAGGCCCTTGTAGTACTGAAGTACTCATTTTCTTGCTGTCAGCTCTCATCTTATAGAGGCCATTCTCAGGTCCTTTTCCTATGATCCCCTCTATCTCAGCAATGGAGAACCTCCTTAATGTCAAATTCTCTCACACTTTCAATCTCTCTGAATTCTTCTTCTGCTACTGTCCAGATAAAACTCTCTGCTTTAAGGGCTCATATGATAGCTCAGGCCCACGTGGATAATCTCTTTGTCTTAAGGTCAACGGATTAGTAAACTTAATTAAATATGCAAAAATCCCTTTTCTCTGGTAACATAATAGAAGGAAGGGAGGAAGGAAGGAAAACAATTAAAGCAGTAAAAGAGTAAAACAATGAAAATGAAATGAAAGTGAAAAACAAAATTCAGATTTCAGATTTTAGAGTATGATAATGTTTGGAAACAAGAAAAAAATGTGTATTTTTGGAAATAACCCTATGGGCTAGGTTCAATGTTTAAAAGTTTTGAAGTTTACAAGTATAGTAGATCAAGGTTATTCTCTGTATGACATCTACTAGACAAATTGTTAAATTGTTTCTATAGCTTGGCTATTGTGATCTATATTGAAACAAACATAAGAGGGCATATATTTTTTTGGGATACTGATTTCATTTCCTTGGGTTACATACCCAGAAGTGGGACTGCTGGATCATATGTCAGTTCTATTTTTAAGTTTTTGAGAAACTAATATTGTTTTCCATAGTGCATACACCAACTTACATTCCCAACAGCAGGGCACCAGGGTTTCTTTTTCTCCATATCCTTGCCAGCATTTGCTATCTTTTGTTTTTTGATAACAGCCATCCAAATAGGTGTTAGGTCATATTTCATTGTGTTTTAGATTTGGATTTCCCTGATGTTTAGTGATGTTGAGCACCTTTTCATGTAATTGTTGTCCATTTGTATGGCTTCTTTGGAGAAATGTCTAGTCGAGTCCTATGACCATTTTTAAATAAGATTGTATTTTTGCTATTGAACATAAAAATTCCTTATATATTTTGGATATTAACCTCTTACCAGACATATGGTTTGCAAATATTTTCTCCCATTCTGTGAGTTGCCTTTTCATTTTGTTGATTGTTTCTTTTGCTGAGCAGAAAATTTTTAGTGTGATGTAGTCCCACTTGTTGGTTTTTGCATTTGTTGCTTGTGTTGTTGGTGTCATATTTAAAAAAAAAATCATTGCCAAGACCTATGTAAAGGAGGTTTGCCCTTTTCTTTTAGGAGCTTTATGGTTTCAGTTCTTACGTTTAAGTCCTTAATTAGATTCAAGGTGATTTTTATAAGTGGTGTGTGTAAGGTAGGGGTCCAATTTCATTCTTTTTCATGTGAATGTCCAGTTTTCTCAACACCATTTATTGAAGAGAGACTATCCTTTCCCCACTGAGTATTCTTGGCTCCTTTGTCAAATAGTACTTGACCATATATGTGAAGATTTGTTTCTGGGCTCTCTATTCTGTTCCATTGGTTTACTGTGTCTGTTTTATGCCAGACTCAAACTGTTTTGATTACTGTAGCTTTGTAATATATTATGAAATCAGGATTGTGATGCCTTAATTTTGTTCTTTGTGACGATTACCATGTCTATTTGGTGTATTTTGTGGTTCCATATGAATTTTATGATTGTTTAATCTATTTATGTGAGAAATCTGGCTTCCTTTTGTGGGGTATAGTTCCAATGGTGATTCAGTTTTCAGAGGCATTAAGGTGTTATTTTAGTCCGATTTTTTATCTCCTGCTCCGGAGGTCCTGTTGGAATCTACTTGTGTTGCCTGCAGGAACAAAGAGGCTTTTCTGGACCAGGATGCTTGTCATTGAAGGGTCCACCCACTGGACCTCTCCAGCACAGAAATGTGAGTGTATAGGAGGGATTAGAGGAAGACCAGACTTGAGCAAGGAAGACCTGTTAGTTTAGTAGAGTGATGTAATAGAAATGGCCTGGTTAAGGTGATGATAGTGGAATTATAGAGAAGCATATGGGTTCAAAGATATTTCAAGTGTGTAATGCTTAGTAATGTGTTAAATGTGATAGGTAAAGGAGAGATAGGACTCTAAGCAGACTCCTAGTTTGTTTGTTTGTTTGCTTTTAATTTAATGGAGGATTGTCATCCATTCGCCAAGATAGGAAGGCAGTTTATGCTTTCTCATTTCAGGGCCTTCTAGTTGCTGATTAGTCTTCTTGTGAGAAACAACACTTTTCACTCATTTCTTCACTGCTGCTTCACCCTCCATAGAAGCCTTACTCATGCTTTGACACTTTTGACATGCTTTATAGTGTCTTTTCCTCCAAATGATTTTATATTTTCATTATTCATATTTCATTATTATTATTATATTTATAATATCACATATTATATCCCCTATAGAATTTTTTGAACCTCCATATCGATTATATTTTTCTTATGTATTAATTGTGCTTTGTACTAATTTCCTGAAATAGACAAAACTTACTGAGAAAAGGGGCTGTGTACTCAACACAGCACTGTTAGAAAGTAATTATTCAATGCATGTTTACTGAATAAATGAACAGATGAATAAATAAATGGTATTAATTATAACTGTATGTTCACCAGAGTATTAGTAATAGCATTGAGATTTTCCTAGTATACTCTAGATGTATATCACATAGAAATGTTGAAAACTATTCTGCATATAGCATATGCACCACAGCATACACAGACACACACAAAATAAATAACACTATCCCTGCCTTAGCCCTAATCACAATAAAAATCACTCTCTCTATGAGCATAATTTCCTTGCCAAGCCTATTACATTTCTAAGTTTCTGTGAGATATTTTAAGTCATATTTAAAAGTAACATTATTTTGTATTCAGTACCTAAACCTGCCATAAATTTAAGACTAGCAAGGGACTGAAGACTTAAGAAAATCGAGGATCATTCAATGACAGGATTAATTAAAACTTATTTTTTCTCTGTTTCAACCCCTGCCTGAACTAAATTCTGTAGATAGTGCATATTCACTGAGATACCAGATAATTCAAGTGTTGACTTGTAAGAGCATCCTTAGAGACGTGGAGTTTTTATAAAATAGTCCAGAAACCAAGTACATTGAGCATAATATGGTTTGCTTACACCCATATCACTAATGCTATTCTGACTCCCAAACTTGTCTGCCTTCAGGCATCTCAGATCAACTTTATGATACAAGATATACGTCTTTGGCTAAAGCTAGATACACTGATTCATAAACATTTCACTGTCTTTAATATTGCTTTCTCACACATGGGGTCAGGTCTCTTGGCTCCCTTTCTAATAGATGACACATTCTGTCAGAAGTTAAAACTGCAGTCTGTGACAATGGAAGAAACAGAAGCTATCTTGTATCTACTTCAGAGACTAAATTTATATGTGATCTCAATTAGCACAGTGCCCTCAACTACTGAGCTACCAAGACACATGCAATAATGTCTGTTCTACTGAGAATATATTCATTTTTCCTTAGTCAAAAATATTTGTCACCAGATCAGTTCTTTGATATACTTGATTTTGCAATACCCCCCTTAACTTTCTACCACATAAAGTTTACTTTCCACTTGCAAGTACACTCTTCTTCTGGGTGTCTCTCCTCTCTGCCTCTCTGTCTCTGTCTCTCTCTCTCTCTTAATGACATAATCTATCTTCCACCCAGTGACTCAAGAATGTAATATGGTGTTATGTTAGACTAATGAATCTCTTCCTTATTTTTGGCATATCAACTTTTCTTTTCAGCTTCATCATTCATAATTGTCCCAATTTATCATGCCCTCCATCCATACCAGATTACTTGACATTTTTTATATGATATATTCTTCATGCTTTCTTATTTTTGCCTATGCTTTCTTTCTACTGGAAACATACTTCTCTTCCCTTTATTTTGCCAACCTCTTTTATGACTTCTGTGAAGCCTTCCCCAGGCCTTTAGGTAAAAGCAATTACTACTTTTCTTTTTTTCCATTACTCTTTTATTTATATTACTCAATTCCTTGTTGAGGTATAACTTACAAAACTGTATATATTTAAGGTTTACAACTTGATGCATTAATATATATATATATAAGCACACAGAAATACGGACCAAAATCAAGCTAATTAACATATTCATCACCTCACGTAGTTACCATTTTCTTTGTGTGTGTGTGGCAAGAACACTTAGGATATACCCTCAGCGAATTTTAAGTATACAGTATTGTTAACAATAGTCACATTGTTTTACATTAGATAGCCATAGATTTTTCATCTTGCATAACTAAAGCTTTTTACCCCTTGTTTGGTATATGCTCATTTCACCCTCCCTCCAGTCCCTGGAAACCACCATTCTACTCTCTGCCTTCATGATTTTGACTATTTTAGTTTCTACATATAAGTGAGATCATGTGGTATTTGTCTTTCTGTATCTGGCACCCTTGTCAAAGGTCAGTTAACCGTAGATGTGTGGATTTATTTCTGGGCTCTCTATTCTGTTCCATTGGCCTGTATGTGTCTTTATGCCAGTACCATACTCTTGGTTACTGTGGCTTTGTAATATACTTTGAAACCAGGAAATGTAATCCCTCCAGATTTGTCCTTCTTGATTAATATTCCTTTGGGTCTTCAGGGTCTTTTGTGGTTTCATCTGAATTTTAAAAATGTTTTCCTATTTCTGTAAAGAATGCCATTAAGATTTTGGTAAGGAATTGCATTGAATCTTTAGATCACTTTGGGTGGTATGGACATTTTATCAATATTAAATCTTCCAGTCTGTAAACATGGGATGCCTTTCCATTTATCTGTGTCTTCTTTAATTTCTTTCATCAGTGTACAAGTCTTTCATTTCTTCGGTTAAGTTTATTCCTAAGTATTTTATTCCTTTTGTTGTTATTGTAAATGAGGTTTTTCCTTAATTACCTTTTCAGAAAGTTCATTGTTTGTATATAGATACATGACTGATTTTTTATGTTGATTTTGCATCTTTGCTGAATTTATTAGTTCTAACAGTTTTTTTTTTTTTTTGGTTACATCTTTAAGGTTTTCTACATATATGATCCTGTCATCTGCAAACAGATATAAATTTACTTCTTCCTTTCCAATTTGAATGACTTTTTCTTTTTCTTGTCTAATTGCTCTGGCTAGGACTTCCAGTACTATGCTGAAAAGAAGTGAAGAGTGTGGGCATTCTGTCTTAAAGGGAAAGGTTTTTGTTTTTCCCCATTCTTTATGATTTTAGTTCGGGCTTTTCATATATGGCCTTTATTGTGTTATGGTAAGTTTCCAATATACTTGATGTATACTTGAATTAAGATCATCCACTATGTTGGTCACATTTATAAGATATACATATGAATCTCTGCCTATCTCTTTCATAGTAAGTGATCAGTACATTATATCTCAGCATGTTATCACTTTTTACAATTGTATGAGAACAAAATAATTCCATATGTTTCCCTCTCACATTACAGGCATACCTCATTCTATTGTGCTTCACATTATGTGCTTTGCAGATACTGTGTTTTTTATAAACTGATGGTTTGTGGTAAACATGTGCAAGTCTGTTGGCACCACTTTTGCAACAATGTTACTCACTTCATGTCTCTGTATCACATTTTGGTAATTCTCACAGGATTTCAAACCCTCCACCAGCTAAAAAGATTATGACTTGCTGAAGGCTCAGATTATTGTTAGCATTTTTTAGCAATAAAGAATTTTTAAGTTAAGGTATATGCATTGTTTTTTCAGATATAAAGCTATTGCACACTTAATAGACTACAATATAGTATAAACATAACTTTCATATGCACTGAAAAACCAAAAAAAATGTGTGACTCACTTTATTGCAGTGGTCTGGAACTGAATCTGCAATATCTGAGGTAGGCCTGTGTATTCCAGGGTTCAAAGCTTAATTATTTTTTAAATTGACTTTACAAGTTCATTCCATGTATCTAGTGTATTGTTCTTTTAATTATTTTATTTTCTAGGCTTAAAAAATATTATTATAGATGTGTTATGACATTATATGTAATTTCAAATACTGTCAAAAGTATGCAAGTATAAATTATAAACAACAAAAATGAAATGTCTAATATATTACATTTGCTAGTTCAGAAAATAATTTCCTGAGCTTCAACCCCTGCCTTTATGCTCACAATTTTCAGAACTAAGATTTCCTGACTCCAAAGACAAATAGATCATTATAGCAGGTGTAAATTGAACTTTTTTTTTAAATGTAGTAGCATCAAGTATTTTATATTTTAAAAAGTAGCCATTGCAGCATACCTGGTTATTCTTGTCTGTTCAGTTTTTTTTGTATAACATTTAACTTTATAATATACTATATACATTATTTATTTAGTATGTCTGTTGTCCATCTCTCATGATCATATTTAAGTTTTACAAGGGCAAAGATCTTTTCTTTTTAAAAATTATTCACTGATGTATATCAAGTGCCTAGAATAGCACCTGCCACACCATAGGAAATCAAGAAATTTTAGTTAAGTGAATGAGTGAACTACCCCTTAACCTTGTACCCCATCAATCTCTTCCCAATCCCTTCTCATTATTCTTTTTCTTCTCAATTTATATTCATGACTTAAATCATGATATTTAGGATTCTGGCCTAACTATTCTCTTGGAAAAAAAGTTATCTACCATTTCAATGACCTCCTAAATACTAGACAAAATGGCACATTTCAACACCTTATTCTATCTTAGGCTACATTTGACACTCTTGGTCAGAACCGACTTCTCGAAACCTGCCACTACCTTTTATTTCCATTATAATATACTCTCCTTTTTATTTCTTCTTCTCTCTGATTTTTCCTTCTCTGATTTCTTCCTGGGCTCTTCTTCTGTGAGCCTCATAAATACTGATGTTTATCTCTAGAGAGCCTCTACTGACCCACTGCTCTCTTCAATCTGCATACTTTCCATGAGTAATCTAATCCATGATTATAGTATCAACTATCATGTCTAACTCACACAATCTATAGTTACAAAACAGATCTCTATACCAAGTTTCAGAATTATGTATCTTAACTACTTGCTGAATAACTCCTTTTGGGAAGGCCGATGTTATCTTAGACTCTACAACACAAATAACTAAACTCAGCTTAACAACCAAAATTGTTATGTTTATACTGCCTTCCCTACTAAATGGTACCATCAGTCATTCAGACACCCAAACTAGAAATCTGGAAATGATCCTTGAATCTTTCTCCCTCTCACTCAGTCGATCAACAAATCTTACTGTCTTATCATATATATTTTTTTCCTTTAATGTGACTAATTACCATTTCTATCAATATCACCCTGGTTAGGCTCCCCATAATCTGTTATCTAGGTGATTGGTTGGCTATGAAATTTGGGGAAACAAGAAGTATAAAATGGCATCCAGATTTTTATGAGCTTATCTTAGGTGACTGGGAAGACAGTGGTGTTATAATAGAGATGAATGCATTCTTCCAGTCCTCAAGACTGTTCTCTCTTAAATCAGTCTTTCATCTATCTTCCAAAGCAATATTTTGGAGTTGTCAACATAGAGGTGGTAGTTGAAACCATCAAATTAGATGAAATCATTCAGAAAAACAGTAAATAAAAGGTGAAGCAGTGGAAGACTACATTTGTTAGCAGGAGGTGGTGTATGTGTTAGGGAGAGGTGATAAGACATGGGATGAGGAGATAAGTAGAGACCAGATTATTCAGGGCCTTGTAAGGCCCTTATTCTGAAGAGTTTGAAATATATCATAAGTTCAATGGTGGAGCATTGAAAGGTTTAATTCAGATAAATGAATGCCACATTAGTTTTGCTTTTTAAGCAGGTTACATTGACTGCAGTGTAAAGAATGGATTATTCTTGGGGAAAAGCAAGACTACAGGTAGAAAAAGCAGTTAGTAGCTGCAGTAATCCTGGTGAGGGATGATGGTAAAATGGACCAAGCCAGCAGAGAAAGATGCCAAATCCATCATTGTGAGGGATGTATATTGCTTCTGGGGGAGTTCCTTGTGAAAATGGGGATGATCTGCTAAGTTTCAGGTTCAGATTAAATAGGATCATTAATTAGAACAGTAGGAAAGTTCATTGAGCCCTAGAACAAAATGTTGTTTAAGGAGAAGTACTTAATATCACAATCAGAGATGTGGAATAAGTCTTCATGTTGAAAGAGTGCTGAGGTAAAAACAAAGTATGCTTCAGAGTTCAAGTATCAAATGAATGGGGGAGCAAGTTAGAAACCACACTGAAAGGCCTGGAGGATGTTGGTGTTTGGGGTTAGCAGAGAACTTAATGAGGGACTTAATTTGGATCAGAGAAGGGGTGAAAGATCTTAAGGGAAGAGGCATTTAAAGAGAAACTTGAAAACTTAACTGAAATTAGAGGAAAAGAATGGGGGAACAGTATTCCAGCTTGATGGAACAGCATTGCAAAAACCCTGAAGTGGGAAGGATTTTGGTATTCTCAAGAAATTAAAAGAAGACCAATATCTTGATTCAGAAGCCTGGGGAGAGAGTGATACAAGATAAAATTGAAGAGTTAAGCAGAGGCCAGAACATGTAAGCCTTACTGATAGTTCTTTAAAAAATTATTTCCTTTGGGCTTCCCTGGTGGCACAGTGGTTGAGAGTCCGCTTGCCGATGCAGGGGACACAGGTTCGTGCCCCGGTCTGGGAAGATCCCACATGCCACGGAGCGGCTAGGCCCATGAGCCATGGCCGCTGAGCCTGCGCATCCGGAGCCTGTGCTCCGCAACGGGAGAGGCCACAACAGTGAGAGGCCCGCGTACCGCCAAAAAAAAAAAAAAAATTCCTTAGAGTAATGGAAACTTATGAGTGACTCAATCAGAATTACATTTAAAGATATCAACCTGTGGGAATGTAAATTGATTCAGCCACTATGGAGAACAGTATGGAGGTTCCTTAAAAAAACTTAGAATTACCATATGATCCAGCAATCCCACTACTAGGCATATACCCAGAGAAAACCATACTTCAAAAAGACACATGTACCCCAATGTTCAATGCAGCACTATTTACAATAGCCAGGTCATGGAAGCAACCTAAATGCCCATCGACAGATGAATGGATAAAGAAGATGTGGTACATATATACAATGGAATACTACTCAGCCATAAAAAGGAACAAAATTGGGTCATTTGTAGAGAGGTGGATGGATCTAGAGACTGTCATACAGAGTGAAGTAAGTCAGAAAGAGAAAAACAAATATCGTATATTAACACATATATGTGGAACATAGAAAAATGGTACAGATGAACCTGTTTGCAAGGCAGAAATTGAGACACAGACGTAGAGAACAAACGTATGGACACCAAGGGGGGAAAGCAGTGGGGGTTGGTGGTGGTGGTGTGCTAAATTGGGCAATTGCGATTGACATGTATACACTGATGTGTATAAAATTGATGACTAATAAGGACCTGTATACAAAAATAAAACTAAATTAAAAAATTAAAAATATATATATACACTAAAACTGAACTTGTACCTTAAATGTATCAAGTAGGGAATGCAAACTCCAGCTCTGGATAAATGTCAATGTGGGGTTTTGTATCTATAATTGTGGTTTTGGTTTAAATATAGCAAACTGGATTAAAAAAAAAAAAAAAGATTTCACCCCGGCTGCAGTTCAGAGAATGAACTATAGTGGGGCAAAAACAGAAGTCAGAATATTTGTCATAGTGTATTACAGTGGTGCAAAGGAGAGATGATGTTGTCTTTTTTTTAAATTTTTATTGGAGTATAGTTGCTTTACAATGTTGTGTTAGTTGAGATGATGTTGTCTTATGGAAGGATCATGGCAGTGTGAATGGAGAAAAATAGTTAAAATTGAAATATAAATATTTGAAAACATAACCCACGATGAGCATTTGGGTCATGTGTAATAAAACCATTATGGTTCAGGAATACGATATACAGATTAGAGCTATCTGAGGAGAAGCCTCTAATATCACTAGAATAGGAAAAGAGGAAGATGAATTTTATTTTTTAGAATTTTATCAGCTGAATTTTCAGATATGCTGATATTGAGGTGTCTGTAAGATGTTTAAATAGAGATGTCCAAAAATCCTTTGAATACTTTACCCTACACTTAATTCAGAGAACTAAAATAGCAATAAAAATTTGAGTTATTAACATTTGTAGTTGACACAATAGGAGTAGATGAGATCACACACATTTTTGGTAGGGTGAAACAGAAGGTCCAAGATAGAACTTGAGAGTTCAAATATTAAGTGGAGGAAAACAATTCATTAAAAAGTTAAAAGGAATTTTGGTGTCTTAACTAAATAAGGCCCCATAGAGAAGACAGGCCAAAAATAAGTTCCAAGTATTTGTTGATAAGTATCCTGTGACCCTCACTGCAGTTGGCTTTGTGCTATAGAAAGGTCTGTGTTTTTTTAACTACACCTACAAGGTTCAGAATTCCTATAGTGAGGAGACAGCTTATATTTTCATCTTTGTCAGTTCTTTTCAAGTATATTGTAGGTGCTCGCTAAAACTACTATTGACTTTAAATTATTAGCACAGCTAGAAAATAATAAAGATGTGTGTTATCTCATTTTGGAATTCTCCAACCATTATGAAAGGCAGAAAAAAATGGAAAATAGAATATAGTAAGATGTACACACAATAGCAACTTATCAATTCAGTTGGAAAAATCAGTTAAACTATTTGTTAGTGATACTTTAGGGCTTAAATTAATATAGGTATTTTTTTCCTCTCCCTCCCCACTGAAGATTATTCTGCTATCCATGTAAAACAGCATCAGTGGGGAGGAAAGTAAGAGAGAAGGAAGAGACAGATGGACAGAAGAAGAGAGGAAAGGAGGGAGAGAGAAGGAAGGAAATTTTACAATTTGAAATTACATTTGGAGATTATCATCTTATTTATTTGTACTTTAAAACAAGTATACTTCTACTGTTGTGGGTATTAGCAACTAAAATATGTAAATTATATATTGTATAATTATAATGATATACTTATATTTATATTATATATAAATTATTTAATATATAAACACATATTATATGTAAATATAAATATATATCACAACATGAAAGGAAAGCAGTACAGTCCTTGAAAACTTGAAAAAATATAGCCAATTCTTCTACAGTTGCACTTATGTAATCAACATTCTCAGTAGGTGGACAGACATAAAGCTTAGGTCACTGTGATTTGCCAGCATGATAAAGAGCAATACCTCCCATATTTTCTAGGACACAAGATATATATTTTTTTATCAGTACACCAGTGTGGATCTAAAATGAAGGTATCCATGTTACAGATAAAACTGGTCCTGAAAATGAGACTAAAATTTGGGCTAGGAGAAAGATGCTGAATAAAATATTTGTATACTCACATCAGAAGGAGTAGTTTAGGCAAATTAGAGTAGACAATTTGTAGTAGAGTTGTCCCCCTTGCCCAAAGGGACTCTCATAATTTTCTGCCTTAATATCATTTGACTCATTCCTTTAGACCCCTGAAACTATGTGGGCAGAAAACTCTTTGTAAGAATGCAAGTGGAAGGGAGATAGTAATAATAATACCATTGGCTCCTTTAGCTAGGGTTATCTCATTGAATTAGCTGCTTGAAAATGAGCAGCTTTAAGTGGAGCATCCGTTTAACAGTACAGTCTGTAGGATGTATGTCATATGTTCTCACTCTAACCGAAAAGTTGATATATTTAATTGGATACCCATGGCATATTTCAGGTCACTGTATTAAAATTATTATCCTATGTATAACATTAATTGGCATAACACATTTCCATTATCTGCTCTCAACTTTGTAGTAACTTCTAAAAGAAGGGGGGGAGTTTATACTCTAGATGGTGGACTGAGGATACATTTTTGCCCACTCATTCTCTGCAAACTGACCAACAATGCAAACAATGATGGTAAAAGAAAAATTCTACAATGGTGAAGAGAATTGGAAAGGGGCCATCATGGAATGAAAGAAGGTGAAAGTCATTTGACAGAAAATAAAAAGAGTAAGAAGTGGCCGTCTAAATGTCTGAATACACAAGAGGCACTATAGAGGAGGAGAAACTCTAGACTCAGAGTTGGCAGGTATGAGAAAGGGAACCCCTACACACAGCCCCGCCACTAGGAGTACTTAATGACTACACTACTTCTAGTAAATTCCTCTTCCTGGTATACTCAGGACCCAGGCAGCTGAGCATATTAGCCTTAGACAAAAATAAAAGAACTCCTGTCTAAAAAAATTTAAGCCAACAACTTGAGGAAAATTTACTCTTAGGGTGAATATGTGCGCTCTTAGAAAAATTCTTCCCATTCTGGCATTTGGGAGAATCCTAGATGAAGGTTGGCATCACTTCAAAATGAAACCTGTCAATGGATAAGCCTTGCCCACATACACAATTTCCAAGTCAGGCTTCATAAACACAGGGAAATCTAACAAGAAAATGATCTGTATAGAAACAAAGCTACCTAGAAAAAATAGACAAACTGCCTATTCTCAAATGTAAACAAAAACCCAGAGGCGTGAAGAAAATCAGTAGCATGAAAGACAAAGAATAGAGAACAAACACAAGTATTAACCCTAGGGAAAAGTTTTTTAAAGACATAATTTAAGAAACAAGAAATCTAACAAAACACAACTCTAGAGGCATCTAATTTGCATTTTCAGATGGACTTGTAAAGCAATTTCAATCATTAAAAATCAATAAAAGAGGAAAAGTCAAAGTGCAAAAAAATTGGAAAATGTTATAAAGTGTAATTTCCAAAATTTATTTTTTTATTTACATTACTCTAGAAGGTGGATCAAAAAAGATCTTGCTATGATTTATGTCAAAGAGTGTTCTTCCTATGTTTTCCTCTAAGAGTTTTATAGTGTCCGGTCTTACATTTAGGTCTCTACTCCATTTTGAGTTTATTTTTGTGTATGGTGTTAGGGAGTGTTCTAATTTCATTCTTTTACATGTAGCTGTCCAGTTTTCCCAGCACCACTTATTGAAGAGACTGCCTTTTCTCCATTGTATATCCTTGCCTCCTTTGTCATAGATTAGTTGACCATAGGTACGTGGGTTTACCTCTGGGCTTTCTATCTTGTTCCATTGAACTATGTTTCTGTTTTTGTGCCAGTACCATATTGTCTTCATTACTGTAGCTTTGTAGGATAGGCTGAAGTCAGGGGGTCTGATTCCTCCAGCTCTGTTTTTTTCCCTCAAGACTACTTTTGCTATTCAGGGTCTTTTGTGTCTCCATACAAATTTTAAGATGATTTGTTTTAGTTCCGTAAAAAATGCCATTGGTAATTTGATAGGGATTGCATTGAATCTGTAGATTGCTTTGGGTAGTACAGTCATTTTCACAATGTTGATTCTTCCAATCCAAGAACATGATATATCTCTCCATCTATTTGTATCATCTTTAATTTCTTTCATCAGTGCCTTATAGTTTTCTGCATACAGGTCTTTTGTCTTCCTAGGTAGGTTTATTCCTAGGTGTTTTATTCTTTTTGTTGCAATGGTAAATGGGAGTGTTTTCTTAATTTCCCTTTCAGATTTTTCATCGTTGGTGTATAGGAATGCAAGAGATTTCTATGCATTAATTTTGTATCCTTCAACTTTACCAAATTCATTGATTAGTAGTTTTCTGGTGGCATCTTTAGGATTCTCTATGTATAGTATCATGTCATCTGCAAACAGTGACAGTTTTACTTCTTCTTTTCCAGCTTGTATTCCTTTTATTTCTTTTTCTTCTCTGATTGCCATGTCTAGGACTTCCAAAACTATGTTGAATAATAGTGGCAAGAGTGGACATCCTTGTCTTGTTCCTGATCTTAGAGGAAATGCTTTCAGTTTTTCACCATTGAGAATGATGTTTGCTGTGGGTTTGTTGTATATGGCCTTTATTATGTTGAGGTAGGTTCCCTCTCTTCCCACTTTCTGGAGAGTTTCTATCATAAATGGGTGTTGAATTTTGTCAAAAGCTTTTTCTGCAGCTATTGAGATGATCATATTGTTTTTATCCTTCAATTTTTTAATATGGTGTATCACACTGATTGATTTGCGTATATTGAAGAATCCTTGCATTCCTGGGATAAATCCCACTTGATCATGGTGTATGATCCTTTTAACATGTTGTTGGATTCTGTTTGCTAATATTTTCTTGAGGATTTTTGCATCTATATTCATCAGTGTTATTGGTCTGTAATTTTCTTTTTTTGTAGTATCTTTGTCTGGTTTTGGTATCAGGGTTATGGTGGCCTCATAGAATGAGTTTGGGAGTGTTCCTTCCTCTGCGATTTTCTGGAAGAGTTTGAGAAGGATGGATGCTAGCTCTTTTCTAAATGTTTGACAGAATTCACCTATGAAGCCATCTGGTTCTGGACTTTCGTTTGTTGGAAGATTTTTAATCAGAGCTTCAACTTCATTACTTGTGATTGGCCTGTTCATATTTTCTATTTCTTCCTGGATCAGTCTTGGAAGGTTATACCTAAGAATTTGTCCATTTCTTCCAGGTTTTCCATTTTATTGGCATAGATTTGCTTGTAGTAGTCTCTTAGGATGCTTTGTATTTCTGCAGTGTCTGTTGTAACTTCTTTTTTTTCATTTCTAATTTTATTGATTTGAGTCCTCTCCCTCTTTTTCTTGATGAGTCTTGCTAATGGTTTATCAATTTTGTTTATCTTCTCAAAGAAACAGCTTTTAGTTTTATTGATCTTTGCTGTTGTTTTCCTTCTTTCTATTTCATTTATTTCTGCTCTGATCTTTATTTCTTTCCTTCTGCTAACTTTGGGTTTTTTTCTTCTTCTTTCTCTAGTTCCTTTAGGTGGAAGGTTAGATTGTTTATTTGAGATTTTTCTTGTTTCTTGAGGTAGGCTTGTATAGGTATAAACTTCCCTCTTAGAACTGCTTTTGCTGCATCCCATAGGTTTTGGATGGTCGTGTTTTCATTGTCATTTGTCTCTAGGTAATTTTTGATTTCCTGTTTGATTTCGTCAGTGATCTCTTGGTTATTTAGTAACGTAGTGTTTAGCCTTCATATGTTTGTGTTTTTTACGTTTTTCTCCCTGTAATTCATTTCTAATCTCAGAGCATTGTGGTCAGAAAAGATGCTTGATATGATTTCTTTTTTCTTAAATTTACTGAGGCATGATTTGTGACCCAAGATGTGATCTATCCTGGAGAATGTTCCGTGTGCACTTGAGAAGAAAGTGTAATCTGCTGTTTTTGGATGGAATGTCCTATAAATATCAATTAAATATATCTAGTCTATTGTGTCATTTAAAGCTTCTGTTTCCTTATTTATTTTCATTTTGGATGATCTGTCCTTTGGTGTAAGTGAGGTCTTAAATTCCCCCACTACTATTGTATTACTGTCGATTTCCTCTTTTACAGCTGTTAGCAGTTGCCTTATGTATTCAGGTGCTCCTATGTTGGGCGCATATATATTTATAATTGTTATATCTTCTTCTTGGATTGAGCCCTTGATCATTATGTAGTGTCCTTCCTTGTCTCTTGTAACATTCTTTATTTTAAAGTCTATTTTATCTGATATGAGTATTGCTACTCCAGCTTTCTTTTGATTTTCATTTGCATGGAATATCTTTTTCCATGCCCTCACTTTCAGTCTGTATGTGTCCCTAGGTCTGAATTGGGTCTCTTCTAGACAGCGTATATATGGGTCTTGTTTTTGTATCCATTCAGCAAGGCTGTGTCTTTTGGTTGGAGCACTTAATCCATTCACGTTTAAGGTAATTATCGATATGTATGTTCCTATGACCATTTTCTTAATTGTTTTGGGTTTGTTTTTGTAGGTCCTTTTCTTCTCTTGTGTTTCCCACTTAGAGAAGTTCCTTTAGCATTTGTTGTAGAGCTGGTTTGGTGGTGCTGAATTCTCTTAGCTTTTGCTTCTCTGTAAAGCTTTTGATTTCTCCATCAAATCTGAATGAGATCCTTGCTGGGTAGAGTAATCTTGGTTGTAGATTCTTCCCTTTCATCACTTTAAGTATATCATGCCACCCCCTTCTGGCTTGTAGAGTTTCTGCTAAGAAATCAGCTGTTAACCTTATGGGAGTTCCCTTGTATGTTATTTGTCGTTTTTCCCTTGCTGCTTTCAATAATTTTTCTTTGTCTTTAATTTTTGCCAATTTCATTACTATGTATCTCGATGTGTTTCTCCTTGGGTTTATCCCGTATGGGACTCGCTGCACTTCCTGGACTTGGGTGGCTATTTCCTTTCCCATATTAGGGAAGTTTTCGACTATAATCTCTTCAAATATTTTCTCTGGTCCTTTCTCTCTCTCTTCTCCTTCTGGGACCCCTATAATGAGAATGCTTTTGCATTTAATGTTGTCCCAGAGGTCTCTTAGGCTGTTTTCATTTCTTTTCATTCTTTTTTCTTTATTCTGTTTCGCAGCAGTGAATTCCACCATTCTGTCTTCCAGGTCACTTATCCGTTCTTCTGCCTCAGTTATTCTGCTATTGATTCCTTCTAGTGTAGTTTTCATTTTAGTTATTGTATTGTTCATCTCTGTTTGTTTGTTCTTTTCTTCTAGGTCTTTCTTAAACATTTCTTGCATCTTCTCCATCTTTGCCTCCATTCTTTTTCCGAGGTCCTGAATCATCTTCGCTATCATTATTCTGAATTCTTTTCTTGAATGTTGCCTATCTCCACTTCATTTAGTTGGTTTTCTGGGGTTTTATCTTGTTCCTTCATCTGGTACATAGCCCTCTGCATTTTCATCTTGTCTACCTTTCTGTGAATGCTGTTTTTGTTCCCCAGGCTGCAGGATTGTATTTCTTCTTGCTTCTGCTGTCTGCCCTCTGGTGGATGAGGCTATGTAAGAGGCTTGATGGGAGGGACTGGTGGTGGGTAGAGCTGACTGTTGCTGTGGTGGGCGGAGCTCAGTAAAACTTTAATCCACTTGACTGCCGATTGGTGGGGCTGGGTTCCCTCCCTGTTGGTTGTTTGGCCTGAGGCAACCCAACATTGGAGCCTTCCTGGGCTCTTTGGTGGGGCTAATAGAAGACTCTGGGAGGGCTCACACCAAGGAGTACTTCCCAGAACTTCTGCTGCCAATGTCCTTGTCCCCATGGTGAGCCACAGCCACCCCCCGCCTCTGCAGGAGACCCTCCAACACTAGCAGGTGGTTCTGGTTCAGTCTCCCCTGGGGTCACTGCTCCTTTCCCTGGGTCCCGATGCGCACACTACTTTGTGTGTGCCCTCTAAGAGTGGAGTCTCTGTTTCCCCCAGTCCTGTTGAAGTCCTGCAATCAAATCCCACTAGGCTTCAAAGTCTGATTCTCTAGGAATTCCTCCTCCTGTTACCGGACCCCCAGGTTGGGAAGCCTGACGTGGGGCTCAGAACCTTC
Source organism: Tursiops truncatus (assembly GCF_011762595.2). NCBI lineage: Eukaryota > Metazoa > Chordata > Mammalia > Artiodactyla > Delphinidae > Tursiops > Tursiops truncatus. The sequence continues at coordinate 21,862,060 of NC_047055.1, read as the reverse complement.
ACTCCAGTGGGTGGACTTCTGTTGGTATGTGTTCTCCAGTCTGTGAGTCACTCACCCAGCAGTTACGGGATTAGATTTTGCTGTGATTACGCCTCTCCTACTGTCTCATTGTGGCTTCTCCTTTGCCTTTGGATGTGGGGTATCTTTTTTGGTGAGTTCCAGTGTCTTCCTCTTGATGATTGTCCAGCAGCTACTTGTGATTCTGGATTTCTCACAAGAGGGAGTGAGAGCATGTCCTTCTACTCTGCCATCTTGGTTCAGGCTCTCGCATTCATTCTTCTTTCACAGATTTGATGAAAAATTAGTTGGCTTTTCCTTTAAAAAACTACAGAGAGAAAATATGCTAAATTTTTTTTGCATTTGTTTACAGTTAGATAGTTGAATATTGTGTAAGAAAAATTAATTCTGAAAAATATTTTGAATCATATTGTAAATTATGTGCAGATAGTTCAAAGTTCTGCTTTCATTGACATATACGTTCATAATACTTATCTTAGAATTAAAGTAAAATTCCTACAGCTCCTCGAGTATAGCATTAACCTTAGCAGTTGTTTTGATATTGCATATATCCCACATTCCATGGCCTCCCATGTGTTTTTACTTTACAAGAAAGCTAAAATAGTTGGCAACTATTTTTTTTTCCTACTCTTTGGCAAGAGAATAATTTCCTTAAAGTTGAAGAGGAAAGAATGGTTTTAATGTGACAAACATTATTTAATTAAAACACAGACTATAAAAGTGCCAAGCTTCCCTTGCTTCACTTCTTAAAATATAATCATTTCAACTCTTGCACCTGCAGTCATTATTTTTAGCAGTTTGAAAGCAAGAACCATGTTGCTTCACCTCTATATCCCAGCACCTTTTCATTTCATGGGCTGTAAATAAAGAAATCTCCAGGGAGTTTCAAGCAACATGAAAATGACTAATGTATAGCTGTAGTAATATTCTTGGTTAAAACTTTATATAGTCAAGCTCCTTATTTCCAAAGAACTTAAACAAATACTGTAATGTGGGGAAAGTGTTTGAAACAGACTTCTCACTTATTGTGAGTCCCCTTACAACCCTGAGTGATTCACATTTGTTTGTCAAAAGAATTGTGTATTGTTGAGATGTGTTCATATGAAGACATAATAGAAATATCTGTCTCACTGGCTAAACAATTGGCACCCATTTATTCATTTCATTGTTTCAACAGACACTTCTTGAATGCCTAATATTTACTAGGATTTTGAATTACATATATGAATAAGATGCAGCCTCTCTGACGGTCTCAGATATGGTGGAAGATACCAACATGTAAAATACTTATAATACAAATAGTGTGTGTTATAATAGATGTGAGTACAATGTGTTGTGAGAGCTCAGAGGAAGGAACAAGGATATTTCACTGAGAAAATCCGTTAAAGTTTACAGAAATGACATTTTAGGTGGCTCTTAAAGGAGAAAAAGTATTTAATAGGCATATGGAAGGATTAAGGACAACATTTCAGTTATTCAGAATAGGAAATTTTTAAAAGCTTGAAGATATAAAATAAAATAGTGCATTCCAGGATTGCCAAATAGTGGAGTATGACAGTAATGTGGCATGTGTGGATGATAGTGCTGACAGATTGAGACAGCAACACGGAAGAGACCAGATTGGCAATACTCCAAGGTACCATACCAAAGGGTTTAGATTTTAGCATATATGTGGCAGGGGACATTGAAGGTTTCTGCAGTTGACTGATATTAATATACTTGTGTTTTAGAAGGCTATTTTAGATGACCATATACAGGTAGATTGGTGAACATGAGAATGTAGGTAGGAAATGTTTACAGTTGTCTAGGTGAAGACTAGTTGTCTAGGTGAGAGACAAAATTGAAGGGTGTGGGAGGGAACATGTTAAAGAGAGATTTAGGAAGATTTATTGTCCTAGAGTTTACAATAAAAGTGAGATCTAAGTAGAGTATAGGTGAGAAATGAAATAATGAAAATTGAAGTAATTGAAGTAATGAGATGCTCTCTGAAGTAGAGGACCTTGAATAATAGCATCAGCATGTAAGAAGGCAAGGGAGAAAAAAGATCCAAAGAAATGAAGAATTTTGAGTCAGAGTACTCATAGATACAGAAATAGAGCTAGAATGAAATGGTTGTATAGGAAGCCAAGAGAGAAGAGACTTACCTGAAAATGGTAACAATGGCAAATGTGAAATATATGTCAAGTAAAATAAAGTATAATAAAGGACTGTTGGATTTGACAATTAGGAAGTCATTGACTGACTTCAGGACAAGCATTTTAAAGAAGTAAAGACCAAAACTAATTTGGTGTGGGTTGAAAAATAATTACTAGGTTAAAAACTAGAGACAATGTGAGAAGTCTGCTTTCTTACGAAGTTTGTATAAGGATTGCAACACAACAATAAGTTAAAGAGAAACAAAGTTGAGAGGTTTCTTCTCTTTTTCCTCCTCCTGCTTCTCCTCCTCTTTCACCTGCTTATTCATTAACTTCTTTTTATTTTTTAATGGGAAAACTTAAGCATAATTATAGACTGAAGGGAAGATGCAACTATAGAGATATTGAGGACAGTGGGAGTGGTGAGAAAATCCATAACTGATAGTTCAAGGTCACAGAAAAAAATAGGATAGAGATTGATATTACTATTACTTAACACATAACACCCCAGATTCTGGGGAAACCAAGATGGCGGAGGAGTAGGAGGATCTGGACTTCATCTCTCTCCACAGATGGGAGAAAATATTTACAAATGAAGTGACCGACAAGGGATTAATCTCCAAAATATACAAGAAGCTCATGTAGCTCAATCTCAGAAAACAAACAACCCAATCCAAAAATGGGCAGAAGACCTAAATAGATATTTCTCCAAAGAAAACATACAGATTGCCAACAAACACATGAAAAGATGCTCAACATCACTAATTATTAGAGAAATGCAAATCAAAACCACAATGAGGTATCACCTTACACCAGTCAGAATGACCATCATCAAAAAATCTAGAAACAATAAATGCTGGAGAGGGTGTGGAGAAAAGGGAACCCTCCTGCACTGTTGGTGGGAATGTAAATTGATACAGCCACTATGGGGAACAGTATGGAGGTTCCTTAAAAAACTAAAAATAGAACTACCATGTGACCCAGGAATCCCACTACTGGGCATATACCCAGAGAAAACCATAATTCAAAAAGCAACCAAAATGTCCATCAACAGAGAAATGGATAAAGAAGATGTGGTACATATATACAATGGAATATTACTCAGCCATAAAAATGAACAAAACTGGGTCATTTGTAGAGGCGTGGATGGAACTAGAGACTGTCATACAGAGTGAAGTAAGTCAGAAAGAGTAACACAAATATCGTATACTAACGCATATATGTAGAATCTGAAAAAATTTGTATAGATGATCTTATTTACAAAGCAGAAATAGAGACACATGTAGAGAAGAAATGTATGGATACGAAGGGGAAAGGGGGTGGGATGAATTGGGATATTGGGATTGACATACATACACTATTGATCCTATGTATAAAATAGATAACTAATGAGAATCTACTGTATAGCACAAGGAGCTCTACTCAATGCTCTGTGGTAACCTAAATGGGAAGGAAATCCAAAGAAGAGGGGATATATGTATACGTATAGCTGATTCACTTTGCTGTACAGTAGAAACAAACACAACATTGTAAAGCAACTATACTCCAATAAAAAAATTTTTTAAGAAAAGGGTAAACTGGGGGAAAAAAAAAGACCCCAGGTTCTGGAAACTGGAACACCTGGGTTTATATTCTGCCTCTCCATTGAATATTTCTGTGAATTCAGAAATCTATTAAATGTTTCAAGTCTCAGTTGCTTCATATATAAAATGGGGGCAACAGTAATAACCACATCATTGGGCTATTATGAGAAGAAAATGACAAAATGGAACCAAAAAACCATGAAACACTTCCTGTTACACAGTAAACTATTATTATTATTATTTTACTATCAGAGGTATATCTTTACAAAGGAGATAGGTTACCCATTTCTCTAAAATAAAATGAAAGGAGAAAAGAATGATTAAAGGCATAGATAATTTTATATATAATCAAGGACAATATCAAATTTATTTTATTTCTGGAGCAGCTAACATGCCGTAGGTACAATATGCACATTTTTCTTGGGAATGAGTAGCTTGGAAGGCCAAATTAATTATCTCAGTTATCTTCTCTTTGATCAAATATTTAGGTCCTCAACCAAATATTTTAGTCATCTAAACTCAGACATAAAGTTTAGGGATGATAAAGAGTAACACAATCCACCCCATGTCCAGTTCTCACCTGACCTTCTATGCATGATCAAAAAACTACCATATTCTTCACAGATAACCATAACTTTGTTATTATAAAGTTATCTTTGTATCTTACTACAAATATTTTAAAAATTGTGTTTTATGTTTTTTTAAATTAGTCATAGATATGTGACACCTAGTACCTTAGTATGAGGTTCTGAGTCTCCCTCCACTCATATTTTGTCCACCAATTAATTCTTTGTACAAATATTTATTTCTAATATTTGGCTACTTTTTCTAATATTGGTATACTGAAGCTGGCAGCCAGTGTCTCAGGATCAAGGCTACATCTACTGGAAGCTATTACTGGCAGAGTGATTGTCTGGGTGTCCATACTGCATCAACAAACATGCATATTAAGAAACTGTAGTTTGGAAGTCACTTGTGGATGTATCACTGTTCTACCATAAACAGGTCACTGTCTTAACCTCCTGCCTATGAGGTAGATTAGCTAGATGTTAAAGCTATTAATGTATAATTTTAAGAATTAATGTTTTAGCATCCTATTTTCTTTGCCTTGCATTCATTCCAGAACAACTGTGACAAAAATTATTTTCATTGTTCTATGGGGAGATCCTGCTTTGTCATATTACATCTGTTCCTGAAACTCAGGGACGCTTGGTGGCAGCTGAGGCAGATAAATCTGTCAGAGACATATGCTTCAGGTTCCAGGGACCCAAATGATCTCTGTCTCCTGGGTCAGTGTCATTAATGATTACAGTATTGATAAGCACAAGTTAAAGTCGGCCTGCTCAGACCTCTCTTCCATATTAACCGTTCAGAATTGGATATCCATGATAAAATTTTCTACAACAATGAAAATTGTCACACTGCCAGATTGATAAATTGGAGCCCCAACTGGCAGAGCCATTTGCCTTGCAGTAAGCACAAAATGACAGATCTTTGCTGAATACAAACTATAATGCTTGCACCTTTCACAGCTAGTTTAGCTTGTAAACACAGCAGAAAAAAAGACTTTGATAAAAATTGATGATTATGTACAAAACAAGCCCACAAGTAACTTTTTTTTTAGTTAGAAAGTATCACCTCAGTTATTGAAAGCTGGCCTAAATGAATACCCTAAAATAGCTGATGATGATGGTTCAAAAGTTCCCGTGGCACAGTAAACTGATTATTTTCCACACATTTCAACCAGTGTAACTTTCAACAGTATGTTATTTATTATCTGCAAAAAGCTTTCTTTTCATCTTTAATTACTTTCCACTCAGAACTTGAGTATTTACTGGTACTTTGTATAAACACTGTACTATTGCTTATATAGGTGTCTCTTCAATACCAAGTAATTGTAACACTTCATACAAATAGCCACCCTGTGTGTATGATCAAACAATAGAGAGGTATGGAAGTATTTCAAAACATTTTAAGCATGCTATTGTGTGATACACAAGATTAATCCCTAAGCCTGCTCTTTTCCTTAGTTACTGAATAAATGATATCTGAACAATTCTATGATGTATCAAGAAATTGATGTTAATCTTCCCTTTTCAAGCAGAACTAAATTTACAGGCATGAATTTAATACCTTTATCTAGAAAAAGAAGAGCTCTTTTTTTTTTAATTATTTACGTGTACTTTACTCCAGTGATTTTAAAAATATATTTTACACCAGCACTGCTTCTTCAACTTTAGGCTACCCGGGTCACTTACTGTTTTATACCATTATATAAGTTTCATATTATATTATACTTTATATTTCTACTTCTGTATACACTATAGCATGCACACTACCAAAAGTTTAGTTTCCGTTTTGCCCTCCCACTACCATTTCCCCTCTGGTAACCACTATTCTGTTCTCCATATCTATGTGTCTTTGGTTTTTGTTTATTTTCCACATATGAGTGAAATCATATGGTATTTGTCTTTCTCATCTGACTTATTTCACTTAGCATAATTACCTCAAGGTCCATCCATGTTGTCACAAATGGCATGATTTTATCTTTTTTATGGCTGAGTAATATTCCATTGTATATAAACATTTTCTTTATCCATTCATTCATTGAGGGGCACATAGGTTGTTTCCATATCTTGCCTATTGTAAATAATGAATGAACTGCTGCAGTGAACATAAGGGTGCATATACATTTTCAAATTAGTGTTTTCATATTCTTTGAATAAATATCCAGAAGTGGAATAGCTGGATAATATGGTAGTTCTATTCTTAATTTTTTGAGAAATCTCCATATTGTTTTCTATAATGGCTGCACCAATTTACATTCCCACCATCAGTGTATGACGGTTCTCTTTTCTCCACATCCTCTCCAACACTTGTTCAACATGCCCTGTAAGGCAGGTCTAGTATTGATGGACTCCCTCAGCTTTTGTCTGGGAAAGGTTTTATTTCTCCTTCATAGCTGAATGGTATCTTGCTGAATAGTGTATTATTGGCTGACAGTTTTTATCTTTTAGTATTTTGAGTATGTCATTCCACTCTCTCCTTGACTATAGAGAAATCTGCTGATAGCGTAACAGGGGTTTCTTTGTAGGTTACCATTCTTTTTTCCCTGGCTGCCTTTAAAATCCTTTTTTATCTTTTAAAATTTATTTATTTACTTTTGGCTGCACTGGGTCTTCGTTGCTGCGCACGGGCTTTCTCTAGTTGGATCGGGTGGGGGCTACTCTTCGTTGTGGTGCATGGTCTTCTCATCATGGTGGTTTCTCTCGTTGCGGAGCATGGGCTCTAGACACGTGGGCTTCAGGAGTTGTGGCACGCAGGCTCAGTAATTGTGGCTTGAGGGCTCTAGAGTGCAGGCTCAGTAGTTGTGGCGCATGGGTTAGTTGCTCCGCGGCACTTGGGATCTTCCCAAACCAGGGAATTGAACCCATGTCCGCTGCATTGGCAGGCAGATTCTTAACCACTGTGCCACCAGGGAAGTCCCTTCCTTTAAAATTCTGTCTTTGTCATTTACTTTTTTTTTAGATTGCTATTCATCTAGATTCTTCTTCATCTTTTTTTGTCATTGACTTTTGACAGTTTTAATATAATGTGTCTTGAGGAAGGTCTTTTTGCACTGAAGTAATTAGGTGTTCTCTTAGCTTCATGGAATTCTATATCCAGTTCCTTCCCTATACTTGGTAAGTTCTCGGCTATTATTTTTTTAAATGAATGTTATACTATCTTCTGCCCTTCTCCTTCTGGGATACCCATTATCCTAATTTTGCCCTTCCTAATAGAGTTGGATAGTTCTCATAGAATTTCTTCATTTTTTAGATCTTATTTCTCTCTCCTCTTTTACCTGTGCCATTTCTAGAGTTCTGTCTTTGAACTCACTGGTTCTGTCTTCCACATGGTCTTCTCTATTTCCAATGCTTTCTAATGTATTATTCATCTCATCTTTTGAGTTCTTCAGCTCCAGAATATCTGTTTGGTACTTTTCTTAGAGTTTGAATCTCTCTCCTTCTGTTCATTAATTTTATTCCTGAGCTCACTGAACTGCCTTTCTGGGTTTTCTTGTAGACCACTGAGTTTCTTCATGACAGTTATTTTGAATTCTCTATCAGTTACATGGCAATATTCAATGACTTTAAATTTGGCTACTTGGGAATTGTCATTTTCTTTTTGTGGTTCTGTGTTACTGTGGTTCTTCACGGTGCTTGATGTTGTTCCTCTGCTGATGCATTTGAAGTCATGAACACCTTTCTTCTTCTTCTTCCTCTTCCTCTCCTTATTTTTCTCCTCCTCTTCCTTCTCCTCCTCCTTCTTGTTCTTGATTCTGAGAATTCAACAGGTTAGTAATTAGGGGCCTTTCTTTTGCTTTCCAGTAGGTGGCACTATAGCACAAGTTTTTCGTTTCTCTTCCCTTAGCTACCTCTGGTTATACTTGAGAGCTGACACTTTCCACCCTGCATGGCCTCTTTCAGAGGTACCTCCCCTCGGTGATGATTGTGCCTCTGGGGTCATGGGTGACTTGATGCTACTGATGTCACTGGCATTGCTACCTGTGGCACCAGGATGGCAGGCACCTGTACTGGATCCAGAATCTCCTGAGTTGTAGGCTCCCCCATCATGAGGAGGGGTGGGGACTCAGGGTCACAGGTGTCACAGCCCTGATTAGGATTGTTGGGTTCATGGGTGCCACCACTGCAGGTGGTGTTGGGGGGCCAGAGTCATGGGTTGCCTCCATGGCTGATGGGACAGGGTCGCAGGATTTACTGCCCCCATGTCCAGTTCCCTATGGCTGTGGGCACCACTGCAGCTGAAAGGCTGGTTATGTGTGTGCTGCCTTCCCTGATACTACTGGGTTCTCTGGGGCTGCAGGCTCAGCCACTGCAGCTCAGGGTCCAGGATCACAGGCCCACAACTGCTCCCCTTGTTCCATCTCCTCTATGTGTTCCAGTCCACCTACCTTTAGATGTACAGATGTGTGGAATTCTCCATCATCCTAGAGTATTGGGCAGAGGCAACTTTGTTGAGTTATGGGTGTTTTAACGGTTATAGACTGAAGAGGAGAGAAAAAGGGAGCATTTCATGATGCTGTGATGTTGACATCTCTCAAGAATTCTTTATTAATAGTTCAATTTAAGCTTTTTCAACAATTATCTTAAAATTCTAGCTTAAACCAAATATATCAAAACTGAGAAACTTCCATGTTACATAGTTACATTGTTACTTTAATCACCTGCTCTCAATCATTATCATTCCTAGTTCCTTCTTACTTTAATCATGTTGTTAAATAAACTTAAAAGACTTAGATATTATCCCTCTGTTTCTAACTTTAGACATAACTCCTTCATATTTATCTGAGGCCTCTCCAGGGTTGTTTGGCCACCAACAATTCTCAGCCTTATATTTTTCAGAATCTGCAAATCTCAGCTACTACAAGGAAGAAAATAATATTGTAAGAAAGTAAGACTGTGTTTCTTTCTCAAGACCCTGATTTAATAACTTTATTTTATTCATCCAATAAGTGAAAGTATATTTTCCAGAAAATATGTTTTTATACTTTATTTTATAAGTAAATTTACATATGAAACCTCAGATTCATTTAATTTAAAAGCTGTTTGTTTTTAAATTGAAAAACAAGTTTAATTAAAGCAAACAAGTCAGGTAACAACAAGAACATTGTTTACATATAAATACATACAATAAGGTGTTTACATATAAATACATACAATAAGGTGTATTAATCTTTTTTCATCTATCAATCATATATATCTTTTATTTATTTTTTGAGGTTTTGTGAATTTAATTTATTTTTATGGAAGTATAGTTGATTTAAAATATTAGTTTCACATATACAACATAGTGATTCAATATTTTTATAGATTATATTCCATTTAATGTTATAAAATATTGGCTATATTCCCTGCACTGTACAATATCTTTGTAACTTATTTATTTTATACATAGTAATTTGTATTTCTTAATCCCATACCCCAATCTTGCCCCTCTCCCCTCCCATCTCCCCACTGGTAACTACTAGTTTTTTCTCTATATCTGTGATTCTGCTTCTGTTTTGTTATATTTTTTCACTTGTTTTTAAAATTCCACATATGAGTGATAACATACAGTAGTTGTCTTTCTCTGATTTATTTCACTAAGCATAATACACTCCAGGTCCATTCATGTTGTTGCAAATGTCAAATTTTCATTTTTTTTATTGCTGGGTAATATTCCAATGTATAATCTTAATTATACAGATTGAAGAAATTTTATATCTATGTATATATCATAATTACCACCCTATTCAATTTATTACTCCATAGACTTCTCTTATGTCCCTTTAATTAATTAATTAATTTAATTAATTTTTAAATTTTTGGCCATGCCATGCAGCTTTTGGGATCTTAGTTCCCAACCAGGGATCACACCCATGCCCTCAGCAGTGAAAGTGTGGAGTCCTAACCACTGGACCACCAGGGAATTCCCTCTTATGTCCCTTTTAAATCAATCTCCCCACTACAGAGCCAATCATTGTTCTTATTTCTGTCACCATAAATTTCTTTGCCTCTTCTTAGCTTTTCCCCCAAAGTGTTTGTACCATTTCCACCAACCAAAACATCTGAGAGTTCTGGTTGTTCTACATCCTTACCAAGCTCAGAACTGTCAGCCTTTTTAATTTTAACTATTTTGGTATGACTATAAGTGTAGCTCATTTTGTTTTTATTTGCTTTCCCATAATGAAGAATAATGTTGATCACCATTTGGGAAAAACGGAACAAAACACAATTAGATATCACTACACACCCATTAAAATGGATAAAATTATAAACAAAAATACCAAGTTTTGGAGAGAATGTAGAACTGGAATTCTCCAACACTGCTGGTAAAAATGTAAAATGTTATAATCATTTTAGAAAACAGTTAGTTTGGCAGTTTCTTATGAAGTTAAACAACCACATGCCATATGTCTAGCAATCCAAATCCTAAGTATCCAAGAAAAACGTAAATTATCTGGACATATATATAGAAGCTTGGACATATATATAGAAAGCTTGGACATATATATAGAAGCTTTATTCAAAAACTTCCCCAAACTGAAAGAACTCAGATACCTTTCAAAAGGTGAGTGGATAAACCTTGTTACATACATGGAATGGAGTGTTCCTTAGCAAGAAAAATAAAGAACTAGTAATTCATTCATCAACTTAGATAAACCTTAAAGGCACTTTGATAAAAGAAAGAAGGCAGATCCAAAAGACTATATATGATAAGTTTCCATTTATATGACATTATAGAAAAAGGAAAGTATAGGGATGGAAAACTGTTCACTGGTTGCAAGGGGTGGAGGGTGGTAAGGAGTTAGACTACAAAGGGAGAGCTTGTGGAAAATTGGGAGGTTAAGAAACCATTCTGTGAGGAATTGTGGTGGTGTTAACTATATGTATTTCGTAAAACCCACAGAACTATACACCACTAAAGAGTAACTATGCACTAAAGAGGGAAATTTACTATATGCAAGTTAAAAATATCTTTCAGGATGTGGTGGGTCCCAGGATGAATGCAGACTATGACAAATGAATCCACTTTACAACTGAGTCACATAGTTACACTGAGGGAATGGAGCGTGAAGGAGATGGCCTAAGTAACTTTGGAAAACAGTACTTTTTGGTTAGAGAATGCAAGGTTGTACGAAACGAGTTATACACAAATACTGTACTCTAGTTGCTAAATTTGTTTTTCAGACAAGTATGGGGTTGCAATTCTAAAACCATTTCATTTGTATTCCAGCTTTGAAGAATAAGTAAATGTAGTGAAGAGCCAGTTTTCTTAGTGTTCGAGAAAGAAATTACAAATGTAAAAGGAAGTATGCTAGAAGGAAACTGGTGGTACTAGATTAGAGTGAGAGGTATTAGTATGATTCTCTGTGTGTGTATGTGTGTGTGCGTAATCATGCAGATAAATAGATACAGAAATAAAGAGATGTACATGTATGCATTAGATAGTATTAATACATGTGGTTCCTAACTCCACCCACAGAAGGTGACTAGAAGCAATGACGCTTCAGTAGCAATGTCTGGCTACCAGTTATTAGTTTCTAAATATCATTCCTCACTAAAAGGAAGTTGTTGACTTCAAACTGTGGCAGGGAATATACAAGCTGAATTTGGAGCATCTTGTGATTTCAGAAATAAGGATGTACTAAAGTCCAAATATTAATGAAGTTATATCTGAAAGGTACAGAGTCAACCTGAAAGAACTCACAAATGGCCAAATTTGGAAAAACTTGAGCAACAAAATAACAGTATTACTGGATTATAACCCCTCCCGAATAAAATAAATAACGATTGGTCATAAAGATTTCATTAAATAATTGAGGAAGAAGGGACAACTCCTCCTTCCAGAAGAATTCCAACTGATATGTATAGAAGGAATGATGGAAATAGAACACAATATTAATAATTGCTGAGGTGAGATGTACCGAACAATGACAAATCTGGTGGACAAAGTTTTAAGGAGAAACAGGTTATTTCCATGGCTTTAAATTACTTCCAAATATTTACTAATTACAAAAGTGAAACCTGACAGCACCATGCAAACCAAGGGATCAAGGTTAACATCCTCAATAATAAGATATAATGACATCATATGATATCTGATGTAATGAACAGAGAAGGACACATTATAATATTTTTACCAATAATAACAATAGTGCATTACCTCAATGTAATCATGGAAAAACATCAGACAGACACAAATTGAGGGGCATTCTACAAGATAACTGACCAATACTCTTCAAAAGTGTCAGAGACAATTACAACAAAATGGGATCTCTGATTATATCCTGGAACAGAAAAATTACATTAGAGGAAACTAGTAAAATCTTAATGAAGTCTGTTAATTTAGTTAATGGCATTATACTAATGTTTATTTCTTAATTTTAATAACTAGGGGAGATGAGTAAAGGGTATGTGGTATCTCATTTGTACTACTTTTGTAAGTGTGTGATTAAGTCTAAAATGACTTCAAAATAAAAGTTAAAAAGAAAACAAGAAAATAAGAAAATAAAGAAATAGCAAGATCACAGCCTTAAAACCAAAGAAAACAATGCTTAAAATTAATGTAAATGGAAAAACATCTCATTTAAAAGGCAGAGATTGTAAGACCTAATGAAAAATAAGACAACTAAGTACTACTTACAAGAAGGACAGTATAAAGACAGAAATTGTTGGAAAGTAAGAGTGGAAAAAATATACAACATTCACACCATCAGCATGAGAATTTGCATGAGTTTATAGTATCAGATGAATCAGACTTCAAAAAAAGGAGTATTACCTATTACCAGACACAAATAGGAATATATCGTGATGATATAATCAATTAAGAAAAGATCTTTATTGGATATGCACATAATTATTGAGTTTCTAAATGCATAAAGCAAAAACTGACAGAAGTGAAAGGAGAAAGACAACTCTACAATCATAGTTGATATTTTTAACATATCTCTCTCAGTAATTGATGGATAAGGAGACAAAAAATGAGTAAGGATATAGAATATTTGAACAACACTATCAAAACTGACCTAAGTGGCATTCATGAAGTTCTACTCTAGCATCCAGAGAACATGGTATATTGACCAAGATAGACTACTATATACAGGGCCATAAGACAAGTTTTAATTAATTTAAAAATACTAAAATTATAAAGTATATAGTCTGATTGCAATGGAATTTAATCTGATACCAGGAAAAAATAGCTGAACTTTAAAAAGTAAGCAACATACTTCTAAATAACACATAGATGAAGTACGTAATCACACAGAAATTAGAAAAGTTATTTAAATGAATGATAACAAAAGAAGTGAATATACAGGACAATTTTTTAAATGCCTGAAATAAATGATCTAAGTCTCCAACTTAAAAGCTATAAAAATAATTGCACCTAAGTCCAAAGTAAGGAGGTACTTTCAGCTTTTTCCCATTGAGTATGACATCAGCTGTGTGTTTGTCATATTTGGCCTTTATTATGTTGAGGTAGGTTCCCTCTATGCCCACTTTCTGGAGAGTTTCTATCATAAATGGATGTTGAATTTTATCAAAAAGCTTTTTCTGCATCTATTGAGATGATCATATGGTTTTTATTCTTTAATTTGGTAATGTGGTGTATCACAATGATTGATTTGCAGATATTGAAAAATCCTTGCAACCCTGGGATAAATCCCAGTTGGTCATGGTGAATGATCCTTTTAATGTACTGTTGGATTCAGTTTGCTAGTATTTGTTGAGGATTTTTGTGTCTATATTCATAGGTGATATTGGCCTGTTATTTTTTTTTTTTTTGTAGTATCATCTGGTTTTGGTATCAGGGTAATGGTGGCCTCATAGAATGAGTTTGGAAGTGTTCCTTCCACTGCAATTTTTTGGAGTAGTTTCAGAAGGATAGGTGTTAACTCTTCTCCAAATGTTTAGTAGAATTCACCTGGAAACCATGTGGTCCTGGACTTTCATTTGTTGGGAGTTTTTAAATCACAGATTCAATTTCAGTAGTTGTAATTGGTCTGTTCATAGCTTCTATTCAGGGTTCAGTCTTGGGAGATTGTACCTTTCTAAGAATTTGCATTTTTTCTAGGTCATCCATTTTATTGGCATTTAGGTGCTTGTAGTAGTCTCTTACGGTCCTTTGTATTTCTGTGGTGTTGGTTGTAACTTCTCCTTTTCCATCTCTAATTTTGTTGATTTGGGCTGTCTCCCTTTTTTTCTTGATGAGTCTGGCTAAAGGTTTATTAATTTTGTTTATCTTTTCAAATAACCAGCTTTTAGTTTCATTGATCTTTTCCATTGTTTTTTCAGTCTCAATTTCATTTATTTCTTCTGTGATCTTTAAGATCTTTCCTTCTACTAACTTTGAGTTTTGTTTGTTCTTCTTTCTCTAGTTGCCTTAGGTATAAGGTTCAGTTGTTTATTTGAGATTCTTCTTGTTTCCTGAGGCAAACTTGTATTGTTATGAACTTCCCTTTTAGAATTGCTTTTGCTATGTCCCATAGGTTTTGGGTCATCATGCTTTCGTTTTCATTTGTCTCTAGGTATTTTTTGATTTCTTCTTTAATTTCTTTAGTGATCCATTGGTTGCTTAGTAGCATATTGTTTAGCCTCCAGGTGTCTGTGTGTTTTGCAGTTTTTTTCTCATAGTTGACTTCTAATCTCATAGCATTGTGTCAGAAAAGCTGCTTGATAAAATTTCAATTTCATTAAATTTACTGAGGTTTGCTTTGTGGCCCAGCAAGTGATCAACCCTGGAGAATGTTCCATGTGCACTTGAAAAGAATGTGTATTCTGCTGCTTTCCAAATGAATGCTCTATAAATATCAATTAAGTCTATCTCGTCTAATGCATCATTTAAGGCCTGTGTTTCCTTATTGATTTTTCTCTATGGATGATCTGTCCATTGATGTAAGTGGGGTGTTAAAGTCCCCCACTATTATTGTGTTACTGTCAATTTCTCCTTTTATGACTGTTAGTATTTGCCTTATGTATTGAGGTGCTCCTATGTTGGGTGCATATATATTTACAATTGTTATATCTTCTTGGATTGATCCCTTGATCATTATGTAGTGTCCTTCTCTGTCTCTTATAAGAGTCTTTATTTTAAAGTCTACTTTGTCTGATATGAGAATTGCTACTCCAGCTTTCTTTTGATTTCCATTTGCATGGAATATCTTTTTTTAATTCCCTCACTTTCAGTCTGTGTCTCTAGATCTGTAGTGGGTCTCTTGTAGACAGCACATACACAGGTCTTGTTTTTGCATCCGTTCAGCCAGTCTGTGTCTTTTGGTTGGAGCATTTAATCCTTTGCCACTTAATGTAATTATCAATATGTTTGTTCTTATTGCCATTTTGTTAATTGTTTTGGATTTGTTTTTGTTGGTCTTCTTTTGTTCTCTTGTGATTTGATGACTTTCTTTAGTGTTGTGTTTGGATTCCTTCTTCTTTTTCATGTGTGTATCTATTATAGATTTTTCATTTGCAGTTACCATGAAATTTTGATATAGCAGTCTATATATATATATATATATATATATATATATACATAATTGTTTTAAGTTGCTGATCTCTTAATTTCAAATGCATTACCAATATCCTGCACTTGTACTCTCCTCCTCTCACAATTACTGGTTTTGATATCATATTTGTGTGTGGATGATTTCCTATCTTTACTGTATGTTTGCCTTTACCAGTGAGCTTTCCCATTTAGTAATTTTCTTGTTTCTAATTGTGGTCTTTTCCACCTAGAGAAGTTCCTTTAGCATTTGTTGTAGAGCTGGTTTGGTGCTGCTGAATTCTCTTAGCTTTTGCTAGTCTGTAAAGCTTTTGATTTCTCTGTCAAATCTGAATGAGAGCCTTGCTGGGTAGAGTATTCTTGGTTGTAGGTTCTTCCCTTTTATCACTTTAAAAATATCTTGCCACTTCCTTCTGACCTGCGAGTTTCTGCTAAAAAATCAGCTGATAGCCTTATGGGGGTTCCCTTGTATATTATTTGTTGCTTTTCCCTCATTGCTTTTAATATTTTCTCTTTACCTTTAATTTTTGGCAATTTGATTACTACATGTCTTGGCACGTTCCTCCTTCAGTTAATCCTGTATGGGACTCTGCACTTCCTAGACTTGGGTGACTGTTTCCTTTTCCATGTTAGGGAAATTTTCAGCTATTATCTCTTCAAATATTTTCTCAGGTACTTTCTCTCTTCTCCTTCAGGGACCCCTCTAATGAATATGTTGGTGCATTTGACATTGTCCAGAGGTCTTTTCAACTGTCTTTGTTTCTTTTCATTCTTTTTTCTTCATTCTGTTCCATGGCAGTGATTTCCACCACTCTGTCTTCCAGCTCACTTATCTGTACTTCTGCTTCATTTATTCTGCTCTTGATTCCTTCTAGTATCTATTTCAGTTCAATTATTGTATTCTTCAACTCTGGTTGTTCTTTATAGTCTCTAACTCTTTGTTAAAAACTTCTTGTAACTTCTCACTCTGTGCATCCATTCTTTTCCTGATTTCTTGGATCATCTTTACAGTTATTACTCTGTACTCTTTCTCGGGTAGATTGCCTATCTCCACATCCCTTAGTTCTTCTGGGGTTTTATCTTGTTCCTTTAGAACATATTCCTCTTTGATGTAATTTGGAACATATTCCTCTGCCATCTCATTTTGTCTACATTTCTATTTGTATTTTTATATATGTGGAAGGTTAGTTATGTTTCTCGACCTTGAAGAAGTGGCCCTCTGTAAGGGATATCCTACGTGTCCCAGCAGTATACTCCCCTCTCGTCTCCCAAGGGCCAGGGACCAGCTGGTCCCAGGTTAGGTTCTGAGCTGTGTTTGTGGACTCAGTTCTGCAGGCTGCAGTACTGTACTGTAGTTTCCTTACTTTTGGTATTGGTCTGCTGGTGGATGAGCCTGGTCTAGAGTTTTGTGCAGGCTTCCTAGCAGGTGGGGGCTGGTGGGTGGAGCTGGGTCTTGGCCCTTTGGTGGGCAGGGCCTTGTTAAGGTTCATATCTAGAGGTGGCTGTGGGCTTAAGAAGACTATTGGCAGCCTGTCTGCTGATGGGTGTGGCTGGGTTCCAACTCTTTTGGTTGTTTGGCCTGAGGTGTCCCAGCACTGGAGCTTACAGGCTGTTGGGTGGGGCCAGGTTTTGGTGCCAAGTACCCAAAATGTCTGCCTCCAGCCAGAGTTCACATAGGTCCCCACTTTGTCTGCCACCAGCTTTTGTTGCCCAGAGAGAGCCACAGCTCCACCTCCCCAGGAGACCCTCCAAGACCAGCACGTAGGTTTGACCCAGGTTCCTATGGAGTCACTGCTTTTGCTCTGGGCACCAGTGCATGTGGGACTTTGTGTGCGCCCTCCAACAGTGGAATCTCTGTTTCCCCCAGTCTTGTGGAGCTGCTGCAATCAAGCCCTGCTGGCCTTCAAAGCCAAATGCTCTGGAGGCTCCTCCTTCCAATGCCAGAACCCTAGGCTGGGGAGCATGGGGTGGGGCTCACAGCTCTCACTCCTATGGGAGAACTTCTGCAATATAATTATTCTCCAGTTTGTGGGTTGCCCACCCAGGTGGTATAGGATTTGATTATATCACGAGTGTGCCCCTCCTACCATCTCGTGGTTTCTTCTTTATATCTTTGAATGTAGAATATCTTGTTTTGGTAGAGTCCAGTCTTTCTTTTTTATTGATGGTTGTTCAGCAGTTAGTTGTGATTCTGGTGTGCTCACGAGAGGAGATGAACTCAAGGTCCCCCTACTCTGCCATCTTGTCTCTCTCTCCATGAACTTTAAGGTATTATTATAACATCCCATCTTCATCTTTTTGGTTAACTTTATCATTCTTTTCCTCAATTATTAAATAGGACATTTACATCTTTACTTGTTTTTCTTTCTTTAACAACATGCAACTAATAATGTATTTTTCTTTCAGATTTTATATATAGTATTTTAATTATAGTTTAGTTCGTATACTCAAATTTTCCTTATTATTTAATTTTTATTCTGTGATTCATTTAGAAGAGTGTTTTAAACTTTTTGATTTTGGAAAATATGGCTACATTTTGTTCTCAGCTTCCAATTTAAGGTATTGTTGTGGAAGAATGTGGTGTTGTCCATATGGTAACAAATCTGGTTTGAGTTTGCTTTGCTCTGTGGCTACTTTCATGGTCATTTATGTAAGTGGTCTATGAATTCTAAACAAATGTGAATTCTGTAAATGGTGGTTGCAGTTTCTACATTTAATTAGATTACAAATTTTATTGTGTTATTTGTATCTTCTATAAACCTTGCTATTTTAAACTGCATGATGAATAAATTATTTGGAAATTTGTGTTAAATCATCATATAATTGCAGATTTATAACTTTTCATAATCAATTTTGTCTTTACATATTTTAAATCTATATCATTGGATATAAACAAGTTCACAATTTTAATAGCTTGTTTGGGAAATATGCTTCTTAGCACTAATTAATAATCACATACTGAATAGTGCTTCTTTCATTCATGTCTGTTTTATCTGATATTAGTATCAGGAACCCATTTTTTTGTATTTTTTGTAATGATTAGGTGTTTTATATTAATTTCTTTCACACTTCTATGATCTCATAGTTTAAGTATGTGTATTTTAAAGAATGTATATAATTTTAAAAATCTGGTTTGATATTTTCTTTCTTTTAGTTGAGTTTGATATACTGATATTTATTATGGTTACTGATTTGTTACCATATATTTAATTTATCCTCTCCCCTTGTCTAATGCTTAATTGGCTGAAATTCTTTTTTTTAAATTTTTTATTGAAGTATAGTTGATTTAAAATATCATGTATGTTTCAGGTATACAGCACAGCAATAGTTATATATAGATATATATTCTTTTTCAGATTATTTTCCCTTATAGGTTATTACATAATAATATTTAGTATAGTTCCCTGTGCTATACAGTAGGTCCTTGTATATAGATATATATTCTTTTTCAGATTATTTTCCCTTATAGGTTATTACATAATAATATTTAGTATAGTTCCCTGTGCTATACAGTAGGTCCTTGTATATAGATATATATTCTTTTTCAGATTATTTTCCCTTATAGGTTATTACATAATAATATTTAGTATAGTTCCCTGTGCTATACAGTAGGTCCTTGTTGGTTATCTATTTTATACAAAGTAATGTGTATATGTTAATCTCAGCCAAATTACTTTCTCTATTTAGGTGTTCTACATTCTATTTTAAGTTTTTGATCCTTACTTTCAACGTTTTAATAAGGATACTTTAGTTTAATTCTTTTTACTGTATCTACCATCTGTTTTACAATAGAAGTACAATAGGATTTAACTCCAGGCACCCTCCACCTCCATCTTGTTGGTTATATTTGTCTAGAGCAGAGATTCCCAAATGTTGTGCTTGGGAAACTGGTATGGTGAGAAATCTATATAAATGTGTTGAGAGATCAATACCATAGGTACTCAAGGAAGCTAGGGGAGGCCAGGAGCATTAAGAGTCCCCAAGCCAATCACCTCAGTTTGAGAAACCTTGATGATTTACTAGAGCATGACATACAGAAAGTATCACTATCTTACTTGTTCAGCTGTGTGCAAAAATAATGCAATTAATAACAATTTTATTTTCTCCATTAACCACTTAATCCTTGTCATTATTCACTTTTTATAGGCCAGGCATACTCAAATCTACTCACATATTTATTAATTTCTTTGCACACCACTGCTTCTTGCATCCTAATAGTTTTGGTACAATTTTTAACCACCTGAAATATATCTTTTAATAGTTCTTTTAGTGATAACTTATGAATCATAATTTGTATATTCTTTGTCTGTAAAATGTTTTTATTTGACCCTAATTATTGATTGTTTAGTTGCATATAAAATTGTTGTTGAGTAGTTCTCTTTCCTCAAAACTTTAAAAGTAGTATTTTTTCTGTCAATTATTTTGATTGTTCTGTGGTGTTTGGAAATTTTTGGAAATTTAGCTCTTAATATATTGCTTCTACTGAATTCTTTGTAGTCTCTCCTTCTGCATCTCCTTTCAATATATATTAGACCTTATTATTCATTCATCTACATCTCTTAAATATTCCTTCATATTTTTTAACCTCTTTGATTCTATGTACTTCATTTTAAGTAATTTCTTTTTCATTTTTCAGTTTACTGATCCTATTTTCAGTTATGTCTAATCTGATATTTGACCAGCTTGCTGATGTTTTATTTCTGCAATTAACTTCTTCAGTTCTACAAGTTCTCTTTTGTTCTTTTGAAAAATTATAGTATTTAAGACCTTCTCTGAAATATTGGTAAGTCTTATTCTGTTCTTTCTGACTACTCCAATTCTTAGGGCTTGTTTCCTTTTAGGATTTTCTATTTTATCTATGAACTCATGTTCCTTATATATTAATCTGTAGGTCTTTTTGAGCCCTGTGTTCCTCTAGAGGAAATTTGACTTTGTTTCTACTAGTTCCATAGGGCAGTATCAAACTTGGATTTCTTTAGAATAAATTCTCTAAGTTTTCTCAGACAAAATAATGTGACTTCAAGACTGCATACTGGCATGTGGACTTGAATTAATTACCTCTTGCTGCATAACAAATTTCCCTAAAACGTAGTGGCTTAAAAAACACACATTCTTTACCTCACAATGTTCACGGTTTAGGAATCCAGGCACCATGTACATGAGTCCTCTGCTTCAGAATGTTTTACAAGGCTGAAATCGAGGTGTCAGCAGGGACTGCATTCTTATTTGAAGACATGATTGAGCAAAGATCCACTTTACAAATCCACTTACATAGTTCTTGGCAGAATTCAATTCCTCAAGAGTTGTTGAACTGATAACCCCTCACTTCTTCCCAGGCTGTTAGTCTAAGGCCTCTCTCAGTCTTTCCCAAGTCTGTCTATCTGTCTGTCTCTCTCATATATGTGTGTGTGCGTATACACACACACACACTGTTGGCAGGGTTTTTCTAGAGAACCCTGACTGACTGGTAGTTTTTGGTACTGAGTTGTTCAAGGAGAATGGAATTTTTAAGGATGAGTTCCCTGAATTGGCTCTGGAGTTTCTGGAATTGGCTTTCTAACCTCAGTAGATTTACAGATGCTAATGACTCTATTTGTAGTAGTAAATAGAGCTCTGATTGATTGATAGTCTATGGTGTGATTTGGCAATTTAGATACGCAAAATATCAGCATTGGTTAATCCTAATCAACCACTTAAAAGGAACTAGGTGACTGTATATATGATATTTTGAACAGTTTTAACAAACTAATAAATATAGGGAGATTGGCTGTTTACTCCTAATGTCCTTGGACAAATTTGGAAAGAAAAGAGTGAGCTCAAGGATTTGAATTCTGAGCTCAAATGCCACTTAAATTACCTGAAATCTTCTATATGTGCTCTGAAGGAGATATCTTCTGTAGCCACAGGGCTTACATTGCTGAAAATCACCCCCAGAATCTCAACTGCATCTGGCTGTATTACAACACAATTTAAACTCGCAGCCTCATAGGGTGATTATGATTAAAGTAGGGCATTGATGGGGAAGGACTGGGGCCCTGAAAGTTGGAATGGAGACATGTGGAAGAACACTGATGGAGCTGGGGACACTGAACCCTAAATCCTGATGAATTTTCTTTGCCACTGGGAGCACCTTTAGTGGAGTCAGTTATCCTGTAAAACAATGCTGATTCTTCTCAAGATTCACCCCCATCACTCCACTTTGTGTTTAGATCTATAACTAGACTCAAGTTCCAGCAGGTTCCTGAAGGTGAGATACAAAGTATGACCCATAAGAAGTTGTGCTACACTCCAAAAGAACTGCTTGAATTTTCTAATTTATATAGACAGAACCCCTCATAATATGTATAAGAATGGATACTATGGAAGAAGAATAATGGTGGGAGGAACATGAAGTTGTAGTAGACCAAATTAATTTACATAGGTTCACTAAGCAGAGATTCTGCATTTAATGTTGCAGTTCAAGGAATTAGAAAGGGCTCTAACAGTTTGTTGGTTTGATTGGTTGAATCATGGATCTAAAGATGCCCCATCATGTTTGAGTTGGAAATGCTAGACATGACTTCGTTTAATGTAGAGGAAGGGATTCAAAGGCATAGGGATATTGGAATGTTAGAATGGATTTGTCATGTAAGAACTACTCACCCACACTGGGAGGGTCTAGAAGGCACATATTTCACCACGACTGTGAGAAATAAACTTGTGAGGGGAGGCCAGTGTCCTTGAAAAGCCCTGTGGTCACTCTTCTCTGTAGGCCAGACCCTGCAGTGGAAAATGCAGTCAGTGAATTGGGAAACCTAAATGCAATGGGAGTAGAAAATCCCATGGTGACAGAGTCATGTGGTGACACTTAACCACTAAAGGCAAGGTGGTATGGTTACCATACTGGACAGTATAGTCAAAGCAGCAATCAGAATCATCTGATTTGCATAGACCTATAGCATTGGCTAGTTTATCATGATGTTTGTAGAAGTGAAATAGATAGGAAGGGGTACTAAATTATTACTTGATCTTATATGCAGAAAAGTTCCAGATCAAGCAAGCAAAAGTCTAACTTAAATCATAAAAACAGTCATGGCCCCTCAATCAATTCCCAGACTCGAACCAGTTTACATTCCTAAAACCCCTTGAATAAAGGGGTAATTGAGTCACTTTGAAGAAGGACCCCTGAATACTGCCAAAAAATTATTCTCTTAATCTTCTTTCTCTCAACATTACCCAAAGGGTTCTACAAATATTTACGAGGATAACTGTGTATTTGGGGGAAAAGAACTAATCAGGCCTTTCAGGGACTACTGGACAATGACTCTGATACCCAAACCCTAATTTCAGGACACCCAAAATGTCACTGTGGCCCTCCAACAGAGTAGGTACTTATGGAGGTAAAACAATATAATTTTACCTCTTTTCATCTCACGGTGGGCCCAGTGATTACCTGAACCCATCCTGTGATAATTTCCTCTGTTCTGAATGCAGAATTGTAATAGATACATTCAGTAGCTGGCATAATCCCCACACTGGTTCCCTGACCTGTGAAGTGAGGGATATTACAGTGGGAAAGGCCAAATGGAAGCCATTAGAATTGCCTCCACCTAGCAAAATAATAAACCCAAAGCAATACTGCATTCCTGAAGGGACTGAAGAAATTGGTGCTACAATCAAGGACCTGAAAGGTACAAAGGTGGTTATTCCCACCACATTCCCATTTTACTTGCCTATTTGGCCTGTGCAGAAGACAGTGGATCTTGGAGGATGACAGTGGATTATTCTAAGTTTAACTGGGTGGGGACTCCAATTGCAGCCTCTATACCAGATGTGGTTTCATGGCTTGAGCAATTTATCATATCCCCTAGTACCTTGTATGCAGCTATTGATCTGGCAAATGCATTTTTCTCCATCCCTGTCAATAAAGATCAGCATAAGCAGTTTGCATCCAACTGGCAAGGCCAGAAATACATCTCCTCTGTCCTAATGCAGGGGTATATCAACTATCCAGCCATATGTCATAATTTAGTTCACAAGGATCTTGATTGCCTTGCCTTTCCAAAAGATATAACACTGGTCCATTACATCAATGACATTATGTTGATGGGACCTAATGAGCAAGAAATAGCAGCTACTCTAGTCTTACTGTTAAGACATTTGTGTGTCAGAGGGTAGGGTTTAATCCCACAAAATTCAGAGTCCTTCTACCTCAGTAACATTTCTAGGAGTCTAGTGATGTGGGGCATGTCAAGAAGGATAGGTTGTTATATCTGACTCTCCTGTAACCAAAAAAGAGGTGCAATACCTAACTAGCCGAGCCTCTTTGGATTTTGGAGGAAACAGTCCTCATTTGGGTGTGTTTCTCTAATTCACTTATTTACTGAGTGACCCTAAAAGCTACTATATTTTTGTGGGGCCCTGAATAAGAGAAGGCTCTGCAACAGGTCCAGGCTGCTGTGCAAGCTGTTCTGCCACTTTTGCCATAAGACCCCTTAGATCCAATGGTGCTTGAAGTGTCAGTGGTAGATAGGGAGGCTGTTAGGAACCTCTAGTAGGCCCCTATAGGTGAACTGCAGAGCAGGCTCCTAGAATTTTGGAGCAAACGCTGCCATTCTCTGTGGATAACTATTTCCCTTTTGAGGAGAAAGTTACTGGCCTGCTACTGGGCTTTAGTAGAAAATGAACGCTTGGTCATGGGCCACTAAGTTACCATGTAACCTGAGCTGCCCATCTGAACTGGGTGTTATTTGACTCACCAAGCTGTAAATTTGGGCATGCACAGCAGCACTCCTTCATCAACTGGAAATCCTACATACAAGCCAAGCTGAGCAGGCCCTCAAGGCACAAGTACGTTACACGAAAAAGTGTAACAACCACGATAACTCAGCCTAACAAGGCTCTCATTCAGATTCAATGAAGAAAATCAAAAGCTTACAGACAAGGAAAAACTAAGAGAATTAAGCACCACCAAACCAGTTTTACAACAAATGCAAAAGGAACTTCTCTAGGCAGGGGGGAAAAAGTGGCCACAACTAGAAGCAAGAAAATCACAAATGGGAAAGCTCACTGGTAAAGGCAATCAGAGAGTAAAAGCAGGAAATAATTCACACACAAATATGATATCAAAACCAGCAACCATGAGAAGAGGAGAGTACAAATTCAGTAAATAGGAATTGCATTTGAAATTAAGACACCACCAGCTTAAAACAACCTTGTGTGTGTGTGTGTGTGTGTGTATACACACACACACACACATACTACTCTTTATCAAAACCTCATGGGAAATGCAAACTAAAAAAACTATGATACACAAAAAAGAAAAAGCAACCCAAACACAACACTAAATGTGGTCATCACACCACAAGAGAAAAGAACAAAAGAGGAAGGGAAGAAAAAAGACCTACAAAAACAAGACCCGTATATATGCTGCCTACAAGAGACCCACTTCAGACCTAGGGACACATACAGACTGAAAGTGAGGGGATTAAAAGAAGATATTCCATGCAAATGGAAATCAAAAGAAAACTGGAGTAGCAATACACATATCAGACAAAATAGACTTTAAAATAAAGACTGTTTCAAGAGACAAGGAAGGACACTACTTAATGATCAACCCAAGAAAAATATATAAAAATTGTAAATAAATATGCACCAAACATAGAACACCTCAATGTATAAGGCAAATGGTAACAGCCATAAAAGGAGAAATGGACAGTAACACAGTAATAGTGGGGGACTTTAACACTCCACTTATACCAGTGGATACATCATCCAGACAGAAAATTAATAAGGCAACACAAGCCTTAAATGACACGTTAGACCAGATAAACTTAATTGATATATATATTGTTATAAGACATTCCATCTGAAAGCAGCAGAATACACTTTCTTCTCAAGTGCACGCAGAACATTCTCCAGGATCACATCTTGGGTCACAAATCAAGCCCTGGTAAATTTAAGAAAACTGAAATCATATCAAGCATCTTTTCTGACCACAATGCTATGAGACAAGAAATCAATTACAGGAAAAAAAAACTGTAAAAAACACAAACACAAGGAGGTTAAACAATATGTTACTAAATAAAGAAGAGATCACTGAAGAAATCAAAAAATACCTAGAGAAAAATGACAACAAAAACACGATGATCCAAAACCTATGGGACACAGCAAAAGCAGTTCTAAGAGAGAAGTTTATAGCAATACAATCCTACCTCAG
Source organism: Tursiops truncatus (assembly GCF_011762595.2). Classification (NCBI taxonomy): domain Eukaryota; kingdom Metazoa; phylum Chordata; class Mammalia; order Artiodactyla; family Delphinidae; genus Tursiops; species Tursiops truncatus. The sequence continues at coordinate 21,836,081 of NC_047055.1, read as the reverse complement.
GAAACAAGAAAAGTCTCAAAGAAACAACCTAACCTTACACCTAAAGGAACCAGAGAAAGAAGAACAAACAAGATGCCAAATAAGTAGAAGAGAAGAAATCATAAAGATCAGAGCAGGTATAAATGAAATAGAGACAGAAAACAATAGCAAAGATCAATGAAACTAAAAGCTGCTTCTTTGAGAAGATAAACAAAATGGATAAACCTTTAGCCAGACTCATGAAGAGAAAAAGGGAGAGGACTCAACTCAATAAATATAGAAATAAAAAAGGAGAAGTATAACAGACACCACAGAAATACAAAGGATCATAAGAGACTACTACAAGCAACTATATGCCAATAAAATGGCCAACCTAGAAGAAATGGACACAGTTTTAGAAAGGTACACCCTCCCAAGACTGACCCAGGAAAAAAACAGAAAATATGAACAGACCAATCACAAGTGCTGAAATTGAAATTGTGATTAAAAAGCTTCCAACAAACAAAATTCCAGGAGCAGATGCCTTCACAGAGGAATTCTATCAAACATTTAGAGAAGAGTTGACATCTATCCTTCTGAAACTCTTCCAGAAAATTTCAGAGGAAGGAAAACTCCCAAGCTCATTCTACGAGGCCACCATCACCCTGATACCAAAACCAGACGAAGATATCACGAACAAGAAAATTACAGGCCAATATCACTGATGAACACAGACGCAAATATTCTCAACAAAATACTAGTAAACCAAATCCAACAACACATTGAAAGGATCACACACCATGATCAAGTGGGATGTAACCCAGGGATGCAAGGATTCTTCAATATCTGCAAATCAATTAGTGTGATACACCATATCAAAAAAGTGAAGAGTAAAAACTATATGATCATCTCAATAGATGTAGAAAAAGCTTTTGACAAAATTCAACAACATTTATAATAAAAACTCTCTAGAACGTGGGCATAGGGGGAACCTACCCCAACATAATAAAGGCCATAGACAACAAATCCACGGCAAACACCCTTCTCAATGGTGAAAAACTGAAAGCATTTCCTCTAAGATCAGGAAAAAGAGAAGTATGTCCACTCTCACCACTATTATTCAACATAGTTTGGGAAGCCCTAGCCACGGCAATCTGAGAAGAAAAAGAAATAAAAGGAATCCAAATTGGAAAAAAAGTAAAACTGTCACTGTTTGCAGATGACATGATACTATACATAGAAAATCCTAAAGATGCTACCAGAAAACTATATACTAGAGCTCATCAATGAATTTGTATTAATTTTGTATCCTGCAACTTTACCAGGGAAATCTCTTGCATTCCTATACACTAACAATGAAAGATCACAAAGAGAAATCAAGGAAACAATCCCATTTACCATTGCTTCAAAAAGAATAAAATACCTAGGAATAAACCTACCTAAGGAGGCAAAAGACCTGTACTCACAAAAGTGTAAGATATGATGAAAGAAATCAAAGACAACACAAACAGATGGAGATATACCATGTTCTTGGATTGGAAGAATCAATATTGTGAAAATGACTATACTACCCAAAGCAATCTACAGATTCAGTGCAATCTATCAATTTACTAATGGCATTTTTCACAGAATTAGAATTTAAAAATCTTACAATTTGTATGGAAACACAGAAGACCTCAAATAGCCAAAGCAATCTTGAGAAAGGAAAATGGAGTTGGAGGAATCAGGTTCCCTGACTTCGGCATATACTATAAAGCTACAGTCATCAAAACAGTATGATATTAACACAAAAATAGAAATATAGATCAATGGAATGCAATAGAAAGCCCAGAGATAAACCCATGCACCAATGTCAATCAATCTATAACTAAGGAGGCAAGAATACACAATGGAAAAAAGACAGTCTCTTCAGTAAGTGGTGCTGGGAAAACTGGACAGCTACCTGTAAAGGAATGAAATTAGAACACTCTGAACACCATACACAAAAATAAACTCAAAATGTATTAAAGACCTAAAAGTTAGGCCAGCTACTATAAAACTCTTAAAGGAAATCGTAGGCAGGACACTCTCTGACATATATCAAAGCAGGATCTTTTATGGCCCACCTCTTAGAGTAATGATAATAAGAACAAAAATAAACAAATGGGGCCCAATGAAACTTAAAAGCTTTTATACAGCAAAGGAAACCATAAACAAAACAAAAAGACAACCCACAGAATTGGAGAAAATATTTGCAAATGAAGCGACTGACAAGGAATTAATCTCAAAAATATACAAACAGCTTATGCAGCTCAATATGGAAAAAAAAACCCAATCAAAAAATGGGTGGAAGATCGAAATAGACATTTCTCCAAAGAAGACATACAGATGGCCAACAAGCAAATGAAAAGACGCTCAACATCAGTAATTATTAGAGAAATGCAAATCAAAACTACAATGAGGTATCACCTCACATTGGTCAGAAATGGACATCATCAATAAATCTAGAAACAGTAAATGCTGGAGAGGGTGTGAGAAAAGGGAACCCTCCTGCACTGTTGGTGATAATGTAAATTGATACAGCCACTATGGAGAAGAGTATGGACGTTCCTTAAAAAACTAAAAATAGAACTACCATACGACCCAGCAATCCCACTACTGGGAATATACCCTGAGAAAACCATAATTCAAAAAGAGTCATGTACCCCAATGTTCACTGCAGCGCTATTTACAATAGCCAGGACATGGAAGCAACCTAAGTGTCCATCAACAGATGAGTGGATAAAGAAGATGTGGCACATATATACAATGGAATATTAACTCAGCCATAAAAGAGAATGAAACAATGCCATTTGCAGCAACATGGATGGACCTAGAGATTGTCATACTAAGTGAAGTCAGTCAGAGGAAGACAAATATAATATGATACCACTTATATGTGGAATCTAAAAAAATGGTACAAGTGTACTTATTTACAAAACAGAAATAGAGTCACAGATGTAGAAGACAAACTTATGGTTACCAGGGGGAAGTGGGGGGAGGGGTAAATTGGGAGATTGGGATTGACATATACACACTACTACATATAAAATAAATAACTAATAAGAATCTACTGTATAGCACAGGGAACTCTACTCGGTACTCTGTAATGACCTATATGGAAAAAGAATGTAAAAAAGAGTGGATATATGTATATGTATAACTGATTCACTTTGCCGTACAATAGAAAGTAACACAACATTGTAAATGAACTATACTCCAATCAAAATTTTTTTAATTTAAAAGAGTAGATATTTCTCTCTGTTTAACCTATCCACAAGTGGCAGATATTAGATTGCCAACTATTTAGTAGTACCATATGTAGAGATGGTTTCTTTAGAATAACTGGGTCATTTTCTTGAGGAATGATGCATTACAATATTCTTCTTGGCAATTTCAGGTAACAATGATGTTAAAAAAATCTGAGCACTCTAATGGTTTTAATTCATATTAAATAATTAACATCATCCTATCTGGAATGCTCCAAGATTGTGAACTAGCTGAGAAACACAGGCAGTCTCTCCTTGTAATTACATTGTAAAGAATGGTAGAAAAGAACTCATGATTATTTGGCTTGGGAATTCACTAATAATGCAGATTGCTTTGATATGCCAGTTCCCTTTGTGACTGACTTCTTTCTCATTAAAATGTAATAATGCTAATGCAATGAACAATCTAAGGAACAGCACTTATAATACTTCGTTTAGTACTCAAAATTTTTATTTCATCTTAACATTTTCAAAATGTAGTTGAAAAAATTCTACCACAGTAAACAAGTGATAAAATCACCCAGATATAAGGTTCTTTTTACTTAAGAGGTTCTATTAATTAACTGTGAAGACAAATTTTCTCTTTGATTTACAAAGAAATTCCCATGTGACCTCTATGCTCCTGATCAAAGACAGACTATATGGATGACTTTTGAACAAGGTGACCCCCTTTTCTTCTCTCTGTTTTAATCAGGACCCACATATCTTTGTGGAAAACCACCAAATAGACCTCATTATTTATTGGATCTCATTGCTACTTTTCTTATTCTAGTTAAATGAGTTGCTGGCACTCAGAGGAGGATAAAATGTATTCTGTATTATGTATTTCTAAGGCAATATGCCAGGTCACTCCTTGAAATCTACATAGAAAACAGTTAATAATAAATTATTATTAAGATGCATTTAATGATGTTCTACACCAGCAACTCTATTTCTGAGGAGGACAGAGTCATATTTGTAGCTCTTAATACAGTCTAACTTTTTTTGTAATGATAGCAGATTCCCATGAGTTGGCTGCTGCTGAGGTAGCAGAATTTAGTTTGTTGAACTTAAGTGTAGTCAAGACTGGGCAGTGTCAGGAAAATGAAAATTGTTAGAATCTGTTCTTCCTTGGTTCAAAAGCAGAGTGAAACAGCAAAGCAAGGAGATATCCATAAACAGTGCCAACTTCAAATACCAAGGCTTTCACATAGGGATTGAGAGATGGTCGTAGATTTGGAGAAATGCTTCATGAAATCAGTAACATCTGAGTTTACTTCTTTGTTGTGGCACTTTCCCACTATGTGTATTTATGTATTGGGAATCATTCTTAGGGAACATGTTGGGCTATTTCTAAAATTGGCTCTTCTCCTATTTTTAGATTTCAAAGTAGGTACACGTTACTGAAAATAACTACCCATTTCAAATAATAAATAAATGAAATGCCAAACTAGAAAGAAAATGAAAAGATAACAATGTGCAGTATGTTTCATTTTCTAATTAATTTGGAATTAACATATTTTGTCATATTCTCTTTTACACTCAACCACTTCAGAGTTGTATATTTATATGATGCATTTGTATTTCCAGAAACATGGGACAAATTTACTTTGACCTATTCTTTTATGAAAATACATTTTATCAGAAGTAGAAGTTGTCACTTATTTTGTTGAGATCCACACAGCTGAAAAGGTCTCTTAAAAGTATTTTCTTTGTTTAGGAAACAGCCAATGTTCTTTCTTTGTAAAGTCTAAAATAATTTGCTCCTAGAGCAAAATTTATTTTCTAAATTTTATATTTGTAACTTGTGAAGCAATTTTCTGTGATTGAAACTGAACAAAGCCTCTCCTCTGAGTATCTTGTTCACTTATTTATACATTCATTCTGGTCACTAAGTAAGCATTTGAGTCCCTCCCATAAGCTTTCAAGCAGGTACTGTGCTAACTGCTGGGGAAATAAAGATTAATCAGGTAGGATCTCAATCATAAGAGAGCTCACAGTGGGAATGAAAAAGATAGACACATAAACAGGTAATCGTAATTCATTCTGTTAGATGCAAAGGATTAAAAAGGACTACTGAGGAGGAGCTTCAAGATGGTGGAAGAGTAAGACGTGGAGATCACCATCCTCCCCACAGATACACCAGAAATATATCTACACGTGGAACAACTCCTACAGAACATCTACTGAATGCTAGCAGAAGACCTCAGACCTCCCAAAAGGCAAGAAACTCCCCACATACCTGGGTAGGGCAAAAGTAAAAAGAAAAAACAGAGACAAAAGAATAGGGACAGGACCTGCACCAGTGGGAGGGAGCTGTGAAGGAGGAAAGGTTTCCATATACTAGGAAGACCCTTCACGGGCGGATACTGTGGGTGGCGGAGGGGGGAAGCTTCGGAGCCGTGGAGGAGAACGCAGCCACAGGGGTGCGGAGGGCAAAGCGGAGAGATTCCCGCACAGAGGATCGGGGCCGACCAGCACTCACCAGCCCGAGAGGCTTGTCTGCTCAGCCGCCGGGGCGGGTGGGGCTGGGAGCTGAGGCTCAGGCTTTGGAGTTCGGATCCCAGGGAGAGGACTGGGGTTGGCTATGTGAACACAGCCTGCAGGGGGTTAGTGCACCACAGCTAGAGGGGAGGAAGTCCGGGAAAAAGTCTGGAGCTGCCGAAGAGGCAAGAGACTTTTTCTTGCCTCTTTGTTTCCTGGTGCGCGAGGAGAGGGGATTAAGAGCGCTGCTTAAAAGAGCTCCAGAGATGGCCGTGAGCCGCGGCTATCAGCATGGACCACAGAGACGGGCATGAGACGCTAAGGCTGCTGCTGCCACCACCAAGAAGCCTGTGTGCAAGTGCAGGTCACCATCCACACCTCCCCTCCCAGGAGCCTGTGCACACCGCCACTGCCAGGGTCCTGTGATCCAGGAAAAACTTCCCCAGGAGAACACGTGGCATGCCTCAGGCTGGTGCAACGTTACGCCGACCTCCGCCGCCAGAGGCTCGCACTGCAACCGTATCCCCCCCTCCCCCCAGCCTGAGTGAGCCAGAGCCCCTGAATCAGCTGGTCCTTTAACCCTGTCCTGTCTGAACAAACAGATGCCCTGATGCGACCTACATGCAGAGGCAGGGCCAAATCCAAAGCTGAATCCCAGGAGCTGTGCCAACAAAGAAGAGAAAGGGAAATTTCTTTGTGCAGCCTCAGGAGCAGCGGATTAAATCTCCACAGTCAACTTGATGTACCTGCATCTGTGGAATACCTGAATAGACAACGAATCATCCCAAATTGAGGAGGTGGAATTTGGGAGCAACGATATATATATATTTTTTTCCCTTTTTCTCTTTGTGAGTGTGTATGTGTATGCTTCTGTGTGTGATTCTGTCTGTATAGCTTTGCCTTTACCATTTGTCCTACGGTTCTGTCTTTTTTGTTTCCTTAGTATAATTTTCAGCACTTATTATCATTTGTGCATTTGTTTTTTGGTTTGGTGTTCTTCTTTTTTAATTACATAAAAATTTTTTAAAATAATTTTTGTTTTAATAACTGCTTTATTTTAAATTATTTTATCTCTTTCTCTCTTTCTTTCTCCCTTTCATTCTGAGCCATGTGAATGACAGGCTCTTGGTGTTCCAGTGAGGCATCAGGGCTGTGCCTCTTACGTGGGAGAGCCGAGTTCAGTACACTGGTCCACCAGAGACCTCCCAGCTCCACGTAATATCAAACTGCGAAAATCTCCCAGAGATCACCATCTTAACGCTAAGACCCAGCTCCACTCAACGACCAGCAAGCTACAGTGATGGACACCCTATGCCAAACAACTAGCAAGACAGGAACACAACCCCACCCATTAGCAGAGGGGCTGCCTAAAATCATAATAAGTCCACAGACACCCCAAAACACACCAGTAGACGTGGACCTGCCCACCAAAAAGACAAGATCCAGCCTCATCCACCACAACACAGGCACTAGTCCCCTCCACCAGGGATCCTACAGAACCCACTGAACGAACCTTAGCCACTGGGAGCAGACAGGAAAAACAACGGGAATTGCGAACATGCAGGCTGCGAAAAGGAGACCTCAAACACAGTAAGTTAAGCAAAATGAGAAGACAGAGAAACACACAGCAGATGAAGGAGAAAGGTAAACACCCACCAGACCTAACAAATGAAGAGGAAATAGGCAGTCTACCTGAAAAAGAATTCAGAATAATGATAGTAAAGATGATCCAAAATCTTGGAAATAGAATGGAGAAAATATAATAAACGTTTAACAAGGACCTAGAAGAACTAAAGAGCAAAAAAACAATCATGAACAACACAATAAATGAACTTAAAAATTCTCTACAAAGGATCAATAGTAGAATAACAGATGCAGAAGAACGGATAAGTGACCTGGAAGATAAAATAGTGGAAATAACTACTGCAGAGGAGAACAAAGAAAACATAATGAAAATAATGGAGGAGAGTCTCAGAGACCTCTGGGACAATATTAAATGCACCAACATTCTAATTATAGGGGTCCCAGAAGAAGAGAAAAAGAAAAGGACAGAGAAAATATTTGAAGAGATTATAGTTGAAAACTACCCTAATATGGGAAAGGAAATTGTTAATCAAGTCCAGGAAGTGCAGAGAGTCCCATACAGGACAAATCCAAGGATAAACACGCCAAGACACATATTAATCAAACTATCAAAAATTAAATACACAGAAAAAATATTAAAAGCAGCAAAGGAAAAACAACAAATAACATACCAGGGAATCCCCATGAGGTTAACAACTGATCTTTCAGCAGAAACTCTGCAAGCCAGAAGGGAGTGGCAGGACATATTTAAAGTGATGAAAGGAAAAAACCTACAACCAAAATTACTCTACCCAGCAAGGATCTCATTCAGATTTGACAGAGAAATTAAAACCTTTACAGACAAGCAAAAGCTAAGAGAATTCAGCACAGCCGAACCAGCTTTACAACAAATGCTAAAGGAACCTCTCTAGGCAGGAAACACAAGAGAAGGAAAAGACCTACAATAACAAATGCAAAACAACTAAGAAAATGGTGATAGGAACATACATATTGATAATTACCTTAAATGTAAATGGATTAAATGTTCCAACCAAAAGACATACACTGGCTGAATGGATACAAAGACAAGACCCATATATATGGTGTCTACAAAAGATCCACTTCAGACCTAGGGACACATACAGACTGAAAGTGAGGGGATGGAAAAAGATATTCCATGCAAATGGAAATCAAAAGAAAGATGGAGTAGGGATTCTCATATCAAACAAAATAGACTTTAAAATAAAGACTATTACAAGAGACAAAGAAGGACACTACATAATGATCATGGGATCAATCCAAGAAGAAGATATAGCAACTGTAAATATTTATGCACCCAACAGAGGAGCACCTCAACACATAAGGCAAATACCAACAGCCATAAAAGGGGAAATAGACAGTAACACAATCATAGTAGGGGACTTTAACACCCCACTTTCACCAGTGGACAGATTATCCAAAAATGAAAATAAAGGAAACACAAGCTTTAAATGATACATTAAGTTACACATACCCCACATTCCAGCACCCAGCCCCCCTCCACACCAGAAGACACCCTTCTCAGGCTGGGGCATGCAGGGTTGGGGCATGGACTGTCTGTACAGGTCTCACTCTGTCCTGCCACAGACCAGTTGCTGCACTCTCCTCTGAGTCCCTGAAACTCCGTCTCTGTCCCAGATGATCTCCCTGCCAGTGACTTGGCTTCCCTGAGTGTGGGAACCTCTCCTTCAGATCCCTCCACAGGGATGCATGTCCCATCCTGTTTCCTCTTTTCCTTTCTTTCATCCTACCCTGTTGCATGGGGATTTTTCTTGTCCTTTTAGGTGTTCGAGGTCCTCTGCTAGTGTTCAGCAGGTGTTCTGTGAGAATTGTTCAATTTTTAGATGTAGTCCTATGTACTTGTGTGGAGAGGCCAACTCCAAGTCTTTCTATTCTGCCATCTGGACCCCCCCCCCCCAAAAATAATCTACTCTTAAAAATTTATGAAGTAGAACTAGTTGCAAATAATAACTCTGATTGTTGAAGAAATGTTCTCCTAGAGGATAGGCCTAAGGGAAAACATATTTATTCAATTGTGCTAAAAGTATTTATTAAACACTGTATATTATACACAGTGACAGACAAAAGACAAACGGAAAAGAATACATGCCACAGAGGAGGCCACTATTCAAGAGTGAAACAACTTCCCGTGGGAGTGATCAAGATGGCAGAGTAGTAGGACAGGGAGCTCCCCTACTCCCACAAATACATCAGACATACATCTACACGTGGAATGATTCTCACAGAATATCTATTGAATGCTGGCAGACGATCTCAGACTTCTGAAAGGGCAAGAAAATCTCCACATAACTGGGTAGGAAAAAAGAAGAAAAAAAAAAAAAAAAAGAAAGAAAGGAACTGGGCCAGGACCTGCACTCCTGAGAGGAAACTGTGAAAGAAGAAACGTTTCTGCACCCTGGGAATCTCCCTCACCAGTAGGGAGATCAGTCGGATCGGAGGGGAAGCTTCAGAGCCTCAGAGGAGAGCGCAGCAACTGGATTGTGGCAGGCACAATGAAGACAGACCTGCACAGATGGTCGGTACTGCCACCCTATGTTCCCCAGCATGAGATGCATGTCCACCAGTGTGGGTAGGGGGGCTGGGTGTTGAAGCTTGGGCTTCAGCAGTAAGATGCAGGGAGAGTACTGGGGCTGGCTGTCTGGTGTGGCCACAACCAAAGGTGTACACAGAGGAAGCCTGGGCCTGCCATAGCAGCAAGATGCCACTGTTGGGGGGAGGTGTGTGAGGGCAGGGGTGGGAGCCACCATAGCAGCCTCTTTCCCTACATGTGCCCTCTCAGGCAGCAGGACGCCACCTACATGAGCTCTGGGAGAGGGTGTCAACCACCACCATCACAGGCTCTGGGGGCATGTGTGAGCCTCTGCTGCTGCTGAGAGCTCTGGGAGTAGGCGCCAGCCACTGCATTGGCACACCTTCTATCAGGGAGATGATAATGGCTAGCACATGCTGAGGAAACAGGCAGCAGGCATCCATACTAATAACAGGCTTTACACCAAAAATATTCAGCCACACAGCCTACACAGGGATACGCCCACATATAAATAGCCATCCAAGACCACAGTTAAGAGAAATATAAGTAAAATGAAGAAGCAGAGGAACCACTCCCCGTTAAAAGACCAAGAGAATTCCCGTGAAAGAACAAACAATGAAACAGACCTCTTCTTCAGTCTAACAGACAATAAAAACGCTGAAGGAATTTAAAAAAAAGCCATCAGCAAAAATGCAGATTACTATAAAAAGGAACTAGAATCTATAAAGAGAAGCGAAGAAAAATTAGAAAACTCATTTGCTGAGATGAAAGCTGAGCTAAAGGCAATGAATAGCAGAATGAATAATGCAGAAAAATGAATAACTTATCTGGAAGATATCAATAGAAGAGCAGATAGAAAGCCAAATGAATAAAAAAATGAAAGCAATATAAAAGAGACCTATGTGATAATATAAAGTGTGCAAATCTACGCATAATAGGGATTCCAGAAGGAGAGAATCAAAAATGTATTTGAAGAAATTATGACTGAAAACTTTTCAAACCTAAAGAAGGAAACAGATATTCAGGTACAAGAAGCATAGACAGTGTCAAAAATGATGAACCCAAACAGACCTACACCAAAACCTTTTATAATTAAAATGGTAAAAGTTAAAGATAAAAAGGGGATTTAAAGGCAGCAAGAGAAAAACAAATAGTTAATTACAAGGGAACCCCCATAAGGCTATAAGCTGATTTCTCTATAGAAACGTTGCAGGCAAGAAGGGAGTGGCAAGATACATTCAAAGTTCTAAAAGGGAAAAATCTGCAACCTAGGATACTCTAACCAGCAAGATATCAGTTAGAATAGATGGAGGGAAAGAATTTCTCAGACAAGCAAAACTGGAAAGAATACAGCAATACTAAACCTGTCCTAAATGAAATACTAACAGGTCTTCTGTAAATAGAAAAGAAGCAAGAATTTATAGGAAGGAGAAAATCACAATTGGAAAGTAAATCACTTAAATAAGCCAGATTAAAAGAAAAAGTCAAAATATTTTTGTGAAAACGATGATAACCACATGAACAGCAAAAGAATAAAAATGAAGATGTAGAAGAGGAGGATATCAAAATCATAAAACTGTGGGAGAGGAGAGTAAGAAAATGTAGATTCCTGTTTTTTTTCTTTTTTGCAATGTGATATGACTATCAGTCTAAAGCAAGTAGATATGGGAAGGGGATAACATACTTGAAAAACAGGGTAAGCACAAATCAAAAAACATATAATACATTAAAAAAACAAAAGTAAGAGAACACAAGCATAAAATAAAAGCAAACAAACCACAGAAAAGAAAAACAAAAAGAAAAAGAGAGGAACAAACAAACACAGAATCATGCTTGCTTTGGCAGCACATATACTAAAATTGGAACGATACAGAGAAGATTAGCATGGCTCTTGCACAAGGATGACATGCAAATTCGTGAAGGATTCTACATTTTTAATCAAAGAGGAAATCAAAAAATGCCTAGAAACAAATGACAACAAAAACATGATGATGCAAAACCTATGGGATGTAGCAAAAGCAGTTCCAAGAGGGAAGTTTACAGCAATACAATCCTACCTCAAGAAACAAGAAAAATCTCAAATAAAAAACCTAACCTTACCCCTAAAGTAACTAGAGAAAGAACAAACAAAAAACAGTTAGTAGAAGGAAAGAAATCATAAAGATTAGAGCAGAAATAAATGAAATAGAAATGAAGAAAACAATAGCAAAGATCAATGAAACTAAAATCTGGTTCTTTGAGAAGATAAATAAAATGGATAAACTTTTAGCCAGATTCATCAAGAAAAAAAGGGAGAGGACTCAAATCAATAAAATTAGAATGAAAAAGGAAAAGTTACAACTGACACAGCAGAAATACAAAGGATCATAAGAGACTACTACAAGCAACTATATGCCAATAAAATGGACAAGCTGGAAGAAATGGACAAATTCTTAGAAAAGTACAACCTTCTAAGACTGAACCAGGAAGAAACAGAAAATATGAACAGACCAATTCACAAGAAATGAACTTGAAACCATGATTAAAAATCTTCCAACAAACAAAACTCCAGGACCAGATACCTTCACTGGGGAATTCTATCAAACATTTAGAAAAGAGCTAATACCTATGCTTCTTAAACTCTTCCAAAAAATTTCAGAGGGAGGAATACCCCCAAGCTCATTCTATGAGGCCACCATCACCCTGATACCAAAACCGGACAAAGATGTCCCCAAAAGAGAAAATTACAGGCCAGTAGCACTGATGAATATAGATGCAAAAATCCTCAACAAAATACTAGCAAACAGAATCCAACAGCACATTAAAAGGGTCATGCACCATAATCAAGTGGGGTTTATCCCAGGGATGCAAGGATTCTTCAGTACACACAAATTAATCAATGTGATACACCACATTAACAAATAGAAGAATAAAAAATCATAGATCATCTCAATAGGTAAGTTGAATTCTTTATTATTCTTAAAGTTATGAGCCATTAAATGTTGTCCAGGCTCATGGGTCAAATCAGAGATGGCCAGGACCTAAAGATCAGGTAGGCCATCAGAGATTACATTAACTCTAAAATGGTCCCAAGTATTATGAAACAAATTCAAGGAGGTGACCAAGATGTCAGGGGGACCTGGAAGCGGCAACAGTGGATAAAAAACAAAAGCAAAACTAAGGAGTGTAAAATAATAAAAGCAACAATTAATGTACAAGAGGGGAAATTAGAGTATATTAATAATGAGATATTTCTTATTTTTTTCTTTTCAAAACAGTAAAATTGAAACCAAAGAAATAAAATCCTAACATCAATGGACCTTGAGGGTATGATGCTAAGTGAAACAAGTCACATGGAGAAAGACAAACACAATATGGTTTCACTCATATGTGGAATATAAAAAACAAACAAAAAATGAAATAAATGCACAAACCAAACAAAAATAAACATGTAGATATAGAGAACAGAGTAGTGGTTACCAGAGGGGAAGGGGTGGGGTGAGGGCTAAATGGGTAAAGGGGAACAACTGTACGGTGATGGATGGAAATGAAGTTTTTGGTGGTGAGCACACTGCAGGGTATATAGAAGTAGAAATATAATGTTGTATATATGAAACTTACATAATGTTATAAACCAACGTTACCTCAATAAATGGCCTAAATGGGAAAAGAGTCTAAAAAAAAAAAAAGAGTGGATATGTGTTTAACTGATTCACTTTGCTGTACATCAGAAACTAACACAACATTGTAAATCAACTGTACTCCAATAAAAATTAAAAAAAAATAAAATTATATCAACTTGAAAAAAAAGTGGAGAAAAATCTAAATATTAAAGAAAATGACTGTGAAATCAAGTGAAAGAGACATGGCATTTTTTAAAGAATAAGTTAATGAGATGTGCAAATATATGCACAGGAAAATGCAAATGGGCAAAAAAAGAGGAAACCTGAATAAACCAATGACCTAGAACATTTTTTTTAATATGACAAAATTACTCTAAAATGCATTTGACAAACTTTTAAAAATATAGGTGTTTTCAAAGTTTCAACAGATTCTTTCAATTCATTTTACCTATTTATTTTTTCAATGTTTCATTTTTAATCATATTAAAAAAAATAAGGCAGTATATACATGACATATGAGCTCCACTCTTAGTCTTCAAGGCTCCCTGCCCCTCACAGTGATCCCATTGATCTCTTTTATTTTACTTAATAGATGCTCAATAAGGGTTTTTTAAAATTTGCTATATTGGAGAAAGATTTCCAAAGTGTTATATAAACCTATCATAACACAATAAAATTTTGTAATGATCACTTTTAAAAATAGTAAATTTCATAACAATCTCAAATTATAAATGCCAAAATTCTAAAGTAAGCCCCAGTAAAATAAATATTGCAGTAAATTGAAAGAAATACTACAATATAGACTAGTACAAACTGAGATGTTAAAATATTAGTATTATATAATATAATCCTTCATTTCATTAGATCAAGGAAATAGACAAAAATATGGTCATTAATATTCTGAATAGGCATTTGATGAAAAACAACACATTTTCCTCATTTAGAAAATGTCTAGGAATAATAAAGAATAAAAATAGTAAACTAAGAATAAAAGGGTTTTTAATAGATTTAAACAGTACTTAATGTAGTGCAAATAAAAGGATATCTCTAATTGCCTTTAGAATTTATTATGTTCTATATATTCTCACCATATTCAATAACATTAGGTGTTTAGTTCAAGACAGTGGACTGAGCATATACTTTCTCCAAAATCCTTTGTAATAATGATGAGGTATGAGGAATTAATAAATTGGTAACAGCACTATAGCACGAGGAATAGTATTATCAGCAGACTAGAAATTGTGAGGCATTTCTCAAAAATATATTAATCAGAAAACATCAGATTGTAAAAGAAACAAGTGTAAAAAATGATGTATCGATATATACACACACATACATATATACCTAGCATTTTACACTAAAGACAGGCATAGTCAATTTTTTAAAATGACGACAGTGAAAATGGCAAATTATGGAAATCCAAAAGTTTATCCTTCCACAAAAGTAATAAATAAATAGACAAAACTGTCAAACTCTTTTGGAACTGTAGACTCTAATCCAAACCTTATAGCAACCAGGGAAACAATCAAGAAAAGATAGCTGAATCTTAGTAAAAGAACTTCATGGTATTTTGACTTATCCTGGTAACCATCCCCACCTTCTCAGTATAGCAGTGGCCTTGACGACAATAGCTGTGATTACCAGTACAGGTATGTTATACCAAAGAGAGCAAAATGGACCTTATTCTAAAAGAAAAATGTGGTGGTTAGTTTGGACTCATTTTGTGGGTCCCTGAAGGGTTGTATCAAAGGACTTGTCTTTATTTAGCCTAACTTGGAACTTTCTAAAGGCTAAGGCAGCTACCAAGGCGGAGGGGACACCTGTGGAAAACATTTAAAAGCAAATGTATTAGCTGCTACTTCTTGAGTTAACACCAGTTGGGGCAAAAAATACTCTAACCAAAATGTTGAGAGAGAAGGCTAGGGAATGAGATGCTTTGGGAAATAAGGACTTTGAAAAGGTTCCACATATTCCTGGAAATCTAGAAGGTCATGTGTATGCCAGGGCTGGGTACATGCTCATAAAAGATGTGAGAGGGTTCTAAGCTCCTACTTATCACTAAACTTCAGGGTTTGTGCAAATAGGAATTGAAGTTTAAGGCAGAATTGTAAACTCCTTGCTGAGCACTGAAGGTATGCCCCAACGCTCACGCAGAGCCAAGTTGCAAAGATTGGTAGATTTACTGGGTTCCAGACATTTAGAAAATCTCTGTTCAGTAACTAGCTCACCACTAAATTAATGGAAAAGGGACTTCAGTAATAACATAAAACAAATAATATAGAATTGATGAAATTTGTTCATAAAAATCACAAAACAAAACAAAAAACGACTATAACAAGCATCAACAATAAACCCTGGGAAGGGAGGAAAATGTGATTTGCAGAGTTGCCACATTATAATAGTCAAAATATCCAGTTTCTAACCAAAGTGCAAGTACAAATACTGCATGATTCCAGTTACATGAGGTATCTGAAGTAGTGAAATTCATAGAAAAAGAAAGTAGAATGATGTTTGCCAGGGTCTGAGGGGAGGGGAAGGAGGGAAGTTGTTGTTTACTGGGTATACAGTTTCAGATTTGCAAGATGAAAATTTTCTGGAGATGTTTCACAACAACGTGAAAATACATAATGCTACTGAACTGTACACTTAGAAATGGTTGCGATGGTAAATCTTACGTTATGTGCTTTTTACTACAATAAAAATATCTAACCTTTATTAAGGAGCTACAAAAAGAGGAGCAACTAAACAAAGCAAGCAGAAGGACAGAAACAAAAAGGATTAGAGTGTAGCTAAATCAAATAAAAAATAAAAAAACAATAATCAACAAAACCAAAGGATAGTTCTTTGAAAAGATCACCAATATTGACAAGCCATTAGATAAAGTGATGAAGAAAAATAGAGAAGTGTTAAATTACTAAAATTAGGAATGAAAGTAGGGACATTACTACTGACATTAAGAAATAAAAGGGATTACAAGATAACACTATGAATATTTGTATGTCGATATAGACAACCTAGATAAAAAGGACAAATTCCTTTAAACATGCAAACTACCAAAACTGACTCAAAAATAAATAGAAAATCTGAATAGACCTGTAAAAAGTATAGAGATTAAATAAGTAACAAAAAAATCCCAATACATAAAAGCCCAAGCCAAGATGGCTACACTTACAATTTCTACCAAACAGTTAAAGAATAATAAATGCTAATTCTTTACAAAACCTTCCAGGAATCAAAAAGAGGAATGAACACTTGCCAACTCATTCTATGAGGCTATAATTACCCTGATACCAAAACTACACACAAATACCAAAAGAAAGTACAACAAAAGACTAATCTCTTATAAATATAGATGCAAAAATCATCAACAATACACCAACAAGCCAAACCTAGCAATACATAAAAGAATTAAGCACCATGACCAGTAGAATTTATTCCAAGAATACAGGTTGATTTAATATATGAAAATCAATTAATGTAATACACCATATAAATGAATACAGGCAAAAACCACATAATCATCTCAATAGAAACAGAAAAAGCATTTGACAAAAATTCAACACTCCTTCATGATAAAAAATCATTTAAACTAGAATTAAAAAGAAACTTCTTCAACATGACACACAGCATCTATGAAAAACCCACAGTTAACATCACTGTGATAAAACAATTAAATATTTTCCCTCCAAGATCCAAAATAAGACATGGATGTCTGTTCTTGCCACTTAACTTCAACAATATACTAGAAGTTCTAGCCATAAAAATTATGTGAGAAATGAAATAATACACAGCCAGACTAAAAGAAAGGAATAAAACCACCTCTATTCACAGATGCAATGATCTTATATATAGAAAATCCTAAAAATCCATACAAAAATTAGTAGAGTTAATAAACAAGTTCAGCAAATTTGAAAGACGCAGAATCCACATATAAATATCAGTTGTATTTCTGTAGAAGAGCAGTGAATAATCCAAAAATAAAATTAAGGAAATAAATCCATTTATAATAGCATTGAAAATAATAAAATACTTAGGAATACTTTTTTTTTTTTTTTTGCGGTACGCGGGCCCCTCACTGTTGTGGCCTCTCCCGTTGTGGAGCACAGGCTCCGGACGCGCAGGCTCAGCGGCCATGGCTCACGGGCCTAGCCACTGCGTGGCATGTGGGATCCTCCTGGACCGGGGCACGAACCCGTGTCCCCTGCATCGGCAGGCAGACTCCCAACCACTGCGCCACCAGGGAAGCCCCACTTAGGAATACTTTTAAACTAGGAGTTGTTAGGAGCTCAGCTGAGCTGGAAAGAGCTCATCTGTCTGGTGTCAGAGTAGCGGAATAAAGCAATAAGCTAAAATGGAAGTAACAGTGAAATCTTTAATCACATACTGTGATGGCATAAACAAAAAGTCTAACCTAAGAAAACACTGACTTTCCCCTGATTCATTCTCCCCCATGGAATGGCACACTCATCAAGGCTCAGGTGGCCAGCAAAGACATGGGTGTGATCCCATTCTCAAGGGAGTATGGAACAAAAGGCTCCTGCAGTTTTATGAAACCAGAGACCATGGGAAGAGAGAGACGGATGGCTAGGGGTAAAATAATTCTGAGTACCGAATTAGAATAAGGAAGAATGTCTTTAAGGTTTTCCGCTTCTTCCCTGATAAGGAGGTTTTGACAGGGTTACTTACATGAAGAAACCTTAGCCAGTGTCCTGAGATAAAGACACACCTAGGAATGAGGGCACTTGCCAGGGAATGCAAATACGTAAAGAAGAGTATGACAGGCCAGATGGACTTGAGTCCTTGACTGCAATTTCCCTCAGAGACTGGAATTCATTGGCTGTGCATGAAGTCTGGTGTGGGAAGGGCAGCATTCCACCCGTGAGACCTGCCGGGTAAAACCTATGTAATTGCTATGGTTGGATATGAAAAATCACACAGAGGCTTTTGGGCAGGAGCCAGACTCCTCAGAATGTTGAAGACATATACCGAAAACAATAAAATATCGTTGAAATAAACCAAAGAAGATAAATAAATAGAAAGTCACTCTATGTTCATGGGGGTGGAAGAATTAATATTATTATTTTTTTTATTTTATTTTTTTGCGGTACACGGGCCTCTCACTGTTGTGGCCTCTCCCATTGCGGAGCACAGGCTCCGGACGCGCAGGCTCAGCGGCCATGGCTCACGGGCCCAGCCGCTCCGCGGCATGTGGGATCCTCCCGGACCGGGGCACGAACCCGTGTCCCCTGCACCCGCAGGTGGACTCTCAACCACTGCGCCACCAGGGAAGCCCCAGAATTAATATTATTAATACAGCACTACTACTCAACAAAACCATCTATAGATTCAATGGAATCCCTGTCAAAATGCCAAGTCCATATTTTTTTTTTAAATGAGAACCAGATGCTAAAATTCACATGGGAATTTTCCAGAAAGTGTGTGGGAGAACCAACATTAAAACCTCTGTTTTTGACCCCCAATTTAGCTTTTCCCCAATAACATACACTGCTTCATGAATGTGCCAAATAATATAATGTAAAAATAATTTTAAAATCAGTAGCACTACCATTTTTTTCGGACTTCTCATGTGGTTATCTCATACTAAATAGAATAAAAATAATACGTTTCATGTCAGTGAGCTAAACAAACACTAGTGTTCATGATATCAAGTTTCCTAATATCTGGCTTATGGTAGGATTTCACTTTCCCTGGCCCTTGAAGTTATAAAGCCATATGACTCACTGTGGCTAATCAAATGTAAACAGACATGGCAGGAATCACTATTAAGCTGATGCTCAACTCTCCAGCCCAACTCTTCCTGTACTGCAGCATATGTGAAAGCATACGTTGATGGGGTGTCTCCATGAAAATAGGTCCTGAATAACTACAATGAGCAAAAGCCTTTGGCAATGCACACTGGACCTGTATTATGAATGAAAAATAAACTTTTGTGGTTTTAAGTACTGAGATTTTGAGATCATTTTTTACTGTAGCAAATTATAACTTACCCTTACTAGTTGAGATTTATATAAAATTCAAATGGATTCTTGCAATTGTATTTATCTACACACACACACACAAACGGATGTGTGTGTATCAAAAGTAGGCATTATTCCTATTAATTATCTACAAAATCTAACATAAAAGCATAGTTAGAAAATCTAATTCTTATAAAACATTTCAATCTGATTTCTTCTACAAAGTCTACTCTTTTTGTCATGCATAATTCCATAAGAGCTTGTATTAAAAAGAAGCCTTGACAAGTTTTGACCCACATGACATTATGAGATACTTCCTTGAACAGGACAATAAACCTATTAATTACCCTTTAAAAAATAATTTCAAGTCATATCCTTAATACATTTTGCACTCTATTCCCAAGATTTAGTAACAATTACACAGTGAAGAAGGGTATCAGATGACATGCTATCCTTATGACAGATGGTTTGATTACGGTATTCAAAAACATAAAAGTACAGTGAAGTCAACACCTTGAGCTGCATGGCACTTCCAGGCAGCAGACACTAATTGGAGAAAATGTCTGTATGGGTTTAAAGTCGATTGCTATTCAATTTCTCTCCAAAATATTTGACAGGTCCCCCACTGACAAATTATTTTGAAATCTACATGTAGGAGAACTATCCTAATATATCCTACTTGAGTTTTGAAGAGGGAGAGAATCTTATTAAGATCAAATTTTTATCCATGTGCAAATTAAATAGTCTGCCTGAAATATACAAGTATTTCTTTGGGTGATTTATTAAGGAAATATATTGAAATTTTTCTTGGGAGCTGGGAGCACAGAAAGAGGAATCAGTTTTTCTGCTCAAGTAACTGTATGACATCGAAGTATCTAGACAAGAGTGAAAAATTCAGTAAATCACTCCTGATGGCCTTCAGCCAACAAAAATGATGTTTAGTGTGCATTTTCATTTCTCAGTAAGACTGTAAAATTTAATTGGTGCAGTCACTATGGAAAACAGTATGGAGGTTCCTCAAAAAAAGCTGAGAACAGAACTACCATATGATCCAGCAGTCCCACTTCTGGGTATTTATCCAAAGAAAATGAAAACACTAAATTGAAAAGATATATGTACCCCCATGTTCATTGCAGCATTATTTACGGTAGCCAAGACATAGAAACAATCTAAGTGTCCATGACAGACAAATAAATAAAGAAAGTATGAGATACACACACACACACACACACACACACAGGAATATTACTCAGCCATAAAACGATAAGGGTTAATATCCAAAATATACAAAGAACTCATACACCACAAAACTTTAAAAACAACAACCTGATTAAAAATGGGCAGAAGACCTGAATAGACATTTTTCCAAGGAAGACATACAAATGGCTAACAGACACATGAAAAGGTGATCAACATCAGTAATCATCAGGGAAATGCAAATCAAAACCACAATGAGAGATCACCTCACACATGTCAGAATGGTTATTCTTAAAATGACAACAAATAACAAGTGTTGCCAAGGATGTGAAGAAAAGGGAACCCTCATGCATACTGTTCTTCATAGCGGCTGCACCAATTGACATTCCCACCAACAGTACAGGATGGTTCCCTTTTTTCCACACTCTCTCCAGCATTTATTGTTTGTAGATTTTTTATGATGCTCATTCTGACTGGAGTGAGGTGATACCTCATTGTAGTTTTGATTTGCATTTCTCTAATAATTAGTGATGTTGAGCATTTTTTCATGTGCCTGTTGGCCATCTGTATGTCTTCTCTGGAGAAATGTCTACTTAGGTCTTCGGCCCATTTTTTGTTTGGATTGTTGGTTTTTTTGGATATTAGTTGTATGAGCTATTTATATATTTTGGAAATTAACCCCTTTTCAGGTGCATCATTTGCAAATATTTTCTCCCATTCTGTAGGTTGTCTTTTTGTTTTATGTTTCCTTTGCTGTGCAAAAGCTTTTAAGTTTTATTAGATCCCATTTGTTTAGTTTTATTTTTATTTCCAATACTCTAGGAGACGGATCCAAAAAGATATTGCTGTGATTTATGTCAAAGAGTATTCTGCCTATGTTTTCCACTAGTTTTATAGTATCTGGTCTTACATCTAGGTCTTTAATCCATTTTGAGTTTATTTTTATATATGGTGTTAGAGAATACTTGAATTTCATTCTTTTACATGTAGCTGTACAGTTTTCCCAGCACCACTTATTGAATAGACTGTCTTTTCTCCATTGTATATTCTTGCCTCCTTTGTCAGAGATTAATTGACCGTAAGTGCATGGGTTTGGTTCTTGACTCTCTGTCCTCTTCAATTGATCTATGTGTCTGTTTTTGTGCCAGTACCATACTGTTTTATTAATGTAGCTTTGTAGTATAGTCTGAAATCAGGGTGTCTGATTCCTCCAGCTCTGTTTCTCTTTTTCAAGATTGCATTGTCTGAGGAGCTTCAAGATGGTGGAAGAGTAAGACGCGGAGATCACCTTCCTCCCTACAGATACATCAGAAATACATCTACATGTGGAAATGCTCCTATAGCATACTTACTGAACGCTGGCAGAAGACCTCAGACCTCCCAAAAGGCAAGAAACTCCCCACATACCTGGGTGGGGCAAAAGAAAAAAGAAAAAACAGAGACAAAAGGATAGGGACGGGACCTGCACCAGTGGGAGGGAGCTGTGAAGGAGGAAGGGTTTCCACACACTAGAAAGCCCCTTAGCGGGCGGAGACTGCGGGTGGCAGAGGGGGGAAGCTTCGGAGCCATGGAGGAGAGCGCAGCCACAGAGGTGTGGAGGACAAAGTGGAGAGATTCCTGTACATAGGAGCGGAGCAGACCAGCACTCACCAGCCCGAGAGGCTTCTCTGCTCACCCGCCAGGGCGGGCTGGGGCTGGGAGCTGAGGCTCAGGCTTCAGTCGGATCCCAGGGAGAGGACTGGGGTTGTCTGCGTGAACACAGCTTGAAGGGGGCTAGTGCACCACAGCTAGCCGGGAGGGAGACTGGGAAAAAGTCTGGACCTTCCGAAGAGGCAAGAGACTTTTTCTTCCCTCTTTGTTTCTGGGTCAACGAGGAGAGGGGATTAAGAGCACTGCTTGAAGGAGCTCCAGAGATGGGCATGAGCCGCTGCTATCAGCGCCGACCCCAAAAACAGGCATGAGACGCTAAGGCTGCTGCTGCTCCCATCAAGAAGCCTGTGAGCAAGCACACGTCACTATCCACACTGACCCTCCCAGGAGCCTGTGAAGCCTGCCATTGCCATGGTCCCGTGATCCAGGGACAACTTCCCCAGGAGAATGCAAGGCACGCCTCAGGCTGTTGCAACATCATGCCAGCCTCTGCTGCCGCAGGCTTGCCCCTCATCCATACTCCTCCCTCCCCCTGGCCTGAGTGAGGCAGAGCGTCCGAATCAGCTGCTCCTTTAACCCCGTCCTGTCTGAGCGAAAAATAGACGCCTTCAGCCGACCTACATGCAGAGGCGGGTCCAAATCCAAAGCTGAACCCTGGGAGCTGTGAGAACAAAGAAGAGAAAGGGAGATCTCTCCCAGCAGCCTCAGGAGCACTGGATTAAAGCTCCACAATCAACTGGATGTACCCTGCATCTGTTGAATACATGAATAGACAACGAATCATTCCAAATTGAGGAGGCAGACTTTGGGAGCAAAGATATTTTCTTCCCCCCTTTTTCTCTTTTTGTGAGTGTCTATGTGTATGCTTCTGTGTGAGATTTTTTCTGTATACCTTTGCTTTTAACATTTGTCCTAGGTTCTGTCTGGCCGGGTTTTTTTTGTTTTGTTTTCTTTCTTTTACTTTTTAAAATTGTTTTCTTAATAAATATTTTTTATTTTAATTATTTTACTTTATTTTATTCTATTTTATTTTATCCTCATTCTTTCTTTCTATTTGTTCTCCCTTTTATTCTGAGCCGTGTGGATGAAAGGCTCTTGGTGCTCCAGCCAGTAGTCAGTGTTGTGCCTCTGAGGTGGGAGAGCCAAATTCAGGACACTGGTCCACAACAAACCTATGAGCTCCACGTAATATCAAACAGCGAAAATCTCCCAGAGATCTCCATCTCAACGCCAAGACCCAGCTTCGTTCAATTACCAGCAAGATACAGTGCTGGAAACCCTATGCCAAACAACTAGCAAGACAGAAATGCAACCCCATCCATTAGCAGAGAGGCTGCCTAAAATCATAATAATTCCACAGACACCCCAAAACACACCACCAGACGTGGACCTGCCCACCAGAAAGACAAGATCCAGCCTCACACACCAGAATACAGGCACTAGGTCCCTCCACAAGGAAGCCTACGCAACCGACTGAACCAAACTTAGCCACTGGGGACAGACACCAAAAAAAACGGGAACTACGAACCTGCAGCCTGTGAATAGGAGACCCCAAACACAGTAAGATAAGCAAAATGAGAAGACAGAAAAACACACAGCACATGAAGGAGCAAGATAAAAACCCACCAGAACTAACAAATGAAGAGGAAATAGGCAGTCAACCTGAAAAAGAATTCAGAGTAATGACAGTAAAGATGATCCAAAATCTTGGAAATAGGATGGAGAAAATACAAGAAACGTTTAACAAGGACCTAGAAGAACTAAAGGCCAAACAAACAATCATGAACAACACAATAAATGAAATTAAAAATTCTCTAGAAGACATCAATAGCAGAATAACTGAGGCAGAAGAACGGATAAGTGACCTGGAAGATAAAATAGTGGAAATAACTACTGCAGAGCAGAATAAAGAAAAAAGAAAGAAAAGAACTGAGGACACTCTCAGAGACCTCTGGGACAACATTAAACGCACAAACATTTGAATTATAGGGGTCCCAGAAGAAGAAGAGAAAAAAAAGGGAATGACAAAATATTTTAACAGATTATAGTTGAAAATTTTGCTAATATGGGAAAGGAAATAGATAGTCAAGTCCAGGAAGCACAGAGAGTCCCATACAAGATAAATCCAAGGAGAAACACACCAAGACACATATTAATCAAACTGTCAAAAATTAAATACAAAGAAAACATATTAAAAGCAGCAAGGGAAAAACAACAAATAACACACAAGGGAATCCCCATAAGGTTAACAGCTGATCTTTCAGCAGAAACACTGCAAGCCAGAAAGGACTGGCAGGACATATTTAAAGTGATGAAGGAGAAAAACCTACAACCAAGATTATTCTACCTAGCAAGGATCTCATTCAGATTTGATGGAGAAATTAAAACATTTACATATAAGCAAAAGCTAAGAGAATTCAGCACCACCAAACCAGCTTTACTACAAATGCTAAAACAACTTCTCTAGGCAGGAAACACAAGAGAAGGAAAAGACCTACAATAAGAAACCCAAAACAATTAAGAAAATGGGAATAGGAACATACATATTGATAATTACCTTAACTGTAAATGAATTAAATGCTCCAACCAAAAGACATAGACTGGCTGAATGGATACAAAAACAAGACCCATATATATGCTGTCTACAAGAGACTCACTTCAGACCTACGGGCACATACAGACTGAAAGTGAAGGGATAGAGAAAGATATTCCATGGAAATCAAAAGAAAGTTGGAGTAGCAAGTCTCATATCGGACAAAAGAGACTTTAAAATAAAGACTATTACAAGAGACAAAGAAGGACACTACATAATGATCAAGTGATTGATCCAAGAAGAAGGTATAACAATTGTAAATATTTATGCACCCAACACAGGAGCACCTGAATACATAAGGCAAATACCAGCAGCCATAAAAGGGGAAAGCGACAGCAACACAATCATAGTAGGGGATTTCAACACACCACTTTCACCAATGGACAGATCGTCCAAAATGAAGATAAATAAGGAAACACAAGCTTTAAATGATACATTAAACAAAATGGACATAATTGATATTTATAGGATATTCCATCCACAAACAGGGGAATACACATTCTTCTTAAGTGCTCATGGAACGTTCTCCAGGATAGATCATATCTTGGGTCACAAATGAAGCCTTGGTAAATTTAAGAAAACTGAAATTGTATCAAGTATCTTTTCTGACCACAATGCTATGAGATTAGGTATCAGTTACAGGAAAAAATCTGTAAAAAATACAAACACATGGAGGCTAAACAATACAGTACTTAACCAAGAGATCACTGCAGAAATCAAAGAGGAAATAAAAAAAAAACCTAGAAACAAATGACAATGAAAACACAACGACCCAAAACCTATGGGATGCAGCAAAAGCAGTTCTAAGAGGGAAGTTTACAGCAATACAATCCTACCTTAAGAAACAAGAAACATGTCAATTAAACAACCTAACTTTACACCTAAAACAATTAGACAAAGAAGAACAAAAAAAAACTCCAAAGTTGGCAGAAGGAAAGAAATCATAAAGTTCAGATCAGAAATAAATGAAAAATGGAAACGATAGCAAAGATCAATAAAACTAAAAGCTGGTTCTTTGAGAATACGATAAACCACTAGCCAGACTCATCAAGAAAAAAAGGGAGAAGACTCAAATCAACAGAATGAGAAATGAAAAAGAAGTAACAACTGACACTGCAGAAACAGAAAGGATCATGAGGGATTAGTACAAGTATCTATATGCCAATATAATGGAAACCTGGAAGAAATGGACAAATTCTTAGAAAAGTGCAGCCTTCTAAGACTGGACCAAGAAGAAATAGAAAATATGAACAGACCAATCACAAGCGCTGAAATTGAAACTGTGATTAAAAATCTTCCAACAAACAAAAGCCCAGGACCAGATGGCTTCACAGGCGAATTCTATCAAACATTTAGAGAAGAGCTAACAGCTATCCTTCTCAAACTCTTCCAAAATATAGCAGAGGGAGGAACACTCCCAAACTCATTCTATGAGGCCACCACCACCCTGATATCAAAACCAGACAAAGATGTCACCAGAAGAGAAAACTAGAGGCAAATATCACTGATGAACATAGATGCAAAAATCCTCAACAAAATACTAGCAAACAGAATCCAACAGCACATTAAAAGGATCATACACCATGATCAAGTGGGGTTTATCCCAGCAATGCAAAGATTCTTCAATATACGCAAATCAATCAATGCGATACACCATATTAACAAATTGAAGGAGAAAAACCATATGATCATCTCAATTGATTCAAACAAAGCTTTCGACAAATTTCAACACCCATTTATGGTAAAAACCCTGCAGAAAGTAGGCATAGAGGGAACTTTCCTCAACATAATAAAGGCCATATATGAGAAACCCACAGCCAACATCGTCCTCGATGGTGAAAAACTGAAACCATTTCAACTAAGATCAGGAACAAGACAAGGTTGCCCACTCTCACCAATATTATTCAACATAGTTTTGGACGTTGTAGCCACAGCAATCATAGAAGAAAAATAAATGAAAGGAATCCAAATTGGTAAAGAAGCAATAAAGCTGTCACTGTTTGTAGATGACATGATACTATACATAGAGAATACTAAAGATGCTACCAGAAAACTACTAGAGCTAATCAATGACTTTGGTAATGTAACAGAATACAAAATTAATGCACAGAAATCTCTGGCATTCCTATACACTAATGATGAAAAATTTGAAAGTGAAATTAATAAAACAGTCCCATTTACCACTATAACAAAAAGAATAAAATACCTAGGAATAAACCTACCTAAGGAGACAAAAGACCTGTATGCAGAAAATCATAAGACACTGATGAAAGAAATTAAAGATGATCCAAATATCAACACTGCATAAATGACTTTACTATTCAAAGCAATCTACAGATTCAATGCAATCCCTATCAAACTGCCACTGGAATTTTTCACAGAACTAGAACAAAAAATTTTACAGTTTGTATGGAAACACAGAAGAGCCCGAATAGCCAAAGCAATTTTGAGAACGCAACACGGAGCTGGAGGAATCAGGCTCCCTGACTTCAGACTATACTACAAAGCTACAGTAATGAAAGCAGTATGGCACTGGCACAAAAACAGAAATAAAGATCAGTGGAACAGGATAGATAGCCCAGAAATAAACCCAAGCACATATGGTCACCTTATCTTTGATAAAGGAGGCACGAATATACAATGGAGAAAGGACAGCCTCTTCAATAAGTGGTGCTGGGAAAATTGGACAGGTACATGTAAAAGTATGAAATTAGAACACTCCCTAACCCTATACACAAAAATAAACTCAAAATGGATTAACGACCTAAATGTAAGGCCAGACACTATCAAACTCTTAGAGGAAAACATAGGCAGAACACTCTATGACATAAATCACAGCAAGATCCTTTTTGACCCACCTCCTACAGAAATGGAAATAAAAACAAAAATAAACAAATGGGACCTAATGAAACTTAAAAGCTTTCGCACAGCAAAAGAAACCATAAACAAGACCAAAAGACAACCCTCAGAATGGGAGAAAATATTTTCAAGTGAACCAACTGACAAAGGATTAATCTCCAAAACATACAGGCAGCTCATGCAGCTCAATATCCAAAAAACAAACAACGCAATCCAAAAATGGGCAGGAGACCTAAATAGACATTTCTCCAAAGAAGATATATAGACTGCTAACAAACACATGAAAGAATGCTCAACATCATTAATAATTAGAGAAATGCAAATCAAAACTAAAATGAGATATCATCTCACACAGGTCAGAATGGCCATCATCAAAAAATCTAGAAACAATAAATACTGGAGATGGTGTGAAGAAAAGGGAACCCTTTTGCACTGTTGGTGGGAATGTAAATTGATACAGCCACTATGGAGAACAGTATGGAGATTCCTTAAAAAACTAAAAATAGAACTACCATATGACCCAGCAATCCCACTACTGGGCATATACCCTGAGAAAACCATAATTCAAAAAGAGTCATGTACCAAAATGTTCATTGCAGCTCTATTTTCAATAGCCAGGACATGGAAGTAACCTAAATGTCCACCAACAGATGAACGGATAAAGAAGATGTGGCACATATTTACGATGGAATATTACGCAGCCATAGAAAGAAATGAAATTGAGTTATTTGTAGTGAGGTGGATGGACCTAGAGTCTGTCATACAGAGTGAAGTAAGTCAGAAAGAGAAAAACAAATACTGTATACTAACACATATATATGGAATCTAAGACAGAAAAAAAAAGGTCATGAAGAACCTAGGGGCAAGATGGCAATAAAGACATAGAACTACTAGAGAATGGACTTGAGGATATGGGGAGGGGGAACGGTAAGCTGTGAGAAAGTGAGAGAGTGGCATGTACATATATACACTACCAAACATAAAATAGATAGCTAGTGGGAAGCAGCCACATAGCACAGGGAGATCAGCTGGGTGCTTTGTGACCACCTAGAGGGGTGGGATAGGGAGAGTGGGAGGGAGGGAAATGCAAGAGGGAAGAGATATGGGAACATATGTATTTGTATAACTGATTCACTTTGTTATAAACAGAAACACACAATTGTAAAGCAATTATACTCCAATAAAGATGTTAAAAAAAAAGATTGCTTTGTCTGTTTCGGGTTCTTTGTGTTTCCATACAAATTTTTAAATATTTTGT
This sequence comes from Tursiops truncatus, assembly GCF_011762595.2. NCBI lineage: Eukaryota > Metazoa > Chordata > Mammalia > Artiodactyla > Delphinidae > Tursiops > Tursiops truncatus. The sequence goes on along the minus strand of NC_047055.1, from coordinate 21,807,083 downwards.
TCTAGTTCTGTAAAAAATGCCATTGGTAATTTGTTAGGGATTACACTGAATATGTAGTTCGCCTTGGGTAGTATGGTCATTTTAACAAGATTCATTCATCTAATCCAAGAACATGGTATATTTTTCCATCTGTGTCATCAATTTCTTTCAACAGCGCCTTATAGTTTTTAGAGTACGTGTCTTTTGCCTCTCTTTTAGTGGAGAGGAATTTGTTGTCATGTTGTTACCTTTTTCTTCTAATAGAATAACCTCCCTTTCTCACTCCATCTTTTCAAATCCTAACCATTCTTATATGTTGTATTTGTAAATTGTATGATATAACTTCTTTTAGATATTCTTTGTGATTTGCTGTAACTGGCCTTGTCTAACTGCTATTGCTATTGTCTAAACCTAATCTGCTTTTCAGATTTATGTATTTATGGGACCTGCATGCTCCTGGATAGCCTGTCTAAACCTTGAAGGATGCTGGTTCCTATCTCTGACCAGTCTCACATAGCAGTCATTCTTTTGGTCAGATTTCCTGTTTCATAGGGCTTTGTATTCTTTCTTGTATGGGAATTCCTAGGTTTAAAAATGCTTAATAAATTCATTCTCTCTCTCCTTCTCTCTCTCTGTCACATCCCTGTCCCCTTTCCCTCCCTCCCTCTCTCCCCCACTTTCCCTCTCTCTTCCGTCCTTCTCCCTTCCCTCCTTCTCTCAATAAAGTAAAACTTTCAGAAATGAGAAAGGGAAAAATAAAATACCTCTCTCTCTCCTCACTCTTGAAGGTTTTTCTTGGCAATTTGTCAATAACTCTGCCTTAAAGCAAAGACTGAGTTTGTTTATAGAGGGAACAAGTTATGTGCAAATATATTAGTAAGGTTGCAACTTGCAAGTCTACGGCAGACAAAAAATAATTCACTGCCTAAATGCTTTTGTGATTCTGAGAAAAGTATTTTTGTAAGACATATTAAGGAAGACTTTGCGAGAAAATGTAACATACAAACAATCCACACATATTTATGAAATCCAAGCACATAATGTCTTACTAGCAGGCCACAACAACTGTATTAAGTAGATAAGGGGAAATCTATTGAAGCAAATGAATGTTTAGTTGAAAACTGAATTCCAAACATGACCCATAGTTGTACAATATAGATGTTCTGTAAATACAGTCACATTTTATTTGTTACTCTGCTTTATTTTTCTTCTTAGCAGTTAATACTTTTATATAATGTATAATTTGTATATCATATGTTTCTCTGCTAAAACATAAGCTATATGTGTGCAAAGGATAGTCATTCTTCACTGCTATATCCTCGACACTCAGAAAAATGCCTGACTCATAGTTTGTACTCAATGAATATATGTTGCATGAATGAAAGATGAAGGAAAGGAGGTAGTCCTTGAAAGTTAAGATGTAATTTCTTTAAAAATCTTAGAGTATCTTCTGATATGCTTTTTTATTTTCAAAATGTCAATCTGATACCAGTGATAATTAAAACATCTTTTTTAATGACAGTGACAAACCACTGTATGGGTAATGAAACATCATGAACACCAATATGCCTGCTTCTGGGCCAGTCATACTGACACTTTACAATAATTATTATAATTTAGAGTAATTTAAACTTAATAAACCAGCATTGAATATATTATCTCAATCTTTGGTTTTATGAAGCAATAGCATTAATTGGAAGATTTTATTTTTATTTATTTATTTATTTTGCGGTACGCGGGCCTCTCACTGGTTGTGGCCTCTCCTGTTGCGGAGCACAGGCTCCGGACGCGCAGGCTCAGCGGCCATGGCTCACGGGCGTAGCCGCTCCGCAGCATGTGGGATCTTCCCGGACCGGAGCACGAACCGGTGTCCCCTGCATCGGCAGGCGGACTCTCAATCACTGCGCCACCAGGGAAGCCCGGAAGATACTATTTTAATCACCTATTTTGAACTGTACGGCAAAATATAACTTTCAAAAGCAGTTTTTTGGTTTTTCTAAGGAGTTTTTGAATAATTTTTTAAAAATTCAGAGGCAATCCAACAGCAGGAAGCCAAATTTTCATGCTAAATAACAATACTTAGGCATTTTTGAAAGTTCAAACTCCTACTACAAGTATCCTACCATGGAGGTAAATCTCTCCAGATGAAGTTGGAATTGTTGGTTGAAACTGTGTATGTACATTATTATACCTTTATGTTTGCCTTCAAATTGTGACCTTTTTATAACTCAAAACCCTTTGATATAATTTGCCATTTATATGTAAAAATTATGTAATATTTTGACAGTTGATACCTTGAAGATCAAATCGAAGAGTCTACATTCTATTTGCTTTCAAATTATTATTTCAAATGGAACAAATTTTAAATGATCTTGCACGACATATCAGGTACTTCCACTTGAGACCATGATAAACTTGTACCTGAATAGTTATCACACTATGAATAATTAGAAAACTGACAAAAATATAAGAAGCAAATATTTTTCAGGCATTGGAAAATAGTGCATGATTGTGATCCATGAGAAAATCAAAACAAATGAAATGAGCCCTACTATTGTCTGGATTTTCTGCATCAAGGCATTTATATTTGATACTGGCTGAGAGAGGGGGAACCCAAGCAAAGGACTGATGTCTCATTGAGCAAAGGAGAGAAGAAACTGGAGTTCATAGAAACTGAAATAGCTAGAATAAGCAGGGCCAAGTAGGAGAGAGAATGTAGATATGCAGAGAAAGTGCTCTCAAACCTGAATAGTTTGAATTGAGTGTCTGAATAAAAAAATTACAATAAAATATGTGTACATCCTATTGGTTCTATTTCTTTGGAGAAACCTAACACAGTGTCTTGACAAAAATAGTTTAGAACAGGCAGGCGCCAAACATGTAATGCACAAAAAAGCAGCAGCAACAAACACCATATAGAGGAAAGAATCTGATTTACAAAGTTAACACATTATCATGTTAATGAGTACATTTTCAACAAAAAAATGATACTCAAAGAAACAATTAAGTTTCACCCATTCTTTCTCTCTCTCTCTCTCTCTCTCACACACACACACACACACACACAAACACACACACACACTTATTGGTTTGGCCAAAAAGTTCCTTTGGTTTTTAAGTAAAAATAAAAGACACATTTTTCATTTTTACCAAGAACTTTATTGAACAATGTATTCACCCTTCTGTTCCACTACCTTCTGCCATTTTTCAGGCAACTTCATAATTCCATCTTCCCAAGACTTTTCACCCTTCTGTTCCACTACCTTCTGCCATTTTTCATGCAACTTCATAATTCCATCTTCCCAAAACTTTTAATCTTTTTGAGCAAAGAACTATTCCAGGTGCCTTTTACAGTCTTCCAGGAAATTGAAAGTTTTTCCATTAAGAGAATTTCATAAAGATGTAAATAAATGTAAATCTGAAGGTGCACTATCTGGTGAATATCGTGGATGAACTAGAACTTCCCAGCCAAGCTGTAACAGTTTTTGCCTGGTCATCAAAGAAACATATGGTCTTGCATTATCCTGATGGAAGATTATGCGTTTTCTGTTGACTAATTCTGGATGCTTTTCATCCAGTTCTGCTTTCAGTTGGTCTAACTGGGAGCAGTACTTGTTGGAATTAATTGTTTCGTTTTCTGGAAGGAGCTCATAATAGAGGACTCCGTTCCAATCCCACCATATACACAACATCGCCTTCTTTGGATGAAGACCAGCCTTTGGTGTGGTTGGTGGTGGTTCATTTGGCTTGCCCCATGATCTCTTCCATTCCACATTATTGTACAGTATCTATTTTTCATCACCCATCAAAATTTGTTTGAAAAACGGAACGTTTTCATTACGTTTCAGTAGAGAATCACATGAGGAAATATGGTCAAGAAGGTTTTTTTCACTTAACTTGTGTGGAACCCAAACATCAAAGCGATTAATATAAGCAGGCTGGTACAAATGATTCTCAATGCTTGATTTGGATATTCTGAGTATGTTGGCTGTTTCCCACATGGTATATAAGGTTGACTGTTCTCAATTAATGTCTCTATTTGATCACTCTCAACTTCAACTGGTCAATCTGACCGTGGAGCATCGTCCAGCAAGAAATCTCCAGCACAAAACTTCACAAACCACTTTTGACATGTTCAACCAGTCACAGCACCTTCTCCATACACTGCACAAATCCTTTTTTGCATTTTGGTTGTGTTTTTACCTTCCTTGAAATAATAAAGCATAATATACTGAAAATGTTGCTTTTTTTCTTCCATCTTCAATATTAAAATGGCTACACAAAAATTCACCAATTTTGATGTTTTTTCTTAGATGCATGCTAATATGACAGCTGTCACATACAATCTAACAAAACTGTTTTGAATGAAGTTAAAGATAACTAAGTGCTACTAGAGCCATCTTAATGGAAAAAACTGAACAAACCTTTTGGCCAACCCAGTAATAGAAACTATGCCTGAGGAAGCCCAGCCATTGGACTTTATAGTCAAATAATTTAATCAGCTATTACAAATATGTTCAAAGAACTATAAGGAATTGTGAAAAGCATGTATCAGCAAAAAGACAATATCAATAAAGTGATACAAATTATAAAAAAGAGCCAAATAGGGATTCTGGAGTTGAAGTGTACAGTAACTAAATAAAAAAGTTCACGAAAGGGTGCTAACAGACATTTGATTAGTCAGAAGAAAGAATCAGTGAACCTGAAGAGAGATCAGATGAGATTATCTAGTCCAAGGAGCAGAAAAGAAAAAGAATGAAAAAAATAAACAGAGCCTAAAGATATTTGTGGGACACCATTGAGCATACCAAGATGCACGTAATGGGATTTGCAGAAGGAGAGAAGAGAGAGAAAGGGTTAGAAGGATTATTTGAAGAAATAATGGCTAAAAACTTCCCACATGAATCTATACATAAATCTATACATCCAAGAAGCTCAAAAACTCCAAAGGATAAACACAAAAGGTCCACACTGAGACACATTATAATCAAACTATAGAAAGAAAAAGACAAAGGAGAGAATCTTGAAATCAAGAAAGAAGAGACTCATTATATACAAAGGATCCTCAATAAGATTAACAGCCAATTTCTCATCAAAATCATGGAGGCTAGAAAGAAGTAGGATGACATTTTTAAAGTGTTGAAATTTAAAAAAAACCCTGCCAACCAAGAATTCTAGATATGGAAAAACTACCCTTCAGAAATTAGGGAGAAATTATGACATTTCCAGATAAACAAAAGCTGAAGGAGTTTAATTAGGGAGAAATTATGACATTTCCAGATAAACAAAAGCTGATGGAGTTTGTTTTTAGCACATCTGCACTGCAAGAAATCCTAAAGGGAATTCATCAGGCTTAAATGAAAGGAGACCAGACTTTAACTCAAAGCCATATGAAGAAATAAGAACTCTAATAGAGGTGAGTTCACAGGTAAATATAAAAGTCAGTGTTATTACATTTTTGGTCTGTAACACCACTTTCTTTTTTCCTGTATGATTTAAAATGTAAACCCATCGAACAATATTATAAATCTTTGTTAATAGGAATATAATGCATAAAGATTTAATTTGTGGCAGTAACAACATGAAGAGGAAAAAGCTGTATAGGAGCAGAGTTTTTGTATACTACTGAGGCTAAACTGGCATTAGTACAAACTAGATTTTTCTAAATTAAAAATGTTAAATATAATCCCGAGAGTAACCACCATATGCCTATAACATATACAGAAAATTAAATGAAAAGAGAGTCAATACAGTACACTAGAAATACAAACTGAACATAAAAGAAGACAGAAATGGAGCAATTAATGAACAAAAAACATATGAGATAAATAGAAAACAAACAGCAAAATGATAGAAGTAGTCCTTCCTTATCAGTAATTATTTTAAGTGAATGGATTGAAAACACCCTTTGAAAGTCAGAGGTTGGTAAACAAAGAAATAAGATTCAAGTACACATTGTCAATAAGAGTCTCACTTTAGCTATAAAGGCACAAATAGATTGAAGTTAAAGGATGGAAAAAGACATTCAATGGAAATAGTAACTGAAAGAGTGCTGTGTTGTCTTTACTAGTATCAGACAAAATACAAAATAGACATTAAGATAAAAATTGTTACAAGAGATAAAAAAGGACATTATATATTGATAAAAGAGTTGATCCATCAAGGTGACATAACAGTTATAAACTATATATACTTAACAACAAAGCCTCAATATATAAGAAGTTAAACTGACAGAACTGAATGGAGAAATAGAAAGTTTAACAATAATAATAGAAGCATTCAATACCCACTTTTAATAATGGATATAAGAACTAGACAGAAGATCTCTAGGTAAACAGAGGACTTGACCAACACTATATATCAACTAGACCTAACACATATAAATGCACTACCTCTTACCCCCCAAATAGCAGAATATATAGTCTTCAAAAATGCACATAGAACTCTTTTCAGGATAGACCATATGTTAAAACTCAAAACAAATCTGAACAAAATTAAAAATAGTGTAGTCATACAAAATATTTTCTTTGACCACAATTGAATAAAACTAGAAAGTACTAACAGAAGAAAGCTGGAAAATTTACAAATATGTGGAAATTAAACACTCAAATAACCAATTGGTCAAAGAAGTAAACACAAGAGGAATTATAAAACACTTTGTAACAAATAAAAACAAATCCACAACACACCAAACTTTTGGGATGCATCAAAATCAATGCTGAGAATAAATCTTATAATTGTAAATGCCTATATTAAAAAGGAAGAAAGATCTCAAATCAGTAACCTAACTTTACACCTTAAAGAACTAGAAAACAAAGAGCAAACTAACTCAAAGCTAGCAGAAGGAAGGACATAATGAAAATTATAGTTAGATAAAACAAATAGGGAACAGAAGAACAATAGAGAAAATCAATAAAACCAAAAGTGCTTTTTTTAGATATAAGATTAATTTTTAAAATATTTAGCTAGATTGACTACAAAAAAAGAGAGAAGCCTCAAATTACTAAAATCATCATAGTAAGTGAACTAAGTGAGAAAAAGAAAAATACCATATGATATCACTTATATGCGGAATCTAAAATATGACACAAACGAACCTACCTATGAAACAGAAACAGACTCACAGACACAGAGAACAGACTTGTGGTTGCCAAGGGGGCTGGGGGGTGGGGAAAGATGGATTGGGAGTTTGGGATTAGCAGATGCAAACTATTATATATAGGATGGATAAACAACAAGGTCCTACTGTATAGCACAGGGAACTATATTCAATAACCTATGACAAAACAATGGAAAATAATTTTTAAAGGAATGTATATATATATATATATATAACTATATATAACATTAAATATATAACATTAAATATAGTAAATATATTTATTAAATATACAAAATAAAATATATTAAATAAATATATATAACATTTATATATATAATATATTTAATATATATATTTAATATATACATATATTTATACTTAAATATATATATAATTATATATATTTATATATAAATGTATATATAAATATATATATAACTATATATAACTATAGTTATATATATAACTATATATAACTATATATAAATATAACTATATATAAATATATATATAACAGAATATAAATATATATATATAACTAGTATTCAGTTATATATATAACTGAATCACCTTGCTATACAGCAGAAATTAACACAACATTGTAAATCAAATATACTTCAATTAAAAAAATTTATGAGGTAACTACTATTGAACTTACAGAAATAAAAAGGCTTATAAGAGAATGATAGCAACATATGTAAACCAAAAAATTAGAAAAATAAACAAAATGTACAAATCCCTAGAGATACACAAACTACCACAATTGTATGCACAAATGTATATAACAAAACAGAAACAGAGTCACAGATACAGAGAACTAGTGGTTACCAGTGGGGTGAGGGAAGTGGGAGGGGCGAAATAGGGGTATGGGATTAAGAGATACAAACTACTATGTATAAAATAAGCAACAAGGATATATTTGTACAGCAAATGGAAATATAGCCATTATTTTGTAATAACTTTACATGGAGTATAATCTATAAATAAACTAAATCACTATGTTTTACACCTGAAACTAATATTTTAAATCATCTGTATTTCAACTTAAAAAAAAGAATAAATTGCTTAAAAGTAAATAATGAGGAGCACAATAGAAGAATGAAAGCTATATATAAAAGGTTGAAATCTTGAAGCTGAAAAATACAAGCTTAAATGAACCATTTCACTGCATAGACATAGCAGAAGTACAGAAACTGTGATAAAAAAAGATTACTGAACTTAACACAAGTCAATAAAAACTATCCAAACTGAAGCATACACACAAGAAAATGAATGAAAATAAATGAACAAATCCTCAGTAAACTGGGAGACAATATCAAGCAATCTGAGATACATGCAATTATGGTCCCCAAAGAAAAGGGAATAATGATAATAATAAAATAATAACAATGATAATTTGTTTATAACATATATAACAGTAAACTGAATTAAACATTGGACAAAGGAAGGTTTGGAATATTACAAGTTAAGTGGTACACTTATTTGAAGATAGACTGTGATACATTCAAGATGAATATTGTAAAGACTAAAACAATAAATGATTAGATAAAAATAAGACAATAGAGGAAATAAATGAAATGCTAAAAACACTCAAAGAGGAAACAGGAAAGGAAGGAAACAAATAAAGGAAAATATAGTTATAAATAAATAAGACAGGAGGATTAAAACAAACATTTCTACAGAAACAAGAGATTGTCATACTGAGTGAAGTCAGACACAGAAAGAAAAATATCATATGATATCAGTTGTATGTGCAATGTAAAAAAAAACAGGGTACAAAACAGAAGTAGACATGGATGTAGAAAAACTCATGTTTACCATGGGATAAGGGGGTGGGGAGGGACAAATTGGGAGATTGGGACTGACATATACACACTACTATATACAAAATAGGTAACTTATAAGAACCTGCTGTATAGCACAAGGAACTCTACTCAATACTCTGTAATGGCCTATATGGGAAAAGAATCTTTAAAAAAGGAGTGGATATATGTGTATATATAACTGGTTCACTTTCCTGTACACCTGAAACTAACACAACATTGTAAATCAACTATACCCCAATAAAAATTTTTAAAAAAAGAAATACTAAAAAAACCCAAATATTTCAATATTGAAATGATGCTGTTAATGTAAATGGCCTGTAAATATACAGTCCTAAATGTATGTGGTATACAAGAAACATGCTAATTTTAGAGGCAAAGATTCCTTTAAAATAAAAGGGTCAAAAAATATACAGCATGTAAATACTGATTTACTAATCACAAGAGAGCAGAAATGGTTACAGAATTAAACTTCAGTATAAAGCATATTAACAGGGACAAAGAGGGACATTTCATAATGATAAACGGAGGAATTCATAAAAAATGACATTATAACAACTAAAAGAGAATGTACTTAATAACAGAGTTTAAGATTAACACAGAGTAAGTTGATAGAACTGAAAGACAAGTCCACATTTATATTTAGAGATGTCAATATTACCTTCAGAGTAATTGACAAAATTGACAAAATCAATTATAGAAGAATTGTACAACACTACCAACAATATGACCTAATTCACATTTATGAAACATTCTCAACAATATCAAAATAAGTATTATTTTCAAGTATATATGCAACATTGACCAAGATAGACCATATGCTACACCATAAACCTAGTCTCGATGACGATAAAAGGATTGTGGGACTTCCCTGGTGGCGCAGTGGTTAAGAATCCTCCTGCCAACGCAGGGGACACGGGTTCAAGCCCTGGTCCGGGAAGATCCCACATGCCACGGAGCAACTAAGCCCGTGTGCCACAATTCCCGAGCCTGCACTCTAGAGCCGACGAGCCACAACTACTGAGCCCATGCGCTGCAACTACTGAAGCCCACGCACCTAGAGCCTGTGCTCTGCAACAACAGAAGCCACCACAATGAAAAGCCCATGCACCACAATGAAGAGTAGCCCCTGCTCGCTGCAACTAGAGAAAGCCAGCACGCAGAAACGAACACCCAAAGCAGCCAAAAATAAAATAAATTTATATTAAAAAAGGATGGAAAATAAAGAGCAAATCTTCTCTGACTACAATGGAATTTAATTTGAAATCAATAATAAAAAGATATTTGGAAAATCCTCAAACATTTGGAAATTACACAGAATGATTTTAAGTAACCGTAGATCAAGAGAAATATCAAAAGGAACTTAGGAAATATTCTGAAATGAATAATGAAAGCACAGCATACAAACATTTGTGGGATACAGCTGGAGCAGGACTAAGAGAAAAGTATAACTTTAAATGTTTATATTAGTATAGGACAGTGTTTAAAACCAATGATCTTGGCTTCTATAACTTAAAAAGCTAGAGAATGGATAGTAAATTCAACACAAAGTAGATGGAAAGAGATAAATAAACATACAAGTGGAATTTAATAAAATAGAACATGGACAAAAAAATGGAGAAAACTGAGAAAACCAAAAGCTAATTGTTTGAAAACAGTAATAATTCATAAATCTCTAGATTGATCAACAATAAATACTTAGAGATAAATTAGATATATGATCCATATATGATCAATAAACAAAAAGGTAGTCAGATGACTGATTGATTGATTGATAGATACAGAATGAGAAATAACTCAACTTTACCACTTACCATTGTCAGGAATAAAACAGGGAAAATGATTATAAGTCTTCCACTCATTAAAAGGATAATAAGACACCATTATGAACAAATGTAGGACAATAAAATTGATGAGTTACATGGAATAAACAAATCTTTGCAAAACTTACCGGGCTTCCCTGGTGGCACAGTGGTTGAGAGTCCGCCTGCCAATGCAGGGGACACGGGTTCATGCCCCGGTCCGGGAAGATCCCGCAGAGTGGCTGGGCCTGTGAGCCATGGCCGCTGAGCCTGCGCGTCCGGAGCCTGTGCTCCGCAACGGGAGAGGCCACAAAAGTGAGAGGCCCGTGTACTGCAAAAAAAAAAAAAAAAAAAAATACAACTTACCAAAGTTTAGTTTAAATGAAAATCTGAGTAGATTTATATATTAAAGAAATTTAATTTGTTTCAAAATCTTTCACACATAGAAAGCTCCAGGCCTAGATGATTTTCCTGGTAAATTCTAGCAGACATTCAAAGTTGCCATAATACTAAATATTACATAAATTCTTTCAGAAATTAGTGGAAGAATAAATATTTCCTAACACATTTTAAGAGGACAAAATTTTCCTGATATAAAAATCAGACAAATAAGAGAAAGAAAATTGCAAACTAATAACCCTGATGAACAGAGATGCAAAATGCCTTCCTAAATCATTAGCTAATTGAATAAAAAAATTTTGAAAATACAACATATTCCAGAATACAAGGTTGGCCTAATATTAAAAGAAAAATATAACTTACAATTTTAACAACATAATGGAGAGAAATAACGTTTTAATCAAATAATGCTCAAAAAGCATTCAATAAAATTCAGCACCTATTAATAATCAAACAAAACAAACAAAAACTTTCAACACATAGAAGAGGAACAGAAGAGGTTTTCTGAACCTGAAAAAGGGCATCTATGAAAAACCTATGGAAAATTTCAAACTTGATGGTAAAGACTGAATGCTTTTCCCCTAAGATCAGGAGCAAGACTGTGATATCTGCTCTCAACATTTCTATTCAGCATTTTACTGAAGGTCCTCTTAGTGAAATAAAGCGAGACAAAGAAATAAAATGCATACTGATAAAAAAGGAAAAAGAAAAACTATGTTTATTCAGAGATGACATGATCATATATAAAGACCATCCTAAGGAGTCTACAATAATCTACAATAGCTAGTAAGTAAATTTAGCAGTACAAGGCCAATATCCATTTCATTTATATATGCTATGAACAAAATTTAAAACTTAAAATGTGTCATATAAAATTTCATTAAAGTTATAGTTAAATACATAGGAATACATTTTTAAATATGTCAAGATTGATACAACAAACCCACAAAATATTGATGAGAGAAGTTTTAAAAATAAACTCTAAAAATGGAAATTTAAACCATCATCATCAATTGGAAGACTCAATAGTGATAAAATAAAATTTTCCCCAAATTAACCTATTGATTTAATGCAATCTTGATTAAAATCCCTGCAGATTATTTCCATATAAATTTAAAAGGTTATTCTAAAAGATATATGAAAATGTAAATAACCTAGAATAGAAAAAAAATTAAAAAATAAAGTTTGATATATTAACCATGTGATTTCAAGATTCAGTCTAAAGTTACAGCAATCAAGAAAGTGTGTAATTGGAATAGGCATATATTTAAATTTGACAAAATGGAGAGTACAGAAGTAGACTCATACATATATGGTTAATTGATTTTTAATAACACTGCCAAGGTAAATCAATGAGGAAAGTACAGTATTTTCAACAAACTGTCAAGAAGTAACTAAATATAAGGGAGAAAAAGGACTTTTATTCCTACCTCATATCATACACAAATATTGATTCAAAATGAATCACAGAATCAAAAATAAAATGAAAAACTATAATATTTATTAAAGAAAACAGGAGAAAAGTATTTCCATCCTTGGTAAAATAATACTTCTTAGAAGGGAAACAATGAACATAAAAGAAAAAAATAAAGATAAATTAGACTTCATCAAAATTTAAAATTTCTGCTCTCCAAAAGCCACTAACAAGTAATTGAAAAGACAGTCAGAAACTGGGAGAAAATATTCATAAATCTTGTATCTGACAAATGATTTGTATACACAATATATAAAGAGCTCCTACAACTTAATAAAAAAATCCAATATTTTTTCAATGCCAAAATATTTGAAAAGACATTTCACAAAAGGTGATGTACAAATATCCAATATGCATGTGAAAAATTCTCAATATCTTTAGACATTAGAAAATGAAAATTCACATGAACAAAACACTCACTGGAATGGCTGAAATATATAAGCCTAACAATACAGTGTTCTCTGGGATGTGGAGCAATAGAACTCTCATTCATTGCAGAAATACAACTTGCCAAAGTTGACTAAACATGAAGCAGAAAATCTAAGTAGTTTTATATCTATTAAATAAATTAACTTTTTTATCAATATCTTCACACAAAGAAAACTCTAGGCCAAGATTGTTTTACTCTAAATGTCAGGCATTGTGGAAAGTGTAAAATGGGAATGTAATAAAATGGTACAACTTCAGGAAATATTTTTGGCAAATTCTTATAAAACCTCAGTATGTTACTGATTAAATTTAGAATATAATGTAATGTCCAAATTTCTTTCTTTTTTAATATGACAACTGTTATCTTCTGTCAAAATTCAGCCAGAGTTTTCTGGAGAGGGGACTCTCCTTACAATAAATTTGTAATTACTTTTTAATATTTTGGAATGAGTATTAGAGCCCTTAAAAAGAATATCAGTGTATATGGAAATTTGCACATATACAAGAAATACTTTTATGTATCCCTTACCTGTGGGGTCTATAATACAATGCATTAATGAACCCATATTTCTAAGACTAGCCGAAAAGAATCCATTAAAATATTCTTTTTCAGATTTTGTTTTAAAGGCACAACTAATTATTAAGAACACTGAATCAATGCTGGTATCCTTTCTTATGCTTAGGAAATATTTTATATCTCATTAATGCAAACAAATTCTTGTCAAAAAGAAATGTGTTAATGTAAAACTACTAACTGAATAAAACTGTCAGCTCAAAATAGTAGCACAAAAGTGACTCTCTTTGATTTAATCCAAAAATAAAAAGTAAAGATCTTTACCTTCCATTTTCTAATACAGCTAAAGGATTTGACAATATTGATGTTTATTCAGATAGAATCCTAGCACTCAGTCAAAAACATTGCTAGATATTCAAAGTATTACTTGTATGGTTAAAATAAAGAAATATACACATTCTCTAGCTGAAAGGGGTTGATTATAAGGCTCACCACTCACTTAAATGGGATAAAGGATTTCTGGCTGTTCAGATGCAGAAAAGGAACAGTGAAATATGTAAGAGCCTAAAAAAAGTACTAAGTGATTGAGGCTAACCTGAAGCATTTTAGACTCTTAACAAAGACACTTGACTCTATAGCTAATACAAGTAAGCACATTAATACTATATGTTTATATACTAGAATAAAATATTCTCTAATTGTTTATCTACAATAGATAACTTTCAGATTTAAGGGAAGAAATAGTTTATTTTCCCTTTTCTGCTGAAAATTCACTGATTTAACAGACGGATGGATAGACACTTAGGAATCTTTATATAACTTGATATCAATAGCTACCTACTTTTCATACACATATAATATATACAATAGACAGATGTAAATATCTCTGTATGCAGTATGCAGATATATAAATATATGCATATAAATATACATATATAGATATATATATATATAGTTGTATCACTGTTTTATTGAGTCTATTTCCCATAAACAAAATCAGATTATTTGGTAAAGAAAATAAAAGCTAGCCAATGAACACATTATGTTACAAATTTAAATTAGAATACAAATAAATGAATTAAAACAATATGCATAAATATGAAGGTACATAAACATTATACCTCTTTACCATATACATAATGCCTGGCACAGTGCTGAGTATATAGTAAATGGCTGCTGACACAATATGACACTTGCTATGTTTAACACCTTCTTCTAATACTCATGTGTGACCCTTGGCACATATTACTTTGAAGTCTAAAGATCTACAATTCTTACAAAATGGGTTAACTCCTTTTGCCTTTAAATTTCAAACAAACCAACTAAAAAGCCTGTTCCCTCTGGCCAAAGAACTTATAAAGGGAAAGCACAGCAGGAACTTAGTGGGGATACACATACCCTAGCAGCAGTGGGTCACTGTGCCAGAGCATCACAGAAACTGGGCTGGTCAACCCATCCCCCGCCCCACACCGGGCAGCAGCAGGTTGGCACCTATTCCACTACCAGCACCACCTGCAGGCCTGGTGTCTCCTGGCCCTCCACCACCAGCAGAAGGTAACCCGGAACAGAAGGCTCCCAATCCTACACACAGTGGTGGAGAAACAACTAAATCCAGCATCTCTCAGGTTTCTACCCCATGGCAGTTGGTTAGACAGTTCTGGGTACTCCCAACCTTCCACTAAATAGCAGACACTGCTGCCTCTGACTTCCATCCTGCAGCAAAATTTGACCCAGGAAGGTGCTTCCCTTCCTCAGCAGCGCAAGCAGAAAGAGGGGTAAACTCACTGTAACCAGATTGCTGAAACAGACCAGAGGAAACACCCATCATCACAAGATTCTAGCATTCCTGAAAGCTCATCTAATATCACACAGCCACACAAAGAAGTGCCTTCCACCACAGATGTTACAAACAGGGATCTAGTGGGAACTCAAGTGGAGTCAAAAGAATGATGCAAACCAGGATAGCATTGCAAAGACTTGGAAAACTAAAGTGTCACTGATAACTCAGCCAACAAAAGCAGACCATAACCTACATTCTAAACTTAAACAGGATGCCTTCCTGCTAAAATAGAATGTTTAATTAGGATCAAGAGGATCAGATCAGAGTAAGTTAAAATTCTCCAAAGCTCCCTATTCTTACTGATATTCAGCAATTTTTCTTAAAAATGGATTGTTGCAAACTATTGGGTTGCTGCAGGATTTTGGTTAACTTCCGAAACATTAATTCTGACTGTTTCCTTTGTTTTCTTCATTACTTTTAAGGATGGGTGGAATTTCAGAGTTCCTTACTCTGCCATTTTCTCTGACATCTCCATATAACATTCTTAAAAATGCACTGTTAAAGAAATGGAGAACTGACTAGCAGGTGTTAAGGTAGGGTAGAGGAAAGGATGTACATGTGTGTGTGTGGTTATTAAAGGGCAACATCAAGGATCCTTGTGTTCATGGAAGTGTTCTGTATTTATTGTGGTTGTAGATACAGGAAAAAACTACATACATCTAAACATGAATGCACATTAATGAGTACAAGTAAAACAAGAAAATCTTAAGACAGATGAATTGTATTTATGTCAGTATACTGGTTGTGATATTGTACTATAGTTTTGCAAGATGTTATCATTGAGGGGAATTGGGTAAAGTGTGTCTCTATGTTTTATTATTACAACAGTGTGAGAATATACAATTATCTAAAAATTCTTAAAAGTCTAAGTAAAAAACTAATAAGGGGATTGAGTTGTAGGAAAGAGACAAAAAAGAGCTTTTTGTAAATATGTAAATTTTTGTAAATTATGTAAATTAAAAACTGTAAATATACAGTTTCCTGAGGAAATTAGATTCCATCTGTTTTGGGAATGGTTAAATAAGTATACTTGTTGGATCTATGCTGTCCAATACTTCAAGTTTTGAATAATTCAGTGGCTGATTTTATAAGTGGGCAACTGAAAATATATCAATAATGAACTCTTTCTTGGTGTCTGATTATTCACTCACGTCACATAAAACATTCAATGTAAAAATATGTAGGAAGAAAAGCAAAAAATAAAGAGAAAAAGAAAAAAATACCTGTTACCAAAATTTTGTAATGCAAATATACTGTCCTAAATTGGTCAACAGGAAGAACAAGCAGTGAAATAATTTAACGGTTTACTTTAGTAATGTATTTTAAGTTCCTTTAAATATTATTCACTTTTTATTGGCTATTTCCAATTCAGATTCGGTCTTTAGTGCTGGGGTTTGTCCCTATGCCTCAAGTGAACAGTCCCACCTACCCTGTTGACAAACAATATTCTTAGTCCTGTGGTTTCTGCTTATAGCTTTACTATCATTTTACTGGATAATTTTTACTAGTCATTTCAATTGTTCTTGCAAATTTCTTTGGAAGTATGCTTTTATTAGTTTGAAAGTTTCCTGTCCCTTGCTGTGTGAAAATGACTCTTACTGTGACTAAACGAGGAGCAAAAAGTCACTCATGGCTGGTCTGGTGGCATTCAGTACTCTTTCATGCAGAGTAAATGGGACTGGTGGGCTTTCTACCGAACATTATTTCTGGGACTCCTCAGAAGGAAGCAGACTGTGTGAACACTACACAGATGGGCTCTTATGCCTTTTCAGAGAAGCAAGAAAGAGAATTATTTTTCCTTTGGTTGACAAAGTTGACTAGCTCCAGATTATTAACATTAGTCACTTTTACAGCTGTCCCAGCTTCCTCTATGTGTACTCGAGCACAGATATTTCTTTCTTATGTTTGTCCTGTTATACCTATGCTGAACCAAAGCAACCAGAAAATTGATAGGAAGACTACTTGTAAGAGAAGGACAAGACCAGAAATGGTCTCATGGGATAGGAGTTTCTCTCCCTCTCTCTCTCTCAAACATACACACACATGCTTTGTGTGTGAGTATCTGTGTCTGCCAGTGTAGTGCTACATGTGATTGGATGTTTAATAGTTGTGTTTTTAAAACAAGAAGGAAATAGTGAAAGAGAGAAAAGTGGAAAAACTAATTCACTGTTACATTAAATGTTAAAGGATGACTAATGACTATAGAGTCATATGTATTTTCCTAGTTCAAGTTGTATACACCATGTTATGATACATTCTGTCACAACAGATCCAATCGACAGTTGAGGAAAGCCATACAGTCTTGAGCACATTTCAGAAACAAAACCAAGTGAAATATTCAAACAATAAATTTTTGTATAGTAAAGAGGTAATACAACTTATCAATGAACTACTTAGATACATTAACATTCATGTTTATCTAATTAATTCTTAACTAGATTTTCAAAATTGTCACACCACCTGACTGTTCTAAAATTGTTTGTAAATATACAAAATTGTCTTTTCTAAGTAAAATTTAATCAAAACTAAATGTGTAAAACATATTACTCAAGAGGTTACAGGCTAAAAACTAATAGGTTTAAGAAAGGTTAAATACATTAATCAATGATATTTTTGATGGTTAGGAAAAGAACAAAAATCTCTGGTGTTCGTCCTTGATATCTGAATGTAATATCATAACTGGCAACCTTCTGATCTAAAAATAGTTATTTGTTATCCATGTTAAGGGATAAAAGTTAGGAATAAAGAGGAGTATGTTGGTGAAGTAATCTTTTGTGGTAAATTGAACTATTATTCACTATCATTTCTTCCATTCTTGTTACTGCCATGTTTTCTGCCCTGTTGAGGTGGTCATGGCCACGCCACATTTGCTGCATGTGAACAGAAGCTTTAAAAGCAATTGTGGCCTGTGGCCTTGTTGCTTTCAATCATTAAAAGATATGGCCCTCAATCATTAGAATAGTATGTCCAAGATAATGGATACATTAGTGTAGATTTCTGAATGGCAAGAAATGCAGAGACATGTGTAGCCAAGTCTAACTGAGCCCGGCACATACTGACCCAGTAAAGTCTAATAAGGCCAACGTATGCCAAAAAACTCAAGAGACCTCAACAGAGTTAAAAGTACCTTAAACCCTAAAGTAACATAAGTCAGAAATGCATATTTGTTTGTTGTAAGCCTCTAATAACAAGTGGCTCTTGTTAAGCCAAGCAACCCAGTGAAAACATATCAATATGATCCTGTAACACTACTTGACTTTTTTTTAAAAATAACCACAGCTGGACTGGGGCTTGTAGGGCCAATTCAGTCAGGTTGGCTCACTGATATAATCAACTGTTACATTACTGATCATCAAAATGGAAGAAAATCCATAACTGACATCCTCATAAAGAGTTTTGTCAGGCCACATTTAGATAACTACTGGAGAATGAGTGACAGCGTTTTGGGTCATACTTGTAATCAATAAACTTAATTACAAATAAAATTTGGTAGAATAAAAAAATACATGAGCAAAGCCTTTACTTGTTCTTAATTGTTAATTATAGATTAGGACACATGTAATTAATACACAAGACATACTCCTCTTAAGGAGTTAGAGACCAATTAAACTAGTTTCTAAAGAAGGGTTTGATACTTATAGTCTAAGAGAGATGATGATCATCACTAGAATTTTAGATACAATTTCTCAAGATTGATTATTCAAATATTCACAATTTGTAAAATTATTTATCATTACAATGAGGCATTCAGTTTTTATGAAAAGCATTCTTGGTATCTTTGTTTTTAAATATATGAAATTATTACAATTTTTATCTCTTTTCTTATGTCTTTATACATGCCATGCAAAAAGTCCAGAAACCATTATAAATAAACAGCATTAAGAATCAAAAACATTGGGGAAAACAAACGAACAAGCAAACTACAATGATAATGAAAAGGTCAGTGTTTGGAAAGGCTGTTAAAAAGTAGCTGAATGGAAACTTGGCAACTGACTGTGCCCAGAATCACAATGCTAATTGCTATTAGTGTGTAGCATTCAGGACTCCTAAAGTTAGAGATGAATGTACTCTCAGCAAGCCATAGAAGGCCTATGGGGTTACCTAAAACCCACCAGTGCCATGTAACGATAACTTTTATATTGGTATTTACCTTTTAAATCTGTTCCATACTGCTTCCCATTGTTTGCTTTGCATTAATTTATTTTTTAAGAAACTGAATCCAACAGAGATTGCATCCAACATTGACTGTTACAGATAATTCTGCTTAAATGCACAGCCATAGACTGAGAGATTTACAACTCTTATTATTGATACTGGCCCAAATACTGATGAACTTCTATTTCAAAAGCATATTTACAGTGTCATCTACCTCTAAGGAAACATATCTCTAAGATAAACAAGTGGAAAAATCCAAAACAAATCAAAGAATCACACAAACACAAAATAACAGATTTACCCTGTATTTCAGGCACCCCTTGATGACTCATTCATCCATTCATTTACAAAATAATTAAGAGAGCCTACTGAGTGCTAGTCATTGTTTTAGATGAAAGAAATAGAGTGATCAAGAAGACATACAAAAGAGGGGCTTCCCTGGTGGCGCAGTGGTTGAGAGTCTGCCTGCCAATGCAGGGGACAGGGGTTCGTGCCCTGGTCTGGGAGGATCCCACATGCCACGGAGCAACTAGGCCCGTGTGCCACAACTACTGAGCCTGCGCGACTGGAGCCCGTGCTCCGCAACAAGAGAGGCCGCAACAGTGAGAGGCCTGCGCACCGTGATGAAGAGTGGCCCCCGCTCTCCGCAACTAGAGAAAGCCCATGCACAGAAACAAAGACCCAACACAGCCAAAAAATAAATATAAGTAAATAAGTAAATAAATATTAAAAAAAAAGAAGACATACAAGTTCATGTTTCCATGGAATATCCTTCATTTTCTAGTTGGAGAGACAGACACAAAAAGTAAACTAATTAACTCGTTCATAGTTGATAGTTATAAGATATATTAAACAAAGCCTCGTGACTTATGAAGTGGGGATGCTGCATGAAGATCAAGAAAATATTCTGTCTGGTTTCCAGTCCATCAGGAAGGGAGCTTGGAAGTCATCACTCCATACTAACAACAAGTAAAAAGCTGAAAAACTGAAAACCAACAACTCTTTTCAGATCTATCAGATAACTGAGATTACAGGGCAAATCACTGCCCCCCAAAATGGAGAAACAGCCAGTCAGATATATAGATCGTAACTTTTCGAGCAGACACCCATAAGCAGAAATGTAAATAGGAACCAATACCAGAGGAGGGAAACTTAACCTGTAGTTCGAAAATGGCTGGAGGTTCAATGTAAACAAATCTGAGAGTTAAAAACTCCAGGAGGTGCCAGTCTTGGGGGCAGCGTGCCTACACTTTTGTGTTTTACTGCCAGGAACTATACTATGTTCTCACAGTTATGATGAGAAGAAAACTTCCTCATGATTCTGGCAGGAGGAGGAGAAATAAACCTTTTTGAAATGTACCAAAGCATTCTGTTGTTCTTAACAAGGCCTACCCTCAAGGGAAACTATTTTAGTAGAGCCCACCTACTGGAGTTTTATCAAAGCCTAAATGACCGGAAGGAAAGGAAATATCCAACTCCACCTTCCTCTTGCTTTTCAAATGGGGAATAGGGGAAATGGGGGAAAGAGAAATACTCAATGCCAGCCCCTTCTGTCCATCCCATTGTCCCACCTAAAGGGATGTGAGGATGGAAGCACTTTTGAAGTTCACAGTCCAGGGGCACAGGCTTACTAAAAGACTGAGAGCTAATCATAAGGCTATAGAACACTTTCTTTCTCCCTGCACCTCACCAGCATATTACTGAAAGACCATTTACCACAGGTTCTTTTACCTAGGACATTATGTCTAGCTTTCTATAAAGAACTACATACTAAAAGGCAAAAAACATAGTTTTAAGAGACAGAGCAAGAATCAGGATCAGAGGCAAATATGGCAAGAAAGTTGGAATTATCAGAGAAGCAATTTATTAATAAAATAACTATGATTAATATGCTAAAGTCTCTAATGGAAAAATTAGACAACACACAAGCATAACTGGGTAATGTAAACAGAGAGATGGAAATTCTAAGAAAGAATCAAACAGAAATGCTAATACTGTAACAGGAATGAAGAATATCTTTGATAGATTTATGATATTTATGGACACAGCTGAGGAAAGACTCTCTGAGCTTGAGAAGATGTCAACAGAATCTTCTTAATTGAAAATCAGAAAGAAAATTGACTGAAAAAATGGAACAGAATATCCAAGAACTGTAGGAAAACTATGAAAGGTAAAACATATAGGTAATAGGAATACCAGAAGGAGAAGAGAGAAAGGAACAGAAGAAATATTTGAAGTAATAGTGCTGAGAATTTCTCCAAATTAATGTCAGAAACCAAACCACAGATCCAGGATGCTCAAAGAACACCAAACAAGATAACTGCTTAAAAAAACATCTAGGCATATCCATCATATTCAAAATTTCAGAAAATCAATAATAAAGAAAAACTCTTGAAAGAAACCAGGGGTGCTGGGGGGGAGTCCTTACCTATAGAGGAATAAAGATAAGAATTACATCCCATTTCTCCTCAGAAACCATGCAAGCAAGAAGAAAATGGAGTGAATATTTAAAGTTTAAAAAAAAAAACCCACCAAGTCAGAATTCTGTACCCTGCAAAATTATCTTTCAAAGGTAAAGGAGGGATAAAGATGTTCTCAGACGAATAAAGTACACTTGTCTCACAAGAAATGTGAAAAGAATTTTCTCAGAGAGGCAGAAAATAATATGGGTCAGAAACTTGGATCTACATAAAGATAGAGCACTAGGGAAAGTGAAGATAAAATAAAGTATTTCATTTTTCTTATTCTTAATTAATCTACGAGATAACAGTTTGTTCAAAATAATAATAGTGGGAATTCCCTGGCAGTGCAATGGGTAGGATTCCATGCTTCCACTACAGGGGGCATGGGTTCAATCCCTGGTCCGGGAACTAAGATCCTGCATGCTGTGCAGCCAAAAAATAAATAAATAAAATAATAATAGCAACAATGTGCTTAGTGATTATAAATTATGTATAATTTAAATGAATTGCAACAATGGTATAAGGGATGGAAGAGAGGAGTAAGGAATACTTTATTAGTATAAGGTACTTGCACTACCTATTAAGCACTATAGTGTATTTGAATGTTGAAATGGAATAGTTATAAATATACATGGCAAAATTTTGCATTGTAAAAAAGAAGTACAATTGCTATACTGATAAAAAGAGAGAAAATGGAATTATTCAAAGTACTTAATTAAAACCACAAAAGACAGAAAGAGTGGAAGACAAAAACAAGAACAAAGAAAAGATCAACAAATGGAAAACAGTAACATATATGGTAGACATTAATCCAACTATATCAATAATCACTTTAAATGTCAATGGTCTAATGCATCAATTAAAGGACAGAGATTGTCAGAGTGGGTTAAAAAAAAAGGCTCAACTATCTGTATGTTGTTTACAAGAAACTCACTTTAAACACAGACACGTACATTAAAAGGATGGAGAAAAATACTAATCAAAGGAAAATTAGAGTAGCTATATTAATTTTAAACAGAGCTTCTTCAGAGCAAGAGAAATTATAAGGAATAAAGAGGGACATTACTTAATGATAGAGGGTCAATTCTTCAAGAAGACATAACAATTTTTGATGTGTGTATGTACCTAAAAACAGAGCATCAAACTATATGAGGCAAAAACTGCTAGAACTGCAAGGAGAAGTAGATGAAGTCACTATTATAACTGGAAACTTCAACACGTCTCTATCAGTAATGTACAGGTTCAGCAAGCAGAAAATCAGTAAGAACATAGTTTAACTGAACATCTATATCAATTATCTAGATATAATCAACATATATAGACTACTCCACCCAATGACAGTAGAATACACATCCTTCTCAAGCTCACATGGAACATTCACCATGACAGACCACATTCTGGGTCATGAAACACACATTACCAAATTTAAAAGAATAGAAGTAATACAACGTATGCTCTCAGACAAAAAAAAGGAATTAAACTAGAAATGAAAAACAGAAATGTAGCTGGAAAATCTCAAAATACTTGGAGATGAACCAGCACAATTGTAAGTGACACATGAATCAAAGAAGAAATATCACGAGAAATTTTAAAATTAGACCTAATAAAAATGAAAACATAACATCAAAATTTGGGTAAGGCAGTAAAAGCAGTGCTTAGAGGGAAATTTATAGAATTGATTGTATATATTACAAAACAAGAATGAGCTAAAAATCAGTAATCTACTGATAAGTTTCAACTTTAGGAAACTAGAACAAGAACAACAAATTATATTCAAAGTAAGCAGAAGAGGGCTTCCCTGGTGGCGCAGTGGTTGAGAGCCTGCCTGCTGATGCAGGGGACACGGGTTTGTGCCCCAGTCCGGGAGGATCCCACATGCCGCGGAGCGGCTGGGCCCGTGAGCCATGGCCGCTGAGCCTGCGCATCCGGAGCCTGTTGCTCCACAACGGGAGAGGCCACAACAGTGAGAGGCCCGTGTGCCACAAAAAAAAAAAGTAAGCAGAAGAAAAGATTTAGATCAGAAATTACTGAAATTGAAAACAGGAAATCAATAGAGAAAATAAACAAAACTAAGAATTGACTCTCTGGAAAGTTCAATAAAATTCATTAAACTCTAGCCAGGCTAAGTAAAAATAGAGAATGCTGAAATTAATAATCACAGAAATGAAAGGGGAGACTTCGCCAAAAACTGCATGGACGTTTAAAACACAATAAAGGAATACTATCAACAATGCTATGGCCACAAATTTGATAACCTAGGTTAAATGGACCAATTCCTTTAAAGACAGAATCTGCCAAGCCTCACAAAAGAACTACACAATCTGAATAGACCTGTAACTATTTAAAACTTGAATTAATACGCGATAACCTTCCAAAACAAAACACAACATCAGAGCCAGATGGGTTCATTGGTGAATTCTATCCAATATTTAAGGTGGAAATTCTATTAATTCTCTGCAATCTCTTCCAAAAGATAGAAGAAGAGGGGCTACTTCTTACTTATGTTATGAAACCAGCATTACCTTAATATCAAAACCACACAAGACATTACAAGAAAACTACAGAGCAATAACTCTCATGAATGTAGACGCAAAAATCCTCAACAAAATATTAGCAAATCAAGCCCAACAATGTGTAAAAATAATTATATGTTATGACCAAGTGGGATTTATAACAGTTGTGTAAGGCTGGCTTAACATTCAAAAATCAATTAATGTAATTTATCACATTAACAAGCTAAAGAAGAAAAAGCACATGATTACATAAATAGATGTAGAAAATCATGACAAAATCCAATGCAATGCACATTCTTCAGAAAAAACTCTCAATAAACTAGAAATAAAGGGGAACTTTCTCAACATGACAACTAACATCTCAATATGCCAACATCTACAAACACAACAGCTAACATCATACTTAATCATAAGAAACTTGAAGCAAGAACAAGGCAAAGATGTCCCCATTAACTACTCTTTTTCAACATCATATAAGAAGATGTATAGCTAGTGCAGTAAGAGAAGGAAATAAAAGGTATATGGATTAGGAAGGAAGAAAGAAAACTGTCTTTGTTCACAGATGACATGACTGCCTGTGCAGAAAATCTGAAAGAACTGACAAAAAAAAACACCTGGAACTAAAAACAATTACAGTGATTTCAAGACATAAGGTTGATATACAGAGGTCAATCACTTTCCTATATACCAGCAATAAACAAGTGGCATTTCAAATTAAAAACACAAAAACACACTAAAGTATTACCCCCCAAAATAAAATACTTGGGTATTAATCCAACAAAATATGTATAAGATCAATATGAGAACTGCAAAACTCTGAAGAACAAAATAAAAAACTAATTAAATTGAGAGAGATTCAATGTTCATGGAGAGGAAGACTCAATATTGTTAAGATGTCTTTCCTTTAAATCCTTGTCTATAGGTCCAATGAAATCCCAATCAAAATCCCAGCAAGTCATTTCTTTGGCTATTGACAAACTGATTTTAAAATTTAAATGGAAAGACAAAAAAAAAAACAAAAAAAAAAACCCAAGAAACAGAATAGCCAACAAAATCTTGAAGAAGAACAAAATGAGAGTACTAACACTATCCAACTTCAATACTTAAATATAAAGTTATGATAATGAAGACAGAGTGGTATTGGTGAAAGAATAGACAAAATAGATCAATGGAACAGAATAGAGTGCCCAGAAACAGACCCACAAAAATATGGTCAAATTATGTTTGAAACAGGAACAAAGGCAATATGATGGAGGAAAGGTAGTCTTTTTTTTTTTTTAATTTATTTAATTAATTTATTTTTGGCTGCATTGGGTCTTCGTTGCTGTATGCAGTCTTTCTCTAGTTGCAGTGAGCAGGGGCTACTCTTCGTTGCTGTGTGTGGGCTTCTCATTGAGGTGGATTCTTCTGTTACAGAGCATGGGCTCTAGGCACACGGGCTTCAGTAGTTGTGGCTCCTGGGCTCTAGAGTGCAGTCTCAGTAGTTGTGGTGTATGGGCTTAGTTGCTCCACGGCACGTGGGATCTTCCTGAACCAGGGCTCAAACCTGTGTCCCCTGCATCGGCAGGAGGATTCTTAACCACTGCACCACCAGGGAAGCCCGAAAGGCAGTCTTTTTTTTTTTTTTTTTTTTTTGTGGTACGCGGGCCTCTCACTGCTGTGGCCTCTCCCGTTGCAGAGCACAGGCTCTGGACGCACATGCTCAGCGGCCATGGCTCATGGGCCCAGCCGCTCCGTGGCATGTGGGATCTTCCCGGACCAGGGCACAAACCCATATCCCCTGCATCGGCAGGCGGACTCTTAACCACTGTACCACCAGGGAAGCCCAGGCAGTCTTTTCAACAAATGTTGCATGAATAACTGGATATCCACATGCAAAAACATGAATCTAGACTGAGACCTTACACCCTTAACAAAAATCAACTCATAATTAATCATAGATCTAAATGTAAAATGCAAAAGTCTAAGACTTCTAGAAGATAACAAGAGAAATTCTAGATGACATCAGGATTGGCTATAAAGTTTTATGTACAATACCAAAGACATAATCCATGAAAGAAAGAATTCAAAAAATGAACTTCATTAAAATTAAATACTTCGCTTGGTGAAAGATACTGTCAAGGGAAATAGAATATAAGCCACAGAATGGAAGAAAATAATTGCAAAAGACATCTGACAAAGGGCTATTATCCAAAATAAATATAGAACTCTTAAAATTGTACAAGAAAATGAACAACCTGATTAAAAAATGGGCTAAAGAAAAGATGCTCAACATCAGAAATGCAAATCAAAACTACAATGAGGTATCACCTCAAACCGGTCAGAATGGCCATCATCAAAACATCTACAAATAATAAATGCTGGAGAGGATATGGAGAAAAGGGAACCCTCTTGCACTGTTGGTGGGAATGTAAATTGATACAGCCACTGTGGAGAACAGTATGGAGGTTCTGTAAAAACTAAAAATAGAACTACCATATGACCCAACAATCCCACTACTGGGCATATACCCAGAGAAAACCATAATTCAAAAAGATACATGCACCCCAATGTTCATTGCAGTACTATTTACAATAGACAGGATATGGAAGCAACCTAAATGTCCATCAACAGAGGAATGGATAAAGAAGATGTGGTACACATATACAATGTAATATTACTCAGCCATAAAAAGAACAAAATAATGCCATTTGCAGCAACATGGATGGACCTAGAGATTGTCATACTGAGTGAAGTCAGACACAGAAAGACAAATATATGACATCTCTTATGTTTGGAATCTATTTTAAGAAAAGGTATAAATGAACTTATTTACAAAACAGGAGTCATGGATGTAGAAAAGAAACTTACAGTGAAACTGTTCTGTATGAAACTATAATGATGGATACATGTAATTATACTTTTGTCAAAGCCCATATAATGTTCAACACCAACAGTGAATCCTGCTGTGGGTTTTGGGTGTTAATGATGTGTCAATGGACATTCATAGATTATAACAAACGTACTGCTTCAGTGCTGGAGGTTAAAAGTGGGGAAGGCTGTGCATGTGTAGGGGCATGGGATATAGGAGAACACTATTTTCTGCTACATTTTGCTGTGAACATAAAATCATGCTAAACCTATTTTAAAATCTTTTTTAAAAGTAAGTATTTCATGTAATGAAAACAGCATGAAAAAATACTCCCTGAGTTTCTATAAATGTAGTATATTCAAGGAATAGAAAGGCTGTGAGGCTGGAATAAGAGAATGAATAGTGATTGGTGGTTCAAAAAGATAGAGGGTAAATTTCAATCAGTGCCATTTGGATTAGCAGTTGATATTGCAAGCAGACTCAGATCTTGTTATTGATCTGGATCTGCAAACACAAATGTAATAATTGGACTTTTTAAATTGTTTTTGAATACTGACTACATACGAAACACATTTCTGGCTGGAGGAATTAATAAAGATATGAGTAATACACAGTCCCTACACTTACGGGACTAAAACATTAGTACAATACAAGGTATACAAATAAAACAGCTTAAAAATATATTGCTATAGAAGAGATAAAAATGGAATACTCTGAGGATCAAGAGGAAGAATTTATATATTCATTGATTATAAAATATTGCTTGAGGAACTACTGTATGCCAGACATCATTCTAGGCTGTGAGGATGATTAGTGAAGGAGACAAAGTTATCTGTCCTCAGAGAAATTATATTCTCATCAGGGAAACAGGTAATACACAATGAGATTAATAAATAAATGCAGTATATAGTATTTTGGAAGTTGAGAAGTTTTGTGGAAGTAAATAAAGTTATGCAAGGGAGATTAGAAGGCCTGATTTTATGTGTGGGGTGAGAATGAGTGCAATTTTATTTGTTTATTTACTTATATAATTTCCAAGTTACAGCATTATAGTTCAACATCTGTATATACTACAGAGGGATCACCACCACAAGTCTAGTTATCATCCATCACCATAGAGTTGACCCACCTTCACCTATTTCACCACCACCAATGCTTTTCCCCTCTGATAACGACTAATCTCTTCTCTGTGTTGATAACTTTTTGTTTTAATTTATTGGTTGTTTTTCTTTATATTCCACATACAGTATTCATCTTTCTCCATCTGACTTATTTCACTTAGTGTAACGCCCTCCAAATCCATCCATGTTGTCACAAATGGCAGAATTTCTTTCTTTTAAAGGCTGAGTAGTATTCCATTGTATATATACCACATTTTCTTTATCCATTCATTTGTTGATAGACATTTATGTTGTTCCCATGTCTTGGCTATTATAAATAATGCTGTAATGAATATGGGGATGCATATATGCGATGATCACAGGGTACAATACCATGAAATGGAATAATTGTGTTTTATGGTAGTTCTATTCTTAATTTTTTGAGGAATCTCCATACTGTTTTCCACAGTGGTTGTACCAATTTACAGTCCTGCCAACAGTGGATGAGGGTTCCCTTTTCTCCACATCCTCGTTAACAATTATTTGTTGTCTTTTTTATAGTAGCCATTCTGACAAGTGTAAGGTGAAATTCCATTGTGGTTTTGATTTGTATTTCCCTGATAATTAGTGATTCTGAACATCTTTTAATGCTCTTGTTAGCCATCTGTATGTCCTCTTTCGGAAAAATGCCTATTCAGGTCCTCTGCATATTTTTTAACTGGGTTGTTTGGTTTTTTGTTTTGAGTTGTATAAGTTGTTTTTTTTTTTGTGGTACGCAGGCCTCTCACTGTTGTGGCCTCTCCCATTGCGGAGCACAGGCTCCGGACGCGCAGGCTCAGCAGCCATGGCTCACAGGCCCAGCCGCTCCGTGGCATGTGGGATCTTCCCGGACCAGGGCATGAACCCATGTCCCCTGCATTGGCAGGCGGACTCTTAACCACTGTGCCACCAGGGAAGCCCTGTATGAGTTCTTTATATATTTTGGATATTAGCCCCTTATCAGATATATGATTTGCAAGTATCTTCTCCCATTCAGTGTGTTGCCTTCTTGCTGTGATGATGGTTTACTTTGCTGTGGAGAAACTTTTTACTTTTAGTCTCATTTGTTATTTTTGCTTTTGTTTACCTTGCCTTTGGAGTCAGATCCATAAAAAGATTACTAAGACTGATGTTAATGACATTACCGCATGTTTTCTTCTAGGAATTTTATGGTTTCAGGTCTCACATTCAAACTTTTAATCCACTTTGAGTTAATTTTGTGTATAGTGTAAGATAATGGTCTTTTCATTTATTTACATGTGGCTGTCCAGTTTTACCAACACCACTCATTGAAGAGACTGCTCTTTCTCCATTGTATGTTCTTTGTTCCTTTGAAATAGATTAATTGGGTTTATTTCTGGACTCTTAATTCTGTTCCATTGATCTACGTGTCTGTTTCTGTGCCAGCACCATACTCTTTTGATGACCATAGCTTTGTAGTATAGTTTGAAACCAGGGAGCATGATACCTCCCAGCTTTGTTATTCTTTCTCAAGATTGTTTTGGCTATTCAGGATCTTTTGTGTTTCCATACAAATTTTAGAATTATTTGTTCTAGTTCTATGAAACATGCCATTGGAATTTTGATAGGGATTGTAGGTTGCCTTGGGTAGTATGGCCATTTTATCAATATTAATTCTTCCAGCCCATGAGAATGAAATATCTTTCCATTTTTTGTATCTTCAATTTCATTCATCAATGTCTTATAGTTTTCAGTGTACATGTCTCTCACCTTTGTTAAATTTACTGCTAGATATTTTATTCTTTTGATACACTTGTAATGGGATTGTTTTCTTATTTTGTCTTTCTTATTAGTGTGTAGAAACATCACAGATTTCTATATATTGATTTGATATCCTATAACTTTACTGAATTCATTTATTCTAATAATTTTTTGGTGGAATCTTCAGGGTTTTCTATGTATAGCATCATATCATCTGCAAATAGTGACAGTTTTACTTTTTCCTTTTTGGCTTGGATGCCTTTTATTTATTTTTCTTGCCTAGCTGCTCTGCCCAGGACATCCAATACTATGTTGAATAAAAGTGGTAAGAGTGAGCAGCCTTGTCTTGTTCCCAATCCTAGAGGAAAAGCTTTCAGTTTTTCCCACAGAGTATGATGTTAACTGTGGGTTTCTCCTATATAGCCTTTATTATGTTGATGTATTCCCTCTAAACACACTTTGTTGAGAGTTTTTACCATAAATGGATGTTGATTTTGTCAAATGTTTTACTGCATCTACTGAGATGATCAAATGATTTTTATCCTTCATTTTTTAATATGATATATCACATTCATTGATTTGCAGATGTTGAACCATCCTGCATCCCTGGAATAAACCCCACGTGATTATGGTGTATGATCCTTTTAATGTATTATTGGATTCGGTTTGGTAATGTGAGTGTGATTTTAGTTAGGGTGCTTATGTTAAGTCTAACTGCAAAAGGGACATATTAACACTGACTTGGAAGAAGTGACAGACTTATCTATTAAGATATCTGTTAGAAAATATCCAAAGCAGACGAAACACCATCTGACTTAATAGTGAAACAATAAAGGCTTCTCTGTTATTATCAGAAACAAGACAAGGATGCCCTTTATCTTTCCTACTATTTAGTATTATGTTGTAGATATTAGTCAATGCAGTTAAACAGGAGAAAACACCTAAATTATACATATAAGAAAGGAAAAGTTAATCTAACCTAATCTGCAAATGATATGGCTATGCATCTTGAAAAGTAAAGAATTTATGTAAAAACTGCTACAAGATATAAACTATATCAGGTAATGCAATTAACTTATAAAAATTAACATTACTCATGAATAAAAACAAAACCAATTAGAAAATATAAAGGAAGATAATCTCCTATTTACAAAATAAATTTTAAAATTGGGTATAAATGGCTAATTTCAGGACTATGGCAATAAATATACAAGCTGACCCTGGAGCCTCTTTTAGTGCCAGAAACTAAGGAAGTGCTAAATCAAAACAAAACAAGCAAGCAAAATCTATAATGACGTGAACGTGTAAAAGGGATGCAGAAGCCAACTGAAACAGCTTCCAAAGGCCAAAGCTATAGCAGTTTGAGCAACTAAAGTAATATTGGATAATATCCCAAAGGATGAAATAACCCAAACTATAAAATAAATATCCCTGAGTCTACACTGATATAAATAAGTGTTTAAATAAATTAATGCGAAACAAGAGACAAATCTCCTTTGAGGAAGAATTCCAAATAATTTATGTAGATTATACCCCCCAAGTAGGTGGAATATAAATCTCCACTCCTCAAATGTGAGATGCACATATTGACTTCCTTCCAAAGAGTACATTATGGATAGGGAAAAAAATAACTTTACAGTGAAAAAAGCTGGCAAAAACTACCTCAGCCAAATGATCAATGTTACCATCATCCTTGATAAGTCAGTTTTATTGATAAGATGTAATGAAAGTGGCACCTTATTGCTGTGGTCTTCCTCCCCCAAACACATAACCCCAGTCTATTCATGAGAAAGACATCAGACGAATCCCAATTGAGGGATATTTTACAATATACTTGATAAGTACTCCTAAAAACTCTCAAGATCATCAAAAATAAATAAAGCCTAAGAAACTATCACAGCTAATAGGAGTTTCAGGACAACCAATGAACTGTGGTATCCTGGATGAGATCCTGGAGCATAAAAATGATATTAGGTAAAAGCTAATGAAACCTGAATAAACTATGGACTTTAGTTAATAATAATGTATCAGTATTTACTCATTAGTTGTGACAAATATACAATACTAATGTAAGATGTTAATAATAGGGGAAACTGGGTATAGGGTACATAGGACCTTTTGTACTACTTAACATTTTATTTCAGTGAATCTAAAACTACTGTAAATTGTTTTAAAAAGATTTTTTAAAAATTGAGCATAAGCTTAACAAGAAATATACGGAGCCTGTATGAGAAAGATATAAAACACTTCAAAGATTCCCACATGACTTAAAAACAGGAAATATATGGTTTTGGAAAAGAAGACTTAAATTTATAAATATTCTACTCATCCCAAGGTAAATTTATACATTTTAGTCATCCTAATAAAATTACCATTAGGTTCTTTTCCCCCGGTAGATCTCAAAAAGTTTATAGTAAACACACTTAAAAGAACAAACTTACTGAAACAGTCAGAAACAAAGTATAAAAATATCTGATATTAAAACAGCTTATAAAGGCTATATAATTAAAACATATTAGGTTTTTATTAATATACTGACAGCGTAATGCATTAAAATGGAAAATCTGGAAGTATACCCAATGGATATGGTAATTCAGTGTGCAATAAGGTATTTCAAATGACTGAATAAAATACAAAAAGTTTTGGTTAATACTAAGATAATTGGATAGCTTATGGGAAAATGTTATATTAGTTCTGTTCCCTTCATGATAAATCAAGATAAATTCAAAAGCAGGATGATACTGAATTCTTCTTCCAGGATGGTAGCATGAAGTGTGCCACAGACCTACTCCCAGGCAAAACAAAGCAAAATTTTTGAAAATTTTATTTAAAAACCCAGCCATTTAAAGTCTCTGGCAATTGTCTCAATAGAACAACACAAAAAATATCTAGCTAAAAAAACTATTAAAACTCAATAACTACAATGAGAGTCTGA
Source organism: Tursiops truncatus (assembly GCF_011762595.2). Taxonomy (NCBI): domain Eukaryota; kingdom Metazoa; phylum Chordata; class Mammalia; order Artiodactyla; family Delphinidae; genus Tursiops; species Tursiops truncatus. Next base: position 21,773,944 of record NC_047055.1, on the reverse strand, counting down.
GACATTTGAGTCAGGATTATTCTCACAACTTTCCAGAAAATCTAAGACCATTCTTAATTTTTTAAAAAATTGGGCATAAAATAAAAAATAAATGAATAATATTCCTGCTGCCTCCCTTCCTTTTACCCACCTCATCCTGAAGTAAATTCCATTTTCTGTGGGTTTGGTTAAGAAGATGGTGTTCCCTCTCCCGTCAACTCCCAATCAAGGGTTACTATATCTTTCTGGGAAGGGCATAAGGCCAGCATTTCTCTTTCTTTGTACTTCCAAATGGAAGAGAATAAATTCCTGATGAGTGTGGCTGAGATAGCTGGGACTTCTTTATTCAGCCTCTACCTGTAGAATGGAGGCACTATCTCAAGTGTAGCAGGCTGAGAACACTGGGTCCTAATTGCTCTCATCCTGGCATGCTTGTAGGAAAGAGGTTTTATGTTGAGAGAAGCAGGCTGAGAAGACCAGAGGCTACTGCCTTACCCAGTGCCCATAGTAGTGGCTTAGGTATTTTTGCCTAGGTGGAGAAGCAGTTCATAAGAAAAACAAAAAATACAACAAAGTTCTCCCCAAAAGAACTGACTTTTTTAGGAACAGAAGATTGGGAAGTTCAAGCCTAAGGGTACTCTCAAAAATAACAGCTCCTCAATAGCTGCTCTTTTGCCAAAGCCTTGTAAGCTGAACCTGGATGACTTGATAAAAACTTCAAAGAAATCACCACAACAGATTACTGATGGATGATCTTCATGTCTGCTACAGTGTGGTCCACTCAGAAAGTTCACTGGAATACCTGACGTCATTACCAAAGAGATTCAAACTGCACAGCAAATATGCATTTGATCACGACTTTCATGCTTGAGCCTAACATCCAGAAATCTCAACTGACTATTCTCTGGACTCAGAAACTGGGTTTCCAATTACTACTATTTGTTTTTCTTTTATTTTCAGAGAAATCCTCTCTCATTAAATATTGACTATTTCCACCATCCAGCAAATAGCCTCCACCAAATGAGAAATGGACTTACATTATTCAACTAAAGAAGAATGGATCTTCTCTCCTTCAACTGGGAGGGGGGAGGTGGGAGGGGGTTGTCGACAAAACTTAAGTCAGGCTCCGCTGTGTCTGCTTTCTGACCAGTCCCTGACCTTGGCCTTTGTCCTTGGTCAGTTTAGTACAGTTTTAGCAAGAATGCTATTGGGTCAGTTTAGTGAAAATTCTCCACCCTTGATATCTGATCAAATTCCTTATCCCCCACCCTTGATATTGCCCTGATTTGCCTTCAGCAAAAATCCTATCAAGTGGGTTTAACCCAAATTTCCCTTAACCCTGATGTTTCCTCTTAGTAATTTTCCATCCACTGACCCCTACCCTGTTCATTGGTTATAAATCACCACTTGTCTTTGTTGTATACAGAATTAAGCCAAATCGCTCTCTCTCTTATTATGACACTCTAATGTAGTAGTCCCCCTGAATAAAGTCTGCTTTACCATTAAAAAATAATAATAACAATAATATCTCCTCCTAATTAAGAGCAACAAGATAAAGAACAGGCTTCTAGCTCACCAGTGAGAAGCAGAGAAAGAAAGAGTTAGGAGCCCTTCTGGAGTCAGAACAAACCTCAAAGACTGACATCAAGATCAACCCTGTCCAAATTCAATTGGTAAAAAGTATTGAACAACTTAAGCCCCAAGGCACTGTTGAAAACAATAGGGCAAACAACTGGTAATTACTGGAACCTAAAGGCTGGATTACTACCAAATGAAACAGACCACTGAACAGAGAATACCAGAGACAAAGAGGCAGAGATCCATACTAAAACAACTGTGCATCCCAGTGTGATTATGTGGATGTCTCTCACACTTTGGGGGGAACAGACATTACTGAAATGGTCCAACCATGTCATTAGATAAGTAATCAAACAGCAACAAAAACAAACCCTGGATAGGGCTGAAGGGGAATTTGTATACACAATTACTACATTATCTAAAATATTATATCCAGTTTTCAATGTTATGAGACACGCAAATAAACAGGAAATTATGACTCATATAAGTAAAAAAAGGAGGCAACAGACACTGCCCATGAGAGTAGCCAGATGTCATATTTAACGAAGACTTCAAAGTAGCTAATTTAAATATATGCAAATAATTAAAGGAAACCATGCTTAAAGAAGTATAGAAAGGTTTGATAACAACATTTTATCAAAGAGAGACTATCAATTAAAAGATAGATATTATAACAAATTAACCAAATGGAAATTATGGAGTTGAAAATTACAAGAATGAAAACGTAAAATTAACTAGAAGGGCTCAATAGTAGAATTAAACTGCAAAAGAAAAATCAACAAAGATAGATTGATAGCCATTATACTATCTAGGGAAGAGAGACAACATTATGAAGAAAAATGAACAGACTATCAGAGAAATATGAGGCACCTTTAAATGCAACAACATACATATAGTTAGATTATTCAAAGGAAAGGAGAAAGAAAAGAGCAAAAAAAATGTGAATAAATAATTGCTCAAAACTTCCCGAATTTCCTGAAAAATATTAAGCTAAACATTCAAGAAGTTCAATGAACTACACATAGAGTGCAAAGAGATTCACATGCAGAAACATAGTAGAAAAGCCAAAAGACAAAGAGAAAGAGAAAGTCTTGAAAATAGGAAGAGAAAAACAAATCAGGTACAAGGGAACACCTATAGTATGAACAGCTTCTCATCAGAAAAAATGGAGGCCTAACAGCGGTGAGATGACATATTCAAACTTCTGAAAGAAAAGACTGTGAACCAAGAATCTTATAGACAGCAGAACTATCTTTCAAAAAAGAAAGCAAGACTTTCCCAGAAGACCAAAAACTGAGAAAATTTATTACTAGTAGACTCATTACAAGAAATACTAAAAGTTTCCTGAAATAGAACTAAAAGTTCTATTGAAAGGTCGTAAATCCATACAGAGATTCAAAACCACACACACAAAAGATCTCACTGGTAGAGGTAATTTTGAAAGACAAAATAAATGTCCATTTCTTCTCTATTCTTAACTTACATAAAAAAGAAAATATATAAAACAATATGTATGTAATTATATTGCTGGGCCTATAGCATACAGAAATGTAATACATATGACAATAACAGCACAGGAGTGAATGAAAGCAAAGATGTAATGGAGTGAGGAAATGACACCAAGTGGTAACTTAATTACACAGGAATCAATAAAGAGAATCAGAAATGGTAAATAATAAGTTAAATGTAACAAATCTTATAAATGTGTACCTGTTCTTTCTTTTATCATCTTCTTTAATAGACATACAATTTTCAAAAGTAATAATTATCACAATATACATTTAGGTCTGTAACATTATAGATGTAATTTGTATAAAAATAAGCACAAAAAGGGGGAAAATAAAATGGAGCTAAATAAGAGTGACTTTCTATATCTCACTGAAATTAAGTTAGTATAAACCTAAAGTGGATTTGAGAATTTAAGATGCATATGGCACAACCTAAAGCAACTACTAAAAAAATAACCCTCAAAAATACAGTGAAAAATTCTTTAAAGGGATCAAAATCTTAAACTTGAAAATATTCACAATGCAAAAAAAGTAGTGAAGGAGGAATACAGGAACAAAAAAGACTTGAGACATACAGAAAACAAAAATTAAACGGTAGACATAAATTCAACTCCAAGAACAAAATTAAATGAGAATAGATTAAATAATCCTAAAAAAGATGCAGACCTAGAGCCTTTCATACAGAGTGAAGTCAGAAAGAGAAAAAAAAATATCGTATTTTAATGCATATATGTGGAATCTAGAAAAATGGTACAGATGAACCTACTTGCAAGGCAGGAATAGAGACGCAGACATAGAAAATGGACATGTGGACACGGGTGGGGGAAGGGGAGGGTGGGATGAATTGGGAGATTAGGTTTGACATAAATACACTACCATGTGTAAAACAGATAGCTAGTGGGAACCTGCTATATAGCACAGGGAGCTCAGCTCGATGCTCTGTGATGACCTAGGGGGTGGGATGAGAGGTGTGCGAGGGAGGTCCAAGAGGGAGGGGATATATTGGGTTGGCCAAAAGGTGCGTTCACTTTTTTCTGTAAGATGGCTCTAGCAGCATCTAGTTGTCTTTAACTTCATTCGAAACAATTCTGTTAGACTCTATGTGACAGCTGTCATATCAGCATGCATTTAAAAAATGACTTATCAAAATTGGTGAATTTTTGTGTAGCCATTTTAACATTGAAGATGGAAGAAAAAAAGCAACATTTTCGACATACTATGCTTTATTATTTCAAGAAAGGTAAAAACACAACCAAAATGCAAAAAAAAGATTTGTGCAGTGTATGGAGAAGGTGCTGTGACTGATCAAACATGTCAAAAGTGGTTTGTGAAGTTCTGTGCTAGAGATTTCTCACTGGATGATGCCCCATGATCAGGTAGACCAGTTGAAGTTGATAGCGATCAAATCGAAACAATAACTGAGAACAATCAACTTTATACCACGCGGGAGATAGCCAACATACTCAAAATATCCAAATCAAGCATTGAAAATTATTTGCACCAGCCTGTTTATGTGAATCGCTTTGATATTTGGATTCCACATGAGTGAAAAAACCTTCTTGACCATATTTCCTCATGCGATTCTCTACTGAAACATAATGAAAACATTCCATTTTTAAAACAAATTGTGACAGGTGATGAAAAGTGGATACTGTACAATAATGTGGAACAGAAGAGATCGTGGGGCAAGCGAAATGAACCACCACCAACCACACCAAAGGCTGGTCTTCATCCAAAGAAGGCGATGTTGTGTATATGGTGGGACTGGAAGGGAGTCCTCTATTATGAGCTCCTTCCAGAAAACCAAACGATTGATTCCAGCAAGTACTGCTCCCAATTAGACCAACTGAAAGAAGCACTCGACGAAAAGCGTCCAGAATTAGTCAAAAGAAAATGCATAATCTTCCATCGGGATAATGCAAGACCGCATGTCTCTTTGATGACCAGGCAAAAACTGTTACAGCCTGGCTGGGAAGTTCTGATTCATCTGCCGTATTCACTAGACATTGGACCTTTGGATTTTCATTTATTTCGGCCTTTAAAAATTTCAATTCCCTGGAAGACTGTAAAAGGCACCTGGAACAGTTCTTTGCTCAAAAAGATAAAAAGTTTTGGGAAGATGGAATTATGAAGTTGTCTGAAAAATGGCAGAAGGTAGTGGAACAAAAGGGTGAATACGTTGTTCAATAAAGTTCTTGGTGAAAATGAGTCTTTTATTTTTTACTTAAGAAGTGAAGGCACTTTTTGGCCAACCTGATATGTATACATATAGCTGATTCACTTCATTGTACAGCAGAAACTAACACAACATTGTAAAGCAATTATACTCCAATTAAAAAAAAACTAATGAACATTGAAATAATTAATTAAAAAACAGATTCAACTATATGACACTCCTTAGACATCTTATCAAAGACATACTGTATTCAAAGATAAAATTGGGTTGGAAATAAAAAGATGGAAAAAGATGTATCCTGCAAACAGAAACCATAAGAAAGCTTGAGTGGCTAAACTAATTATAAGGTAAAATAGATTTAAGAACCAAAAATGTTATTGGAAATGAAAAAAAAGCTTTATAATGAAAAAAGTGTCAATAAATTATGAAGTTATAATAATTATAAAAATATACATACTGAACAGCAGGGTACAAAAATACATGAAGCAAAGGCTGACAGAATTGTGGGGAAAATAGAAAGTTCAACAATAATAGAGACTAAATACTCCACTTTCAATAATGGATAAAACAACTAGGCAGAAGATCAGTATGGATATAGAAGACTTGAACAACCACATAACCAAACTAGACTTAATATGCATCTATTGAACACTCTACCCAAAAACAGCAGAACACGCATTCCTCTCAAGTGCACATGGAACATTCTCCAAGGTAGATCATATGCTAAGCCATGAAACAAGCCACAGTGGAGTTAAACTGAAAATTAATAATACAAAGAGATTTGGGAAATTCACACATTTGTGGGAGTTAACACTCTACTCAATAACCAATAGGACAAAAAAGAAATCACAATAGAAATTACAAAATACTTTGAGATGAAGGAAAATGAATCACAACAAACCAGAACTTACAGGATGCAGTTAACACAGTGCTCAAAGGTATACTTAGAGCTGTAAATGCCTATATTAAGAAAGAAGAAAAATCTTAAGTTAACAACGTAATCTTCCATCCTCAGACACATAAAGAGGAAGAGCAAACTATATTCATAACGAGGAGAGGTAGAATAAGGATTAGCATAGAAATTAAAGAAATAGACACTAGAGAAACAATAGAGAAAACTAACAAAACAAAATGTTCGTACTTTGAAGAGACAAAAACAAACTGACAACCTGTAATTTGACCAAGAAACAAAGATAAAGACTCATGACTAAAATCATAAATGAAAGAGGGGACATAACTTTTGACTTTATAGAAATAAAAATTATTATGAATGAATACTATGAATAACTGCATGCAACCAAATTTCACCAACTAGGTGAAATGGGAACATTCCTAGAAAGGTGCAAACTATGAATACTGACTTAAGAACTAGAAAATCTGAATAAAACATAATGAGTAATGAGAATGAATTAGTAAAATTATTTTCTGAATCAAAGTAGTTAGGCTCTAAAGAAAAATATTTCTTTAATTTTATGTTTTTTTTAAATTTTCACTTGTCACTTTGCTCATTTGGTTTGCAGAAAGTTTTATTTTTAAAAATGTAGCTATAGTAACTAAAAGAAGCATGCTTAAAAGACAGATTGATAGGTACAAATAATTTTTATACCTAGTAAGGCACCAACATTAACATAAAAATCCATAAGATTTGTATCCACTAAAATGCATTTAATAGAAAATTCTTGTTTTCTTAGCCTAACGTATGCATTCAATTTATATACAATCATTTTCCTGTGGAGACTGGTTACATTTTTCATTTGCAAACAATAATAGTGAGGTTTATTCATCTCTTTCATCTCTGTATTATTCATCTTTGTTCCTCAAAGTTAATACCTAACTGCCAATAAATATATTCAAGAAAATTGTTTGAAGTGAACTGTTTCCTCTCTATATATTTGTATTACAATGAAAATGTCAGAATTATGGTATCTTCTGAATTCTAACTTGTACACATTATAGATTCTTTGTAGCTGAAAAGACTTAAAAATAGTGGTGAATGTTAGATGTCTATTCAGATAGCTCAAGGGACAGAATCTAGTATAATGGCCTTTACCTTTTGGAGCTACATAGGTGGGTCAATTACAATTCATTCATTCTTCTTAGCTAACGATATTTTAGAATTACAAAAATAACTGTAAAACTTTTGTGACCCAGTAATAATCAACATCCATTTTGAATATTTAAGGGAAGGGAGTTGTCCAAATCAACTTCTGCCTATGACAAAGTCTATTAAAATATCTTTTAATTTCAAGGTTAAAACTTTAATAATTATGATCACATCAAACATGTTCTCTATATATACTTTAAGCGTTCAAGGAAGTCATGAGACCTTCATATTTTTTGCAAAGAAAATTCAACCAACATAATAATTTAGTAATATAAGCAACAAAAATAATGATTTCAATTTCCTCTGACCTAGAAGTATTTAGGTGACTGAGAAATATAGACAAAGGAAAAGCAAGCTATACTGTTTCATTGCTCATGTGTGTTTTTCACATTTAGGCCTCCAATATGGTAACTACTATAAAAACATTTGGTAAATTTAGCAAACCATCGCAAGTGGCACATTGATAAAAAGACACCGTCCTTGTTCCTACAGCACTTATATAGGCGATAAAAATGTTTGTCAATTCATTGACCTTGAAGAGGAGGTAAAAAAAATATAATATTTAGGTAGCTTAGAGAGTATAGCATAAGGTGAAAGTTCATTCTTTATTCCATACCATTCTAGATGTGATTCAGGTCTATATAAATGATCAAATAACCAAATTTATTTTACAGTTAAAGTGATAACTGTACATCTCCTTAAAATTGTTTTTTCAGCAGCAGGCAAACAACCATTACTTTATTTTATTCAACCTGCCAAACAAAATCTGACATTATGCCTTATTTCAGTATTTTTTCAGTCTTTGGAATCAGAATAGAGAGGTTTAAAGTTGATTTCTAAGTTTCCTTCTTTTGTGAAGGTCTAAGAAAGAAAACAACAGTTTATGAAGATAACAGATGCTGCTAAGTGCCTTTTGTCCTTACTTGCTAAAGTTTTATTTCTCTTCTGATGGCCTGGAAGCTAAAGACTTCAATAAAAAACAAACAAACAACTGTTCTCATTTGATTTTGATTATAAATATATGAACAGTATTCTATTTATTGCTCATTTATGATGAACAGTAAATTATCCTAGCAACGTTTACAGTTCTATTTATTTTTCATTTGAGAATGATTAGAAGTGAGTGGCTATTAAAGAGCCTTTGGCAGGTGGCAAAAATGGAACTTATATAATTTTATTGTGTTTATTCTCATCTGTAATTGCCTTAGGTACATTGTCTCCTACACACACACACACACACACACACACACACACACACACACACATATCAGCCAGGGGTGGTCACTTCAATGAATATCGGCACACTGGTCCTCACATAACAACAAAAAAATACCCTCTGATACGCAATCCATTTTTAGGTGGTTGTTGAACTCAGTATCAAGGAATAACTTCCTGTGGTTATTAGATGGTTATCTGTCCAGCTCAATCTAATTTCTTATTTTTTAGTATCAATTGTACCTAGGTAGCAGTTACCCAGCCAGCAAGTTGTGTGACCACTACTAGTCTTTTGTGGTCACAAGACTAGTTATCCACAATGGCATGTGGGTAGATGTGATCTACGTCACTTCTAGGCCAAGGCTCTTAAGAAGCTAGCGTGCTTTCTCCAGGTTCTTTTTCCTTTCTGGCCATCTGGATGGCAATCTCCTGGGTAACACTAGAAATCAAGTTTTAGAAAAGGCAGAACTAACAAAACTGAAACTTCCCTGGACTCTTAGGTAAGCAAGAAATGAACTACATATTTATTAAGCAATTTCATATTTTAATCTGTTACCATGATCTAGCCTACTCTAATATATCCCTCAAAAGTTTTTTTCTTCTATAACCAAAATGGAGCTATAGAACACTATTCTCTCATCACCACCCATCTCATAATAATAGGTATTGTTTACAGCCTATAGTGTTTTTCAATAGCTAGCTTCAATTTGTACTCAGTATAATGTGTAGGAAAGTATATATTTCGTGGTGTCAGGAGACTTCATTTTGAACCCCACTTTGCCTTTCTAGTTGTGTGATTTATAACCTTTGTGCCTCAATTTCCTCATTTGAAAACTGTTTAATAATACATAATTGACAATTTTATGTGAGTTTGTGTCTGTTGTGTGAAATAACTAAAAGAAGTAGTACTTATGAAAGTTCCAAACACATACTTGAAATATTAATTCCAGATATTTAATAATTAATATTTAATAATTAATCAAATGAAATGAATGATATTGATATTCAATGAATGATATTAAATAATATTATAAATGAATGATATTAAATAATATTAATACTATTGGTATAATATAAATGAATGATATTAAATAATATTAATACTACTGGTATTAATATTTACATTTAATTTATTAATTTTTAACTGATTTTAATAATAAGAAGGTGGCAATATAAACAAGCAGGCATTACCTCAGGATTTAGATGGAGAAAATGAAATCCAGGGAATTTAACTCACCAGCACTGGTGAGGTTAAGGGGAAACTGTCACTTTTACTTCATTTATGTTTTGCTAGTCCTTTTTCAGTGAAACTGAATAATTATTAGGATTAAAGTAAAGATTTAATGTAAATGCTCCTTGGGGGTTAAAACATTGAATTACTCATTGATTAATGAAACTTGGACAGCTTAAAGAGCTATTTAAAGTGGGAAAAAAACCCCAACAGATTTTGATAATGTTATAGGTTGGCAGTTAAGAGTAGAGATTCAGTTAAGGGTAAACAAGACTGCTTAGATACATAACTCTGTTTTGCCACTTACTATCTGTGTGATTTTGGGTAAATTCTTCAACTCTCTAGGTCCCAATTTCATAATCTATAAAAAGTAGGTAATAACAGCACTTACTGGGTTCTTGTGAAGATTAAGGGAGATAATCTATAAAAGAACTCAGAACATTTGGTACACAGTAAGCTCTGAAATGTTAGTTATTTTTATAATTAATATGTGATACATATAAGAAAATATGGATGTTGAATGTTAAAAGAACAGAGACAGAATCTGTTGCTTGTGTTAGCATCTGATTAACTTCTCATTAATGTGGCTGAGAGATACCCAATCATATCTAATACCCTTTTGATCACAGCTTAAACCTTCAAGTCCAAGTTCATTCACCCACGCATGGTTACCTAAATACAGGGAAATGTCAGGTAGATAAATGTAGACATAGGATGATGCCACACTATGACTGAGATGTCATTTCCAATGCCCAGTATAATCAAATGATCAGAAGCTAAAAATGCTAGCATCATTATTTGTATTTGAACAAGACTTCTGCTTCCTTTAAATATTCCTCTCCATTTATGATAAAAGTATGATTATAAAACTATTTTTATTTTTAAACTATTATTTTATTATGATGATGATAAAACTATTATTATTATAAACAAATTATTATTTGTTTTTTTCTGATTAAATAAGCATCTACATAGTAACCAAAAATGGTTTTATTACCAGGGAAAAGGATTTATAAGTGGAAAATACAATGGATTCTTTGAAATTGTTTGACTCCACTCAGTCACTGGAGCACTGGAGCACTTAATTCATCCATTGACATATGTAGATAATAGTTCTAAATTACCACCCTCTCCTCAAGAGTAGATAAGTACAAGCAATTTATGTACATGTGAGTGGCCAACTTATTGTCCAAATCAATAAAACTGAGCTTCTAAAACTATTTTAAATATACGTATCTGTACAGTATGAAAGATCAGACAGAAGTACCAAATTTAATTCTACTTTGACTAAATTGTCTAAATTGACTTTCATCTTGTGAAAATAAACCTACAGGGAGACAATGTCAAAGACTTTTTAGTATGAAAATGGGCACTGCCACATTCTAGAACATTCTTTTTATAAAAACTCAATTTTCTGGTACAACCATTATGGAAAAAACAAGTATGAAGGTTCCTCAAAGAATTAAAAATAGATACCATATCATCCAGAAATCCCACTTCTGGGTATACATCTGAAGGAAATTAAATCCAGATCTCAAAGAGCTATTTGTACCCCCATGTTCTTGCAGCATTATTCACAACAGCCAAGACATAGAAAGAACTGAAGTGTCCATCACTGGCAAATGGATAAAGAAATATATACATATATATATTTTGTACATACATATATACAATGGACTATATTCAGCCATAAGAAAGGAGGAAATCCTGCCATTTGTGACAACATGGAGGGTACCTGAGGGTATTATGCTCAGTGAGATAAGTTAGAGAGAGACAAATACTGTATGATCTTCCTTATATGAGGAATCTTAAAAAAAAAATTTATAGAGACAGAGTAGAATAATGGTAGAGGGGTAGGGAAAATGGGGAGATGTTGGCTAAAGGATACAAACTTCCAGTTATAAGGTGAATACGTTCTGGGGATCTAATGTACAGTATGGTGACTATAGTTAACAATTCTGTATTATATACTTGATAGTTGCTCAGAAAGTAGATCTTAAATGTTTTCACCACACACCAAGAATTTATAACTATATGAGGTGATGGATGTGTTAACTAACCATATTCTGAAAATCATTTGTAATAAATATGTGTATCAAATCATCACATGGTACACCTTAAACTTACACAGTGTTATATGTCAATTATATCTCAACAAAGCTGGGGGAAAAAGTAAACTTTCCACACAGTATCCATAGCACATAGGTTCAATTTAGTCTTAGCTGCCATAAGATTAGTTCAACCATCATTTCTATTCATGTGAGCAACTGAATATTTTTCATTTGCTTGCGTTCCATTTATAGGATCATTCTCAAAAAGAAGGGCTATGTCAATTCTAAAAGAATCTCACGTTTGCAAACTCACTAATGAATGGTCATGTACATCCTCTCTCAAATTTGTATCTGCAAATAGTATTTATCGTTTAAAATTATTTGTGGACTATTAGAATAACATGCACTTACTTTAGGGTAAAATAAATGGCATATAGAAGGAAAATATTGTTTCCAAAATTATAAATATAATTATTCAAAGTAACTTGTAACCAGATTCAGATTTTCCTTCCACCTCTTTGATATGTGAATAATTACTTCTTCAAAACTACTATTAATTAGCTAGCACTTTCATCCCATTGTCATTGACTCATTTAATTTCTATTCCAAAGAATCATGTGCTTTATTTTGGGTGATGACATTACTATCTCCATGTTACAAATGAGGAAACTGAGGCACATTTAGGGGTTGAAATGCTTGCCCAACAGTTGCAACTTGCCATGGACTTAATTGTGTCCTCCCCAAATTCATATGTTGCCCTAATCCCCAATGTGATGTTATTTGGAGATGAGGCCTTTGGGAAGTAATTAGGTTTAGTAGAGGTCATGATGGTAGGACCCTTGTGATGGGACTGGTACCTTATAAGGAGATCTTGTGTTCTCTCTCTCTCTGTCTCTCTTCCTCCCTCCCTTCTTCCCATCTGCAAGCCAGGAGGAGACCCTCATTGGGGAATCAAATCAGCTGGCACTCTGATTTTGGACTTCCGAGCCTCAATAATTGTGTACAATAAGTACCTACTGTTTAAGCCATCCAGTCTGTGGTATCTTGTTACACCACCCTAAGCTAATATGCAACCTTTTTAAATTTAATATTAATTATGTCTTGTACAGGATGATGCAAAAAATATTATCAAGCCGGTTAAGCTTGCAAAGTGTTTTGGCCTGAATCCTTTGTTCATAGTGGAGATATTTGAAATGCACTGAGTACAGATCAACCTTCTACTACATTTTAAAACAAACAAAAATCTGGAATTGTATTTTCAAGGTGACGTCCAGGTATAACTTGCATCAAATTCCCTGAAAAGCTAACCAAAATTTCAGATTCCTAGAACAAAATCTAGGCCTACTGAATCACAATTTCTGTGGTAGATCACCAGGATCTATATTTGCAAACATTTCCTTTTTTTAAAATGTACTCTAAAATGTGAGGCCTAGCAATTTGGAGGGCTAAGTTGTAGATAGAAAATAGGAGCAATTAGAAAACAAGCATGTCAGCAGTCTTCACTGGAGCTCTTTTGTAAATCAGAAAAACTAAAGGATACGCTAATCCATAAACCACTGTTATTTGATCAAAGACCCCAGTTGTAATGGCCCAATGCCAGTATACCTACCTTTTCAATCTTTTCTTCTACCATATTTTTTCTAGTTTAACTGATAAGTTCATCATCTCCCCCAAAAAGCCAACCCTTGCTTATATTGCCTCTTTTCATCCTTTCATTCACTCATTAATTGTTTACTGCTTTTCAACCATGTGCAAAACACTGTTCTATGCAGTAGGCATAAAACAACTAATTAGATAGCCAAAGGCCATAACTTTATGCCACTTACACGAGGGGGGCAGAAAATCAACACAAAATCAAATAAATAAGCAATTAAATTTATGATAAGACCTATGATGAAAATGAAACATAGTATATTATAGAGAATGATTTAATGAACGTGTGGTGTAGGGTAATTTAGCTATGGTCATTAGCAAAGTTCTTCCTGTGATGGTGAAAGTTATCTAATCTGAGAAATAAATAATGAAAAGGAACAAGTAATGAAAAGGTCTAGAGGAAAAGCATTCTAGGCCAAGGGAATAGCTGGTGCAAATGACTTGAGATAGAAAAAATCTTGGAGTGTTTCAGGTCAGAAGGAAGTCCAGTGGCTGCAGAATAGTAAATAAGAATGGGAATCGTAAGAGATGTGGTAGGAAAGGTAGTCAGGGCCTTCTCTGCCCAGAACCCAGGGCATCCTTCCAAAAATGCAAAGCTAATTACGGCATCAATTACCCAAAAAACTTCCGTTGCTATCAAATTGCACATAGAAGAAAATAAAAACTCCCTCTCTCCCTTCTTACCAGCCTTTTTCCTTCCTTACTTTATTTCCTCATAAATATTTATTGGGAAATTACTATGTGGCCTGTAACCTTCTAAGCACTAAGGAAATGCTAAGTAAAAGACAAAGATTCTTGCTTATATTGGAATTCATCATCTAATTTGAGGATTAAGACAATAAATGTATAAATAAGTACAATAAAGTGTAAAACATCAGATTGAGATATGTGGCATGGAGGAAAACAATTGGAAACAGGAAATACAAAGTGTGTCAGAGAATCCAAATTTAAATAGAATGGTCATGAAAGACCACACTATGTATATGACCAAAGTCCTAAAGAAGGTAAGGGCTGGATTCAGAGTCCAGAGTGCTCACCATTACACCATGGAACATATATACATTACTATTTATAAAGTAACTAATGAGAATCTACTGTATAGCACAGGGAACTATACTCAAGGCTCTCTGGTGACCTAAACAAGAAGGAAATCTTAAAAAAAGGGGACACATATATGTGTATATATATATATATACACACACACATGACTGATTCACTTTGCTGTACAGCAAGAAACTAACACAGCATTGGAAAGCAACTACACTCCAATAAATTTTTTTTAAGAAAAATGAATTTGAATTTTTTACACCTTTTTAATTGTATGGATTATATTCTTTAATTTAAAAAAACTGAAAAAAATAAAAATAAAAAAAGAAGGTAGGGCTTCCCTGGTGGCACAGTTGTTGAGAGTCCGCCTGCCGATGCAGGGGACATGGGTTCGTGCCCCGGTCCGGGAAGATCCCACATGCCATGGAGCGGCTGGGCCCGTGAGCCACGGCCGCGGAGCCTGCGCGTCTGGAGCCTGTGCTCCGCAACGGGAGAGGCCACAACAGTGAGAGGCCTGCGTACCGCAAAAAAAAAAAAAAAAAAAAGAAGAAGAAAAAAAAAAGGTAAGGGCATGAGTCATGTGAATATCAGCAGAAGAAAATTCCAGATAAAAACAACAGCAGGTTTGAATGCCCCATACTGGAATTGTGGCTAAAATTACAGGAACAAAGAGTCAGTATGGCTGGAGTACAGTGAGGAAGGATAAGTTTAGACAAATAACTCGTGTTTCCTTGGTGCCATTTGCAGGGATTCTCTGGTGAGGTTTACTCAGGAGCTTTTGCATGGGTTTCCTGTTGTAGTTCTAATTGCAGTCATCCAGAACATCTTTTTTTTTTTTTAAACATCTTTATTGGAGTATAATTGCTTTACAATGGTGTGTTAGTTTCTGCTTTATAACGAAGTGAATCAGTTATACATATACATATGTCCCCATATCTCTCCCCTCTTGAGTCTCCCTCCCACCCTCCCTATCCCACCCCTCTAGGTGGTCACAAAGCACCAAGCTGATCTCCCTGTGCTATGCAGCTGCTTCCCACTAGCTAGCTATTTTACGTTTGGTAGTGTATATATGTCCATGCCACTCTCTCACTTCATCCCAGCTTACCCTTCCCCCTCCCCGTGTCCTCAAGTCCATTCTCTATGTCTACGTCTTTATTCCTGTCCTGCCCCTAGGTTTTTCAGAACCTTTTTTCAAATTTTAGTTTCCATATATATGTGTCAGCATATGTTATTCGTTTTTCTCTTTCTGACTTACTTCACTCTGTATAACAGTCTCTAGGTCCATCCATCTCACTACAAATAACTCAATTTCGTTTCTTTTTATGGCTGAGTAATATTCCATTGCATATATGTGCCACATCTTCTTTATCCATTCATCTGTCGATGGACATTTAGGTTGCTTCCATGTCCTGGCTATTGTAAATAGGGCTGCAATGAACACTGTGGTACATGACTCTTTTTGAATTAGGGTTTTCTCAGGGTATATGCCCAGTAGTGGGATTGTTGGGTCATATGGTAGCTCTATTTTTAGTTTTTTAAGGAACCTCCATACTGTTCTCCATAGTGGCTGTATCAATTTACATTCCCACTAACAGTGCAAGAAGGCAGAACTACAACCTTTTAATGCTCTCTAGTATTATCTGCCTCTTTCTCCATCTCCTCTCCCCCCCCCCATCATGGAGGTCCCACTCCAATACTTGGGGTGCTGTGGGAGAAAAACTGGTTTCTCCAGAAGCAGCCTGCTCAGCTGAGGAAACCAGGCACTCACTCACTACTCTCCCTTTCCCTGTGGGAGAGGTCACCACCGGCTAATTCAGCTCCATGCAGTGCCGCCACGGGGGAAGTCAGCGCTGGCAAAGCTCCTCTTACCATCTCTACTGCATCTAAACTCGTAATTTGTTTTTTTTCTCCAATGGAGTGCTGGAATCTCTCCTCAGGAAACCTGAACTCCTACAAAGACCAGCTCTCCTTGCTTCTAGACCTTTAACTAGACTCAAGTTTTAGCAGGTCCCTAAAGATGAGGTATACTTTGTGACCCATGAAGATGTGTGCTACACATCAAAAGAACTACCTGAGTTTTCTAATTTATACCAACAGATCTCCGGGACATGTGTGAGAATGGACAGAATGTTGATGTGTGGGATAATGATGGAACAAATTTAATGTTGCTAAGGCAGAATTTATTGAGATGGGCTCACTAAGCAGAAATTCTGCATTTGATGCTGTGGCGCAGTGAGTGAATTAGAAAAGCCAGATCTGCCTAGTTTTAATGTACAGAAAGGAATTCAAAGGTTTAGGGAGATCTGAATGTTAGAGTGGGTACTTAAGACCTATTCACCAACACAGGGACGGTTCAGAAGACACACCTTTCATCAAAATGCTGAGAAATAAATTTCTGAGGGGACTTCCAGAATCCTTGAAGAGCTCTGTAATTGCTCTTCGGTGTAGGTGAGACCTTTTCATGGAACTCCAGTCACTGAATTGCCTAATCTAAGTATAGTGCGAGGAAATGGCAGGTGGCAAGGGCCAAGGTGCAGCCGTGAGCCACCAAAAGCAAGGTAAGTGCGGTTGCTATAATGGACAGTAGAGACAAGGCAGCAACAGAATCGCCTGAATTATGCAGACCTATGCTGTTGGCTAGTCACGGTGGCTGTAGCGCTGAAACGGATAGAAGCCTACTGAATCATTTCAGTTGTATAATCAGAAAAGTTCTAGGTGAAGTTAACAAAAGTCTGAACTGGATCATAAAAACAGAGAGTTATGGATCCTCAGTCAATTCCCAGTCTTGAGCAATTTTACACACCTAGATCTCCTTGAATGAAGGAGAGGCCAGGTCCCCTTGAGGAAGAATCCCAGTACACTGCCAAAATTTTACACTCTTACGCTTTCTCCCTGCCTTCCCCAAAGGAACCAATGCACTAGAGAAAAGAAAATAATCAGACCGTTTGTGGACTATAAGACCCTGGCTCTCAAAGAACACTAATTTCAGGAGACCCAAAACATCACTGCAGTTGACCATTCAGAGAAGGGAATTATGAAGGTCACGTGATCAGGGAAATCTTAGCTCTGATGCATCTCACAGTGGGCCCAGTGGGTTCCCAAACCCATCCTGTGGTTATTTCCCCCAAAGGATGCATAACTGGGATAAATATACTCAACAGCTGGCAGAATCCGTACATTGATTCCCTGACCTGTGGTGTGAGGGCTATTATGATGGATTAGACCAAATTAAAGCTACTAGAACTGCCTCTAACTAGCAAAATAGTGAACCCTAATACCACATTCCTGGAGGAGTTACAGAGATTAGCCACCATCAAGGACTTGAAAGATGCAGGGGTGATGATTCCCACCACAGCCCCATTCAATTCTCCTATTTGGCCTACGCAAAAGTCAGATGAATCTTGTAGAATGACAGTGGACTACTGTAAACTTTACCAGGTGGTGATTCCAACTGCAGCTGCTGTACCAGATGTGGTTTTATTGCTTGAGCAAATTAACACATCCCCTGGCACCTAGTTTGCCTCTACTAATTTGGCAAATGCCTTTTTATCCAACCCTGTCCATATAGTCCACCAGAAGCAATTTGCTTTCAGCTGGCAAGATCAGCGATATACCTTTATGTCCTATTTCAGGGATATAGCAACTCTCTAGCCCTATGCCATAATTTAATTCTCAGAGATACTGATCACATTTTCCTCCAATAAGATATTGAAACCGGGGGGACCTTGAAGATGGCGGAAGAGTAAGACGCGGAGATCACCTTCCTCCCCACAGATACACCAGAAATACATCTACACGTGGAACAACTCCTACAGAACACCTACTGAAGGCTGGCAGAAGACCTCAGACCTCCCAAAAGGCAAGAAACCCCCCACGTACCTGGGTAGGGCAAAAGAAAAAAAGAAAAAACAGAGACAAAAGAATAGGGATGGCACCTGCACCAGTGGGAGGGAGCTATGAAGGAGGAAAAGTTTCCACACACTAGGAAGCCCTTCGCGGGCGGAGACTGCGGGGGGCTGAGGGGGGAGCTTCGGAGCCGCGGAGGAAAGCACAGCAACGGGTGCGGAGGGCAAAGCGGAGAGATTCCCCCACAGAGGATCAGGGCCGACCGGCACTCACCAGCCCGAGAGGCTTGTCTGCTCACCCGCCGGGGCGGGCAGGGCTGCGAGCTGAGGCTCTGAGGCTCGGGTTTCGGTTTCCGACGGAGCGCAGGGAGAGGACTGGGGTTGGCGGCTTGAACATAGCCTGAAGGGGTTAGTGCACCACGGCTAGCCGGGAGGGAGTCCGGGGAAAAGTCTGCACCTGCCGAAGAGGCAAGAGACTTTTTCTTCCCTCTTTGTTTCCTGGTGCGTGAGGAGAGGGGTTTAAGAACGCTGCTTAAAGGAGCTCCAGAGACGGGCGCGAGCCGCGGCTAAAAGCGCGGACCCCAGAGACGGGCGGGAGACGCTAAGGCTGCTGCTGCCGCCACCAAGGGGCCTGTGTGCGAGCACAGGTCACTCTCCACACCCCTCTTCCGCAGAGCCTGTGCAGCCCGCCACTGCCAGGTTCCCGGGATCCAGGGACAACTTCCCCGGGAGAACGCACAGCGCGCCTCAGACTGGTGCAAAGTCACGTCGGCCTTTGCCGCCGCAGGCCCGCCCCGCACTCCGTGCCCCTCCCTCCCCGCCGGCCTGAGTGCGCCAGAGCCCCTGAATCAGCGGCTCTTTTAACCCCGTCCTGTCTGAGCAAAGAACAGACGCCCTCCAGCGACCTACACGCAGAGGTGGGGCCAAATCCAAAGCTGAGCCCTTGGGAGCTGTGAGAACAAAGAAGACAAAGGGAAATCTCTCCCAGCAGCCTCAGGAGCAGCGGATTAAAGCTCCACATTCAACTTGATGTACCCTGCATCTGTGGAATACATGAATAGAAAATGAATCATCCCAAATTAAGGAAGTGGACTTTAGGAGCAAGATCTATGATTTTTTTCCCTTTTCCTCTTTTTGTGAATGTGTATGTGTATGCTTCTGTGTGAGAGCTTGTCTGGATAGTCTTGCTTCCACCATTTGTCCTAGGGTTCTATCCGTCCATGGTTTTTTTTTTAAATTTTTTTCTTAATAATCAATTTTAATTTTAATAACGTTATTATACTTTACCTTCTTTCTTTCTTTCTTTCCTTCCTTCCTTCCCTCCTTTAGACAACGAATCATCCCAAATTGAGGAGCTGGTCTCTGACAGCAAGATTTATTATTTCCCCCCCTTTACCTCTTTTAGTGAGGGTGTATGTGTATGCTTCTGTGTAAGATTTTGTCTGTAGAGCTTTGCTTCCAACATTTGTCCTAAGGTTCTATCCGTCCCTTTTTTTTCTAAATAAGAATTTTTTAATTCAATAACTTTATTATACTTTAGTTTATTTTTACTGTATCTTCTTTCTGTCTTTTTTCCTTCTTTCCCTACTTCCTTCCTTCCTCCCTCCCTCCTTTCTTTCCTTCTTTGCTTCTTTCTTTCTTTCTTCCTTCCTTCCTTCCCTCCTTTCCTTCTTTCTTTCCTCATACTTCTACTAATTCCCTCCACTTTTCCTCCCTTTTATTCTGAGCTGTGTGGATGAAAAGCTCTTGGTGCTCCAGCCAGGAGTCAGGGCTCTGCCTCTGAGGTAGGAGAGCCAACTTCAGGACACTGGTGAACAAGAGACCTCCCAGCTCCACATAATATCAAATGGCAAAAATCTCCCAGAGATCTCCATCTCAACACCAGCACCCAGCTTCACTCAACGACCAGCAAGCCACAGTGCTGGACAACCTATGCCAAACAACTAGCAAAACAGGAACACAACCCCACCCATTAGCAGAGAGGCTGCCTAAAATCATAATAAGGCCACAGACACCCCAAAACACACCACCAGACGTGAACGTGCCCACTAGAGAGACAAGATCCAGCCTCATCCATCACAACACAGGCACTAGTACCCTCCACCAGGAAGCCTACACAACCCACTGAACCAACCTTAGCCACTGGAGACAGACATCAAAAACAGCAGGAACTACGAACCTGCAGCCTGCAAAAAGGAGACCCCAAACACTGTAAGATAAGCAAAATGAGAAGACAGAAAAACACACAGCAGATAAAGGAGCAACATAAAAATGCACCAGACCTAACAAATGAAGAGGAAATAGGCAGTCTACCTGAAAAAGAATTCAGAATAATGATAGTAAGGATGATCCGAAATCTTGGAGATAGAACGGACAAAATGCAAGTATCAGTTAACAAGGACCTAGAAGAACTAAAGATGAAACAAGCAATGATGAACAACACAATAAATGAAATTAAAAGTACTCTAGATGGGATCAATAGCAGAATAACTGAGGCAGAAGAACGGATAAGTGACCTGGAAGATAAAATAGTGGAAATAACTACTGCAGAGCAGAATAAAGAAAAAAGAATGAAAAGAACTGAGGACAGTCTCAGAGACCTCTGGGACAACATTAAACGCACCAACATTCGAATTATAGGGGTTCCAGAAGAAGAAGAGAAAAAGAAAGGGACTGAGAAAATATTTGAAGAGATTATAGTTGAAAACTTCCCTAATATGGGAAAGGAAATAGTTAATCAAGTCCAGGAAGCACAGAGAGTCCCATACAGGATAAATACAAGGAGAAATACGCCAAGACACATATTAATCAAACTGTCAAAAATTAAATACAAAGAAAGCATATTAAAAGCAGCAAGGGAAAAACAACAAATAACACACAAGGGAATCCCCATAAGGTTAACAGCTGATCTCTCAGCAGAAACCCTACAAGCCAGAAGGGAGTGGCAGGACATACTGAAAGTGATGAAGGAGAAAAACCTGCAGCCAAGACTACTCTACCCAGCAAGGATCTCATTCAGATTTGATGGAGAAATTAAAACCTTTACAGACAAGCAAAAGCTGAGAGAGTTCAGCACCACCAAACCAGCTTTACAACAAATGCTAAAGGATCTTCTCTAGGCAAGAAACACAAGAGAAGGAAAAGACCTATAATAACGAACCCAAAACAATTTAGAAAACGGGAATAGGAACATACATATCGATAATTACCTTAAATGTAAAAGGACTAAATGCTCCCACCAAAAGACACAGATTAGCTGAATGGATACAAAAACAAGACCCTTATATATGCTGTCTACAAGAGACCCACTTCAGACCTAGAGACACATACAGACTGAAAGTAAGGGGATGGAAAAAGATATTCCATGCAAATGGAAACCAAAAGAAAGCTGGAGTAGCAATTCTCATATCAGACAAAATAGACTTTAAAATAAGGACTATTAAAAGGGACAAAGAAGGACACTACATAATGATCAAGGGATCGATCCAAGAAGAAGATATAACAATTGTAAATATTTATGCACCCAACATAGGAGCACCTCAATAAATAAGGCAAATACTAACAGCCATAAAAGGGGAAATCGACAGTAACACATTCATAGTAGGGGACTTTAACACCCCACTTTCACCCATGGACAGATCATCCAAAATGAAAATAAATAAGGAAACACAAGCTTTAAATGATACATTAAACAAGATGGACTTAATTGATATTTATAGGACACTCCATCCAAAAACAACAGAATACACATTTTTCTCAAGTGCTCATGGAGCATTCTCCAGGATAGATCATATCTTGGGTCACAAATCAAGCCTTGGTAAATTTAAGAAAATTGAAATTCTATCAGGTATCTTTTCTGACCACAACGCCATGAGACTAGATATCAATTACAGGAAAAGATCTGTAAAAAATACAAACACATGGAGGCTAAACAATACACTACTTAATAATGAAGTGATCACTGCAGAAATCAAAGAGGAAATAAAAAAATACCTAGAAACAAATGACAATGGAGACACAATGACCCAAAACCTGTGGGATGCAGCAAAAGCAGTTCTAAGGGGGAAGTTTATAGCAATACAAGCCCACCTTAAGAAGCAGGAAACATCTCGAATAAACAACCTAACCTTGCACCTCAAGCAATTAGAGAAAGAAGAACAAAAAAAACCCCACGGCTAGCAGAAGGAAAGAAATCATAAAAATCAGATCAGAAATAAATGAAAAAAAATGAAGGAAACAATAGCAAAGATCAATAAAACTAAAAGCTGGTTCTTTGAGAAGATAAACAAAATAGATAAACCACTAGCCAGACTCATCAAGAAAAAAAGGGAGAAGACTCAAATCAATAGAATTAGAAATGAAAAAGGAGAGGTAACAACTGACACTGCAGAAATAAAAGAGATCATGAGAGATTACTACAAGCAACTCTATGCCAATAAAATGGACAATCTGGAAGAAATGGACAAATTCTTAGAAATGCACAACCTGCCAAGACTGAATCAGGAAGAAATAAAAACTATGAACAGACCAATCACAAGCACTGAAATTGAAACTGTGATTAAAAATCTTCCAACAAACAAAAGCCCAGGACCAGATGGCTTCACAGGCGAATTCTATCAAACATTTAGAGAAGAGCTAACACCTATCCTTCTCAAACTCTTCCAAAATATAGCAGAGGGAGGAACACTCCGAAACTCCTTCTACGAGGCCACCATCACCTTGATACCAAAACCAGACAAGGATGTCACAAAGAAAGAAAACTACAGGCCAATATCACTGATGAACATAGATGCAAAAATCCTCAACAAAATGCTAGCAAACAGAATCCAACAGCACATTAAAAGGATCATACACCATGATCAAGTGGGGTTTATTCCAGGAATGCAAGGATTCTTCAATATACGCAAATCTATCAATGTGATAAACCATATTAACAAATTGAAGGAGAAAAACCATATGATCTCAATAGATGCAGAGAAAGCTTTTGACAAAATTCAACACCCATTTATGATAAAAACCCTGCAGAAAGTAGGCATAGAGGGAACTTTCCTCAACATAATAAAGGCCATATATGACAAGCCCACAGCCAACATCATCCTCAATGGTGAAAAACTGAAAGCATTTCCACTAAGATCAGGAACAAGACAAGGTTGCCCACTCTCACCACTCTTATTCAACATAGTTTTGGAAGTTTTAGCCACAGCAATCAGAGAAGAAAAGGAAATAAAAGGAATCCAAATCGGAAAAGAAGAAGTAAAGCTGTCACTGTTTGCAGATGACATGATCCTATACATAGAGAATCCTAAAGATGCTACCAGAAAACTACTAGAGCTAATCAATGAATTTGGTAAAGTGGCAGGATACAAAATTAATGCACAGAAATCTCTGGCATTCCTATATACTAATGATGAAAAATCTGAAAGTGAAATCAAGAAAACACTCCCATTTACCACTGCAACAAAAAGAATAAAATATCTAGGAATAAACCTACCTAAGGAGCCAAAAGACCTGTATGCAGAAACTTATAAGACACTGATGAAAGAAATTAAAGATGATACAAATAGATGTTCTTGGATTGGAAGAATCAACATTGTGAAAATGACTCTACTCCCCAAAGCAATCTAGATTCAATGCAATCCCTATCAAACTACCACTGGCATTTTTCACAGAACTAGAACAAAAAATTTTGCAATTTGTATGGAAACACAAAAGACCCCGAATAGCCAAAGCAATCTTGAGAACGAAAAAAGGAACTGGAGGAATCAGGCTCCTTGACTTCAGACTATACTACAAAGCTACAGTTATCAAGATGGTATGGTACTGGCACAAAAACAGAAAGATAGATCAATGGAACAGGATAGAAAGCCCAGAGATAAACCCATGCACATATGGACACCTTATCTTTGATAAAGGTGGCAGGAATGTACAGTGGAGAAAGGACAGCCTCTTCAATAAGTGGTGCTGGGAAAACTGGACAGGTACATGTAAAAGTATGAGACTAGATCACTCCCTAACACCATACACAAAAATAAGCTCAAAATGGATTAAAGACCTAAATGTAAGGCCAGACACTATCAAACTCTCAGAGGAAAACATAGGCAGAACACTCTATAACATAAATCACAGCAAGATCCTTTCTGACCCACCTCCTAGAGTAATGGAAATAAAAACAAAAATAAACAAATGGGACCTAATGAAACTTCAAAGCTTTTGCACAGCAAAGGAAACCATAAACAAGACCAAAAGACAACCCTCAGAATGGGAGAAAATATTTGCAAATGAAGCAACCGACAAAGGATTAATCTCCAAAATTTACAAGCAGCTCATGCAGCTCAATAACAAAAAAACAAACAACCCAATCCAAAAATGGGCAGAAGACCTAAATAGACATTTCTCCAAAGAAGATATACAGACTGCCAACAAACACATGAAAGAATGCTCAACATCATTAATCATTAGAGAAATGCAAATCAAAGCTACAATGAGGGCTTCCCTGGTGGCGCAGTGGTTGAGAGTCCGCCTGCCGATGCAGGGGACACGGGTTCGTGCCCCAGTCCGGGAGGATCCCACATGCTGCGGAGTGGCTGGGCCCGTGAGCCATGGCCGCTGAGCCTGCGCGTCTGGAGCCTGTGCTCCGCAACGGGAGAGGCCACAACAGTGAGAGGCCCGTGTACCGCAAAAAAACAAACAAACAAACAAAAAAACTACAATGACATATCATCTCACACCAGTCAGAATGGCCATCATCAAAAAATCTAGAAACAATAAATGCTGGAGAGGGTGTGAAGAAAAGGGAACACTCTTGCACTGCTGGTGGGAATGTGAATTGGTTCAGCCACTATGGAGAACAGTATGGAGGTTCCTTAA
This sequence comes from Tursiops truncatus, assembly GCF_011762595.2. Lineage (NCBI taxonomy): Eukaryota > Metazoa > Chordata > Mammalia > Artiodactyla > Delphinidae > Tursiops > Tursiops truncatus. The sequence goes on along the minus strand of NC_047055.1, from coordinate 21,748,690 downwards.
AAAACTACAAATAGAACTACCATATGACCCAGCAATCCCACTACTAGGCATATACCCTGAGAAAACCAAAATTCAAAAAGAGTCATGTACCAAAATGTTCATTGCAGCTCTATTTACAATAGCCCGGAGATGGAAACAACCTAAGTGCCCATCATCGGATGAATGGATAAAGAAGATGTGGCACATATATACAATGGAATATTACTCAGCCATGAAAGAAACGAAATTGAGCTATTTGTAAAGAGGTGGATAGACCTAGAGTCTGTCATACAGAGTGAAGTAAGTCAGAAAGAAAAAGACAAATACCGTATGCTAACACATATATATGGAATTTAAGAAAAAAAATGTCATGAAGAACCTAGGGGTAAGGCAGGAATAAAGACGCAGAACTCCTAGAGAACGGACTTGAGGTTATGGGGAGGGGGAAGGGTGAGCTGTGACAGGGCGAGAGAGAGTCATGGACATATACACACTAACAAACGTAGTAAGGTAGATAGCTAGTGGGAAGCAGCCGCATGGCACAGGGATATTGGCTCGGTGCTTTGTGACAGCCTGGAGGGGTGGGATAGGGAGGGTGGGAGGGAGGGAGACGCAAGAGGGAAGATATATGGGAACATATGTTTATGTATGACTGATTCATTTTGTTATAAAGCAGAAACTAACACACCATTGTAAAGCAATTATACCCCAATAAAGATGTTAAAAAAAAAAAAAGATATTGAAACCAAGCAGGACCCTGTGGGGCTCCTGGGCACAAAAGTCTTTCTGTGTCCCCTGTTTCTTGATTACAGGAAATAGGCTTCATACAGCATCCATGACCTTCCCTGAGTTCCAATGGGCAAGTTCAAACAGCTCCTAATTAGGGAAGGGAGGGGATGCAGAGACAAGGGAGGAATAGTCAAGAAACAATAGTACAGCCTTGGGGCAGGGTCCTGTTTCCCCCTCAAGGGCGATACAAGACAATATCTTTGAGCTGTTTTGCAGATACTGAAACTCCCACCCGGTGGGAGAAGTTATCTGTATGCTGCCCACAAGCACGTAGACCCCAGACCAGTTGGAACCAGAAGGTTGATGATGCTGACCCCTACTTACCTCACCACCAACCAATCACAAGAATATCCATGAGCTGATCATGCTCTCTCTTAACCATTACTATAAAACTCTTCACTATCCCCTCCAGGTAAGGACACACAGTTTTGAGGGCACTAGCCCGCTTTGGCCCCCTTTGCCTGGCAAAGCAATAAAGCTATTCTTTTCTACTTCACCCAAAATTCTGTCTCCGAGATTTAATTCAATGTAGGGGTACAGAGGCCAGATTCGGCTTCAGTATCACACTCATTCATTACATTGATGGCATTATGCTTATTGGACATAGTTATTAAGAATTAGCACCTATTTACTTAATGCTAAGATATTTGCATGTCAGAAGGTGGAAAACAAATCCAACAAATTTCAGGGTCTTTTTACCTGAGTGAAATATCCAGGGCAGTGAGGTGTGGAACATGTTGAGACATCCCTTCTAAGGTGAATGTTATACACTGAATGTTTTGTCCTCTCAAAATTCATATGTTGAAACCTAATCCCCAATGTGATAATATTTGGAAGCAAGGTCACTGGAAACTGATTAGGTCATTAGGGTGGAAGCCTCATGAATAGGATTAGTGTCCTTATAAAGACCCCAGAGAATTCCCTTGCCCCTTCTACTGTGTGACAATACAGAGAGAAGATGGCTCACTATGAACCAGAAAGTGGGTTCTCAATAGACACCGAATCTGTCAGCACCTTGATCTCAGACTTCTCAGCATCCAGAGTGATGAGAAATAACTTTCTGTTGTTTATAAGCCACAGAGTCTATGGTATTCCGTTATAGTTACCCGAACTAAGACAGCAAAGGACAATTGTTGCACCGGGCCCCTCCTAAGACCAGAAAGAGGCACAATGACAAGTAGGCCTCTTTGGATTTTGGAGGCAAGATATTCCCCATTTAGGCATCTTACTCTGGCCTATTTACCAAGGGACCTGGAAAGCTGATAGATTTGAGTGGGGCTCAGAACAAGAGAAGACTCTGCCACAGGCCCATGCTTCTGCGCAAGCTGCTCTGCTACTTGGCCCATATGATCCAACATATTCAATGGTGCTTGAAGTGGCAGTGACAGATAGGGATGCTCTTAGGGGCCTTTGACAGGACCCTGTAAGTGAATCATGGCACAGGCTCTCAGGATTTTGGAGCAAAGTCCTGCCATACTCTGTGGATAACTACTCTCCTTTCGAGAAAAAGTTCTTGACCTGCTACTGGGCCTTAGTCAAAATTGATTGCTTAACCAAGGTTCAACAATTTACCATTCTAACTTAGCTACCCATCATGAGCTAGGTGTTATCTGACCCATCAAGCCATAAAGTTGGGCATGCATAACAGCACCCCATCACCGAATTGAGATCATATACATGATTGGCCCAAGTAGGCCCTGAAGGCACACATAAGTCACATGAAGAAGTGGCCCAAATGCCCATGATTCCCACTCTTGATACACTGCCTTCTCTCTCCTAGCCTGCACCTATGGCTTCATGAGGAGTTCCCTACAATCAGTTGGCAGACGATAGAAGACTAGAGTCTGATTGACAGATGACTCAGCATGGTATGCAAGTACTACCTTAAAGTGAACAGTTTCAACATTACAGCCCTTTCCTGGGACATCCCTGAAGGACAGCGGTGAAGAGAAATCCTCCAGTTGGGCAGAACTTCGATTAGTGCACTTAATTATTTACTTTGCTTGGAAGGAGAAGTGGTTAGATGTGTGAATATATTGCAGCTGTGGGCTGTGGCCAACAGTTTGCCTGGATGGTGGGTGACTTGAAAAGAACACACTTGGAATATTAGTGACAAGAAACTTTGGGGGAAAGGTATGCGGATATACCTCTTTGAGTGGGAAAAATTGTAGCTATTTGTGTCCCATGTGAATGCTTACCAAAAGATGACCTCAGCAGAGGAGATTTTTAATAATCAAGTGGATAGCATAACTCATTCTATGAATACCAGTTAGCCTCTTTCTCCAGTTACCCTGTCACTGTCTAATGGGCTCAATAACAAAGTATATATGATGGCAGGATCAGGAAGATAAGCATGAGCTCAGCAACGTGGCCTTCCATGCACCAAGGCTCACCTGGCTATGGCCACTGCTGTGTCTAATCTGCCAGCAACAGACCAAAACTGAGTCCTCAATATGGCACCATGCTCTAAGGCATCAGCCAGCTGCCTCGTGGTGAATGGATCACACTGGATTTCTTGCATCATGTAAGGGGCAGCATTTTGTTCTTACTGGAATAGACACTTTCTATGCCAGCAGGGCATATGGTCATAGGAACAAAAAGCAAAAAAATTTGCTAGTGGGTCACTAGAAGTAGTAGTGAATGGTACCATTTTCATCCCCTGATTCCTGGATCTGTGATTCCTGGCTATAAGAAAAGCAGCACCATATATTGGACACCAATTCAAATCACATACACCATTCTGGAGAACTTTGCCTCAGCCCTGCAATACTGCCACCTTGCTGGTACTGTAACTGTCTTCAAAAGGCTGTTCCACCATTTTACTGATAGTTGCTTCAAGATGGTGGCGAACATGGTAATATCAGTGAATTCCATGAGCATGGACAATTACCACACTTCTTTTGCTGATAAACGAGTTCCTTGATCACAAGCAATGCTATTTAGAATACTATAATGGTGAATATAGCATTAGGTAAGTCCATGGATGGTACTTTTGGCAGAAGGACTGTGTGCAGGGAAGGCAAATATATTTGTTAATTGTTATTCACATCTGCAGGAATCAGCCATTGTTTTTTTCCTAATTTATTTAACTTTTATTTATTTTTGGCTGCGTTGGGTCTTCATTGCTGTGCACAGGCTTTCTCTAGTTGCGGCGAGTGGGGGCTACTCCTTGTTGTGGTGTGCGGGCTTCTCACTGCGGTGGCTTCTCTTGTTGCAGAGCACGGGCTCTAGGCGCGCGGGTTTCAGTAGTTGTGGCATGCAGGCTCTAGAGTGCAGGCTCAGTACTTGTGGTGCATGGGCTTAGCTGCTCTGCAGCATGTGGTATCTTCCTGGACCAGGTACTGAACCTGTGTCCCCTGCACTGACAGGCAGACACCAGGGAAGCCCCATTTTTCATTTTTAATCTAGGACACATATAAATATCCATGGAGACTACACTTACACAAATATATTTTCAGATTCTACAGTGATTGGAATCATGAACTTAGTGGCACTCAGCTGCTTTAGCTGTCTAGGCATATATATTTTTTCTTCATCAATCAGCTCTCTGCCAGGGACAAATACATGGTTACATTTTATCCAGATTGTCCCATTGTTTAAAAGAAGGCTATTTAAATAACTTGATATATGTTCAGTTTCATGATTTCAGGGCATATGTTGAGTTGGGTACATAACTATGTTAGTATATTATTTTATGGAACTTGTCTCTGGGGCACATTCATCCAATCATCCTGTTCTTTATAGAGAATCTGGAAGGATTTTGGATGCTCTGTAGAGAATGGAGCAAGAACTAGTGTTATTCATGTTGCCTGTTTCACTCCAACTAGTTCAGAAGCTGATTAAAAAAAAAAAAGAGTATAGGAATGGGACTTTGGAATAGACAAAAACTGAATTGAAGACATGACTTCTGTTATTATTGTTTTGCAAGAGACACACATTTGTCTATTACTAAAGCTATTTTAACTGAATAAAATGTTTGAATTGGGTTGTGCCGTTTAATAGAGTTTTTAATTGCGGTAGATATATTTTACATAACAGATACTTCTCAAGCACAAATTTGTAATATAAGCAGAGTATATAAATACATAGTTTATTTCTGTATAATCTTTATATTTCTGACTCATTTATAGTTGTTAATGGAATCCAGGTCAATAAAACAGTTATGCAGAGAATGAATGCTATAGTTTTCTAAACTTGCATACTCACACATTGCTCTTTCTTGAAAACTGCTCACTTCCTCAGTATCATAACATTGAAATGTTGTGTAACAAGTTGAAAGCATTTGTTGGAATGCATAGCTTACTTAACAATCTGCCTTTGCTTGTGTTGTAATTTTCCTACTTGACACAAATAACTCATAACTGTTAATCTTTTAGAAGCTTATGACTTAGGGCAATTCAGGTATCATTATCCTCATTAATAGAAGAAACAGCCACAAACGCATTAAAAGTAAAAGGATGAAAAATATATATCAAAGAAAAAGCAACCATAAGAAATCTGGTTTGGCTATTTTAATATCCGAAAAAAATAGCCTTTAAATGCTATTACTAGAGATAAAGTGGGACATTTTATAATGATAAGCGGGCCAATTCATCAGTAATATAAAACAATTATAAATATACCTGCACCTAATAAGAAAGCACCAAAATGCATAAAGAAAAAACTGAAAGGTAGATAGAAATAAACAACTTAACAATATTAGTAGGAGACTTTAGCACCTATCTTTCAATAATGAATAGGACAACTAGTCAGGATATCAACAAGGAAACAGAAGATTTGAACAAGACTATACATCAACTAGACCTAATAGACATCTACAGAACTTTCCACCCAACAGTAGCAGAATGTATGTTCTTCTGAAGCACACATGGCACATTCTCCAAGACAGATCATATGCTAGGCAATAATATAAACATTTTAAATGAATTAAACTATACAAAATATATTCTCTGACCACAATGGAATGAAATTAGAAGCCAATAAAGGAAAGAAATTTGGCAGATTCACAAACATGCTGAAATTAAACAACACACTCCTAACCAATGGTCAAAGAAGAAATGAAATCAGAATATATACAGAACATTTTGTCCTCAAGAATAAGATATGAGAAAATATTTAAATACATATTTCATAAAAGAAGATATTCAGAAAAGCATAAGAGAATATGTTCAACATTGATAGCCATTAGGGAGATGTTAAAATCACAACGAGGCAGCATGTTAGAATCACTAAAATCAAAATAACTAATCAGGGCTTCCCTGGTGGCACAGTGGTTGAGAGTCTGCCTGCTGATGCAGGGGACGCGGGTTCGTGCCCCGGTCTGGGAAGATCCCATATGCCGCGGAGCGGCTGGGCCCGTGAGCCATGGCCGCTGAGCCTGCGCGTCCGGAGCCTGTGCTCTGCAACGGGAGGGGCCACAACAGTAAGAGGCCCGCGTACCGCAAAAAAAAAAAAAAAAAAAAAGACTAATCATATCAAGTGTTGACAACAATGGAGAGCAACTGGAGCTCTCATACATTGCTGATCAATATGCAAAATGGTATAGTCACTTTGAAAAACATCGCAGTATCTTAAACCATTAAACATATACTCTACATATATACACTATATGACCCAGAACTCACATTCTTAGTATTGCCCCAAGATATTTAAAGCACAAGTCCACACAAAAATTTATACACAATATTTATAGTAGCAGTAGTTATCCTCCTAAATGGAAACAACCCAAAAATCCATCAACTAAGTGGATAAACAAACTGTGCTATATTCATATTAAAGAATATTGTTCATTAGTCAAAAGAAAGAAAATATTAATATATATAAAAGCATGGATGGATGTCAAGGACATTATGCTCCATTAAATAAGTCAAATATAAAAGGCAAGATACTATATGAATTCATTCATATAAAATTCTATAAAAGACAAAATTACAGTGACAGAAAGCAGATCAGTGGTTCCAGATGTAGATAAACAGCAAAGGGACAAGAGAAAACTTTTTAAGGATATGGAACTAATTTATATTTTGATTGCACTTGTGGCAGCCAGTTCTCCATTTTAATAAATTTGACTTTAATGTATATAATTAATTTTTAGAAAGGCATGAAGTGGTTGGAAATGGACACCATCTTATTTACATGTAATTGCAAGTAAATATAGAGCAATTTATGCATCTCTCAGTCTGCAAAGTATTTCTTCACACACAGTGGTAAATTTTATATATGTTTTATATGGAATCTATCACAGATTATATTGAATATATATCACATGTGTAAGTGATTTTTGCTTTAGAAACAATAAATACACATGTAACCAATACTCAGCTAAGAAACATAATATTGCCAGTATTTTAAAGACCCTTTTGTACCTGGGTCTAATGTGATCTCCATTCATCCCATCAGAGTAACCACTGTCTGGAATTTTGTGTAACTTATTCCTTTTCCTTTCTTTATAATTTTATCACAGTGTGATAAAACTTTATAGTGTGTATCCCTAAACTATACGTTGTTTAAGTATATACTATTACTACTCTTTAAGTGCTGATCATAGGCATTTTCATATGCTTAACAATGTCTAAAATTAATCAATATCTTTAAACATTTCCTGACAAAATATATTAGAATAATTTTAGTCCAATAACCCCAATCCCAAATTACAAGTTCCTAACCAATGTTTACTTTTTTTAAACCTTAAAAGTAGACATCAATAATATTACTTTATCATTTTTTTAAAGATTTACCCACTTGTATGGTGGTGTTGCTTATTATTCTTTTGTATTTCTTTAAAACCTCTTCTAAGATTATTTTTCTTCCTCCTGAAGAATGTCCCTTAAAAGTTTCAGTTTTTGTTACATGAAAATAGCTTTATTTACCCTGATTTGTGAAAAATAGTTTCAATGCCTCTACAACTCTAACTTAACAAGGTTATTGTCTTTCATTTTGATAAAGGTATTATTTCATGGCCTTCTTGCTTCAATTACTGCTCTTGAGAAGTCAGTGTACTTGTCAGTTTTTGTAGGTTATCTGTATTCTCTCTGGCTATTTTTAAGGTGTTACCAGTTTTGTATTTTGTACTTTTACTGTGATACAGATTTATTTAATTTTACTCTTCTTGTGAACTGCGGTTTTCTGGCTCTTTAGATTGGTGTTATCGACACATTTTGGGAAATTCTCTGTCATACTCTCTTGATGTTTCCTTGGCACTCTTGATTAAATATGTCATAATTTACCACTCTTCTCTATGTTTCCTAAACTACTGTTCATATTTTTTCCTCTTTTTATCTCATTGTGCTAAGTTAATAATTTCTTCAGACTATATTTTTTGTTTTATTTTTTAAACATCTTTATTGGAGTATAATTGCCTTACAATGGTGTGTTAGTTTCTGCTTTATAACAGAGTGAATCAGTTATACATATACATATGTTCCCATATCTCTTCCCTCTTGCGTCTCCCTCCCTCCCACCCTCCCTATCCCACCCCTCCAGGCGGTCACAAAGCACCTGTGCTATGCTATTTCTTTTTAACAACTTTCTCATCATTTGTGTTTAATCTGTTCTGCAAGCCCTCCACTGTCTTTCTAAATTAAATGGTTAACATTTTCATTCAAAGAATTCTTTTTGTTCTCCTTCCAAATCTATTTCAAACTTTGTGAAAGTACTTTAGTCAGCTTTCACAGTATTAGTAATCTTTCTTATGTCTTTAAGCATATTTAACATCCATATTTCATGTTCTATTCCCTATAACTTTACAATCTAAAGTAACTATGAACTAATACTTCTTTTCATTATTTTTGCTAAGTGTCATTCATGAATAATGTTTTCTGACATAAAGTTTTGATTTTTAATTTTTGTTATTTGGAACTTTGTGGCAGTTTGCTGTGGCAGTCCCCCAGAGAGGATGTGGTTTGTGTATTGCCAACTATCTCGGCATTTTATAATACTTCAAACATTTAATTTAGGATTTTTTCTTTCTGGCCAAACAAATAGTGTGAATTGAAACCCCATGTTCAAGTGAGGATTGAGGTTACATGAAGATTTAGTTTTCTTCTCCACCTCTCCACTCAGGGCCAAGACCAATATAAGCAAGCGTTCAACTTCCTTGATCAAGACTGTCTCTCCTTCTGCCTCTCCCTTGTCTCTTTTTCTCTCGTGTGCATGCGTGTGCACACACATACACACACTTTCTCCCTCTGTGTCATTGTAGCATTTTAGCACGTGAGCTTTACCCAAGGCTTTTTGATCTAGTGAAGGTCATAGGATTTGTCTTTTCATTCCTACATGTGTATGCCCGATTAAAATTCAAGTTGTATTCAAAAAGGGATGGGAAAAATCCCAGAAAAAAACTCCAGTTTCAGTGCTCATTTACCAACCTACATGCCTACTTTCTCATTAATCCTGGCCTCTAAGTGTTTCACTTTCATTCTCAGTAATTTATTCGTGCATTTATGAGGAGTTTTATATTTCACCTAGCAGTTTCTCCGGTTATGTTGCTAACTATGTTCTTAGAAACTGAAATCTGCCATATGTGTTTTGCAATTTATTTCGTGATTCTTTTATGATATGTTTATCATGATGCTACATAGTCAATGCCGAATCCTCTACCAAATTGTAAAAAAGTTAAAAACATAATCTGTATGGCTCTGCGGGGCCAAATCCAAGGCTGAACCCCAGGGGCTGTGCGAACAAAGAAGAGAAAGGGAAATCTCTCCCAGCAGCCTCAGGAGCAGCAGATTATATCTCCACAATCAACTTGATATACCCTGCATCTCTGGAATACCTGAATAGACAAAGAATGATTCCAAAATTGAGGCAGTGGACTTTGGGAGCAACTATAGAATTGGGGCTTGCTTTCTGCATCTAATTTGTTTCTGGTTTTATGTTTATCTCAGTTTAGAATTTATTATCATTCGTAGATTTATTGACTTGATTGCTCCCTTCCTTTTTTCTAATACATATATATATATATTTTTCCTTTTTCTCTTTTAGTGCGTGTGTATGTGTTTGCTTTTTGTGTGATTTTGTCTGTATACCTTTGCTTTTGCCATTTGTCCAAGGGTTCTGTGTGTCCTTTTCTTTTTTCTATAGTTTTTAGTGCTTGTTATCATTGGTGGATTTGTTTTTTGTTTGGTTGCTCTTCTTTCTTTATTTTTGCTTTTTCTTTTTTATTTCATATAACTTTAAATTTTTTAATTATAAATAATATGTTTCTATTTTAATAACTTTATTTTTTTCTTTCATTCTTCTTTTCATTTTTTTCTCCCTTTTCTTCTGAGCCATGTGGCTGAGAGGGTCTTGCTGCTCTTCACGGGTGTCAGGTCTGTGCCTCTGAGGGGGGAGAGCCGAGTTCAGGATATAAGTCTACCAGAGACCTACTGGCCCCATGTAATATCAAACAGCGAAAGCTCTCCCAGAGATCTCCATCTCAACGCTAAGACCCAGCACCATTCAACGACCAGCAAGCTACAGTGCTAGACACCCTATGCCAAACAACTAGTAAGACAGGAACACAACCCTACCCATTAGCAGAGAGGCTACTTAAAATCATGATAAGTTCACAGACACCCAAAAACACACCACCGGATGTGGTACTTCCCACCAGAAAGACAAGATCCAGCCTCATCCACCAGAACACAGGCACCAGTCCCCTCCACCAGGAAGCCTACACAACCCACTGAAACAACCTTAGCCACTGGAGGCAGACATCAAAAACAACGGGAACTACGAACCTGCAGCCTGCAAAAAGGAGACCCCAAACACAGTAAGTTAAGCAAAATGAGACAGAGAAACATAACAGATGAGGGAGCAAAGCAAAACCCCACCAGACCAAACATATGAAGATGAAATAGACAGGCTGCCTGAAAAAGAATTCAGAGTAATGATAGTAAAGATGATCCAAAATCCTGGAAATAGAATAGAGAAAATACAAGGAACATTTAACAAGGACCTAGAAAAACTAAACACCAAACAAGCAATGATGAACACAATAAATGAAATTAAAAATTCTCTAGAAGGAATCAATAGCAGAATAACTGAGGCAGAAGAACGGATAAGTGACCTGGAAGATAAAATAGTAGAAAAAAATACAACAGAGCAGAATAAAGAAAAAAGAATGAAAAGAATGGAGGACAGTCTCAGAGACCTCTGGGACAATATTAAACGCACCAATATTTGAATTATAGGGGTCCCAGAAGAGGAAGAGAAAAAGAAAGGGACTGAGAAAATATTTGAAGAGATTATAGTTGAAAACTTCCCTAATACGGGAAAGGGAACAGTCAATCAAGTCCAGGAAGCGCAGAGAGTCCCATACAGGATAAATCCAAGGAGAAAGATGCCAAGACAAATACTAATCAAACTATCAAAAATTAAATACAAAGAAAAAATATTAAAAGCATCAAGAGAAGAACAACAAATAATATACAAGGGAATCCCCCTAAGGTTAACAACTCATCTTTCAACACAAACTCTGCAAGCCAGAAGGGAGTGGCAGGACATATTTAAAGTGATGAAAGGGAAAAACCTACAATCAAGATTACTCTACCCAGCAAGGATCTCATTCAGATTCGACAGAGAAATTAAAACCCTTACAGACAAGCAAAAGCTAACAGAATACAGCACCAACAAACCAGCTTTACAACAAATGCTAAAGGAACTTCCCTAGGCAGGAAACACAAGAGAAGGAAAAGACCTAAAATAACAAATCCAAAACAATTAAGAAAATGGTAGTAGGAATATACATATCGATAACTACCTTACATGTAAATGGATTAAAGGCCCCAACTAAAAGACATAGACTGGCTGAATGGGTACAAAAACAAGACCCTTCTATACGCTGTCTACAAGACACCCACTTCAGACCTAGGGACACATACACACTGAAAGTAGGGGATGGTAAAACATATTCCATGCAAATGGAAATCAAAAGAAAGCTGGAGTAGCAATTCTCATATCAGACAAAATAGACTTTAAAATAAGGACTATTAAAAGGGACAAAGAAGGACACTACATAATGATCAAGGGATGAATCCAAGAAGAAGATATAACAATTGTAAATATTTATGCACCCAACGTAGGAGCACCTCAATACATAAGGCAAATAATAACAGCCATAAAAAGGGAAACTGACAGTAACACAATCATAGTAGGGATCTTTGACACCACACTTTCACCAATAGATAGATCATCCAAAATGAAAATAAATAAGGAAACACAAGCTTTAAATGATACACTAAACAAGAAGGACTTAATTGATATTTGTTGGATATTCCAGCCAAAAGCAAAAGAATACACTCTCTTCTCAAGTGCTCATGAAACATTCACCAGGATAGATCATATCTCAGGTCACAAATCAAGCCTTGGTAAATTTAAGAAAATTGAAATTGTATCAAGTATCTGTTCCGACCACAAGGCTATGCGACTAGATATCAATTACAGGAAAATTGCTGTAAAAAATACAAACACATGGAGGGTAAACAATACACTACTAAATCACCAAGAGATCACTTAAGAAATCAAAGAGGAAATCAAAAAACACCTAGAAACAAATGACAATGAAAACACGATGATCTAAAACCTATAGGATGCAGCAAAAGCAGTTCTAAGAGGGAAGTTTATAGCAATAAAATCCTACGTCAAGAAACAACAAACATCTCAAATAAACAACCTAACCTTACACCTAAAGCAATTAGAGAAAGAACAACAACAACAAAAAAAAAAACCAAGGAAGCAGATGGAAAGACATCATAAAGATCAAATAAGAAATAAATTAAAAAGAAATGAAGGAAACGATAGCAAAGATCAATAAAACTAAAAGCTGTTCTTTGAAAAGATAAACAAAATTGATAAACCATTAGCCAGATTCATCAAGAAAAAAAAGGGAGAAGACTCAAAACAATAGAATTAGAAATAAAAAAGAAATAACAACTGACACTGCAGAAATACAGAGAATCATGAGAGTTTACTACAAGCAACTATATGCCAATAAAATGGACAAACTGGAAGAATTGGACAAATTCGTACAAAAGCACAACCTTCTGGGACTGAACCAGGAAGAAACAGAAAATATAAACAAATCAATCATAAGCACTGAAATTGAGACTGTAATTAAAAATCTTCCAATAGGGCTTCCCTAGTGATGCAGTGGTTGACAGTCCACCCGCCAATGCAGGGGACACGGGTTCGTGCCCCAGTCTGGGAAGATCCCACATGCCGCGGAGCGACTGGGCACGTGAGTCATAGCCGCTGAGCCTGCATGTCTGGAGCCTGGGCTGCGCAATGGGAGAGGCCACAACAGTGTGAGGCCCGCGTACTGAAAAAAAAAAAACTTTCAACAAACAAAAGCCCAGGACCAGATGGCTTCACAGGCAAATTCTACCAAACATTTAGAGAAGAACTAACACCTATCCTTCTCAAACTCTTCCAAAATATAGCAGAGGGAGCTACACTCCCAAGCTCATTCTATGAGGCCACAATCACTCTGATAGCAAAACCAGACAAAGATGTCACAAAGAAAGAAATCTACAGGCCAGTATCGCTGACGAACATAGATGCAAAAATCCTCAACAAAATACTAGCAAACACTAATCCAACAGCATATTAAAAGGATCATACACCATGATGAAGTGGGGTTTATCCCAGGAATGCAAGGATTCTTCAATATATGCAAATCAACCAATGCGATATACCATATTAACAGACTGAAGCAGGAAAATCATATGATCATCTCAACAGATGCAGAAAAGGCTTTCAACAAAATTCAACACCCATTTATGATAAAAACACTCCAGACAGTAGGAATAGAGGGAACTTACCTCAACATGGTAATGGCATGGTAGTGGCACAAAAACAGACACACAGATCAATGGAACAGAATAGAGAGCCTAGAAATAAACCCATGCACCTATAGTCAATTAATCTATGACAAAGGAGGCAAGAATAACAAAGGGGGAAAGACAGTCTCGTCAATAAATGGTGTTGTATTTGTTTTTATAGTACCTCAGAACTTGAAGAGGGTGATGGCAGAAGTGGCAAAGTCTCTTCAGGCCTAGGCTCTGGAATTTGCTGTATTAGTTTTCTATTACTGCTACAACAAATTACTAGAAAATAAGAGACTTAAAACAGCACATTTATGGGAAGAGAGGAGTATACTGCAGTGAAGAGTAAGGAAATTCACTGTCTATTTTTAACCCCCTGGGATTACTACAATTAAATCTTTTTGTTTAATTCTATTTGTAATTGGAAATATTTGGCACAACCAAATTTTCAAAGTTAGGAATCAATAGAATTATCTGGAGAATTACTAAGTCATAAAGTTAATTCTCTCTTTAAACTGTGGCTATGATCACAGAAAACTGAGTTTTGTTTTATATAGAAGTAAAACCTCAAGAAACTCTGTGTAGGGCAATTTAATAAGTCAACATATTGAGATGAAAACAGGACCTGTTTATGATAGAACAAAGACTAAGGTTTGTGAGCAAATGCTCAACTTGGGACAACTTTATTCCATTCCATTCCATTTCATAAATTCGGAATGAGTCATTCTTCTTCTTTGATCTGATATATCTCTCTCCTGTGACTGTTTATTATGAATCTGCTAACAAAAATGCAGGTCTTATTTTATCCCTTCAAAGTAGCCCTTTTTTCCAAAGAGGAAATATGAAGACAAATTAGCAAAGGATGTTTTCTTTGATGACCAAGTGCTTCTGAAGTTTTCACAGAAATACAACTTGCAGCCAACACTTACTTTTTTAACTTCTAACGGGTTTATTAAAATATCATTACTTCTGCTTTAAATAAGAAACACTTATTCACATAGTAATAGGGTTTTTTCCTAGCTTAACATCTCAAACGTAATACACCACTTTTACTCCTTTTATTTTATTGTTATAATGAAACATAAGCAATGATTAAATGTAAGAAGATAATTTGAAAAATCATTAATTTTGTATAAAGTTAACTTGGTTGAACTCATACAACTTTTACCAAGGTATATATAGATATAGATATAGATATCTATAGACATATACATATACCTAAATATTGATAATGTAATAGAATTCCAAGGATTTTTGAATGTGTAAATAGCAGATTTAAATAAAAATTTTCAGATATAACATTTGATGATTAGCAATTTCTACTGAGTAAAATTTAGCTCTAGTTTTTCGTTCAGAAGTTATGACAACCTGAGATTTAAGTTTCTACTTTGTTATTTAAATAAATATTTCTATGATTTTTATACTGTTGAGACTATAGTTTGCTGTAAATTTTTGGTAGTTACTTTTTTTAGGTACTGAAGTGAAATTTGGTAACCTATGTTTATAAAATTTGTTTTAAATGTTTAGAATTGCATTTTCTAAATTTTAATTATCAATTTTTCTCAATTTATTTAGTTAATCCCAGAATATAAAAGAGCACAGTGGGGCAGCAGCTCAGATTTGACAATATTCTTCCTTGTATGGATTGTGTTACCAGCAGGATATATTCCTTTTAGATACTTTGGAGGCCAAATGACTCTATCGTAAAGCATGCTGCATCTACTCCTATACTTTGTGGCCTCCCCACCTCCATAAATGTCTGGAGTAAGTGAATGAAAACTTATTATAACTTTTTATTCTGTGTGTGTGCATGTGCACGCGTGCACACGTGTTGGTGGTAGTCTTTCCCATACATCTATATCCTACCTGAAAGGCTGCAAATGGAAAAAAAAAAAGAGTGCTTTTGTCTTTCATTCTTTTCATTGCAAATAATACAGATAGAATCAAGTTAGTACAAATAGAGAGTTATTATGAGAATGATTATGAATAAAGGGGCATCTTATAAAAATCCAAGATAATGAGACTTTACAGTATTTGTCTTTCAGAGTGATTTCTAGACTTGAGTTGAAGTGTGGTTCCAAATTAATGCAACTTTAGAAAAATTTTCAGCAGTTACTATAGAGCTTCACTGTGATGTTCCAGTAGTAATCTTTTTCAACTCTATTCTGCATATCTGCCTTTTTATTTCACACTACCAATTGGCCTTCTCTAATAATTCATAATTTGTATTTCCTTACCTTTTTGAATTTCATCTCATGGCACTCCACATTTGTTCCCTCATAACCATGTACATTTTTTTTTTTTATCAGTAAAGGGGCAGCTTCCTTCTATGTTTTTTCGTTCAAGTTTCCAAAATAGGCTATGTGATTTTTCACAGTTGAGCCAGACCAAGAAATGGATTTGTCAGCTCTTGGGTCAACAGTCCCTTCTTAGTCCAATTGGTTCTGGCCAGGATGAGATGAGTGTAGGGGGACATATAAATAATGACTCTCCAGGCATCAAGGGTTTTAAATGGAGCAGTTTCCATTAGAAAGGAGTAACAGAGTGGCAGATAGCATGAGTGGCATATATAATGCAGGCATATATCCCAAGGACAAATGCAAAGGAATAGCATGAACTTTTGAGAGTAAAATTCAAAATGAACTAAGGCATAGGAAAATGCCAAATAAAGCAGATCTCTTTCAAAGCATTTTCATCTGCAAAACTGAGCTTTATGGCTTTCCTGTCCCATACAAATTAATTTTTTTGTTGTTTTACCTGCAACAAAAAGCCTATGAATAAGAACATGTGGTACTTGAGTCAAAATGCTCTTATGTGAAGGTTCAAAAGGTGTTTCATTTCATTATGTAAATTATTTGTTATGAATTGAGATTTATGTTACTTAAATGAAAAATTTTATAGAAAAAATATTTATATTAAAATCCTTATTTGTTAGCTTATTTTTAACCCTGAGCTGAACAATGATTTGGTAAAATGTCATATCCTGAGTATGGAATTTATGGTATCCTTTCTAAATCAAAATCCTCCCTTGTATTTACATAATGTCAATCGCCAAAGAGTTCAAAGCACTTAACAAACATTTCTCAACAAGCCTTAATGGATTTTAAAATTAAATTAAGGAAGAGCATGTTGCATTGCACACGTGCATGCTTATTCAATATTCATTTCTTCTTGTCATTGCCTCCCACTCTTTTTAACATTCTTACCCTTCATATTTTTAAAATTCACCCTTGGAATATTCCTCTGATCAATAAAAATTACAACTGAATCCTAATTTGCCCAAGGTCATACAGCCCGCAAAAAGGAAAATTTGACATTACACAATTATTTTAATAGCACTGAAACACATATTCTGTACGTCTTAGATGTATATCATTAGAGGGTAGGGTGTCATGCATCTTGTAATAGCCAATGCAATATTGCCCCATCACCCTTCAAAAGAGAAGCTCTGCTCCCATTCTAGGGAATCTTTCAACTTCAAAAAAAGTTTTTTTTAAAGTTTCATTTTTTTCATCAAGCGGTTTGTTCTTCATAAGGTTAAGACAACTATAGATGACTTTCACTGTAGTTTTTATTAAAATGTCAAATTATAATAAATATTTTTAAAAGGTTTTCATCCATAGACTTCACTGCAGCTTTATTGAAACCTCAATTGTAAGAAACCTGCCAGCTTGTGAAACAAACATTTATGTCTCTGTTTATCTATCTGTCCATCTAGTCATTCATTTATTTATACCTGTTATGGGTACTTTCTCCCTATAGGAGCCTGTCAAATTAAATACATTATAATCAAGTTGTCAAGAGCTGACTGTACATCCATTAAAATAAAATTCACCTGGGTGCCATATTCACATAGTTATTTTATCTTTTAAAGAGATATTTTATAGAGTTGCCATATGATCTGGCAATCCCACTCCTGGGCATACATTCAGACAAAACTATAATTCAAAGAGATACATGCACCACTATGTTCACAGCAGCACTATTCACAATAGCCAAGACATGGAAACAACCTAGATGTCCATCAACAGATGAATGGATAAAAAAGATGTGTTATACATACACAGTGGAACACTACTCAGCCATAAAAAAGAATGAAATAAATGCCATTTGCAGCAACATGGACAGACCTAGAGATTATCATACTAAGTGAAGTCAGAAAGAGAAAG
This sequence comes from Tursiops truncatus, assembly GCF_011762595.2. Lineage (NCBI taxonomy): Eukaryota > Metazoa > Chordata > Mammalia > Artiodactyla > Delphinidae > Tursiops > Tursiops truncatus. Next base: position 21,730,947 of record NC_047055.1, on the reverse strand, counting down.
ACAAATACCATATCACTTATGTGTGAAATCTAACATATGACACAAATGAACTTATCTACAAAACAGAGTCACAGACATAGAGGCTCTGATAATCAATTATACATTCTGTGTTTGGTCTATGTTATGTTCCTCCTTTGTGGTTGCCAAGGGGGAGAGGGAGTGGGGGAAGGATGGATTGGGAGTTTGGGATTAGTGGATGCAAACTATTATATACAGAATGGATAAACAAGAAGGGAAATATATTCAATATCCTGTGATAAACTGTAATGGAAAAGAAAATGAAAAAGGATATATATATATAATATATATACATATTATATATATATATATATATATATAACTGAGTCACTTTGCTGTACCACAGAAATTAACACAACATTGTAAATCAACTATACTTCAATAAATTATTTATTTATTTATTTATTTATTTTTGCGGTATGTGGGCCTCTCACTGTTGTGGCCTCTCCTGTTGTGGAGCACAGGCTCCGGACACGCAGGCTCAGCGGCCATGGCTCACGGGCCTAGCCGCTCCGTGGCATGTGGGATCGTCCCACACCAGGGCACAAACCTGTGTCCCCTGCATCGGCAGGCAGACTCTCAACCACTGCGCCACCAGGGAAGCCCCAATACAATTTTTAAAAAGAGATATTTTACTGTTAATACAAAATTAATTGGAAATTGCTTAGAAAAATCAGTGATCAAGTTAACCCCAAAGATATCTGGGTAAGCTTTACCTTAAAATTTGATTTTACCACGTGCAAAGCCTTTGGATGTTTACGAGCATTTGAAGGTAAGTCAAAAATTATGTACTGTACTTCTACTGTTTACAGCTAAAATGATCTTAAACTGCTTTTATTAAGACCTATAACCACACCCTTCCAAATATATACCCAAAGCTCCACCTACAATACAGAACCATTTGCTGGTGCCCAATATTTGGCCATCAGTGTTTCCTTTAGATTAAGTTTTATCAGCATTTACTGCCCTTTAGAATTTCCTGGGAACTATTAAAAAAATCTCGTGTTCAAGCTTCCTCTCAGACCAATTCAATCAAAATCTATGAGGTGGGACTCACGTATCAGTCTTTTTTAAATGAGAACACTAAGTGAATCTGATGTCTATTCCATGTGGAGAGAGTAAAGTAAGTCTCTACCATGCATTGTCCCTTCTTTGTATTCTCTATGACATTTTGTGTCACCAAAGAGATGTGCTACTTGGATTTAACCAGAGATTCTTAACCTTTTCTTGGGCAATGGACCACTTTGGCAATCTGGTGAATCCCATGGATCCCTTCTAAGAATAATATTTTTTTTATAGGCAACACTTTATTTAATGGTGAATAGACTTGAAAAGGCTCTGACAATCAATGATACATCCTGTGTTTGGTCTATGCTATGTTCCTCCTTTGTGTGGGAGCAATACACATTAACTTTCCTGTGCTGAGTAAATGTTGAAACAGTGTCATTTGAGAATTCTGGTAAAGAACACACTGCAATGATCACTTGAATTAAGCTAAAAATAAAAAGGTCTGAAGAAATGTCTACTGACATATAAACCCTTGTTCACATCTTAAAGACGTCACAAAGCCAGAAAACATGTTGAGTTCCATGTGTCTGGGTGGAGAAGGGGTGTTATTTCTAGAGAACAGAAAAATCATTTTTCAAAGTCATGTTCTGAAATAAGTGTGCCTCCGCTGATGGATCACATCAGAGTTATTCTTTGAAGTTCTAAGAATAAGTGAGAACTTACGTGAAAAACAGATCGCACGCACGCGCGTGTGTGTGTGTGTGTGTGTGGCCACTGTGTTGGCAATTCTTGGAAAGATTTCCCTCCCCTGCTTACCAGAGCTCAGCTGAGCAGGTGTTTGGGCTTTACCTGTTTCAGACAGTAACTGCTATTACTCCCCCATCCCCACCTCCCAAAAACCAGTTTTCCAGCTTCCAGATATAAGGCCATTCCTCCCTCCCACCCACCTCACCTCCCTAAGGAAGAAAAATCTCTTTCAAAGAACTTGCAGAGAGTGGCGGTTTCTAAGCCCAGCCAATCCACCCACACCCCTCGATGTTGTAGTACACCTGTAAGCAGCTCTTTGCAGGAAACTGCTCTCAGCAGGAAGCCCCCTTTCTTGTCACTTTAGCAAACCTATATTGTAACTACATTTTAAACCAGACAACTCATACAACATCTACTCATACAACCATGCTCTACTCATCTCCCGCCCAAGCACATCTTTCCAATCTTTTAATCATACAATACCTTGCCTAACTTGTCGGTTCTTACTGTAGATCAAAGTAGAAATGAAGGATAATTAACAGATGACCAGACCTCTTCCCTAGCTTCCCCTTCAGTAATCTCCTTAACAAACTGTGTGACCAAACTGTGTGAACAAGATAACGTCCAGAGGAAGATCAAGAGGAGTCGACAACCCTGCACACAGTGGGGGATGGTGACTACTGTGACTCCCTATCTCGTTTAACAGATTACTTCCCTGTTTCCCTTTAAAAGATTTCATGGCTGAGCAGAATCTGCAGAGGCGGTTTTGGGGGGACGTTGAGTCCACCATCTCCCCAGATTGCTGGTATTCTGATTAAAGACATCTTGGTTTTCTATCAACACCTGTGAATACTGATTTTGTAAGCAGGGAGCAGCGGAACCCAATTCATTCCATAACACATCTGCTGCTAATTATTATATCTTAATATAAAATATTCAGCACATGGGATATCCAGCAAGTAGGAGGATTTCCATGGGAACCCCTTCTGTTCTCACTCTGTGGGTTTTATTATCTGGGCTACCCCCGGGTTGGCTGCCTTCACCTTTGGCATGTGCTTAGGGAGGTGGCTACCCACTCTGCCATGGACGTCCCAACGCGTCTGGGGGAAGACCTCACTCGAGGAGCCTTTTTGAGAGAGCCTTTCCACCGGCACGCCTAAGAGAAAAGCTTGGCCGAACCACCTGAAGGGAATTAATGGCCTACCACAAGCTCAGCTCTTCTGAAAGGACTATCTTGGAGACGTTGCCCATGCGTTTGGGAGAAAGTTTGAGTTCACGTCTTCACTGCTGGCTTCTAAATGCCATTTCAGATAAGGAATTTGGAAAACCCAACCTTGATCGTAAACAAGTGGTGGCTTGGGGAGTGATTCCTTAAAGATGCAAACACCCCCCAACCCCCGCCCCAAACTCCGAGCCCCATGACTAGCCCTGCACGGAGCCCCGTCTGGAGCTGGCTTCTACTCCTCCCCATGCTTTCCCAGGAGCAGAGGGCGAGCGGGCCCGGAAGAGAACGGTGGCGAAAGTAACAAAAGAAAAGTTCAAGTACCTCCGAGCCACTGTCGTGCTGGGAGACCGTGGCATTGGGGTCCACGCCCCCGCGAACGGAAGGATCCAGCCTTCTCCCTCTCCAGCCGCTAGCAAGGCCGGGCCGCAGCTGCAGGGAAGCAGAGGGGCCTCATTTATGTAGCGCCGTGCGCACGGCGCACGGCGCACGGGAGGAGCCTCGCGGCCGGAAACGTCCGCGGCAGGACTTTTGACCTGACATGGGGCGGGGTACCTGACCTTCTAACTGTGGACAATCCACCGTATCCCCCAACAACGCGCCCTCTGGGTGGTCGCCCTGGAGAAGCCAAGCTGGACCAATCGAAGATCGAAATTGGGGAAACAGCCACGACCCACCCACGGCGGCGAGGCGCCGGCCGCCTGCGGCCAAGCAGTTGACCTTCGGCTACCCTCAGGTCGCTCCCCCATCACCCCAGGCTGCCTGAAAGCTTCGGGAAAGCGGCCTGGGGTTGGCGCTGGGGAGACTTTCTCTCGGAGGTGTTTGCTAAGCCGCCTCGTAGTAGCAGGCCTGGGTGTGCAGCCCGGAGGCCAGGCAGGGTGGGAGGAGGCTCCAGGACACAGAGGCTCCCGTGCGCGACAGCAGGAAGTTTTCCTGGGGACCAGAGAGGAGTCATTGTGCCAAAGTGTCAGACTTGCCTCTCGAGAGCTCATTTGTCCGAGTGTGTGTGTGAGAGAGAGAAAGAAGAATATTTTAAGTGCATAAAATAAAATACATGGAATGGCAGTGGAAGAAAACCATTGACATAATTATCAAAATATTAAAAATTGTGATATAGTAATATATATACACATAGCAGTTAACTTGCTTAAAAACATATAACAGTGAATCTGCTATCAGAATTTTTAAGAAGTGATGAACATCAGTGCCATTTAGCTGCAACAGCTATAATGAATTAGAACAATATCCATCTTTCTGTCACTGAGGCAATCACAGTCCTAATAATGCGTTAGGCTGTTGTCAACTTTTATAATAGAAGAAAATGCTGAATTTCAGTGACATTGCAGAGAAAAGAGAGATGTAATTTGTTCCCACCACCCAAGTTTATGAACATTCTGAATTTTATAAGAGGTCTGTGAACCCTAAATAATAACCCCTGGTGAAAAGTGTTTTCTGTGATAAACTGCAAATGTGTCTCAGTAGATATCACAAATAACATCTTAACACAGAAACTGACATAATTTTTAATCTAATTTGAGGTGGAGGACCTTACGTCAATGAGATACAGAAAATTACTTTTCAGCGGCAAAAATGCTTAAATTATAAAGCTTTATCCAGAGCAAATAGATATTGGGAGAAACTTTTACTGGTTGGCCTTAAGGTACAATCAGGTGACATGATGACAAAGAAATTAAGAATTGAATGAGAAGTCAATTAGGGATAGAAAGGAAGTTGACGAGGCACTGAAAATAAACTTTCCCTGGTTTACAATTTTTGTTCAGGGTTGGACCAAGTCAAAGTGATTTATCCTGGCAATTACGGCCTGGTGTGTGAACAGAGAATGGAGCTAGGTACAAAGGGGAAGTTCAGGGAAAACAGTATACATTTATATTCATTCCTTTATATCAGAGGTTAAGAAAAGAAAAAGGTAGGTGTTAAGAAGAGAAAATTAAGTGTGGTAGTTAAACGGAGCAGGACCCTATGGTTGTTGACCCACATGTCCTCAGCCTGCCTTTAGTCTGTGGAAAAATTTAGCCAAAGAATAAGTTTAATCAGAGAAGTGAGAAAATGCAGAAACAAAGTAAAACAGTCAAAGGAGACCAAATAATAATAGTTTAGTCATTAAGCATAGTCAAGGACCTTTAGTTCCTTCTCAAGGGCTATAGGTAATATTCTGAGCCATATCCTGTGAGCTGTGTTGTAGATACTGAAACCCCTACCAGGTGGAAGAAGTTAACTACATGATGACCAATTGTAGCCATGACATAAGCTGCCACAATTCCGAGAACTGGCCTCAGAGAAATGGATACAAAATGACCCTGGAATTGAAGATTAACTGTACTTAAAAGAATCAAGATGACGCTAGTCAGAACACCGCATGACCAATTTCAAGATGACTGTCAGAGCTGACTGCTGTTTCTGCATGTAGCCCCCTCCCTCCATCTATAAAAGCTCTTGCCCATTGATTGTCAGTGGTGAGGAATCATCCTTTGGACCGGAGTCCTCCTTCCCCACCCCCCACCCCCCGCCATTGCCGGCATCTGAAATAAAGCAAACTTTCCTTTCCACCAACCTTGCCTCTTTATTGGCTTTTGAGCTGCGAGCAGCTGGACCCCACTTTCGGTTACCGTGATACATTAAGTGATCAACTTTATTTCCTTTGATTTACTGTTTAAACTATTCTTTAGATTACTTTTTGAACAGAGCTGTGAAGAGGTAAGTGTAAATCTTTTGTTGCATGCTTCGAATAGCAGCTTCCTCTTAAACACAGTTTTATGCCCTCTGCAACTGTTACCTGTCTTTCTGTGACTTGAGGGCCAGGAGCAAAGATTTGCGTGCCTGGCTTTAATATTTCACAGATTTACTAACAGGTCTTTTAATTAATTCCAGATTTATTAAGATCTAACAGAATTTAGAGGCTAGTTGAATAGGGACAGTCATTGCTATTCTCTAAATCTACTTTTATTTAAGTCATCTAGAGGTAAATTACCAAATTAATGATGTGTTTCTATGCAAAAATGTATAAATAACTTGAGTTTAAGCAGAAATAATGTAGGCTGGCTAGAATGATGTTGCTGATTGACTGATTAGGGAGTAAAAGGTGAGCAGCATGATAAATGGAAATTCCAGATAAATTGAGGGTTATGTTTGAGTATTTTTTGGATAGCTTATTTGTAAATCTGAAAGCAGCTCTTTTGCCCCTTTCCTGTTTGCCCATTTCTCTTCCCTCTAACCTTAAAAGAACCTAATTACAGGAATGAGATCACTAAGCAATTGAAACTAACTCCTGACTTATGCTCTCCTAAATGCACACCATGCCTTGTATAGCCTGTTGATTCTTTTCCTAGATAAAAAGAAGTAAGAATGACGAATTAAGCAGTTAAAAAATGACTAGCTCTCTACCCCCAACATCCCCCCTAAGCAATCCTGCAGGCAGATCATTCAGGCAACATAATATCTGAAGAGTCAGCCAGTCTGCACGCAATGGAGAATGATACAGAACCAAACCTCCTGCCTCGATGATTCACTGAGATTCTTCCCTCCACTTTTCCCTTTACAAACTGTCATGGCTGAACAGAATCTGGTTTGCTGATTAAAGCACCTTTCTTTTCTACCGACACTTGCCTCTCGAATTATTGGCACATGAGCTGCAAGCAGCCGCACCTGGGTCTCGTTACAAATCAGCCTGTTTGTAAAATCATATTGAATATCAGCTTTGTGTGTTGGTATTTATTTCTTCTTCCTAGTCCTCTAAACGTGTATACAACTTCTCAGAAGATATGAAATACCTCTAAAGTAAGAGCAAAAAGAAAATCTGACATTTGGTGATATTCTGTTACAGTCAATAATTGCATTTCATGCCACTTTATTATCTCTGTAATGGACAGGCTACCCCAAATTCTAGAGGTATTATGTAAAAAAGTGTAAATAATTGTGCCGAATTTATTGCTTTTATTAAAATGTATCATTTTAAATAAGAAAAAAAGTCTTTATTTTTCATTCTAAAGCACACTGCTAATTCCATATAACTTCACTGGTTAATTCTACCAAACGTTTGAAGAAAAAATAAACACCAATCCTTTGCAAGCTCTTTCACAAAATAGAGGAGAAGGCGATATTCCCTAATTCATTCTATGGGGCCACTAATAGTCTGATACCAAAGCTAGAGAAAGACATCATAGGCAAAGGAAACCAAAGACCAATATCCCTTTGAATTGCAAAATCCTCAAGAAAATACTAGCAAACCAAACTGAGGATATGAAAGGAACTTTACACCATGACCAATTGGGATTTAACCCAGAAATACAAGAGTGGTTCAACATACAAAGCAAAATCAATGTAATACACTATACTAATAGAACAAATAAAAAAAATCATCTCAATAGACACACAAAAATGCATTTGACAAGATCCTACACATCTTAATTATAAAAACACTTAAAACATTGGGAATAGAAGGGTACTTTTTAACATCATAAGGGGCACCTATGAAAAATTCACAGCTAACATCATACTCAATGGAGAAAGACTGAACTATTTCTCCCTAAGATCAGAAAGAAAGACAACGTCCACTTTTGCCACTTCTGTTCAACATTTTACTGAAAGTTCTAGCCAAAGCAACAAGGTAAGAACATGAAAAAGAAGATTCAGATTGGAAAGAAATAATTAAATCTATCTTTTTACAGAAAGCATGATCTTATATATAGAAAACTTGAGGATTACAGACACAATGTATTAGATATAATGAGTTCAGCAAAGCTATGGGATACAGGAAGAATATGCACAAATCAGTTGTATTTCTACACAATACCAATGAACAATCAGAAAGAAAAATTTTTTAATCAAATCTATTTGTAATAATATTAAAAAATGATGAAATACTTTAAAAAATGTTTAAGTGCAAGAACTGTACACTGAAAACAACAAGGAATTTTTGAAAAAAATATTTAAAGACCTAAATAAATGGAAAGACAGTATATGTTCATGGGCTGGGAGATTTAATATTGTTACAATGTCAATACAGCTGAAAGCAATCTAAAAACTTATTAAAATTCCTATCTAAATGCCAACTGAACTTTTTGCAGAAAAAGAATCTAATCCTAAATTCATGTGGAATTTCAAGGTCTTTTATAGCCAAAACAGTCTTGAAAAAAAAGAGAACAAAGTTCACCTCCTCTACTTACCATTCTCCACACAGCAGCCAAAGTTATTTCTATGAAACATATATCATATTACTATTTTACACAGAAGTCTCAATGCAGTACAATTTAATTCAGAACAAAACATGAATTTTATGTTTTTGTGTATAATGTCCTACATAGTCTGGTCATCCACTACCTCTACTACCTGATCTTTTATCACTCTTTCTGTTGTTTGCTTGACTCCAGCCACTAGACTCCTTGAAATCCCTTGAATATACTAAGCCTGCTCTTCAGGGCCATTGTACATAATGACTTCTTTGCCTGTAATGCTTTTTCTCAGCTTCAGGATTTGCTCTCTCACTTCATTTAGGTAGCTGCTCTAATGTCACCTTTTCAGAAAGGACTACCCTATCTACTCTCTCAAAAATAGCACTCCCAATTCCCATAACTTCCATTGGCTATCTGTTTCCTTTTCCCTGCTTTATTTTTTCTTCATCATTATCTCACATATATGAAAATATTTACTGTTTATTTATCCTCACAAAATTTAACCTACATGAAAATGAGGGCTTTCTCCATTTGTTTATTGTTGTATCACCAATGCCCAGACCAGTACACAGCATATGGTAAGTGCTCAATAAATATTTTATGAATAAATGGATATTAGTAAATGAGGTGATACTTATATCTTCATACTTTGAAAAATATTAAAATAATACATCTGCCTCTTTCCCCATCTCCTTTCTTCTCCAACTCTTCCCCATTAATTTTCTTCTTCCTTATATAAGGATAATATAGCTATAAAGTGTATAGTTTAAAACTTTCCTTTAGGAATTGAAAGGATCTCCATATTACTGTCATTTATGATTCAAATTGAATGTCTAATATTTATTTTTGCCCACATTTGAAACATAAATGTGTATATTTTAATGATATGTATATACATACTTATATATGTATGAATATATACATACAGTTGGCCCTCTGTATCTACATGAGGTTCCACAATCATGGATCCAACCAACTGTGGATCAAAATATTTTTTAAAAATTCCAGAAAGTTCCAAAAAACAAAACTTGCAATTGCAGTGCACCGGCAGATATTTACATAGCATTTACATTGTATTACAACTACTTACACAGCATTTACATTGTATTAGGTATTATAAGTAATTTAGAGATGATTTAAAGTATACAGGAGGATGTGTCTAGGTTATACGCAAATACTTCACCATTTTATACAAGACTTGAGCATCCATGGACTTTGGTATCCTCAGGGAGTCCTGAAAGAATCCCCCACAGATACCAAGGGACAACTGTATATAAACAAAAACACACCCAGATATAAGTGTATTTCTATTTTCTCAGGTTATAAACTTGGGTACTATGGTAATGAAGCCATCTTCTCTGATTTTATGCTCATTCTTATTGGTTTAGAAAGGGAAATAAAGCAGGGAAATCGCTGCTCAGCGGTTCCAGGTGGCTTACTTAACTTGAATTAGCCATCTCACATGCCTCTGTTGATTAAAAGCAGCAAAAACATATGGGTAGCTTAAAAGTAAACATTTTCTCTAAGAGCCTCTCATTTACCATACCTGTAATCTCTCTTAGCTACATAATCAAAATTCACAGAACATTTTCTTACTTCGTAAACTTTTGTGTTATTTATTTATGATATTTGTATGACAATGGAGTGATATCCTTTCTCAGTGAGATGTCACTAATCCTAGAATATACATTAATGATATGAGATAGAATTCCATCCTGTATTCATATAAGCACTGACTGACCTCGCTTACTCAGCAATCATTAATCTTCCTCTGCTCCACTTTTATTTATTCATTTATTTTTAGGTATATGACTAGGAAATCTGGCCATCTCTCTCCAATTGCAATCATAAATTCCATAGTTGAAATTCTGAGAATCTGATTTTCCAATGGACATTTTAAGGCTTTTAAAAGATCAACTATGAATCAGTGCCGTGGCACAATTATGATATTCTAAAGGTCATTAGGAACTTTCTCCCATCAGCAGCTGTTCAATGTGGATCTGTTTGGTCTTCTCCTGGATGAGCTGTAGCCTTGCTCTTTAATATCAACCAGGCTCTTATTTTTAGAGAGGAGGCACTTTGAAATTGGCAGCCATTTAAAATCACTGATCAAAGTGTGCCATGGATTGTTTCCAACAAACCGCATCTGCATCTATGACAACTGGCTTCCAAAAGATATTTCCTAATGCAGTAGCAAAATTGGCTGTGACACTGGTCACAGGCCAACTACCCTCAGCTTTGCTCCTGTGATGATGGTTTCTATCAAAGGCCATTGAGCAGTTTTCAATGGCACTTTGGCTTCTTCCATAACAAATGAAAGTGGAAGGTCATCTTCTATAAATAACTGCATCTATTTAAAAGTACCAAGCTAACTACTTTTCAAGCCAAGCAATCCTAATATATGCATGGTATATATCAAGTGGTTCTCTGAAGCTGAAAAGTGATTGAAGAGAAAAAATTACATATTTTCTGGAAATTGGTTTTCAAAATTAATGTGTTTGTATTTCAATTTACTGTAAGACCTATCTAGAAATCCACAAAGTTCTAAATTGTACTTCTATTGAAATCGGGTTCCCAGGTTATTGGTTTATTATTTTGACCAATGACCATTATTCCCATGATCAGTTGTCAGTGTCCATATCAGTATTATACATCAATTAACTTTTAGGAAGAACAAGTGAAAATCATGTATCAGTTTTCCAGAATGAGAAAAACAATCAAACAAAAATGACCCCCAAAATGTAAAGTCTCTAATAAGGAGAGTAAACAACCAGAGATTAAATTAAATATGTGGGAAAATGGAGGTCACTTATAGGCATATTCTACATGTCTGTTGATGCTTGACATATACTCAACAAAGTAAATACAAACAGGCATGTAGATACTCTATCACTCTGGAAAACAAATGATTAAGACATGTATTCTATTTTTATATAGATTTAAAATGCATATTGATATATTTTGAGCTCCAAGATCTTTATAGACATAGTATGCAAGTAGTATTCTGCTGATGAGTCATCCTGATTTTCAAAGTGATGATTCATTCTAATAAAATTATTTGGAGAAGTCAATATATAAGGTAAAACCTGTAAATAATTTAATTTAACTCAAGCTTTCCTTTCAAGCTTCTAAGTACCCTGTCATATTTCATCAACTGAAATATTTACGTCAAAAGCTCTATGTTTTGAACATACGAATAAGAGAATAATGAAAAGATTTGGCCTTTAGTTTTTCATAGATGGAATGTTTCCCCTCAAAATTCATATTTTGAGTCCTTAACCCACAGTTTTTTGTACTTTGAGATGGGAATTTTGGGAGGTAATTAGGGTTAGATGAAATCATAAGTGTAGGGCTCTCATGATAGGATTAGTGTCCTTATAAGAAGAAACATCAAAGACCTAGCTTCCTCTCTCTTTCTCTCTGTCTCTCTCTTCTCCTTTCCTCTCCTCTCCTCTCCTCTCCTCTCACAATCCCTGTGCACACCCACACACCGAGGAAACAGCATGTGAGAACACAGGAAAAAGGTTGCCATCAGAAAGCCATGAAGAAGCCAGAAACTATGAGAACTAATAAATGAATTCAGTAAGGTTGCAGGATACAAGATTAATATATGGAAATCTTTTGTGCTTCTATAAACTAGTAATGAAATATCAGGAAGAAAAAGAAATCCCATTTATAATTGCATCCAAAAAAAAAAAAACCCTCTAGGAATAAACTTAACCAAGGAGGTGAAAAACCTATATGCTGAAAACTATAAAACATTGATGAAGGAAATTGAAGGTGATACAAAGAAATGGAAAGATATCCCATGCTCTTAGATTGGAAGAATTATTATTAATATGGCCATACTACCCAAGCAATCCACAGATTTGATGCATTCCCTATCAAAATACCCAGAACATTTTTCACAAGACTAGAACAAATAATTCTAAAATTTATTTGGAACCACAAAAGACCCTGAATGCCAAAACAGTCCTGAGAAAAAAGAACAAAGCTTGGGGTATAACCTTCCCAGACATTAGACTATACTACAAAGCTACAGTAATCAAAATACCGTGGTACTGGCACAAAAACAGACACACAGATCAATGGAACAGAATGAAGATCTCAGAAATAAACCCATATACCTAAAGTCAATTAATCTATGACAAAGTAGGCAACAATATACAATGGAGAAAAGACAGTCTCTTCAATAGCTGGTGCTTGGAAAACTGGACAGCCACGTGTAAAAGAATGAAATTAGAACACTCCCCACATGATATACAAAAATAAACTCAAAATGGTTTAAAGACCTAAATGTAAGGCCTGAAACCATAAAACTTCTAGAAGAAAACATAGGCAAGACACTCTTTGACATAAATCGCAGCAATAATTTCTTAATCTTCCAAGGCAAAAGAAATAAAAGCAAAAATAAATGAATGAGACCTAATTAAACGTAAAAGCTTTTGCACAGCAAAGGAAACCATCAACAAAATGGAAAGATAACTCACGGAATGGGAGAAAATATTTGCAGATAATGTGACAGGCAAAGGGTTAATCACTAAAATATACAAACAGCTCATGCAACTCAATATCAAAGGAAAAATCCTACCAGAAAATGGGCAGAAGACCTGAACAGACATTTTTCCAAAGACATACAGATGGCTAACAGTCATATGAATAGATGCTCAAAATTGCTAATTATTAGAGAAATACAAGTCAAAACCACAATGACATATCACCTTGCACCTGTCAGAATGGCTATTATCAAAAAGTTTACAAATAACAAATGTTGGCCAGGACATGGAGAAAAGGGAACCCTCAAACACTGTTGGTGGGATATAAATTGGTGGAGCCACTACGTTAAACATTACGGAGGTTCCTCAAAAAACTGAAAATAGAACTACCATATGATACAGCAATTCCACTCCTGGTTATATATCCAGAAAAAAAAGAAAACACTAATTGAAAAAGATACATGGACCCCAATGTTCATAGCAGCACTATTAACAATAGCCAAGACATGAAGGCAACCCAAGTGCCCATCAAGAGAAGAATGGATAAAGACGATGTGGTATGTATGTATATACATGTGTGTATGTTTGTGTGTGTGTGTGTATATATATATATATATATATATATATATATATATATATATATAATGGAATATTAGTCATAAAAAACAATGAAATAGTGTCATTTCCAGCAATGTGGATGGACCTAGAGAATACTATTCTCAGTGAAATAAGTCAGACAGAGAAGACAAATACTGTATGATTCTACTTATATGTGGAATCTAAAAAAGAAAACAAATGAATGTAGTTACAAAACAGAAACAGACTCACAGATATAGAAAACAAACTTGTGGTAACCATAGGGGAAGGTCGGGGGAGGGATAAATTAGGAGTATGGGATAAACAAATATAAACTACTATATATAAAACAGATAAGCAACAAGCATTTACTGTATAGTGTACAGGAAATTATACCCAATATCTTTTAATAACCTATAATGGAATATAATTGCAAAAATACTGAATCACTATGCTGTATACCTGAAATTAACACAATATCATAAAGCAACTATACTTCGATTTAAAAAAAAAAGCCAGAAATAAAGCTCTCATCAGGAACCAAATGGTCTGGCACCCATTTTGGGGCTTCCCAGCCTCCAGGACTGTGAGAAATAACTTTCCATGTTTAAACCATCCAGTATATGGTATTTTGTTAGGACAGTCTGAGCTATTACAGTTTTCTAAAAAGTATAGAGGAAGAAGTAAACCAGAACACCTTTTCACTTAACTGAGAAGTGAGAGTCCCTATTTTTTTGTCTCCACGCTCTTCATGAGGCGTTTTTGCTTTGTTTTGTTTTAAATCAATGGTGAGTAACTCCTTAAAATGCTGTTCTAAGAAAAGCCACTAATACTATTTTATTATTTCATGAAAAACAATGTAGCTTGGTGTGGTAAGAACAAAAGTGACGCTTTAAAGATAAATATTGGCTAGAGCTATCTTTAAGAAGCAATGGAAGTAACTGATATTAATTGCTGTTTCAGATACTGCACCAACTACTTTATTATGTAATATATGTTTAATCTTTAAACCCTGAAGATGGTTATCTCCTTTTAGAGATGAGGAAACTAGAGTAGCTTGTAAAAGCATAGACCTAATATATGAGAATCTGGAATACAATTTATGTTATCCAAAGCCCTCTTTTCTTTCAACCAAGCCATATTACCTCTCAAACCATGCAGACTATTTTTTAATGCTCAATCTATCATACCATTGAGAGATTCTGGGTGGCTTAATTCTTCATCTTCTCTGAAATGAACACTAGATTTAAGGTGTCTTGGGATACTACTTTTCAAGTTTCATTGTATTGATTCTCAGTGACCCTGAGTTTATATTGTCCGAGGATATTATGAATGCCATTTAATGTAGTAGTTAAGAATAAGGACTGATACAGACCTCCTGGGTTCAAATCTCAACTCTATCTCTATTTAAATAATATTTTATGCATCTTGGTTCACATCTGTAAAAAAAACATGTAACAACAGTACATAACTCAGAAAACTTTTGTAAGAATTAAGGGAGGCAATATACCTAAAGTGTTTAGAAGAGTGCCTGTTGGCACACAGTAAGTATTGATAACATATAAAAACTAGTCATTGTCATTGTTACAAATGATGTAAAAGGTATTTCCTCTTCTTACGGAAAAAAAGAAGATGCCTGCATGATTTAGAAATAGATGGATTTAAATAATGAGTATTTTGATCTGAGATTCTTAGACTAGTTGGGGAAAACATAGTATTGGTAATATGAAGATTACATGCTCATGCAACTGAGCTCTTTATTGTTAATTTAGTTATTCCATGCAATAAAACAGACTTTGTTTCACTATTTCCAGGATCTCAAACAGTGCCTACTATATGTATATTTGAATGAATTTTATCAAAATGTTTGTTTTTATTACATGTAGACAGTGTAGATTTGTACATGTGTGTCTGGGGAGGATAACTTGAAAATTGTTGAACATGTCTCATAAGACTTTGATTCCAAAACTGGCTCTGCTCTTTGCTTTGTGTCTGTTTTTAAGCAAGTGGTTTAACTTCTCTAAGCCTCAGTTTCCCTATATATGACAGAAATAATATCTATCTGTATTAACCATGCTTCTAGATTCTGTATTGGCTATTTGACATCGATTATTCCCAAGCTCTCCAAAAGTCCTTTGGGTCACAGGGCCAAAGTTCTTAATATCTTCATTGCAAGGTAGCTTTCACAGAGTGAGAAAGTCATTTTATAATTCCCCAGCCAGTGACCCTAACCTGCCTGTTTCCCCTTATTACCCATAAGGGACATCTCGACCTAGTCACATCCTGCCACCATAGTCATAAAGGCAGAATCCCAATTCCTCTGTCTGCTTACTGACTTCTTCATGTGATAGACTTTGTGTGGTCCTGCATGGCCTGCTGTGCCTCTCATTTCTGGGGGAACTGTTTTTAAAATCTTCTTTCAATGGAATTAACCTCTCTATGTGATCCTTCAGTCACTTTTACAAATTAAGATCCTAGTACAATACACTATCCTCTGTTGTAAACATATCCCAGGTGTGTATTTACAATTAAATGAGAACTGAAAGCACTTGATAAATGGTAAACAGCTTCGTAAACGTGTTGCTCATCAAACACCTGTTGAACTAATTCCCCAATCAAGAATGTATATTCCAATCTCTTTACTACAGAAAACAAAACTAATGACTTCTGAGAATTAACTCATTTTATATACAAAATTTGCTCAAACCTCTTCAAAGTTTGGTGATAGCAACACTTGACTACGGGTATTATAGTAGTAATTATTTTATTACATTTTTCAACACTCAGCTTACTGAAGTATGATTTACATATACTAAAGCTCACTCTTTTTAGATTTTGTTTTATGAACTTTGACAAGCACATATAATAATGTAACCTCTACCACAGTCAAGATTTAGAACCTTTTTTCACCACAAAATGTTCTCTCTGCTACTTTGTAGTCAGCCCTCTCCTCCATCCACAATCTCCATTTCCAGCCCTTGACCAGGACTGCTCTGCCTCAGGGGATAGAATTTCTGTATCCTGGGTCTCTTTTGGGAAGGTTTGTGTCTCCTTGGAATTCAGACCTCTTTGCCCTATTTGCCATGTCTGCCCTGTGACATCAATCTAAATGTCATTTTAGATTATCTGAATTTTCTCATTTTTATTGTGCTAGCAATACTCCTTCTGCCGTATACATCCCACATGTAAATCAAACTATGTTATCTTTTTGGACATACATTACCATGTTGGAAAGATGTACATGAAATAATTCTAATACATCATTTAATCTTCAGAAACTAACTCTAATCAACCAACCTTTTTCTTTTTTGTGGTTGTCCTATTTCTATCATGCCCTCCAAGTCCAAAGTTTCTTCCAACTTTGTTTACATATTGCACATATTTGTCTCTTTTTTCTTTTGTAGATTTGCGGACTTAAAATGTTTTTTGAGGTTTAAATATACTGCATGAAAACAACGAATTTCCATAATGATTTCAAGTTTAAAAAGATGTATCAAAACTCTTTTAAAAGCCCATTTCGGCCTAGTGAGTATTCAGAAAAAGAGAAAAAAGAAAGGAGAGTAAAGAAAGAGAGAGAGATTGAGAGATTGTAGCCCAAGATACCTGTTCATAAGGTGGTATATTAAAGTTAATTTTTATAGCTGCCACATTTGCATGAGTTTAATCTATTTAGAAATTCATGAATTTTTTAATGCTTGTTTTAATGTCCATTTTCAAATTTGTAATGGACATGTCTTACTACTTAGAAGAATATTCGACTTTCTTTTTTTATAGTCAATTGAACCTGGCTTATAATTTAGAACAATATTTTACCATAAGAAAAGCACTAAGGAAATTTCCACATGAAATTACTGCTCCTCCAAAATGGAATTTATTATGAGCTCTTGTATATAAACTCCATTAATTTAAGTTGTGAAGAAAAATAAACTTAAAAAGGTGCTTCCTTCAGCAAATAATAGAATTCTTTGGCAAACAGACTACTTTCCTAACATATAGCCATGTGGTACTCTTTTATTCTAGAGAACAGAATGTCTTTTATTCTCTCTTTATTCTCTGTTTATCTCTATCAGTAATCAAGGCTCTGATATCACATTCTAAACATAAATACTCTATTTTTTCTGAATATTTTTAGGGTTCATCACAGTCATCATGGGTATTAAGTGAGCACTCAAAATGCATTATAATTATATAATTCATGGATTTGATTTGTTGGTTTCCAGGTAGGCCAGAGTTAAAACAGAAATTTTTCACTGTTGTGGCCTCTCCCGTTGCGGAGCACAGGCTCCGGACATGCAGGCTCAGCGGCCATGGCCCACGGGCCCAGCCGCTCCGGCATGTGGGATCTTCCCGAACTGGGGCACGAACCCGCGTCCCCTGCATGGGCAGGCGGACTCTCAACCACTGTGCCACCAGGGAAGCCCAAAACAGAAATTTTTGTAAGCTAATTTTAAACCACATAAAGTGAAAGAAAGAAATTTGTACTTTCTTCTGAAATCTGCTCTTCTGTAGAATAAAAATAAATAATAAATCCAAATGTTCCAATTATTTCCCCATTCTCTAGATGATTTTTAAAAATCATTACCTATCTTTATCAGCCTATCTTTAATTCACTGAATGTCCATCTTGAAATTTATTCAATATTTTTATCTTTAAGTATACATGGAATACAGAAAATATGTGTTTAGCTATAAAATATTAAATGTCAGTTAATTTATGATAGTGCTGTGGGACCATTCATTTAAAAGTGTTTATTTAAGCGTACCTCTATGGTTAGCTAACAGAGGTTACAATATAATTTGGATAAAATGGGCTCCTGGTATTAAATTCAGGGCTTGTAATTTAGCATGTGCTTGTGAACTGTAAACATGTTTTCTGGCTGAGACAACTGGATAAGTCACTTCTTCATTAAGCCTCAGCATTTTTAAATCTAAAGAAAGTTTGGGACTTGATTATCTCTTGACCAACTTTCTAGCCCTAACAGTCCTTAATCTAAGGACTTAATTAGGTGAGTTTATCTGTAAAATTAGGCATGACATTGATTTGCTGATTCTTCATTGCTATAGATACTTGATTTTAAGGGATGATGTGTGGTGAGAACAATTGCAAGAACTCTGCCTGCCACTCCTCAGTTTTATGAAAAACACAGAATTGAGGCTAGCAGCATTCCCTGAGGAAATAAAGAAGCTTGTATGACACTTTTCTGATTACTTCAGGCAAAGAAGATATTTCCTAACTCTGTAAGAGACACATGTTTACTTAGAACCAAAACCTTGCTTATAGGATATTTTTTCTTCAACATGGATTTAGACTGTGCTATTTCTGATGAAAAGAAAGAAAAAATGTTTTACCTTCAGAGATGTGCACGTTTAATAAGCCAAATAATAAAAGAAATATCAGGCTAAGAATTTCCACTGCTTGAGATATTAAAAATAAAATTGTTAGTGAAGAATCTTAAAAAGAACTACTAATGCCCATCCAGCTGAAGCCATCTGAGGCTTCTGGGGTTACTCTTTGTTATCGTTTGAATGTTTGTGTCCCCCAAAATTCATATACTGAAATCCTAAAGCCCAATATGATGGTATTTGGAGATCGGGCCTTTGGGAGGTGATTAGGTCATGAGGGTGGACCCTCATAAATGGGATTTGTGCTCCGTAAAGGAGGACCCTCTGAGCTGACTAGCCCCTTCCACCATGTAAGGACACAATGACAGGTCTGGAACCTGGAAGAGGGCCCTCACCCAATCATTCTGGCACCTTGATCTCAGACTTTCAGCCTTCAGAATTATAAGCAATAAATTTCTGTTGTTTAAAGCCGCCCAGTCTGTGCTATTTTGTTATAGTAGCTGGAACAGAGTAAGACACAATTCAAACGTCAAACTGTAGGATTTGGTAAGGATCAGAGACAAACACTCTTTCTTGCCTCTGGAAAGGGGCAGAATTTTCTCAAGGACGGGGATAGTATTTCTGACTGAAATACTTGAATAAAAGAATGCTTTGAAGATATGAGTACAAAACTGAAAGGAGGAGAGCTACAGATGGAGTGGAGAAAGTATTCACGGGAAAAGCTTTCTTGGAGAAAGCCTAAATTATTAGATACCTTCCCTTATGAACTTAAAGGGAAGTTAAAGTTAGTACTTTCATTTTTCCCCCCATCTCATCGTAATTTTGATATTAAATTTTCCTATCTTTATACTAAAGAAATTGAAACAAGTGCATTATCCTTGTATAGGCTGAAAGGTCATTGTAGCAGAAGAAAGAAGGCCTTTTGTGCCACATTCCATCTAAGCTCCAGCTGGACAGAGTAATTTCCCATAAAGTTGTCACTTAAAATTACAAGTGGTGATAGAATGTGTCAGTGGTGTTAGGTAACTCTGGATAATTCCAATTCTTAGGTGCATATAAGTGATAATTAAAGCAACATAAATTAAGGATTCTTCCTTAAGAATGGAAGGAGTAGCCTCTGAATTATTATGCATTATATTTGCTTGAGAATAGACACACTAAATGACCTTCATGATGACCAGAATTAGCAACTATAGTAAATTTCTGTCATTCTTGTTGAATGCTGACAAACTCCACATATTTGGGAATGTTCTACCTTATGATGCAGAATTTTCTCTTATTACAAAGTTTTTAAATGCTGGATATTCACTTTCCCAGATTCTCTTGCATCTAGGGTGCAGGGACATGACTTAATATTGACAAATTATATTCACTATTTCAGATTTTGAATGGGAAGCAATGGCCTAGAAGAAGCAGGACCCAGCAGAATTGATTGTGATGATGGTACAGTAGAGGCAGTAGATATACATCCAACGTCTACAGCCTGGAGTGGCATCGGTTCTACTGGTAGCATTAGTAGGTGTCAGTGACTGTAGCAAGCTGTGATGTCTCTGACCAGCAGCAATAACAATGTTATCTTTAGAAATGTAATACTGTGGCATTACCTGGAGCATATTTTCTGGCCACATAGACTCTAAGCCTGATTCTCCTGTCTTTCTGGAAATCCTTTGAGCTTTCAGATATCCTCAAATGACACTTTCTGCTTAAATTAATCAAAAGTGGTTTCTGTTGCTTGAACCTAAAAACCCCGATTGATATAATAATCAAGAGGTAGAAACTTCTGTTCTTAGTCCATACATACCGCATTGCTGATATCTAAAAGTCTTACTAAACAGTTATTTAAACATGACTGATAGTGAATTGAGCCCTATAATATAAACACTAATTGTAATTCTGCCTTTAACCAACGCTTGTAGTCTTTATTTATGAATTAACTACATGAATTGCATGTAAGATTACACATGATAAACTATAAGGAATGAAACCTATAATGTTTGTAAGCTTTTTGGCCTTGATTCTGTTAAGCCTCTTTAGATATTTCATAGTGAAACTTCTCAGTCAATATCTCTCTCAATCTTAGTCTCTCTCTCTCTCTCTCCCCTCCCTCTTATATTCCAGATTGTCAACTTTTATCACAAAAATATCAAGTAATTCTATACTCTTTCAAAAGAGTTATGCTAAATATGACTAGTTCTAGGGAGCAGGGCATATAAAGGAATAGAGAAAGCAAGCAAGAAAGAAAGAAAAAGAAAAGAAAGAGAGAGAGAGAAAGAAAGGAAGGAAGGAGGAAAGAAGGAAGCAAAAAAGGAGGGAGGGAGGGAGGAAGGAAGGGAGGAAGGAAGGAAGGAAGGGAGGAAGGAAGGAAGGAAGAAAAAAAATTTGTCTCTACAAAGCGAGAGAGAGGCATGGACATACATACACTAACAAACGTAAGGTAGATAGCTAGTGGGAAGCAGCCGCATAGCACAGGGATATCAGCTCGGTGCTTTGTGATCGCCTGGAAGGGTGGGATAGGGAGGGTGGGAGGGAGGGAGATGCAAGAGGGAAGAGATATGGGAACATATGTTTACGTATAATTGATTCACTTTGTTATAAAACAGAAACTAACACACCATTGTAAAGCAATTATACCCCAATAAAGATGTTAAAAAAAAATTTGTCTCTAGGTAAACTGTTGAAAATCAAGACAGTTTCTAACAAGGGCATACCTATGGAAACCTATCAAAAAGAGGTATAATTTCTAGAATCATAAAGTTTCTGTTATTCTTCCAGGAATTATCACTAAATTTCATTTCTTTAGTGATTTCAAAATCTTAAGAGATAGAATTCACAATAAAATTTACCATCCTTTAAATTAAGGAAATAAAAATCTTTATTCCTAAGGCATTCTTCTCTATAGCCAAAGAAACAAAACAAAATTTAAAAAAACATAGCAAGTTATGTTAAAAATAGTAAGAAGATACTTGATTCATCAGGATTTGATGTTGTACACCTTTACCTTCACTTTGCCTTGGCCTTCAACTTTACCATCACAATCCAAGGTGTTTTAATACTGGTAGAGTATTTTTGCTTAAGCACAAACTTAATATTGCCAATTACATGGGTACAGAGAGGGTCTCTTCTTATGTCTTATTGCACCTTCTAAAAGGGGCATTCTCATTATTGTCAGTTCTTTTTTTTTTCTTTAAGATTTTTTCTTTTATGTGGACCATTTTTAAGGTCTTTATTCAATTTGTTACAATATTGCTTCTGTTTTATGTTTTGGTTCTCTGGTCACGAGGCATGTGGGATCTTAGCTCCCTGACCAGGGATTGAACCCACACGCCCTGCATTGGAAGGGGAAGTGTTAACCACTGGACCGCCTGGGAAGTCTCAATTCTGATTTAAAAAAAATAAAAGTTATACTTAGCTTTCTATCAATCAGTAGCACAGTTATGCTTTGGTAACATTTATTATTTGACTACAAACCCTGACCTAGATATTTTAATGAAGCAAAGAATATAACACAGAAAATCATCATGCATGTATGTACAATGATGAGGATATCAGCGGCTGCAAACGTACTTGTATCTCAGCTGTATGTACAATGATGAGGATATCAGCGGCTGCAAACGTACTTGTATCTCAGCTGTGATAAGAATAAGGATCATTCTTATCACAGAGAATGAGGATCATTCTCCCGCCATAGAAGTGCTGTGAGCTGCAGGCCATGGAAGATTCTCATTTCAAAAAAGGAAAACAAAAAAACTAGCTCTTCTAATAAGAGTTCTCCAAGGGGAGGAGTTATGGGCTTTGCACATTAAGCTACTCTAGGTACATGAGTACTCAGTGTACATGAGTAACACAAATCCCAATTCCACCATCAATTTATTTGGTTCTCTCTATAAGTCTCTTGAGTTGCTATCTCATTTTCTCATTTGTCAAATGGAGATAGCACAATCTACCATATCCAAGGGTTATTTCACGGGTAAATGATAATAGATGTTAAAATATTCTGAAATTATTGAAAGCATTATATAAATGTAAGACATTACTATTACTAGTATCAATGAAGGTTTGTACAGATGGGAAAACAATGCTAATATAATGCAATAAAATGAAGCTCCACCAACCCAGAACTACATGCTACAATCATATTCAGTTCATGAAAATTTAGAAACCTTCTGGCTTGGCTGTGGTAAAAAAAAAAATGTACTTTATTATTGGTGAGTTTTGATTTATAGTTTTTTGTTTAGAAGTAGGAATTTGCTAAAAGCAAGGCAACACAAATCTACATAGTTTGATCCACACATACACACATATTGTATGGCTAATTCTTAGCCTACTACTATATAAATATTTTACACTTGTGACTGTAAATTCATTCTATAACCTAAACCTTGGATTGTCCTCCTACATACTACCATCAGCTTATTTGAATCTTAACATTTATCATATACCAATATATTGCTTCTTTATGGGTTAGCTTTCCCAACAAACCATAAGATGTGTGATTATAGGGACTGTGCCTATCTTGCTTACCAATAAATCTTTATTGCATAGTACAGTATCTGAAATATAGAAGACACTAAATAAATTTTAATGGAATGATGAAAGAAACAAATTAGTGTTATAATGCCTTTCTGCTGAGTGATAAATCCCATGTTCCGTTTCAAATTAAAAGTTTAAAGAATTTTAGATACAAGGTTTGATTTTTTTAAAGTCATCAACTGCCTTGTAAAAAATGAGGAACTATGTAAATTTTTCCACATGATCAAACTTATAATGTTATAGTAGCATATATGACATTGATTATTGTGATTACTGATATAAATTATTGTGATTATAGAAACAATGAGATAGCAATTACACTTATCCTAATATATGTCTCATGAAAGTGATGAAATTATGGTAAACTACTGGCAAAGATGCTGAAGAGAAATAGTGAGAGCATGAAGTTTTGAGTAGGTGGGGAAATTACTGACAGCTATAAACAAAGCTCAGTAGCATAATGAAGACAATACAAACAAGATTATAAATGATAGCCCAGAAGCTCCCAGCAATAGAAGCATAAAACTGAAAGGGTAAGCCCTGGAGTGGGAGAACAGACTGATGAGTACATTTAACTGAGTCTAAAGGTATACAGGAGAGACAGGAAACAAAAGGCATTATCAAAATGCCAACCATGAATAATAAGAAAAGTGTATGAAATACTATTAGATTTTGTATCAAACAGCCATGAAGGAAACCTTACCTCAGTCAATTAAATCTACATTGAAAACTACCTCCTGCTTTTCTACAACCAAATTTGGTTAACATTAATGAACTATCCTTGCTTTGGATTGTCTGTGAAGAAGAGAATTTCTATGTGATTGGATAAATGCCTGTGGATAAAATAGAGTTATTAATAATGTATGAGTCTATTAAAAATCAAAACCAATGCATGTTGGTGATTTTTCACTAAACCCTTTTCCCTGAATCCTTTATTTCTAAAGATGACTTTTTTTCTTTCTATCCAATGTCTAGAAGCAAGGCAAAGTACAAGGTGGCATCTTAGGATTTCTTCTAATGCCATGATTCAATACCATATAAATCCAAGTGTGTTTATGCACACGTCTCATATTAGTCAACAACCGAAAAGCCAACAACTGTAAAACCAATTTTGGAATTCATCAAGTGCTGGAAAAAAGACAATAAATTGGAATGATTCCCAGAACAACTCTGACAATTTGCTGAGGTCCACTAGGAAATTTTCTGTCACAATAAACTCTAAAACACATCATTTCTATCACTTATATCACCATCTAGTCTACAGTCTTGATGCAATCTTATTTCAAAACTAGTCTGTAAATACTATTTAAACATTTTCCCAGTAGATTTATTAAATAATTCAAATGGAATGCTACCAAGCAATGCTTGGTATTTAATGACTAAAAACAATTTCACAAGCCCCAATTCTTCTCTTATAATTATTTTTTTACCTCATTGCATAATATCACATATTTAATTTTTGAATAATTCAGTATTACTCCCTCCCTACTTATCTAAGTGTCCAATACATTTTGAAGACAGAATGAGAAAATTCCTCAGTCTTTTACATAGAAAAAGACTCAAAGTACACATCTCATTTTGCACAGAACAGTAGGGAGGTGGCATATGCCTTAGCAAGTATAAAAAAAATCTATAGAGGTGGTAGGCGTCTCGCTGCCAAGTGATATGGAGGAATATTTGAGGGGACAATATGGCAAATAGGGAGGCATGCTGCCTTTCTGAATGTATTTCTAGGATGTAATGGAGTACTTGAGAAGTTTGCCAAAAATTTGGGCTGTTTCTAACTCTTATGAATTCAGGTGAGATAAACATCACCACTAGAAGAACCCTAGGAAGTATCTTTAAGGACAACGTGAAAAACTACAATTGAACTTTCCGCTATAAAATTCCAATCTTACTCTAGTTTAAAAAGAAGAAAATATGGTGCCACAAAGTAATTACTGCTGAAATTTCATGAGTCTAACAGAAATACTCAAATTTATAGATATGCTACAGTTCTGTATATCCAATTTCTCTCAGAAAAATTATTTACATATCAATGAAAAAATGAGTATAAGGAAAGATAAAGCAATAATATATCTTCAGTTATTGTTCAGGAGTATGTATGACCTCACCAACCAAGCACAGGGAGAGGTGTCAATATCAACTAAACAAGATTAAATACAAAACAAAAAGAAAACAATAATATGATTCTCATCTCTTTTAGTTATATGGATCATCATTGTTTATGATACCTGAGTAATGGACTCTTAGCTAAGAATCAAGTAACACCAGACATGCATATATATTGTGAGTGACTTCTTGATCTGATGAAGGGAATTTCAACTATAAAGGGAAGTAAAGGATATAGAACTTAAATTTAGCTGTGAAAGGAAACAGTTGTCCATTAAATACTAATTTGTTAGAGAAAAGTAAAGTACATTGCATATGTCTAATTGCACAGGTATTTAAAATCCTAAGAATAAAATAAGTGGCGTGGGGAAAATTGGATAGCTACATGGAAAAGAATTAGATTAGAACATTTCTTCACATCATGTACAAAAATAAACTCAAAATGGATTAAAGACTAAATGTAAAACCTGAAACCATAAAACTCCTAGATGAGAACATAGGCAGAACATTCTTTGACATAAATTGTAGCAATATGTTTTTGGATCTGTCTCTTAGGCAAAAGAAATAAAAGCAAAAATAAGCAAATGGGACCTAATTAAACTCAAAAGCTTATGCACAGCAAAGGAAACCACTGACTAAATGAAGAGACAACTTATTGAATGGGAGAAAATGTTATGACTGCTAAGCGGTTAGTGTCCAAAATATATAAACAGCTCATATAACTCAATATAAAAGGAAAAAAAACCAATTTAAAAATGGGCAGACGAGGGCTTCCCTGGTGGTGCAATGGTTGACAGTCCACCTGCCAATGCAGGGGACACGGGTTCGTGCCCCGGTCCGGGAGGATCCCACATGCCGCGGAGCAGCTGGGCCTGTGAGCTATGGATGCTGGGCCTGCGCATCCGGAGCCTGTGCTCTGCAAGGGGAGAGGCCACAACAGTGAGAGGCCCGCATACTGCAAACAACAACAACAACAAAAAAAAACAGGGCAGAAGAACTGAATAGACATTTTTCCAAAGAAGACATGCAGCTGGTTAACACGCACATGAAAAGATGCTCAGTATCACTAATCATTAGAGAAATGCAAATCAAAACCACAATAGGTATCACCTAACGCCTGTCAAATGGCTACCATCAAAAAGTCTACAAATGACAAATGGTGAAGAGGTTGTGAAGAAAATGGAACACTCCTACACTGAAGTTGGGAATGTAAATCGGTGGAACTACTGTGTAAAACATTATGAAGCTTCCTCAAAAAACTAAGCATAGAAGTACCATATGACCCAGGAATTCTACTACTTTATATATCTCTGAAGAAAATGAAAACACTAATTTGAAAACATATATGCACCCAAATGTTCATACCAACATTATTTACAGTAGCCAAGATATGGAATCGACCTAAGTGTCCATGAACAGATTGAATGGATAAAGAAGATGTTATATATATATATATGATGGAATATTACTCAACCATAAAAAAGAATAAAATTCTGCCATTTGCAACAACATGGGTGGACCTAGGTAGTATTTTGTTCAGTGAAATAAATCAGTCAAAGACAAATACTCTATGTTACCACTTACATGTGAAATCTAAAAATTAAAAAAATGAATATACATAACAAAACAGAAAACGGACCCACAGATATACAAAACTAATGGGGAGAGGGAAGGGGGAGAGGCAAGATAGGGGTATGGGATGAAGAGATATAAACTACTATGCATAAAATAGATAAGCAAAAATGATATGCTGTACAGCACAGGGAACACTCACAAAAAAAAACTAAATCATCAGAGAAACATACAACCAAGATTACTCTACCCAGCAAGGATCTCATTCAAATTTGATGGAGAAATTAAAACCTTTACAGACAAGCAAAAGCTGAGAGAGTTCAGCACCACCAAACCAGCTTTACAACAAATGCTAAAGGAACTTCTCTAGGCAAGAAACACAAGAGAAGGATAAATCCTACAATAACAAACCCAACACAATTAAGAAAATGGGAATAGGAACATACATATCGATAATTACCTTAAATGTAAATGGATTAAATGCTTCCACCAAAAGACATGGACTGGCCGAATGGATACAAAAACAAGACCCATATATATGCTGTCTACGAGACCCACTTCAGACCTAGAGACACATACAGATTGAAAGTATGGGGATGGAAAAAGATTTTCCATGCAAATGGAAACTAAAAGAAAGTTGGAGTAGCAGTTCCCATATCAGACAAAATAGACTTTAAAATAAAGACTATTAGAAGAGACAAAAGAGGATACTACATAATGATCAAGGGATCAACCCAAGAAGAAGATATAACAATTGTAAATATTTATGCACCCAACATAGGAGTACCTGAATACAGAAGGCAAATACTAACAGCCATAAAAGGGGAAATCGACAGTAACACATACATAGTAGGGGACTTTAACACCCCACTTTCACCAATGGACAGATCATCCAAAATGAAAATAAATAAGGAAACACAAGCTTTAAGTGATACATTAAACAAAATGGACTTAATTGAAATTTATAGGACATTCCATCCAAAAACAACAGAATACATATTTTTCTCAAGTGCTCATGGAACATTCTCCAGGATAGATCATAACTTGGGTCACAAATCAAGCCTTGGTAAATTTAAGAAAATTGAAATTGTATCAAGTATCTTTCCGACCACAACGCTATAAGACTAGATATCAATTACAGGAAAAAATGTGTAAAAAATACAAACACATGGAGGCTAAACAGTACACTACTTAATAACGAAGTGATCACTGAAGAAATCAAACAGGAAATCAAAAAATACCTAGAGAAAAATGACAATGGAGACACGATGACCCAAAACCTACGGGATGCAGAAAAAGCAGTTCTAACAGGGAAGTTTATAGCAATACAATCCTACCTTAAGAAACAGGAAACATATCGAATAAACAACCTAAACTTGCACCTAAAGCAATTAGAGAAAGAAGAACAAAAACCCCACAAAGTTAGCAGAAGGAAAGAAATCATAAAGATCAGATCAGAAATAAATGAAAAAAAAATGAAGGAAACAATAGAAAAGATCAATAAAACAGAAAGCTGGTTCTTTGAGATGATAAACAAAATTGATAAACCATTAGCCAGACACATCAAGAAAAAAGGGAGAAGACTGAAATCAATAGAATTAGAAATGAAAAAGGAGAAGTAACAACTGAAACTGCAGAAATACAAAAGATCATGAGAGATTACTACAAGCAACTCTAGGCCAATAAAATGGACAACCTGGAAGAAATGGACAAATTCTTAGAAATGCACAACGTGCAATGACTGAATCAGGAAGAAATAGTAAATATGAACACACCAATAACAAGCACTGAAATTGAAACTGTGATTAAAAATCTTCCAACAAACAAAACCCCAGGACCAGATGGCTTCACAGGTGAATTCTATCAAACATTGAGAGAAGAGCTAACACCTATTCTTCTCAAACTCTTCCAAAATATAGCAGAGGGAGGAACACTCCCAAACTCATTATAGGAGGCCACCATCACCTTGATACCAAAACCAGACAAGGATGTCACAAAGAAAGAAAACTACAGGCCAATATCACTGATGAACATAGATACAAAAACCCTCAACAAAATACTAGCAGACAGAATCCAACAACACATTAAAAGGATCATACACCTTGATCAAGTGGGGTTTATTCCAGGAATGCAAGGATTCTTCAATATATGCAAATCAATCAACGTGATACACCATATTAAGAAATTGAAGGAGAAAAACCATATCATCAGCTCAATAGATCTAGAGAAAGCTTTCGACAAAATTCAACACCCATTTATGATAAAAACCCTGCAGAAAGTAGGCATAGAGGGAACTTTTCTCAACATAATAAAGGCCCTATATGACAAGCCCACAGCCAACATCATCCTCAATGGTGAAAAACTGAAACCGTTTCCACTAAGATCAGGAACAAGACAAGGTTGCCCACTCTCACCACTCTTATTCAACATAGTTTTGGAAGTTTTAGCCACAGCAATCAGAGAAGAAAAAGAAATAAAAGGAATCCAAATCAGAAAAGAAGAAGTAAATCTGTCACTGTTTGCAGATGACATGATACTATACATAGAGAATGCCAAAGATGATACCAGAAAACTACTAGAGCTAATCAATGAATTTGGTAAAGTAGCAGGATACAAAATTAATGCACAGAAATCTCTGGCATTCCTGTACAGTAATGACGAAAAATCTGAGAGTGAAATCAAGAAAACACTCCCATTTACCATTGCAACAGAAAGAATAAAATATCTAGGAATAAACCTACCTAAGGAGACAAAAGTCTTGTATGCAGAAAATTATAAGACACTGATGAAAGAAATTAAAGATGATACAAATTGATGGAGAGATATACTATGCTCTTGGATTGGAAGAATCAACATTGTGAAAATGACTCTACTCCCCAAAGCAATCTACAGATTCAATGCAATCCCTATCAAACTACCACTGGCATTTTTCACAGAACTAGAATGAAAAAATTTCACAATTTGTATGGAAACACAAAAGACCCCGAATAGCCAAAGCAATCTTGAGAACGAAAAACAGAGCTGGAGGAATCAGGCTCCGTGACTTCAGACTATACTACAAAGCTACAGTAATCAAGACAGTATGGTACTTGCACAAAAACAGAAATATAGATCAATGGAACAGGATAGAAAGCCCAGAGATAAACCCATGCTCATATGGTCAGCTTATCTTTGATAAAAGAGGCAGGAATGTACGGTGGAGAAAGGACAGCCTCTTCAATAAGTGGAGCTGGGAAAACTGGACAGGTACATGTAAAAGTATGAGATTAGATCACTCCCTAACACCATACACAAAAATAAGCTCAAAATGGATTAAAGACCTAAATGTAAGGCCAGAAAGTATCAAACTCTTAGAGGGAAACATAGGCAGAACACTCTATGACATAAATCACAGCAAGATCCTTTTTGACCCACCTCCTAGAGAAATGGAAATAAAAACATAAATAAACAAATGGGACCTAATGAAACTTCAAAGCTTTTGCACAGCAAAGGAAACCATAAACAAGACCAAAAGACAACCCTTAGAATGGGAGAAAATATTTGCAAATAAAGCAACTGACAAACGATTAATCTCCTAAATTTCCAAGCAGTTCATGCAGCTCAATAACAAAAAAACAAACAACGCAATCCAAAAATGGGCAGAAGACCTAAATAGACATTTCTCCAAAGAAGATATACAGACTGCCAACAAACACATGAAAGAATGCTCAACGTCATTAATCATTAGAGAAATGCAAATCAAAACTACAATGAGATATCATCTCACACAGGTCAGAATGGCCATCATCAAAAAATCTAGAAACAATAAATACTGGAGATGGTGTGGAGAAAAGGGAATACTCTTGCACTGCTTGTGGGAATGTGAATTGGTTCAGCCACTATGGAGAACAGTATGGAGGTTCCTTAAAAAACTACAAATAGAACTACCATATGACCCAGCAATCCCACTCCTGGGCCTATACCCTGAGAAAACCCTAATTCAAAAAGAGTCATGTACCAAAATGTTCATTGCAGCTCTATTTACAATAGCCAGGAGATGGAAACAACCTAAGTGTCCATCATCAGATGAATGGATAAAGAAGATGTGGCACATATATACAATGGAATATTACTCAGCCATAAAAAGAAACGAAATTGAGTTATTTGTAGTGAGGTGGATGGACCTATAGTCTGTCATACCGAGTGAAGTAAGTCAGAAAGAGAAAGACAAATACCATATGCTAACACATATATATGGAATCTAAGAAAAAAAAATGTCATGAAGAACCCAGGGGTAAGACGGGAATAAAGACAGACCTACTAGAGAATGGACTTGAGGATATGGGGAGCGGGAAGGGTAAGCTGTGACAAAGCGAGAGAGTTGCGTGGACATATATATATACTACCAAACGTAAAATAGATAGCTAGTGGGAAGCATGTGCATAGTACAGAGAGATCAGCTCAGTGCTTTGTGACCACCTGGATGGGTGGGATAGGGAGGGTGGGAGGGAGGGAGATGCAAGAGGGAGGAGATATGGGAACATATGTATATGTATGACTGATTCACTTTGTTATAAAGCAGAAACTAACACACCATTGTAAGGCAACTATACTCCAATAAAGATGTAAAAAAAAAAAAAAACTAAATGATAAGGTATTTGGCATTGATTGTAAGAGATCACATAATTTCTTTACATAAATCAAGGGTCTCAGTTTATGAAAATAGTTCCCAGATGCTATTGACAAAGTACTGCTTACAAAGCTTTTAGGAGTCATGGTAAATGGACGAAGTGACAACAAACTTAGGTAATGAAATGCAACAATATTTTTTCTAAAAAGATGAAAGTACATCACGCAATGGGTCAGTGAGTTTTATGGTAACTATACAAAAGATGTCAAAATATGTATATATAAATTAATGGGTTTTAATTATATAATACAAATAAGGGCTTTGTATTAGAAGTCAGTTATGTCATAAAAACAGCATCTAGACATGTCGAGATGCCAATGGCAAATCAGCAGGGAGAGGGGAAGGTGGACCGTTTCATTCTCTAGATCTGATCTCCAACAAAGGTAGTGTGTATTCCAAAAGGAACCTCCAGATCTCAGTTCTAGTTTGAGCTGGCATCAATGTCCAAGAGATCTTCACAGTGAAATTACATTGAGGAGTCCAGCTCCTGGATAAAAACTTATAAGTAATTTTTCAAGTCTGATCATAGACAATTACAAAGGCTTTACCTGGCAGGCCTTATGGGGGAAAAGCTGCTCTCCCTATACCAGATTTGATGCACAGTTAATGCACTGTAATCTCTGAAGGGAGTTGCAGTCAAGTTCTCAGGCGCCTCTGGCTGGTCTTGCTCTTCGCTTATTTGCACTTCTAGCCCAAGTGCCTTTAATCCTGTCTCTTCATCTGAGGCCATGGGCAGAGCTCTTCTTTAGGCACTTCTGCTAAGGCCTCCTTAAGTGGGGAGGAGAAGGAGGGGGAAAACTTGAAGGCACTTTTCCACACTCTGACTTAGTATTCAGTACTTTTCCACTCCTAGACTTCCCCCTTCTTGACTCTCCATGGTCCCCGGGTTGATAAAACTGCCAGAGTCTTTTGTTCTGCTCTCTGTTATTGGCTGAACTGTTTTCCCCCCAAGTTCATATGTCTAAGTTCTAACCCCCAGTACCTCAGAATGTGACTGTATTCAGAGACAAGGCTTTTAAAGAGGTAATTAAGATAAAATGAGGTCACATGTTTAGGCCATAATCCAATCTGACTGATGTCCTAAGAGGAGATTTGGATACAGAAACTCCTAGAGAGAAGACCATATGAAGATACTAGAGGAAGATGGCCATCTACATTGCAAGGAGAGAGGCCTAAGAAGAAACCACCCCTGCTGACACCTTGGTCTCAGACTGCTAGCCTCTAGAAGAGTGAGAGAAGAAATTTCTGTTGTTTAAGACACTCCTTCTATGGTACTTAGAATGTTATGGCTGCTATACTCATTTCCTAGGACTGCATAACAAAATGACACAGACTGGGTGTTTTAAACAACAGAAATTTATTTTATCACAATTCTGGAGGCTGGAGTTCCAAGATCAAGGTGTTGGCAGGATTGGTTCCTTCTGAGTACCTCTCTTCTTGCCTTGTAGATGGCTATCTTCTCCCTGTATCGTCCATGTTCTTCCCTTTGTGTGTATATGTGTCCTAATCTCTTCTTCTAAGGACACTAGTCCTGTTGGATTAGGATCCACCCTAGTGACCTCATTTTAACTTAATCACTTCTTTAAAAGTCCTATATCCAAATAAAGTCACATTGTGAGGTACTGAGGGTTAGCGCGTCAACATGTGAATTTGGGGGGGGGCGCAATTCAGTCTATAACAGCAGCCCTATCAAAGCAACCTAATACAGGCTCCTTCAATAGTAAGATGACCCCCACATCTGCACTTGATCCACTTGACCTTCTACCAGCATGCTGTTCCTTGGAAAAAATGGAACACAAGGGATCTGCATTTTTTCCAATTTTAACCTCTTCCTTATACAATTACAGTAAATGACTAAAGTCTTGATTGTTACTTTAATTTTTGGCTTGTTGCTTTAACTGGATATTCTGACGCCTGACATCTCAGCTCACTCTCCAGCTCAGCTGAGCTCCTTACATACATATTCCGGTTGGAGAAGATGCCAGATGATAAGAGTATAAGAAAAATGCTCAAATGTTCAGCTCCACACTAAAAAGGGTCTGGCAAGGCTTAAAAAAATATTCAGAGACATAGTCAAGCAAGTGGGAACTCAATGCAGAAACAGAACCAAGCAAATGAGACTTAGTCCCAGTGATTGACAATGGCTACATTAATCAGTAACTTGGAGGGGAAGGGACCAGTGCAAATAAATCAGTGAACAAGATATGTTTCTAGAAGACACTCCAGATTTCAGACCAGGAATATTAATTCCAATATCTACCTTCTTGTGGAGACTTGTCATATATTATCACATTTTCTCAGAGGCGGGGTGAAGCAGAGCATGCCTTTGGGAAGGAAAGTTCTGAAACTGACATTTACTAGGAAAACTATCCAGCTCAAGTTAATTCAATTTGCTTTTATTAGAAAGTCATTTGTGTTTTGAACTATAGGAATTCTACAAAAATTATTGCATTTCTGTACTAAACAATAATTAGAACTAGGTGTTTCATGATAACATTTTGGAAAGGATGGCAAAGTGGAAAAAAAAGGAAGTTTTGCAGAGTTACAAGTAGTTGAATGTCCATAACTATGGAAGTTGAATGTCCATAACTATGGGGATCTGATTAAGGGATCATTTTTCAGCTGGAGAAATTTTTAAGTAAGTTGTCTATCAGCTCTGTCCTATTAAATATTTCTATTAGTGACATAAACAAGGACATTAGTAACCTGCTGATCAAATTTGTGGAAAACATACACAAAAAAGGAACGAAGAGCTGACATGATAACCAGCAGGATGACAACCAATAAAGATCTAATGGGCTAAATCTAACAAGGCAAAATTTAACAAAAATAAAGTATTTGAGTCTAAAACATGCTGAAATTGAAGGAGATGTGGCCTATCTGGTATATGTGACTAAAATAAATTTCCAGATATTGCTTCAAAGAAGTGAATTTATAAGGAGATATGATTGATGTTTCCAAATAAAAATAAAAATTAAATAATTGTGTATGGAAGAAAGATTATATTTATTCTATGTTACCTTATACAAAAAAACTAGGGTAAAGGAGTAGAATTTGAAGGGGAAAAAAGTGGCTAAATAAAAAGGACAACTTTCTGATAGCCTAAACTATCAAAAATAATATGGATTTTCTTTTTTTCAAGAGCTAGTGAGTTCCCCTTCGCTGGAAGTGTTCAAACTAAAGATGAATAATAAGGTGTGGTAGTGTGTGGTAGTTTTTCTGATAAATTATATGTGTACACTTTAGTTCAGGGATGACAATTCAATCAAGAGTTAGATACACTCTAGGAGCTGACCAACTCAAGAAACTTACTGACAATCAATAATGTTTCTATACCACTGACAAGACTTGGATTTTGAATAGAGTGATTTTTAGGCAAGGGTAGCTAAGGGCCCAGGAATTAGTTGCAATAAAACTCTGTTATGATATTTCACTTTCCTATGACTCATCTGAGCTATAAAATAAATTGTCTGGCATAAATATTACATAGAAAACAGAGGTCATCTCACAAAAAATGTCATAAATAATACTAAGTCAACTGAAATGAGAAAGTCATAAGCATAATTTTTCATACTTTTAAAATTGGTCTTAAGATGAGAAAAGTGATGGTAAAAATGACACTAGGGGAGTCAATGTTTTTCTTCAATGACTTTCATACAAAATTGTCTCAGTTTACTAGTAAAAAGATGATTTTCTCCTTAAATTGCAATGCTAAAACCTTGATTTTCAAATTGCAATATCTATGTTCTTTCTTGTTTCAGTAAAACAATGAAATTCAAATTCCCATGCCTAAAATACAGCTGTCACTATTTTTATTGAAGTAAAATTCACTAAATATAAGATTCACCATTTAAAAGTATACAATTCTAGTGGCTTTTAGTGCCTTCATAATGTTGTGCAACTATCACTACATTCCAGAATATTTTTATCATCCCTCCCTCAAAAAAAACCCACATACCCTTTAAACAGTTATTTTCCATTCATCCCTCCCTCCAACCTTGGTGGAAGCTAAGTTGCTTTCTGTTGCCTATTCTGGATATTTCACACAAATGGAATCATACATACGGCCTTTTGTGTCTGGCTTCCTTCACTTAACATAATAATGCTTTGAAGGTTCATCCATGTTGTGGCATGTATCAGTATTTCATTCATTTCTGTGACAATAATATTCCATCATATAGATATACCACATCTTTTTTTTTTTTTTTTTGCGGTACGCGGGCCTCTCATTGCTGTGGCCTCTCCCGTCGCGGAGCACAGGCTCCGGACGCGCAGGCTCAGCGGCCATGGCTCACGGGCCCAGCCGCTCCGCGGCACGTGGGATCTTCCCGGACCGGGGCGCGAACCCGTGTCCCCTGTATCGGCAGGCGGACTCTCAACCACTGCGCCACCAGGGAAGCCCAATATACCACATCTTTTTAATCCATTCATCAGTTTATTGACATTTTGGATTGTTTCTAACCTTTTGGTTATGGTAAACAGTGCTGCTCTGAACATTCCTGTGCAAGTCTTTGTTTGAACATATGTTTTTAATTCTTGGGTACTGTATGAGTTTTCTAGGGCTGCTGTACTGTAAAAAAGTATTACACACTGGGTGGCTTAAGCAAAAAAAAAAATTTTGTAAGTTTTGGAGGCTAGAAGTCAGAGATCAAGATGTCACCACTGTTGTTTCCTTTTGAAAATAGAAACATTTATTCTGTGACTCTACCCTAGTTTCCGGTGGTTTTCTGGTAATCTTTGGCAGTCCTTAGCTTTTATTTATTTATTTAACATCTTTATTGGGGTATAATTGCTTTACAATGGTGTGTTAGTTTCTGCTTTATAACAAAGTGTATCAGCTATACATATACATATATCCCCATATCCCCTCCATCCTGCATCTCCCTCCATCCTTCCTATCGCAAACCTCTAGGTGGTTGCAAACCTCTAGGTGGTCTCAAAGCACTGAGCTGATCTCCCTGTGCTATGGTGGCTGCTTCCCACTAGCTATCTATTTTACATTTGATAGTGTATATACATCCATGCCACTCTCTCACTTTGTCCCAGCTTACCCTTCCCCCTCCCCGTATGCTCAAGTCTCTTCTCTAGTAGGTCTGCGTCTTTATTCCCGTCTTGCCCCTAGGTTCTTCATGACCTTTTTTTCTTTCTTTTTAGATTCCAAATATATGTGTCAGCATACGGTATTTGCTTTTCTCTTTCTGACTTACTTTACTCTGTATGACAGTCTCTAGGTCCATCCACCTCACTACAAATAACTCAATTTTGTTTCCTTTTATGGCTGAGTAATATTCCATTGTATATATGTGCTACATCTTCTTTATCCATTCATCTGTTGATGGACACTTAGGTTGCGTCCATGTCCTGGCTATTGTAAACAGAGCTGCAATGAACATTGTGGTACATGACTCTTTTTGAATTATGGTTTTCTCAGAGTAATATCCACTACAGAAATGAGCAAACCCTCTACTGTAGGGTTTGCAGGATCTTAGTTCCCCAACAAGCGATTGAACCTGGGCCCATGGCCATGAAGGCCAGAGTCCTAACCACTGCACTGCTAGGAAATTCCACATACATAATATTTTATTCTTAATTTTATTCACACATTAAATGGATTACCCTTCTCTATATTTGGTATAAATCTCTCTCTACAGACATATGAATCAAAACAGTTGGTCTCATCTGCAAACACAATGTTAGACTCTTTAAGATGGATCATTCATAATAATGCATTAATTTACTATTATGTGTTTTGTATTAGGACTTAGGTAAGCTATTATGATTGTGTTTGAAATCCCACTTTTGAAAACAGGGATTTTATTAAGCTCAATTCAAAGACATTTTAACATAAAATAGCCACTCATTGTGAGAGGAAGCATAAATTCCTAGTTAGAACATTGATCCTCACTTAGACCTGGTAATGGTATTTTGGGCTCTATAGAGTAGTCAGAGCTCATTGACTCTCACCCCAAGTTACAACTTGGTGAAAAATACATCATTTTATATAATGATAAAGATAGAAACAAATCTGACTTGGATAAAGATAGAAAAAAATCTGACTTGCCTGTATAGATGTTATGAAAAATTAGGAAATATAAATTTTAGCAAAAAATGGAATGCAAGTTCCACTCATGAACAGCAGAAATGGTAACATTCTTCACTTTTCTTTTGCATAGATGATAGTGTTACTGTCATTTAAAATTAAGAATTTACGAAACGATATCTTAAAAGTATTGGGTTAACTGGGTACTTTTTTCACTAACAGATTGCTTCAGTGGTGTAGACTTAGTTAATTAATTAATTAATTAATTAATAAGACAAATACATATAGGTGTTGAAATTAATGTTCAGGTCCAGACAGATATGTAAACAAACAAAAAAACGATTAGGTAACCAATTAGATCATTAAATTGAACAACTCTCTGTCTTACTTAGAAAAATAAATGGCAGATCATAATGTATGTTCTTGAATTTTACACTCATGTATTTCTCAAAAGGTTCTCAGGATCAGTCAATATTCCCATGTACCTATGCCTGTAACTAAAGCATAGAATTTTACCTATGCAAAACTAATTATTTCACTAGACCAGGATTCATAAATTTCCTAATTGTCCTTCTTTGGTATGGGTACTTATTAGTCATTAAATGTTTGGCCATAACGTTTATAATAGATTGGCCATTAAACTCTATAAGTGGAAAGCATTTATAAGATACATAATTTTCACCAATCATAGGTGCCTAGTAATTATTAATTCCTGGAATTCATTACTACTGTTTACTAACTTAACAGAATTTTGACCAAAGTACCAAAATATCAGTATTAATATGTATTAGAAAATTGAAAATTATTAGACTTATAAACGATTTTTAAGTATTATTTAGGTGTAATCATTTTAAATATGTTTAAACTTCTGCAAAGACTACGTTTACTAATCACAAATTGAGAACACAGAAATATTACACTTTTTGAGTTCTATGAGCCATTCAAATATTTACCTGAAATAGAAAACATGACTATGGAAGTGACTTGAAACACAATCTCAAAAAAAAAAAAAAGTTTTAAGAAGAATGCCAGCAGCTGGTATTTTGCATGTATGCATTTTAAGGCACCAAAATATAAAATAGAGATTAAATAACTTCCATTTAATTTTTTCCGCTTTCTTTTTTTATTGATATATAGTTGATGTACAATATCATACATCATACAGGTGTATGATATAGTGATTTACAATTTTTTTTTTGTCCATCCCAAACTCCCTAATTATCCCTCCCCACAACCCTTCCCCCGGTAACCATAAGTTCTTTCTGTAAGTTTGTGAGTCTGTTTCTGTTTTGTAAATAAGTTCATTTGATCATCTTTTTTTAGATTCTATTTAAATAAATGCAGATTGAAAACTCACTTTTCTAACCTAAACCTAAAACATAAAGTGAAGGCTTGAGTGAAATTAAGGATACACATCAATTTAAATAAAAGAAATGAGGAGAGCTAAGAAAAAAATTAATATTAAATTAACAATTTTGTAATAAATTGTTCACAATCTAAGAATTTTATAAATGAGGCATGGGAAAGTGAATAAATTCAAGAAGGCCTTTCAAATTCAAATCCCAATAGGTATAGGGAATGGAAAAGCATATATTGTTAAATGTATACAGTAGAAAATGGGAAAGACATCAATCTTTTGTAAGAGAAACAACTGCCACTAAAGAAATTCAGAGCTGAAAAACTATGAATGAAATATGCAAGGTGTTCAGAAAACTAAAACAATATGTTAAGTTGTAGCATATCTTTGAGTACCCTAAGCCACTTTCACCTATTGTACAGAACAAAACATATGGTGATATATTTTATAAAAGCTATTGCAACAGTGTTCCTAAATAAGCAGAGCAGCTGTTTCTATAATTGCAAAACAGCTCATTTTTACTAATTTGGGACACGAGTTCATAGATAGGCAACAGCTGCAGTTTTGTCAGCTGCATCCTAATGTTCCCCACACCTCTGCTCAAGAAAATAGTAGAGACTGCCTCCTTTTATTGCACTGTCTCCTCTCCTTTCCAATAAATATCCTGAAGGTCATTAGTAATGAAGTTTCACCAAGGGCTTTTTCATTCAAGAAAAAGTAGATGACAGACACCAGATCTCTAGAAGTCAGTACTAGGATTTTAACAGAGAAATCATGGTTTAGAAAACTTAAAGAGGAGACAGAAAGGACTTCCTACCTGGCACAAGTTGCTACTTCCTTTCACAGCTTGGAAACTTAAGTTGTTGCTCTTTGGCTTAATGGCTGAGATAGAGCTTTTTTTTTTTTTTTTTTCCCAGTAGAAAATGGTAAGAAAAAAAAAAGTTCTATTGGTTGTTGCCTTCTTAGAAAAGGGAAAAGGGTTATTCATTCCCCCCCTTTCTTCATTCTCTTTTTTTGTTCCTATATATTTTCTCTTCCTTCTAGAAAATGAGTTTAGATGGAGAGTAACCGGGTGTTTATTCTGGCTCAGAGGATGCACATTTGTGTGATAACCACTTGCTCCCTGCAGTATAGCTGGCAGGATGTGATGTGCATACTAAGGAAGGTTGCATTAGACAAGTCTTAGCCAATCCAGATTTCCATTCTCAACCTTTTCTATCACTGAGTGAGTGGGCTTGCTTTGTAAAAAAAAAAAAAAAACTGGAGTATTGTACTGATACAAAAATGGCTCAGCGTTTTAATAACTGCATTTGTGGGTAAAGGGTGGTATTGAGAATGTATTTGCATCCAGTGAAAGCAGATCTGTCCTTTCCCTTTCAACCCAGATATGTGTCACAGTAAGGCAGGTACTCTCTATAGCTCAAATGTGGCAATAGTTTTTTGCATGTAAAAGATCACTGACTTTTGCTTGCTGTTTCTATCTGCTGAATTTTTTTAAAAATCAGTCTTTCAGATTTTCAGTAATCATCTCTCATACAAAGTCTAACCCAGGAAACATCAATATTCCTTCAAGCCTCATGCATAGACAATACTTAAGAAGGTAGGGGAAAAAAATCCTCTGTTGCCCAAATCTTGGTGAAAACTTAATATGGATAAAACCTCCAATACTGGCATGTAAGTAGAAAAAGCCTCTACATTTGTCCCAACATTTATGTATAAAGTTTTAAAAATAAGTTTATTTATTTATTTTTGGCTGTGTTAAGCCTTCATTGCTGTGCGTGTTCTTCCTCTAGTTGTGGAGAGCAGGGGCTACTTTTTTTTTTTTTTAAATGTTGAGCCTTCTTTTTTAATTTATTTATTTTTATTTATGGCTGCGTTGGGTCTTCGTTTCTGTGCGAGGGCTTTCTCTAGTTGTGGCAAGTGGGAGCCACTCTTCATCGCGGTGCACGGGCCTCTCACTGTCGTGGCCTCTCTTGTTGCGGAACACAGGCTCCAGACGCGCAGGCTCAGTAGTTGTGGCTCACGG
Source organism: Tursiops truncatus (assembly GCF_011762595.2). NCBI lineage: Eukaryota > Metazoa > Chordata > Mammalia > Artiodactyla > Delphinidae > Tursiops > Tursiops truncatus. Next base: position 21,690,043 of record NC_047055.1, on the reverse strand, counting down.
GCCTAGTTGCTCCGTGGCATGTGGGATCTTCCCAGACCAGGGCTCAAACCTGTGTCCCCTGCATTAGCAGGCAGATTCTCTACCACTGCGCCACCAGGGAAGCCCAGGGGCTACTCTTCATTGTGGTGAGCGGGCTTCTCATTGTGTTGGTTTCTCTTTGTTGCGGAACATGGATTCTAGGCGTGGGCTTCAGTAGTTGTGGCACGTGGACTCAGTAGTTGTGGCTCATGAGCTCTACAGTGCAGGCTCAGTAGTTGTGGCACAGGGGCTTAGTTGCTCTGCGGCACGTGGGATCTTCCCAGACCAGGGCTTGAACCCGCGTCCCCTTCATTGGCAGGTGGATTCTTAAACACTGCGCCATCAGGGGAGGCCCTTATGTATAGATTCTAGAAAATAATAACTATAACAATCTTAATTTATGAAAAAGCTTAGTTTGTTGGTGCTATGCTCTGAATGATCATGTTCCCCCAAAATTCATATGTTGAAGCCTAAGTCCTTAATATGCTTGTATTTGAAAGCAGGACATTTGGGAGGTAATTAAGTCATGAGGGTGGAGCCCTTGAGAATGGGATTAGTGCCCCCTTATGAAACTGAAAAGACCAGAGTTCTCCCCCTTCACCATGTAAGGATACAACAAGAAGATGGCCATATATGAACTAGGAAGCTGACTCTCAACAGACACTGAATCTGTGGGTGGCCTGAGGGTAGACTTCCCAGCCCCCAGAACTGTGAGAAATAAATGGTATTTTTGTTAAAGCAACCCAAATGGATTAAGACAGCTGGCATATATCAAACTTATAAAAGTAAAATTAATTAATAGCATATGGCTTAGAGGACAGCAAACAGCATAACCCTGATATATTCTAGAAGGAATTTAAATGTTGTTAATATATCAAAACAGTGAATTATCAAGAAAAGTAAATACAAAGAATTAATTCCCATAGGTTATACACACAGATGATGCATAGAATTATTTGATATATGCTTCAGTTACAATTGCATTTATTTATCTCAGTAGATCTTTCTAATATTATTTCTCTATTATTCAAGGATTGTTATTTAAATTACCATTCTACTCTGGACTGGGAGGCTAAACCTGCTTTTTGACATCTCAGTTGTGTTATCTCCCAGAGACCAATTAAATTCATTAGTGAAGCTACACAGAAAATACATAATTAAACCAGAATCCCTTTTCAGTTTTTGCATTATCTCTACCATTATTAAACACCTGGTAACTGAGACTTCATCCATCACCAACAATACAGTTTAATTTCATTAACTTATATATTTTTGCAGCCAGTTCCCATCATCCATCTTCATCAGACTCATATGAATCAGGGTGTATAGAATACACATAACATGACATATGTTCAGTTTCTGGACTTTAATAATATTGACATATTTTTAATGTTTTCAGTCTTTTATAATGGGCCCATTTATCAACTCTGACACATCATTAGACAGACAGACACTTACTGGGCATCAGACAGATTTACACCAGCAACATCAAATCAGAGAATTAGTCTCAACCTAACAACAGTAAACTCTAAATATTTACAGAGCCTCAGTACAGTACCTTCTCTCCAAAGTCAATCTTTAAACTTCAAAGGCTGAAAATGCCTCATAAGATAAAATATTTTCCATTGCAGCAGGGAAGACATATAGTAGGAATAATGAAGACAATGTGAGAGGAAATTCCCAGTTTGAGACTTACATGGATAGAAACTAAAAATAAACACTTTCCCTCACTACACTTTGTCACTAGGCACATGTAACAAGTTGATGATTCACACATGCAACTGATAAAAACAGGGTTCTAACCTCTGCATCAATCCTTCCCTGAAGAAAATGATCATCATCTTTCAATGGCTAAAGGCTACACCCTAGTTTATTTGTTCTCATATTAATATTACTTCACCAGTGCTCAAAAATATTTTTCAATAAATAACCAGGAGATGGCATAAATGAGAACCTGATTTTTCTGTTGTTTTTCACCTTCAGAATAATATAATAGATCAAATTCTAGAAAATTGCTGCAGCTAACTTGTAGATTTCTCTTGATGATAATTATATAATACACAGGCTAGTGGAATCAATATTTGCAAAAACTGACCTATACGAAGGTGAAAGGCCTACTTAATGATACCATAAATACTACTGAAAGTTATGTCTCCTTTTGGATTTTTCAAGACAGGGAAGTATTTAAAGCTGGGTTATTTCTGGGAGTTTTTAAAAGCCATGTTATCTGGGGAAAAAAACTTCAGTTAGTTAGAAAAATTTTTAAAATTCTGTTTTGTGCCACAATGTCATCAGCAGTTAGTAAAAAGACTAACAATATAAGGTGTTAGAGAATGTTCAATTTCATTGTTTTACTGTAGCTCTCCAGCTTTCCCTACACCACTTGTTGAAGAGTCTGTCTTTTCTCCATTGTATATTCTCGCCTCCATTGTCATAGAGTAATTGACCATAAGCACATAGGTTCATTTCTGGAGTCTCTATCCTGTTCCATTGAACTATGTGTCTGTTTTTCTGCCAGTACCATACTGCTTTGATTACTATATCTTTGTAGTATAGTCTGAAGTCAGGGAGCATGATTCCTCCAGCTCTGTTCTTTTTTCTCAAGATTGTTTTGGTTATTTGGGGTATTTTGTGCTTTCATAGATTTTAAAATTATTTATTCTTGTTCTGTGAAAAATGCCATTGTTATTTTGATAGAGATAGCACAGAATCTCTAGATTGCCTTGGGTAGTATGGTCATGTTAACAACATTGATTCTTCCAGTCCAAGAACACAGTATATCTTTCCATCTATTTGTGTCTTCAATTTCTTTCATCAGTATCTTACACTTCTCAAAGTACAGGTATTTTGCCTCCTTCAGTAAATTTATTCCTAGGTATTTCATTCTATTTGATGTGACAGTAAATGGGACTGTTTCTGTAATTTCTCTTGCTGATACTTCATTGTTAGTGTACAGAAATGCAACAGATTTCTGTACATTAACTGTGTATCTTGCAACTTTACTGAATTCATTGATGAGGTTTAGTAGTTTTCTGGTGGTGCCTTTAGTATTTTCTATATATAGCTTTATATCATCTGCAAACAGTGACAGGAAGAAGTAATCTTCCTTTCCAATTTGGATTCCTTTTATTTCCTTTTCTAATCTTTTTGCTGTGGCTAGGAGTTCCAAAACTATGTTGAATAAAAGTGGCAAGAGTGGGCATTCTTGCCTTGTTCCTGATCTTAGAGGAAAAGCTTTCAGTTTTTCACCATTGAGTATGATGTTAGCTGTGGGTTTGTCATATATGGACTTTATTATATTGAGGTATATTTCCTCTATGCCCACTTTTGGGAGAGTTTTTCCCATAAATGGATGCTGAATTTTATCAAAAGCTTTTTATGCATCTATTGAGATGATCATACCGTTTTTATTCTTCAATTTGTTAATGTAATGTATTGCAGTGATTGATTCATGGATACTGAAAAACTCCTTGCATCTGTGGAATAAATCCCACTTGATCATGGTGTATGAACATTTCAATGTATTGTTGGAATTGGTTTGCTAGTATTTTGTTGCAGATTTTTGCATCCATGTTCATCAGTGATATTGGCCTGTAATTTTCTTTTTGGGGATATCTTTGTCTGGTTTTGGTATGAGGGTAATGGTGACCTCATGGAATGAGTTTGAAAGTGTTCCTTCCTCTGCAATATTTTGGAATAGTTTCAGAAGGACAGGTATTAACTCTTTTCTAAATATTTGATAGAATTCACCTGTGAAGCCATCTGGTCCTGGACTTTTGTTTGTTGCGAGTTTTTAAATTACTAACTCAATTTTCTAACTGGTAGTTGGTCTGCTCATATTTTCTATTTCTTCCTGGTTCAATGTTCAGAGATTATACCTTTCTAAGAATTTGTCCATTTTTCTAGTTGTCCATTTTATTGGCATATAGTTGTTCACAGTAAAGGCAAATACAGAGTAAAGGTAGGAAATCATCCATACATAAAGCTAGTGGGGAAGTAAAAACACAAAAATAGTAAAATCATCTATATACACAATAAGCAGTTAAGAGACACAAAACACTTGGATGTAAAATACGATAGTAGAAACAGTAATCATTAGAGGAAGAGAATACAAATGCAGAGTTTTTAAGATGCATTTGAAATTAAAAGATTGGCAACTTAAAACAATCATGTATATATATATAGCTATACAAAACCTCATGTTAACCACCAACCAAAAATTTATAATAGATACACACACAAAAAGAAAAAGCAATCCAAACACAACCCTAAAGATAGTCATCAAAACACAAGAGAAGAGAGCAGTAAAGAAAGGAAATAAAAAAGATCTACAAAAATAAATCCTAAACAATTAACAAAATGGCAATAAGAACATACATATCAATAATTACCTTAAATGTAAATGGATTAAATGCTCCGACCCAAAGACACAGACCGGCTAAATAGATACAAAAACAAGATCTGTATATATGCTGTCTACAAGAGACCCACTTCAGATCTAGGGACACATACAGACTGCAAGTGAGGGGACGGAAGAAGGTATTCTATGCATATAGAAACCAAAAGAAAGCTGGAGTAGCAATTCTCATATCAGACAAAATAGACTTTAAAATAAAGACCGTTATAAGAGACAAAGAAGGACACTATATAATGATCAAGGGATCAATCCAAGAAAAAGATAAAACAATTGTAAATACATATGCACCCAACATAAGAGTACCTCAACATATAAGGCAAATGCTAACAGCCAAAAAAGGGGAAATAGACAGTGACACAATAATAGTGGTGGACTTTAACACCTAGCACATCAATGGACAGATGATCCAGACAGAAAATCAGTAATAAAACACAGGCCTTATATAACACATTAGACCAGATGGACTTAATATTTATATAGAGCATTCCATCTGAAAGCAGCAGAATACATATTCTTTTCAAGTACACATGGAACATTCTCCAGTATAGATCACATGCTAGGCCACAAGGCAAACCTCGGTAAATTTAAGAAAATTAAAATCATATGAAGCACCTTTCCAACCACAACACTATGAAAATGGAAATAAACTACAAGAAAAAAAACGCAAAACCACCAATGTGGAGGCTAAACAATATGTTACTAAACAACCAATGGATCACTGAAGAAATCAAAGGAAATCAAAAAATACCTAGAGACAAAGAAAAATACAAAACACAATTATCCAACACCTATGGGATGCAGCAAAAGCAATTCTAAGAGGGAAGTTTCTAGCAAAACAAGCTTACCTCAGGAAACAAGAAAAAGCTCAAATAAACAACTTAAACTTACACCAAAAGGAACCAGAGAAAGAAGAACAAATAAAACCCAAAGTTAGTAGAAAGAAAGAAATCATAATGATCAGAGCAGAAATAAATGAAATATAGACTAAAAACACACACACACACAATAGAAAAGATCAATGAAACTAAAAGCTGGTTATTTGAAAACATAAACAAAATAGATAAACCTTTAGCCACACTCAGCAAGAGAAAAAGGGAGAGGGTCCAAACTGATAAAATCAGAAATAAAAAAGGAGAAGTAACAATCAACACCACAGAAATACAAAAGATCATAAGAGGCTACTGAGGCTAACAATACAAAAAAACAAATTAACAGTCTGTTGCAGATATTCACGCAACCTGTTATTCTTCCGATTCTATGACAGACATACTTTTGAGTGAAATATAAGTACCATTTGGCCACCGAAAAAATCTTTACAGTCAACTGTGCCAAAAGATGTTATACAGTCTTCCCTCTGTATCCACAGTTTCTGCATCTGCAGATTCAACTGATTATGGATTGAAAATATTTGAAAAAAAATTCCAGAAAGTTTCAAAAACCAAATTTGTATTTGCTGTGCACTGGCAATTATTTACATAGCATTTATATTGTACTTACAGCTATTTACATAACATTTACATTGTCTTAGGTAATCTAGACAATGGTAATCTAGACAATTGTCTATAAGTAATCTAGAAGAGATTTAAAGTATATGGGAGGATGTGCATAGGTTACGTGCAAAAACTATGTGAATTTATATAAAGGACTTGAGCATGCATAGATTTTGCTGTCCACAGGGAAGGGGTCCTGGAACTAATTCCCTGAGGATACAGAGGGACAACTGTATATTAACACTGAAAATGTCTGACACTCACTATGCAAACATCCTCCTTAAGCTTTAACTCAGAGCCATGACTGAGTTTAAGACTTCTTTAAAATAGGGTAACAACAGAATTAGGGTTTCATGGGCCCATGGATAAAAACTCTAATACTCTTCAACAGATTTAGGGGAGAATCCATAAGTATCAACCAATTATTAAAACAGAATTTAAGTGACTACTGCAAATTTCATAGCAATTTTTTAATTCAATGAAGACAGAAGAAATTTGTTCATTACAGCAAAAAAGGGTAAATTTCACAATTTCCAACATGGAGTCATCATATATTTTCATAAGGATAAATGAAAACATATTCGAGCATTTTACTTTACTTAATTAAGATTTATATCCCACTTATCCCCCCAAAATCTTTAGGCCGTTCTATCATAATTTACAAAGGAATCAGCACTGATAAAAATATAACTGGAATCTTGTAAAAGAGGACATATAGGGAAGAAGAAAAAATGAGGAGATGTGTAGCTTTATTTAGTGTTCATTTTTTTCCAGAAAAGAAAGTAAGAAAATTAATAGTTTTTTTCTTGATTTAAAAAATATTTACTAAAATTGATATATAATTGACTTAAAACATTGTATTAGTTTTAGGTGTACACCATAATAATTTGATATATGTATATATTTTGAAATGATTAACACAACAGTTGACATCCATGTATAGTTACCAACTATAGTATCCACATATAATTACAAACTTTTTGCTATGATAAGAACTTTTAAGATCTACTCTTAGCAACTTTCTGATATATAATATAGAATTGCTAACTATAGTCACCATGCTGTATATCAAATCTCCAGGACTTATTTATCTCATAACTGGAAGTTTGTACCTTTTGATAACCTTCACCCATTTGGTCCAGACCTCTTCCCCCACCTCTGGCAACCACCAATCTGTACACTGCATCCATGAGTTTAGGGTTTTTTATTGTTGTTTGTTTGTTTAGCTTCCACATCTAAATGAGATCATACAGTATTTACCTCTCTCTGTCTAATTTATTTCACTTAGCATAATGTCCTCAGGATTCATTCATGCTGTCACAAATGTCAGGATTCACTTCTATTTTATGGATGAATAATATAGCTATATATCATACATTATTAATATGAATTTAAATTATTAATTAATATTGATTAACATTATTAACTATATAGTGTTTTGTTATATATTATATGTATGGAATATGTATCTCTCACATTTTCTTTATCCATTCATCCATCAGTGTAAACTTAGGTTATTTCCATGTCTTGGCAATTGCAAATAATGCTGCAATGAACATGGGAGTACCCGTATCTCTTCAACAGTGATTTCATTTCCTTCAGATAAACACTCAGAACTGTAATTAATGGACCATACTATAGTTCTCTTTTTAATTTTTGAGGAACCTTCAAACTGTTTTCCATAGTGGCTGTGCCAATTGACGTTCCCACCAACAGCGCAAGAGGGTTCCCTTTTCTCCACACCCTCTCCAGCATTTATTGTTTGTAGATTTTTTGATGATGGCCATTCTGCCTGGTGTGAGGTGATACCTCATTGTAGTTTTGATTTGCATTTCTCTAATAATTAGTGATGTTGAGCATCTTTTCATGTACCTGTTGGCCGTATGTATGTCTTCTTTGGAAAAATGTCAATTCACATATTTTGCCCATTTTTTAATTGGCTTGTTTGTAATTTTTGTATTGAGTTGTATGAGTTCTTTATATATTTTGCATATTAACCCCTTATCAGATATATGATTTGCAAATATTTTCTCCCATTTCATAGGTTGCCTTTTCATTTTGTTGTTTCCTTTGCAGCTTTTAGTTTGCTGTAATCCCAACTGCTTATTTTTGCTTTTGTTGCCTTCGCTTTTGGTGTCAAATCTAAAAAAATCATTGCCAAGACTGATGTCAAGGAGCTTAAACCTTATGTCTTCTTCTAGAAATTTTATGATTTCAGGTCTTATGTCCTAGTCTAATCCATTTTGAGTTGATTTTTGTGTATGGTATAACATAGTGGTCCAGTTTCATTCTTTTGTATATGGCTGTACAGTTTTTCCAAAACCATTTATTGAAGAGACTATCATTTTCCCATTGTATATTCTTGGCTCCCTCATCATAAATTAATTTGCTGTATATGCATGGGTTTATCTCTGGGCTCTCTATCCTTTTCCATTGATCTATGTGTATTTTTATGCAATCATCATAATGCATTGATTACTACAACTTTATATTATAGATTGAAATCAGCAAGTGTGACATCTCCAGCTTTGTTCTTTCTGAAGTTTGCTTTGTGTGTATGTATGTGTGTATGCTTTGTGTGTATGTATGCCCACACAATCACCATACACCCATGGAGTCAAAGGAAAATAGCCCAAATACAGACACATCCTGGCAAAATAAAATATTTCAAATATTTACAAAATAATTATTTATGCACTGAGACCTGAAAAGCGAGTTGGTTCATACAAACAGAAAAACATAAGAATCAAGCTGTCCTCAGATTTATTCTTTGGCAACATTCAGTGCAAGACATAAAGAAAGAAATATTCTGAGAATCTGAGCAGATAAAATTTGGAACACAAGCAGTTCCACCAACCAAGTTGTTTTAATGAATGAAGACAGCAGAAATCAAGCCTGAATCTGTAAGGAATTTGAAAATAAGCTATCTACTTACCTTGAAAATAAAAATTAATTAAAGGCATAAATCTATTAACTGAGCGAGGAAACAAAATAATGGAGAAGTAATAATATGGAAGAAGTTCTAGTAAGAATATAAATCAGGTATAAGTAAATTTTTAAAATAATCATACATTTTGGTTACTAAAATGGATACAAACAATTTTGGGGGTAATAGACAATAGTTTTATAACAAAATAATCTTTATATTGGTTGTACTGTATATTCTATTTCTGCATGCCTTTGGTATCATCATGGTGATTCTGCTTTCAATCTATTGCCTGATTGAAATTTCAATCTATTGCCTCACACAAATGTGCTGCTTTCTATTTTGTGGGCTAGAGTCTTCCAATTGTGACAAGATTTTGGAAGTTGTGGATCTTTTTTCCCATTGCCTTTGTTACAGGTGCATTACTTGAGGATTTAATTTGTTGGAACTCTGACCACCCTACCAATGAAGAGAGTTTTTCTATGAGGTTCAGAAATTTTTATGCAAGTTTAAGAATGAGGAGAAGCCGTGGAGAACAAGATGATCAGCCTTTCCTTTTGAAAACAATTCCTTAGGTCTGATTTTTACCTCTTCTCTAAAGGGACAGTTTAGTTTAATCCAAAATTACACAGTCCTGGAAAGAATTACCAGAACATTGTAACTGGTTGTTTCATCATTTTGCTTCTTAATTTGTATGCTTTTCTTGTCGTTGCTTCCATTTTTTCCTATGCAGTCTTCTGAGAAATACATGTTCAGTATCCACATTATGTTTAAAAAAGACTACTGATTACTCAGTTTTCTCATTTCCAGGAAGATAGAATTATATTATCTGATTTCTAAAGTTTTTTGCAATTCTAAAATACTATGATGATTATAGTTTGACAGATATACTTTTCATTTACTATTCAATGTATTATATCATTATTTCTATAAATCATCCAATTTTTCAGTTAATTCAGTTCACAGAAAGAAATGTGTGGAAAAGAGACATGGTTGACTGGATTTTTCAATTTTCACTTTTCAACAGGTTGTATTTATATCATGGTGACACAGTAAAAAGAAAGGTAAGTAAAAATAATTATGTTAGGTGAAATATAATTGGTTATAGAAATTATATATATTATATATAATACAGAAATTATAATATATCAGTTATATAATACAATATAGAAATTATATAATACAGAATATAAATTATAATATATAATACAGAAATTATACATTATATATAATATATAATGCATTATTTATATATACTTATAATATATAATATATATAACTCAGTCTTTTTTCTAACTTTGATAATATTATTAATGTAAAAGTAATATGTGCTAAGGGAAGAACAATTTGAAAATACAGATAAGCAAAGGTAACAGAGTAAATGAAATAGGAAAAATCTATTTTAATTCCAACATCCAGGGGATAATCATTATTGTTTTATGGTGTATTTTCTCCATTCTTTCTCTCTCTTTTACTCCCCACCCCTGGCATACTATGCATGCAATTTTGTATCCTGGTCAATTTTCTCAATATTATATTATGATGTTTTTCATGTCAATAAAATTAGATGTTATCCTTATATCTCTTCCATTAACAGTCTTTTGATTTGATGTACCAATAAATAACATCTTCTATTTTTGATATTTTAGTTTGTCCCAATTTTTTCAAGTGAACCAGCTGTAATGTATATTTTGAGAGAGCTGAAAAAATTATTCTGACATGTACCTCCTGGCTTTAAACCACTGCTTTAGTCCATATAGTATCTATTGAAGTAAAAAACATATAGATGTAGTTATAGAAATTATATATGTGTTTCCTAAATCACTATTTATCCTAAGATACTTGACTGAATAGTAACTCTTTTTCATTTCAATTTGATATGCTCTATTTATCATATACTAAATAACTAACTTCTCTTTGTCCTTCTATAATTGCTGTTTTGTTCAATTAATCTGTATGCTCATACTTGCAGTAGTATCACACAATTTTTATGATAGCTTTATGCCAACTGATTTTACATTGTGTAGGCAATTGCTATAATTGTTAGTGTACACATTGCAGCAGGAAAAATCAACCATGATAAACAGTTCATACATATGATATGTGAGAGTCAAGATTGGTAATGTCCTGACAGACACACTGATAGCTAGCAAATCCATTTACTTTAATTCATTTTGATGTGACATTTTTACTGATGGTCTTTGTACTGTTGTGTTACTTGGGCTGCTGCTCTCAATTAAGAATGACAAGCAAGAAGTGTCTCCCTAGATGTAGAAATGCAGTTCTCTGGAGATAACTCCGATGGTGAATTTAAACCCAGTGAGTCAAGAACATGGTTTTTTACTCACTAGTCAATCCAAGGGTAATTTGAGAAAGTAGAACTCTTTAAATATTTCCCTATGAGTATCTTTCCTGGTTTTGGAATATAATAAATGTTAAGAATAATGTTTAATTTGGTTCAAAAGTATGGCATTCAAAGACACTCAGAAGTATTGAACAAAAGGCATTATTTTTAACCTTGTCATTCTATCAGTAATAATAGAGCACAGGAAGATGAATAATAAAAACAGAGAAATAATATGATGATTCCATTGCTCCACTAAGAAAAAGATATAATGATTAAATAATTGAATTTTTTGTTTGTTTGTTTCTTGAATGTGACCAAAAGAAGCACAAGACATAATAAGATGTGATCTTAACATCTTTATCCATAAGGACAAATCTGAACTATAATGTGACTTCAATTTTTTCACTAAAAAAATCAGGTCCTGAGCCTAATTACAGCTTATATATTTGACTTTAAAATGCACTTTTTGTCCCTTGGGCTCCAGTAAAAATGTGTTCAATGACAAAAGAGAGAGCAAAAGAAAGAATAATGAAGAAAAAAAATCAGAGAAGTTATATTTGTCCTTGAAAAATTGGAGAAATGTAGGTAATGAGCTAGCTTTTACTGGACTAGATGATAGTGTATACATTTTTACATTGCTTTTCTTAAATATAAAATGGTCTGTCATAAACTATTTTAGGTTTGAGACCCTATCTCTAATGCTCCACTTCAGGTTGAAAGATTTCTCAGTTCTTACTGCTTATTGGGGATTCAATAATAGGACAAATTTGTTCAAAAAGAGTAAATTGATCAACGGTATCATTAGACAAAGTGTACAATGGATAGAATTTAGACCAATTATACAAATTATGGGCTTGCTTTTTTGAAAAAACAAAAACATTAAAACTGTAATAAATTAAGGTAACTAACCATGTATAAGCTCATAAAGTCATACATTAATATTTCTCATTATACATAGCACAATTCAAAAAAATATTATTTTTGAAAGATTGGCTTTGGACCCTTGTCTGAGGAACTTCAGTTGTTAAGTACCTCATTTTTGTTATAAGCCAGTTGTTTTGTGTCACTCTTAGCCTACCAATAGTGATACTATTGGCTAGGAATTTCTAATGTACTCACCTGGGCCCACAGATACTTTCCCAACCAAAGCCAGTGTTGTGGCTGGACAGGCCCTTGTGGTTCTTATTATGATTGCAAGATGCACATCAGCAAAAATCCATCAAGGAACTTTGGGGGAAAAAAAGATCTATTACTCACAGGTCCTGGAGGGTACGTGGCACACCCAAGGGCTACACAGCAAAGTCATGAGCAGAGAAAGAGAGAGGGAGAGGGAGAGGGAGAGGGAGAGGGAGAGGGAGAGGGAGAGGGAGGGGGAGAGAGAGAGAGAGAGAGAGAGAGAGAGAGAGAGAGAGAGAGAGAGAGCGCACCAACCTGGGGCTCTGCCCTTATCAGGGTCCAAAAGAGGGGTGCCTAAGGCCTCACAGGTTCACTCTTTATTGGAGAATTTAAAGCATAAGAGTGGGAATTAGAGCACGGGAAGGCAAAAGCAAGGTCACTCTCAGTAAACCTAGGTTACTCAGGGTTTTCTAAAAGGGAAACCTCATGTGTGGGGCAGCCTGGTTTTTTACTTAGCTGAGCTGTGTCATACACCTGGCAATATGTTTATTTGAGATGGATGTCTTTGAAATGGATGCCTCGGCAATCAAAAGCTTAATATCGGACACTTACGTTACAATCAAAAAGCTTAATATCAGGCAGTTACACTACAGCAGTTATGCCGATGAGGCAAGTCACCTTTGCAAAATAGGCATTAAAGACAAAGCAAAAGAAGGACATTGGTATTTTCAGGACACCTATTATTCTCCCCTCTATTCCAGAATTCCCATTACCACTGGAATTCTCTCTAAATCCAACTTTGATCATGTTCTCCACTGCTAGCTCTCTTCTGCTGGCTCTTGACTGCCTAGAGAATAAAATTCAAACTCATCCTGATAGCATGCAATGTATACACCAATATCATTGATTGAAATATTGAAATATTTTTGAAATATTGAAATATTTTTGATTACCTAATAGTTTATTAGGTAATCAAAATATTTTTGATTACCTAATAGTTTATTTTGATGCATTTATATCACTTTCTAGCTGTTCTGTTTGTCCAAAATGTCCTTCTTCCTCTTTAGACTTGATCGAATTCAAATTAGGGGCAGACAACATTTCTATTCATATGGCAAGGTTTATTCAACTCTTGATGCAGAATAAAACACTTTGCTTATGCTATTGTAGGATTTTTTTTTTTTACTTCTATGTTGAGTTCATCATAACCTAAACTCGTTATAATTTGTCATAACTATGCCTGCCCTCACCACTAGATTGTGAGCACATTGAGAAATGGACCATATTGTATTCATCTTTGTAACTCTGTAAACAAATGTAGATTTGTATACATAGAAGGACATTATGTTTATTAAGTAAACGGTAAAGTTTATAGTGCAATCAATTCTTATGACAGATTATGGCGTGGGATAAAATAAGACAATCTTTTACTTAATCCAAGTGTCTTTAAAAGAAGCCTTGGTTGCCAAAGACCAAGGATTACAATTTCTAATATAAAATTGTAAGCATAAAGCATGTTATACAACATCCTTATAATACCAGGACATAGCACAGCGTTCAGAAGATAGTACAGGCATACCTAGTTTTAATGCACTTTGCTTTATCACTCTTCATAGACAGTGTTTTTTATATAATGAAGGTTTGTGGCAACCCTGCATCAAGCATGTCTGTCGGCACCATTTTTCCAACGGCATTATTATTTTTTTATTGAAGTATAGTTGATTTACAATGTTGTGTTAGTTTCAAGTGTATAGCAAAGTGATTCAGTTATATATATACCTGTATCTAATATTTTTCAGATTCTTTTCCCTTATAGATTATTAAAGAATACTGTGCAGAGTTCCCTGTGCTATACAGTAGGTCTTTGTTGGTTATCTATTTTATATATAGTAGTGTGTATATTTTAATCTCAAACTCCTAATTTATCCCTCCCCCAGCATTATTTTTTAATTAAGGTACGTACATTGTTTTTTTTACACATAATGCTATTACATACTTTATAGTATAGTGTAAGCATAACTTTTATATGCATTGGGAGCCAAAAATTTGTTTGACTCACTTTAATGCAATATTTGCTTTATTGTAGTGATCTGGAACCAAACTCATAGTATCTCAGAGGCATGCCTGTAGATGGCCAATGAATAATTGTTGGTAATTGATATGTGCCCTAACATAAGTTGATGCAAGGGTAAAAATGAACTTTAAAAAACAATAAAAGCACATGTACTTGCTGAATTGAATAATTCACCTAAGAAAATGTAATTGGATTAGTTATGTTTGTTAAAAGTAGTTATTTCCTCAAACATTATAATATTGAGACTATATCAACATGATGTGGGATATAAAAATCATTCTAGGTATTTCTTCTGAAAAGGGATTTAATACAAAGTATTATTAAGTGCTTAAAAGCATTGCAAGGCTTGGAAATCAGTTGTGGAGCTCCAGCAGCTTTCAGATTCACTACAGCAATTTTGGTAAAGACAATGTAGGAAACAAGTGAAAATGTCACACTTTTCCTGCAGCTCTAACATATGTGACTTACAGGGAGGGAAGGACTCTCTGGCTGACTGTGACAATTAGTCATGTCTGGTGAACCCAATATCAACACTTGTTGCCTCCTGTAATAATGACAAACGACTTCTTTTACTCTTCTGCTTTCTAAGTCTCTTTCTGGTACATCTCATTGGCAGAATCTAAATTATATCTAGAACCTTACTGGCAAAGATGTGAAAATGGTTCATTAGGGCAAATCGCGAGTCCTTACATGACAATGTAGTGGCAACTGTTTCGCTTAAATTTGAAGAGCAGGACCCCAGCGAGGCGCTGAGCAGCCCCACAACCGCAGCTGGCCTTGTGACCATCCCAGCCCGGGAGGAGCCGCAGTTGCCAGCCGCCGGCCCCAGTCACCATCACCGCAGCCACGAGCAGCGAGACCCAGCAGCCGCCCGCCGCCCCGCCCCCGCCCCCTCAGCGCTGCAGACCCTGAGCCGGGTCCTGACGGGCAGCGGTGCAGGGAGCGGTGGCCCCGGCGACCTCACGTTGGCGGTGCCTAACGGCGGCGACAAGGTCATCGCAATGAAGGTTTTGGGAACAGTAAAATGGTTCAACGTAAGAAACGGATATGGCTTCATCAAGAGGAATGACACCAAGGAAGATGTATTTGTACACCAGACTGCCATAAAGAAGAAGAACCCCAGGAAGTACCTTCGCAGCATAGGAGACAGAGAGACTGTGGAGTTTGATGTTGTTGAAGGAGAAAAGGACGCGGAGACAGCAAATGTTACAGGCCCTTGTGGAGTTCCAGCGCAAGGCGGTACATGTGCACCAGACCGTAACCATTATAGACGCTCTCCACATCGCAGGGGTCTTCCACTCAACCACCAGCAGAATTACCAGAATAGTGTGAGTGGGGAAAAGGATGAGGGATCGGAGAGTGCTCCCGAAGGCCAGGCCCTACCGCAGGCGAAGGTTCCCACCTTACTACATGCGGAGACCCTATGGGTGACGACCACTGTATTCCAACCCTCCTGTGCAGGTTGGAGGGTGCTGACAACCAGGGTGCAGGGGAACAAGGTAGACCAGTGAGGCAGAATATGTATCAGGGTTATAGACCATGATACCACAGGGGCCCTCCTGGCCAAAGACAGCCCAGAGAGGACGGCAATGAAGAAGATGAGAAAAAATCAAGGAGATGAGACCCAAGGTCAGCAGCCGCCTCAATGTCTGTACCGCCGCAACTTCAATTACTGACGCAGACGCCCAGAAAACCCTAAACCATGAGATGGCAAAGAGACAAAAGCAGCCTATCCACCAGCTGAGAATTCATCTGCTACGAGGCTGAGCAGGGCAGGGCTGAGTAAATGCCCACTTATCATATCTACCATCATCCGGTTTAGTCATCCAACAAGAAGAAATGAATATGAATAAGAAATGAACAAAAGATTGGAGCCCAAGACCTTAAGTGCTTGCTTTGTGCCTGTTGACCAGATAACCAGAACTATCTGCGTTATCTATGCAGCATGGGGTTTTTATTATTTTTACCTAAAGACGTCTCTTTTTGGTAATGAAAAACATTTTTTTTAAAGCCTTGTTTTTCTCAATACACTTTTAAAGGTTTTTAAATTGTTTAATATCTGGTCAAGTTTGAGATTTTTAAGAACCTCATTTTTAATTTGTCATAAAAGTTTACAGCTTGTTTTTTTTCAAAAAAGTCAAACTGCAGGCACCTATTAATAAATATCTTAAAAATTAAATTAAAAAAATTAAAAAAACAGCACGATGCAAAAGAAGTCTTAATAATGAAAACATAATTATGGAAGTTTAAGGTAATTAGGAGATAACATCAGGAAGTTAAAAATAAATACCACTTTCAACCTAGCACACACATACACGAATGTGTGTGTGTGTGTGTGTGTGTATGTGTGTATCCTTCACACAAGAAATGGAGATACAAGAGCAATGATCTAAGGTTTTAGCAGCACTGTATCTTTTGTTTAAGGAGAGATCCATGAGTGGATATGAAGATTAGAAATAGTCTAGTGCTCAAGGTTTTACTGTCTAATGGGAAAGTCAAATCCTATTTAAATTGATAAATCTAGAAAATAATGAACATTCAACAAATCCAACTCTAACAGTAAAAGCATATACAGTAAGATCAATAGAATAAGAATAATATGGACATTTTAATCTGGAAAGACCATATTTTTGTTATTTTAAATTTTCTCTTAATATTTAAATACAATATGCATATACAATATACAATGTACAATATTTTATTGATGCATAAATCATAATTGTACAGTTAGATGAATTTTCTCAAAGTGAATATATGGATAACCATCATTCAGGCCAAGAAATATAATATTTTCAGCAGCACTGAAGCACAGTCACCCAAGAATGACCACTATCTTGACTTTAAGCATCACAAATTAGTTCTCCTTGGTTTTAAACTTTATATACATACAGTAGAATGAATACATAAGCTTTAGTATATTCAAAGAATGGAAACTGCACAGCAATGAGAATGAACACACTAGGAAAGAAAGGGAAGTCCTGGGCTATTGAGTTTACATATTAGTCAACTATATTAGCTATTGCCAAATGCTTTTCCAAAGTGAATCTAACAGTTTATTCTCCTACCAGGAGTATGTAGGAAATCAGCTTGTTTTACATCCTAACCAAAACTTGGTACTATCTGCTTTTAAAATTTTAACCATTATTATGAGCATTTAATAGTTTCTCAATCTGATTTTAATTAACATTCCTCTGATGACTAATTGATGCTGACTACATGTTAATATGTTTACTGGAGATTTGGAATCATCTATATGGAAGAACCTGTTCAAGTCAGATTATCAGTCTTTTATTAAATTGATTTGAAGAAGTTCATTATATATTTTGGAAGGAAATCCTTTATTGGATATCTGTATTGCTTCTTTTTACCAGAGCAAACATTGATCTACTGTGCAATTCTCCATCATAACTGTTCTATCATTTTCTTCCCAAATCTGAATTTCATGTCATCATCACATAGCTGTTAAATAAATCCATACCCTCCCAATTTCCAGGGCTTTATTTTTTACTTCTCTGTTTATAGCATTACAATTTTAGTTCTAATAAAATCTCATTTTCATTATTGCATTTTCCAGCTTAAGAATTAATAAGAGTTCTGCTGTCAGAAGGGCAAGAAATTTTATTGCCAGAAAATCCTGTGAGGGGGGAAAGAAGGTAGGACAGGAAGCTGGAGAAGAGGGAAAGAGCTGTTATTCTACACTGCAAGTCTGGGCTCTGTGAAGGAAAGAATTAGCGAGGAAGAGTCTCAGACTGCAGCACAGTTTTAGGAAAATTTACATCAGGCTAATATGGTATCCTGGGACCAAAGTCGCCCTGTGAGATTAGTCCTACATCTCATAGGAATGGATCTGCCTTAGTATCACTGTAACTTTCAGTCATTTACTGGCAGCCACCTGTGGGTGCTCCTGGGGTCTTTTGTCTATTACATGAGATCTTAGAGCTGCACTTTCACGGTTGACATAAGAGCTCATTATAAATGACCTAAACAAATCAAAAATCTCCAATACTTCACAATCTTGCCTCACTTTTTTTTAAAATCAAGCTTATCACTTACTACCCTCTTCCACAAAATTCTTGTTCCAGTCCTTACTGCACCTTTCTCTTATTCCCCATCTCCTTAGCTGCCATCTTTGTCACTGTTCCTCTATTATATGTTGTACTCGTTGACTATAATATTCTTGCACTACACTTCCACTTACTGAAGGTCAACTCTTTCATCAGTTGCTCAAATTCCATCTTCTCCATTAGCTCACTGCTCCAATGACCTTTACTTTTTTCTAACTCTCTTTAGCATTTATATTCCAAATCCTTTATAGTATTTGATTTCTTATTGTTGTTGGCGTGCTACTAGATATACAATTTCCTTAACTTTATATGTTATCTGAGAGAAAAAAAGTCAGAGGATTATATCTTCTACAGTGTTTTCATGTTCTAGGAATGAGAGCTCCTCATATGTGTACTCCTAGCACCCTGCATGTCTCCTATAGTGGCATTTACCAAACTGCATTAGATTCATTTGATCATTCAATCTATTATACCTATCATACATAACATGCTCAAAATATATTTATTGAACAGATTACTGAATAGTTCTAACTTTATAGCTATTTTATTATTTCATCCTCTATGTACTTTGTGTTTTAGTAACATACACTCAACTGTGATTTAATTTTTCTCAGATTTATAACTCATTTGGTGCCCAGCATTTTGGAGTGATATCACTGAACCAGGGAATGCACCTTTACTGATGAAACCTACATCTTATATCTATTTTTATTGTCATGCTTTCAGTGTAATTGATTATAGGGATATCTGATTTTTACATACCTTTTTTAGATTATTGTCAAACTACTAACATTAGTGAACTTTATACTTTGGATTAATAAAAAGCAGGAAATGACTTAAGAAAAACTATTTCATTGGATAAATTTTGAATATTTCTCATTATTCTATAATAAGAGTATAAAATTCTATTAAATGATCTAACCTCCCTATTTACTAAAGTAAGCCTAGTCCAGAAGTTGTGCAAATTCTACCTTAAAAGATCACTAATGGATACTTCAACATCAAACAAACAAGCTCATTGAAAAAGAGATCAGATTTGTGGTTTCCAGAAGTGGGGGGAGGGGGAAATGGATGAAGGTAGTCAAAAGATACAAACTCCCAGTTATAAGATAAATAAATAGTAGGGATGTAATTTACAACGTGATGAATACAGTAAGCACTGCTGCATGCTATGTATGAAAATGCTTAAAAGAGTAAATCCGAAGAGTTCACATCACATGGAAAAATTTGTTTTCTATTTCTTCAATTTTGTATCTATATGAGATGATGAATGTTCACTAAACGTATTGTGGTCATCATTTCATAATGTTATGTTAAGTCAAATCATTGTGCTGTATACCCTAAACTTATACAGTGCTGTATGTCAACTATATCTCAATAAAACTGGAAGAAAAAAATGGTATGTAATGGTATGTACTAGAATGCTATGAAAAATCAACAGTAACACCAGTAATAATTACATTTGCTTGAATAACGTTAAGGTCATCTTTAATGAGAGCATGAAAACAAAAATAAAACAAAGAAACAAAACACTCAGCACATTTCCATTTCCATAGCCCAAGACAAAACAACACTTGACTTTTTTGCAAGAACTTTCATAGTTAAAACCCCCAATACGACTTCTAAGTTTTTATTTTAAAAACTTGTATTTGACTATAGTAAGAAAAATGTAATTAAATCAATATAATCCAGTCAATATCCTCTGACTTATTTTCATTTCCAAGGATGAAAAACTCTGCACATGAGTAAATATTAGCAAAGTTGAGCACAAAGTTATATATGATGAAATCTAAATGTGATTAAATTTATAAGCAATCTCTGCTTTCTTGCAGAGAGAATAACATCAACATTGTACGGACATTTTAGAATTAGATTGGCTAATAACTCAACTGGAAATTAAATATGCCTGATTTTGTTATTATGGACATGGAACAGACTTATGAAAAATATGGGAAAATATGTGTCTCTGATGAACACAGGGCATCCTCACTTTCTATAGTGTGGTAGGCAGACTAATTGTTCCCTCAAAATGTCCACCCCCTACTCCCTTGAACTTAGATTAGGTAATTAAGGTTGCTAAGCAACTGACCTTGAGAGGGGAATGTTATTCTGGATTATTGGGGTGGCGTGGGGGGCAATATAAAGGGTTCTTATTCAGAGTCAGAGTGATATAATGTGAGGAATACTCAACCAGCCATTTCTTACTTTGAAGATGGAAAAGAGCCATGAGACAAAGAATGCACACAGCATCCAGAAGCTGAAAAATGAAAGAAAACAGATTGGGTCCATAATGGGATGAATGGTGGCCCCCCTCAAAAATATGTCTATGTAAAATCCCTGTACACTGTGTAAACTGAATGTTACCTTATTTGGAAAATATAATTTTTCAGATGTAATTAAACTACAAATCTTGAGATAAGATTATCCTGGATTATCTGAGTGGGCCCCAAATCCAATGACAAATGTTCTTATAAGATAAAGAAACAGGGAGATTTGAGACAGACAGAAGAATAGAAGACAGTGGAGAGGAGAAAGCAATTAAAGATGAAGGCAAAGATTGAAGTGATATAGCCACAAGCCAAAGAACATGTGAAGCTACCCGAAGCTGGAAGAGGCAAGGAAGGATTCTCTCCTAGAGCTTCCAAAGTGAGGGTGGCACTTTCTGACACCTTGATTTTGGATTTCTGGCTTCCGGAATATAAAAGGATAAATTTTTGCTTTTTTAAGCCACTAAATTTGTGGTAATTTGTTATGGCAGCCTTAGGAATCTAATACAATCCCATAAAGCCCCCAGAAAGGAATGCAGCTCTACCAAAACATTAATGTTAGCCAAGTGTGACCCATTTTGAACTTCTAACCTCCAGAACTGTGAGATGATATATTTGTAATGTTTTAAATCACTTACAATTGTGGTAATTTGTTATGGTAGCTATGGGAAACTAGTATGCATAGCTATACAAAATATGGTGTTTCAACATTTCCCTAAAAAGAGCACATACTTCAAGTGAGCCTTTGACACTCTCCAGAAAACCTACCAAGTAATTTTTTTCTGGTAAGTTTCTGCAAGGTCTCTAATGACAATTTTACATACTCTCCTTGCTAATCAAACGCCCAACCCTTTTTCTGTCTGACTTATTTCACTTAGCAAACTACCCTCAAAGTCCATCTGTGTTGTTGCAAATGGCAGGAATTCCTTCTTCTTATGGATGAATAGTATTCCATTGAATACATATACCACATTTTCTTTATATTCATCTGTTGATGGACACTTAAGTTGTTCCTCTGTCTTGGCTACTGTAAATAATGCTCCAATAAATATTGGGGTGCTGGTATCTCTGTGTCCTAGTGATTTTGTTTCCTATGGTATATACCCAGAAGTAGAATTGCTGGATCGTATGGTACCTCTATTTTTAATTTTTTGAGGGCCCTCCGTACTATTTTCCATAGTGGCTGCACGAACTTACATCCCCACCAACGGTGCACAAGGGTTTTCTTTACTCCACAACCTTGTCATCATTTATTATCTCCTTTTAGATAATAGCCATTCTAATGGGTGTGAAGAGATGTCTCACTGTGGTTTTGATTTACATTTCCCTAATGATTAGTAATGTCAAGCACCTTTTCATATACCTGTTGGACATCTGAATATCTTCTTTGGAAAAATGTCTATTCAGGTCCTTTGCCCATTTTAAAAATTGTATGATTATTATTATTATTGAGTTGTATAAGTCGTTTACATATTTTGGATATTAACCTCTTAGCAAGTACATGATCTGCAAATATTTTCTCCTATTCCATAGGTTGCCCTTTATTTTGTTGATGGATTCTTTTACTCTGCAGAAGCATTTTAGTTTGATGTTGCCCTACTTGTTTAGCTTTGCTTTTGTTGATTGTGTTTTGGGTGTCACATCCAAAACATCATTGCCAAGACCCATTTCAAGGAAGCTGTCTTCTTCCAGTTCTATGATTTCAGGTCTTACGTTTAAGTCTTCGATCCATTTTTGTTTATGGTGAAAGATAGGGGTCTACTTCCAATCTTTTACATGTGAATATCCACCTTTCCCAGCACCATTTATTGAGGAGACTGTCTTTTCTGCATTGAGTGTTCTTGTCTCCCAAGTCAAATAGTTAACCATATAGGCCTGGGTTGATTTCTGGGCTCTCAATTCTGTTCCACTGATTTATGTGTCTGTTTTTATGCCAGTACCACACTGTTTTGATTACTATAGCTTTATAATATAGTTTAAAATCAGAAAGTGTAATGCCGTACTTTTTCATTTTGGATAGTTTCAGCTGCTGTATCTTCAAGTTTACTAATCTTTTTTGTAGTGTCTAAACTACATAGTCCCATATAACAATTTTTTAATTCATATGTTGCATTTTTCATCTCTTGAAGCTTTATTTGGGCGTTTCTATATATTTTCTGCATCTACTAAACATGCCCAATCTTTCCCTACCTTCTTGAACATATGGAATATAGTCAATACTAAATATTTTAATGTCCTTGTATATATTAATTCTATAATTTCCATCCTTGCTGAGACTGATTCTAGTCAGCTCTTTTTGGTGCTATATTTTCCCACTTCTTTTCATGCACTGTAACTTTTTATTGGATGCCTGACACAGTGATTTTGTGTCACTGTTGAGTACTGGATATCATTGTGTTCAATAAATATAGTTTAGCTTTCTTCTTGGACACAATTATGTTACTTGGAAATACTTTCTCCTTTGGGGATTTGACTTTAACTTTATTAGATGGGAGCACAGCAGCCTTTATCCAGGATTAATTTTGCCTCCCTCCTTAGACAATACCCTCCTGAGTATTCTTATTAGTTTTCCAACTATGGCTTGTGGGAACAAGAACTATTCCCAAAGCTGAGTTAACAGTATTGTTTCCCTGGCTCTTTTTGGTTGCTTATTGATTTGGCCTCAGGTAGTTTCCTCATATACATGCACTAAAATAGTACTCAGCATCTTTGTCTGGTTTTGGAATCAGGGTGATGGTGGCCTCATAGAATGATTTTGGGAGTTTTCCTTCCTCTGCAATTTTTTGGAAGAGTTTGAGAAGGATGAGGGTTAGCTCTTCTCTAAATGTTTGATAGAATTCACCTGTGAAGCCATCTGGTCCCGGACTTTTGTCTGTTGGAAGATTTTTAATCACAGTTTCAATTTCATTACTTGTGATTGGTCTGTTCATATTTTCGATTTCTTCCTAGTTCAGTCTTGGAAGGTTATAGCTTTCTAAGAATTTGTTCATTTCTTCCAGGCTGTCCATGTTATTGGCAAAGAGTTGCTTGTAGTAGGCTCTTAGGATGCTTTGCATTTCTGCGGTGTCTGTTATAACTTCTCCTTTTTTATTGCTAATTTTATTGATTTGAGTCCTCTCCCTCTTTTTCTTGATGAGTCTGGCTAATGGTTTATCAATTTTGTTTATCTTCTCAAAGAACCAGCTTTTAGTTTTACTGATCTTTGCTATTGTTTTCTTTGTTTCTATTTCATTTATTTCTGCTCTGATCTTTATGATTTCTCTCCTTCTGCTAACTTTGGTTTTGTTTGTTTTTCTTTCTCTAGTTCCTGTAGGTGTAACATTAGATTGTTTATTGAGATTTTTCTTGTTTCTTGAGGTAGGCTTGTATAGATATAAACAAAGATACTACAAAAAAAGAAAATTACAGACCAATATCATTGATGAATATAGATGCAAAAATACTCAACAAAATACTAGCAAACAGAATCCAACAACACATTAAAAGGATCATACACCATGAACAAGTGGGATTTATCACAGAGATGCAAGGATTCTTCAATATATGCAAATCAATCAATGTGATACACCATATTAACAAATTGAAGAATATAAACCATATGATCATCTCAATAGATGCAGAAAAAGCTTTTAACAAAATTCAACACCCATTGATGATAAAAACTCTCCAGAAAGTGGGCATGGAGGGAACCTACTTCGACATAATAAAGGCCATATATGACAAGCCCACAGCAAACATCATTCCCAATGGTGAAAAACTGAAAGCATTTCCTCTAAGATCAGGAACAAGACAAGGATGTCCACTCTCACCACTATTATTCAACGTAGTTTTGGAAGTCCTAGCCACGGCAATCAGAGAAGAAAAAGAAATAAAAGGAATCCAAATTGGAAAAGAAGAAGTAAAACTGTCACTGTTTGTAGATGACATGATACTATACATAGAGAATCCTAAAGATGCTACCAGAAAACTACTAGAGCTAATCAATGAATCTGGTAAAGTTGCAGGATACAAACTTAATGCACAGAAATCTCTTGCATTCCTATACACTAATGATGAAAAACCTGAAAGAGAAATTAAGGAAACACTCCCATTTACCATTGCAACAAAAAGAATAAAATACCTAGAAATAAACCTACCTAGGGAGACAAAATACCTGTATACAGAAAACTATAAGACACTGATGAAAGAAATTAAAGATGATACCAACAGATGGAGAGATATACCATGTTCTTGGATTGGAAGAATCAATAGTGTGAAAATGACTATACTACCCAAAGCAATCTACAGATTCAATGCAATCCCTATCAAATTACAAATGGCATTTTTTACAGAACTAGAAAAAAAATCTGAAAATTTGTATGGAGACACAAAAGACCCCAAATAGCCAAAGCGGTCTTGAGGGAAAAAAACGGAGCTGGAGGAATCAGACCCCCTGACTTCAGAGCTTTGTATACTACAAAGCTACAGTAATCAAGACAATATGTACTGGCACAAAACCAGAAAGATAGATCAATGGAACAAGACAGAAAGCCCAGAGATAAACCCACGCACCTATGGTCAACTAATCTATGACAAAGGAGGCAAGGATATACAATGGAGAAAAGACAGCCTCTTCAATAAGTGGTGCTGGGAAAACTGGACAGCTACACGTAAAAGAATGAAATTAGAACACTCCCTAACACCATACACAAAAATAAACTCAAAAGGGATTAGAGACCCAAATTAAGACTGGACACTATAAAACTCTTAGAGGAAAACATAGGAAAAATACTCTTTGACATAAATCACAGCAATATCTTTTTTGATCCACCTCATAGAGTAATGAAATAAAAAACAAAAATAAACAAAGGCAACCTCATGAAACTTAAAAGCTTTTGCAAACCAAAGGAAACTACAAAGAAGACGAAAAAACAACCCTCAGAATGGGAGAAAATATTTGCAAATGAATCAACTGACAAAGGATTAATCCCCAAAATATATAAACAGCTCATGCAGCTCAATACTAAAAAAACAAACAACCCGATCCAAAAATGGGCAGAAGACCTAAACAGACATTTCTCAAAAGAAGACATACAGATGGCCAAGAAGCACATGAAAAGCTGCTCAACATCACTAATTATTAGAGAAATGCAAATCAAAACTACAATGAGGTATCACCTCACACCAGTTAGAATGGGCATCATCAGTAAATCTACAAACAACAAATGCTGGAGAGGGTGTGGAGAAAAGGGAACCCTCTTGCACTGTTGGTGGGAATGTATATTGGTACAGCCACTATGGAGAACAGTATGGAGGTTCCTTAAAAACTAAAAACAGAATTACCATATAACCCAGCAAACCCACTCCTGTGCATATACTCAGAGAAAACCATAATTCAAAAAGACCCATGCACCCCAATGTTCATTTCAGCATTATTTACAATAGCCAGGTCATGGAAGCAACCTAAACGCCCATCGACAGACGAATGGATAAAGAAGAGGTGGTACATATATACAATGGAATATTACTCAGCCATAAAAAGGAACGAAACTGGGTCATTTGTAGAGATGTGGATGGACCTAGAGACTGTCATACAGAGTGAAGTAAGTCAGAAAGGGAAAAACAAATATCGTATATTAACGCATGTATGTGGAACCTAGAAAATGGTACAGATGAACTGGTTTGCAGAGCAGAAACTGAGACACGGAAGTAGAGAAAAAACATATGGACACCAAGGGATGGGGGTTGTGGTGTGATGAATCGGGAGACTGGGATCGACATGTATACACTGGTGTGTATAAAATGGATGACTATTAAGAAAATAAATAAATAAGTAAACATACACAGGTTAAAAAAAAAACAATAGTACTCAGTAGGAAAGTTGAGGGAGACCAACTTCTTATCTTGGGATCTACTTGTCTGTGCAGCACTCTGTTATTCTGTCCTGTGAATTTTAGCTGTGTTAGTCTTCCCAGACTTGCAGCTCTATCTCCTCAACTCAAAGAGATTGCCAGACTTTGTATGGGTTCCTGATCCCTGCACTGAAACCTTTAAGCTCGTTCTAGGCAGTAAGTTGGGACAACTGCAGGGCTCACATTGTCTGCTTATTCTTTTTTTAGAGGTTACTGTTCTGTTCTACTTGATGACCTGAAAAGCATTGTTTCATGTATTTTGTCTGAATTTTTAATTGTTTCAGGTGGAAAGGTAAGTCCAGTTCAATCTTGATCAGAAATGAAAATTCAGGTATTTATTTTAACTGTGGCAGGCAGGATAATGGCCCCCAAATATGCCCATGTCCTAATCCCCAGTACCTGTGAATTTGTTAGGTTACATAGTAAAGGGGAATTAAGGTTGAAGATGGAATTAACGTTGCTAATCATTTGACCTTAAAATAGGATTATATTAGCTTATCTGGATGGGCCCAAAGCAGGAGGGTCCTTAAAAGTAGAAGAGGGAATCAGAGGGTTCAAAGTGATTTGATGTGACAAGACCTCAACCTATGGTTGCTGGCTTTGAGGATGGAGGAAGACACCCAGAAGCCAAGGAATGCAGACAGCCTCTAGAAGCTGGAAAAGAAAAGAAAATGGGTTTGCCCCTAGAGCCTCCAGAAAGGAATGCAGCCTTGCCCAAAACGTGATTTTAGCCCAGTGAGACTCATGTCAGAATTTTGAGGTACAGAATGATCAGATATTTGCATTGTTTTAATTCACCAAGTTTGTGGTAATTTGTTTCAGCGACAATAGAAAATTAATATCAATGGGTGGGAAAATAAAACCTGAAGGTGTCAGAGTTCAGAGTTAGAGTTGGCTCATGTGCCAAAGTGAATTATATCAGGTCTTATCAATTAGACAAAGATACAAGAAGTCAGAATCCAAACAAGTAGTGTGAACAAGAGCACCATCAAAGAGAATAGAAATTTGCTCTACCCTAAAGAATTTTTGTTAGAGTTCTCAATGTATTTTTTTGTTAGAGTTCTCAATGTATTCTTTTGTTGAGTGAAGGAACTGAATGACGATTATGGCAATTCCAGAGGGAAAAGAAAAAGTGAAGGCACTTAGGTGAATTAGAAACAAATGAGATAAATTCTGACAGCCCTTGTACAATGCTTTTCAGCATCTGTAAAAGTTAGTTTAGTGGAACTGTTGAAAATGCACTGATCGCCAGATATATTACTGTAATTATTGTAATCTATAAATTGCAATAAAATTCGGTAGCCTTAATTAATTTTTTTTTTTATTCTTAGCCATCATATGTGATTATCAGAACAGCAAAGAATATTTTACAAATTTGGGAAAGGGGAGAAATGGACACAAGCATAATACACTGCTTTAAAAAATGTTTATAGCTTTATGATGTGCTAACACTCACAGATAGGACACCAGCCATCAGTTAAATATTCTATTCAGTTGATATCGACCTAAGCATGATTGTTCACTAATGGATATTAATCTTATGGTCGCTAGAGGATTAAGAGATTGCCAGGGTAAATTATGACAACATCTGTCTCAGAAAATAGAAAATTATTTTTCCAAGAATCATCAACTAGGTCTAACAGCTATTGCCAATGAAAATTAATCCTCAGTGGCACAGAAGTAATGATTCTAATTATTGACTTTACACTTACTGTTTCTGTTTCCAGTTCAGCCTTTAAACAAACTCCTGTTTGTCCCTCATTTATTGTCAGCATGCAAACATGTCTCCATCTCAATGAATAGGACTGTAATTGTTAAAATGTAAGCCATTGTCTTATTAAACAGCAGTGTCCAGGCTAATGCAAAATGAAACAGCCAGGCAATTAACCATTGTACTGTACAACAGTACCGTGACAAACAATGAAAAGAGAATATTCCACTATTAATAAAGTATTTTTACTTTATCAGAGAACATCAGGGAACTGATTTTGCCTGACTATACTAGTGTGTGGTTAATATGCAACTATGGAGATTGTAAGAAGCCAGTTTTGAGAACAAAGTGGGGAAGATTTTACATACTATGAATATGCATTTCAAAGTACTTTGAGTTGATTTTCCAACAAAAAATTGCATACTTTAAAAAATACTGTCAAGTCAATTTCGGTCAGAAGGGACCTTAATGATTATCCAATTGAATCCTCCACTGAATGATTGAATTTCCTCCCAATACAATAATACATGGTTTTCTAGCTGCTTCTTTAATACTTCAACATTATTGAATACACAGCCATTCAAAGAAGCCCATTCCAATTCTGCGTAGCCCTAATTGATAAAAATTTCTTCTTTGGTGGGGGGCATTGTTTATGCCACTAGGCATTTTATCTCTGCTGGTAGTCATGGAATCCCTCAAATATGTGAAGTCAGCAAAATGTGCACCCCACCAACAGACTCTTATTTTTAGGTAAATATAATCAGGTTTTTCAAACATGTTGTGTATAAATAAAAATTATTGACATAACTGTAGGACTTTACATGTATCTCTAATAAATTTTACTTGGTTAGATTCAACTAATGTTCTAGTCTATGAAAATATATTTTTCGTTTTAACATACTAAGTCTTCTTCTCACTCTAATGTTATACGCAAATTACAACTGAATGCCATCGATATTCTCCCTGGTAGCTGCTATATATTATTAATAGGAGAGATGTCTGTGGCATGATATTAGTGAATGCACTCTAGGTTGATAGGGACTCAGAAATTAGCACTGTCCCTGTGAGTTAGAAATCCTAACATTATTATCAGTTATCCCAGATCTTTCCATCTTTTTCAGAAGGACACATGGAGACTCTGATGAAATACAGACATACTATGTCTATTGCTATATTTCCCTGAGGTATTTGTTTAGTAATCTAGTCAAAAAACAAGTGAATGTATTAATTAGTGCTCATTCATCTCATTTTATAATTGTTAACTTATTTAATGATTGATTTTATAATTTTCCTGAAATCAAGAGATATGTCACCAAAATGCTCTTTCGTTTTCATGAAAAATAAGGACCATGTTTTTCCATATTCAGCCTTCTAACCCCTTTCATATTCTTTACAATGACTAAAAATTTGTTGGCAGATTTGGTGATATAATTATGAAACTCATTCAGAACTTTCTTCTGTAATTAATTTAGATCAGGAATCTTGAATACATCTAGAGTAACCAGGTGCTCTCTTATATTCTTCTGACATACCATTGGATACAGTTTTCCATTACCAATGTTGATTACATATTTTCTGATCTGAAACTAATTCATCTTGCCTGAGAAGATGGAAACATAGTAAGAACTGGGTAGTTGTACTTTTCTTCATCATTCATGAATATCACATTCCCTTCCTCAAGTGTCAGACTTTTCCTTTTCTTGTTATTTATTTGTCTGTTTGATTTTAGTTTAAACATTATTTTAAAATTTCATTTGGATGACTTTATCACTTTGTAATATCTGCCAATTTCACCCTTATAACATCATCCTGATTTTATAACAACAATTTTGGAAATATTTGAATTACAAATAATGAATCTACACACAAATCTTATACCTTTCACAAAAATTAACTCAAAATGGATCAGAGAACTAACTGTAAAACTCAAAACCTTAAAATTTCTAGAATATAGCAGGAGAAAATCTAGGTGACCTTGGATTTGGTGGTCATGTTTTAGATACAATGCCCAAAGGATGCTCTATTGAAAAAAAGGGTAATTTGGACTTTATTTAAATTAAAAACTTCTGCCCTGTGAAGGACACTGTTAGGAGAATAAAAGGACAGGACACAGAGTAGGAGAAAATATTTGCAAAACACATATATGATAAAGGAGTGGTACCCAAAATACATCAAAAAGAGTCTTAAAACTTAACAATAAGAAAACAAACAACTCATTTAGAAATGGGCAAAAGATCTAAACAGACCCCTCAGCAAATAAGATATATGGATGGAAAATAAGCATATCTAAAGATATTCATCATCATAGTACATCAAGTAATTTCAAATTAAAATAACAATTAGATACCACTACAAACCCACTGGAATGGCTAAAATCCAAAACACTGACAATACCAAATACTGGCTAGAATGTGGAGCAACAAGGACACTCATGCACTACTCGTGGGAATACAAAATAGTACAGCCACTTCAGAAGACATTTTGGCAGTTTTTTGGGTTTTTTTTTACAAAGCTAAATATACTCATACCATTTGATCCAGCAATTGTACTACTTGGTATTTACCCAAATGAGTTGAAAACTTGCATCCACACAAAAACCTGTACACAAATGTTTATAGCAGCTTTACTCATAATTGTCAAAACTTGGAAGCAAGCAATATGTCTTTCAATAGGTGTATGGATAAACACACAGTGATGTGTCTAGGCAATGGGATATTAGTGCTAAAAAGAAATGAGCTATCAAGCCATGAAAAGATATGGCAGAACCTTAATGCTTATCGCTAGTGAAAGAAGGCAATTCGAAAAGGCTACATACTGTGTGACTCCAACTATACAACATTCTGGAAAAGGCAAAATTATGGAGTAGTAATAAGATCAGTGGTTGCCTGAGGTTGAAGGTAGGGTGAGAGAGGGATGAATAATTTAAAACAGATTTTTTAGGGTAGTGAAAATATTCTGTATGATACTGTATTGGTGCTTATATCTCACTATATATATTTTTATACTTATAGAATGTACAACCAAAGAGTAAATCCTAATGTAATCTATAGACTTTAGTTACCAATTATTAGCTCATTAATTTTAATCATGCTAATGAAAAATGTTAATAATAATAGGTGTGATTGTGGGGGAAATGAGAGGTATAAAAAAAATTAATAAACAGTAACTTCAGTTAAATACAGTCAGGAGACCAGAAAAGGCAACACTCACTCCCTGTGAAAAGAGTAGAACCCAACAAGAAAAAGAAAGACTCCTCTTTTTTGGCAACAACTCAGCCAATGAAAAGCCATGGACTCTTTATTTACTATAGCACTCCAAACTTCCTTTTCTCCTCTATAAAAGAGTTATCCTTCCGTTGTCATGCAGGGACTCACATGTGGCTCACCATGGTTGTAGACCCCGAATTGCAATTCTCAGCTGATCAAAAATAAATCCATTTTTGCTAGAGAAATAACTAGCAGCTTGTTTTAGGTCAACTTTTTGGTGGCTGGTTCAGGGACCAGAGAAGACCTTTGACTGCTCAAGGGCTGATAAGCAAACAGATGCAATACCCACAATTGAGCCCATTGTTGCTCATTGCTTTTCTCACTAACCCTGGAGTTTAAAGGTATATCTTTATCCTGGATCTGAGTCTCCCCTTTTGCATTTGAAGCTATCCAGGCTTTATTCAGCATCTATTTTAAGGTTTCACCTTTCTAGTTAAGGCTTTGTTCTGTGTGCAAGTACTTGTTTGGCACTTCAGTTTAATTTTGAGATCAGATTGTTTCAACTGAAACTGGCTGAAAAGTCTTTTACCCATTCTTTCAAGAACAGGAGTTGATTCACTGAAACTGCCAGTTCAGCCATCAGCCTATTCCTTTAGAAGAGGAGCTGTTCTATGCAAATTGGCTGAGAAGCCTTCAGCCTGGCTCCTCCAGGACCAAACTATTCCCTTAGAACTGGCTGGTATTAAGCCTGCAGGACATTTGAGTTATGAGCTATTTGAACTGAGCTGTTTGAGCTATAAGCTGTTTAAGCTGTTTGAATATGATTATTCTACTCTAGAGAAAAACCTCTGAGAAATGGGATCCCAGTTATCTAAACATTTTGAGGGCACTCTCCCATAGGGACTCAAGCCAATTTTATATATCAAGACCATGGTCTTTCTTCATGCACGTTTCTAACTAAATGGATAAACCTGCCCATAGGTAATTTAGAATATCAATGGCCACTATGGGAAACTTTTGAAATCACCAAACTTAATTTTCTTAAAACGGAATTGGATCACTATAGCTCTAAAATTTCCAGAACTGAATGGTAAGCCTATTTCGATTAGTACTTTGAGGCTTCCAAATGTTATTGGGAGCTTAAAGTTGCCTCTCTGCAGAATAAAATTTTAAAATTAACTGAAGCAAACAAATAATTAAAGAAAGATAGGATGGCTCCCAAAGACTCAGGCTCTTCTTCCTAGGCTTCTTTGTCTCAGGCTCCACCTCTGGCACCATCTTGTCTCTCTCCCTCAGCTCCTCAGGCTCAGGCTCCATCTGAGGAGGGAACCCAGTCCCAGGGCAGATCCTGGATGGTGCAGTGGTGTCCACTGTTGGTGCGTACTCAAGAAGCACCCGAGAAGACTCCCAGATCTCTGACAGCAGCCATTCTGCCATAGATCACCCCTTGGTACATGCAGAGAGATCACACCAGCTGTGCCAGCCCTGCAGTGGTTCCACAACAGGGCAGGGGCATTGGAAGCAGTGGGCAGTGATCAGCTGTGAGAGAAAAAGGGGACTTTCACAAGATGCTGTGTTTGATCACAGATCAAGAGTTCATCAATACTCCTGAACAGGGAGCACATTGGACCTGTCTGCACACGGGCCCCAGTTGTTCAGCACTCCCCTCCTCTGGGGCAAAGGTCCTGGTGTGGGGAGAGGAAAAAAAATACAAATCTAAAGGAAAAAGAGCAAGTTCCAGCATGACCCTCAGGGTTTCTCCTCTAACAATATGGGAATAGAATATGCCCCTGAGAGGACAGTGATGGCCATGAACAGAGAGAAAATCCCACCTCACACCTGGTGCAGGCTCTAGCCCCTCCAACTCCAGGTGTACTCCTTACCAAGGTGATAGCTACCAGCGCACCCTGAGGTAATGAGTGAATTGTGTCCACATCAAATCCAGCTCTCCCAACAAAGTCATTAGGAATATGCAGACTGTATAGAGACACTCCCACATAAGAACCCCACTTGAAGACTTCAATAGGTACCTGTTTAACCTAAATTTATAGAGGAAGAGAAAGTTAAGCAAAATGAAAAGGCAGAGGAACTACTCTCAATTTAAAGAGCAAGAATAAAACCCTGAAAAAATTTAAACAGAAATAAGCAATTTACCAGGTAAATATTCAAAATGTTGGTAATAAAATGTTACCTTAATTAAGAAAAAGAATTTATCTAAATAGTGAACATGTCAACAAGGAACTAGAAAATATAAAAAAAATTAGAAATGAATAATTCGATAGCTAAAATTTTAAAAGAAGAATAAAGGAGTAGCAGACTAAGTAATATAGAAGAATGCATAAGTGATCTGGAAGATAGAATAATGGAAATCACCCAATGAGAACATCATAAATAAAAACAAACTTAAAAAAAGAAAGCAATTTAAGAATTCTCTAGGATAACCTTAAGCAGTCCAAGATTCGCATTATAGGAGTTCCAGAAGGAAAAGAGAGAAAAGGGAATCAAAAAAGTATTTGAGGAAATTATGACTGAAAACTTCCCAAACCTGAAGAAGAAAACAGATATCCAGGTACAGGGAGCAAAAAGTCCCAAATAAGAAGAATTCAAAGACAACCACACCAAGACGTATCATAATTAAAACGTCAAAATTTAAAGATAAAAAGAGAATTATAAAGGCAGTAAGAGAAAAACAAAGAATCAAATACAAGGAAATCCCCATAAGGCTATCAGCTGATTTCTCTGCAGAAATTTTGCAGGCCAGAAGGGAGTGCATGATATATTCAAAGTGCTGAAAGGGAAAAACCTTCAACCTAGGATACTCTACCCAGCAAGATTATAATTTAAAATAGAAGGGGAGATAAATAACTCAGACAAGCAAAAACTAAGAGTTCATCAATACTAAATGACACACCCACCAGCACCATGACAATTCCAAGGCCAACCATAAAAGACCAAAAAGTGGGTGGTGGCCCAATTCCTGGAAATTCCCACCCTTTCCCTGAAATAGTTGGAATAATCCTCCCACTCATTAGCCTATTAGCCTAATTACCCAACCCATAAAAACTAACCACACCATATTTTGGGGCCTCTCGCCTTCTGAGAATGGTCCACCCACACTCTGTCTGTGGAGTGTGCTTCTCCAAAGGCCATTCTTGCCTTTTGAGATGGACCACATTCTATGAAATGTGTATCTCTCTAAATAAATCCACTTCTTACTTAAAAAACAATAACAACAACAAAAAAAACCCAAATGAGAACAACAACAAAAAAACCCCAAAACTAAACCTGCCTTAAAAGAAACATTGAAGGGTGTCCTTTAAATTGAAAAGAAGTAAGAATATATAGGAAAGGAAAAATCCCAATAGGAAAGGCAAATATATAGTAAGGATTGAGAATCAACCAATTAAATAAGCCAATACATAGAATAAAAAACAAAAATTATAAAAGCAAATAAATTATAATGAACAGTAAAAGTATAAGCACGAAGATGTAAAATATGACATCAAAAACTCAAAATGTGGGCAAGGGGAGTAAAAAATGTAGATGTTTAGAATGAGTAGGAACTTAAATAAATATCAATTTAAAACAGGTAGATATAATTAAAGGTTAACATATATGAGCTCCATGGTAAGGACAAATGAAAAACTGACAATAGATACACAAAAACAAAAAGAAAGGAACACAAGCATACTACTACAGAAAATTATCAAACCACAAGGGTAGAAACAAAAAGAAGAAATGAGCAGAGAAAAACTAAAGAAACAACCAGAAAACAAGTAATAAAATGGACATAAATACATACTTATCAATAATTACTTTAAATGTCAGTGGACTAAATATTCCAATGAAAAGATACAGAATGGCTGATTGGATTTAAAAATACCCTCAATAGGCTGCCTACAAGAGAGCCACTTCAGGGCTAAAGATACATATCGACTGAACATGAAGGGATGGAAAAAGATATTTCCTGCAAACAGAAATGACAAGAAAGCAGATTAGCAATACTCATATCACACAAAATAAACTTTAAAGCAAAGGCTATAAAAAAAGACAAAGGAGGGCATTATATAATGAGAAAGGGTTCTATACAAGAAGAAGATATTAGACTCATTAACATATATGCACCCTTTACAGGAGCAGCTAAATATATGAAGCAAATACTAACAGACATAAAGGGAGAAATTGACAATAATACAATAATAGTAGGGGAGTTGAACACCCCACTGACATCAATGGACACTTCATCCACACAGAAAATCAATAAGGCAACACTGGTCTTTAATGACAAAACAGACCAGTTGGATTTAATTGATATCTCCAGGACATTACATCCAAAAACAGCAGAACACACATTCTTTTCAAATGCACTTGGAACGTCTTGAGCATACATCACATACTAGACCACAAAACAAGACTCAAACAATTTAAGAGGAGAGAAATTATATCAACATTTTTCAACCACAAATGTATGAAACTAGAAGTCAACTACAGAAAGAAAAACGGGAAAAGAACAAACACATGGAAACTAAACAATATGCTATTAAAAATCCAACAAGTCAATGAAGAAATCAAAGAGGAAATCAGAAAACACCTTGAGACAAAAGAAAATGGAGGGGCTTCCCTGGTGGCGCAGTGGTTGAGAGTCCGCCTGCCGATGCAGGGGATACAGGTTTGTGCTCCGGTCCGGGAAGATCCCACATGCCGTGGAGCGGCGGGGCCCGTGAGCCATGGCCGCTGAGCCTGTGCGTCCAGAGCCTGTGCTCCGCAATGGGAGAGGCCACAACAGTGAGAGGCCCGTGTACCGCAAAAAAAAAAAAAAAAAGAAAGAAATTGGAAACACAGCACTCCAAAAATCTCTGGGATGCAGCAAAAGCAGTTCTAAGAGGCAAGTTTATAGTGATACAGGCCTTCCTCAAGGAACAACAAAAATCTCAAATAAACAACGTAACCTACCAATTTAAGGTATTAGAAAAGAAAAGAAACAAAGCCCAAATTCAGAAGAAGGAAAGAAATAATAAAGACCAGAGAGGAAATAAATAAAATAAAATAAAAAACACAATTGATAAAATTTAGTTAGGCTATGAAGAAAAGAGAGAGAACCCATATAAACAAAATAAAAAATAAAAGACGAGAAATAACAACAGATGCCACAGAGATACAAAAACTCATCAGTGAATACTATGAAAATTTATATGCCAACTAATTTCACAGCAGAAAAGAAATGGAAAAAAAACTCTAGAATCATTCAACCTACCAAGACTGAATCAAGGAGAAACAGTCAATTTGAATGGGCCAATCACTAGTAGTGAAATTGATTTTTTTAGAAAAAAACTCCAAGCAAACAAACATCCAGGATAGGATGGCTTCACAGGGGAATTCTAACCAAACATATAAATAAAAACTTATACCTATGCTTCTCAAACTACTCTAAAAAGTTGAAGAGGAGGGAACATTCCCAAATTCATTCTACAAGGCAACCATTACCCTGATACCAAAACCAGACAAAAATATTATAAAAAAGCAAATTAAAGCAAATATCTTTAATGAATATAGATGCAAAAATCCTCAACAAAATATTAGCAAACTGAATCCAACAAAATATAAAAAGTATCATACCACATGATCAAGCTGGATTTATCCCAGGGACACAAGGATGACTCAATAATTGCAAATCAGTCAATGCAATATACCACATTAATGAAAGGAAGTATAAAAATCACATGATCATCTCCTGATGCAGAAGAAGTATTTGACATAATTCAACATCATTTATGATAAAAACTCTCATCAAAGCGAGTATAGAGGGATAATAACTCAATATAATAAAGGCCATTTATGGCAAACCAACAGCTAACATCATACTCGATGTTGAAAAGCTGAAAGCCTTCCTGCTAAATTGAGAAACAAGACAAGGATGCCCACTATTGCCACTTCTATTTGGAATAGTATTGGAAGATCTAGCCACAGCAATCAGACAAGAAAGATAAATAAAAGACATCCAAATTGGAAGGGAAGATGTAAACCTGGAACTATTTGCAGATGACACAACACTTTACATAGAAAACCCTTACAACTCCACCCAAAAAGTATTAGAACTAATAAGTGAATTCAGCAAAGTGGCAGGATACAATATTAGTATACAGAAATCTGTTGTGTTTCTGTACACTTATAATGAAATATCAGAAAATAAAAAACAAACCCATTTAAAATTGCATCAAAAAGAATAAAATACCTAGGAATAAACTTAACCAAGGAGGTGAAAGACATACTCTGAACTATAAAACATTCATGAAGGAAACTGAAGGTGATACAAAGAAATGGAAAGATAACCCATGCTCTTGGACTGGAAAAGACAATATTGTTAAAATGGCCACAATACTCCAAACAATCTACAGATTTAATGCAATCCCTATCAAAATACTCATGACATTTTTCAGAGAACTAGAACAAATTATCCTAAAATTCACATGGAATCACAGAGTATTCCAAATTGTCAAAGCAAGCTGAGAAAAATAGAACAAAGCTGGAAATATCTCCCTCCCACACTTCAGACTACACTACAAAGCTGCAGTAATCAAAACAGCATAGTACTGGCACAAAAACAGGCACATAGTTCAATGGAACAGTATAGAGAGCTCAGAAATAAACCCACATATGTCTAGTCAATTACTCTACAACAAAAGAGTCAAGAACACACACTGGAGAAAAAACAGTCTTTTTAATAAGTGGTGCTAGGAAAACTGAACAGCTATATATAAAACAATGAGATCAGAACATTTCCTCACACCATATAAAAAAATAAACTCAAGATGGATTAAAAACCTAAATGTAAGGCCTGAAACTATAAAACTCT
The DNA here is from genome assembly GCF_011762595.2 of Tursiops truncatus. Classification (NCBI taxonomy): domain Eukaryota; kingdom Metazoa; phylum Chordata; class Mammalia; order Artiodactyla; family Delphinidae; genus Tursiops; species Tursiops truncatus. Next base: position 21,651,663 of record NC_047055.1, on the reverse strand, counting down.
TTGAAAAGAACACAGGCAGAACACCCTTTGATATAAACTGTAGCAAAATTTTTTTTTATTTGTCTTGTTAGGCAAAAGAAATAAAAGCAAATATAAACACATGGGACCTAATTAAACTTAAAAGTTTTTGCACAGCAAAGGAATCATTGATAACATGAAAAGAAACCTATGGACAGGGACAAAATTTTTGCATATGATGCAACTGACAAGGGATGAATATCCAAAATACATAAACAGCTCTTAAACTCAGTATCAAAAAAACAAACAACCCACTCAAAAAATGGGCAGAAGACCTAAACAGACATTTCTCCAAAGAAGACACGCAGATGGCTAACAGGCACATGAAAAGATACTCAACATCACTAAGTATTAGAGAAATGCAAATCAAAACAATGAGATATCACCTCACACTTGTCAGTATGGCTATCATTAAAAAGTCTACAAATAATAACAAATGTTGGCGAGGACATGGAGAAAAGTGAACACTTGTACACTGTTAATGGGAATGTAACTTGATTCAGTCACTGCGGAGAACATATGGAGGTTCCTCAAAAAACTAAAATTAGAACTACCATCCATAAAAAATGAAAACACTAATTTGAAAAGATACATGCACCCCAGTGTTCATAACAACACTTTACAATAACCAAGACATGGAAGCAACCCAAGTGTCCATCAACAGATGAATGGATAAAGAAGATGTGGTGTATATATTAAAAGGACTATTAGTCAACCATAAAAATGAATGAAATATTGCCATTTGCAGCACTGAGGGGGGACCTTGAGGATATCATGCTTAGTGAAATAAATCAGGCAGAGAAACACAAATACTCTATGATATCACTTACACGTGTACTCTAAATAATAATACAAATGAATGTATATGCAAAACAGGAACAAACTCAGAGATATAGAAAACAAATTAGTGGTTACCAAAGGGGAGTGAGAAGGGGGAGGGGAAAATTAGGGGTATGGGATTAAGAGATACAAACTACTATGTACAAGATAGATAAGCAACAAGGATATGTTGTATCACAGAGGGAATTACAGACATTATCTTGTAATAACTTATAATGGAGTATAATTTGTAAAATCACTGTGCTGTATACCTGAAACTAATATAATATTGTAAATCAATTATACTTCAGTAAAAATATAAAGACTTAATTGGCAAAATTTTAAGGGCTCTCCAAATACCTTGGCCAAAAGCATTGCCCTTGGTTCTTTTAACTCTTATATCAACCCCTTTTAGAACTCATAAACTTTCGCTCTTTGAGATAGTTATGACACCCAATGCACTTATCTCCTGCCTCTTTTGACATACAACTGATTAAAAAAGACATATTCCAATATTGCAAAACCCTAATTTCTTCTATTAAAAATAACCATGTTTTGGTAGAGCAATCTTTCGCAGTGTGCTCTCAGGAGACAAAGACCTTAAGCATCATACTTTGCAACCTTGAGATTTTGTCTATCAGAAAAGAAATACTCTCTTCAATCTCACTGGACAAACTCTGAGGAATAGATTCCTGGATCCACATGACACATGTAAAGAAAGCACCAAACCCTGGCTGGACATGCACGGCATCTGTTGTCCTGAAAGTAATGTTTTCCCAGAATTGAAGCATAGGACATCTAATGAGACAGCTTTTCCAGGATATCCAGACCAGGCCTTTTGGAAGTTTGTTGCCAAACTTCTGATGATGACATAACACTTAAGATGATCTCCAATGCCTTGATCTTGATAGCATATGAACTTTATTTTAAAACTTCCTGACAGTTTTCCCTCCTACCTCTTTTTGTTACTCATATGTGACCTCAGTAGGTTTTCAATCTGCCCACTTTTCCTCTGACATGAGACAATATACCCAGGAAAGGTTCCTCCTGGTATTGAGGGACAAAAAGGTCACTGAAAACAGGAAACCTGACTCTTGATCAGTGATACTTTTGGAGAAAGATCTTGATCAAAAGGGGAAAATATAAAAAATTAATGAATAAAAATCTTAATTAAATAGAGTTGGGAGACCAGAAGGGGGGGTTCTCACACCATGCAACAATATCAAAGCCCAACAAAAAGAAGAGACTCCTCAACTTTCCTGGCAAGGACTCGGCCAATGAAAAACCATGAACTCATTGTTTACTATAGCCCCCCCAACTTCTTTTTCCCCTCTATAAAGAGTTCTTCACTTGCCAGGGAGGGATTTACACATGGCTCACCATGGTTGCAAACACTAAATCATAATTCTCTGTTGATCCCGAATAAACCCATTTTGCTGGCAGTCTATTTGTTTTAAGTCAACAGGGAGTATATTGGAACTCTATATTTTCTGCAAACTTAAAACTACTCTAGAGAATTAAGTGTATTAACTATAAACAAATGAAAGAATTGACATGGGTTTATACTTTCTGTCACTTGTAATTCTGTCCTTAAATAAATGAATTCATGGGCAGTCATTTAATTTCCTCCCCTGGTATTTACTGTCCCTAGAGTTTCTCATCATAATAATCTGCAATTATTTTTTATATGGAATTTCAGGGCACCAGGCCCTATTAATTCTATCTCACATATAACTCGGAATGTATATGCTCTTTTCAAACCTTGCTTTGATTTTTGTAGTAGGCCTCAAACTCGTCTTCTTAACTAAGGAAATGTCTTAATCAATCTGTAGTCTTTTCTGCCATCAGTGTTCCTTCTAAATCCCATATTCATTATTGTAAAATCTATGGTTGAAACACTTCACTATTTTTTACAATATAAATTCTTTTCTTAGCATGGCATAAAAGAACAAGCGCAATTTTAATCTATATATTATTCCTCATATTCTCGTAATACACCTTCCACTCCCTACCTAATTACCATACCACACACACACACACACACACACACACACATATTCATACACTACAATAATATCCACTCTTTCTTAAATATATTATATTCTATTAGTTCTCTGTGACTTCACTCATTATATTCCTTTTTCATATACCTCCCTCATGAACAGAGTTTCCAAAATTATTTAAAGTCTATCTAAATTTATGACTTCTCAAAATTAAGCTGAACATTCCATGCTGAGTTGTTTGCTTTCTCCAAAAAAATGTTTTCCTAGGCTATTTTAGCTCCAAAGTGTGATCATTTATTTATTTACATGTTTAACTTCTACTTTCTTTAGGATAACAGTTTCTAATGGAAGGACATAGTATCTTTTCTTTTACTCAGGGCGCAGAATAATGACTTGCACATAGAAATAATTCAATTGTTCATAAAACAATGTATACTGCTTAAATATAATTAAAATAACCATCTTTTAAACAGTAAATAGAGTATTAATCTTTTAAAAATATATTGTTACTTCTTTCACCTTAAAAGATGGTTATTTAAAATAAGTTATATTTTTTCTTTTTCATCTTCTACAAGTATGACTGGTCAGAAAACTTCTTTAAAAACTCCGAAACACAAGTACAGTGGGATATTATCCATGGTTTGTGCCCTGCTTTATACCTATACCTATAAATGTTATTTTCAGCTATTTCCCCAAATTATTTGAATAACCATACAAAATCTAACTGCATTGTCACAAAAAAGCTTAATTAGCACAATTCTAAATGTTTTGCTCAATGTCAAAGATTTTGTACGGTATTCCACCAGACATTTTGCTATGGATATGTGATACTAGAGTGATAAAAATCTGAGAAATTCAGCTCTGTTTTTAAATTGGTAGCATGACAGCATCTACAGTCTTTGCCTCCCACAAAGATTTTTTTTTTCCTTGCAAAAGACAAAGGAGCATAGTTAAGCCTGACAAATTCTTTAGCATGCCAATGGTGTGATACCACTGCAATAAAACAGAGATGGGAATTTTCATTAGATTCAAGCATTTCACTGAAGTTTTAAGGAGGTTGTTAATTCTAAGCCAAGTGGACCATCATCCATAGCCTCCATTTACCATACTGAACTGCTTAAAAAGTCACTGATGTATCAATTTTGTATTTAAGCACTCATCACTCTATTAAGTTCAAAGGCTCTTACTAAAATGTTAGTATAAAGGTAAATAAGATTTTGTTACAATGAAATCCACATTAAGTTATTTCTTTTTATTAACCAATAATTCTATTAACATATTCTCATTGGACAACTTCAAGCAATAGTGATTTTTACACATAAGTACGCTAAATTTGAGCTTTTTCCCACTCTGCTACTACCACCTACTGTTAACTGCCCACACTCTCCTCAAGAGGTAATTTTTGTCAATATTCTGGTGTACATTGTTCTGTTTACATACATTGCTCATACATATATATATATATATATATATATATATATATATATCCATGAGGTGTGGTTTTTAACATATATATAGTGCCCTGTGATTATTTTTATCTCATTAAAATAAATCTAAAGGTTTTTGCATGTTATATACAGGTTTATATTTTTCTTTTAATAATGAGATAGCATTACATGGAGTGCCAATATAGCAAAGTGATTAAGAGTGTGAACTCTGAAATCAGAATGTTCAAATTAGAATACTTGCTAACCACTCACTACCTGTGTGAGTTATGGCAAGTTATTTAACCTCATTGAGACTGTTTTCATTCCTACATATTAGCATAATTGAACCTTTCAAACTGGTGGTCCATGAACACTGAATGAATTAATACATGTAAATCATTTGTGTCTCAGGTTTATAGTTGATATTCATTAAATTTTAGATGGGATTATGACATGGATGGGATGTATGATAATTTAGTGAATTATTCCTAAAATATTTCTTGAAGTTTTTCACTGTTATAAACAATTCAACAGTGAACATCTTTAGAAACATAACCTCACCACTTGTCAAATATTACTAGAAATTCAATTGCTAGCTCAAAGCATATATGCATCTTAAATGTTATGTATATTATCAAATTGCCTTCTAAAAAGACGATTATTTCATTGATTTTCAGAAGACATTTATATTCTCTTGAGAAGAACTATGTTCATCTATTATTAAATTTTAATTTATCAATATTTGTTCCCATTTTGTAACTTTTTAAACTTTGAATCTATTGTAATTTATCAAACAGGAATTTGAAGTTTTAATTAGGTCAAGTTGTTTAGTTTTTTTCATTAATGACTCTTGGGTTTAAGATCAAGAGTCAGGGATTTTTTTTTTTTCAGAAAAGGCCAGATAGTAAATATTTCAGATATTGTAGGTCATGTACGGTCATTGTAATGTATTTTTCTTTGTTTTTTGTTTGCTTGTTTTCAAACTACTCTTTAAAATGTAAAAACCATTCTTGGCAGGCTGTATTTAGCTACAGTCCAGATGTGAGCCATAATTTGCTGACCCCCCCCGCTTAGAAAGGCTATAAAAGTATTCTACTATATTTCTAATAGTCTTTATAGTAGTAGAAAGCTCAGTTTAAAATAAAAAATTAATCCAAAGACAAGTTAAAATACATAACCCTTGACTCCATATGAAAAAAATCATTCACTGAGAAATTTAACATCAACTATCCTCATATAGATGTATGATTCAGGGGTATACTACATACGTGGTATAATATACGTACAGCCATCAAATAATTAAAAATGTCTTGAATTGATAGCACCTTAGGGTGATAGGTAAAAAAACACTTAAAGGAATCAACCCAGAAACTACAAAACACAAAAGAAAGCAGTTCAAAACATGAGCAACAGTCAATGAAAACAATTGAGTGGAATCCCAAGTATGCTATTACATTATAGAAGATAACATAATAAAAAATATTTTAAATGTTTAAAGAAATAAAAGATAACTTTGAACACAGAGTATGTTGGTGTGGAAAACAGCCAAGTAATACTGATAGAATAGAAAACAACATTGCTGAAATTAAAAACTCCGTAAGTGTGGTTTCTATTCAGAAATATAGAGAGTTTGAAAGAGCATCACTCACAAAAAACATGGACAAAAGGCAAATCTTTGATGTCTTGATCTTGTCTGATCACAGAAGTCTCAGGGAAATCAACCCACCTAATTTCTGGAATAAGACAGGTACTTTCAGGGAGAAACATGACTTGAGCATTTGCTTATCATGGACAGAAGCCACTGAACCTCATACAAACCAGTAAAAAGACTCAGCTAGACAATTTTTTTAAACTGAAGGATAGTTGATTGATAATATTATGTTATTTTCAGGAATACAGCAAACTGAACCTGTTATTTTTTATAGATTATATGTCTATATATTATAGGTGGTTATAAGATGTTGAATATAACTCCCTGTGCTATACAGTAAATCCGTGTTGCTTATCTATTTTATGTAGCATAGTTTTTATCTGTCAATCCCGTACTCCTAATTTATCCCTCCCCCACCCTTTCCCTGTTGGTAAAATAAGTTGTTTTTCTATGTCTATGAGTCTTTTTCTGTTCTGTATACAGATTTATTTTTTATTATTTTTAGATTCCACATATAAGTGATAATATAGTATTGATCTTTCTCTGTCACACTTACTTCACTAAATATAATATTCTCTAGGTCCAACCATGTTGCTGCAAATGGCAATATTTCATTCTTTTTAATGGCTGAGTAATATGTGTATGTGTGTGTATATATATATATATATATATATATATATATATATATATATATATATATATACCATATCTTCTTAACCAATCATCTGTTGATGGGCACTTGGGCTGTTTCCAGGTCTTGGCTATTGTAAATAGTGCTAATATGAACACTGGGGTGCATGTATCTTTTCAAATTAGAGTTTTCATTTTTTTGGATTTATACACAGGAATGGAATTGCTGGATCATATAGTAGCTCTACTTTTGTTTTTTAAGGAACTTCCCTACTGCATGGGTTTATTTCTGAGTTTCTATACTGTTCAATTGATCTATGTGTCTGTTTTTGTGCTGGTACCATACTGTTTTGATTACTGTAGCTTTGTAGTATACTCCAAAGTCAGGGAATGTGATTCCTCCAGCTCTGTTCTTCCTTCTCATGGTTGTTTTGGCTATTAGGGATTTCTTGTGTCTCCATACAAATGTAAAAATTTTGTTCTAATTCTGTGAAAAATTCCAGAAATGTACCCCAATGTTCATAGCTGCATTACTTACAATAGTCAAGACATGCAAGTAACATAAATGTTCATCAACAGATGAATGGATAAAGAAGATGTGGTATATATATATAGACAATAAAATATTACTCAGCCATAAAAAAGAATGAAATAATGCCATTTGCAGCAACATAGATGGACCTAGATATTATCATACTAAGTGAAGTAAGTCAGGCAGAGAAAAACAAATATCATATGATATCACTTATATGTGGAATCTAAAAATATGATACAAATGAACTTATTTACAAAACAGAAATAGACTCACAGACCTAGAAAACAAACTCATGGTTACCAAAGGGGAAAGAGGAGGGAGGGATAAATTGGGAATTTGAGATTAACAGATACACACTACTGTATATAAAATAGATAAACAACAAGGATCTACTGTAGAACACAAGGAACTATATTTAATATCTTATGATAACCTATAATGAAAAAGAATTGGGGAAAGAATATGTATGTGTGTGTGTGTGTGTGTGTGTGTGTGTGTGTGTAACTGAATCACTTTGCTGTACACCTGAAATATTGTAAATCAACTATACTTCAATAAAAAATAAATAAATTGATGTGGAGGATATATTTAAGAAAGTTATAATTTAAACAAGGATGAGTAAAGGAAGTCAAGGTTTCTGCACAAAACAGGTAAAAACATACCAATAGATTATAATAAATTATATATACATAATGTAATGATAATAACAAATACTGAAAAAGCTATACAAGAGGTTAAACTCAAGAACAATAGTAATTAATAAAAAATGGAACCCTGGAAAATGTTTAAGTAACCCACAGGTAGACAGAATGAAAAAAAAAAAGAAATGAAAGATAGGACAAATTTATTTGCAAAGACACATCTGATAAGGATTGCTATCTAAAATATACAAAGAACTCTTAAAATTCAGCAAAAAGAAAGTAATCCTATTTTAAAATGCAGCAAAGACCATAACGGACACCACACCAAAAAAAGATATACAGATGGCAAATAAGCATATGAAAAGATGATCCAAATCCTATGTCAACAGGGGAATGAAAATTAAAACAACAATTAGATACAACAACACACTTATTAAAATGGTCAAAACACAGAACTCTGACAACATCAAATGCTGGTGAAGGCGTGGAGCAAAAGGAACTCATATTCATATTCATTCCTGGTGAGAATGCAAAAAGGTAGTTTCTTACAAAATTAAACATACTTTTACCATCTGATTCAGCAATCACAGTCCTTGGTATTTACCCAAACAAATTGAAAACTTACGTCCATACAGAAACATCCACACGGACATTTATAGCAGCTTTATTCATAACTGCCAAAAACTGCCAAAGCTTGGAAGCAACCAAGATCTTCTTTAGTAAGTGAATAGATAAACTGTGGTACACTGAGACAATAGAACATTATTTAGCACTAAAAATAAATGAGCTATCAACCCATGGAGAAAACTTAAATGCATATTACTAAGTGAAAGAAGCCAATTTTAAAACGCTACATACTGAAGAACAGAGTACTGCATTTACCTTTCTATATTTCCACATTTTTTCATTTATCATTTTGGAGATACATAATTTAATTTAAATTTTATTAGTGACTAAATTTTCATTTTTTAACACCATTTGTCAATATTTAAATCTTTGTCAAACTTAAAAAATAATTTAGATATATGAGAGGAGGAGTCAAGATGGCAGAGTAGGAAAATGTAGAGTTTTCACCTCCTCACAACTAGGGCATCTCCCAGGGCACTGGTGGGGAACCTCAGACACCTAAAGGGACAGGAGGAATCTCTGAATGACTGGGCCAGGGGAAGGGCCTGAGCTCCTGTGGTGAGAGCACTGAGTCCATACCATTGGACTGGCAGAGAACCTCAGACCCCAGGGAATATTAATTGGTGAGAGGTCTCCAAGATGCCCTCATCTCAGCACCAAGACCCAGCTCTACCCAACTGCCTGCAAACTCCAGTACTGGACGTCTCAGGCCAAACAACCAGTAAGACAGGAACACAGCCCCATCCGTCAAAAAAAAAAAAAAAAAAGAGACAACAAAAAAATATGTTACAGACGAAGCAGTAAGATAAAAATCTACAAGACCAAATAGATGAAGAGGAAATGGGCAACCTACCTCAAAAAGAATTCAGAGTGATGATAGTAAAGATGATCCAAAATCTCAGAAACAGAATGGAGGCACGGATTGAGAAAGTACAAAAAATGTTTAACAAGGACCTAGAATAAGTAAAGAACAAACAGAAATCAACAACACAATAACTGAAATGAAAATTACACTAGAAGGAATCAATAGCAGATTAACTGAGGCAGAAGAACGAATAAGTGAGCTGGAAGATAGAGTGGTACAAATAACTACTGAGGAGCAGAATAAAGAAAAAGAATAAAAAGAAATGAGGACAGTCACAGAGACCTCTGGGACAACATTAAATGCACCAACATATAAATTATAGGGGTCTCAGAAGAAGAGAAAGAGAAAAGTCTGAGAAAATATTTGAAGAGATTATAGTTGAAAACTTCCCTAAAATGGGAAATAAAATAGTCAATAAAGGCCAGGAAGTGCAGAGAATCCCATACAGGATAAACTCAAGGAGAAATACACCAAGACATATATTCATCAAACTAACAAATATTTAAGTCGAAGAAAAAATATTAAAAGCAGCAAGGGAAAAGCAACATACAAAGGAGTCCCCATAAGGTTACTGGCTGATTTTTCAGCAGAAACTCTGCAGGCCAGAAGCGAGTGGCAGGAGATGCTTAAAGTGATGAAAGGGCAAAACCTACAACCAAAATTACTCTAACCAGCAAGGATCTAATTCAGATTCAATGGAAAAATCAAAAGCTTTACAGATAAGCAAAATCTAAGAGAATTCAACACCACCAAACCAGCTTTACAGCAATTTCTAAAGGAACTTCTCTAGGAGGGAAACACAAGACAGGAAAAAGACCCACAAAAACAAACCCAAAACAATTAAGAAAATGGTAATAGGAACATATATATCGATAATTACCTTGAATGTAAACAGATTAAATGATCCAACCAAAAGACACAGGCGGGCTGAATGGATATAAAATCAATACCCGTATACATGCTATCTTCAAGAGACCCACTTCAGATTTATGGACACATAAGTCTGAAAGTCAGAGGGTGGAAAAATATATACCATGCAAATGGAAATCAAAAAGAAGCTGGAGTAGCAATACTCATATCAGGTAAAATACACTTTAAAATAAAAACTGTTACAAGAGATAAGGGAGGACACTACATAATGATCAAGGGATCAATCCAGGAAGACGATATAACAATTATAAATATTTACGCACCCAACATAGGAGAACCTCAATGCATAAGGCAAATACTAACAGCCATAAAAGGGGAAATCAACAGTAACACAAAAATAGTAGGGGACTTTAACACCCCACTTACTCCAATGGACAGATCAAGACAGAAAATAAATAAGTAAGCACAAGCTTTAAATGAAACAACAGACTGTATAGATTTAATTGATATTATAGGACATTCCACCAGAAAGTGGCAGAATACACTTTCTTCTCAAATGCACATGGAACATTCTCCATGATATATCACATTTCAGAAAATTTAAGAAAACTGAAATTGTATCAAGCATCTTTTCCAACCACAATACTATGAGATTAGAAATCAATTACAGGAAAAAAAACTATAAAAAACACAGACACATGGAGGCTAAATAATATGCTACTAAATAACCAATAGATCACTGAAGAAATCAAAGAGGAAATAAAAAATTACACAGAAACAAATGACAATGAAAACACGACAACTCAAAACCTATGGGATGCAGCAAAAGTAGTTCTAAGAGGGAAGTTTATAGCAATTCAATCTCATCTTAGGAAACAAGAAAAATATCAAATAAACAATCTAATCTTACAACTAAAGCAACTAGAGAAATAACCAAAAAAAACCCCCAAAGTTAGTAGAAGGAAAGAAATCATAAAAATCAGAGCAGAAATAAATGAAATAGAAATGAAGAAAACAATAGCAAAGATCAAGAAAGCAAAAAGTTGGTTCTTTGAGAAAATAAAGAAAATTGATAAACCTTTAGCCAAACTCATCAGGAAAAAGAGGGAGATGATTCAAATCAATAAAATTAGAAATAAAAAAGGAGAAATTACAACTGACACTGCAGAAATACAAAGGAACATAAGAGACTACTACAAGCAGCTATATGCCAATAAAATGGATAACCTGGGAGAAATGGACAAATTCTTGGAAAGGTACAACTTGCCAAGACTGAACCAGGAAGAATTAGAAAATATAAACAGACCAAAGAAAACTAATGAAATTGAAACTACAACTAAAAATATTCCAGCAAATAAAAGTTCAGGACCAGATGGCTTCACAGGTGAATTCTATCAAACATATAGGGAAGAGCTAACACCTACCCTTCTCAAAATCTTCCAAAAAATTGCAGAGGGAGGAGCACTCCCAAATTTGTTTTATGAGGCCACCATCACCCTGATACCAAAACTAGACAAAGATATCATAAAAAATAACTTACAGACCAATATCACAGATGAACATAGACACAAAAATCCTCAACAAAATTTAAGCAAACAGAATCCAACAACACATTATATACCATGATCATGTGGGATTTATCCCAGGGATGCAAGGATTCTTCATTATATGAAAATCAATGTGATAGGCCATATTAAAAAATTTGAGAATAAAAACCATATGATAATCACATTAGATGCAGAAAAATCTTTTGACAAAATTCAACACCCATTGATGATAAAAACTCTCCAGAAAGTAGGCATACAGTGAACCTAACTCAACATAATAAAGGCCATATATGACAAACCAACAGCAAACATCATTCTCAATGGTGAAAAACTGAAAGCGTGTCCTCTAAGATCAGTAACAAGACAAGAATGTCCACTCACACCACTATTATTCAACATAGTTTTGGAAGTCCTAACTCCAGCAATCAGAGAAGAATAAGAAATAAAAGGAATACAAATTGGAAAAGAAGTAAAACAGTCACTGTTAGCAGATGACAGGACACTATACATAGAAAATCCTAAAGACGCCACCAGAAAACTACTAGAGCTAATCAACGAATTTGGTAAAGTTGTAGGATACAAAGTTAATGAACAGAAATATCTTGCATTCATTTACACTAACAATGAAAGATCAGAAAGAGAAATTAAGGAAACAATCCCATCTACCAGCGCAACAAAAAGAATAAAATTCCTAGGAATAAACCTACCTAAGGAGGCAAAAGACCTGTGCTCAGAAAACTACAAAACACTGATGAAAGAAATCAAAGATGATACAAACAGATGGAGAGATATACCATGTTCTTGGATTGGAAAAATCAGCATTGTGAAAATGACTATACTACCCAAAGCAATTTACAGATTTAATGAAATCCCTATCAAATTACCAATGGCATTTTTCACAGAACTACAACAAAAAAATTTACAATTTGTGTGGAAACACAAAAGACCCCGAATAGCCAAAGCAATCTTGGGAAAGAAAAATGGAGCTGGAGGAATCAGGCTCCCTGACTTCAGACTATACTACAAAGCTACAGTAATCAAGACAGTATGGCACTGGCAGAAAAACAGAAACATAGATCAATGGAACAGGACAGAAAGCCCAGAGACAAACCCATGCACCTATGGTCACCTAATCAATGACAAAGTAGACAAGAATATACAATAGAAAAAAGGAAGTCTCTTTAATAAGTGGTACTGGGAAAACTGGACAGACACATGTAAAAGAATGAAATTACAACACTCCCTAACAGCATACACAAAAATAAACTCAAAATGGATTAAAGGCCTAAATGTAAGACTGGACACTATAAAACTCTTAAAGGAAAACATAGGAAAAACACTCTTTGACATAAATCACAGCAGGATTTTTTGACCCACCTCCCAGAGTAATGAAAATGAAAAAAAAAAAAAAAAAGAAATTGGACCTAATTAAACTTAAAAGGTTTTGCACAGCAAAGAAAACCATAAACAAGATGAAAAGACAATTCTCAGAATGGGAGACAATATTTTCAAATGAAGCAACGGACAAAGGGTTAATCTACAAAATATACAAGCAGCTCATGTAGCTCAATATCAAAAGAAAACCAAACAACCCAATCCAATAATGGGCAGAAGACCTAAATAAACATTTCTCCAAAGAAGACATACAGGTGGCCAAGAGGCAGATGAAAAGATGCTCAACATCACTAATTATTAGAGAAAGGAAGATCAAAACTACAATGAGGTAACACCTCACATCAGTCAGAATGGCCATCATCAAAAAAATCTACAAACAATAAATGATGGAGAGGGTGTACAGGAAAGGGAACCCTCTTGCACTGTTGGTCGGAATGTAAATTGATACAGCCACTATGGAGAACAGTATGAAGGTTTGTTAAAAAAAACTAAAAATAGAACTACCATATGACCCAGCAATCCCACTACTGGGCATATACCCTGAGAAAACCATAATTCAAAAAGACACATGTACCCCAATGTTCACTGCAGCACTATTTACAATAACCAGGACATGGCAACAACCTCAATGTCCATCAACAGATGAATGGGTAAAGATGTGGTACATATGTACAATGGAATATTACTCAGCCATAAAAAGGAATGAAACTGGGTCATTTGTAGAGATGTGGATGGACCTAGAGACCATCATACAGAGTGAAGTCAGAAAGAGAAAAACGAATATCGTATAATAACGCATATATGTGGAATCTAAAAAAACGGTACAGATGAACCTATTTGCAGGGCAGGAATACAGATGCAGACGTAGAGAATGGACATGTGGACACGGTCGGGGGGAAGGAGAGGGTGGCACAAATAGGAAGACTAGGATTGACATATATATACTACCATGTCTAAAATAGCTAGTGGGAACCTTTTGTATAGCACAGGGAGCTCAGTTCAGGGCTCTATGATGATATACATGGGTGGGATTGGGTGGGAGTGGGAGGGGATACATGTATACATATAGCTGATTAACTTTGTTGTACAGCAGAAACTAACATAACATTGTAAAACAACTATACTCTAAAAGAAATTTAAACACTAGATATACTAAAAAAATATGAATTAAATTATATTTTTCGATACCTATTTGAGATATTAATCTTCAAGTTAAAAATATCACTCTTTACAGAAAAAAAGTGAAAATAATAGGAAATGATAGTTCATTCCATAGGCATGGATATGAATAATAAAATGCATTAATAAATTTTTCTATGCTTAAAATATTTATTTTAAACTTACTGAGAACTTATTCTTCATAAAGCATGCACTAACCATAAAGTTTAAACTTTTAAAATAATTTTGTTAGAAATCTCTACCCAAATCTAAGTTTATTGAAAATACTTTTAATTTTTATGGTTTAGCCAACATGTGACATATTATTTCATTAAACAAAATCCAACCTCAGAGTCATGACCAAATATAGTTATGAAACTTATAAACTGAACATATATTTTCAAATAGTTTTCAACAAATGAAGTTATAGTTCATAACAGAATTGCTCACACACAAGGATTGAAAGCCTAGATTCTTAATCAAGCAAAATTGCTGCCTTGAAGACTATTCTGAGAAATACTTGACATTTAACCACCTTCCTGTATTGAAAGTGCAATGCATTTTCTATATTATTCTTTAGTAATAAACATCGTGTTTCAGGACATAGACAGAGATCATAGATAGAAAAAGGAAGCTTTAAAAAATCAGTTTTGAACAGATATTATGGCAAAAGAATACTCAAAACAGACTATTCTTATCCTTTCTGGACAAATGTAAATAAGGAAATGGGGGCTTCCCTGGTGACACAGTGGTTAAGAATGCAGGGGACACAGGTTCGAGCCCTGGTCAAGGAAAATCGCACATGCCACGGAGCAGCTAAGCCCATGCGCCACAACTAATGAGCCTGCGCTCTACAGCCCGCAAGCCACAACTACTGAGCCCACGTGCCACAACTACTGAAGCCCGCACACCTAGAGCCCGTGCTCTGCAACAAGAGAAGCCACTGCAATAAGAAGCCTGCGAGCCACAACGAAGAGTAGTCCCCTCTTGCTGCAACTAGAGAGAGCCTGTGTGCAGCAATGAAGACCCAATGCAGCCCAAAATAAATAAATTAATTAATTTTTTAAAAAAAGAATGAAATGGGAAAGCCTATCTTTACTGTTAACTTGTTAGAATGAAAGATTAGAACAAAGGTTGCTCCTATGATGTTGAGAAAGATGACATACAGGAAATGAATAAAAGGAAATGTCCAGAAGAAAATTCCCAAATTCCACAGAGGCCTCTCCAGCTATAAAGAGGTGAACACGACTTTATTAGAGTTCTGCAAGAATAAAAAAGCAATTGCTTTAAGTAACATATTTACCTTTTCCTTTCTATAATCTATTTTGATATCTCTCTTATGTTAGGGTTCCTTGGAATGATTTGGATATGGGATACAGGTGCAGAATAGGGAGAACCAGAGTTACTGCATGTAGGATTTGTTCTAACTTAAAATTGTAGGATGCTTCAGAATAATTAAGCTATAAATCAACACAGTTTTTAGTGTATTTGGAGAAGGAAAATACCCCATTTCCCTGAGCTGTATTTTAAATATATTTGTTTCACAGTACTATGCATGGAAACTATGTTGAGTGGATGAGGATTAGTTAACATCAGAATCAAACTCCAAGAGAAGTTTGGTTTCCTTTTTTTGCTATTGCTCAGGAATTAGTATTACCCATCCACACCCACACCCACCCGCCATGCTGCTAACATTGACTTCTTTGAGATTTTGACTATTTTTACAAAGTACCAACTAGGGGACTGTTGATTAAATCAGTTCCTTTTCAATCAGTCACTCTCTGAGATTCACTACACACAATTAATTTTAAAGTATCCTTCAGAAAGTCCCCCAAGAAAGAAATTACATATTATTTCCTATCAAAATACAGAATGGTCTTTGGTGAACTTAACCTCAAAGTAAATTTAGAAAGAGAATCACAGATATCAGCCAGTTCTCTAAATGCACTTTTTAATTCAGAGGGCTAATAAAATTCTGGAGTTTTGAATTTACACTAGACAAGAAATAGTCTTTCATCATACACTTAAGGGGTAACTAATTGTCTTGATTTTCCTTGAACTGCCCCAGTTTTAGAGCAGAAAGTTCTGCATCCCATGAAACTCCTAAGTTTTGAGCAAACCAGGATAGTTGATCAGCCTTTTGGTGCGGCCAAAATGGAGAGATAAGGGCTAAGTGACAATATAGATGCATGGATTCATAGTTGGTTAAGCAACACACTCGATGATCAACCTTGGATATTTTTTAACAGCATGCTGCAACACTTTATTCTTTACTTTCTATCAGTTACTCGGATGCATGCTAATCAGAGATGCATGCCATATATATGTTGATCGGAAAATGAGGTAAAGATAAAAATGACAGGTAAAATGTTAGATCAAGTTTCCAGTAGAATAACCCTACTGATGATACTTTGTAAAGGAGCTTAGTATAAAATTTAAAAAGGAAAAAAAAACCCTCAAGTTCCACAATTAAATTTTTAATGTGTGTCACAGATTAAGAATGAGCAGAGTTCACCACCTACATTCAGAAATGATTTCTGATCTTTTGCTGCTAGTGTACAGAATGGCAACAGATTTACGTGTATTAATTTTGTATGCTGCAATGTTACTGAATTCATTGATGAGCTCTAGTAGTTTTCTGGTAGCATCTTTAGGATTCTCTATGTATAGTATCATGTCATCTGCAAACAGTGACAGTTTTACTTCTTTTCCCACTTTTATTTATTTTTCTTTGCTGATTGCCATGTCTAGGACTTCTAAAACTATGTTGCATAAAAATGGTGAGAGTGGTCATCCTTGTCTTTTTCCTGATCTTAGAGGAAATGGTTTCAGCTCTTCCCCATTGAGTATGATGCTAGCTGTAGGTTTGTCATATATGGTCTCTATTATGTTGAGGTATGTTCCCTCTCTGCCCACTTTTGGAGAGTTTTTATCATAAATGGGTGTTGAATTTTGTCAAAAGCTTTCTCTGCATCTATTGAGATGATCATATGGATTTTATTCTTCAATTTGTTGATGTGGCGTATCACATTGATTGATTGTGGATATTTAAAAATCCTTGGATCCCTGGGATAAATCCCACTTGATCATGGTGTATGATCCTTTTAATGTATTGTTGGATTCGGCTTGCTAGTATTTTGTTGAGGATTTTTGCATCTATGTTCATCAGTGATACTGGCATGTAATTTTCTTTTTTTGTGGTATCTTTTTCTGGTTTTGGTATCAGAGTGATGGTGACCTCAATGAGAATGAGTCTGGGAGTGTTCCTTCTTCTGCAATTGTTTGGAAGAGTTTCAGAAGGATAGATGTTAACTCTTTTCTAAATGTTTGATAGAATTCACCCATGAAGCCATCTGGTCCTGGACTTTTGTTTGTTGGAAGATTTTTAATCACAGTTTCAACTTCAGTACTTGTGATTGGTCTGTTCATATTTTCTATCTTCCTGGTTCAGTCTTGGGAGATAGTACCTTTCTAAGAATTTGTCCATTTCTTCTAGGTTGTCTATTTCATTGCCATATAATTGCTTGTAGTAGTCTTTATGATCCTTTGTATTCCTGTGGTATCCTTTGTAACTTCTCTTTTTTCATTTCTAATTTTATTGATTTGAGCCCTCTTATTTTCTTGATGAGTCTGGCTGAAGGTTTATCAATTTTGTTTCCCTTTTCAAATAACCAGCTTTTAGTATCATTGATCTTTTCTATTGTTTTCTTCATCTCTATTTCATTTATTTCTGCTCTGATCTTTATGATTTCTTTCCTTCTACTAACTTTGGGTTTTGTTTGTTCTTCCTTCTCTAGTTGTTTTAGGTATAAGTTTAGGTTGATTTAGGTATAAGCTTAGGTTGTTTGTTCAGATTTTTCTAGTTTCCTGAGGTAGGATTGTATTGCTATAAACTTCCCTCTTAGAACTGCTTTTGCTGTATCTCATAGGTTTGGATCATCATGCATGTTTTCATTTGTCTCTAGGTATTTTTTTGATTTTCTCTTTGATTTCTTCAGTGATCCATTGGTTGTTTAGTAGCATATTGTTTAGCTTCCACGTGTTTGTGTTTTTTGCAGTTTTTCTCTTGTAGTTGATTTCTAATCTCATAGCATTGTGGTCAGAAAAGATGCTTGATATGGTTACAGGGGGGAGGGTAGAGGAGAGGGATAGTTTGGAAGGTTGGGATTAACATGTACACACTACTATATTTAAAATATATAACCAACAGGGACCTACTGTATAGCACAGGGAACTCTGCTCAATACTCAGTAATAGCCTAAATGGGAAAAGAACTTGAAAAATAATAAATACATGTATATTTATAACTGAATCACTTTGCTGTACACATGAAACTAACACAACACTGTTAATAAACTATACTCCAATATAAAATAATTTTTTTTTAAAAAAAGCAATCCTAAAAAGAAGAATAAAATGCCTAGGAATAAATCTACCTAAGGAGCCAAAAGACTTGTACTCAGAAAACTATAAGACACTGATGAAATAAATCAAAGATGACACAAAGAAATGGAAAGTGTATCTTTTCTTGGATTGGAATAATCAATATTGTCAAAATGACGATATTACCCAAGGCAATCTACAGACTCAATGAAATCCCTATCAAATCACCAACGGTATTTTTCACAAAACTAGACCAAAAAATTTTTTAATTTTTATTAGGAGTGTTAATTTCTCTTCATTTTTGAAAGAGAGTTTAGTTGGATATAGAATTCTTGACTAACAATCTTTTCCTTCAAACACTTTGAACGTCATCCCACTGCCTTCTGGCCTCCATGTTTTCTCATGAGAATTCACCTGCTAATCTTATTAAAGAATCACTTTTATATGATAATTTTTTTCTCTTGCTACTTTCAAGATTTTCTTTGTCTATGACTTTCACTAATTTGTGATGTGTCTAGATGTGGATCTATGAGCTTTTCTTCCTTGGAGATCTTTAAGCTTCTGGAATGTGTAACTTAGTATTTTACTTAAAATTTATGAAGTTTTCATACATTATTTCTTCAAGTACTTTTTTGGTCCTGTTCAATTTATCTTTTCCTTCTGTGACTCACCTGTACTTTAATATGCTTGATGATATCCCACAGGTTTCTGAGGCTCCCTTCTTTTTTGTAATTCTTTTATTATATATTTTTCTCTTTGCTCTTCAGACTGCATAATCTCTACTAGCAAACTTTCAAGTTTGATGATTCTTTATCTGCCAGCTCATATCTATTTTTAAACCCCTCTAGTACATTTTTATTTCAACTCCAGAATTTATCTTTTATTCTTTTATTTATAATATCTATCCTTTTATTGATATTCTTTATTTGGTAACACTTTGTTCCTATTCTGTTCTTAAATTCTTTAGACATGGTTTCCTTTAGTTCTTTGAAAATATTTATAATAGCCAATATAGTCTTATTTACTCAGTCCAAAATCTGGGTCCCTCAGGGACTTTTTCTGTTGATTACTTTTTTCCTTTTGTATGTGCATACTTTCCTGTTTCTTTAAGTGTTTTTTACTTATTGACTGAAAACTAGATATTTTAGATAATATATTGTTACAAGCCTGCTATCAGGTCCTTCCACCCCCAAAGAATTTGTTGCTGTTGCTGGTTTGTTCTTGTTTTTTACTTTCTTTTTTCTGTTTATTAGCATAGCAACAATATTGGGCTAATAAAATAGATTATATATTCCTGGAAGTGTATAGCCAGTGAATGTTCTGCCAGTTTTTTTCTGTTAAATTCTTGTTTTATTTTTAAGTGTGGGCTTCTTAAGGACCACACTTGTGTCAGTTTAATTTAGCAGTCAGGCAAGAATTAATCATATTTCCTTAAATGCCTTTCCTTTTTATCTTCTACTTTTTTTCCCAAGGGGCCATATGTGAGAAAGAGCATTCTTAAACTTCAAGAAGTTTACAAAGGCAGCCTTAGATTTTACTTTCTGCTTGCACAGGTTCTCAAGATCACCTAGAGGTGAGTGACTGGGAAATTTTTCCTTCATGGATTTTTACTAGGTATGTGCAGAGCTTTCCACATAAGTGAATTCTGTAGC
Organism: Tursiops truncatus; assembly: GCF_011762595.2. NCBI lineage: Eukaryota > Metazoa > Chordata > Mammalia > Artiodactyla > Delphinidae > Tursiops > Tursiops truncatus. The sequence continues at coordinate 21,631,442 of NC_047055.1, read as the reverse complement.
TTGCCAGAAATGGGTCAGAGCTTTCCAATGTTCTCTATTATTATTTAATTTTCCAGTATATCCTTTTAAACTCTTGGCCAGGCTCTACTTTGTTCCATCAGAAATCACAGTCAGGCAGCTGAGGTGTTCCCAGATTTTGCTATTGTTTAGATAACTGAATCAAATCAAATAGTAACCAGAATTTGAGAATGCTGACTTTCCAGGGACCAATAATTTTGTATAAAATATTTATTGTGCTCTAGGGATGGTGCTTTTAAGAGAACTCCAAAAGAGGTCCAATCTCTCCATTTGTCTGCAGCTTTTGGCTACTGCACCAGTTAGCCTGGGAAGGATGGGTGAAAGAAATAGACATAAATTAAAATGTCAGATGTTGCTGTCTTACTCAGATTCAGTAATTTATATTGGACAGACCACGTTCTGTTTGTTCTGTGCTTTGTAATCATCAGAGTTAAGAAATAGTCTGTTTCATTTGTTTTACCCATATTTTCATTTTTTAGAGGGAGAGCAAGTACATCAAGGTTTTTACTCAACTATTTTGAAAGTTGATCCATAAAGGGAATTGTTTAACTGGGTAAAATATTTGAGTAGAGAACCACTCTGCTGTCTTTGAGCTCTGAGATTCCATGCTTCTGTGATTTTAAATATGCTCCTGTGAAAATAATTTCTTAATCTACAGAAAACCTCCTTCCATATACATAAGGATGGGGAATTATTAGTATTAACTTATAAAAGAATGAATATGTTTTCCATTTTTGCACATTTTGGGAATTTGAAGTAAAATAATCTTCATTTAAATAAATGTACCTTTTTTATTACCATTATGATTGTGCCAATGTGATGCTTAAGACTTTGAAGAGAATAATCATTGCTGCATATGATACTAGATTTAGAATCGTATAAATAAAACAATTGTACCATGTCAGTGTGTGTAGACAGATAGAAGGGAAACTAACATACAATAACCTACTTAGGGATTAACAGGAGGCCACATCCAGTGAAATTTCCTCAGTTTCAGTATGGAGAAGATATTTAGTTCCACATACAATATGGAGAAAAGCATACTTTCCACCTAGTGATAAGATATGGTTTGAATTTAATGGAAGTATAGTAGGTTTATCTGACCAAAAACAGAAAAGTAAAAGTTAAAAAAAAGTTGTAAAGTTAGTCTTTTTTTGATATCTTTTTTGATTATTATTTTTTATTGAAGTAGAGTTGTTATAAAATATTATATAAGTTACAGGTGTACAATACAGTCATTCACAATTTTTAAAGGTTATACTCCATTTATAGTTATTATAAAATATTGGCTGATGTTCTGCATGTTGTACAATATACCCTTGTAGCTTACTTTATACCTAATAGTTTACACCCCTACCCCTATATTGCCCTGCCTCCTTTCCCTCTCCCCATTGGTAACCACTAGTTTGTTCTCTGTATATATGAATCTGCTTCTTTTTTGTTATATTCACTAGTTTGTTGTATTTTGTAGAGTCCACATGTAAGTGATATCATACAGTATTTGTCTTTCTCAGTTTGACTTATTTCACTTAGCATGATGCTCTCCCAGTCTATGCATGTTGCTATAAATGGCAGGATTTTGTTCTTTTATATGGCTTAGGAGTATTCCATGGTGTATGAATATAAGTGTATATACATACCACATCTTTTTATATCCATTCATCTGTTTATGACACTTAGGTTGCTTCCATATCTTGGAAGTCATAAATATCACTGCTATAAATATAGCATGGGGCACATGAATGATTTCAAATTAATGTTATTGTTTTTTTTGGATGTATACCTAGGAGTGGAATTCCTGGGTCATATGGTAGTTCTCTTTTTAGTTTTTTGAAAAACCTCCATACTATTTTCCACAGTGGCTGCACTGATTTACGTTTAGTGAAGGAGGGTTCCTGTTTCTCCACATGCTTGCCAGCATTTGTTATTTGTGTTCTTTTTGATGAGAGCCATTCTGACAGGTGTGAAGTGACATCTCATTGTGGTTTTGATTTGCATTTCCCTGATGATTAGCAATTCTGAACATCTTTTCATGTGCCTATTGGCCATCTGCATTTCCTCTTTGGAAAAATGCCTATTCAGTTCTTCTGACTATTTTTTTAATTGGGTTGTTTGCTTTTTTGATATTGAGTTATATGGGCTGTTTGTATATTTTGTAAATTAACTCCTTGCCGGTCACACTATTTGCAAATATTTTCTCACATTCCGTAGGTTGTCTTCTCATTTTATTTAGATCTCTATTCTTTATAAAGCCAAAAGTACCCTGTATAAAGTTAAAAGCCAGAGTAATGAGGCATATGATTTAGCTGAATGGAATTCTTGCATGTGTTGATCAAAAGAACCCCCAAAAGCCAAGACATAGATCAATCAAATTACCATAAGAATATCATCATGAACAGACAGCCTTCTGAATACTGAACAAATTCAGTACACAGAGTGAAATTTTTACATTGATGAAGTTGATAAAATATTCTCCAGAAAGGATTAAATATGTTCAAGTCTGCTACAATCAACCTCCCTCAACACAATTTCAAACATCATACAGTCTATTCAGAGTCTTGATGCCTCATGTACATTTTGTTGGAAAAGTAGTGTGTGCATTTATGCATATACATGTGAGCATGTATAATGGTCCTTGTAATATAGTGACTTTACTCCAGTCATCTAATAATCCACTCAAGAATTTATGTGATTCCACTCCACTGAACTATATTACCCACTTTAGAGCTTGACTAGCAACTCAGCTTTTCTAGAGATACAGAGAATGTATACAGCACTGCATTTAATCAAGAAAGCTTCTTTCCCTTCGGATCTTTATAAAGTAAATCTTTAGTAGTTCTATACCTACCTTTTTCCCCACTAATGAATCCAAAATGGAAGAGAAAAGAGTACTCTATAGCTTCTCATACTCCAAAACCAGATGTTATATAGAGTTATAGAATTATGACCACGGGGCTTCCCTGGTGGCGCAGTGGTTGAGAGTCTGCCTGCCGATGCAGGGGACACGGGTTCATGCCCCGGTCTGGGAAGATCCCACATGCCGCGGAGCAGCTGGGTCCGTGAGCTATGGCCGCTGAGCCTGCGCGTCCGGAGCCTGTGCTCCGCAACGGGAGAGGCCGCAACAGTGAGAGGCCCGCGTACCGCAAAAAAAAAAAAAAAAAAAAAAAGAATGATGACCACGTGTCATCACCAGAACAAATTATGTTTTTCTCCATTTAACCTTTTACATTACAGAGATAGTTATTTGGTTCACATGTTGAATATGTTTTATCTTTTCAATTCACCTATATCATTAGCATATCCAATATCAAATTATCAGGATAATAAGCCACATTTGTAATAGGTGGGACAGAAAAGAAATGGCTTTCTTTGGCAAATCAGTAGTTTATTTCTGCAAAATTATGCAAGAATCATCTCACTTAATCAGTGCAACTTATAATCAAACAAATTTTAAAAAGGACCTCACAACAGTCCAGGGTTTTTTAAATTAAAACCACTGCCTATATCCTCTGGCACAATGAGAGGCCCTTCATGTATCTTAGGAAGTAAATAAAAAGATATCCTATGCTCATGAATTGGAAGACTTAATATTGCTAAGATATTAGCACCACCCAAAGCTATCGATATATTCAATATAATCCTTATTAAAGTCCCAGAAACGTTTGTGCAGAAATAAAAAATTCATCCTAAAATTTACATGGGATTGCAAGAGACCCAAAATAGCCAAAACCATCTTGAAAAAAATAACCAACTCAGAGGTCTCACATTCCCGACTTCAAATCTTATTGCAAAGCTACAATAATCAAAATTTTGTACTACTGGCATAAACAGAGACATAGACCAATAAAATAGAATAGAAAGCCCCTAAATAAACTCTTGCAAATATGGTCAAATGATTTTTGACAGGGGTTCCAAGAACATTCCATGGGGATAGGACAGTCTTTTCAACAAAGGATGTTGGGAAAACTGGATACCCACATGAAAAAGAATAAAGTTAGACCCTTTCCTTGCATGATATACAAAAATTTAATCAAAATAGATCACAGGACTTAAGGTAAGAACTAAAACTATAAACCTCTTAGAAGAAAACATAGGGGAAAGCTTCAGAACTTTGGATTTGGCAATGATTTCTTGGATATGACAGCTAAAGCACAGACAGCAAAAGAAAAATTAGATAAATTATAATTCATCACAATGAAAAACTTTTCTTCATCAAAGAACACTTATCAATAGAGTGAAAAGGCCACCTACAGAATGGGAGAAAACGTTTACCAGTAATATCTGATAAGTAATATCCAGACTCTGTAAAGAACTCCTACAATTTAACACAAAGAAAAAATAATCTTATTTTAAAATGGGCAAAGGACTTAAACAGACATTTCTCCAAAGAAGATACACAGATGCAAAATACGCATATGAAAAGGTGTTCAACATCAGTCATCATTAGGAACATGCAAGTCAAAATCTTAATGAGATACCACTTTACACCCATTAGGATTTCTATTATCAAAAGGAAACAAAGAGACAAATAAACAAACAAATTAAAAAACCCAGAAAATAACAGGTTTTGGCAAGGATTCAGAGAAATTGGAATCCTCATGTTTTGCTTGTGGGAATATAAAATGGTGCAAACACTGTGGAGAACCGTGTGACGTTCCCAAAAAAGTAAACATAAAAATATCATATGATCTAGTTATTCCATTTCTGGGTATGTACTCAAAAGAACTGAAAGCAAGGACTCAACATATATCTGTACATCAATGTTAATAGCAGTATTATTTAGACAAAAAGTGAAAATGATGCACATGTCCGCTGACAGATGAATACATAAACTAAACGTGATATACATACAATGGAATATTATTCAGTCTTAAATAAAGGAATGAAATTCTGACATAATGCTACAACTTAGATAAACCTTGAAAGTAAAATAAGCCAGACGCAACAGGATAGGTATCATACAATTCCTCTTACATAAGGTACCTAGAGTAGTCAAATTCATAAAGACAGTTAGTAGAATGGTTTATCAGTGCCTGGGTAGAGGAAGTTATGAGGAGTTAATGCTTAATGGGCACAGAGTTTCAGTGTGAAAAGATGATAAAGTTTGAGAATGATGGTGAAATGAAAGGACTTAATGCCGCTGAACTGTACACTTAGAATGGTAAATTCTGTTATATATCTTTTTATCAGAATAAAAAGCTAGTAAAAATGTGTTTGTCATTATTATATTAATATCAAACAGTTTGAAGTCCATAATAAGAATATTTTTTAAATTATCGTTGTCGGTACTGCTGTTGCTACTACAATTACCACTGCTACTACTCTGCACTATTAGAACAATTTTTGGATATTTCTTTGTTTAGCACATAATTCAGCTTCTCTAGAATCTCTTCTCCCATCCACACAGTTTGAGAGCCTGACTCCCTGTAACCATGTGTCTCTCCAGGCCCTCAACCATGACTGATTGGACTGGGAGTAAACAGATGATCCAGTTTGGGCCAATTACATTCTCAGTCCCAGGAATGAAGAAGAGTATTAGAGAGAAAATCAGCTGGAGTTACCAGATGACCAGAATCAAACCATGGGAACTGTGAAACATCTATATTCTTCGTTGCAAACGAAGAAGCAGAGAAAACCGACCTATAGCAAGAATTTTCTTCTTGAAATATTATTATATCCCTAATCTTAGAGGTATATAAGACAGCTTCATATTTACATCTCTATAGATATAAAGATATATCTATATCTTTAAATTTACTACCCTCCCCCGTCTGGCACCTAAAAACTAAACCTCCAAGTTAATATGAAAAAAGAAAACCTTTTAGAGTAATAGTGTGACTGTGTGTAAATGTAATATCCTATGAGCATAGCCCTGCTGATGATATTTGACTAATTCTTCATACAATTTCTTTATCACTATTTTGCCAACACCATACATGCAGAGCTACAGAGAATTCAAAACATTAGTTAATCTGAAGTGCTATATGGTCAAACTTTCACCAGTATGAAGAGGTAAGACAGAAAATATGCTCCATGAGGACAGAGTTTATGTCTATCGTGTTCAACCAGCAGTACTCGGCATGAGAGGCAGTTGAGTAAATATTCAGTAAACAAATGAATGAGGTGCTCAATACATATTTGTTGAGTCAGTGAATGTGTGACTTTTAAAGAACAAAGTGCACAGTGTAAATGTCATAGTGCAACCTGCCAATGGATTCAAATTTTTCAGGTTATCAGAATTTGAACTGAAAATGTTGCTAATTTAGGGAAAAAAAAACAAAAAAAAGTTGGAGATGAAAAGCTTTAGTACTTTATGGGTGCAGAGATTGTTTTTCTCTCTAGAAAGTTGAATCAACAGCATTTTGTGATCAATACAATTTGGAATGACACAGCAGAGAGGTGATTCAAACACCAAGTCCAAGATTATTCAATTACATGTTTCTTTTAATTCCTCCTGCCTTAGATCACGTTTGGTCTAGAAACTAGCAAAATAAGTTAAATTTGCAAGTGACTTAGAGTTAGTTCCACCAGACAGGAGGACGGGACCTGACATTTATGCAAGGTCCACCCTGTGAACCCTGGTAAATTTATTAGTTCCTGGACTAGGTTAGAACATAGCTAGAGAAGAAGTGAAGAAAGGAAAAAGGGAAAATATAGTAAAACAGTGGTTATAGAAAAAGAAAGAAAATAGTATGTAATAGTTATATATTTTTTACTTCTGAATCAAAATTATTTAAATTTGATTAGATATGAATTGTTGAGGTGTTATATGGGTGTTTAAAACACATTTATTATAGAGAGAAAAGAGGTCTGCTTTGTTGAAGCATGAATAAATCCAAAACAAAAGGCATTTGGCTGATTGGAAAACTGAAGGGTCATCAAAAACAACAACAAAGTAAATGTTCAAAGAATAACTACAGAACTCAAAAATGGAAACATATCTTAGAAATATATATAAAGTGTTCAACTGCCACTTTAGTATGCATTCTTAAGCTCTTGTTTTTCCAGATCTTCCCACTGATATTAGGTAGCTGAGTGTATAAAAGCTTATTAGTCTTGTAAACACTGAAGCCAAATAAAAAAGATAGACTTTCATACTCACCTTAAGAAACTTTTCAAAAGTTATCAGCTCCAAAATAAATAAAAGTTCAACTTCAACAAATCCCTGGTTGTGTAGTGGTTAAGAATCCGCCTGCCAACGCAGGGGACATGGCTTCGAGCCCTGGTCCGGGAAGACCCCACATGCCGTGGAGCAACTAAGCCCGTGTGCCACAACTACTGAGCCTGTGCTCTAGAGCCTGAGCGCCACAAATACTGAACCCGTGTGCCACAACTACTGAAGCCTGCGTGCCTAGAGCCCGTGCTCCACAACAAGAGAAGCCACTGCAATGAGGAGCCTGCGCACCGCAACCAAGAGTAGCCCCCGCTCACTGCAACTAGAGAAAGCCCGCACACAGCAACAAAGACCCAACGCAGCCAAAAATAAAAAATAAATTTAAAAACATATTTACAAACAATGAAGATCTTGAGCCTAGTTTTGTTGTTTTTTCTTTGAGGAGGTAGCAAAATAATTAACATTAATAACATAGGATGATAGTTATTAATATTTAAGTGTATCCATTTCTTCCCCGAAGTCCCACATTTTTGGCAAGTCCCTTCAATGCAGCTGCGTTTTCCTATATTCTTTCTCTCTCTCTCTCTCCCTTTCTCCCACCTCCCTTCCCCTTTCCCCTACTTCTCTCTTCTTCCTCTATCCCATCGCCATCAATTACCGAAACAAAATTTGACACATCTCAACTACCTTCATTCTCTGTCATTCTCTTTTCCACTCATCATCCCTTTGAACCTAAAAGTGGATCTTGGTGATTATCAGAGCAAGTAAAGTTTCATTTCTTTAGAAGACAAGGGGGGAGAACAACTCTAAAAACTTATAATGCATTCTTTTCTTTCATTCACATCTTGATGAGGTACTACTGAATATTTTATTGAAGTTCCAATGCTTAGAAGTAACAGAATGTATATATCTACATGGGTGATGCCTATGGAGAACATAGGGTCTAATACAGCCACTGTAAACAAAAATAAGTTTTGTAACACTACTAAAACTGGAAAATAAAGTTAAACTTTGAATTCTTATTTGTAACTCTTTAGCATGGGAAAGAGGTCTATGAATCTATACAGAAGAGGTCATGGCACAAATATTTAAAAATAAATAAATATACAAAAGGAAATGGCTCTGACTCTCCTCGTACTCTATTAGTTGCTGCTAAGAAAGATATATGGATCTCTGAAATTCTACTACAGGGAAGACCAAACTAAGCAAAAATGAAGATAATAACATGATAATAAACTGTATTTTTCCCATTAAGAGTTAAAGATAAGTGCTCTCATTTTAATATCACTGATTCCATCTTTGCATATACAAAGTGGAATATCAACTGGGAATTTAAGTCACTATTTTATATAATTTTCTTCAAATGGAATTTTGTCATCTAAAGTATGTAATTAACTATAATGAGAGAGAATTCACTCCAAAGGACACAATTGTTTTCTCCAAAGGTAAAGTGGAGAGGACAAAATCAAGTGATTCTTTTAAGGTTTGTTTTATCTGATTTCTGCATATGAAAATGAATCATTCTATTCCACTCACTTTACTGATGACCTAATTTTCAGGCACTTTTAAAGATGAAATCACAAATACTTATTAATGAGTTAAACACTGGCAAGAAAAGCAGATTAAAATCCCTTAATTATCTACTTTTTCAGAGTATAGATGTATTAATTCTTTGGGAAGAAAGGTATTTTGCTAATGTGGAAACTATCCAAATCATATATATTCAAAATTCCAATATAAATATTTGACCCTTGACTATAATTTAATGAATATCATATGGCAAAGTGACCAAATGTGAAACCCACAACATCAGAAGTATCTGAGAGAGAAAACAGCATTGACAGAAAGCATGAGTAAGTAACAATCAAAATGACATAGAAATATATATTCTAATGTGTATAATAAAATATAATATAAATTTCCTAGAATAGTTTTAGGGAAAAGGAGCTCATATTTTCCACACATCATATTCAATTTTACCTCCACATCTTTGACCATGTTATTTTCCTCCATGAGACTGGGCTTTCTATTCCTCTGTCTGATGCAAATCATATTTATCCTTCTTGAAGCAACTCATGGTCAATCTTGTTCTTTACTATTTCCTTTTATTGTGCACTCATAGCACATAAAAGAATAAGAAGTCAATGAAATAGCAGCTATTTTGGATAACAAATTTATGACAGTCCTTTAAATCATTTTTGTGCATATTTTAAAGTTATTTTAAATGTATCACTTTTTAAAAAATCCTTTAACAGCAGCTCTATGAGGTAGATTGGGTAGATATAATTACCCCGACTTTACAAATGGAGAAAGTGAGACCCAGGCTAAAGGACTTGCCAAAAGTAAGGGAGTTGGGTAAAATGTATCACTTTAAATGCTGGATAATATTAATGAAGAAATAGGTGTTAATAGAACGAGTTGTAACCATTATACAAAATTTAAAGATGTTATTTTTGTTTTCTAACAGAGTTTTCTAGCCTAAATGGAATTGCCCATTAAAATTTACATAGTTGTTAAACAGAATTGCCAAGTGGTGTTTAAAAATTATAAGAGAAGAAAGAGAAGGGAAATATTGGTAACTGGTATTGATAACAAACCTTTGCATTTAGGGCAAGTTTGAGAGCAGAGTAAGCCTCAGGAGTCAGAATAACTTGACCAACTTCTTTCTGCTAGTATATGTCTTCCTAGAAAAAATTCCACAGTTTTAAAGTAAAATAAGTCAATATGCTAGGAAATTGTTTAATAAAATTAAAGGAGGCATTAATTGATACTCCTTAGAGCATAATACCTAGGGAATCAGTTGTACCTATTAGGAAAATGTATGTAGCAAAAACTTGAAACCTAAATGCTACTGATATTCCAAGTCTGGCTCTATCCATATGTACTAGGGCTCTTTCAACTTTGACTAATAAACTTGGAATGAACTGGGGCATAATAGGCTGCATTCATTAATTAATTTTAAAATAAATTTATTTTATTAATTTTGGCTGCGTTGGGTCTTCGCTGTTGCAAATGGGCTTTTCTCTAGTTGTGGGGAACGGGGGCTACTCTGTTGTGGTGAGCGGGCTTCTCATTGTAGTGGCTTCTCTTGTTGCAGAACACAGGCTCTAGGCGTGTGGGCTTCAGTAGTTGTGGCTCGTGGGCTCTAGAGCCCAGGCTCAGTAGTTGTGGCACACGGGCTTAGTTGCTCTGCGGCATGTGGGATCCGGACCAGGGCTCAAACCTGTGTCCCCTGCACTGGCAGGCAGATTCTTAACCAGGGAAGCCCGGATGCATTAATTTAAATCTTAAATAAACCTAAATGGAAAGGTAGTCATTTATAAGGACAGCAGGTAACAATCATTTGGTTACTTTAAAATAAAATATATTTACTCTCTCCAGTCAAGACCCCCAAACAAGTTTTAAAGAAATAAGATACATTTCAGATATCCAAATTATCAAATTATTACTATTATAATATAGCTACTTATATAATTATGTACTATTTTAAGAATAAGTAATTTTTTAAGGTAATACTAACTTCAATTTATTACTAAGACTCAGAGGATAAAAGTCCTTGATGGGAAAATCAATGTGAGGTTACTTCCATGAAAAGCTGAAGAATAAAAAACAGGAAACAAAAAATTTAAAAACTATTGCTTCAAATTCACAAACAACACTCTTAAGAAAAGGGAAAAATCATTATATAACCCGACAACCAGGCTACTGCAAATGAGTTACTTGAATTCTTTGAAAATGCAGAAGAGAAATTTGCAAATGATTACTTTTAAAAAATTTTTATTTTTATTTATTTATTTTTTAACATCTTTATTGGAGTATAGTTGCTTTACAATGGTGTGCTAGTTCTGCTGTATAACAGAATGAATCAGCTATACGTATACATATATCCCCATATCCTCTCCCTCTTGCATCTCCCTCCCACCCTTCTTTCCCACCCCTCTACGTGGTCACAAAGCACCAAGCTGATCTCCCTGTGCTATGTGGCTGCTTCCCACTAGCCATCTATTTTATATTTGGTAGTATATATAAGTCAATGCTAGTCTCTCACTTTGTCCCAGCTTACCCTTCCCCCTCCCCGTGTCCTCAAGCCCATTCTCTACATCTGTGTCTTTATTCCTGCCCTGCCCATAGGTTCATCAGAACTTTTTTTTTTAGATTCCATATATATGTGTTAGAATACACTATTTGTTTTTCACTTTCTGACTTAATTCACTCTGTATGACAGACTCTAGGTCCATCCACCTCACTACAAAAAACTCAAATTCATTTCTTTTTATGGCTGAGTAATATTCTATTGTATATATGTGCCACATCTTCTTTATCCATTCATCTGTTGGTGTACACTTAGGTTGCTTCCACGCCCTGGCTATTGTAAGCAGTGCTGCAATGAACATTGTGGTACATGACTATTTTTGAATTATGGTTTTCTCAGGGTATATGCCTAGTAGTGGGATTGCTGGGTCGTATGGTAGTTCTATTTTTAGGTTTCTGAGGAACCTCCATACTATTCTCCATAGTGGCTACATCAATTTACATTTCCAGCAACAGTGTAAGAGGGTTCCCTTTTCTCCACACCCTCTCCAGCATTTATTGTTTGTAGACTTTTTCATGATGGCCATTCTGACCCATGTGAAATGATACATCAATGTAGTTTTGATTTGCATTTCCCTAATGATTAGTGATGTTGAACATCCTTTCATGTGTTTGTTGGCAATCTGTATATCTTCCTTAGAGAGATGACTATTTAGGTCTTCTGCCCATTTTCAGATTGGGTTCCTTGCTTTTTTTGATATTGAGCTGCATGAGCTGCTTGTTTATTTGGGAGATTAATCACTTGTCACTTGCTTCGTTTGCAAATATTTTCCCCCATTCTGAGGATTGTCTTTTTGTCTCGTTTATGGTTTCCTTTGCTGTGCAAAAGATTTTAAGTTTCATTAGGTCCCATTTGTTTATTTTTGTTTTCATTTCCATTTCTCTAGGAGGTGGGTCAGAAAGGATCTTGCTGTGATTTATGTTATAGAGTGTTCTGCCTATGTTTTCCTCTAAGGGTTTGATAGTGTCTGACATTATATTTAGGACTATAATCCATTTTGAGTTTATTTTTGTGTATAGTGTTAGGGAGTGTTCTAATTTCATTCTTTTACATGTACTTGTCCAGTTTTCTGAGCACCACTTACTGAAGAGACGGTATTTTCTCTATTGTATATTCTTACCTCCTTTATCAAAGATAAGGTGACCATATGTATGGGGGTTTATATCTGGGCTTTCTATCCTGTTCCACTGATCTATATTTCTGTTTTCATCCCAGTACCATACTGTTTTGATTACTGTAACTTTGTAGTATAGTCTGAAGTCAGGGAGGCTGATTCCTCCAGCTCCGTTTTTCCTTCTCAAGATTGCTTTGTTTTGGGGGTCTTTTGTGTTTCCATACAAATTGCAAAATTTTTTGTTCTAGTTCTGTGAAAAATGCCAGTGGTAGTTTGATAGGGATTGCATTGACTGTAGATTGCTTCGGTTAGTATAGTCATTTTCACAATGTTGATTCGTCCAATCCAAGAACATGGTATATCTCTCCATCTGTTTGTATCATCTTTGACTTCTTTCATCAGTGTTATAGTTTTCTGCATACAGGTCTTTTGTCTCCTTAGGTAGGTTTATTCCTAGGTATTTAATTCTTTTTGTTGAACTGGTAAATGGGACTGTTTCCTATCATTTCTCTTTCAAATTTTTCATCATGAGTGTATAGGAATGCAAGAGATTTCTGTGCATTAATTTTGTATCCTCCTTCCTTACCAAATTCTTTGATTAGCTCTAGTAGTTTTCTGGTAGCATTTTTAGGATTCTCTATGTATAGTATCATGTCATCTGCAAACAGTGACAGTTTTATTCGTCTTTTATGATTTTGATTCCTTTTATTGCTTTTCCTTCCCTGATTGCTGTGGCTAAAACTTCCAAAACTATGTTGAATAATAGTGGTGAGAGTGGGCAACTTTGTCTTTTGCCTGATATTAGTTGAAATGGTTTCAGTATTTCACCATTGAGAATGATGTTGGCTGTGGGTCTGTCATACATGGCCTTTATTATGTTGAGATAAGTTCCCTCTATGCCTACTTCCTGGAGTGTTTTCATCATAAATGGGTGTTGAATTTTGTCGAAAGCTTTTTCTGCATCCATTGAGTTGATCATATGGTTTTTATCCTTCAGTTTCTTAATATGGTGTATTACATTGATTGATTTGCGTATATTGAAGAATTCTTGCATTCTTGGGATAAACCCTACTGGATCATGATGCATGATTCTTTTAATGTGCTCTTGGGTTCTGTTTGCTAGCATTTTCTTGAGGATTCTTGCATCTGTGTTCATCAGTGATATTGGCCTATAGCTTTCTTTCTTTGTAACATCTTTGGTTTGGTATCAGGGTGAGGGTGGCCTCTTAGAATGAGTTTGGGAGTGTTCTTCCCTTTGCTATATTTTGGAAGACTTTGAGAAGGATAGGTGTTACTCTAAATGTTTGATAGAATTCGCCTGTGAAGTCATCTGGTCCTGGGCTTTTGGTTGCTGGAAGATTTTTAATCACAGTTTCAATTTCTGTGCTTGTGATGCTGTGTATATATTTTCTACTTCTTCTTGGTTCAGGCTTGGAAGGTTGTGCTTTCCTAAGGATTTGTCCCTTTCTTCCAGGTTGTCCATTTTATTGGGATGTAGTTGCTTGTGGTAATCTCTCATGATTCTTTGTATTTCTGCACCACCGTCAGCTTTTATTTCTCCTTTTTCATTTCCAATTCTATTGATTTGAGTCTTCTCCTTTTTTTTTTTTTGATGAGTCTGGCTAATGGTTTATCAATTTTGTTTATCTTCTCAAAGAAACAGCTTTTAGTTTTATTGATCTTTTCTATTGTTTCCTTCATCTATTTTTCATTTATTTCTGACCTGATCTTTATGATTTCTTTCCTTCTGCCAACTTTTGGGTTTTTTTTTTCTTCTTTATCTAATTGCTTTAGGTGTAAATTTAGGTTTATTTGAGATGTTTCTTGTTTCTTGAGGTTGGAATGTAGTGCTATAAACTTCCCTCTTATAACCTCTTTTGATAGATCCCATAGGTTTTGGGTCATTGTGTTTTCATTGTCATTTGTTTCTAGGTATTTTTTGATTTCCTCTTTGATTTCTTCAGTGATCTCTTGGCTATCTAGCAGTGTATTGTTTAGCCTCCTTGTGTTTGTATTTTTTATATGTTTTTTCTGTAATTGATATCTAGTCTTATAGCATTGTTGTCAGAAAAGATACTTGATACGATTTCAATTTCCTTAAATTTAACAAGGCTTGATTTGTGACTCAAGATATGATCTGTCCTGGAGAATGTTCCATGAGCACTTGAGAAGAAAATGTATTCTGTTGTTTTTGGATGGAATGTCCTATAAATATCAATAAGGTCCATCTTCTTTGATGTGTAATTTAAAGCTTGTGTTTCCTTATTTATTTTCATTTTGGATGATCTATTGGTGAAAGTGGGGTGTTAAAATCCCCTACTATTATTGTGTTACTGTAGATTTTCCCTTTTATGGCTGTTAGCATTTGCCTTATGTTTTGAGGTGCTCCTATGCTGGGTGCATAAATATTTACAATTGTTATATCTTCTTCTTGGATTGATCCCTTGATCATTATGTAGTGTCCTTGTTTGTCTCTTGTAATAGTCTTTATTTTAAAGTCTATTTTGTCTGATATGAGAATTGCTACTCCAGCTTTCTTTTGATTTCCATTTGCATGGAGTATCTTTTTCCATCCCCTCACTTTCAGTCTGTATGTGTCCCTAGGTCTGAATTGGGTCTCTTGTAGACAGCATATATATGGGTCTTGCTTGTGTATCCATTCAGCCAGTCTATGACTTTTGGGTGAAGCATTTAATCGATTTACATTTAAGGTAATTATCAATATGTGTGTTCCTATTACGATTCTCTTAATTGTTTGGAGTTTGTTATTGTAGGTCTTTTCCTTGTCTCGTGTTTCCTGCCTAGAGAAATTCCTTTAGCATTTGTTGTAAAGCTGGTCAGTGGTGTTGAATTCTCTTAGCTTTCGCTTTTCTGTAAAGGTTTTAAATTCTCTGTCAAGTCTGAATTAGATCCCTGCTGGGTAATCTTGGTTGTAGGTTCTTCCCTTTCATAACTTCAAATATGTCCTGCCACTCCCTTCTGGCTTGCAGAGTTTCTGCTGAAGGATCAGCTGTTAACCTTATGGGGATTCCCTTGTGTGTTATTTGTTGTTTTTCCCTTGCTGCTTTTAATATGTTTTCTTTGTATTTAATTTTTGACAGTTTGATTAACATGTATCTTGGCGTATTTCTCCTTGGATTTATCCTGTATGGGACTCTCTGTGCTCCTGGCCTTTATTAACTATTTGCTTTCCCATATTAGGGAATTTTCAGCTATAATCTCTTCGGATATTTTCTCAGTCCCTTTCTTTTGCTCTTCCTCTTCTGGGACCCCTATAATTTGAACGTTGGGGCGTTTAATGTTGTCCCAGAGGTCTCTGAGACTGTCCTCAATTCTTTTCATTCTTTTTTCTTTATTCTGCTCTGCAGTCGTTATTTCCACTATTTTATCTTCCAGGTCACTTAACCGTTCTTCTGCCTCAGTTATTCTGCTATTGATTCCTTCTAGAGAATTTTTAATTTCATCTATTGTGTTGTTCCTCAGTGTTTGTTTGCTCTTTAGTTCTTCTAGGTCCTTGTTAAACGTTTCTTGTATTTTCTCCATCCTATTTCCAAGATTTTGGATCATCTTTAATCTCATTACTGTGAATTCTTTTTCAGGCAGACTGCCTATTTCCTCTTCATTTGTTTGGTCTGGTGGGTTTTTACCTTGCTCCTTCATCTGCTGCGTATTTCTCTGTCTTCCAATTTTGCTTAACTTACTGTGTTTGAGGTCTCCTTTTCACTGGCTGCAGGTTTGTAGTTCCCATTGTTTTTGGTGTCTGCCCCCCATGGCTAAGATTGGTTCAGTGGGTTTGTAGGCTTCCTGGTGGACGGGACTGGTGCCTGTGTTCTGGTGGATGAGGCTGGATCTTGTCTTTCTGGTGGGCAGGACCATGTCCAGTGGTGTGTTTTGGGGTGTCTGTGACCTTAATATTTTAGGCAGCCTCTCTGCTAATGGGTGAGGTAGTGTTCCTATCTTGCTAGTTGTTTGGCACAGGGTGTCTAGCTCTGTAGTTTGCTGGTCTTTGAGTGGAGCTGGGTCTTAGCGTTGAGATGGAGATCTCTGGGAGAGCTGTTGCCAACTGATATTACATGGGGCCTGGAGGTGTCTGGTGGACCAATGTCCTGAACTCGGCTCTTCCACCTCAGAGGCACAGGCCTGACACTTGGTTATAGCACCAAGACCCTGTCAGCCACATGGCGTGAAACTGATATGAAATCATGGTACTGCAAAACTGGCAGATGTTCTTTCCTGCTCTTGACTGAAAGAGTCTCCACTGAGGATCCTGGGTATCTTTTCTTTTATACTTCACTGGTTTCATCCACTGCAAATAATAATAACCATGATGATGATGACAATGACGACGATGATGATGTAATGTGTGGTATCTCTTGAAAATCCAAAGATTTTCTCATATGAAATCCCTGTACTTCTTCCCAGTTCTCAGTTTTGCCTCCAATGGTGCTAACTGGCAGAAGCACCTCTGCGCTGCCATCTCCAAGGGCTGCTGCCCGCCTTGGCCCAAGGCCAGCAGCGCCTTGGCACCAAGGAAGTGGATCACAAAGTCCCAGTGGCAGCCCAGGTCTGCTCCAGCCGTTCATGGGCACCTCAGAGGTCCCAGCGCTGAGCTGCAAATAATACTTGACTGAATATTTCAGGCAGTTGTTTTGATAATATGTAATTCAATTATTTTTCTGTGAAGAGTTTACAGTGGAATTCTTTAAAGTAGTAAGAAAAGTTACCCACTATTGCAGAGGATTATACCAAAGGTTTATCTGTAATCATGTTTTCCCTGAGTGGTTTAAAATGGGTGAAACTCTTTTTTATTACTGTATCAGTAGCTCACATATAATGTGTAAATTATAATTGGCATTTATTTCTCATTTAGCTTCCAAAAGCACTTTCCAATGATCACCTCACTAATCTAACTGTGAGGTAAATAGATGGCAAATATGATTAACCTTATCCCTAGTGGGATACTGGCAGTGGAGAGGAGTAAATTACTTGCTTAACATCATCTAAGGGGTCAGCACCAGAGCCAAAAATGTTTTAAACTCCTACTCTAAATTTGATAGTGACATGCAGATGAGCTTTTATGAAACCAATTTAATTGTTGTAATGATTCTGGAAAATTAAAAATGATTACATTCCATAAGAAATAAATACAATAAATGAAATATAACATAAGCATATTTTTTTCTTATTTTCTCTTTAGCCAAACTGTTTCAAAGAATGCAAAATTGAACTCGATATTACATTAAAAGATGTTTTCTCGTATGCTCCTTGTCTCCTGAACTGTGTCATTAAATGTAATATTGCCAACTATACAATGTACAAGTACACAACACACAAAAGTATAAAAGTGACATTTAATAAACTAGTCACTAATACAGAAAAATAATTAGTGAAAAATGTTGGATTATAGATTTCTATAAAATTCATGTTATTTCTTCCCAATACATATAATCTATAATAAATCTATCTGTTTTAATATTATAAACTCTAGGGTAGAGTCTCAATTTCAGTAAAAATATAAGCAGTTTATATTTATCATATTTAGTTCAACTTTTGATGAACTTCTGTCCAAATTATATTAAATTATCAAGTATGAAAATTCCTACTAATGAGTTTTTGGTGTATTGAATGCCAAGAGAAAATGTTTCTCAAGGTTAAAAGAAGTCAAACTCTATAAACTTAATCACTTTGGGATCTGTTTTTTTATTTTTAGTCTTGATGTTTAGTGATTTTTCCCTAGAATTATTAAACTGGACTAGAAAGTAATCTGTAGATATATGGTGTTATCTCTATTGTGTAATATTCAGGCTTTTCAAGTAGAAAAATGGCTTTCCCTCTGTATGCTCAAAATTCAGGTATGCATTCAACCAGAAAATGTCTCAGATCAACGAAATGGATGATAGAATATTAGGGAATATTTAAGCCTCTCTAATTAGCAAGGCATTCTTCCATGCTTGTCACAGAAATTCAAAGCTTGGCAGAAACACATGCTCATCTCACATAGGAGGAATGAGGCTTAAAAAAGCAAATGTAAATGGTGACCTTTAAAAAGTAACTCAAGTTGTTCTATAAAGTGTTTTAAAACCTGAAAAATAGGCATTAGTTCAGGGAAATAGATGTGACAGAAGCAAGACTCCCAGTATTAGCTTATATTACTATTATTCACAGAAATTTCCCATTGATTTGGTTAAAATAATCAGTTTCCTATCCTGTATTGGTTTACTGGTCAGAAAGGTAAGGCATGCTTTCTAATAGCATCACGTTAAAAATTAGTCCACATTCTCTTCTGTTTTATCTTGTGGAATTACTGATGTTTTGGTTACATGATATCACAAATCATGATTGCCCAGAAAGAGAGGAAGAAAAATTCAACATTGATTAATAGACAAACATTTTATATCCAGTACAATGAGGGCACAGTCAGAGAACTTGGGTAAATAAAATGTCAGCATGGGGTGGGAGGGAGGCTCATCAATGAATATGCGGTCCTTTAGGAAGAACACTAAAAAACTTTACAGAGCGGAATAAAGAAGTTTTAAAAGGCTTTAATAACCAGAGAAATATACTATGGACAAATTGGTCATTTAAAAATTGCTTATATATTTGCCCCATAATTATATATCTATTCCAAGAAAAATAATAAAATACTAAAGAATATTGAGAAAGACATAATATGACTTCCGTTTGAACATGGCGGTATAAAGTAAGAATTTTCTACTTCTCTCAGAATGATTTCTAAGAAATAGCAAAAAGAACAAGGAAACATATGAGAACACAAACGCAAAAGGTATAAAAATGCTGCTGAGAGCAGTGGAGATCCAGCAGAAGTTCAGGAAAAGTCAGGTAGAGAAACTTCTGATATATTTTATAAATTATATACAAATTAAATAATGTATTATATAGGCTATATTATACATGTGTATATATTGTACATATGTGTGGTACATTATAGTTTGTATATAATATATGATGTTATATATCAAATACATGATAAATAATATATATTCCTAAAAATATTGAACTTTAAGTAATAAAGAAAAATTCTTTGTGCCACCAGACAAAGAAAAACCAAGTTTTATATAATGATTTTTTAAAAAAATCAGATCTGACTTCATAATTCTTCATGTACTGGTCAATAACCAGAAGAAAGCACACACACACACACACACACACACACACACACACACACACACACACACACAACCCCCAAACTAGAAAATCCTTTAGGTAATGTTTCACACATTTATGATATTTATTTACATAAACTTTCAATTAAGTATAAAATCAAGATGGTAAAAAAGCATAAGGGATAGCCATCTTTATTGAGTCAAAATACAGAACTAAACTTTGTAATGGGGTAAAAATTGCCCGGCTGGAGAGAGGAAGGAACTGGGAGTGACTGCTAACGGGTATGGGGTTCTTTTCTGCTGTGATAAAAATGTTCTCAAATTGATTGTGGTGATGGTTGTATAACTCTGTTAATATACTAAACATCACTGAACATTTTAAAAGGATGAATTTTTTTTTTTTTGTGGTACACAGGCCTCTCACTGTTGTGGCCTCTCCCGTTGCGGAGCACAGGCTCCGGACGCGCAGGCTCAGTGGCCATGGCTCAGGGGCCCAGCCGCTCCACGGCATGTGGGATCTTCCCGGACCGGGGCACGAACCCGTGTCCCCTGCATCAGCAGGCGGACTCTCAACCACTGCGCCACCAGGGAAGCCCAAAAGGATGAATTTTTAAAAAATATTTATTTATTTGGCTGTGCCAGTCTTAGTTGTGGCACATGGGATCTTAGTTGCAGTATGCGGGATCTAGTTCCCTGACCAGGGAGTGAACCCAGGCCCACTGTACTGGGAGTCTTACCCACTGCACCACCAGGGAAGTCCTAAATAGATGAATTTTATTGTATATGAATTAGGTCTCACTAAAGCAGTGTAAACATATTCTATGTCTCACAAATTTTTATATGTATTTTTTTTGATATGTAGTATTTTTTTGATATGTTGTATTTTAATTTACATTCAAAGTATTTTCTAGATGGGAGGGTGATGTGAGCAAAATGTCCAACCTTCACTCCCATCCCCACAGAAACACCAATTTAACAACCATCCATGGGCAAAAATACATTTATGTGCATTTCTGAGTTCAGTTAAGAAGTCCTAGTACACTGGTGGAGCACAAAACCTGACGTCAGCTGCACGGAAAAGGGTAAGAACAGTTCCATTTTAGCCATGTCATTTCTCCTCCAAGCTAGCACAGTTCAAAACTAAAAGAGAGCTCCCAACCTGAGACTTTTCCCACAGGGGAAAGAGAGAGTGAAGTGAGAGTCTGGCTTCCCCAGCCTTTGGGGGAACTTCCTGAAAGTTCCACTTCTATCTCTCTATACCAAAAATGTTTAAAATATTGACACAGATGGATCATCTGGGGAATTGAGCGCAAAGAAAAGGAGCAAGGGCTCATAGCAGATGACGTGTAGATCTTGACAACTTCCCAGTGCATCCCTGCAAATGGCACCCCATACACTCTGACAGCCAGTGACTTATGCACCCCTGCAGCTGGTGCTCCCTATACCCTGCAGACAACATGTAGATCTCAGCAGCAAGTACAGATCTCAGCAGCCAGTTCTACTCTACAGAATGAGGTGAAGGTGAACAATACTCAGACTGCCTCTTTAGGAGAGAGGAAGAAAAGTAGAGCTTGCACTTATCATCCTGGCATCTCAATACACTACCCTAGGGAAAAAGGATGGGTGACTTACAGCACATGGCATGGCATTGTGGGGTAGGGAGAGGTGCACAATCCTAAGACATTTCCTTCAGGAGTGAGGGAGAGAAGTGGTGTCTGTGCCCAATACCTTGACATATCAGTCCAAGGGGTGGGAAAGGGAGCAGATGGCTCTCGGCACCCAGCTTGGCTCTGTGGGGTTAAGAGAAGACACACAATCTTAAGACTTCCCCCCAGCCCAGAAAGGAGTGAGATAAAAGGAGCAGGCACATCTATAAAAAAAGTTGGAGAGATCACCAAAATCTCCAGCCTGGCTATCTGGTGGACGTCTTTCCTTCCTAAAACCAGCCCCAAAAGACTGTTAGAGGTGGTTCCTTCTTCAAATGTACAGACACCAAAACAAGGTTACAAGGGTGACAAAAAGACAGGGAGATACGACACTACTTAAAGAATAAAACAAGCTCCAGTAACCAATCCCAAAGAATTAAAGATCTACGAGTTATCTGATGAAAAATTTTAAAAAATCATCTTTTCATATGCATGTTAGCCATCTGTATGTCTGCTTTGGAAAAATGTCTATTCAGGTCTTCTGCCCATTTTTTGACTAAGTTGTTTGTTTTTTGATATTGAGTTGTACAATCTGTTTATATATTTTGAATATTAACCCCTTGTCATTCATACAACTTGCAAATATTTTCTTCCATTCCATGGGCTGTCTTTTTATGTCATTTTATTATTTTTGCTAATTATTAGATAAATGCAAATCAAAACAACAATAAGCTATCACTTCACACCTGTCAGAATGGCTATCATCAAAAAGTCTTCTAATAACAAATGTTGGCGAGGATGTGGAGAAAAGGGAACCCCTCTACACTGTTGGTGGGAATGTAAATTGGTGCAACTACTATGGAAAACAGTATGGAGGGTCCTAAGAAAACTAAAAATAAAACTACCATTTGATCCAGCAATTGTACTCCTGAGTATATATTCAGAAAAAAATGAAAATACTAATTTGAAAAGATAAATGCACCCTAATGTTCACAGCAGCACTATTTTCAACAGCCAAGATATGGAAGCAACCCAAGTGCCCATTAACAGAGGACTGGTTTAAGAAAATGTAGTATATATATATAATGGAATATTACTCAGTCATAAAAAGAATGGAATTCTTTCATTTGCAGCAATGTGGATGTACCTAAAGAATATTATTCTTAGTTAAATGTCAGACAGAGAAAGACAAATACTGTATGATATCACTTATATGTAGAATCTTTAAAATAATACAAATGAATGTATGTAACAAAACAGAAACAGACTCACAGATATAGAAACAAAACTAGTGGTTACCAGTGGAGAGAAGGAAGGGTAACTTTAGGTGTGTGGAATTAAGAGATACAAACTACTATGTATAAAAGAGATAAGCAACAAGGATATATTGTATAGCATAGGGAATTATAACTATTATCTTGTAAACTTTTGATGGAATATAATCTGTAAAAATACTTCACCACTATGCTAACACCTGAAACTAATGTAATATTGTAAATCAACTATACTTCAAGAATTTTTTTTAATTAAAAAAATTAAATTATTAAGAGGGAAGTTTATAGCAATATAGGCCTACCTCAAGAAACAAGAAAAATCTCAAATTAACAATCTAACCTTACATTTAAAGGAACTAGAAAAAGTACAAAGTTCAAAGTCAGTAGAAGGAAGAAAATAATAAAGATGAGAGAAGAAATAAATTAAACAGAGACTAAAAAGACAACAGAAAAGAGCAATCAAACTAAGAGCTGGTTCTTTGAAAGATAAACAAATTTGACAAACTGTTAGCTAGACTCACTAAGAAAAAAAGAGAGAAGGATCTGCAAAATAAAATCAGAAACAAAAGAGGAGAAATTAAAACATACCATAGAAATACAAATAATTATAAGAGAATATTATAAATAGATATATACCAACAACTTGGACAAACTAGAAGAAATGGACAAATTTGTAGAATCATACAACATTCCAAGACTGAATCAGGAAGAAATAGAAAACCTGAATAGACTGATCACTAGTAAGGAGATTGAAAAAGCAATCAAAAATCTCCCCAAGAAACAAAAGTCTAGGACCAGACAGCTTCACTGGTAAATTATACCAAATATTCAGAGAATATTTAATACTTATCCACCTCAAACTCTTCCAAAAAAAATGAAGAGGAAGGAACTCTTCCTAACTCATTTTACAAGGACAAAATTACCCTAATACCAAAACCAAAGACAACACACAAAAAAATAAAATTACAAGCCAATATCTAATAAACATAGATGCAAAAGTTCTCAATAAAATATTAGCAAACCAAAATTCAAGAACATATTAAAAGGATCATACACCATGATCAAGTGGGATTTATTCCAGGGATGCAAGGATGGTTCAACATGCACAAAACAATCAAAGTGATATACCATATGAACAAAATTAAGGATAAAAAACCATATGGGGGAGGGATAAATTAGGAGTTTAGGATTAACACGTACAGACTACTGTATATAAAATAGATAACCAAAAGGACCTATTCTATAGCATGGCGAATTATACTAAATATTTTGTAATAACCTATATGGGAAAAGAATCTGAAAAAGTATATATATATATATATATATATAAATGAATCACTTTGTTGTACACCTGAAACTAACACATTGTAAATCAACTATACTTCAATTAAAAATAAAATAAAAATAAAGTTAAACTAAAAAAAGAAAAATATAAAAACCATATGATCATCTCAGTAGATGCAGAAAAAGCATTTGACTGTATTAAACACCTATTTATGATAAAAATGTACCAATAAAGTGGGCATAGAAGGTATATACTTAAACATAATAAAGGCCATATATGACAAACCCACAGCTAACATCATACTCAATGGTGAAAAGCTGAAAGCCTTCTCACTAAATTCAGGAAAAAGATAAAGATGCCCACTCTTGCCACTCTTATTCAACATTGTATTGGAAGTCCTACCAGAGCAATTATGCAAGTAAAAGAAATAAAAGTTATCCAAATTGTAAAGGAAGAAGTAAAACTGTCTATTGGAGGATCACATAATTTTATATATAGAAAGTCCTAAAGACTCCACCAAAAAAACTATTAGAAATAATAAATGAGTACAGTAAATTTGCAAGATAAAAATCAATACACAAAAATCTATTGCTTTTCTATATGCTAACAATGAGCTATCAGAAAAAGCAATTAAGAAAACAATTCCATTTACAATTTCTATAAGAATAAGAATGAACTTAATCAAGGGGGGGAAATACCAGTCACTAAAACTATAAGACACTGTTGAAAGAAACTGAAGAAGCCACAAAAAAATGGAAGCATATTCTGTAGTCATGGATTGGAAGAATTAACATTGTTAAAATGTCTATATACTGAATCTACAGATTCAGTGCAATCTCTATCAAAATCCCAAGGACATTTTTCACAGAAATAGGACAAAAACTCCTAAAATTTATATGGAACCACGGAAGAACCCAAATATCCAAAGCAATCTAGAGAAAGAAGAACGAAGCTGGAGATATCACACTCCCTGTTTCCAAACTATGTTACAAAGCCATGGTAATCAATAGAGCAGGGAATGAGAAGAAAAAAAAAGATATACAGATCAATGGAACAGAAATGAGACCTCAAAAGAAAACCCATTTATATATGGACAATTAATTTAAAACAAAGGGTCAAAGAACATAAAATGGAGAAGCATAGTCTCTTCAATAAATGGTGTTAGAAAAACTGGACAGCCACATGCAAAAAAATGAAACTAGACCAGTATCTCACACCATACACAAAAATCAACTCAACATGGATTAAAGACTTGAGTGTAATATCTAAAACCATAAAACTCCTAGAAGATAGGCAGTACACTCTTTGACATTGGTCTTAGCAATATCTTTCTGGACATGTCTCCTCAGGCAAGAGAAACAAAAACAAAAATAAACAAATGGAAATAAACGAAAAGGTTTTGCACAGCAAAGGAAACAATCTACAAAGTAACCTACAGAATGGGAGAATATATTTGCAAATCATATACACAGTAAGGGGTTAATATCCAAAATATATAAAGAACGCATACAATTCAACAACAAAAAAGCAAACAACCCAGTTAAAAAATGAGCAGAGGGGCTGAATAGACATTTTTCCAAAGAAGACATAGAGATGGCTAACAGGCAGATGAAGAGATTTTCTATATCAGTAATTATTAGGGAAATGCAAATCAAAACCACAATGAGATGTCACCTCACAACTGTTAGAATGGCTATTATCAAAAAGGCTAGAAATAACAAGTGTTGGCAAGAATGTGGAGAAAGGGAACCCTCATACACTGTCAAGGGGAATGGAAATTGGTATAATCACTATAGAAAACAGTATGGAGATTCCTCAAAAAATTAAGAATAAAACTACCATATGATTCAGCTATCCCACTTCTGTATATGTACAACATTATATTTCTACTTCTGTATTCACTGTAGCATGCTTACCACAAAAATTTTAATTTCTATCCATCACAATACAGTTGATCCCCTTTACCCATTTCACCCTCCTTCCACCCTCTCCCCTTTGGCTGATAATGCTCATGAGACCTTCTATGTATCCTTGCTAGTTTTCTGTTTCCGTGTTTTATGTATTAAGGACAGTGTAATGTTTAATGGACAATTTTGAATTTGTCTATCTCCCCTTTCAATCCTACAAATTTGTTCTTAATGATTCCTGAAGCACTATTGTTTGGTTCAAACATATTTAGAATTCTTATGTCTTTTTCATGCATTCCCCATTTTATTATTACATAATGGCCCTCTTTATCCCTAGAAATTTTCCTTGCGTTAAGTGCACTTAGTATGATAATAGTATAGTTACTGTAGCTTTCTTTTAATTATGATTTGTATCTTATACTTCCATCCTTTTACATTTTATTGTGGTGTAATATACCTAACATGAAATTTACCATTTTAACCATTTTTTAAGTGTATAATTTGATGACCTTAAGGACATTAACAATGTTGTATAAACATAGCCAGTAGACATTTCCAGGACTTTTCATCATTCCAAATAAAAGATCCATATCAAATAAACAATAATTCCCTATTCCCCTATCCCCAAGTCCCAAGACCCTGGTAAACTCTATTCTACTTTCTGTCTGTATGAATTTGCTCATTTCAGATCCTCACATAAGTGGAATCATAAAGTATTTTGCATTAAATGAATATTTTGTACTGTAATATTTTAATTCCTTTATTAATTTTGCTACATTTATTTTAGTTATTTTCTTAGCATTCTGCTTTAGGACTTAGCATATGCACATTAACAGATTCAAGTTCAGATTTATAAAACTTACCTGCAATGAGATAGAGAAACATTACACCTATGTTGTTTTATTCCATCAGCACATTTTGTGCTATTATTTGATACATATCACACTTATATATGTTACAAACTAAACAATACTTTTTTATAATTACTAATATATATAATTTTATGTCTCTTAAAGAGCTGCAAAAATAAACTAGAGTAAGTAAATGTCACAATCTGAATGTACATTACAATAAATATAGACCAGTATCTTTCAAGAGCATAAACACAAATATACATGACAACATATATGCAAATTGATATATGCATATGTATATATTTATATGCATCATTATCACATATGTTTCATCTCAAGTATGCAAGAATGATTTAGCACTTGAGACTCATTCAGAGTAATTCAATTCATCTTATTAACAGAACACAGTAGAAAAGTGATAATGATACATTTTAAAAATCTGCACTTGAAAAAAAATCAAAACCCATTTACTATAAATAAAACAGACAAAACAAAACAAATCTTATCAAACAAGAAATAGAATGGAAATTCCTTAATCTGATAAAGAATCTTTATAAAAATCTACAGTGTTCATCATACTCAACATGATATAATGAAAAGTTTTCCCTGATACAGAAAACAGAACAAGGCTACTCACCTGCTATCATATCTTCCACTCTACATTTTATTGGATGTTTCATTCCCCTGAAATAAGGCAATACAAATAGTAAAAGGCAGGTGGATTAGAGAGGAAGAATGAAAACTCTCAGAATTTCAAAAAACATGATTATGTATATAAAATTCCAAATTAATCTATGAAAATTTAGCAAGGACACTGGATACAAGGTCAACATATAAACTTTTATACATAGCACAAACTTCTCTGTATAAAATAAGCTGCAAGGATATATTATACAGCACAGAGAATACAGCCAATAATTTATAATAACTTTAAATGGAGTATAATGTATAAAAATATTTAATATATTGTACACCTGAAACTAATATAATATTGTAAATAACCATACTTCAATAAAAAGAATTTGTTTTATAAATACCAACAGGAAATTATAATAGCAACAAAATTAATCTATTAAGTGATGTATAAGGAAGCTAAATAGAAAAATATAAATATAAGAGAAATTTAGAAATATCAAAATGAATGGAGGAATCTAATATGTTTGAGTATTGAGAGTTAATATTATTAAGCTGTCAAATTTCCATAAAATAATCAATAGATTCATTGCAATACAATCAAAATCCAAGAGTACTGGGTCAATTGGTTATTCTCATGGAATAAAAAAGAAATTTGATTTCTATATTTCATCACATATACAAATACAGTCCCAATTTATTTGGTCTAAAGGTTAAATGTATCACAATAAAAATGTTCGAGAAAATAATAGGGAAACTTTTTTTTTTTTTGCGGTACGCAGGCCTCTCACTGTTGTGGCCTCTCCCGTTGCGGAGCACAGGCTCTGGACGTGTAGGCTCAGCGGCCATGGCCCACGGCCCCAGCCGCTCCGCGGCATGTGGGATATTCCCGGACCGGGGCACGAACCCGTGTCCCCTGCATCGGCAAGCGGACTCTCAACCACTGTGCCACCAGGGAGACCCCAGGGAAATATTTTTGTGACTTAGAGTAAGCAAATATTTCTTAAACAGAGCAAAAACGTGGTAATCATAAAGGAAAATAAACATAAATTTATTTTAAGACCTTCTGTTTATCAAAAGACATGACTGAGAAAGAAAAAGAGTTTCAGGATGGGAAAAGTTAGTTTCAATACAACATCCAACAAAGAATGACTATCCAAAATATAACCTAGAAAATGAATCAAAAAGGAAGAACCTGAAGAACAGAACAGATAATAGGGCAAAATAATTAAACAGACACTTCCCAAGAGAAGATATGCAAATAGGTATTAAACATGTGAAAAAGTGTTCAAGTTCATTAATTATCAGCAAATTGCAAATTGAAATCACAAGAAGATACCACTAACCACCCATCTGAATTGCTAAAATGCAAAAAAAAAAAAAGAGGATTAAACACATGTTCCAAGGGATGTAGGACAACGGGAATACTCATAAACTTTGGTGGTATAGCCTGTTAAAAAATATTTGAGAGAACCTACCAATGCTAAACATGTTTATAACAAATTTTCTGTCAATTCCACTCCACGGAAGATACGTCAGTTTCAAAAGACATGTACTAGAACATCTGTGGCAGTACTACCCATAATTGTCAAAAACTAGAAATAATCAATGAGTGGGTAAATACATTTTTTTCATACAATCAAATACATTACAGCAAAGATAATGGATCACTGAAGGGTATTCTATAATCGGAATGAATTTAATAAGCGTAACATTGACTAACATAAACCACACCTGTCTTAGCCTGCTTGGGATATCCTAACAAAATACCATAGACTGAGTGGCTTAAACAAGAGACTTTAATTTCTCATAGTTCTGGATGCTGGAAAGTCTAAGATCAAGGCACCAGTCAATTTGACTCCTGGTGAGAGCTGT
Organism: Tursiops truncatus; assembly: GCF_011762595.2. Taxonomy (NCBI): domain Eukaryota; kingdom Metazoa; phylum Chordata; class Mammalia; order Artiodactyla; family Delphinidae; genus Tursiops; species Tursiops truncatus. The sequence goes on along the minus strand of NC_047055.1, from coordinate 21,602,505 downwards.
CTTCCGGGCTTACCTTCTCATTAGCTTACCTTCTCATTACCTTCTCATATAGAAAAGAAAGAGTGATCTCTTGCTCTGTTCTTTTTCTTACAAAGCCACCATAAGCTACTAGCCATCTCACTGTAAGGTCCCCACTCTCATGATCTCATCTAACCCTAATTACCTCCCAAAGGCACCATCTCTAAACACCATCACATCAAAGGTTAGGACTTCAACATATAAATTTTGAGGAGACACAATTCAATCTATAGCAATACTAAAATCAGTTCATGTTTTAGAGGAAGAAAGACTTTACCTCTACCCTCATAGGCTTGATAGCTGGGTCTATGAAATAAACTGGTAACAGGCAGATAATAGGAGAAAAGATATACAAATTTATTATTTTTAAATATTACATTCACAGGGGCATCACAGGAAAAAAAGTGAATACCCAAAAAAAGCAGTGAGATTTGAAAGCTTATATATTGTATTAAAAAGGGGAAGGGGGTGGTGAAGGAGGATATGAGCCACTTAAAGGGAGAGTAAGTTATTTTTAGGAAAGATGAATAGGCCCTTAGAAGAATGATAGTTTGTCTGGGTGTGGTGTCAATGTCTGGTCTCCTCTCTTGTGATAAGAGTCAACTTTCCCTGGTTAGTGAAACTCCTAGGGAGGGAATTTATGAAAATTTAGTTCCTTTAGGATCTGTCTTTAGGCATATAAAGGGAGTTGAGAGAAATCCTCTCCCTACATTTGCTATTTTTCAAGGGACTTCAACTCAAAATAATCAATATACCAAAGCTGCATATTTTGCAGTACCATGTACCTAACTCCTTCAATGTCATATGACCACGTTTGTATAAAGTACAAGACAGCTAAAATTCATCAACACTGTGACAAGTCAGGATGGTGGTTACCTTTGTGGGAGGTTAGTGATTGGTAGGGAGCATAAGGCTTCTGGACTACTGCTGCTGTTTGTTGATCTGGGATTTGGTTACACAGGTGTGTTCCATTTTTTAAAATTCTGCATGGTATACTTATAACATGCACTTTTCTATATGTATGTATCAATAGATTGTATTTAAATAAAAGTATCAACCCATACACAATCATGATATTTTTAAAAATTATTTATTTTTATTTATTATTTTTGGCTGTGTTGGGTCTTTGTTGCTGCACGTGGGCTTTCTCCAGTTGCAGCGTGCGGGCTTCTCATTGTGGTAGCTTCTCTTGTTGCAAAGCACGGGCTCTAGGCGCGGGGGCTTCAGTAGTTGTGGTGTGCGGGCTCAGTAATTGTGGCTCGCGGGCTCTAGAGTGCAGGCTCAGTAGTTGTGGTGCACGGCCTTAGTTGCTCCACGGCATGTGGGATCTTCCCAGACCAGGGCTCAAACCCATGTCCCCTGCACTGGCAGGTGGATTCTTAACTACTGTACCACCAGGGAAGCCCAGCATGATATTTATTAGATGTGCAAGTTCCTGTACTATGAAGTTTTCTTAAGTTGTTGATGCCCTGTCTCATTTCCAATACAGTGTGTTCTATCTATTCAGTGATACTTTTTAAAAAAATTATTGCTTTGAGCTTATATAAATAGTAAAATTAATTTATTCATTTCCATTCATGTCTTTGCTAATGGTTTTCATCAATACAATCAGTAGACTTTTCTGTACACACAAAGTAAGTCCAATATCACTGAAAGAGTCCTTTGGATTGAAAAATAAAGATTACTTTATACATTTTCAACATCCATCTTGAATTATTTTCTACTAATAAAACAGACGGGTGAAATTCATTCTATTGTCAGTTATAATGTCATTTATCTGTATCAATGCCACTTCTTTGAGTTGAAAACTCCTTTGTCTTCATGTGTTAATTCACTTTGAAGATGTTTGAAACGTGTTTTTGAACTTATGTGAAGCATTTTTCTAGAACTGTTCAAGATATTTCCATGTTTGCCTTTATACTTGTGTCTTTCAAATAATTTTATTTACCTCAAGTTAGAGATGCAAACAATGCAAACACCATCGTTCATTTCCAATTTGACTGAAATTTCTACAAACACTTGAAAGCACTCGCTTTCATTAGTTGTTCCATAGTTGCAAGAACCTAATTTCTTGATCTTATTATTTGTTTAATGACTACTCAATTTGCCAGTAACTACATTTTTGCCACAGAATAAGAAATCAATCTTATAACGTCTATTTTCTAGTAAAAATTGTCATCTTGCTATCAGACTCTGGAAGATTCAAGTTGGTCACATTCATAACTGTTATAATTGTTTCTTCTGCCTGTTTTCAATATAGGAAATACTTATTAATTCCTCTAAATATCAATTTCATTGCCTGTAACACCTCTATTTTAACAAAACTTCCATATGGCAAGTTGACAGCATGGCCTATGCTTATTTGCTTGGAAAGTTTTATAACATATTTTGCTTTCATTTTTATACATAATAAGCATGGCAATCTGAAAAACCAGTAGAAGCAGATTCTGCTCCATGGAGAAACTTTTCTCCTTGCTACCCTAGTAGAAGTATAAGATGATGGACTGGAAATTGGGATGGCTTTACTGTTGCCACTGCCCCGGCAATTTGGAGAGGTGGTCATGATTCTTATTCAGCTTCTGTAGCCTTGACTCCCTGTCAGTGTAGGCTTTCTGCCTGTTTCAAATTTCAGATTTTAATGAATTTGAAATTAATTTTAGAACACAGTGTACAAAATATACTTAATTTTATTTTTTTATTTTTTATATAGTTAAAAAGCTATCTCACCTTTCCCACTGTTATAGTAATCAAAGATTAGAAAGACTATTTCTATTTTGAACTGATTTTCCATTAATGACTGTAGGTGTTTCTAAGCTCTTTTTTCTGTCAAGTTACATCATTTATTCTTATCAATTTCAATGCCAACATACCTTGATTATCATGACATTATAATATGAATTGATATATGGTAAGCCATGAAAACATATCTTTTTACTTATTCAAAACTGTCATTTTGGGGTAATTTATATTTCCTTATGATTTTCAGATGTAGTGTTTTCCATTGAACAGGCATCCATGTTGGAATTTTTTTTCCTATTGTAGTATTAGATCAATTTTAGGAAATTGTCTTCCCTTGTAAAAACAATCTTTCCATAGTTTACAGCCTTTCTTTTAGACTCTATTAATATTTTGTAACATTCTAAAGAAATATCTTGTATAAAGTTAGGTTAATTTCTAGACAGTGTTGGATAGCATAGGTTTTTTGAGATATCACTGACTGTCATAGGGAAGTAATGTAGAGATACTGGAAATACTTTTTTGCTTTTTGTACTTTTGTGGTTTCCAGTTCCTGTCAACATTGTTATAGCAGCAGCAGTCAATTGGTTCCTATTTCCATCTTTCAGTTTCCCGAGGATTAGCTTCAGAGTGTACCTTACCAGTTCCTTGCAACAGTCAGGTCTTATTCTTTGGCAGTCAGAGAATCAGCCTCCTGTGCTCCCTCATACCCTATGCCAGGCCCTTATGTTGTCCAAACACTCATTAAGTACATTCTCCTTAGTAATATGAACACCTGTTAACTCATACTCCCTCCTTGGTGATACAAGTGCCAAAACTTCAGGGTTCATCCTCTAAGCTCCTAAGTTCTAATAGTATCATTTTTTATTCTTTTATTCTTATGCTACTGATTTTGGGGGTATCTTAGCATCCCTTTATTGCCTTCCAATACCTGGGGAAACAGTTCCCTGTGTTAAACCTCATACATTTGAAATGCCCAGCTTGTTTTCTCAGCTGGATCCTTACTAATACAAAAGATAGGTTAGCGTGAACCAAAAAGAAGTATCCAGTTGAAAATTAAAGTTTTTTAATAGGTCATTCAATGTAAAAAATAATAACCAAAAATCAAAGAAAATGGTGAATTAAATTCACCTTTATTGAAAAAGTGCATTTGTGTAAACATTTATATAAATATGCATATATATATATACACATACACATATGTGGCTATATATATACATATATATACATATGTGGCAATAAATTGACATTAGTGAACATGGAGAATTAGAGATACATGTAATCATCTTATATGATCTTATACATATGAATATATAAAAACATTATATAATTATCCAAATACCTCGGCCTTTAATCCACGTAATTTCATAGAGATACAGCATTAGTATATATGTAAGATATTTGTGAAATGGAAAAATAATTATAATTGATAGAAGATAATCGTATGTACAGATAATGTACACTTAGAATTCCTTTTCACCAAGGAACACCTGAGATTTTTATGATTTCTTAATAATTACCAACTCTAAATATTATATAAACAGTAATCTCATTAGACTGCTTAAGAGACTTGACGAACCTGACCTATAATTTTTATCTGGTTCAGCCATTTCCTTCTTTATATATTTTGCTGTCAACATTGCATTAATCTTTGTCTACTTTTTAGTTCAGCACAGACAAACAACAATCTACTTCATCCTATTACGAAGAAGAAGAAAAACAACGAAAGGACTCATCAGGCTTATGATTTACAGTGTAAGATTTCAGGTTTGTTGTGACTTTCCATTCAAGGAGCACCTGACTGAGTGGTATGAGGGATAAAAATGGAAAACAGACAATTTATAAATATAGTTGCAGACTTTAATACTCAACTTTCAACAACAGAATAAGGGCAGAAGTTCAAGGAAATAGAAGACTTGAACAACACAATAAACCAACTAGGCCTAACAGACTTCTAATAAAACATTTCATTCAACAACAGCATCATATACATTTTTATCAAGTACCCATGGAACATTTTCCAGGATAGAAAATATTCTAGGCCATGAAACAAACATCAATAAATTTTAAAAGGAAATAAATAATACAAAACATGTTTTACCACAATGAAAGGAAATTAGAATTAACAATAGAAAGAAAAGTTTGGAACTCACAAGTATCTGGAAATTAAACAGCACATCTCTAAATAATCAATGAGTCAAAAGAGATATCAAAAGATAAATTAGAAAATATCTGGGAAAAAAAGCGAAGAGACAATATACCAAAACTTAAAGGAGACAGTTAAATAATTTTTAAAAGGCTATTTATATCTTTAAATGGCTATATTAAGAAAAAAATTGCAGGATACAAAATTAATGCACAGAAATCTCTTGTATTCCTATACATTAATGATGAAAAATCTGAAAGAGAAATTAAGGAAACACTCCCATTTACCATTGGAACAAAAATAATAAAATACCTAGGAAAAAACCTACCTAGGGAGACAAAATACCTGTACGTAGAAAACTATGACACTGATGAAAGAAATTAAAGATAATACAAACAGATGGAGAGATACACCATGTTCTTGGATTGGAAGAATCAACAGTGTGAAAATGACTACACCCAAAGCAATCTACAGATTCAATGCAATCCCTATCAAATTACCAATGGCATTTTTTTACAGAACTAGAACAAAAAAATCTTAAAATTTGTATGGAGACACAAAAGACCCCGAATAGCAAAAGCAGTCTTGAGGGAAAAAAATGGAGCTGGAGGAATCAGACTCCCTGACATCAGACTATACTACAAAGCTACAGTAATCAAGACAGTATGGTAGTGGCACAAAAACAGAAATATAGATCAATGGAACAGGATAGAAAGCCCAGAGATAAACGCACGCACATATGGTCAACTAATCTATGACAAAGGAGGCAAGGACATACAGTGGAGAAAAGACAGTCTCTTCAATAAGTGGTGCTGGGAAAACTGGACAGCTCCATGTAAAAGAATGAAATTAGAATACTCCCTAGCCCCATCCACAAAAATAAACTCAAAATGGATTAGAGACATAAATGTAAGACTGGATACTATAAAACTCTTAGAGGAAAACATAGGAAGAGCACAATTTGACATAAATCACAGCAAGATCTTTTTTGATCTACCTCCTAGAGTAAATAAAAACAAAAATAAACAAATGGGACCTAATGAAACTTAAAAGCTTTTGCAAACCAAAGGAAACCATAAACAAGACGAAAAGACAACCCTCAGAATAGGAGAAAATATTTGCAAATGAAGCAACTGACAAAGGATTAATCTCCAAAATTTACAAGCAGCTCATGCAGCTCAATATTAAAGAAACAAACAACCCAATCCAAAAATGCGCAGAAGACCTAAACAGACATTTCTCCAAAGAAGACATACAGATGGCCAAGAAGCACATGACAAGCTGCTGAACATCACTAATTATTAGAGAAATGCAAATCAAAACTACAATATGGTATCAGCTCACACCAGTTAGAATGGGCATCATCAGAAAATCTACAAACAGCAAATGCTGGAGAGGGTGTGGAGGAAAGGGAATCCTCTTGCCCTGTTGGTGGGAATGTAAATTGATACAGCCACTATGGAGAAAAGTATGGAGGCTCCTTAAAGAACTAAAAATAGAATTACCATATGACCCAGCAATCCCACTATGGGGAATATACCTAGAGAAAACCATAATTCAAAAAGACACATGCACCCCAATGTTCATTGCAGCATTATTTACGATAGCCAGGCCATGGAAGCAACCTAAATGCCCATCGACAGACGAATGGATAAAGAAGATGTGGTACATATACACAATGGAATATTACTCAGCCATAAAAAGGAACGAAATTGGGTCATTTGTAGAGACGTGGATGGATCTAGAGACTGTCATACAGAGTGAAGTAAGTCAGAAAGAGAAAAACAAATATCATATGTTAACACATATATGTGGAACCTAGAACAATGGCACAGATGAACCGGTTTGCAGGGCAGAAATTGAGACACAGATATAGAGAACCAACATATGGACACCAAGTGGGGAAAGTGGTGGTGGAGGGTGGTGGTGGTGGTGTGATGAATTGGGAGTTTGGGATTGACATATATACACTAATATGTATAAAATGGATAACTAATAATAACCTGCTGTATAAAAAAATAGAATAAAATTCAAAAAATATTTTTTAAAAATTTAAAAGATAAAAAGCAATCAGAACATAAAAAAAAGAAAAGAAAAAGGAAAGATCTCAAAACAATAATTCAATAACTTTTCATTCTTCAAATCCAGGAAAAGATAAGAAATGTAAATCTAATTACAAAAAGAAGGGAAATAATAGATTAGAAAGGAAATTAATGAGAGAACTAGGAAAACATTAGAGAAAACACATGAAACCAAAAGTTGGTTCTTTGCAAAGATTTTAAAAAATTGACAAACCTTTGGTTATACTGACCAAAGAAAAAAGGGAGAGGACTCAAATTAATAGAATCATAAATAAAACAGTGGAAATTACTACCACTCTTAGAGAAATAAAAAGCATTGTGAAAGAGTATCTTCAACTATTGTATGCCAATAAATTAAATAACTTAAATGTACAAAAATCTAGGAAGACACAAACTGCCAAAACTGACTTATGAAGAAACAATTAGAAGAGCTCTTTATAAATAGAGATTGAATTAATTTAAACAAAAAGAAAAACTACCCACAAAGAAAATGCCAGACACAGTTGGTTTCACTGGTGAATTCTAACAAACATTTAGAGAAAGTTAAAACCAGTCTTTCACAAATTCTTCCCCAAAAATAGAAGATGAGGGAATACTTCCTGACTCATTTTATGAGTCTAGAATTACCTTGATACCAAAACTAGACAGTTTTACAAGAAAATAAAACTACTAACACTACAGACGCTATGGATATCTTATCTTTTATAAATATGGGTCCAGAAATACTCAACAAAATACTAGCAAACAGAATCAAGGAAAATATTAAAAAATTATAGACCTTTGTCATGTGGGACTTGTCCCAACTATGCATGGTTGGATTATCATCTGAAAGTTAAATAATTTAATACAGCATAACAATCTAATAAAAAAAACAAAAGAAAATACATGGTGAGAGTGACATCAGCAAGTTGGCCAAATAAGATGTCTCTCATAGTATCCTCCTCTCAACAACAATAATTTGGTATCCATCCATGGACAAAAATGCCTTTGTGGGAACTTTGAAATCCAGGTAGGAGACTGTAAAACCCTGGTGCAGTCCAAGAATAAGGAGTGCTGTTTTGAAAAGACAAACCAAGTACCCAGGCAGGTGACTCATCAACTAACTGTAGACTTGGAAACAACTCAGTACCCCTGGGCAATCAGTGATAGCCCCGTTTGGCTTTGATTTTCTCACCATATGCCAAGGGACCTGGGAGGAGCCCTGTACACCTGTGAATTTGATAATAGGTATACAGACCTCAATCCCAGTCGTGGACATGAAAGTGCTCCATGAACAAACTCCAGCTACCCTCACCCATGGTCCAGGAGTCCTGGGAGAATATTGAATTAGATAATCATCCATGGATGGGAGAGCATTGTAGAAGTAAAGGAGTCTAGAGGAGAATTCCAGCACAGTTGGAGGAAAAAAATGAGAATGGATGAGTTGGAGAGGGTAAGAGGAACAGTTTTACTTAATCTACATTACACCTCCCCAAGGTGGCACAACTCTGTGCCAAGTGATTTCTTCCATAGGAAAAAGTGAGAGCCTATGTATAAATGCCCAACTTCCCCATCTGTGTGGTATGCTGAGAAAGAGGCCTATTTCTCTATTGCTTCATCGAGAGTACTGAGTCATAAACTGTACGACTGGGGAGTGGGAAGTGGGTGGGAGAACAACAGCCAGAGTTTGAAACATAATATATCAAGGGGATGCAGATCCTACTAACCACATCATGAACTCCATTGAAAGGACCACCCACAAGACACGGGGTTTGTTCACATTTGGATTCCCCTAGCTGAATCACAGGAACTCCCAAGATTCGGTGCTTACCATCTAAACACAACCCCACCTCCCTGTGTGCCCTACTGATGGCAGCAAGAGCAAACTTTTGTAGATAACCAAGGAGCATGTGCAGAAATCTACCCTGAATCTGAGGCTCTTTGACAGATTACCTTTGGGAAAGCAAAAGGAAGGTTGTCAGCACATAGCCTGGCTCTGCAGAATCAAAAGAAGACCTACAAACTTAAGAATTGTGCCACAAGATAGAGCAAGAAGTATGGAGCAGATGTATCCATAGAAGGTCTGAGAAAGCCTTAGAATACCTCATGGGGCTGATGGAAGGTATTTCTCTCCTAAAGTCAGACAGTAAGATTGGAGGAAGTGATTGCTACTTCAAATGTGAAGAGCAGTGCAAGATTTCAAGGAACATGAAAAATAAAGGAAAGATGATACCACAAAATATACAATATATTTCCAGTAATTGACCCCAAAGATGGAGATCTGTAATTTATCTGATAAAGAATTCAAAATAGCTGTTTAAAGAAGTTTGATGAGCTACAAAAAAAACACTGGAAGACAATTCAACAAAATCAGGAAAACAATACACACACACAAAAAGAAGTTTAATGAAGAGATATAAATCATTAAAAAGAACTAAACAGAAATTCAAATTCAGGTGTGGAAGAAAACAATGAATTAAATGAAAAAATGCAATAGAGAGCATCAACAGCAGAATGGCCAAGCAGAATAAAGAATCTGTGGATTAGAAAATAGAACCTTTGAAATTATTCATTTAGAGGAGAATAATGAAAAAAAGAATAAAAAAAGAGTGAAGAAGGCCCAAGTGATCTATGGCATATCACTAAAAGGAACAATTTGTAAATTATTAGTGTACCAGAAAGAGAAGAGGGTAGGAGAGGACAGAAAGTTTAATTAAAGGAAAATCACTGAGAACATCCCAAATCTGGGGAGAGATTTGGACATCCAAGTTCATGAAGCTCATAGGTGTCTAACAAAAAAAACTTACAGAGTTCTTGTAAAAGAGACATTATAATAAAATTTCTAAAAATCTAAAACAGTAGAGAAAAGAAGCTTATAACTTAAAAGGGAACTTCCATAAGACTATCGGTGAATTTCTCAGCAGAAACCTTGCAAGCCAGGAGGAAGTGGGATGATTTATTCAAAGTGCTGAAAGTTAAAAAACAAAACAACAAAAAAACACCTAACCAACAGTACTAAAATCAGCAATGTTGCCCTTCAGAAATGAAGGAGAGATGAAGATATTTCCAGACCAACAAAAGTTGAGGGAGTTCATCACCACTATATGTGCCTTCCAAGAAATGCTACAGGGAATTCTTCAAGTTGAAATGAATAGACATTAAGTAACAACATGAAAATATATGAAAGTGTAAAACTCACTGGTAAAGGTAAATATTCCAATTCAGAATACTCTAATACTGTAACCACAGTGGGTGAATCACTTTTATGTCTAGTATAAAAACTAAAATACAAAAGTATTAAAAATAACTGTAGATACAATAATTTGTTAATACATACACTACATGAATAGATGCAAAGTGTAACATCAATAAAATAAAATGTGGGCAGAGACAACTAAAGCATAGAGTTTTGTAGGCAATTCAAGTTAATTTGTTATCACTTAAAATAGCCTGTTATAACTATAAGATGTTGCATGTAAGTCTCACAGTAACCTCTACACAAAAGTTAAAGAAAAAGGAGCCAAAGCATTCCACTACAAATAGTCAACAAATCACAAAAGGAAGACAGAGAGGAAGGAATAAAGAAACTATAAAATAGAAAACAATTAACAGCATGAAAATAATTAGTCCTTACATATCATTAATTACTTAAAATGTAAATGAATTCACTTATCTAACCAAAATATATTGAGTATATGAATGGATTTTTTTAAAACAGAAATTCCTACAACGTGTTGCCTACAAGAGGTTCACTTTACATTTAAGGACACACATAGCCTGAAAAAGAAGGGACAGAAAAAAAAATCCATGCAAATGGTAACCAAAGAGAGCAGAGGTAGCTATACTTACATCAGATTAAATAGATTTTAAGTCAAAATCAGTTACAAGAGGCAAAGACGGTCACTATGCAGTGATAAAGAGGTCAATTCATTAAGAGGATACAACAAATGTAAATATATATGCACAAAACATTGGAGACTAAATAAAGCAAATATAGCAGAATTGAAGGGAGAAATAGACAGCAATACAATAATAGTAGGGGACTTCATATCCCACTTTCAAAAGTAGATAGATTATTCAGAAAGAAAAGTAATAAGGAAACAATGGACTTGAACAACAATATAGACCAATTGGACCTAACAGACATACAAAGACCATTCCATTCAACAGCATCAGAACACATTCTTCTCAAGTGCACATGGAACATTCTCCAGGATAGATAATTTAACCTTATATGCAAGAGTTTATTTCTGGGCTCTCTATTCTATTCGATTTGTCTATATATCTGTCTTTACGTCAGTACCACACTCTTGATTACTGTACATTTGTAAGAGTTTTGAAATCTTTAAGTGTGAGACCTCCAAATCTGGTCTTTTTCAAGATTGTTTTGGCTATTCAGGGTCCCTTGAGATTCCATGTGAATTTTAGAATGAATTTTTCTATTTCTGCAAAATAACGTCATTAGGATTTTGATAGGGATTACATTAAATCTGTAGATCACTTTGGATAGTACTGTCATCTTAAAAATATTATGTCTTCCAATCCATGAACGCAGGTTGTCTTTCCCTTTATTTGTATCTTCTTTAATTTCTTTCATCTGTTTTTTTGATGTTAAGTATAAAAGCCTTTCACCTCTTTTTAAAAATGTATTCCTAAGTATTATTTTCTATGCTACTGTAAATTGAATTTCTTAATTTTCCTTTTGGATTGTTCATTGTTAGTGTGTAAATTGCAACTGACTTTTGCATGTTGATTTTGTATCTTGCAACTTTGCTGAACTCGATTACTCCTAACCCCTTTTAAAATGAAATCTTTAGGGTTTTCTACATATATGATTATGTCATCTGTGAACAGAGATAATTTTACTTCTTCCTTTCCAATATGGATGTGTTTTGTTTCACTTTCTTGCCTAATTTCTCTAAGACTTTTAGTACTATGTTAAATAGAAGTGGCTAGAGAGGGCATTTTTGTCTTGTTCCTGATCTCAGAGAAAAGCTTTCAGTCTTTCAGCATTGATTATTTGTTGTTAGATGAGACCTTATAAACTTGAGGAAGTTTCCCTATATTTCTAGTTTGTTGAGTGTTTCTATTATGAAAGCATGTTGAATTTTATCATTTTTTGCATGAATTGAGATGCTTGTGTAGTTTTTTTCCCATCATTCTGTTAATGTGCTATATTAAATTGAGTGATTTTTCTATGCTGAACCATCCTTGCATTCCAGGAATAAGTCCCACCTAGTCAAGGTGTATAATTATTTTCATGAACTGTTAAATTCTGTTTCCTGGTATTGTATATGTGTTTGCATCTACATTTATCATGGATATTGATCTGAAATTTCTTTTACTATCTTTGTCTGGCTTTGTTATCAGGGTAACACTGGCCTCATATAATGAGTTTGGATGTATTCCCTTCTCTTCTATATTTTTTTGGTAAGAGTTGAGGAATATTACTGTTAATTTTTCTTTAAATGTTTGATACAATTAATCAGTGAAGTCATCTAGTTCCAGGCTTTTCTTTGTTGAGAGGTTTTTGATTACTGACTAAATCTCTTCACTAGTTTTAGGTCTGTTCAGATTTTATATTTCTTCCTAATTAAGTCTTGGTAGGTTGTTTGTTTCCGGGAATATATTCATTTAATTTAGGTACTCAAATTTGTTTTTGTACAATTTCTTAAAGTGTTCTCTTATAACCCATTCTACTTCTGCAATATTTTAAGGTCCCTTCTTTCATTTTAGTTATTTGAGTCTTCTTTTTCTTAGTTAATCTAGATAAATATTTGTCATTTTTGTTGATCTTTTTAAATATCCAACTCTTGGTTTCATTGATTTTCTCTATGGTTTTGGATTACTATTATTCATAAGTAGAAGATATCTAAACAGCAATACCACTAAGAAAAACTACTGAGTAGAAAAATAGTCAAATGTAAGAACAGGAAATTCATATGAGAGGAAAAATAATATATGAAAATTTGTTAACTGGAAAATTGAAATTGCAATTATAACTATACTTATTGCCTTGTCCTTCTATTACTGAAAAATTAAAGTATAAAAGCATTAGGTAGGGTAGAGCAATGTAGTAGTTGCAGTGGGTGGAGTGGGGTAGGAAGCCATGATATAGAGTATCAGAGTAGAGCATCAGAGCTCTGATCAAGGTAAAGAGAGCATCCATGTGGTTGTGAGGATGGGTATAAGCCCAGTATAGAGATAGAGAACCTGAATAGAGTCAAGAGCACATCCATGCATGGGGATTGCCTGATATAGGGTATCAGAGCCTGAGCAGGATAAGAAGGGTGTCCCATGCAGAGAAGGAATTTGACATAAGATATCACATCCCAAGTAGGTTATGGAGAGTATTAATGTTGAAAGTATGGCCTGGCATAGTAATTCAGCATATAAGAAGAGTATAGAGGATATCTACATGGAGAGAATATCCTTTATGAGTTATTAAAGCACAAGCAGTGTGAAGAACTTTTACATCCACAGGAGCAACCAGACTTGGGGAAGACTTTTATGCAATGGCAAATGGGGATGAGATGAAAGCCTGGAGGTGGAGTCTTGGAGTCTGAGGGTAATGAGGAGGGTAAATGCACAAAAGTAGGTGTGGCAATAATGAAGAAAGATGGATTAAATATATGGAGAGTGATAAAATATGTAAATATATTAAGGATTTTGAGGTTCTCATTGAGAAGGGTGTTACAGAAATGGAAAGTGAGAAAACTGGAAAGATCCTTCCGATATTAGGTTTGCATTTGGAGGTACTGGAGTGATCTTATGGGTTTCAATATATCTAGATAGAAATGGAAATAAATATACATGCAATGTGTTTGTGTGCATGCATGTGTATGATTCCCTAGCTCTGTCCCTTGGTTTTTTGTGGTTATATAACAGAATATCCTTGTTTGCTTCAAATGTGCACAACATTTTCAGAGATGATGAGACATTAGGTTGACAGCTTACAAGTGGTTTAGAAAAATAAAGGTTATTTGTACCACATGTACACATTTTCTCTAAGTTTGTGATTGTTTTTGTTGCAAAATAAAATAACAGAGCAAACCTGAATTTATATGTTTTCTTATACATGAGCTTGGGGAAAACATACATGCTTAGGAATACAGAGTGTTGGTATAAATGTGGAAAAAAAGGATCTCTTATATGATCATGAAGGATGTAAACTGGTTTACTTTGGAAAATATAGTAGAAGATGGGTTGGCCAATGAATCAGTCATTCCTCTCTGAGCTATGCACAATGGAGAAATAGTAAGCATGGAATACTATTCAGCAGTAAAAAGGACTGGACTAGATAGACCAGAGGTCAGCAAACTACAGCCTACAGGCTAAATTTATTCTGCTGTCTGTTTCTACATAATTCACAGCAAAGAATGTTTTTTTAAAATTTTAAATGGTTGATAAAAAACACAAAACAGTATTTTGTGACACGTGAAAATTATGTGAAATTCAAACTGTGATGCCCGTAAAGTTTTATTGGAACACAGTCACAATTCTTAATTTATGTACTGCCTATGAAACTGTGGAGTTGTAACACAGACTATCTGGCTTGTAAAGCCTGAAATTTAGTATGTGGGGCTTCCCTGGTGGCGTAGTGGTTGAGGGTCTGCCTGCCAATGTGGGGGGACGTGGTTTCGTGCCCTGGTCTGGGAGGGTCCCGCATGCCGCGGAGCGGCTGGGTCTGTGGGCCGTGGCCGCTGGGCCTGCGCGTCCGGGGCCTGTGCTCCGCGGCGGCAGAGGCCACAGCAGTGGGAGGCTTGCGTACCACACACACACACACACACACACACAAAAGAATGAAATAAAATTTAGTATCTGGCCCTTTACCAAAAAAGTTTGATAACTTCTAGATCTATATGTATCCATTTGTGTAAGTTCCCCCCAAAAATGTTGTGTGAAATAAGCAAAATCTGAAATGTGATGCAATGTCTACATGACCAATACTATTTTTCATCGGCCTCCCCAAAATTCTGTAGAAGGAACTATTGTTTATTGGTTTTACATAGGTTTTAATTTGTACCAATTACATTAAATCTCACATATTTCTCTACTTTATATTTATTGTACATACCCTATATTCCCTAGAAATATAGAAAGCTCTTGTAATAAATTTCCTACAGGGTTGATTCGCCTCTGTAACTCTTATGGAGCAAAGAAAAGTGCTTTGAATAAGGAGGTATCAATGGATATTTATGAAAAATGAACAAATTAAATAATTTTTTCTATAGTAATTTCTAGTAATATGAAGTAAGATATGGGAAGACTTCCATTGAATTATCTCATATGCCAAACAGTGCTATGAAAAGCACTAGACAATAAAATTGACACTGAATATTTTTCAGCTTGATTTTCTCTAAAACTATTGATTATATTTGTTAAAAAATGCTCATCTTACTTTATGAAAGATACATTCAAAATTATTAGCATGCCAAAATTCTTAGCAAGGCATTCAATGTCCTATTAAATTCTAGCCTTATATTCTTCAACTTGTCCATACAAATAATTGATTAAAGCCACACTGAATTCCTCACTGTTTCTTTCACATTTTTGTGGCCTTTTTTTCTGCTCCTCATCTCTGCTTTGTGAATGACTAGTCATCCTTCAAATTACAGTAGTGTGAGTATCATATTGTGAATCTCCCAGGAAGAATCATTGTTCAGTAGGTCATTTTATTCCCACTTCTGTTATGACCCTGATTACATTGTAAAGTACTGTACATATTTCCATCAGTATCCACCAGTTGACTGAGAATTTTTGATGGTATCAGTGTCCTTTTAATATGTTGAATATCCAGTGTCTGACCCAGGATCTGGATTTCCAATAAATATTTGTTTTAAATGAATGAATTAAAAATCTCCATTTGATGCAGTCAATAAAACAAGAATAACAGTAACTTCACAGGTGTATAATGCTATATTTTTGAAAATCATGTGGTTTTTGACATCCATATTTTATGCAAGCAACAAGTGTGTAAGGTAAGCAGAGATTCATGTCACATGGAGCATGAGCTTTTGTAAAAATTATTAAGAAAGTGAAGCTAGGGACTTTCCTGGTGGTCCAGTAGCTACGACTCCACGCTCCCAATGCAGGGGGCCCTGATTTGATCCCTGATCAGGGAACTAGATCTCACATGCTGCAACTAAGAGTTTGCATGCCGTAACTAAAAAAAAAAAAGATCCTTCATGCCGCATCTGAAGATCCCTCATGCCACAAGGAAGATCCCGCACGTGGCAACAAAGATCCTGCGTGTTGCAACTGAGACCCGGTGCAGACAAATAAATAAATAAATAAACAAACAAATAAATAATTTTTAAAAATAGAGAGTGAAGCTAATTTTCTGCATCATTTTGTCCCTATTTCATCATGCTCCTACTTGCCTGATGCCTCTGCCAATTTCACCCTGTGTCCATGTATCTTGCCAAGTTCTTCCCATGATGGAACTTAACTTAATCTGCCAAGACCAACCATATCAAAATATACCGACCTCTACTTTTTTCATTTCTGAGCCATTGTTCCTCAAATCATCATCATCATAATCATCATGATCAACATCGTCGTGGTCATCATCATCCTTATCACCCAGGAAAAGGTTTAAAAGACATAACTTTTTTAGAGCCCTCCAAGGTAATATTTTAGTCTGCTTTTGGAAGCTCTATCTGGTATACTTGAATCTATTCTCCGTTGGAGATCACTCACTTTACTTAACATAATCCTATCCTTTCACATAGCACTAAGTCCTGGCTGGATAAATGAAATATAGCAGTTTAGCATAAGCTAGCATTTATAATATGAAATAGACAGAAATTTGTGTAATTTCTCCTTCCATGGTTAAGAGTTAATGGCCTATTGATAATTTATACATTATATTCTTTATACATATCTATTTTACTAGTTGAAACTGATAAAAATTATACAGTGAAACAAGTTTTTTTGTTTTATCACGATGAAAGTCTAAAGCTAAATCTTGGTAGTTTTTAGTATTTTTAAATCCCCAAACATGTTTTTAAATAGTAATATGATTATTCATAGAATAGTATTTAAGTAATTAGAATTAAATATGGATGGACTAATTATCACATCAAGTGAACACACCAATATTTATCAAAACATTTGAATGCTTCTGTTTTTAATGATTCAAAGAATTATCCCACTAGTGATTATACAATGTTAGAATAGCTTCATTTGCCAACAATAATACCTCGATCAGAGCATAGTCCTACCTACAAAGAGAAAAGAAATTTTGAAAAATTAAGACTTCTCACATAAATAGATCCATCATGCTAATTCTCTTTAGAAAAACACCCCTCAGTCCTATTGAAGGCTGTTCTTCAAAAGGGAATGTCTCAGTTGTATATTATTGCATAACAAAATCTTTTAAAACTTAATGGTTTAAAGAAACACTATTTTTTCTCGCAGTTTTCTGGGTTGCCTAGAATCAACTGGGCTGTTATATGCTGTATATTTGCAGCTGGAGCTGCATTTATCTGTGAGTTGAGTTGGGTTTGGGATGCTGAGGCTAATTTTACTCACCTATCTGGCAAGTCAGCTAGGGTAGCTGGAATGGATATTAGCCAGTTGTCCTCTTTCTCCTTGTGTTCTCTCACCATCTAGTTGTTTTACTTGAGCTCTGTTACATGGCACTGGATCTCAATGGGCAGAAAATGGAAGCTACTTTCTAGGGTCTGGGTTTGGAAATCTCAGAGCTTAATTTTCATCTCATTTTATTGGTCAAAGCAAGTCACAAGTGCAGCCCACATTTTAAGGAAAAGCAAAGAGAACCTACCTCTTGAGAGAGGGGGAGCAGAAATGTCAAAGTCTGGTAAAAATTGTTGGTGGCATCTTTGCAAACAGTCTATCACAATACAACCTCTGGCCACAATAATCCACATACCTCCCAGATGCAAAATACACTAATTCCCATTCCCCACCCCCTCCAAAGTTGTTCTTCACTATGGTATCAGTACAAAATCAAGGATCTCATTATCTGCATTATGTTCAGAAGTGGATAAGACTCTTCAAGTATGGATAGTCTTGTTCTGAAAGCCTATGAACTAAAAGAAGTATCTGCCCCCAGACACCCAACATACACAGATAAAATAATAATCATCACAGTTTACATCATTAGAAAAAAGGCACACTAGTACACTGGTCTGTTAAAAAGATATGAAGTTGTGCCAGGGACTTTTCTTTTTAATGTGTTATTTATTTATTTATTTATGGCTGTGTTGGGTCTTCGTTGCTGTGCGCGGGCTTTCTCTAGTTGCTACAAGTGGGGGTTACTCTTCCTTGTGGTGTGTGGGCTTCTCATTGCGGTGGCTTCTCTTGTTGCAGAGCACGGGCTCTAGGTGCACAGGCTTCAATACATGTGGCACACAGGCCCAGTAGTTGTGTCTCGCAGGCTCTAGAGCGCAGGCTCAGTAGTTGTGGCGCACAGGCTTAGTTGCTCCATGGCATGTGGGATCTTCCCGGACCAGGGATCAAACCCATGTCTCCTGCATTGGCAGGCAGATTCTTCACCACTGTACCACCAGGGAAGCCCTGTGCCAGGGAGTTTTAATGAGTTTCCCCTTCTCGTTGAGAAGATGTTCCTTGATTAAGGTCCAATTGCACTTTTATGGAAATAGTTCCCTAAACCATTGTTCTTGGTGGTTCTTGGCTTTACCCTTTAAGTCTTCCATATTTTTCCATAAAATATGACCTATGTTTGCAATTGAATAATTTCCTCAGTCTTTTTATGGTCAACAGAAAATTGGTAGGCAGGGTCTTCTTTTTATTTTGAACTATCTCTATAACTTTTAGTCCAGGATGCTGTTGCAAGTGTAATTCTCTTAAAACTTCTGTGGGCTTTCTGTGAAACTTATTTGGAATCATCTTATGACACATTCATAGTTCTTTTTTAGATTTACCTCTCTCTACTGTGAAAGTGGCAGGCTGCTGTGGGACAATATTTAGAAAATTAATATTTTATCTAGTGAAGGGGAACAAACAAATATTGTCGAGGTCTTTACAAAGATTTTTTACAGCTATACAATTTGATTTTATTTTAATTCTTAGGCTACGTTTTACTGTGATCTGTGCCAGTTGGCATTTCTTACTTCAAAAACATTTTACCAGCTGGAGAGACTGTCCTGGGTCCAAATTAATTTGCCTTATTTAGTTTACCTTTCTCTTGCAAGACTTTATCATATTCTACTAAAGTAAGCTATTTGACAATTCCAACTTTATGATCAGAAATCTCGTCAGCCAGATCCACAAATTCATTAGGTTCATTTTCCTTCTTCCATATCACCTCAGGTGAGTGTTAATGAACTTTTTGTCAATATGTAATATGTATTACTTCTTTTCCAGCTTTCAATGATAATGATTTCCTCACTGTTCTTCTAGTCTCTATTAACAGTGCTCATCACTCTTCTTCCTCTAACCCACATTTGGGCTCAAAGCCAACGCACATGTTTAGCTTTTTGCTCAAGTAGCATTTTACCTTCAGGTATTAATTTCTGTATCAGGAATCTATTGCAGCATAACAAAACACTTAACACATGATGGCTAAAAAAATGTATCGAATATTATTTCCAATGACTCTGTGAGTTGCCTAGGTTTTGTTGTGCACTTCTTAACAACATGTGTGCTGACGTCATTCTCGAAATTGCATTGATCTAGGGTCTTGGACGAGGCTGAAACAACCAAGATGAATTCACTCAAAGTTTTGGCAAATTTGCTGGATGGCTGGAACACCTAAAGAATGGATAGGCCTCTTTCTCCCATATGTTTCCACTGGTAGGTCATCTAGACTTCTTTACATGGTGACTAGTTTTTAACAGAGCAAATGCAAATGTGTATTATCTCTTAACGCCTAGGCCCAGACACAGCACAGCATAGATTCTATCATACACAATTCTTCACAGCGAACAGCTCCTACAGAACACCTGCTGAACGCTGGCAGAAGACCTCAGACCTCCCAAAAGGCAAGAAAGTACCCACGTACCTGGGTAGGGCAAAGGAAAAAAGAATAAACAGAGATAAAAGAATAGGGATGGGACCTGCACCAGTGGGAGGGAGCTGTGAAGCAGGAAAGGTTTCCACACACTAGGAAGCCCCTTCACGTGCGGAGACTGCAGGTGGTGGAGGGGGAAAGCTTCGGGGCCGTGGAGGAGACCGCAGCCACAGGCATGTGGAGGGCAAAGTGGAGAGATTCTGGCACAGAGGACCGGTGCCGACTGGCACTCACCAGCCCGAGAGGCTTCTCTGCTCAGCCACTGGGGTGGGCGGGGCTGGGAGCTGAGGCTCGGGCTTCGGTCCGAGCGCAGGGAGAGGACTGGGGTTGGCGGCGTGAACACAGCCTGAAGGGGTTAGTGCACCACGGCTAGCCGGGAGTCCGGGGAAAAGTCTGGACCTGCCGAAGAGGCAAGAGACTTTTTCTTGCCTCTTTGTTTCCTGGTGCACGAGGAGAGAGGATTAAGAGCGCTACTTAACCAAGCTCCAGAGACGGGTGTTAGCCGCGGCTAACAGCATAGACCCCAGAGACAGGCATGAGACGCTAAGGCCACTGCTGCAGCCACCAAGAAGCCTGCGTGCAAGCACAGGTCATTATCCACACCTCCCTTCCGGGGAGCCTGTGCAGCCTGCCACTGCCAGGGTCCCAGGATCCAGGGACAACTTCCCCGGGAGAATGCATGGCATGCCTCAGGCTGGTGCAATGTTACGCTGGCCTGTGCCGCCACAGGCTCTCCCTGCATCTGCACCACTCCCTCTCCCCGGCCTGACTGAGCCAGAGCCCCGGAAGCAGCTGCTCCTTTAACCCCGTCCTGTCCGATCTAAGAACAGATGCCCTCCGGCGACCTACATGCAGAGGCGGGACCAAATCCAAAGCTGAATCCCAGGAGCTGTGAGAACAAAGAAGAGAAAGGGAAATCTCTCCCAGCAGCCTCAGAAGCAGCGGATTAAAGCTCCACAATCAACTTGATGTACCCAGCATCTGTGGAATACCTGAATAGACAACAAATCATCCCAAATTGAGGAGGTGGACTTTGAGAGCAAGATTTATGATTTTTTTCCCATTTTCCTCTTTTTGTGAGTGTGTATGTGTATGCCTCTGTGTGAAATTTTGTCTGTATAGCTTTGCTTTCACCATTTGTCCGAGGGTTCTATCCGTCCCTTTTTTTATTTGTTTCAAAAAAATTTTTTCTTAATAATTATTTTTTATTTTAATAACTATATTTTCTTTTATCTTACTTTATTTTATCTCCTTTCTTTCTTTCTTTCTTTCTTTTCTTTTCTTTTCTTTCTACTTTTTCTCGCTTTTATTCTGAGCCGTGTGGATGAAAGGCTCTTGGTGCTGCAGCCAGGAGTCAGTGCTGTGCCTCTGAGGTGGGAGAGGCAAATTCAGGACACTGGTCCACAAGAGACCTCCCAGTTCCACATAATATCAAACGGTGAAAATCTCCCAGATATCACCATCTCAACACCAGCACCCAGCTTCACTCAACAACCAGCAATCTACAGTGCTGGACACCCTATACCAAACAACTAGAAAAACAGAACACAACCCCACCCATTAGCAGAGAGGCTGCCTAAAATCATAATAAGTCCACAGACACCCCAAAACACACCACCAGACGTGGACCTGCCCACCAGAGAGACAAGATCCAGCCTCATCCATCAGAACACAGGCACTAGTCCCCTCCACCAGGAAGCCTACACAACCCACTGAACCAACCTTAGCCACTGGGGGCAGACAACAAAAACAATGGGAACTACGAACCTGCAGCGTGCAAAAAGGAAACCCCAAACACAGGAAGATAAGCAAACTGAGAAGACAGAAAAACACACAGCAGATGAAGGAGCAAGATAAAAACCCACCAGACCTAACAAATGAAGAGGAAATAGGCAGTCTACCTGAAAAAGAATTCAGAATAATGATAGTAAAGATGCTCCAAAATCTTGGAAATAGAATAGAGAAAATGCAAGAAACATTTAACAAGGACCTAGAAGAACTAAAGATGAAACAAGCAACGATGAACAGCACAATAAATGAAATGAAAAATACTCTAGATGGGATCAATAGCAGAATAACTGAGGCAGAAGAACGGATAAGTGACCTGGAAGATAAAATAGTGGAAATAACTACTGCAGAGCAGAAGAAAGAAAAAAGAATGAAAAGAACTGAGGACAGTCTCAGAAACCTCTGGGACAACAATAAACACACCAACATTCAAATTATAGGGGTTCCAGAAGAAGAAGAGAAAAAGAAAGGGACCGAGAAAATATCTGAAGAGATTATAGTTGAAAACTTGCATAATATGGGAAAGGAAATAGTTAATCAAGTCCAGCAAGCACAGAGAGTCCCATACAGGATAAATCCAAGGAGAAACATGCCAAGACACGTATTAATCAAACTGTCAAAAATTAAATACAAAGAAAACATATTAAAAGCAGCAAAGGAAAAACAACAAGTAACACACAAGGGAATCCCCATAAGGTTAACAGCTGATCTTTCAGCAGAAACTCTGCAAGCCAGAAGGGACTGGCAGGACATATTAAAGTGATGAAGGAGAAAAACCTACAACCAAGATTACTCTACCCAGCAAGGATCTCATTCAGATTTGATGGAGAAATTAAAACCTTTACAGACAAGCAAAAGCTGAGAGAGTTCAGCACCACCAAACCAGCTTTACAACAAATGCTAAAGGAACTTCTCTAGTCAAGAAACACAAGAGAAGGAAAAGACCTACAGTAACAAACCCAAAACAATTAAGAAAATGGGAATAGAAACATATATATCGATAATTACCTTAAATGTAAATGGATTAAATGCTCCCACCAAAAGACACAGACTGGCTGAATGGATACAAAAACAAGACCCATATATATGCTGCCTACAAGAGACCCAATTCACACCTAGAGACACATACAGACTGAAAGTAAGGGGATGGAAAAAGATATTCCATGCAAATGGAAACCAAAAGAAAGCTGGAGTAGCAATTCTCATATCAGACAAAATAGACTTTAAAATAAAGACTATTACAAGAGACAAAGAAGGACACTACATAATGATCAAGGGATCGATCCAAGAAGAAGATATAACAATTGTAAATATTTATGCAGCCAACATAGGAGCACCTCAATACATAAGGCAAATACTAACAGCCATAAAAGTGGAAAGCAACAGTAACACATTCATAGTAGGGGACTTTAACACCCCACTTTCACCAATGGACAGATCATCCAAAATGAAAATAAATTAGGAAACACAAGCTTTAAATGATACATTAAACAAGATGGACTTAATTGACATTTACAGGACATTCCATCCAAAAACAACAGAATACACATTTTTCTCAAGTGCTCATGGAACATTCTGCAGGATAGTTCATATCGTGGGTCATAAACTAAGCCTTGGTAAATTTAAGAAAATTGAAATTGTATCAAGTATCTTTTCCGACCACAACGCTATGAGACTAGATATCAATTACAGGAAAAGATCTGTAAAAAATACAAACACATGGACGCTAAACAATACACTACTTAGTAACGAAGTGATCACTGAAGAAATCAAAAAGGAAATCAAAAAATACCTAGAAACAAATGACAATGGAGACATGACGACTCAAAACCTATGGGATGCAGCAAAAGCAGTTCTAAGAGGGAAGTTTATAGCAATACAATTCTACCTTAAGAAACAGGAAATATCTCGAATAAAGAACCTAACCTTGCACCTCAAGCGATCAGAGAAAGAAAAACAAAAAAATCCCAAAGTTTGCAAAAGGAAAGAAATCATAAAGGTAAGATCAGAAATAAATGAAAAACAAATGAAGGAAATGATAGCAAAGATCAATAAAACTAAAAGCTGGTTCTTTGAGAAGATAAACAAAATTGATAAACCATTAGCCAGACTCATCAAGAAAAAAAGGGAGAAGATTCAAATCAATAGAATTAGAAATGAAAAAGGAGAAGTAATAAATGACACTGCAGAAATACAAAAGATCATGAGAGATTACTACAAGCAACCCTATGCCAATAAAATGGACAACCTGGAAGAAATGGACAAATTCTTTGAAAGGCACAACCTGCCAAGACTGAATCAGGAAGAAATAGAAAATATGAACACACCAATCACAAGCACTGAAATTGAAACTGTGATTAAAAATCTTGCAACAAACAAAAGCCCAGGTCCAGATGGATTCACAGGCAAATTCTATCAAACATTTAGAGAAGAGCTAACACCTATCCTTCTCAAACTCTTCCAAAATATAGCAGAGGGAGGAACACTCCCAAACTCATTATACGAGGCCACCATCACCCTGATACCAAAACCAGACAAGGATGTCACAAAGAGAGAATACTACAGGCCAATATCACTGATGAACATAGATGCAAAAATCCTCAACAAAATACTAGCAAACAGAATCCAACAGCACATTAAAAGGATCATACACCATGATCAAGTGGGGTTTATTCCAGGAATGCAAGGATTCTTCAGTATACCCAAATCAATCAACGTGATACACCATATTAACAAACTGAAGGAGAAAAACCATATGATCATCTCAATAGATGCAGAGAAAGCTTTTGACAAAATTCAACACCCATTTATGATAAAAACCCTGCAGAAAGTAGGCATAGAGGGAACTTTCCTCAATTCTTCACAGGAAGTCACAAGTCTATTCCAGATCCATGTGAAAAGGAAACAGACTACCTTTTCATGAGAGAAGTGGCATGCATTCAGAGCAATGCGAAGAATTAGGCCACTTTTGCATATGATTCACCAGAGGCATTGCATAATTCTATGTAACACAAAAGAACAATTGATGGGTTAGAATTTTGATACTGTGATTAGGGCTACACTTCATATATCTTGGAAATGTTTAGCTGTAAAAGATAAATTAACTAGAATCCAATTCACTGTAACTCTCAGATAATCAACATTGTGACATTGCAACCTATCTGGGAGATACAAATTATAAATAACATATTAATGCAAGAAAAATACAATCCATAGGCAACTTTCAAGAGATGCTCCAGATTTTGTATACTGATAGCTTAGCCTCCTGCAGCTTTAACATATAAACTCATGTACACTATGAATTGCTATACTGACAGATGACCCTGAGCACTGTAGGGTTTTAAAAGAGGAATTCCATTAAAATCACTTTAATATACTCGGTACAAAGAAAGTAGACACAGGCAATTAAGAAAACTTTTAAATAAGAAAATGTAAAACAATGGACTTTTTGCTTAATTGTCACTTAAGCAGAGCATTTAAACAATAAGACTACCTATTTCTTAGGCATCTTGTTAATCAGGGTTTTAATATATTTTTTGAACTCAGTTCTTAAATTAGTTATATTCAAAGTGCTTTATGTATTCTGGAATCTCAAATATGAATTAGAGATACAATAAACTGAAGGATTTCAAAAGCATATTTTTAAAACTTAGAAGGACGAATTAGATACAATCATAATTGAATCCAATTAAAGGCAAATTAAATTGATCAGAGTAGATGAACAATTCTCATACACTGAAAAGAAGTCTTTATTCAGGATAGAGAGTTAAATGAAAAAGTTCTATTCATAATCCTTGAAATAAGCAATATTTCTTCATCAAATTTAAACTAATTTATAATAACTTCTATCTTTCTCTTGATACCTATTCAAAGATTTAAAAAATGTTATAAAATGGGAGATGGATTTCTTCATTTCACCTTCAGAGTTTTAAAGAAGTTAATCACTTATAATTCTTCATCCTGATATTTAAACATTGATAGAAGAAATAGGTAAATCAAGGGATTTATACTTTTATTTTAGAACAACACAAAGTAATGGTTGAAATAAGGAAACATACATGGCATCACAACAAAGAATGTCTTTATATTTGGTATTCCATTTACAAATTATAATTCTTACAATACTGTGGGTGAAAGTGTGATTAGGAAACAAAAGAATACTAACAGAAATAATAAATGAATGTACAGATACAGCAAGTATGTGTCATGACTTAAAATAAGATCTTATGTTCCAAAATTTCAATGCATTTCAGCTATCTGTAACTTGGAATACGTTTCTCCCATAGAATCAATGCTATAATTAAAGCCAATTTCCTCAGATACTGCAATGCTAAAACCAAATCCTCTACCAAATTTGCTGTCCTACTCCTAGACTCTGAGGAAGTTTTCACTTTCTCCACGATATTAGGATCAGACTAAAAATACTGAGATTGAGGAAGGAATCTGTGTCTTACTTCTCAGAAGTCACTCAGTACTATATCCTAACATCTCATATTTCCCAGGTATAATTTCTCTGTTCTATTTTTTATAAAGTAACTTCAAATCTTTCAGTCTATTAATTTTTCTTCTGCTTTGTCTACTCTATTATTTAATCCATTCATTATATTTTGTTGTGAGATAGATATTGATTTATAGATATATATTTTCATATCATTTTTATATATACATATATTTACTTATAGGAGTTCTATTTGCCTTTTGTTAATTTTAGTGTTTGATGGTCACATCCACCTGTTGTCTTTTTTCTAGAAGTTCTGGTTGGGGAACTAGTCAGGAGGGGTGATGGAAAAGTTCTGCATCATGATTGTGGCAATGGTTACAGTGGTTACACACTGCATTGTACACTTATAATCAGTGAATTTTATTATATGCAAATTATTCCTTAATAAATGTGAATCTAAATTATAACTAGAATTAATTTCACCATTCAAAGTTTTATTTTGAAAATTATATCTAACATTGATAGCCTTTATTAACTGAACAGAAATCTAATAATAGTTATTTCTTTGGTACTACTGAGAGTTGTGAATATTTTCCATCAGATAATCCAGGATTGTTCTCTTATAATGTTAATCTAATTATTCTGTATACTTGTTACTATTTTCTGTACCATATTTTAGTTATTCACAGCATTGGTGAGAAGGAATTCAAACAGTTGGTTTAAAAAAAGGTGAAAATGCTTCCTTAATTTAGCTGATATTTTCAACCATTTTCAACCATTCAATCACTTTTCAGATATTTCCTCTGTGTCTCTAAAATATATACAAATTTTCTCTGGTTCCACTACATTGAATAAGGAATAGTTGGTTAAACAGTTATAAGAAACTAAGGCGTACTTTCTTTACTGAAAGAATATACTAACAACCATGGTTAAAAGAGGAAACCTCAGGATATGTTGAGTTTCTTGTAATTAGGGTACTCAAGTACACATTGGTTGAATAACAATGTAGAGATATATCAAGCTGAACTGAATAGTATTGAAGGGGAGGCAAACTTCTACCTTTACTTTCTTAGGGTTCTTTTTGGTTGGGTCTGAGAATTAAATTGACGTAAGACAGATCAATAGGAGAAAAGCATACAAGTTTATTTAATACAAATTCTATATGATATGGGAGCCTTCATAAAGGATGAAGACCCAAAGAAATACTGAAATCTGCTTGCTTTTATATTAGGTTGAACAAAGAAAGGCAATTGTGCAAAAGTGACTAAACCATGTGTGAAGGCTAAAGGAAGATAAGAATTATTTTAATAAGATCTGTAAAGAACTCTCCCAGGTTCAACTCCTCATTCTTGATGATAATACTGTTACTTTCCTTCTGGTATAGGGAGAACATCTTTTTTTAATGGAATGTTACCTCCTACTTTCAAGAAAAAGAGGCAAGGTCAGAGTATTTTTCTTGTATTTGCTGATTTTCAAGTGCCTTTAACTTAAAATATGTCAATATGCCAGAGTGGCATATTTTGGGGTGGCGTGTTCTCAATTCCTTCAGTATTTAAAATCCCTGTTTCAAACATTGATATTCTATTAATATAACTGGCCTAGATTTGTGCCATCTGCCAATTTGATTAGCATGCTCTATAACTGGATTTGCATCATCAATAAAATATAGAACAGAATAAAGCATCCATTTGTCTCACTAACTACTTCCTTTATTCAAGGCTTAAATCGATATATTCATCATTACAGTTTGGAAAAATTTAAGTATTTCTTCATCTGTCAGTGTGATGTTATTGTGTTATTATTAGTGGTTCTAATGACTACTATTCTCATACATAATTATATGTTCAATAATCCAGTCTAGAATTTTGGCTGGATATTTATCACAAACTGTATATAGCAGTAGTTAATTGTCAAAGCTCTGGAATCAGACAGGCATGTGCTGAATCCTGTCTGCCATTTATAAGCTCTGTAATGTAGGGAAAGGTACTTAACTTTTCTGAATCTTTTACCTGAAAAAAGCTGGAATGTCATCTCTGGTAGCCTGAATGAATTTCCTATCTAGTTAGTGTTAGTTAGTTAGTGTTTTTTGGTTGGAGTTAAATGAGAGCTTTGCTATTATATTCGTAGAAATTTGTAATTGTAGGAATGACCTCATTTTTAATTTAAAAATTCAAGTTCTTTTTCTGATCTGATTTTTTATAGAATCACTCACCTTCTCTATTGACTCTTCAAATATTGTCAACAGTGTTTCTCTCTGATTTCTGGAATATCAATATCCTGGCATATAATATCTGTTAACAAGGAGACAAATTCATTTGGAACACACAATTTCTCACTTAGAGTCTCTTATATAAATAGTCTCCTACTCTAATTTTTTACTCAATGTATATTCCATCTTCACCATAGTTAAGTTGATCCTCCTTGATAGAGAAAATACATGCAAAATAATAGGTGATTAAATTTGCTTTATTTTTGTTTTCAGTTACCAATAAATGTGTCCCAAACAGTGGACTTATATTTTCTTGGATATACTAGCTTCTTAGTATATTTTATTTTACTGCCCCCAAACAAAACATTGCTTACATTTTCCTTGGCACAGTTATATCATCAGTAGAACTATTTTATTTGTCAACCATGCTATGCGTCTTTTTTGATAGTTTCAAGATAGGGAGCAGGAGGTAAAATCTTGGTGGGTAAGTGGAAATTACTTGTAGTGGTTGAACAATATATGTAAGTGACATTAAATATTTAAGATTAATATGACATTTAATCAAGTAGAATGCCTTTATAAAAGGAACCAGAATACGTCACCACAAAATATGCCTTTTTGTCATAAAAATTATTTTGGCTGAAGGCAATTAAGAAGCAGTAAGTGCAGAAAAAGCTCCTCATTTTCCACCTAAAGGCAGGAAATAAATTCACCCTTTACTGGTGATAGACTCTTAGCCCACAGATGGCATCAAAGGAATCTGGAAACAAATATTTTTAATCTCTCCCTTATCGTCCTAGTTATTTCTTCACAATTTACTAACCCTAGCCCAAATCACAAAGGCTGAGAGTTGAGAAAAACACATACATTTTTATTCTATTATTGTCACAAAAGTGGAAAATCAATACAGAAACCCCTGTGTCTTCTGAGAAAGCTTTAATCCCAGCAAACACTGCATGATCAAAGAATTTGAATACATGAAAAATGTCTGGTACATTAGTAATATAAATTGTTATCATAAAGAGGAAGGAAAAAAATTAAGCATCTATTTTACAGCCTGAAACAGAAGGTGGGCTATGTTGCAGGCATGCCAAATAAGTCTGAAATCCAGTTACAAGATGATGTCACTTGATGAGAGCTTTCAGCAGATGGATGCCAGCATATTTGCACTGTTAAGTCTGATTAATTGAATGACCACAGATTAGGTTTCTTAGAATTTTTTTTTTAAAGGGGGAGAAAGAAAGAGATCTGTGAAGCCACAACCTACCAAATTTAAGGCTTGTAAACTTTCTTTAAACACTATTCACTGTATACAGATCATGCTTCAAAAAAAGTCATCATGATTAGTTTTAAAGAGTGCAGTAAATATTTAAATTCATTTCTTTGGCAAATTAAAGTTTTTATTCCTTTTAATTTAAAAATTGTGTCTATATTTTTCTAATTAATATAGATGCTAAAGAATGTCACATCAAGAACCAATGATATGGGCAAAATTATCATTGACCTCTCAGAGGAATTATGCTCTAACTATCAGAGTTATCTTTACATCTCCTTGTAAAGAAGAGGATCACTAGTTTCCTTTCCATCCCCAGATTCACATCAGTGTCATATGATAATGTATAACCATGTTAATGGATAATGAAAATCCTGATAAGAATGGCTAAGAGAAGTAACTGGTAGATTTTTGATTGAACCATAGGTGCCCAGGGAAACTGTTCTGCTGACTATGAAAATGGGAAGAAAATCATTCACATTTCCAATTTTTTCTTTAAATAGAGTGAAAAATCATTAATCAGAAGAAAAGCTCATTTGTACTCATTTTCTAAACCTAAATAAATGTCATTGCTTATGTAATACTATTTTTGCCTAGTTCTAAGCAAAAATACTGGAAATATAAAATATACAATCATAACATTATGTGTACATATTATGCATTTACTTTTTTTACATTTTTGACATATAACACAATATTTATATATTTCCTAATTATACATTTACACAAAAACTTAATAGTTCTGAAAATTTACTGTTAAAGTCTACAGTAGTGGGAGACAACAATACCACTGTATCTGTTTTTATACCGTTATACAAAGCACAGTATCAAAAGCTTCACTAGCATCACTAGCAGTCTCTGCATCAAAGGAGGCAAAATACATATTTATCTGATGTGTCAAAGTAAACACAAGTACTGCTATGGAAATTAAGTTTCTTTTATTGCTCTATGTGTCTTTAGACATTAATATACGATCAAGAGAAGTTTACAAGCTCATTTTTAACAATGGTTACAGAAGTGTTGGTATAACTTTATTCAAAGACAGATTTGGAATATCTCAAATGTAACCGAGGCAGATGTGAATAAAGAATAGAGTATCATGCTCTGTTTGCTGCCCCTCTTCCATAAAATACCCAAGTGTGGTAGAAAACTATCAAACACCAACTGTAGGCTAAACACTCTATGGGATACCTTTGCTAGATGCTTATCATAGTCGTTTGAAAAGGAGTTTTTCAACTTAGCAACAAAACACTTATTTTTCAGGTTCGTCTCAGGTGCACCTATTTAGCACACATTCATGTCATAGAATAAAGTCAATTGCATGATGACAGTTGACAGTAATAAAGTATTTTAATTAGTTTTAGTGTTTGAGGACAATTTTTATTGAGCACAGTATATGTGCTGCACAAATGTAGTTGCTTGTACAATTTTGCATGGGTGGACATGAAAATTTTTGAATGATAAAAATTCATGCGTAATTTTAAGTGCCTATTGACAAGAACTTAAAGTCTATACAGAGATATCAGGGAAAGTTTTTGTGTTCTTAAACCTGCACAAAAATAAGCCAATGCTTATACATTTGAGTATGTGAATTTTTGTGAAGGATTTTCAATAAACACATATTTTTAAAAGTTTAAAGTTAAACTTTGTCAAATCCCCTAAAGTTCTTCTAAAGAACACAGTTTGAAAACCAGAGTCCTTGAAGAAGACAGACTGGAGTAAGCAATTCACTCTAAGGTGAAATGTGACCTCTGAGATCACAACTCGATAGCCTGAATAATGTAAACAGCATACTCTATTATATCATCTCTAAAATGGTTCCATGGAACTTACAAATATCTGTAATACTTCATCTATCATCCTAACTACTGCAATTACTGTAAGTGAGGGCAGGAAAGTACAAAGTAAGGAATATAGATGTTCTGATGTTGGTGGCATAGTGAGGAGATAAATAAACAAAGGAATAGCGGGGATATGACTATGAACAGCCATCCTGCTGTAATACTATAGTGGTTAATCTGTGATTGTATATATGTGATATACTTTAAGAATAGATACTATTATATCAGAGGAAAATTAGCTCATTTGATAAGAGGTTGCAGCCACCAACAACGGTCATGAATTTGATTTTCCACATAGCCCACTGATTGTAAGGATGAGAGAATATGTTCTGAACAGCAGTAGTGTATCTTACCACATCACAAAAATTCAAAAGTTATTTCAATATAGTGAGGTTAGTTGAGTACCTATTAGGTTTAGGACATTGGTGTTAAGTGATAATACTATTGAAGTAAAAACAGATCATTTCAATGAATCTGATAAATGCTTTCATAAAGGCATATACAGAATGACAAGTGAGTATATAAAGGAAATATCTAACCCAACACTGCGGTTCCAGGGAAGAGAAATACAGAATATGACATACTAAGTTTATTCATGAAGTAAGTTCAGCTGGGTTGTAAAGATGGAGGATGGATTGCTATGACTATAATTTCAGTATGTGAAGAGAGTGGATATAGGAGGTAAGAGCTTTATATGTGAAAATGGTTTAGAGACTGGTTATAAGTTTTTACCATCACACATTTTACATTACAAATATTTGTGCATAAGTCTTGATTACAACCCTAGACAAATATCAGAAATTGGTAGGATCATTTAACCAGCTTAAAAAATAAACTTGAATTTTTAATCTATCCCTAGTTTCACAAATGTTTATACATGTACTCCTGATAATTGTTCTACTTAGAGTAGGGGGCAAATAAAATGAGAGAAGAAATATTATTTTCCTTGTTGTAGGCATGGTGATCATAACTCTAATGATACAGTTTTAAAATAAAGTGTGAAGAGTCACCATGACCTTGATGAAAATAAAAAGATTGGGTTATAAAAATTGTCTACCTGAAAAGAGCTCTCTTTAAGAATCTTTCCCAATAAAGTATATATATTTTATAAATTCATCAAACATTTAAGTGACACCCAAATCAATCTACAATAGAATTATCTCTGCATAATGTTGTCTAGAAGTTGCCCACATTTGTCAAATGACCTTGTTTCTTTAAAATATTTTATTTGCCCTGATACTTATGTAAACATTGAGGTATTATTTGTCTTCTCTAAAAAAACAGTAAGTCAGTTGAAAAAATAATTATATGGACCTATTATGTGCCAGACAATGTTATAGATGTTTTGGATACATAAAGGTACTAGAAAGGTATAACACTCACCCTAAAGGATCTTACATCCTAGTAGGCAGAGATCATAATACAAAGAAACGAATAGGATAGTATATAGCACTGATAACTTTTATGCTGTCAATAAACAGAGCAGTGCAATAGAAGGTAACCATTGTTCTGAAGGAGGATCATTTGAGTTTGAGTGACTGAGTAAGCACATATCTGAATGATTCAACCTTTGATCTTAGATAGGAATTACAAGGAGAGGCATACATGAAAAGATCTGAAGAAATGGTGCTACAAGCAGGAGGAACAGCACTAGTAAGTCCTTGAGACAGAAATAAGCTAGAGCAATTGAGTAACAATGACAACAACAACAACAAAAAAGAGATCAGCATCCTAGAGTTCAATTAGGTAGATGTTAAGTTGGAGATACGTATCAGACATCCATGGGGAGATGTCCATTAGGCAACCGTATATACAACGATGAAGACCCTTAGTATGCCTAGCTTTCAGCCTATCTCAGTTTTCAACATGCCTTCCTCACTAAGCTTAATCATTTCTAGCTTTTGATTTAAAGTGAGAGATGTGCGACTTTTCCTTTCACTTGGTTACTTAGAAGCCATTGTGGTGTTATTAATTGGCTTAACTGTAATATTATTGTGTCTCAAGGAATAAAGAGGAAAGGGACAGAGACGGGGAAATGGCCAGTTGGTGGGGCAGTCAGAACACACACAATATTTATCAATTAGGTTCCCGGTCTTATATGGGTGTGTTTTGCGGCGCCCCAAAACAATTACAATAGTAACATTAAAGATCACTGATTACAGATTACATAACAAATAATAATGGAAACATTTGAAATATTGTGAAAATTCCCAAAATGTGACACAGAGACACAAAGTGAACAAATGATGTTGGAACAATGGCGCTGATAGACTTGCTCAACGCAGATGTTAAATTATCCATGGGATAAATATCACTTGGCCATGGTGTATAATCCTTTTAATAATTTCTTGAATTTGGTTTGCTAATATTTTTTAAGAACGTTTGCATCTATATTCATCAGGAATATTGGTCTATTGTTTCCTTTTCTTATAGTATCCTTGTATGGATTTGTTATCAGGGTAATACTGGCTTCGTAAAATAAATCTGGGAGTATTCTCTCCTCGAAATTTTCCAAGTGTTTGGGAATAATTGTAGTTAATTCTTTTATAAATGTTTGGTGGAATTCACCAGTGAAACCATGTAGTCCTAGAATTTTCCTCGTTGGGAGATTTTTAGTAGTGATTCAATCTCCTTACTCAATATTGGTCTATTCAGATTATCTATTTCTTCATTATTCAGCCCTGGTCGCTTATACATTTCTAGGAATTTATTCAATTTTTCTAGGTTGTCCAAGTTATTGGTGTATTATTCATATTAGTCTCTTATAATCCTTTGCATCTCTTTTGTATCAGCTGTAATGAAATGATATTGAGAGCTCAGAAATACGTATATGTATGTATATATGGTCAACTAATATTTGACAAGGGCATGAACTTCTCAGTGGAGAAGTGTTAGTCTCCTTAATAAATTGTGCTGAGGAAACTGGATATTCACATGCAGAAAAATGAACTAGACCCCTATGTTGCATCACTCACAAATATCAACTTGAAATGGAGTAATAACTTAAACATAAGACTTGAACCATAAAAATCCTCGAAGAAAACATAGGGAAAATACTCCTTGATGTGGGTCCTGGCCATAATTTTCTAGATGTGACACCCAAAGCACGAGCACAAAGAGCAAAAATAAACAAGCGGGACTACATCAAGCTAAAAAGCTTCTACATAGCAAAAGAAACAGTCAACAAAATCAAAAGGCAATCTATGGAATGGGAGAAAATATTTGCAAACTACGTATCTGATAAGAGGTTAATATCCAAAATATATGAGGAACTCATACAACTCAATAACAAAAAAACCCCACAAATAATCCAGTTTAAAAATGGGCCATGGGCTTCCCTGGTGGCGTAGTGGTTAAGAGTCTGCCTGCCGATGCAGGGGACACGGGTTCCTGCCCCGGTCTGGGAAGATCCCACATGACGCGGAGCGGCTGGGCCCGTGAGCCATGGCCGCTGAGCCTGCGCGTCCGGAGCCTGTGCTCCGCGACGGGAGAGACCACAACAGTGAGAGGCCCGCGTACCGCCAAAAAAAAGAAAAAAAAATGGGCCAAACACTTGAATAGATATTTTCCCAAAGAATATATTTAAATGGCGAACAGGTACATGAAAATATACTCAATATCACTAATCATCAGGGAAATGCAAATAAAAACCATGATAAGATCACCTTATATCTGTTAGAATGGCTATTATCAAAAAGATAAGACATAACAAGTGCTGGCTAGGATATGGAGAAAAGGGACTCCTTGTACACTGCTGATGGAAATGCAAATTGATAAAGCCACTCTGGAAAACAGTATGGAGGTTCCTCAAATAATTACAAGTAGAACTGCCATATGATCCAGCAATTCCACATCTGGGTATATATATCTGAAGGAAATGAAATCACTATCCTGAAGAGATATATGCACCCTCATATTCACTGCAGCGTTATTTACAATAGCCAAGACATGAAAATAACCTAAGTGTCCATTAACATATAATGGATAAAGAAAATGTAGACTGATGGATATTCATTATTAATAATGAAATATTCATACATAAAAAAGAACAAAATCAACTGCAAGCCATCTGCAACAACATGCATGAACATTGAGGGCATTATGCTAAGTGAAACGAGTCAGAAAGAGAATGACAAATACTGTATTATCTCACTTATATGTAGAATCTAAAAGGTTGAACTCATAGAAACAGGGGACAGATTGTTGGTTGTCCAGGGAGGGGGTTGGGTAGTGGGAGAAATGGGTAAATTTTGTGAATGGGTAGAAACTTCCCAGTCATAAGGTGAATAAGTTCTAGGTATGTAATGTGACTATAGTTAACAATACTGTATTGTATATTTGAAAATTGCTAAGAGTAGATTATGAAAGTTCTCACCACAAAAATAATTGTAAGAATGTGAGGTGAGGTAGGTGTTAACTAACCTTTTCGTGGTAACAGTTTTGCAACATTATACATGTATAAAATTACTACATTATACACCTTAAACTTACAGAATGTTTAATGTCATTTATATCTCAATAAGGCTGGAAAAAAATACTAATGTGCAGCATTCACCAATATGGTATTAAGACTTTTCTAATGGATCACAGCATCAGAACTTCTTTCTATCTTTCTGCTTGTCTCCCTAAACTCATTCCCATTTCCCAGTCTATGTCCCTCTTTTTTTCTCTCCTTTCTGACATAGCTATTTTGAATCTCCCGGCCCAGAGTCTTCCACATGTCAACAACAAAGGCATCCTTGGTGCTAGGTTCTCTGGATATATACACTCCTTCTTTTTCATAATGCAAAAAACCCCTCCAAAAAAACCAAAAAAACCCCTGTATATTTCTTGCCAGTCAAATCATACATGATGTCTTTGCTGACCACATTTTCACAATGGATAAAGATCAAAATCACCACTGTTATCATAATCACACACCAGGTAAATTAGACATTTATTCACAGGCATGGAGAGAAATTTTAAAGGACTGCACTGAACAGTACAATAGCATAGACTGTTTTCAACAATAAAAGTGAATACACCAGATGGTGGAAGAAAATTAGTTCTTAATCTACCTCAGCCCACATGGCTTTCCAACTATTATACAATCCATCCAAACCTATCTATCTAAATATTATGCCCAATAGCTCAAAAGATGATACATTTTCTAACTTAAACTCTTGGTGGATTAATGTTCAAAAGCTCCTTATTTGGACTCTATTATCCACTAATCTTTCTAAGCCTTACACATGCATGAGAATGAATTTTAACTGTGCATTTTATTGCTCTGGTGAGAATGGAGAAGAAAAGTAAGAAGGGCTAATTTAGCCTACTTTACTTAAAATACTGCCTTTTAGAAAAGATAAAGAGCAATTGAAAAATGAAAGTTTTGAAAAGCTTCACTAAATTCAGAGGATATTTCCAATGGAAAAAGTTTGTACTGTCAATATCATACTGAATAGATTAGCCATCTGGGGTGAGAAGCAGAGGAGTATATTATTTATAGCTCAGAGGTACATTAATTGATATTGGACCCTTATAGTGGTAAGTACCCCTGAGTTTGTGCCACTACTGGAATTAGTTTGAGAGTCAATAACATAGACACGGTTATGCTACTTCAACAACCTCTACATCTCAGTGGGTTAACGCAATGAAGGCTTATTTCTCACTTACAAAAATCAGCTATAGATCCAGGCACCTCTCTCAGCCACCTGTACTCTATCTAGGGATTCATTAATTTAGGATGTTGAGAGCCTTTAACACCTTGTAGTTGCACTATAGCCTCCTTGGCTGGAGAGGTATTTTTAAAAAAGGTAACCAGGGAGTAGAGCACTAGATTTCAAATTCTTCCAGAAAAAAGTGATGTACATCAACCCTGCTCATGTTTATTGAACCAAGCAAGATGCATGGTCATGCCTAAATTTAAAGGGGAGGATGGTGGGCACAATTCCTCTTATGTGCCTGGATGGAGAGGAGAACCAAAAATGAAGTTTATGATAATATTCTTGGAGGGCATTGCATTATAAAATGTGGCAGTTACTAGGCAAATAGACTTTTACGAGAAGTGAGTGTCATGTTGCATACTTGTCAAATGTGCAGGGTAGACAGCCAAGATAGCTCTACCTTTATTCAGAGTTGGTGGCAACTTACATATATGATACAAAAACTACTGAAAAACTCTCTTACTACCAATATCTCATCTTCTTACTCAATGGAAGAATATTCTGTCCAGAAACTTCTTTGGTTAGTTTTCCTATTATTATCTCTATTATTAATAAAATTTTATTGATCATGTTTTACCTTACAGAAAATATGTCACAATTTTACATATATGCATCCTCATAGTAACCATACTAGTCATATATTATCCCCATTTGTAAATAAGAAATTGAAGTTTAGAGAAGTTAATTTGTTCAAGTTCTCTCAGCTAGCAAGTGGTTGAGCTATAATTTGAGGAGAATTCCCTCTGGCTCCAAACGGAGCATCAAACTTAATCACAGATAAAATTCAAATGACTTTCTTGGGTAAAGTAAAATAGTAAATCATTAGCACACAAACAAAAGAACTAAATTCTGGTGCTGTTCCTTAATAAAACTGCCATTTATTATTAGCCTGCCAATGTAATCCAAATGCTAAAATTTCTATGTCTTTTAAAATTGTTTAAGTTAGCAGTTCTTAAACATTTTTGTTCCAGTACTTACTAAAATTATGGGGGATGCAAAACCCTCTTGCTTATATGAGTCATATTAGTGATATTTTTAATACACATTAAACAAATCACATTAAATGTTTACTTATTTAATGAATTTATTATATGTAGGCATAAAAACATTTTATGAAAAATAGTTATATTTATAGAAAATGGTATAGTGTGGAATTATTATTTTTACATTTTTATAAATATTCTTAATGTGTTGTTTAATAGAAGACAATTGGATCCTCTTATCTGTATCTGCATTTAGTCTTTCATGATATGCTGATTTGGTTGAGTTATATAAAGGTAATTTGGCCTCTCACAGATATGTAGTTGGAGAAAAGAAGACCTCATGAACCTCCTGAAGGGAGTCAGACCACATATTAAGAGCTATCAGTCTTGGGGACTGGCTGAAGGAAGCATATCAGTTAATGAAACAATCACTGAATTAAACATCAAGATACTGGTAGTTATAGAATAATTCCATATAATTTTTTCCCATGGAAGGACCATAAGATTTACCTTGGCTAATAAAATGTGAGTAGAAAAATTGTGTACCAGTACTGAGCAAAAATTTAAAGTCATTGCTTGCTTTGCCATATTCTCTTTTTCTTATATTACAGTGAACAACACTATTCCACATGGTTGCTGATTCATCCTACGAGATTCCACAATGTGCATGATGGTGATGTGAAACAGAGCCCTCAACTGTCTCCTGATGGAAGAACCTTTTAAGTTTTAAGGCCACTGGGATTGATCATTGTTTGTTACTGCAGCCTATAGTATCCTACCTTAAAATGAAACAGAGATATAGGGTTTCCACTTCTGATTCTGATGCTAACTTGTGTTGTGAACTTGGGTAAAGCACTATGGTGTTCAATGTTTCACCCATTAATAGCAAAATAAGGTTAAAAACACCTATTACACATGATTACTATCAAAGTAATGTAAAATTGAAAACAAGGTTACTTTGAAGAACATAAACACAAGACCGAAGCAACTGAATACCACAAAATTATCACTTAATACTAAACAAGATCTTCAATAAAAATTAGAAATTTTAATTTTTTCAGCTCATATTTTCATTCTAAACCCTTCATAATATTTTATACTATTATAGTATATTTCTTCTTGAAAATATTTTGATTGTTCTATCATATTTCTCCATAAAAATGAATATATATGTGTATATATATATACACATATATTAATGGAAATTATTATTAATTATTCTTTTACTTTTAAGACATTTTAATTGCCAATTGCCAATTTCTTCAGCATGAATGTTTCTGAAACTATTTGAATGTCAAATGTTTGAAAGAGGCAGGATCACTATCTACCTCAATATCACTTAGACATCAAAGTAGTCTTAGGTGGTAAAAATATACATTTTTTGTTAATCATCAAGAAGTTTTAAAAACTAATAATGAAAATAAAATTATAAACTTGAGGGTTACTAGTGGAGCCATAATAATTCAAGATTCACCTGTACTTTCATTTACCTTCCTCATCTGTACAGTTTTGAGAAATGTGTATGTGATTATCATTATATGTCATCTAACATGATTGATTTATGTTTTAGAATATAACCAAAGGTCTGAAATAAATAACGTAAATTTCTTAAAGTTATAATTTATGTCTGTCTTTAATGAAGAAAATATTTGGGCTTGTGACAAAGAGAATATTAGAGAAAGTTTATGCATTACATAAATGAAGATCTCATCAGTAGGTCCATTTTATCCCAGGATAGAAAGAAAACTGTCTGGTTCATTCTTATCGTCCTGAGCAATTAAAATCATGTGTTATTTTATGTAGATGATCTGTCTTCAAGACTTCTCTTCTGTGCTGTCATAAAGCCCCTGCTTGACTCTGTCAATATGTTTAGCGAGTTGTGTTACAATCATCTCTGTTTATAAATATATCTCCTCCAAAGAAATTATACACCTCTTTGA
Source organism: Tursiops truncatus (assembly GCF_011762595.2). Lineage (NCBI taxonomy): Eukaryota > Metazoa > Chordata > Mammalia > Artiodactyla > Delphinidae > Tursiops > Tursiops truncatus. Next base: position 21,562,365 of record NC_047055.1, on the reverse strand, counting down.
AAAGAGGGATGATATCTTTTCCCATATCAGATCAAAGAACAAATCACAAGGTAACTATAAAATACCTTGAGACAAATGAAAACAAAACTTAACATAATAAAACTTAAGGGATGCAATGAAAACACGGCTAAGGGTTATATTTATAGCTATAAACTCTCAAATCAATAACTTAACACTTTCATGAACTAGAAGAACAAACTAAACCCAAAGATAGTAGAAGAAAAAATTAATAAACATTAGAGCAGAGATAAATAAAAATGAGAATAGAAAAAACAATAGAGAAAATCAAAACCAAAAGTTGGTTCTTCAAAAAGATCAACAAAATTGGCAAACCTTCATCTATATAAACAAAGAGAAAAAAGATTCAAATTACTAAAATAAAAAATGAAAGAAGGGATATTACTACTGATTTTACAGAAAAAAAATATGAGAGACTACTATGAACAAAACTATGCCAAAAAGTGGATAACCTGATAGAAATGGGTAAATTAAAACTTTTATTCAATTTTTGACATACAAAAACTTAAAACTTATTCATGATCAAACAGAGAATCTGAATAGACCTATAACTAGTAAGAAAATGAAATTAATAATCAAAACCTCCCACAAGAGATAAGCTCAGGACTAGATGCTTCACTGGTGAATTCTACCAAATATTAAAAGAGAATTAACGAAATTCTACTCAAACTCTTCCAAAAAAATTAAAGAGGAGGGAAAACTCCCAGACTCATTTTATGAGGCCAGCAATATCCTGATACCAAAGCTAGAAAAAGATATTATAAGAAAACTACAGTCCAATATCCCTAATGACTATTGATACAAAGATCTTCAACAAAATATTAGCAAACCGAGGTCAGCAGTGCATTAAAAGGATTATACACAATGATGATGTGAGATTTATTTCCAAATGCAAAAACGATTCAACATATGAAAATCAATCAATGTAATATATCATATTAGTAGAATGAGAAAAAACCCAGGATTATCTTAATTTATAAAAAATACCATTAGACAAAATTCAACACACTTTCATGGTAAAAACACTCAGTAAACTAAGAATAGAAGGAAACTTAATCTACTAAAGGCCATGTATATAAAACTGGTAGCTAACAACATACTCAATGATGAAAGACCGAAAGCTTTTACCCTAAGATCGGGAAAAGACAAGGCTGTTCACTTTTGCCACTTCCATTTAACATAGTACTAGAAGTTATAATCAGAGTAATTAGGCAAGAGAAAGAAATAGAAAGCATCCAATCTGGAAATAAAGAGCTAAAATTACCTCTGTGCACACTGACATGAACTTATATGTATAAAAGCCTAAAGATTCCACAAACACAAAAATATTAGAACTAATAAAAAATTTCAACAAAGTTGCAGGATACAAAATCAACACTCAAACATCCGCTGCATTTTTCTACATTAGCAATGAACAATTAAAAAAGGAAATTAAGAAAACAATTTCATTTATAAATTACAATAGCACCAAACAGAACAAAACACTTTTTGTTCAAATTACCCAAGGAGACAAAAGACGTGTGCATTGAAAAGCTACAAAACGTTGTTGAAAGTTGAAGAATGCATAAATAAATGGCAAGACATTTGTATTGGATTGGAAGACTTAATATTTCAAAGATGACAACACTGCTCAAAGTGATTACTATAGGCTGAATAGTGTCCTCACCCAAATTCATATGTTGAAGCCCAAACCCCCAATGTGACTGTATTTGGAGATAAGGCCTATAAGGAGGTAATTACGATTAAATGAGTTCATAATGGTGGGATTCTGATACTATAGGATTAGTATCTTTATATGAAGGGATGCAAGAGGGCTCCCTTACTTTCTCCCTTACTTTTTTCTCTCCCTTAATTTTCCCCTCTTACTTTCTCTCCCCTTGCCCCTATAACTGAGAGAAGAGGTTATGTGAGCACACAGCAAGATGGCAACCACCTGAAAGCAAGGGAGAAGCCCTCTGAATAAAACCTACCTTGTGGGCTTCCCTGGTGGCACAGTGGTTAAGAATCCGCCTGCCAATGCAGGGGACACAGGTTCGAGCCCTGGTCTGGGAAGATCCCACATGACACAGAGCAACTAAGCCCGTGTGCTACAACTACTGAGCCTGTGCTCTAGAGCCCATGAGCCACAATTATTGAGCCCACATGCCACAACTAGTGAAGCCCATGCACCTAGAGCCCATGCTCTGCAACAAAAGAAGCCACCACGATGAGAAGCCTGCACACCGCAACAAAGAGTAGCCCCCACTCACCTCAACTAGAGAAAGCCCACACGCAGCAACGAAGACCCAACGTGGCCCAAAATAAAGAAATAAACTAATTAAAACAAAACAAAACAAACAAACAAAAAAACCTACCTTGCTGGAATCTTGATCTTGGACTTCACAGCATCCAGAACTGTGAGAAATAAATTTTTGCTGTTTAAGTCACCAGTCTGTGGTATTTTGTTATGGCTGCCTGAGCAGATTAAGATAGTGATTTACAGATTCAATACGATCCCTATCAAATTTCCAATGCATTTTGGGAAGAAATAGAAAAGCCCATCATAAAACTCATATGAAATTACAATAGTCACTGAATAGCCAAAAAATCTTTCAAAGGAAAACGAAAGTTAAAGGTCTCACACTTCCTGATTTCAACACTCAGTACAAAGGTATAGCAGTCAAAACAGTGTGATACCTGCATATGTATGGAAATCGAGCAATAAAATAGAATAGATAACCCCCAAATCTACACTCACATATATGGTCAATGGATTTTTGATAAAGATGCCAAGTTTTTCCAACAAATACTGGAGGGAAAACTGGATATCCACATATAAAATAATGAATTGAACCCGTACCTTACACCATATACAAAAATTAACTCAAAACTGATCAAAGACCTAAACTGAAGAGATAAAATTATAAAATCTTAGAAGAAAATATAGGACAAAAACTTGATAACATTGGATTTTGCTGTGACACCAAAATAATAGGCATATAGTAGATGAATTGGACTTCATTAAAATTAACTACTGTGCAACAAAGGATACTATCAAGAAAGTGAAAAGAAAACCTACAGAATAGGAGAAAATATACGGCAAGCATATATCTGATACAGGATTAATATCCAGAATATATAAGTAACTACAACTCAATAATAAAAAACTCAATTCAAAAATGGGCAAAGGAGTTAAACAGACATTTCTCAAAAGAAGATATATAAATTGCCAATAAGCACATGAAAACATGCTCAACATTTGTAGCCATTAGGGACATGCAATTCAAAAGTACAATGAGATTGCATGTCACACCCACTAGGATGGGTATCAAAAAAATTAATAAATAAAACAGAAGCTAAGTTTGGGTAAGTATGTGAAGAAACTGCAACACCTGTGCTTTGTGAGCGAGAATGTAAAATGGTGCAGGTGTTGTGGAAAGCAGTTTAACGGTTCCTTAAAAACTTAAATACAGAATTACCATTTCTAGATACATATCCAAAATAATTGAAAGCAGGAACTTAACATATACTTGTATCTCAGTGTTCACAGAATAACAAGAGTGAAAATATGGAAACAATACAAATGTCCATCAACAGATGAATGGATAAACAAAATGTGGTATATACGTACATACAATGGAATATTATCCAGCCTTAAAAATCAGTAAAACTCTGACATGTGTTGCAGCATGGAAAAACCCTGAAAACATTATGGTAAAGTGAAATAAGCCAGACACAAAATGACAAATATTTTATAATTCCACTTATATGAAGTACCTAGGATACGCAAACTTGTAGAGACAGAAAACAGAACACACGTTGCCAGGGACTGAGGGGAGGAGAATATGGCGGCTATTTAATGGATACAGAGTTGCTGTGTGGGATGATGAAAAATTTCTGGAAATAGATACTGTTAATGTTTGTACAACATTGTGAATGTGCTTGAGGTTACTGAATAGCATATTTTAAAAAGGTTAAAACAGTAAATTTTATGTTATGTCTATGTTCACCTGATAAAATAAAACAAGAGTTATGCACATTCAGGTTTCTGAATTACTGACATTTAAAAGTAAAACACAGGGAGGCCTTCAACATGGCGCAGGAGTAAGACGTGGAGATCACCTTCCTCCCCACAAATACATCAGAAATACATCGACATATGGAACAACTCCTACAGAACATCACTGAACTCTGGCAGAAGACCTCAGACTTCCCAAAAGATATATTTTTTTTTCCTTTTTCTCTTTTAGTGAGTGTGTATGTTTCTTTGTGTGATTTTGTCTGTACAGCTTTGCTTTTACCATTTGTCCCAAGGTTCTGCCAGTCCTTTTTTTTAATTACTTTTTAATAATTTTTTAAATTTTAATAACTTTATTTTCCCTTCCTCCCTCCCTCCCTCCCTCCCTCCCTCCCTCCCTCCCTTTTATTCTGAGCCACGTGGAGGACAGGGTCTTGGCGCTCTGGCTCGGTGTCAGGCCTGTGCCTCTGAGGTGGGAGAGCCAAGTTCAGGAGGTGGGAGAGCCGAGTTCAGGACATTGGGCCGCCAGAGACCTCCCAGCTCCACGTTATATCAAACAGTGAAAGCGCTCCCAGAGATCTCCATCTCAACACTAAGACGCAACTCCACTCAACAACGAGCAAGCTACAGTGCTGGACACCCTATGCCAAACAACTAGCAAGACAGGAACACAACCCGCCCCCCCATTAGCAGAGAGGCTGCCTAAAATCATAATAAGGTCAAAGATAGCCCAAAACACACCACCGGACGTGGTCCTGCCCACCAGAAAGCCAAGATCCAGCCTCATCCACCAGAACACAGGCACCAGTCCCCTCCACCAGGAAGCCTACAAAACCCACTGAACCAACCTTAGCCACCAAAAACAATGGAACTACAAACCTGCAGCCTGTGAAAAGGAGACCCCAAACACAGTAAGTTAAGCAAAATGAGAAGACACAGAAACAAACAGTAGATGAAGGAGCAAGGTAAAAACCCACCAGACCAAACAAATGAAGAGGAAATAGGCAGTCTACCTGAAAAAGAATTCACAGTAATGATAGTAAAGATATCCAAAATCTTGGAGATAGAATGGAGAAAATACAAGAAACGTTTAACAAGGACCTAGAAGAACTAAAGAGCAAACAAACAATGATGAACAACTCAATAAATGAAATTAAAAATTCTCTAGAAGGAATCAATAGCAGAATAACTGACGTAGAAAAACGGACAAGTGACCTGGAAGATAAAATAGTGGAAATAACTACTGCAGAGCAGAATAAAGAAAAAAAAATGAAAAGAATTGAGGACAGCATCAGAGATCTCTGGGACAACATTAAACACACCAACATTCAAATTATAGGGGACCCAGAATAAGAAGAGTAAAAGAAAGGGACTGAGAAAATATTTGAAGAGATTATAGTTGAAAACTTCCGTCATATGGGAAAGGAAATAATCAAGTCCAGAAAGCACAGAGAGTCCCATACAGGATAAATTCAAGGAGAAACATGCGAAGACACATATTAATCAAACTATCAAAAATTAAATACAAAGAAAAAATATTAAAAGCAGCAAGGGAAAAGCAACAAATAACATGCAAGGGAATCCCCGTAAGGTTAACAGCTGATCTTTCAGCATAAACTCTGCAAGACAGAAGGGAGTGGCAGGACATATTTAAAGTGATGAAAGGGAAAAACCTACAACCAAGATTACTCTACCCAGCAAGGATCTCATTCAGATATGATGGAGAAATTAAAACCTTTATAGACAAGCAAAAACTAAGAGAATTCAGCACCACCAAACCAGCTTTACAACAAATGGTAAAGGAACTTGTCTAGGCAGGAAAACACAAGAGAAGGAACAATACAATAAGAAATGCAAAACAATTAAGAAAATGGTAATAGGAACATACATATTGATAATTACCTTAAATGTAAGTGGCTTAAATGCTCCAACCAAAAGACATAGAGTGGCTGAATGGATACAAAAACAAGACCCATATATATGCTGTCTACAAGGGACCCATGTCAGACTTAGGGAAACATACAGACTGAAAGTGAGGGGATGGAAAAAGATAGTCCACGCAAGTGGAAATCAAAAGAAAGCTGGAGGGCTTCCCTGGTGGCGCAATGGTTGAGAGTCCGCCTGCCAATGCAGGGGACATGGGTTTGTGCCCTGGTCCGGGAGGATCCCACATGCCGCAGAGCCGCTAGGCCCGTGAGCCATGGCCGCTGAGCCTGTGCATCCAGAGCCTGTGTTCTGCAACGGGAGAGGCCACAACAGTGAGAGGCCCGTGTACTGTCAAAAAAAAAAAAAAAAAAAAAAAAAAAGAGAGAAAGCTGGAGTAGCAATTCTCATATCTGACAAAATAGACTTTAAAATAAAGACTATTACGAGAGACAATAAAGGACACTACATAATGATCAAGGGATCAATCCAAGAAGATATAACAATTGTAAATATATGTGCACCAAACATAAGAGCACCTCAATATATAAGGCAAATGTTAACAGCCATAAAAGGAGAAATTGACAGTAACACAGTAATAGTCGGGGACTTTAACACCCCACTTACATCAATGGACAAATCATCCATACAGAAAAATCAATAAGGAAACACAGGCCTTAAATGATGCATTAGACCAGATAGACTTAATTGGTATTTATAGAGCATTCATTTGGAAAGCAGCAGAATACCCATTCTTTTCAAGTGCACATGGAAGACTCTCCAGGGTTGATCACTTGCTGGGTCAGAAAACAAACCTCAGTAAATTTAATGAAATTGTATTTGTCTTTCTCTTTCTGACTTACTTCACTCTGTATGACAGACTCTAGGTCCACCTACCTCACTACAAATAACTCAGTTTCATTTCTTTTTATGGCTGAGTAATATTCCATTATATATATGTGCCACATCTTCTTTATCCATTCATCTGTTGATGGATACTATACTGTATGCTAACACATATATATGGAATCTAAAAAAAAATATATGGTTCTGAAGAACCTAGGGGCAGGACAGGAATAAAGACACAGATGTAGAGAATGGACTTGAGGACACGGGGAGTGGGAAGGGTAAGCTGGGATGAAGTGAGAGAGTGGCATGCACTTATATATACTACTAAATGTAAAATAGATAGCTAGTGGGAAGCAGCCACATAGCACAGGGAGATCAGCTTGGTGCTTTGTAACCACCTAGAGGGGTGGGATAGGGAGGGTGGGAGGGAGACGCAAGAGGGAGGGGATATGGGGATATATGTATATGTATAGCTGATTCACTTTGTTATAAATCAGAAACTAATGCACCATTGTAAAACAATTATACTCCAATAAAGATGTTAAAAAAAGAGACCTATAGAATGTATAAAACAAAGAGTGAATACTAATATAAATTTTAGTTATTAATAATGTATTAATATTGGCTTATCAATTGTAACTGATGTATCACACAAATGCATGACATGAATAATAATAGAAACTAGAAGAAGATGAGAGAGTGTATATGAAAAATCTGTACTTTTTCATCAATTTCACAATTGCCCCCTATAATTAATTCTATTAATGAAAATAATAAAAATAGTAGTGAAAAATGTGCTTTATCAAATTTCAAAAATTACAGTAAAGCTACTCTAACCAGAAAAAAAAACTTATATATTCAGCACAATAATGAAAAAATAATGGAAGAAAACGTAGAATCCAGAAACAGGTTCATTTATGGAAATATTATATATGGCAAATATATTTTAATCCATTAGGAAAAAATGATTTATTTAGTAAACTGTAATAGCCTAATTGATATTTCCCTTGAGGAAACCTCATAGCATATAAAAATGAATGTCATCAAGATTAAATGTTGTAAAATAGAAAATAATGCATAATATTAAATTTAATTATTGATAAATACTTTTCTTTCAGTTCTTTGTCATAATAAAAACTAATTGTGCAACACAAAAGTTAAATGGATTTTATGAACATATTTTGTAACTGAAGGATCATGCAACCTTGTTGATATCAGAAAACAAACAAAAACAAATAAAAAGGACATATTTGAATATTTTTTAAAAATCCACTTTAAAAATAATAACATAGAGAACAAGGGAACATGAAAACAATTGTAAAATTTTGATAGACTGGAAAAAATTTGTAATGTATACGACAGTCATAGTGCTATTATCATCATTAAACACAAAGGTAGTACAATTGACATGAAAAAATTGTAAGTTAACAGAAAAGAAAAGGCTAATTGCCATAACATATGAAAAGGTATTTAAACTAATTAGAAGCCAGGAAATTTGAAGTAATTTCAGTTCCACATTTTAGATTTGCAAAATTACAGTTACATCATCCAATGCTGGCAAGGATATGGGACAAGAGTGCATTTTTCTTGATAGCTTTATTGAGATATAATTCACATGGCATACAATTCACCCATCAAAATATTTTTCTGCATTTACTGAGGTGATCATATGATTTTTATTCTTCAGTTTGTTTACATGGTGTATCACATTGAGGGATTTGTGGATACTGAAAAATCCTTGCATCCCTGGGATAAATCCCACTTATCATGGTCTATGATCCTTTTACTGTATTGCTGGATTTAATTTGCTAATATTTTGCTGATGATTTTTGCATCTATGTTCATCATGGATATTGACCTATAATTTTCTTTTTGTGGTATCTGTCTGGTTTTGGTATCAGGGTGATGCTGGCCTTATAGAATGCGTTCAGAAGTGTTCCTTTCTCTGCTATATTTTTGGAATAGTTTGAGAAGGATAGGTGTTAACTATTCTCTGTTTGGTAGAATTCACCTGTGAAGCCACCAGAAAACTACCATATCTCTGATAAATATGGTAAAGTTGCAGGATACAAAATTAATATAGAGAAATCTGTTATATTTCTATACACTAACAATGAACTCTCAGAAAGAGAAATTAAATAACAATCCCATTTACCATCACATCAAAAATAATAAAATACTTAGGAATAAACCTACCTAAGGAAGTAAAAGACCTATAGTCAGATAACTATAAGACACTGATGAAAAAAATCAAAATCAACACAAACAGATGGAAAGATATACTGTGTTCTTGAATTGGAAAAATTAATATTGTTAAAATGACCATACTACCCAAGGCAATCTACAGATTCAACGCAATCCCTATCAAAATACTAACAGCATTTTTCACAGAACTAGAACAAATAATTTTAAAATTTGAATGGGAACACAAAAGACCCTAAATAGCCAAAAGTATCATGAGAAAGAACAGAGCTGGAGAAATCAGGCTCCATGACCTCAGACTTTACCACAAAGCTATAGTAATCAAAACAGTATGGTACTGGCACAAAAACAGACATACAGATCAATGGAACAGAATAGAAAGCCCCCAAATAAACCCACACACTTATGGTCAATTAATCAATAACAAAGGAGGCAAGAATATACAATGGAGAAAAGACAGTCTCTTCAATAAGTGGTGCTGGGAAAACTGGACAGCCACATGTAAAAGAATGAAATTAGAATATTCTCTAACACCATATACAAAAACTCAAAATGGATTAAAGACCTAAATGTAAGACCAGATAGTACTATAAAACTCCTAGAGGAGAATGTGGGCAGAACACTTTTTGACATAAACCACAGCAATATTTTAAAAATCCTTCTCTTAAAGCAAGGGAAGCAAAAGCAAAAATAAACAAATGGGACCTAATTAAACTTAAAAGCTTTTGCACAGCAAAGGAAAGCATCAACAAAATGAAAAGTCAACCAACTGAATGAGAGAAAATATTTGCAAATGATATGACTGATGAGGGGTAATATCCAACGTATATAAAACAGCTCATACAGCTCAACATCAAAAAGAACAGACAACCCAATTTAAAAATGAGCAGAAGAACTGAATAGACGTTTTTCCAAAGAGGAAATGCAGATGGTCAACAGGCACTTGCAAAAATGCTCAACATCACTAATTATCAGAGAAATGCAAATCAAAACTACAATGAGGTATCACCTCACACCAGTCAGAGTGGACATCAGTAAAAAGTCTACAAACAATAAATGCTGGAGAGGAAGTGGAGAAAAAGGAACCCTCATACACTGTTGGTAGGAGTGTAAATTGATGCAGCCACTGTGGAAAACAGTATGGAGGTTTCTCAAAAAACTAAAAATAGAACTACATATGACCCAGAAATTCCACTCCTGGATATATATATATCCCACAAAATCCAAAAACCCTAATTCAAAAAGATACGTGCAGCATTATTTACAATTGCTAAGACATGGAAGGAACATCAGTGTCCATCAGCAGATGACTGGAATACGTAGAAGTCATACACACAGACACACACACACACACACACACACACACACATATTATTAAGCCATAAAAAGGATGAAATACTGCCATTTGCAGCAATGTGGATGAATTTAGAGATTATTAATACTTACTGATGTACATCAGACAAAGAAAAATACTGTATGATATTATTTATATGTGGAATCTAAAAATAATACAAATGAATGTACATGCAAAACAGATTCACAGATATAGAAAACAATTTTGTGGTTACCAAAGGAGGGGGGAAGGGATAAATTAGAGGTATGGGATTAGGAGAAACAAACTACTATGCATAAAATAGACAAGTAACAAGGATATACTGTCTAGCACAGGGAATTACACCCATTATCTCGTAGTAACTCCATTATATGGAGTATAATCTGCAAAAATATGGAATCTCTATGCTGTACACCTGAAAAGAACACAATATTGTAAATCATCTATACTTCAATTTAAAAAAAAGAAGATCCTACAAAGCTATAAAAAAATTCAAGAAATATATGCAAGCAATTAAGAAATAAGTCAGTATAATAAGTGACATAGCTAGACTAGGAATTTTTGGTAATTATTGATCTATGCAGAACTGAAACTATAGCTGCATTTCAAATGCTGATTTAGTTCTCATGAACTTTACCTTTGAATTTACAGGTGTATTAAGGGTTTGTGGGAAGGTTTGCACTGCAGAAAAAAGCTATGACAAACTAAATGTTTAACAGTCAATGAATGTTTAAGTAAACTATGGTATATCAGTGTAATGGAAAACAGTATGACCATTAAATATGAAAGGAAATTATGTTGTGCAGGTTCATGAAAAATCTATAATGGTTTAAAATCAAACAAAGGAAACAGCAATGTAATTGTAACTCTTACAATATGTAATTTTTATTTCTAAGGGAAAATCACTCACAAATGATTGTTAGAACAGCGTGGCTGTGAGAGAAAGAGAATAGGCTTAATACTATGATTAGATAAGAACGCTGTATAAAATTTTATTAGAAATACAGTTTTAAGTTGTAGATAAACATAGCTGACACAGATAGAAAAACAAACAAAACACCTCACTCATTTTATGTATATATATATACATATATATATATATTTCGTGTATATATATACACGAAATATATACATGTATGAAATTATTCTATGTTTGGAACATACAAATATGATGCCAGGGCTTATTGAGAAAAACTAAACTCACAGTTTGTAAAGACTTATATATAGTTTACTGGACCTATTTTATGCCAGATCCACCAAAAGATATAAATTAGATTCTAATATCAGTACACAACTTCTCCTTCCAAATGCATCAGTTATCTTTGGTGCAATAATCCATATAAAAACAAATTTACAAAATCTTAGTGACAAAAAACAATAAATATTTATTTCTGCTCTTAAATCTATGAGTCATCTGGGCGATTCTGCTGATTTAGAATGAACTCAACTGGTACCATTCACGCCCCCTCCATGTGTCTCTCACATACTACCAGCAGGCTAGCCAGGTCCTGTTACTATGATGGTGACAGATTTTTGAAAGAGAATGGCAGTTTGTAAGGCATCATGAAATCTAGGATTGGAATTGGCACATGTTTACTTCTGCTGTACTTTTTGGTCAAATCACATGTAAAAGAAAAGTTATTTATGGCACTGTAAAATGCTGAGGCTGACTTTATTCAAGATTATCTTGACAGGTATAACTAATGCAGTGTGGTTTTACAGCAGGGGAGAGATATTGAGCTCAACTTTAAATACAACAAGCAAAAATGGAGATTTATAGCCAAGGAGCATATTTGTGGGAGCGGAGTTCGTGGCTGGAAAATTACTAAGAGGGTAGGGCAGTTCTTACTAAACTGACCTAATAGGATTCTTGCTAAAGTTAGGCCAAGGTGATTGCATATCTCATGGGGGAGGATGTAGGATGAGGACAGTGATTAAACATTGAGGTTGGGGGATTCTGGCTAAATCAGCTTGACAGGATTCTTGCTAAAACTGGGCTCTTGTGGACATGCACAATGATTGGGCCTAGAGTTTGGTCAAGGAGAGAGTCGAGTCCTTGTCACAGTAACAAGGATGGCTTGGATTCAAAGGGTGGGAGAACAGACATCACCCGTTAAAAGGAGCAATTTAAAAGTCACAATGGAGGGGGAATTCCTTGGCCGTCCAGCAGTTAGGACTCTGGGCTTCCACTGCAGGACTGCAGGGGACATGGGTCTGATCCTGCGTTGGGGAACTAAGATATTGCATGCCGCATAGCAGGGACAAAAAAAAAAAAAAAAAAGTCACAATGGAAAGGGCCTGAATACAGAGATAGTTGAAGAATTGGGGGAATTTTTACAATTAGTCTACATTGTTTTACAATTAGTTTACTACACTGAAGAACAGTAGTCACTTCTAACCAGTGTTGTTCAAGAAACTGTAATTTTGCAAGTCCAACTTGGATAATCTTCTGGGTCTATCACACCACCATGTGATAGTGCTTTGTAAAGGCATGGGTTCTGGACTTCGTTTCAAGCATTTTGTTTTAAAATTATTGGATTTTTTTCTTACAAAAGTCAAGTGAACCTGAATACTCAGGTCTTTGAAGTCAGTAAGAGTTAATAAGTGTTAACCCCCTGGAAGCAGACTGCCTAGCTTTGAGTTTGTAAGTGTCATTAACTAACTGCATGGCCATAGACAAGCACTGTCATCTAGAAAATAAAAATAATAAAAACAACTAACTTGTAGTATTGCTTAATTAAATGTCATATTGCAAGAAAATAATTTAGCAAAAGGCAACGTGAGCACTAAATGAAAGTTACCTAATATCTAACATCACAACAGTTTAGAAGACTTCACTGTCACTAAAGGTCTAGATTTTTAACAATTTCCCCTTCCTACTTATTTCTGGGAATGCTTATATTTCCACAAATCTGTCCAGGTGTTGCTCGCCCTCTGAAATAGCATCATTTTCAAGGTCTGTGTTCATTCCTTTGCAAGTCATCTTTTGACATCTTCGGACCAGCTACTTTCGACTGATGAATCCCCCTTGAGAATCTCTAAATCCCCTTGGGAATTCATCCCTAAATTCCCCACGGTGATAGCTGACAGCAAGCTGTAAAAATTAAGCTCCAGTGACAGATCAGAGATAATACAACAGAATATCAATATAAGGACCTTAAAAATTCAATACCCATCAGATACTGTATTATAAAGGTTTAACTTGCATTTGTACATTTTGTTTAGCATTGTCTTTTTAATTTTGTTAAACTTGAAAAATATTAAAAATAAATTTAGAGTAAATAGCCACGATTACTGAGCTTTCTTTTGCATAAGTAATATTCCTGTTTTGCAAATAACAACAAATAATATTTTATCTCTACTTATATATTCTTCCTTTTTTCTACTCTTTCAATTTACCCTTGTCCCCATGCTTTATACTACATTTACTCCTCTTATTTTCCTTTGTTTTTCTTTTTCTTTCATATGACACAGATCTTTTGTGTTTTTAACTTATTTCAATCAGTCTTCCAGTATTCTCTTTATTTTTTTAATTTCTCAGATATTATCCTGTTTTAAATTGTTCTCCTTTACTTCAAATGTTTGATTTTAGGAGCTTGAACAAGACCTGTCAATTCTTACAAGGAAAGAGGTAACAGGCAAGATTTTGATTGTGGGGAAAGGCTGCCAGAACTAAGAGTGCTTCCAATGAAGAAAAAATGAGAAAAAAACCCAGTATTTTTCATATAATTATAATGTATGCACTCAAGAATGACAACTTCTTTCTCTCTGTGGACAAATTTAAGTAAAAATTTGAAGCAATTATTCACATAATTCTGACAAGCATAACAACAGTCTTGCTTATGAAAAGTTTTCCAATTTTCTGGCCCAAACAAAGATGCACAATACTTTGAAAGAAAGTAAATTTAGAATTTTTTTCTATTTAATTGTTGAAATCTTTAGTAGGCCAAATAACCTGTTTCTAGTTCCTTATCAACACACAGATAAAGGAAATTATTTGTATGAAAGTAAACTACCTATATCATAGTTCAAACTTTTAAAAATAGCTTTTATAGAAAGCTTACTAAATGTCAGGTGCTATGATAAATATTTAAATGTCTTAAATATTTTAATTCTCATGATAACTCGTTGAGACAACTGCTATCACTACAGCCATTGTGCAAATGAGGATCCTTAGGCATTACCTTAGGCTGTTCAGCCTGCTATCACAAAATTAACATAGAACGGGTGGCTTAAGCAACAGAAATCTCACAGTACTGGAGGCTGGGAAGTCCAAGTTCAAGGCACCAGCAAATTTGATGCCTGGTGGGGGCCCATTTCTTAGTTGATGGACTTGTTCTTGCTGTGTCCTCACATAGTGGAAGGGCTCTCCTGGATGTCTTTTTCATGACTCCACTCTCATGACCTAATTATTTCCCAAAGGCCACATATTCAAATACCATCACGTTGGAGATTATGTTTAAACACATGAGTTTAGGGAGGACATAAACCTTGGGTTAATAGCAGGCACCGAAGGTTAAGTAATTTTGTCAAGTTTGCATAGACTGGGATCCAGAGACCTGATCTCTTTGGCACCAATACTCATGCTATTATTTTCATTAAGTGCATATATATACTAACTATGGTGAACCCTGTCAAGGCCAAAGAGCAGAACATAATTATGCCAGTGATAAACTTCCAGAGCTATCATGTGGTCTTTGCCTTTGCTCAGTTTTCAGCTTTACCATTTTCTAGCTATGCGATCTTTGGAAAATCATGGAAACTAACCTATTATCTAGACTCTTTTCTGTAAAAAGGAAAAATTAGAGCACCTGCCAGATATAATTATTAAAATGAATTAAATAATTTAACATATATAAAACACCTTTAACAGTATGTGGCACATAGTGAAGCACTATATAAGTATTTCTCTTTGTTTTCCTAGTTGCATAATTTGTATTTACCCCTCTTCAAGTTCACTGATTCTTTTCTGGATTATCTCAAGTCTACTAATAAGTCTGTTGAAGACAATCTTTACCTCCTTTACTTTGTTCTTTATTTATACCTATTCCATGATTTTTTATTACAAATTTCATCTCTCAGTGACTTTACTTATATTGGATCTTGCATGTTTTCTGTTTTCCATTAGAATATTCATCACATTAATCATAATTATTTTTAATTCTCTGTCAGATAGTTTCAACATTCTGTGTTGTATCTCAGACTGGTTCTGACGATTGCTTCTGATGATTGCTTTGTCTTTGGGGAGTGTGCTTTTCTCATTTTTTCATATACTTTAAATTGTTTTGTTGTTACAGAAAGTTGTACACCTTGTTTAGGAGAATAGAGACTGAGGTAAATAGTTTTTAATGCCTGAATGTAAGCAGGTATTTCCTTCTCCTAGGCCTATAATCTATGTGGATGAGTTAATCCAGTTGGGAGTTTGGCTGTAATTGAGGTTTGTTGTTCCTATGATCGCCCTCAGTGCATCACAAGTTTCAAAGTATTGCTGAGATACCTTGTGTTAGGGTGTAGAGTAGTTTGAAAGACTATGAAGAATGCCTTCAACAGGCTCATCAGTTCACTTGAAACAACCAAGGAAAGAATATACTATGTTTATTTTATATCTTTACATATAATAATATATATTTTTATATAACAATATACCTATGGGTTTTTTTAGTAATTATATTTTTTCATGTTTTTATTGTGGTAAGAACAGATAACATGAGACCTACTCTCTTAAATTTGTAAGTGTATGATATAGTATTGTTAATGATAAACACAATGTGTACAATTATATCATTTTAATATATGTGTAATATATAAAATTTCTTTCAAAGTTTTTTGACAAACTAAAGCAAAGATAACCATAATTTATTGTAACCTTACAGCATACATACAATAAAATATATGAAAACAAGAGCACAAACAGTGTGAGGGTGAGTAAAAGAAATACACAAGTTCTAATAATATTTTGTTGGTCATCTAATATTGTAACATTTTTGAACGTCCACCTTAGTGAGTTAAGATTCCAATGCAATCTCTAGAGAAACTACTATAAAGTTTTAATTAAAAAAAAAGACTCGGGTTGATTAAAACAGTGGGAAAATCCTACCATGTAAGCATGAGCCATAGGAAAGCTATTATGGCTATATGAATACCACACAAAGTAAAAGTCAACAGGGAGTATGTCCAGGGACATAGAAAGAGATTTTATGATACTATGGTTTATTACAGGATATTGAATACAGTTCCCTGTGCTATACAGTAGGACCTTGTTGGTTATCTAGTTTATATATAGTAGTTTTTACCTGCTAATCCCAAACTCCTAATTTATCCCACCCCCACCCCCTTCCCCCTTTGGTAACCATAAGTTTGTTTTCTACATCTGTGAGTCCATTTCTGTTTCGTAAATAAGGTCATTTGTGTCATATTTTAGATTCCACATATGACTGATATCATATATTTGTCTTTCTCTTTCTGCCTTACTTCACTTAGTGTGATAATCTCTAGGTCCAACCATGTTGCTTCATATGGCATTATTTCATTCCTTTTTATGGCTGAGTAGTATGCTATTGTGTATGTATACGGCATCTTTATCCATTCATCTGTTGATGGACATCTAGGTTGCTTCCATGTCTTAGCTATTGTAAATAGTGCTGCTATGAACATTGGGGTGCATGTGTTTTTTAACTATAGTTTTCTCTGGATATATGGCCAGGAGTAGGATTTCTGGATCATATGGCAACTCTATTTTTAGTTTTTTAAGGAATCTCCATACTGTTCCCCATAGTGGCTGCACCAATTTACATTCCCACCAACAGTATAGGAAGGTTCCCTTTTCCCCACACCCTCTCCACTATTTGTAATTTGTAGACTTTTTAATGATGTACATCCTGACTGGTGTGAGGTGGTACCTCACTGTAGTTTTGATTTGCATTTCTCTAATAATTAGTGATGTTGAGCGTATTTTCATGTGCCTATTGGCCATCTGTATGTCCTAGAAAGGATTTAAATGTTTTGTTATTCCACCTTGAAATTTATGGTTCCTCTTTCTAGAGATTTCCTTTGTTCCATGTTTTTCTTGGCCCTGGTTTTGCCTTCTGGGAGATAAGTGCTCACCCATTATCCTCCAAGACCCAGTCTGAAGTAGGCATAATACAGGATGTTATCTTTGAAAGCTGTGAAGATTTCTTTATCAATTTTGTGTTTATGTGGTTTAGGAAATCTGGGAAATTTTAGGGCTCATTTTTCACAGGCTCTTCTAGGCTAGGTTTAGGGTCATTTTAAAGAAGATGTATCTTCTATTTGTTTCTAGTAAGTTCCATGTGCAAATAACCACCAACAAAGAGGTTTAGATATTGTTTTCAATCCTGAAAACAATTACTGGCCAATTCATTTCATTATTATCTCTGTTCTCTATATCTCCTTATTTCTCAAATTAACGGCAGCCTTCTTAAGGTCATATGAAACTGTCAGTTTGCATGGGAAGGAAACTCTATTAATCCCATCTCTAATAACAGGTTCTAGGCCCACACGTGGCATGCCACAAGTTTACCTGCTTCTAAGGATTTTGCTTTAGAACCTTTGCTTATAATTCAGTCTGGAGTTCAGTGTCCAGTTGGCTTTTTCATTCCTGCAAGGCTCCATATTATACTAATGTCAATTTATAGGAATATTACATTTCCTTCCTTGTAGGAGTTTTGTTTTTCCTTGTGTTTATAGTTGCCAAAGATTTTATTTAAATAACTTTCTATATACTTATTATTAATTTATCAGCAAAAGTTTCAAAATAAGTATGACTATAATCTCAGTAGGTTCTAAGCAGTCAGGTAGAATTTTAATTTTTCCTTTGAAGTCATTCATCATGTAATAGTGTTGCTTCCTGTTCTTATTTAGATGTTTTACTTACTCTATATACAAATATATCATTTTCCTTCATCACTGTTCTGAAATTTCCCTTCAACTCTATTCTGTGTTGGATTATATTCCTTCTCTATTCAATATTGTCATCCATCTTGGTTTACACCTTAGTTTTTATGGAGCAGTTTTTCCAGGAAAAGACGGTGAATAGAAGGCAATTTTTGAGACACAACATTTACAAATGACTTTATTTTTCTTCCACACTTGATTACTTGATTGAATATGGAATTATAAACTGTTAAATCATTTTTCTTCAGAATTGTGAAGGCACTGCTCCATTTTCCTTTTTGTTGTAAAGCTGCTATAAAATAGACTGCTTCTTTTATCATCACCAATAATTGTATGTAGACTATTATTTTTTACTCTCTCTAGTTTTTATGGTCTTTGGTCTCAGTTATTTAAAATTTTTAAATTATATGTCTCAGTCTGGTTTTCTTTCTTATTGCTTATTCCAGCACTCAAAGGACCTGTGTGACATGAAATTCATGCCCTTCAATTATCAGAATTGAAGACTAACATGGTTTCTTTATTATTTACCCTCTCTCATTGTCTCTTTTCTCTCTTTCTTGAACCTCTTTTAATCTGACATTGAATCTCCCTGTGCTATGAACTGACTTGTGTCCCTCCAAAATTTATGTTAAAACCCTAAGCCCCATGTGACTGTATTTGGAGATAGGGCCTTTGGGAGGTAATTGACATAAATAGGTCACAAGTGTGTGTCCTTATCCAATAGGATTGGTGGCCTCAGAAGAGGAGAAAGAGAGAGAGAGAGAGATCTGTGCATGCATGAAGAAGAGGTCATGTGAACATGAAGCAAGAAGGTAGATGCATACAAGTCAGGAGAAAAGGCCTAAGAATGAAACCTACCTTGCCAACACCTTTATCTTGGATTCTCAGACTCTAGAACTGTGAGAAAGACATTTCTGTGATTTAAGACACCTACTCTATGGTATTTTGTTATGGCAGCCCAAGCAAACTAATACACCTTGACCATTAATTTTTATTTTCTCTTCCAATGGCCATTTATTTATTTTTTGTCTTTCCAAGTGTTTTAGTCAGTAATCTCCAGAGAAACAGAATCAACAGGCTGAGAAGTCTCAAGATGTTCAGTTGTCAAGCTGAATACCCAGGAGATCCAATAGTGTAAGTTCCAGGCTGAAACCTGGCAGGCTTGAGACCCAAGAAGAGCCAATTTTTCAGTTTGAGACCAAATGTAGAAAAAGACTAATGTAGCAGTTCAAACACGTCAGGTAAGAGGACTAACTTATTATTCATCTTTTTTTTCTACTCACGTCTTTAAATGACTGAATGAGACACACCCACATTAAGGAGGGCCATCTGCTTAATTCAATCTATTGATTCAAATGCTAACCTCATCCAGAAGCACCCTCACAGATACTTCCAAAATAATATTTCACCGAATGTCTGGGCCTCTTGTGGCCTAGTTAACACATAAAATTAACCATCACACCAAGTTATTGTCTCAACTTCATCTTCTACACTTCGTATTTCTTTCTTTTTGCAACCACTTTTTTTCTTCTGAGTGTCCTTCACAGAGATAGAATCATGCCATTCTTTCATCAATGCAGTGTATTCTCTTAACTCTGTGAGAATATTTATGTTATTTTAAAATTTTTATCTGTTCTCTGTGTTATTTTTATTTCCATTGAGGGCTTCTGCTCTGATTTTAAGTCTATTTTTATTATGTCATAATTTTTATCAAATGACCGCTAATTAATGCTTCCTATTAAATTTTTTGACAGAGGAACTAAGAAACTGAAAGAAAGCTCTCTGTGAATACCCGGTAATTTCAATGGATAGAATCCACTCAAGGGATGGTAATGTTTCATTGGAAAATCTAAATCTGCCAGACATTGTAGGGCTTTTTTTTTCCTTTTGCAAGACATTCCGCATTGTATGTTGTAAGATATAAACACAGTTTTCAAGGTTATTGGAGTTGATTGTAGGATCTAGGGGTACTGGGTTCATATTCAGTTATTCTGCCAGTTTTTACATGGCAGCCCTTAGCTGTGATTCGGTGTGATGTTTCCTTTTTCTTCCTTCCTCCCTTCCTCCTGCCTTTCCTTTCTTCGTTCTTTCTTCAGTAATTTTCAAGTATACAATACAGTATTCTTAATTATACTGACCATGCTGTATCAGCCTGATGGTTCTGAGTCCAGAGAATAAACCTCTTGTCTTCTGGTGTGTAAAAAGAGTAGTTATGTAGTTGCATAGTGAGGAGAATGAAATCCAGTTTGACACCTTGCTGTTTCTTTTACAGACTGATAAAAAATCATTCTTTCTTCAATGCCATTTTACTCTTATCCTGGTTTATTTTTATCCACAGCAAACCTAAGTATATGAATTTATATTATATTTATCTATTTTCTATATTTTTATTGTTTCACTCATCTGTCTTCTTCTGTTAAATAATGTCAGTAGTCCTCATTTCTATATCTCCAGCATTTATAATAGTGGCTAGAACCTAGTAGGTATTTAATAAATTGTTGTTAAATAAATAAATGTTCTAGATATACTGTTTTATATTTTTCAGGTGACAGTTTTCAGATGTTGGATGTATTTCTGATAATTTTTTATTCATAACTAGTTTGGGTTTTTTTGGGGGGGGGTGATGGAAATATGTATGGTTATCTCTTTTTTCTCAAAATTGAGGAATTTCACAATATGTTTACTTGTGTATTTTTAAAATTAATGCTACTTGGGACTTAGTGAGTTTGTATGTTTGCCTACTTCAACTCAGTGAAGTTGTTTATTCTTTCATACTCATGCTCCATTTGTCCCCATTCTTCTTAGTGCCCTAGAAAACTAATCTCCACTGACTGTATCTGCCCTTGTCCACTGGCTTTTGGTTGAGTTCAGGCTATAGACGTCACAAGAGAGAAGAGAAAGAATTTGGAGTATTTATTCTTCTGGCTCCCTAATGGGCCACAATTTTGCAGTGGCTACATTCCATTTTGGAAGACCGTATTTCCAACTAGACAGCATACAGGTTTAAACTAATGTATGCAATATGCATACAATATGCAATATGTAATATACAATGTACAACATATAGTAAAAATAAATTTACAACAAAATGGAAATACATAGCCTTTATGGGCGCAGATGATTCACCAAATAATTGTCATATGTTAGGTTAAAAAAAAAAAGAAGCCTCAATATCACACAGATTATACGTCTGGATATAATACAATAGAACTACACCTGAATAATAAATGAAAGCTTTTCAAAGTTTTAATTGCTAAACACTAAAATAATTATCACTAAATAATAGTTTTATTAAAGAATAGACTATACTTAAAATTATAAAATACCTAAAACTGAATAATGCTTTAAGCATTTTATAACAAAATCTGTTGGATACAAAGTAGTGCTCACAGGAAATTCAGAGCTGTATATACACTTATCAACAAACAAGAAATAATAGAAACAAATGAGATAAGTAGTTTAATGAATAAGAGACACCCAAAGAAACAAGAAAGAGAGAAATACTAAATATAAGGCAGAAATAAATAAAAGAGAGAGCCACAAAAATGATGACAAAACAACAGAGATTTCTAAATCTGGTTCTTTAAATTCTTTAGAAGAGAGTAAAACCTCTGATAATACTGATCAAGAATCAAAAAATAAGTTGCCAGTGAATATAAAAGAAAATGAAGAATACAGTACCACAGTATTTTAGCTATACATCATAAACAACACAAAGCTAATAATTTTGAAAAAGAAAATGAAACTAATACACTTTTGTAAAAATATAAATTGTCATAATTGGTTTAAAAAAGTAAATATAAAACTGGAATGGTCCCCATACTGTTTTTTTAAATGCATGGCAATAAAAAGCTGCCCCACCAAATGATAAATAAAAGCAAAAACAACACAAGTCTCAGCCCATATGGTTTTATAGGAGGGTTAACAAGCTGCTCCGAAAGAGCAAGGTAATGTGAAGATCCCCAACTCAGTCCATGAGGCATGTTTAAACTGATTTTATAAATATAAAATGATATTTTCTTTAAAAAAAGAGAAACAAAAACACAGACCAAAAAAAAAAATTATAGGCTCATTATACTGACGGACACAAATGTGAATATAATAAATAACACGTGACTGAATTTAACATTGAATTATAACATGTATCTTGATCAAGTAGGAGTTACACCAAATAAGTTAACCTGACTTAAAATCATAAAAATGAATCAATTCACATATTATTGAACCAAACAGCTCGTGCTCCCCTCTCCACACACACACACACACACACACACATTTTCTAGAAGAAATCTTAACAAAGAATACACAATATTTTAGTGAGTTAATATTAAAACACTATTAAGGAAAATAAAAAGCTGAATAAAATAATGTATAATCAATGCCCATGGATGGGGTAATTTAACATTATATAGATAATATTTTCCCTATAATCTATAAATTTCACTTATCTATAAATTTCATTATATTTCAACTGAACTTTCAGGAAGAAATTTTAGGAACTTGACAATTTCATCATAAAATGAAATGAAAAAGCAATGGTCCATAAATAGCTAAGGGAATTTTGGAAAGGGGAACAAATAATGCTATCTTACCCAACTATCTATTAAGGTATGTGACAATGCCATAGAGTTTAAAAACTATGAAATTGGCAGAGAAATACACAAATGAACAGAATAGAGAATTTTATGTACACATGTACATAAGGGAACTTGATATATGCAAAAAGTGGTGGCACAAATCAACTTGTACTGCAGAAATTGACTTATTCAATAGTGAAAAATTTAGCTGGACCCTTACTTTCCCTCTGTTTCTATATCTCCTTCTGTCTATTATTGCTGTCTCTTTGTCTCACTCTTTCTGATGTTGAGCCAGAACCACCTAATAAGGTTGTAATTCACAGATTCATGACTCAAACTATTTGAGATGAAAAATATCTATTATTTTAAGCCACTAAATTTTGGAGTAGTGTCTTACATGCTACAACCTTTTCCACATGAACCAAAGATAATACTGTGCAATGAGATGCATATGACTACCTCAACTCTGTACCTGTTGTTCAAAGAAATAAAAAAGAACACATGAAGTAAAATCATTCTGCTTCCTCCTCATTTCTCACAGGGTAGATGGGAAGCAGGGGAACAAAATTGTTAAGAGTGAGGCTTTCTTCCCCATCTATATTGTGGTGTAGTTGTTACATAAAAACCTGTACAGAATTAATGTATACAATTGGTGAGTGCGGACACATACGTCCACATGTGTTACCATCACTATAATCCAGGTAGTAAACATACCCATCACCTCCAAAAGTTGCTCTGTGTCCTATTTTGTTTGTTTGTTTCTTTGTTTATGGTAAGAAAGAACACTTAAGATTTATCCTCTAAAAAAACTTTTAAGTACTCAATTCCTATTAACTATAGGCACTAAGTTGTACAGCAGTTCTCTGGAACATACTTCTGTTGTATAACTAACTTCATATTTGAACAACATATTCCCATATCCCTCCCCCCATTTCCTGGTAACCACCATTTTATTGTCTACTTCTATACGTTTGACTATTTTAGATGCCTTATATAAGAGGAATTTTAGTATTTGTCCTGTTACTGACTTATTTCACTTTGATAATGTTTTCTAGATCCATCCATTTTGTTGCAAATGGTAGGATTCCCATCTTTATGAAGACTGAATAGTATTTTATTTTGTATATATACCACATTTTCTTTATCTATTCATCTGTTGATGAACAGTTGGATTATCTGCATATGTTGGCTATTGTGAATAATCTTCCAATGAACATGGGAGTGCAGATACCCCTTCAATTGGAATGATTAATATTGTTAAAATGTCCATATTATCCAAAGTGATCTACAGATTCAATGCGATTCACATCAAAATTCCAAAGACATTTTACAGAAATAGAAAAAAAAATTTTAATTCATACAGAATCACAAACAACCCTGAATAGCCCAAGCAATAATGAACAAGAAGAACAAAGTTGAAGGCATTATACTTTCTTATTTCAAATCATATTTCCAAGCTACACTAATCAAAACAGTATAGTACTGGCATAAAAACAGACATATAGACCAACGTAACAGAATAGAGAGCACATAAATAAACTCAGGCATGTATAAGCGATTGATCTTTGACAAGGGTGCCAAGAATACACAATGATGGAAAGAATAGTCTCTCCAATAAATGGTGTTGGGGAAACTGGATATCCACATGCAAAAGAATGAAATTGTACCCTTATCTTTCACCACATGAAAACAAACTCAAAACTGATTAAAGATTTCAGTGTAAGATCTGAAACTCCTATAAATAAACAGGAGAAAACCTTCCTGACATTTGTCTTATCAATGATTTCTTAAATATGACACCAAAAGCACAGGCAATAAAAGCAAAAATAGGTAAGTGGAATTACATGAAACTTAAGCTACTGTAAAGCAAAGAAAACAATCAACACAGTGAAAAGGCAACCTAGGGAATGGGAGAAAATATTTACAAACCATGTATATGACAAAAGGTTAATTTCAAAAATACATAAGGAACTCCTACAACTCAGTAGAAAAAAAAATTTAAAAAAGAGCAAAGGACTTAAAGAGACATTTCTCCAAAGGAGACATACAAGTGGTCAAAAGGTATATGAAAAGATGCTCAACATGTCTAACCATAAGGGAAATGCAAATAAAAACCACAATGAGATATATTCTCACATCTGTTAGAATGGCTATAATTTTAAAAATTAAAAACGAGTGTTGTTGCGGTTGTGGAGAAATTGGAACACTTATACATTATTAGTGGGAATATAAAACAGTGCACCTGCTATGGAAAACAGCATAAAGTTTCCACAAAAATTAAAAACAGAACTACCAGATGATCCAGAAATCCCACTTCTGGGTATATATTCAAAATAGTTGAAATCAAGAGTGAGGCTCTTAGAGTTCATTTTTGAATCCTGTCCCCACCCACGACTAGCTGTGTACTATTGAGCAAGTAACAGTCTCTCTGTCTCAGTAAAATGAGGATACTAATAGTACCTACCGTTTTTAAAACATTTAGAACAAAAATAGCACATGGTAAGTACAATACAGTTGTTTGCTATCTAAAATTAAGTTGGTAACTGAGATCAAAATGTGTTTCTTTTAACATCAGATATCAGGTTTCAAAGAACGATAAAGTATTAACAGCTTAAATCAATTAAAGATGTGGGTTTTCTATGATTTTTAATTAAAAAATATAAAAATTTAATGTTTAAATTTTTAATTTCCATATTAAGTTATAGTCTATTTAACTGATACGTTTGATAATAAATATATACCTTAAATATTGGCGGCTATAAATCAGAATGAATTTGAGCCCAAAGCTGAATTTCAGGGAAAGAAACCTGCGATTACTAACTGAATCAAAAGGGTAATTACAATACACGATTTAGCCATGAAAATCTAAAACACTAGTCATAAAAATGACAGGTTTGTGACATTTTGCACTTGATTATTTCCATTTCTGTTTGTAGAAGAGATAAATTTTATAAAATCAAAGAACAAATCCATTAATTAATTAGGTATACCATCATTAGGTAAAGGTGAGAATTAAAGATGAAGTGTTCTCTTTCTATGAAAACAGAAATAATATTGATTTTATCTGATACTAAAAGTAATATATGCTCTTCCTTTAAAAAATACAACAACAGATAACTCAGGAAAATATAAAAGATGGTAAAATCACCAATCATCTTACAGCACAGTGCTAGCCACAATGGACATCCTCATGTATATTCATCCACAGAGTCATCTACATAAATAGATGTTTTATTTTACTTTTCAAGAATAGACCTTATATTGCATGGCCTCTTTTCCAATACTATAGTTCAGATACTTTCTATATCAGTATATATAGCTCTACAGTATAATTCTAGTGACTCTAATGTATTACCTAATTATATAAGGATGGGTATTTTGCATTTTATTTCTAATCATTTTATATTATAAAATTTTAAGAAAGAAAGTCTCTATGCACATTATTCGGGAAACTGTATTATTATTTTCCTAGGAACATTCATAGGATTGAAATTGTTAGTGTCTATGTACATTTTTAAAGCTGTAATGCACAGAGAAAAAATCCCAGAAAAATACTTTGCAGTATTATAATTAATGTTTGTATCCATTTTCTTGTAACTTTCCCTTTAAAATATCAACCATTTGTCATCTTTATGAACGTGGTAGGGAAAGTACATAACATTATTGCTTTAATTTCTATCTCATTAAATAATAAAGTTAAATAGTTATGTCTATTGGTATTTTGATTTCTTTGTTTTAAAATTACTTTTCAAGCACTTTACATATACTTTCTAATGAATTATTTTAAAATTACTTTTCATGCACTTTGCATACATTCTCTAATGAACTATTTTAAAATTTTGATGGTATTGTATTTATTGATTTTATAATATAAACATATTCATTAAAAATCCCAGTGACAGAAAAACAGAAAGATGAAAGTATGGTAAAACACACCAATTTCAGCATGTAGAAATAGTTATTTCTATCATTTACTGAGCATCAATTATGATATATTTCTTCATACATACAGATGAGTAACTAACTAGTATTTAGTTAGAAGTAATGAGAAATTGTTCCACACATGCTATATTTAAATATAATTATTCCATTTAATTTTATTTCAGGTAACCTAGCACACAAAATTGCTGCAGGAGTAAATCTGAAGTTATTGCTAAACTTCAAATAAATGTTCCTTTACAATAAGAGATACTCATTTCTAAAGAATCCATCTGAATTATTTTAAAAAACTATGAAAATTTTTTTTAATTGTTTCCTTTTGCTCATTTATAGAAATATAATTATTTTTTACATTGATCTGTATCCAACAATCTGTCTAAACCCTCTAGTTAATTATAAATTTGCTTACAGTTCTTCTGAGTTTTCTACATTAACTGATGAACCTAGGGACTGGACAGGAATAAAGACAAAGACGTAGAGAATGGTCTTGAAGACACGGGGAGGGGGAAGGGTAAGCTGGGACGAAATGAGAGAGAGGCATGGACATATATACACTACCAAACGTAAACTAGAGAGCTAGTGGGAAGCAGCCGCATAGCACTGGGAGATCAGCTGGGTGCTTTGTGACCACCTAGAGGGGTGGGATAGGGAGGGTGGGAGGGAGACGCAAGAGGGAGGGGATAGGGGGATATATGTATACGTATAGCTGATTCACTTTGTTATACACCAGAAACTAACACAACATTGTAAAGCAACTACACCCCAAAAAAGATATTAACAAAATGATCATATAATCAAACTTAATTCTTTCTGGTAATCCTTATGCCATTTATTTACATTTGTCCTATCTTACTGCACTCTCTAGAAAACCCTTAAAATGTTGAATTGTAATAGTGATGGCAGACCATCTTTTCTCACTCCAGATATTTTTTTTTTTTTTTTTGCGATAACGCAGGCCTCTCACTGTTGTGGCCTCTCCCATTGTGGAGCACAGGCTCCGGACACGCAGGCTCAGCAACCACAGCTCACGGGCCTAACCGCTCTGCGGCATGTGGGATCTTGCCGGACTGGGGCACGAACCCGTGTCCCCTGCATTGGCAGGCGGACTCTCAACCACTGCGCCACCAGGGAAGCCCCCACTCCAGATTTTAAAGGAACAAGGTTTTCCACTTCTGTGGCAGAGGCAATGCTATATATATTCATCAAAATACATCTTTTCTGCTTTTCTGTGTGTTTAGAAAACTATATTCCCAAGCCTCCTTTGCAGTTAGGTTGAGGATATGTAACTGGATTCTGACCAAGGGATAAGGGCAGTTGAAGTAAAACTCTCCAAGACCTGAATCTTAAAAAGATCTCATGGGACCCATCTGCACCTTCTTTCCATGTGATACTACAGCCCATAAATTTCATATGTGAAAGATGGAAGATGGAAGATGGAAGATGGAAGCAGCTTGGATCTCTGAGTCACCACTTTGAGGGGTACTGTCCTGGAGAGCTGCCAGACCTGAATTAGAATTTGTCTAAATGAAAAATAATGTTTCAAGCCACTATAATTTTTGTGATCATCTTTTGCTGAAATAAATCCTTTCCTCCTTGAACTAGAGTAGATTCTATTATCAACAAACCAAACATGAAAAATACACCATCCATTTCTTGTTTTCTAAAAGGTTTTTTTTAATTTTAATTAATTAAGAATGTTGAATCTTATTCAATACACTATTTTTCATATATTGGGTTGATTATATTTTCCTTCAATTTGTTAATGTTGTGGATTATATTACTAGATTTTATAACATTAATTCAGGGTTTCATTCCCAGATAAACCCAATTCTGATGATGATATATCACCATTTTTCTAAAGTGATAGACCTACACTGCAAACATTTTCATTACAATTTTTGCATCAACAACCTTGTATTGCTCTTGCCTGATTTTAATATCAAGGTTACACTAGCCCCAATTTAATGAGTTGAATTCTTTGCTCAGTCCTCCATAAGAGATTGTATAAAACATGAATTCCTTAAATAGTTGTTAGAATTTACTGGATGAACAACTGGGTCTTAATTTCCTTTATGAAAAAAATTTAACTTATTTACTCAGTTTAATTGTCAAAGAGTATTCAAATTTCCAGGGGAAGGGCAAGTTGGCAGCATAGGAAAAACCCTGTGCTCACCTTCTCCCAAAGAAACACCAAATCTACACCTACATATAGAGTAATTCCTCCTGAACAAGATCTGAAGGCTGACTGAAGAGCTACTGCACATAGAAGGAACAGGTAGGAAAGATGGAGACAAGGTATCCACAGGAACCCCACCCCCATTATGGCGACTTGTAATAGGGAGGGATATAGCTGAGGGGCCCAAGCACATAGTTGCCCATACAGGGACACAGCAAAACACCCCAGCAGTTTTAAGGGCACCTAGACTATATGGGAACAAAATCCATTTACTAAACCTAGAACTTCTGCCAAATGAGCACAGAAATGCTGGAGTCCTCTCTGAGGTCGGGGGTGCTGGAGAGCACAACTGTTTGAGTCTCCCCAGGATTCCCCCCAACCCTTGCCAACTCCAGCTCCAGCACCAGCCATCCCTCCAGGAAAGCCATGGGTGCAGCACTACCCAGGGACCGCCACCAGTCCAGACCCAATCCAGCTTCAGCCACTGTGCCAAGGGACCTTGGGCACAGTGCTCTCCAGGGATTTCCCCTGGCCTGGGACTGATCCAGCCCCAATCGCCCTGCCAATGCAACCTCAGGCATAGTGCCCCCCTAGGGGCTACCTCCAGCCCAGAACATTCCAGCTCTAGCAGGCCTGCCAAAGCCACCAGGCACATGCAATCTACAAAGGGGACACTCCCACACAAAGCTAATCCTTCAAGACCAGATGACGTTTTGCCTAATTCATAGGATCAAAAACTGAACATCAAACAGCATGAGAGGAAAGAATAGGCTCCAAACGAAAGAACAAAATAAAACCCCAGAAAAAAAAACCCTAATGAAATGGAGATAATTAACTTACATGATAAAATATTCAGGAAAAGGGTCATAAGCACGTTCACCGAAATTGAGACAAGAATGGAGAACTCAGTGACAGCATCAACAGAAACCTAGAAAATATAAGAAAGAATAAATCAGAACTGAAGAATACAATAACTGAAATTAAAAAAAAAACACTAGGGGGATCAGTCGCAGATTATATTACACAGAATGGATAAGCAACCTGGAAGATAGAATACTGGCAATCATTCAATCAGAACAGCAGGACTTCCGGGAAGATGGCGAAAGAGTAAGACACGGAGATCACCTTCCTCCCCACAGACACACCAGAAATACACCTACACGTGGAACAACTCCTACAGAACACCTACTGAACGCTGGCAGAAGACCTCAGACCTCCCAAAAGGCAAGAAACACCCCATGTACCTGGGTAGGGAAAAAGAAAAAAGAATAAACAGAGACAAAAGGATAGGGACGTGACCTGCACCAGTGGGAGGGAGCTGTGAAGGAGGAAAGGTTTCCACACACTAGGAAACCCCTTCGCGGGCGGAGACTGCCGGTGGCGGAGGGGGAAGCTTCGGAGCCGCGGAGGAGAGCATAGCAACAGTGGTGCGGGGGGCAAAGTGGAGAGATTCCCGCACAGAGGATCTGTGCCAACCGGCACTCACCAGCCAGAGAGGCTTGTCTGCTCCCCCGCCGGGGCGGGCGGAGCTGGGAGCTGAGGCTCAGGCTTCCGTCTGAGCGCAAGGAGAGGACTGGGGTTGGCGGCGTGAACAGAGCCTGCAGGGGGTTAGTGCTCCACGGCTAGCCGGGAGGGAGTCCAGGGAAAAGTCTGGACCTGCCGAAGAGGCAAGAGACTTCTTCCCTCTTTCTTTCCTGGTGCACGAGGAGAGGGGATTAAAAGCACTGCTTAAAGGAGCTCCAGAGACGGGCGCGAGCCGCGGCTAAAAGCGCGAACCCCCGAGACGGGCGCAAGCCGCAGCTAAAAGCGCGGACCCCAGAGACGGGCGGGAGACGCTAAGGCTGCTGCTGCCGACACCAAGGGTCCTGTGTGCGAGCACAGGCCACTATCCACACCTCCCTTCTGTGGAGCCTGTGCAGCCCGCCACTGCCAGGTTCCCGGGATCCAGGGACAACTTCCCCGGGAGAACGCACGGCAGGCCTCAGGATGATGCAAAGTCATGCCGGCCTTTGCCGCCGCAGGCCTGCCCCGCACTCCATGCCCCTCCCACCCCGCCGGCCTGAGTGCGCCCCCGAATCAGCGGCTCCTTTAACCCCATCCTGTCTGAGCACAAAACAGACGCCCTCCAGCGACCTACACTCAGAGGCAGGGCCAAATCCAAAGCTGAGCCCCTGGGAGCTGTGAGAACAAAGAAGAGAAAGGGAAATCTCTCCCAGCAGCCTCAGAAGCAGCAGATTAAAGCTCCACAATCAATGTGATGTACCCTGCAGCTGTGGAATACATGAATAGACAACAAATCATCCCAAATTAAGGAGGTGGACTTTGAGAGCAAGATTTATGATTTTTTCCCATTTTCCTCTTTTTGTGAGTGTGTATGTGTATGCTTCTGTGTTAGATTTTGTCTGTATAGCTTTGCTTCCACCATTTGTCCTAGGGATCTATCCGTCCGCTTTTTTTTTCTCTTAATAATTATTTTTTTTCTTTTAGTAACTTTATTATATTTTATCTTAGTTTATTTTATTTTACTTTATCTTCTTTCTTTTTTCCTTCCTTCCTTCCTCCTTCCCTCATTTCTTTCTTTCTTTCTTTCTACTTCTACTAATTGTTTCCTTCTACTTTTTCTCCCTTTTCTTCTGAGCCATGTGGATGAAAGGCTCTTGGTGCTGCAGCCAAGAGTTAGTGCTGTGCCTCTGAGGTGGGAGAGCCAACTTCAGGACACTGGTCCAAAAGAGACTTCCCAGCTCTACATAATATCAAATGGTGAAAATCTCCCAGAGATCTCCACCTCAACACCAGCACCTAGCTTCACTCAACAACCAGCAAGCTACAGTGCTGGACACCCTATGCCAAACAACTAGCAAAACAGGAACACAACCCCACCCATTAGCAGAGAGGCTGCCTACAGCGTGAAGTAAGTCAGAAAGAGAGAGACAAATACCGTATGCTAACACATATATATGGAATTTAAGAAAAAAAAAGTCATGAAGAATGTAGGGGTGGTACAACAGGAATAAAGACATAGACCTACTAGGGAATGGACTTGAGGATATGGGGAGGGGGAAGGGTAAGCTGTTGCAAAGTTAGAGAGAAGCATGGACATATATACACTACCAAACGTAAGGTAGATAGCTAGTGGGAAGCAGCCGCATAGCACAGAGAGATCAGCTCGGTGCTTTGTGATTGCTTGGAGGGGTGGGATCGGGAGGGTGGGAGGGAGGAAGACGCAAGAGGGAAGAGATATGGGAACATATGTATATGTATAACTGATTCATTTTGTTGTAAAGCACAAGCTAGCACACCATTGTAAAGCAATTATACTCCAATAAAGTTGTTAAAAAAACACATATACATTTAAAATGTAGGAGAAGACAGACAACAAGATGTTAAAAAAAAAACAAAAAAACGCTACGGAAAAGGAGTTCCTCTGTCTGACTGTGAAATAGAACCAAGGCAGAATGATGTTGAGACTCAGTCAAGAGGGCAAAGATTTAGATGTACCTGTCGTTTTTGCCGGTGTCATAGAGATCCTTCTGAGGATAATTATAAGAATTATCACAACAATAAGTATTACAGTAATTATGACACGGAGTTGAAGGAACCATAAACTTTATTCTTGTACTATGTTTTCGTCCTGGTAATTTTTGGGATCATTATGAAGCTTGGGAAAGATTGTGTACCAATATTTTGATAACCTATATTATAAGTTCTGTGTTGTCTTTTTTTCTTGCATCTCTTTTCTACCTTAATACAGTAACTTAAAAAAAAAATCAGAACAGCAGAAGAATTTTTTTAAAATGAGGAGAGTTTAAGGGACAGCTCGGACAATAGCAAGTGTTATAGCATTTGCATTATAGGGGCACCAGAAGGATAAGAGAGAGAGAAAGGGATAGAAAATTTATTTGAAGAAAACTTCAAATAAATTAGGCTTAAAATTTCCCTAACCTGGGGAAGGAAACAGACATCAAGGGACAGGAAAAATAGTGAGTCCCAAACCAGATGAACTCAAAGAGATACACACCAAGACACATTATAAGTAAAATGGCAAAAGTTAAAGATAAAGAGAGAATCTTAAAGGCAGCAAAAGAAAAACAACTAATCACATACAAGGGAAACCTCGTAAGACTATCAGCCGATATTTCAGCAGAGAATTTACAGGCCAGAGGGGAGTGGCAGGATATAGTTAAAGTGTTGAAGGGAAAAAATTTAAAATCCAGATTATTCTGTCTAGGAAGGCTTTCATTCAGTATTGAGGGAAAGATACTTTCCCAGACAAACAAAAACTAAAGGAGTTCATCAGCACTAAACCAGCCTTACAAGAAATGGTAAAGGATCTTCTTCAAGTGGAAAAGAAAAGGTCACATCTAAAACTCAGAAAATATATGAAAGGAAAAATCTCAGTGGTAAAAGCAAATATATAGTAAAGGCAGTGGATCAGCCACTTAAAAAGTTAGTATGAAGGTTAAAAGACAAAAGTAGTACAATCAAGTATGAATACAGTAGGTAATTAAAAGATACAGAAAATTAAAAGATGTAAAATATGACATCAAAAACATAAAACACGGGGGGAGTAAATATGTAGTGCTTTTAGAATGCCTTAGAAGTTAAGCAACTATCAGAATTAAAGATGGCTATAAAACCAGATCGGTATATATGAACCTCAAGGTAAGCAAAAACCAAAAACCTACAATGGATACATGAAAAACTGAGAGGAATCCAAGCATAACACTAAGGGAATCCATCAAATCACAAAGGAAGAAACCAAGAGAAGAAGACATAAAGAAAAGAAGAACTATGAAAACACCAGAAAACAACTAATAAAATGGCAATAACGTATAAATAATTATTTTATCCACTTATCTGTTGATGGGCACTTACGTTATTTACATATCTTGGCTATTATAAATAATGCTGTGATGAACACAGGGGTGCACGTCTTTTTCTATTAGTGCTTTCATATTCTTCAGATAAATACCCTGAAGTGCAAGAGTTAGATCATATGGTAGATATATTCATAATTTTTTGAAAAATCTCCATTTTGTCTACCCCAATTTACATTCCCACCAACAGTGAAGGAGGATTCGCTTTTATCCAACATGTTATTTCTTGGCTTTTTGATACTAGCCATTTTATCAAGCATAAGGTAATATCCCATTGTGATTCTGACTTGCATTTTCCTAGTAAATAATGATGTTGAGCACCTTTTCACTTATCTTTTGGAAATTTAAATATTTTCTTTGGAAAAATGTCTATTCAGGTCCTTTGCCCATTTTTAATTAGATTGTTATTTTTTTTCTATTGAGTTGTATGAGTTACGTATATAATAACCCTTATTGGATATTAGCCCCTTAATGGATATATCATTTGCAAATGTCTCCTCCCATATAGTAGGTTGTCTTTTTGTATTTTGCTAAGTGAAATTAGAGAAAGACAAATGCTGTATGATTTCACTCATATGACAAATATAAAAACAAAAAAAGTGAACAAACCAAACAAAACTAACTTATAGATACAGAGAACAGAGCAGTGGTTGCCAGAGGGAAGAGGTGGGGGAAAGGGTGAAATGGGTAAAGGGAATCAACTATATTGTGATGAATGGAAACTAAATTTTTGGTGGTGAGGATGCTATAGGGTATACAGCAGTAGAAATATAATGTACACATGAAACTTAAACCAGTGTTACCTCAATAAAAATAAACCTAAAAGAAAAAGAAGACAAGCCCAAAAATTTACTTTATATATAAATGAACTGAATGCTCCATTCGAAAGACATAGGGCAGCTGAAAAGATTAAAAAAATAATGAGAAGAAAACAAGACCCATCTATATTCTGTCCCCAAGAGACTGATCTTAGATCTAAACACACATATAGAATGAAAGTGAAGGTATGGAAAAAGATATTTTTTCCAGAAAACTGGAAAAAACACAAGCACATTGAGACTAATGCTAATAAACAATCAATGGGTCAATAAAGAAATCAAAGTAGAAATTTTAAAAAAAGGCTTGAGCAAATGAAAATGGAAACACAAATTTCCAAAACCTATGGGACATAGAAAAAGCTGTTCTAAGAGGGAAGTCCATAGCAATACAGACCTACCTCAAGAAACAAGAAAAATCTCAAATAACCTAAATGTATATTTAAATAAGCTAAAAAATGAAGAGCAAGTAAAGTTCAAAGTTAGTAGAAGGAAGGAAATAATAAAGATCAGAGCAGAAATAATGAAATAAAGACAAAAAAAGGAAAAGATCAATAAAACTAGAGTTGGTTCTAGTTACATAAAGGATACATAAAAGTGACAAGCCTTTTAGCCAGATTCAAAAAGAAAAAAGGTAGAGAGCCTATATAAATAAATCAGAAATGTAAGAGGAGAAATTACAACTGACACCACAGAAATACAAAGGATCATAGTATGCCAACAAATTAGAAAACATAGAAGAAATGGGTAAATCCTAGAAACATACAATCCTCGAAGACTAAATTATGAAGAAATACAAAAACTGAAGAATAATTAAGTAGTGAAACTGAATCAGTAATCCAAAAACCCTTTCCCTCAAAAAAGTCCAGGTCCTGGAGGTTCACTGGTGAATTCTATGAAACATTTAAAGAAGAGTTAACACCTATTATTCTCAAATTATTCCAAAAGATTGAAGAGGAAAGAACACTTCCAAAATCATTTTATGAGGTCAGCATTACCCTGATACTAAATCCAGCCAAAGACACCATAAATAAATAAACAAACAGGTCAATTTTCCTGATGAACAAAATGTAAAGATACTCAACAAAATATTAGCAAACTGAATTCAACAATACATTGAAAGGATCATACACCATGACCAAGTGGGATTCATTCCAGTGATACAAGAATGGATTAAAAAAAAAAAAAGAATGGTTTAACATCGATTAATCAATCACTGTGATACACCATATTAACAAAACAAAGGATACAAATTGTGGGATCATATCAATAGATGCAGAAAAACATTTGACAAAACATTCATTTATGACTAAAACTCTCAAAAAGTGTGTATAGAGAAAACATATTTCAACATAATAAAGGTCATATATGACAAACCCACAGGCAACATCATATTCAATGGTGAAAAGCTAAAAGCATTCTCTCTAAGATCAGGAATAATACAAGGATGCTCACTTTTCCACTTCTATTCAACATAATCTTGGAAATTCTAGGCACAGCAATTAGGCAAGAAAAAGAAATAAAAGGCATCCAAATTGGAAAGGAAAAAGTAAAACTGTCACTATTTGCAGATAGAAAACCCCCAAGACTCTACTAAAAAACTGTTACAACTAATAAATGAATTTAGTTGTTGCAGGATACAAAATTAATATACATCAATCTGTCACATTTCTATACACTAATAACAAACTCTCAGAACGGGAAATAAAGAAAACAATCCCATTTACAATTGCCTCAAAAAGAATAATATAGCCAGAAATGAATTTAACCAAGGAGGTGAAAGGCCTATACTCTGAAAAACTACAGGATGCTGAGGGAAGAAATTGAAGGTGACACAAAACAATGGACAGATATACCAAGCTCATGTATTGGCAGAATCAATATAATTAAAATGTTTGTACTGCCCAAAGCAATCTACATATTCAAGCAATCCTTATCAAAATACCAATGGAATTTTTTACAGAATTAGAACTAATCATTCTAAAATATATATGGAACCACAAAAGATCCCAAATAGCCAAAGCAATCTTGAGAAAGGACAAAGCTGAAAGCATCATACTCCCAGACTTGAAATAATACTACAAAGTTACAGTAATAAAAAGTGTATGGTACTGTCACAAAAACAGACACATAGATCAAAGGAACAATATAGAGAACCTAGAAAGAGGCCCATGAACTTATGGTCAATTAATCTATGACAAAGAAGGAAAGAATATACAATAGAGAAAAGACAGTCTTTTCAATAAGTGGTGCTGGGAAAACTGGATAGCTACATGTAAAAGAATGATATTAGAAAATTTTCTCACACCATATACAAAAATAAACTCAAAATGCATTAAAGACTGGAAACCATAAAACTCCTAGAAGGTAACACAGGCAGACACTCTGACATAAATTGTAGCAGTATTTTTTTGGATCTTTCTCTTCAGGCAAAGGAAACAAAAGAAAACATTAAAAAGTGTGGCCTAATTAACCTTAAAACCTTTTGCACAGCAAAGGAAACCATCAACAAAACGAAAAAACCTACTGACTGGGAGAAAATGTTTGCAAATGGTATATCTGATAAGGAGGTGATAACCAAAGTGTATAAAGAACTCATACACTCAATATTAAAAAAAGAAAAAGAAAAGCAACCCAATTAAAAAATGGGCGGGAGACTCTGAATAGACATTTTTCCAAAGAAGACATATGGATGGTCATGAAGCACATGAAAAGGTGTTCAACATCACTAATCATCAGGGAAAGGCAAATCAAAACCACAATGAAATATCACCTCACTCCTGTCAGAATGTCTATTATCAAAAAGACAAGAAATAACAAGTATCAGAGAGGATGTGGAGAAAAAAGAACCCTCAACGCATTGTTGGTGGAAATGTGAGTTGGTGCATCCACTATGGAAAACAATATGGAGGTTCCTCAAAAAACTAAAAAGGAACTACCATATGATCCAGTAATTTCACTTCTCAGTATTTATCCAAAGAAAAATAAAACACTAATTTGAAAAGATATATACACTCTTATGTTCTTTGCAGCACTATTTATAACAACCAAGATATGGAAGCTCCTAAGTATCCTTCAATAGATTAAGAATATATATATATATATATATATATATATATATATATATATATAGAGAGCCATAAAAATTACTACTCAGCCATAAAAAAAAGGATTAAATCTTGCCATTTGCGACAACATGGATGGACCTGAAGGGTATTATACTAAGTGAAATAAGTCAACAGAGAAAAGCAATTATCATATAATTTTACTCATAAGTAGGATTTGAAAATCAAAACAAATGAACAAACAAAAGAAAGAAAACAGACTCATAGATACAAGAACAAATTGGCAGTTGCCAGAGGGAAGGGGATAGTGGAATGGACAAACAGGTGAAGAGGATTAAGAGGTACAAACTTCCAGCTATAAAATAAATGTCAGTGCATGTAATGTACACATAGGGAATAGAGTCAATAATACTTTAACAAGCTTGCCTTCTGAGTAATGGTAAGTGAACTTCTTGTGGTGATTATTTTATAATGTATAAAAATATTGAATCACTATGTTTTACACCTGAAACTAATATTTTATGTCAAGTATAACTTAATAAAAACAAAAAAAGGAATATTTATATTTCCTGTTTTAGTCATTTCTGAGTTGATTTTCTAAGAATCTGTCAATTTCATTATTCTTATTTTTAAAATTCATATTAGTATCTCACTCCCATTTAAATCATTTCTAGAAAAATAATTGGCACTTTTCATGCAGAATATGTTTTTTTGTCATTATCTCCTTTCTCCTTCATCAATATTTCAAGTTTTTCAGTTTTATTAATTTTTCTAAAGAACTTTCAATGTTGCTACTCCTTTCTAACTAATCTTTGTTTTTTGCTTATGTTTTAAATTATTTGTCTCCTATTTTTTTCAATTTTATTCTATTTTTCTAATTTATTTAAATGGATGCTTAGTTAATTTTATGTCTCTTCATTTCATAATATAATATACGAAGGTTGTACATATCACTATGATCAACTTTAACTGAAATTTACAGGTTCTGTAAATGCTGTGAGTATAGCATTTAAGGATTTGTGGCTTTAGGCAAAAGTGTCGAATCTTAACTTCAAGATATATGCTAGACATTATACCATGTCACTCAAGAAGTCATCAAAACAGTAAAATACATACATGAGGATTTTCAGATGTCTTTAAGAAAACTCTGTAATTATGCTCTTGCTTCTCTTCATGTTACCATTCTTATTTAATTTGTCCTATGAGGATTTTCTCTATTTATTTGACAATTCAATTATATATATATATATATATATATATATATATATATATACTTTATGCAGAATTTTTGAAGCCCTATAGCCAATGGGTATGTTAAGCTAATTTGTTTAATATTTTGCAGTGTATCACTTTATCAGCATTTTACTTAAAAATAATGCATGTATGCATAATCTAGTTCCACCATGTCAGGGTAACTGATACCTGAAATAGATTCCCACCATAAAACCTAGGAAATTAGGAAAAATATACAGGAAAAGAAACAGTCTCAGATATTGGAAATAGGCAATTAAAGACTGTGATCACTGAGTGAAGGGGAACAAAAAAGGTGATCCCCCTTGCTTTCTGCCTTGAGGCATTTTACACACTTTGAGGCAGTGAGAGGGAATCCAAGCAGAACATGACAGGCTCACTGATAGAGGAGAAATTTATTGGTGTACAAGGAGCCTGATGCAGCTGAGATGTGTGTAACAAGGCATTGGAGAGGAGGGAAATAGGCATACTTTGAGCTCTGGAAACCTGCGTTAAATTCCCCTTGAGTTTTCATAAACAAATACCTAGTTCTGCAAACATAAGATAAAATTCCATGATGTTTGGAAAAAAGATAACAGGGAGCCATAAACTCAACAAAGAACATAGAAAAATAATTGGCACTTATCTCAAGCAGCATTAGGAGATGTTCGATTTTGGTGATCTATAGAAAAGGGCCACTGTTGAATATCTAGCACATCCAGTAGAAATAGCAGAAGAGTTATGGCTTAATAGTAGAAGAAAACTACCCCTAGGATAACTTTAACTTGATATCCATTTGACAAAAGCTTTAAAAGAAGCCTTGAGAGGATAAAGCTTAATTGTAAGTAACAATGGCTAGCCAAAACAAATGCCAACCCTCCTTAAATAAATTCAGAATCACAAACATTCAACAATATGTCATTTAAAATATTCATGATCCAATAATAAGTTACTAGACATAAGAATAAGCAGAAAAATATAACTCATACCAAGGCGGACATACAGTCAATACAGACATACTCGTAAATGACAGAAATAAAGACATTCACAGAAAAAAAAGATTTTTAAACATTTATTATGAATACACTCAAGGATTTAAAGGATAATATGAATATAATGAGGAAAAAGGAAGATGTAAAAATAACCAAGTAGAATTTCAGAGTTGAAGAATGCAATACTTGTAATATTTCAAAGGAAAGAACCACTGGAAGTTGTTTATGAACTTGTTAGACACGATAGGGGAAATTATTAGTGAATTTGGGGAAAAAATAGCATTAGAAACAATCAAGTCAGAGACCAGAGGAGGGAAAAAGATTGTGAAAAAATGAACAGAAACTCAAGGAACTGTGGGATAATATCAAACATTCTGATATATGTGTAACTAGATTTTGAGAAGAGAAGAAAGAAATATCAAGTGCCAAAATATTACAGAAAGAACCAGTGGCCAAAGTATTTCATATTTTATAAAAACTAGTAAGCCAACAAACTCTATTACAGTAGACACAAAGAAAAATATACCAATACATCATAAAAATTTTTAAAAACTCAATATCAAAAGGAAACCTTAAAAAAATCTGGATTGAGGAGGAACATATATACAGTGGAACAAAGATATGAATAACTGCAAATTTCCATCAGAAATGCTGAAATTCAGTAAACAATGGAGTGATAACTTCAAAATACTTAAAATAGAGGGATTATCTATTTTAGCTGTAGTCAAACTGTTTATGTTTGGAATGTGTGTTCTGCTTCAGACTTAAGGTTGTGGTTCAAATGTCAATTTAGTTTATAAAATCTATGCAGTGGTATTCTATTCTATCCCACAAGTGTATTGCCCAGAAATAGAACTCCACCCCATAGTTTCCTCAGCACAAGCTTGGGAGTAAGGTGGTCACCATCTCATAACTTCAAGTGAGGGATGGAATTCAGAATTTCACCCCTGGGCTTCTAGGATGAGGAGCAACAACTGATTACTTCATGGTAAGGATGAATGTCAGAGTTCAATCTACAGGCTCTATGTGGCAAGGGTGCCGCCTCATTACTGCAGAGAGGAAGTTGGAAATTAAAGTTCTGTTCACAGGCTCCAAGGAGGAAGGACACCAAGTCTGTAGCTCTTGAACAAGGGTCAGCAAAATCTTTCTTGAAGGGCACATAGCAAATATTTTGGATTTATGGGACATACAGTCTTTCTCACAACTGCCCAACTTTGGCCATTTTAGAGCAAAATCAGTCATAGAAAATGTATAACTAATGGGAAGGCAGTATTCCAATACAACTTTATTTATAAAAAGAGGCAGCTGGACTGTGTGCAGTAGTTGTCAACTCTTGCTTCAAAGGAAAATACTGAAAAAAATACAGAATTCTGTTATATCTTGACTGCTGCTTATTTTTAGTGAATTTCTACAAAAGAAAAATCAATTAAATCTGGATTTTTCCTGCAAGCAGATATAAAAATGAATACAGCTTTCCTAAGAAGACCCTCTGAGCCTACTGCCTATAATCTATATTTACTGAGACTCTCATACTCTGGGGCTTTGCACGCTGAAAAATTTCAATGACTTATGTATCCTACTTTGAAGTGCTTGTAAAATGTGACTTCAGTTTTTTTTTTTTTTTTGGCCTGATCCGGGAAAGGCTGGCTTCCTTGATAGGAGAACGGAAAGAAGGCTTCTGCTGGCAAAGGTGACTTGAGGAAGAGGGATATATAAACACAGACACAGAGAGGAGAAGGCCTTGTGACGATTAAGGAGAAAATTAGAATGATCCATCTACAAGCCAAAGAACATCAAGGATTGCCAGCTGCCACCAGAAGCAAGGGGGTCTTGTGAGAGGGCATGGCCCTCTCAAAACCTTGATTTCAGACTCGGCCCCTCCAGAATTTCTGCAGTTTTGGCAACCACAAAGAGACCCAGAGCAGACATCTCTCCTTAACCTGAACTCTACAAGGATCCAGAGCCTTGCTAACAGCAAGGGCCACTTGTGTCTGTCCGCCTCCTCGCCGTGTGGATGAAAGGCTCTTGGTGCTGTAGCCAGGAGTCAGTGCTGTGCCTCTGAGGTGGGAGAGCCAACTTCAGGACACTGGTCCACAAGAAACCTCCCAGTTCTACATAATATAAAACGGTGAAAATCTCCCAGAGATCTCCATCTCAGTGCCAGCACCCAGCTCCACTCAACGACCAGCAAGCTACAGTGCTGGACATCCTATGCCAAACAACTAGAAAAACAGGAACACAACCCCACCCATTAGCAGAGAGGATGCCTAAAATCATAAGTCCACAGACAGCCCAAAACACACCACCAGACGTGGACCTGCCTACCAGAAAGACAAGATCCAGCCTCATCCACCAGAACACAGGCAACACTCCCCTCCACGAAGCCTACACAACCCACTGAACCAACCTTAGCCACTGGGGACAGACAACAAAAACAATGGGAACTATGAACCTGCAGCCTGCAAAAAGGAGTCCCCAAACACAGTAAGATAAGCAAAATGAGAAGACAGAAAAACACACAGCAGATAAAGGAGCAAGAGAAAAATGCACCAGACCTAACAAATGAAGAGGAAATAGGCAGTCTACCTGAAAAAGAATTCAGAATAATGAGAGTAAAGATGATCCAAAATCTTGGAAATAGAATAGAGAAAATACAAGAAACGTTTAAAAAGGACCTACAAGAACTAAAGATGAAACAAACAATGATGAACAACACAATAAATGAAATGAAAAATACAACCTCTTCAATAAGTGGTGCTGGGAAAACTGGACAGGTACATGTAAAAGGATGAGATTAGATCACTCCCTAATGCCATACAGAAAAATAAGCTCTAAATGGATTAAAGACCTAAATGTAAGGCCAGAAACTATCAAACTCTTAGAGGAAAACACAGGCAGAACACTCTATGGCATAAATCACAGCAAGATCCTTTTTGACCCACCTCCTAGAGAAATGGAAATAAAAACAAAAATAAACAAATGGGACCTAATGAAACTTCAAAGCTTTTGCACAGCATAGGAAACCATAAGCAAGAGCAAAAGACAACCCTCAGAATGGGAGAAAATATTTGCAAATGGAGCAACTGACAAAGGATTAATTCACAAAATTTACAAGCAGCTCATGCAGCTCAATAACAAAAAAACAAACAACCCAATCCAAAAATGGGCAGAAGACCTAAATAGACATTTCTCCAAAGAAGATATACAGACTGCCAACACACACATGAACGAATGCTCAACATCATTAATCATTAGAGAAATGCAAATCAAAATACAATGAGAGGGCTTCCCTGGTGGCGCAGTGGTTGCGAGTCCGCCTGCTGATGCAGGGGACGCGGGTTCGTGCCCCGGTCCGGGAAGATCCCACATGCTGCGGAGCAGCTGGGCCCGTGGGCCATGGCTGCTGAGCCTGTGCGTCCGGAGCCTGTGCTCTGCAACGGGAGAGGCCACAGCAGTGAGAGGCCCGCGTACCGCAAAAAAAAAAAAAAAAATACAATGAGATATCATCTCACACCAGTCAGAATGGCCATCATCAAAAAATCTAGAAACAACAAATGCTGGAGAGGGTGTGGAGAAAAGGGAACCCTCTTGCACTGTTGATGGGAATGTGAATTGATACAGGCACTATGGAGAACAGTATGGAGGTTCCTTAAAAAACTACAAATAGAACTACCATATGACCCAGCAATCCCACTACTGGGCATATACCCTGA
The DNA here is from genome assembly GCF_011762595.2 of Tursiops truncatus. Taxonomy (NCBI): domain Eukaryota; kingdom Metazoa; phylum Chordata; class Mammalia; order Artiodactyla; family Delphinidae; genus Tursiops; species Tursiops truncatus. The sequence goes on along the minus strand of NC_047055.1, from coordinate 21,518,745 downwards.
GAAAACCATAATTCAAAAAGAGTCATGTACCAGAATGTTCATTGCAGCTCTATTTACAATAGCCAGGACATGGGAGCAACCTAAGTGTCCATCATCAGATGAATGGATAAAGTGGATGTGGCACATATATACAATGGAATATTACTCAGCCATGAAAATAAACGAAATTGAGATATTTGTAGTGAGGTGGATGGACCTAGAGTCTGTCATACAGAGTGAAGTCAGAAAGAGAAAAACAAGAACCGTATGCTAACACATATATATGGAATCTAAAATAAAAATGGTTCTGAAGAACCTAGGGGCAGGACAAGAATAAAGACGCAGACGTAGAGAATGGACTTGAGGACACGGGGAGGGGGAAGGGTAATCTGGGAAGACGTGAGGGAGTGGCATGGACATATATACACTACCAAATGTAAAATAGATAGCTAGTGGGAAGCAGCCGCATAGCACAGGGAGATCAGCTCGGTGCTTTGTGACCACCTAGAGGGGTGGGATAGGGAGGGTGGGAGGGAGGGAGACGGAAGAGGGAAGAGATATGGGAACATATGTATATGTATAACTGATTCCCTTTGTTATAAAGCAGAAACTAACACACCATTGTAAAGCAATTATACTCCAATAAAGATGTAAAAAAAAAAAACCACCTAAATTATAATGAAAACTCAGGTAAATGAATTTGTAATGACTAGAGAAAAAGAAAGAGGACTATAGGTGAATAAGTACTGAATTTCTATTCAGGTCATTTACCTTTAGACCCTTAAAGAACATATTAGCTACTGGAATTGGTGGCCAAACTATGGTGTAAATGGAGCTACGATCAGAGTTAAATTGTTTGGACCAGAAGAAAAACCTGGCTATGGCCATAGTTGGTACTCCTAAACTAATTCACCAACTCTTTTGTGTTACAAGGTGTATGATTAAAAAAATAAAAAATAAAAAAAATAAAAAAAAATAAAAATAGCCAGGACATGGAAGCAACCTTAGTGTCTATTGATAGATGAATGGATAAAGAAGATGTGGCACATATATACAATGGAATATTACTCAGCCATAAAAAGAAATGAAATTGAGCTATTTGTAATGAGGTGGATAGACCTAGAGTCTGTCATACAGAGTGAAGTCAGTCAGAAAGAGAAACAAATACCGTATGCTAACACATATATATGGAATGTAAGAAAAAAAATGTCATGAAGAACCTAGGGGTAAGACAGGAATAAAGACACAGACGTACTAGAGAATGGACTTGAGGATATGGGGAGGGGGAAGGGTAAGCTGTGACAAAGCGAGAGAGAGGCATGAAAATATATACACTACCAAACGTAAAGTAGATAGCTAGTGGGAAGCAGCCGCATAGCACAGGAAGATCAGCTGGGTGCTTTGTAACCGCCTGGAGGGGTGGGATAGGGAGGGTGGGAGGGAGGGAGACGCAAGAGGGAAGAGATATGGGAACATATGTATATGTATAACTGATTCACTTTGTTATACAGCAGAAACTAACACACCATTGTAAAGCAATTATACCCCAATAAAGATGGTTAAAAAAAAAAAAGTAAGTTGATACAAAAGTAAAGAAAACAATGTGACTTCAAAGTGGCAGCTCTATTAGGAGTCCAGACTGTTGACACTTTCTCAAGCACCTCCCACTAAGTACTCTCCCAGTCAGTAAGAGCCAGAGCCTGCCAGTAACAGAACCAATGTTGAGCCACCAGTATGACATCATCCTTTAAGGAGTCCAACAATCCACTTGATTACTAATTATTTTGAGTTCCACCCACCCGAGAAAATACAACATTTCATGGTGGCTGAGACTAACATGCATTCTGGAAATAGGTTTGCTTTTCTTACCAATAGTGTCTCATTTAGTACTACCATTTGAGGACACAGATATTAAGTGGTAACTAGCATGAGATTCTGTACAATATAACCATAGACCAAGGGAAACTTACAGAAAAGGAGATGTGATGGTGAGTATATACCCTTATGATACACTAGTCATATTGGGTTGGCCAAAACGTTCGTTCGCTTTTTTCTGTAAGATGCCTTTAGTGGCACTTAGCTGTCTTTAACTTCATTCGAGACAATTTTGTTAGATTATATTGTGACAGCTGTTATATCAGCATGCATTTAAAAAAATTATCAAAATTGATGAATTTTTGTACAGCCATTTTAATATTAAAGATGGAAGAAAAAAGCAATATTTTGGCACGTTATGCTTTATTATTTCAAGAAAGGTAAAACCACAACTGAAACGCAAAAAAAGATTTGTGTAGTGTATGAAGAAGTTGCTGTGATTGATCAAATGTGTCAAAAGTGGTTTGTGAAGTTTCATGCTGGAGATTTCTCGCTGGACTATGCTCCACGGATAGGTAGACCACTTGAAGTTGGCAGTGATCAAATCGAGACATTAACTGAGAACAATCAACATTATATGATGTGGGAGCTGGCCGACATACTCAAAATATCCAAATCAAGCGTTGAAAATCATGTGCACCAGCATGGTTATGTTAATTGCTTTGATATTTGGGTTCCACATAAGTTAAGCGAAAAAAACCTTCTTGACTGTATTTCTGCGTGTGATTCTCTGCCAAAACGTAATGAAAAAGTTTCGTTTTTAAAACAAATTGTGGGAACTTCCCTGGTGGCGCAGTGGTTAAGAGTCCACCTGTCAATTCAGGGGACACAGGTTCGAGCCCTGGTCCGGGAATATCCCACAGCCACAGAGCAACTAAGCCCGTGCACCACAACTACTGAGCCCATGCACCACAACTACAGAAGCTCGCGCACCTAGACCCCATGCTTCACAAAAAGAGAAGCCACCACAATGAGAAGCCTGCACACCACAACGAAGAGTAGCTCCCGCTCACCACAACGAGAGAAAGCCCACGCTCAGCAACGAAGACCCAATGCAGCCAAAATATAAATAATTAAAAAAAAATTGTGATGGGCGAGGAAAAGTGGATACTGTAGAATAATGTGGAATAGAAGAGATCATGGGGCAAGCGAAATGAACCACCACCAACCACACCAAAGGCCGGTCTTCATCCAAAGAAGGTGATGTTGTGTATATGGTGGGATTGGAAGGGAGTCCTCTATTATGAGCTCCTTCGGAAAACCGATTAATTCCAACAAGTTCTACTCCCAATTAGACCAACTGAAAGCAGCACTCGATGAAAAGCATCCAGAATTAGTCAACAGAAAATGCATAATCTTCCATCAGGATAACGCAAGACCACGTTTCTTTGATGACCAGGCAAAAACTGTTACAGCTTAGCTGGGAAGTTCTGACTCATCTGCCATATTCACCAGACATTGCACCTTAGGATTTCCACTGATTTCAGTCTTTACAAAATTCTCTTAATGGAAAAAATTTCAATTCCCTGGAAGACTGTAAAAGGAACCTCAAACAGTTCTCTGCTCAAAAAGATAAAAATGTTTAGGAAGATGGAATTATGAAGTTGCCTGAAAAATGGGAGAAGGTAGTGGAACAAAAGGGTGAATACGTTGTTCAATGAAGTTCTTGGCGAAAATGAAAAATGTTGTCTTTTATTTTTACCTGAAAACCTAAGGCACATTTCGGTGAACCCAATATTACATACCATACCATGTAGAAGCAACCACCTTAATGGAGCATCAGAAAAACCTCTAGATGGCACAAATGAATTGCTGCTATGAAGATAATATCTAGTTAGGACAGGGCACTATCCTTTAGTCATCTTAATCCAATGGCCATTTTATAGGGCTGTATTACCAAGAGCTAGACCACTTAGTCCAGGGACCAAGGAGTGAAAGTAGGAGTGACCCCACTCATAAATATTCCCAGTAACTCACTTGGGGAATTTGAGCTTTCTGCAACATATATACCTTATTGTGTCTAGAGATCTTGGTCCCCAGAATGGGGACACTTACACTAGGGTACAAATTAAGAAGGACATTAAACTTAAATCTATGGCTTCTACCAGGTCACTTTGGAGTTCTAGTGCCAGATGGGCAAATACGAAACAGTTAGTATGCTGGCAAGGGTAAATGGCCTTGATCATTATGAGTAGGTAGGGCTGCTGCTACAAAAATGTTTAACATTCAGGTCTTTTTGTAAACTCACATACCATGTTTTTTTCTCTAAATGAGCAAGAAACAGCAACTATGACCTGATAAGTACTGAGAGTCTGAGTCAAATCACCAAGCAAGTAAGGTAGACCAACAGAAATGCTAGCAAAAAGGGAAGGGAAAAACTAAATTGGGGGTGGAGGAGAGAGATGATGAACATCAATTATGGCCCTGCAACCAACTGAAGTGCTGAGTGCTATAGTTTGTACTACGAGTCCTCTTTTTGAAAATTTTCCCGGAAATGACCAACCTATACATCCTGGAGATGTGCCTGGATGGAGTAAAGTTATTTTGAGAAATAAATGGTTCTGAGTGGTACGAGGAGTGAAACGTAGTGGATGCAATTGGTACCCATAGAATTTCCCTTTATTGGGTAATGCACCCCTCCCCCAACCTCTGTAAGCATTGGTTGATAACAACTCCTATTTCCTACAAACAAGAAATGGGGTACACGAAAATTATTTGTACCAGAGACAGCCCCACAGGGTCCTGCTCAGTTTCACTAGTACCTATGGTACAATGCTAAATTAAATTGGACATATCAGGAATCCTTGATTTTTTTCATGTTTTAACATAAATATTTTAATGTTTCACACGTTTGCAACATGTCTGATGTAGGCTTGTGGATAATATTAATAACTTTATGGTAATACCTCTTTGGTTTTAGATAATTTTTATCATGAATGAAGTTTATTACACTCAAATGCTCTAGTGTTGCCATCTATTGAAATGTAGTGAATTACATCCGTATGTTTACAAATGGTACAACAAACTTGCATTTCAGGAGTAAACCAAAACTGAACTTGAAAAATTCACCTTTTCATACACTGAAGAATTTGGTATGTTCATATTTTGCTAATGAAATTTGCATCTATGTTTATGAGTGTGATATGAATTTTTCTTTAATATATGGCCTATCATTGGTTATTATTTAAAAGTTATATTGTATTCATATAATGGGTTAGCATTTGTTCTTTATTCAATACTATTAAATAATTTGCATAAAAAATGAAAATTTGAAATTGTGAATAAATGATAGAAAGTAACCTAGACAAATATCTACACACAATACTTTATGTCATAATTTTAAAATAATTTTGTAATTTTTACACTAGGTAGGAATTTCTATTTTTATGATATAGTTTAGATAAATTTATATTTGTGGGATTAAGTGTAAAGTTATTTGTAATATTGAAACTGAGCAGGACCCTGTGGGGCCCTTCTGGGCACAAAAGCCTTTCTGTGTCCCTTATTTTTCATTTGTAGGGAATAGGCTTCCTTCATCCTCCTTGAACTTCCCTGAGTTCCAAAGTGCAGATTCAAGCTGTTGCTAGTCAGGGAAGGGAGGGAATGCAGAAACCAACGAGAAGCAGTCAAGAGAAATTAGGGCATATTTACAATAGCCAGGACATGGAAGCAACCTAAGTGTCCATCGACAGATGAATGGATAAAGAAGATGTGGCACATATATACAATGGAATACTACTTGACAGAAAAAGAAATGAAATTGAGTTACTTGTAGTGAGGTGGATAGACCTAGAATCTGTCATACAGAGTGAAGTAAGTAAGAAAAACAAATACCGTATGCTAACAGATATATATGGAATCTAAAAAAAAAATAGTTCTGAAGAACCTAGGGGGAAGACAGGAATAAAGATGCAGATGTAGAGAATGGACTTAAGGACACGGGGAGGGGGAAGGGTAAGCTGGGACGAAGTGAGAGAGTGGCATGGACATATATACACTACCAAATGTAAAACAGATAGCTAGTGCGAAGCAGCCGCATAGCACAGGGAGATCAGCTTGGTGCTTTGTGACTACCTAGAGGGGTGGGATAGAGAGAGTGGGAGGGAGATGCAAGAAGGAGGGGATATGGGGATATAAGTATACATATAGCTGATTCACTCTGTTATACAGCAGAAACTAACACAACTTTGTAAAGCAATTATGCTCCAATAAAGATGTTTAAAACATAAATTAAAAAGAGAGAGAGAGACAATAGTGCAGGCTTGGGGCAAAGTCCTGGTTCCTCCTCAAGGGATATACATAACACTATCTTTGAGTTTTTCTGCAGGAACTAAGGCCCCCACCCAGATGAAGGATGGTAACTTCATGCTGAGCACAAGATTCCTGGAACATCACCCTGTTACCTCACCATCAAACAATCAAAGGTCAAACCCCCTGCAGTCTTCACCCCAAATGTTGCCTCATCAACATTTACAAATAATTTTTATTCTTCATAATTTTAAACTTGTTTATTGTTAATTTCAATTAATAATTCCATAGGGATGTCTATTTATTTTGACCTCATAAAGAATCAAGTCCTTGTTCATTCTCTTTATTTTTTCCTTGTTTTATATCTCAATAATTTCTGATTTCCTATTTTTCCAATTTACTGTTCTAAATTTTTGGGTTTATTCTATTTGCTTTTGAAACTGAGCAGGACCCTGTGGGGTTCTCCTGGGCATAAAAGGCTTTCTGTGTCCCCTGTTTCTTGTTTGTAGGAAATGGTTTCTTTCAGCCTCCTTGACCTTCCCTGAGTTCCAAAGGGCAGATTCAAACAGTTGTTAATCAGGGAAGGGAGGAAATGCAGACACAATGGAGGAATAGTCAAAAAACAATAGTGCAGCCTTGGGGAAGGGTCCTGGTTCTTCCTCAAGAAATATAAATAACAATATTTTTGAGCTCTTCTACACAACTAAGGCCCCCACCCAGGTGGAGGATGGCAACTTCAGGCTAAGCACAATGTTCCTGGGGCGCCACCCTGCTACCTCCCCACCAACCAATCAGACAAAAGTCACACACCCTGCAGCCGTCACCCCAAATTCTGCCTATAAAAACTTTTCCTGCAAAACCATCAAGGAGTTCAGGGTTTTTGACCATGAGCCACCCATTCTCCTTGTTTGGCCCTGCAATAAACCTTTCTCTGCTCCAAATTCTGACGTTTCAGTTTATTTGGCTTCACCATGCATCAGTTTATTTGGCCTCACTAGTTGTGGTGCACGGGTGCACGGTCACTTAATCCCAAATGACCTTAGTTTGGCAACACTTTTTCTAAGTTCAAAACTGGATGTTTAGCTCTCTGATATTCAACCTTCCTTTTTACTTATATAAGCATTTAACATTTCTTACTAATTAATTCCAGCATTAGCAGCATTCCATCTCTTAATATCTAATATTTTATCATTCACCTTATAATTACCTTATAATTTTTAATACAATTTCTTCTTTTATTACAATTTCTTCTTTGACACATTGGTATTTTAGAAATGCCTTTTAATATTTCCAGTTGCTATTTATGTTTTTGGTTATATTTTTACAGATTTATAGAAGAAGTTCCTTCAGTTTCTATATCTATATATATATTCTAAATTTAATTAATATTTCTTTCTGAGAAATGCAAGTATATTCAGAATTTTAGCTCCAACCTGTTTCTATGATTTATGTCCTTTTGTACTACAAAATTTTCATTCTTTTTATTATGTTGATATTGATACTATGAATTTGTACAGTCAGTATTTTTAAATTTACCTCTGAGTTCACCATTATTTAATGTTCATTATTTCTTAGTACACCATATGTATCTTTTTCTGGGATTATTTATTTATTTATTTTTATAAATTTATTTTATTTCATTTATTTTATTTTTGGCTGTGTTCAGCCTTCGTTGCTGCCCATGGGCTTTCTCTAGTTGCGGTCAGTGGGGGCTGCTCTTCGTTGTGGTGTGTGGGCTTCTCATTGTGGTGGCTTCTCTTGTTTTGGAGCACAGGCTCTAGGCACGTGGGATTCAGTAGTTGTGGCACGTGGGCTCAGTAGTTATGGCTTGCAGGCTCTAGAGTGCAGGCTCAGTAGTTGTGGTGCACAGCTTAGTTGCTCTGCGGCATGTGGGATCTACCCAGACCAGGGCTCAAACCCATGTCCCCTGCATTGGCAGGCAGATTCTTTTTTTTTTTAAATTAATTAATTTATTTATTTTTGGCTGTGTTGGGTCTTCGTTGCTGCATGTGGGCTTTGTCTAGTTGCAGCGAGTGGGGGCTACTCTTCATTGTGGTGCATGTGCTTCTCATTGCAGTGGCTTCTCTTGTTGCAGGGCATGGGCTCGTGGCACATGGGCTCAGTAGTTGTGGCTCACGGGCTCTGGAGCGCAGGCTCAGTAGTTGTGGTGCACGGGCTTAGTTGCTCCGCAGCATGTGGGATCTTCCCGGACCAGGGCTTGATCCGTGTCCTCTCCATTGGCAGCCAGTTTCTTAACCACTGTGCCACCAGGGAAGTACTGGCATGCAGATTCTTCGCCACTGAGCCACCAGGGAAGTCCCATTGGGATTATTTTTATATGCCCTCAAATAATCATATAAAATTTCCTTTAGTGATGGACTATTGAGAGTAAACACATTCAGTTATTTTCAGAAAGTATTTTTACCATCTTTCTTGGAATAGTTTTCCTGCGTATATAATTCTAGTTTGACAGTATATTTTCCTAGCTCTTTGAAGGTATAATTCTACTGTCTTCTGGTTCCATTGTGGTTTTGCTAAGTTATCTGTAAGCAGAAGTATGATATTCAACCAGATATCTCAAATAAATATAAAAATAAAATACCTGATTTATAGTGATTTTTATTGAATATCAGATAATTTTCATTTTCATGGCTGTGTTGTAAAACAAGCTATCAATATGACACCCTGAATATGTAGTTGGAAAGATATATGGAAAATAGAATTCCTTGGGTTTTTTTAGACAAATGGTTTCATTTCACTCAGGATGACTTTTTTTAAGTATAGTTCTTTCTTTCTGATTTGCTCCCACTCCCACTCTTCTTTCCACCAGTATTACATTTTATTCCACTCTTCTCCACCAACCTGTGTAACCCAGAAACTGATTCCCTCTAAAACCGAGTTCCTCTGCAGAGTTCCTGATTGACCTCTCTATCCAAAACGTTATTCCCTTATTCGTCCGTACCTGCCCTGCTCAAGATAGAGGAGTATTAAGGAAAAGGGGGGATTGAAACAAATCAGGACCCTGTGTGCCCTCCCAGGTACAAATCCTTTCTGTGTCCCCCCCCCCTTATCTTGTTTGTAGGGAAAAGGCTTTAGCCTCTTAGACTTTCCCTGAGTTTCAAAGGGCAGATTCAAGCAGTTGATAATTAGGGAAGGGAGGGAATGGGGAAACAAAGGAGGAGCAGTCAGGAAACAATAGTGCAGCCTTGGGGCAGGGTCCTGGTTCCTCCTCAAAGGATATGCATAGCAGTATCTTTGAGTTCTTCTGTAAGAACTAAGGCCCGCAGCCAGGTGGAGGATGACAACTTCGGCTGAGCACAAGATTCCTGGAACATCACCCTGCTACCTCACCAGCAACCAGTCAGAAGAAAGTCAAACACCCTCAAGCGCTTACACTAAATTCTGCCTATAAAAACTTCTCCCCAAAAGCCATCAGGGAGTTCGGCTTTTGTGAGCACGAGCCACCAGTTCTCCTGGCTCGGCCCTGAAATAAACCTTTCTCTGCTCCAAACTCTGATGTTTCAGTTTGCTTGGCCTCACTGCCTCAGGCACATGAACTGGTGTTCCACAACAACCCCCATGGTATGTAACCTTCTGTACTTTTTTCCAAGTGCTTATAATCATGTAAAAAAGCATATTCATTTATATATGTACATACAAATGTGCATAGACATACATATATATGGGAAAGTGCCACTGTTTTGTTTACCATAAAAATAGATTGTACTACAAAGACTTCTCTAAATTTTCCATTTCTATCTTGATAATATTTTGGGAAAATAAAACTAAGCTAATGAAGAAAAAATGTATGCATAATTTATTCAGCAATTTCTTCATTGATGATGATTACATATTTTCAGTCTTTTTCCCCTAACAAAATGAGGCTATAAATATCCTTGAAAGTCAAACAAAACAAACGAAAAGTATAATAAGAATGACCAGCAATTCCACTCCTGGGTATATATCTGAAAAAAACAAAACACCAATCCGAAAAGATACATGCACTCCAATGTTCATAGCAGCATTATTTACAATTGCTAAGATACGGAAGCAAACTAAGTGTCCATCAACAGATGAATGGATGAAGAAAATGTGGTATATATATATATACAGTGAGATACTACTCAGCCATAAAAAAGAACAAAATTTTTCCATTTGCAGCAAACTAGTGAATATAACAAAAGAGAAGCAGATTAACAGATATAGAGAACTAGTGGTTTACCAGTGGGGAGAAGGAATGAGGAAGGGGCAAGGTAGGGGTAAGGGAACAAGAGGTACAAACTATTAGGTGTAGAATAAACTACAAGGATATTTTGTACGATGTGAAGAATTTAGCCAATATTTTATAATAACTATAAATAGAGTATAAACTTTAAAAATTGTGAATCACTATATTGTACATCTGTAACATATAATATTGCAAAGCAATGATACTTCAGTTAAAAAAATAGAGATGTTGATTCTTAATACTGCAACTGGGAATAGGGGCCCTCAGCTTAGAGATCCTTAAATAAATAGCGATTTCTCTCCTCATCTCTCTCCACATCTCTCCTCTTTGACAAGGAAGGACAACAGCTCTGTCTTATTTAGCTGCCTATCACTAGAGAGCCCTACTGTGCTAATTAAGAACCAGTTGACTGAAAGGGTCAGTTGAGCCCTAAGAGCCGGGTAGCATTCCTTCTTCAACTTAATTCTCCTCCCTCCCCACATTTTCCCTGGTAATTCTGTCTCTCCTTCACACTAGATCTATCAAAAATATCTAAGACACTTGATTAAAATGAAGATTCTAGGGACCTAGTGAATCAAGCTTCTAGGCATGAGGCTCAAGTACCTGTTTTTACTACAAACCCTGCAAGTGGACACAGCTGTAACACATAACCCGAGGATTTATCAGGAGAAAACTGAATAGGTCCCTGAGACAGGAAGGGTGGACTAGAATCACTTAAAAAGATTCACTACCTGGATGAAAAATTACTCTGATGCTACCAAAAATGAACTGAAACCCAAAATGCCATATCACTTTTACTGAATACGTGCTGAAGCCCAAGGGAAAATGTCACTTTCCACCAGTGCTCCTATGATCTGACAATTCAAGCTGTCCCCTGTGCTCTGAATCCTTTAAAAGCATCTTCTCTAGAAAACATATGTCCCAAGCTCCATGAAATCCTCAGAAGTTACCAACATCTGCCTGAAACTGCTCAGAGAGGTCACAATGGATGCACTGATCCATTCAGAGAAACATCCATCAGGAGAAGCGGTGATCTTGATGGGAGTTCCTCTGAAGGCCAGCTGTTCCAGTTCTTTCATAAATCTTTTCTCAAGCCCAGGGAAGAGAGTGGTGCCCCCAGACAGCACAATTTCTTCAAGAAGATTTTTCTGGATGTTGGTGTCACACTTCATAATGCTGCTGGAGACCATTTTTGATAGTCCTGAGTTGTGGACACCCAGCCAGTCAGGTGCAAAAAGAATCTCAGGTACCTGGTACAGCTGATCCCCAAGGTGGATGACATTTCCATCTGGTAGTTTGTATTTTCTCAGGACCTCCTCTGGCTTCTTATGAAGTTTGTTCTCTGGCTCTAAGGCCACATAGCACAGCGTCTCTTTTATGTCATCCACTAAGGCCTTGTTGAGTATGCAAGGGTAATTACACCCACTAGCCAGGAGGAGTCGGGTGAGGTGCTCTGTGATGTCTCTCTCTGCCACATAGAGTTTGGTGATGGCATGAGGAAGGGAGTAACCCTCAAAAATGGGGACAGTGCAAGTGATCCCATTACCACTGTCCACCACTAAGCCCGTGACAGAGGCACAGGTATACAGTGCTACAACCACGTAGTTGGACAGGTAGAAGGCAGGCACACTGAAGGTCTCAAACGTCACTTCTGCTGTCTTCTCTCGAGTCTCCCTTGGCTTCAAGGAGGGCTCAGTCATGAGCACAGGTTGTCGACAGGGTTTTACTCCCAGCTCCCACTAAAAAAGATACTTCCAGAGTTTTTACATGTCATTCCATCTTGTTACCAGTCCATGTTCAATGGGATAGTGCAAATGCAAGGCTCCATACTTGAACAGGGCTTTTCCCCCCACAGTGTAATTTTTCTAATTGGCTTCTGGTAAAGCCATGTTGAATTTAGGATGCCCCATGACAGAAATGATGACATGATGGGGCCCAGCCTCTCCAGACATGCCTACTTTGCAGAGTCCTGATCCATTGGCAAAAATTACAGCTGGAGTATCTAATGCATATGGCTTAAACATGTCTGCAGCACGCTCTTCTGACCTTCGCCAAAATAAAGAAAGAACATGGCCACTTTGTGAGATAATAGGTACCTCTGGAAGTTTATCAGCCACAGGATTCCAAAGTTCTTAGGTTGTCACTGAAGCAGAGCTAGCAGGCTGTCCCCTAACCCCATCCTCAACCCATGAATACTGTCCCTTTTCAAGCAGCACAGGGCCTGCTGAGGCAATTTCAGTGATGACTGCTCACTATGTAATAAAGTAGCCGAGGCAACAATTGTTCTCAGAGAGCATCAGAGGATGTTTAAGGGGTGGGGTCTCTGAGCCACCAGTACTCCTAGCTTGGTGATACTTGAAACAGAGGAAGGCAAACCATACCTCTGAACAGCTTTTGATAAGTCTGTGAACATGAAGCAAAGGCCTAGGCTTAGAATCTAATGAAGCGGCCCAGCTGTGAGGTTGTCCCAGAAAGCTGACTTCTATACTCAGCTGAGCTGCTGTTTGTGGGATGACAATTATACCCTTTCCTTTGCTAAGGGAAGGAACTAATCAGCAGACACAGGTTCAGATTGGAGTAAAGATGCCAACAATCCACTTCCAGAGGTGGTCAGAACACCCTTTCTTTTATTCCCCCTTATATTTGTTTTGTTTTAAAACAGATTTATTAAGATAAATTTCATATACAATACATTCACCCATTTCCATGAATTTCAATATATTCAACTATGTACAAACATTACAAGAGTCAAGTTTAGAACACTTTCTTTACTTCAAAAAGAAACCCTGCACCTTTTAGCTATCACCCTCTTCGGGCCATCCTCATGAGCCCTAAACTCCACTAATAATATTTTTGTTGTCTCTATAGACTTATCTCTTCTGCATCTTTCACTTAAACAGAATTATACATGTGACCTTTCACGTCTGGCTTCATTCATTTAGCATACTTTATTCAAAGTTCTTCCATTTGAATATAATTTTTTTAACCTATTCTACACCGTAACATTTTTCACAGTATTTATAATCCTTACTTATTTCTGTAAGGTTGGTAGTAATATCCCCTTTACTTTTTTGAACTTGTAAGAGAACTGTTTTTTGGTTTCATTGATTTCTCTATTGTTTTTCTATTCTCTATTTCAATAATTCCTGCATTTTTTTATCACTTTATTCCTTTTTTAAAAAATTTACTTTATTTATTTATTTTTGGCTGTGTTGGCTCTTTGTTGCTGCGCACAGGCTTTCTCTAGTTGCGGTAAGTGGGGGCTACTTTCATTGTGGTGCGCGGGCTTCTTGCTGCAGAGGCTTCTCTTGTTGTGGAGCACGGGCTCTAGGCATGCCGGTAGTAGTTGTGGCACGTGAGCTCAGTAGTTGTGCCTCACGGGCTCTAGAGCACAGGCTCAGTAGTTGTGGCTCATGGGCTTAGTTGCTCTGAGGCATGTGGGATCTTCCCGGACCAGGGCTTGAATCCGTCTCCCCTGTATTGGCAGGAGGATTCTTAACCACTGTGCCACCAGAGAAGCCCCCCTTTTATTCCTTTTGCTTGCTTCAGTTTGCTTTTCTTTTTCCAGTGTGTTAAGTTTGAAGGTTAGACTGTAGATGTAAAGTTTTTCTTCTTTTTTTAAAATACAGACTGAGATGATTCATTTTATTTGTCAACTTGGCTAAGCTATTGTGCCCAGTTGTTTGGTCAAACACTAGTCTAGACATTACTATGAAAGTATTGTGTTTATGTGATTAACATTTAAAATCAGTTGGCTTAAATAACAGAGATTAACATCCATAAGGTGTGTGAGCCCCATCCAACCAAATGAAGGCCTTCAAAGCAAAACTGAAGTTTCTGGGAGAAGCAGGAATTCTGCCTCCATACTGTAACATAGAAAACCTTTCTGAATTTCTAGCGTGCTGGTCAGCCGTATAAATTTCAAACTCAAGACTGGAACATTATTATGCTTAATGTGTCACCTTGACTTGGCTAAGAGATGCCCAGATATCTTGTAGAACATTATTTCTGAGTGTGTCCATAAGGGTGTTTCTAGTAGAGATTAGCATTTGAATTGGTAGATTGAGTAAAGAAGTTCAGCCTCACCAATGCAAATGGGAATTATTCAAACTGTTGAAGGCCCTGAACAGAACCAAAAGACAGAAGAAGGACAAATTTGCTCTTGGTGTCTCCGGGATACCCATCTGTGGACATCGGACATGGGTACTCCTGGGTCATGGGTCTTCAGACTTGGACTAGGACTTTCACCATTGACTCCCCTGGTTCTCAGGTATTCAGGTTTGTACTGGAACTATATCACCAGCTTTCCTGGGCCTCCAGGTTACAGCTAGCAGTTGATGGGACTTCTCAGTATACAAAACGGCATGAGTAAATATCTTTTTATCCATCATCTATTCTATTCTATTCTATTCTATTAGTTTTGTTTTTTCTGGAAAACCCTGACGAACACAAACATCAACTCTTCTTTTTTTTTTTTTTTAGCTTTTTTGAGGTATACTTAATATACATTTGCTCTGGTGATCAGTGATCATTGATCTTTGATATTACTATTGTAATTGTTTTGGGGCACCACAAATCGTGTCCTTATAAGAAGGCAAAATTAGTAAATGTATATGTTTTGACTACTCTGTTGACCAGCTGTTCACTGATCTCTTTCCTGGAGCCTCCGTATTCTCTGCAACACAACAATATTGAAATTAGGTCAATTAATAACCGTACGATGACCTCTAAGTGTTGAAGTGAATGGAAGAGTCACACAACTCTCACTTTAAATCAAAAGCTAGAAATGATTAAGCTCAGTGATGAAAGCATGGCAAAAGCTGAGATAGGTTGAACGTTAGGCCTCTGGCACCAAACAGCCACGTTTTGAGTGCAAAGGAAAAATTCTTGAAGGAAATAAAAAGTGCTGCTCCAGTGAATACACAAATGATAGGAAGGCAAAATAGGCTTATTGCTGACATGAAGAAAGTTATAGTGGTCACGAGAGAAGATCAAACCAGCCACAACATTCCCTTAAGCCAAAGCCCAATCCACAGTAAGGTCCTAATTCTCTTCAATTCTATGAAGGCTGAGAGAGGTGAGGACACTCTAGAAGAAAAGTTTGATGCTAGCAGAGGTTGGTTCATGAGATTTAAGGAAAGAGGCCATCTCCATAACAATAAAGCAGAAGGTGAAGCAGCAAGTTCTGATTTAGAAGCTGCAGCAAGTTATCTAGAACATCTAGCTAAGGTAATGAAGGTGGCTACACTAAACAACCGGTTTTCAATGGAAATGAAACAGCCTTCCATTGGAAGAAGATGCCAGCGAGGACTTTCACAGTGAGAGAGAAGTCAGTGCTGGCTTTAACTCTTAAAAAGACAAGCTGATTCCCTTGTTAGGGGCTAATAAGTTGAAGCCAAAGCTCATTTACCATTTAGAAAATTCTAAGGCCCTTAAGAATTATGCTAAATCTTCTCTGCCTGTGCTCTATGAAACAACAAAGTCTGGATGACAGCACATCTGTTTACAACATGGTTTACTGAATATTTTAAGCCAACCATTGAGATCTACTGCTCAGAAGAAAAAAATCCTTTAAAAGTATTACTGCTCATGGATCACCCAAGAGCTCTGATGAAGATGTACAACAAGATTAATGTTGTTTTCATGCCTGCTAACATAACACCCATTCTGCAGGTCATAGTTGAAGGAGTTATCTTGACTTTCAAGTCTTATTATTTAAGAAATACATTTTGTAAGGCTATAGCTGCAATAGATAGTGATTCCTCTGATGGATCTGGACAAAGTACATTGAAAACCTTCTGGAAAAGATTCACCATTCTAGGTACCATTAAGAGGATTATGTGACTCATAGGAAGGGGTCAAAATATTAACATTCACACGAGTTTGGAAGAATTTGATTCCAACCCTCATGGATGACTGTGAGTGGTTCAAGACTTCAGTGGAGGATGTAACTGCAGATGTGGTAGAAAAAGGAAAGATAATGGAATTACAATTGGAGACTGAAGAGATGACTGAATTGCTCTAACCTCATGATAAAACTTTAACAGACAAGGAGATGCTTCTTATGGATAAGCAAAGAAAGTGGTTTCTTGATATATGGAATCTATTCCTGTGGAAAATGCTGTGAATATTGTTGAAATGACAACAGAAGATTTAGAATGTTGCATTAACTTAGTGATAAAGCAGCAGCAGGGTTTGACAGAATTGACTCAAATTTCAAAAGAAATTCTCTGTGAATAAATTGCTATCAAACAGCAGTGCATGCTACAGAGAAATTTTTCATGAAAGGAAGAGTCAAATAATGTGGCTAACTTCATTATTGTATTATACTGAGAAACTGCCATCACAGCCCTTAATCAAACACTACACTAATTAGCAGCCATGATCACCTAGGCAAGAACCTTCACCAGCAAAAAGATCATAACTTGCTGAAGGCTCAGGTGATGGTGAGCATTTTCTTGCAATAAAGAATTTTTCAATTATGGTATATGTATTTTAGACATAATGCTATTGCACACTTAATAGACTACAGTATAGTGAAAACAAAACTTATATGCACTGGGAAATGAAAAATTTTATGTGATATTTGCTTTATTGTGGTGGTATGGAACTGAACCTGCAAAATCTCCAAGGTATGTCCATACAATTTATTTATGTATTTACTTTTATCTTTTAATTTTATTGAAGTATTGTTGATTTCCAATATCATGTTAGTTTCAGGTGTACAGCACAGTGATTCAGTTATATATATATATATATATATATGTCTATAAATATATATTTTTTCTTTTTCAGATTCTTTTCCCTTACAGGTTATTACAAAATATTGAGTATAGTTCCCTGTGCTATGAAGTAGATCCTTGTTGGTTACCTATTTTATATATAGTGATGTGTATATGTTAATCCCAACCTCCTAATTTATCCCTCCCCCACCTTTGGTAACCATAGCCTGTTTTCTATATCTGTGGATCTATTTCTGTTTTGAAAATAAATTCAGTTATATATTTTCAGATTCCACAGAAAAGAAATATCATATGATATTTGTCTTTCTCTGTCTGGTTTACTTCACTTAGTATGATAATATCTAGGTCCATCCATGTTGCTGTAAATGGCATTATTTCATTCTTTTTTATGGCTCAGTAATATTCCATTGGATATACATAATATACCACATGTTCTTTATCCATTCCTCTGTCAACGGACATTTAGGTTGCTTCCATGTCTATTGTAAATACTGCTGCAATGAACATTGGGGTGGATATATATTTTAGAATTAGAGTTTTCTCCAGAGATTATCATACTAAGTGAAGTAAGTCAGACAGAGAAAGACAAATAACATGTGATATCGCTTATATGTGGAATCTAAAAAAATAATACAAATGAACATATTTACAAAACAGAAACACTCACAGACTTAGAGAATGAACTTATGGTTATCAGGGGGAAAAGGGTGGGGGGATATATTGGGAATTTGGGATTGGCAATGTACACACTACTATATTTAAAATAGATTACCAACAAGGACCTACTGTACAGCACAGGGAACTCAGCTCAATATTCTGTAATAACCTAAATGGGAAAAGAAATTCAAAAAGAATGGATACTTTTATGGGTATGACTGAATTACTTTGCTAACTAACACATAATTATTAATCAACACTCCAATATAAAATTAAAATTTAAAAAGTAAAAGAATAAAAACAAAGATATGCCACACTAAAACTAATCAAAAGTAGTCTGGAGTGGTTAAATTAATATCAAAGTGTATGTCAGAGCAATGACTATTACCAGGGACAAACAGGGACATTTCATTATGATAAAGGGGTTAATTCATCAAAAGTACATAACAGTTCTAAATATTTATGTACCTTACAGCACACTCTGAAAATACATGAAGCAAAACCTGATAGAACTATGAGGACAAACAAGTTAAGTCAGAGATTTGAATACTTGTACAATGCTATCAACTAACTTGGCCTAACTAGTGGCATTAAAAAAACACTCTACCAAACAGCAATAGAATACACGTTCTTTGCAAGTGCACCCAGTACACTGAACAAGATAGACCATATTTGGGGCCATAAAACAAGTCTAAACTAAATTTGAGAAGATTCAAAGTATGTTTTCTGGTTGCGATGGAAACGAATTAGAAATCAAAAGCAAAAAGATATCTGGGAAATCTCCAAATATTTCAGAACTAAATAACACATTCTAAATAACCCATGGATCAAAAGAGAAATTAGGAAGTATTTTTAATTGAATTGAAATGAAAACACAACACACTAAAATTTGTGGATGCAGCTAATGCAGTACACAGAGGGAAATTTATAAAACTAAAATGCTTATATTACACACAAAAAAACTGTCAAATCACTGACCTCAGCTTTCACTTCAAGAAACTAGGAAAATAAAAACAAATTTAAAAAAAAAGTCTCCATATATATGCCCCTGAGTGGGGTTGCTGGATCATATGGTAACTCTATTTTTAGTTTTTTAAGGAACCTCCATACTGTTCTCCATAGCGGCTGTTCCAATTTACATTCCTACCAACAGTGTAGGCGGGTACCTTTTTCTCCAACATTTATTATTTGTAGACTTTTCTTATGATGGCCATTCTGACCAGAGTGAGGTGATATCTCACTGTAGCTTTGATTTGCCTGTCTCTAATAATTAGTGATGTTGAGCATTTTTTATGTGCCTGTTGGCCATCTGTATGTCTTCTTTGGAGAAATGTCTGCTTAGGTCTTCTGCCCATTTTTGACTGGATTGTTTGTTTTTTCTGATATTGAGCTGTATGAGCTGTTTGTATATTTTGGAAATTAATCCCTGTAATTGCATCATTTGCAAATATTTTCTCCCATTTTGTAGGTTGTCTTTTTGTTTTGCTTATGGTTTCCTTTGCTATGCAAAAGCTTTTACGTTTAAATAGGTCCCATTTGTTTATTTTTGTCTTTATTTACGTTACTCAAGGAGACGGATCTAAAAAGATATTGCTGCCTTTTATGTCAAAGAGTGTTCTGGCTATGTTTTCCTCTATGAGTTTTATAGCACCTGGTCTTACATTTAAGACTGGGTCTTTAATCCATTTAATTAGGTCTTTAATCCATGTCAAGTTTATTTTTGTACATGGTGTTAGAGAATGTTCTAATTTCATTTTTTTACATGTAGCTCTCCAGTTTTCCCAACACAACTTATTGAAGAGACTGTCTTTTCTCCATTGTATACTTTTGCCTCTTTTGTCATAGATTAATTGACCATAGGTGCATGGGTTTATTTCCGGGCTTTCGATCCTGTTCCATTGATCTATATGTCTGGGTTTTCTTTTCTTTTTTATTTTTGTTTTGCCAGTACCATACTGTTTTGATTACTGTAACTTTGTAGTATAGTCCGAAGTCAGGAAGCCTGATTCCTCTAGCTCCATTTTTCTTTCTCAAGATTGTTTTGGCTATTCAGGGTCTTTTGTGTTTCCATACAAATTAAAAAAATTTTTTGCTCTAGTTCTTTGAAAAATGCTACTGGTAATTTGATAGGGATTGCATTGAATCTGTAGATTGCCTTTTGTAGTATAGTCATATTATCAATATTGATTTTTCTAATCCAAGAGCACGGTGTATCTTTCCATCTGTTTGTGTCATCTTCAATTTCTTTCATCAGTGTCTTATAGTTTTCAGAGTACTGGTATTTAGCCTTCATAGGTAGGTTTATTCCTAGGTACTTTATTCCTTTTGATGCATGGTAAATGGAATTGTTTCCTTAACTTCTCTTTCTGATATTTCATTGTTAGTGTATAGAAATGCAAGAGATTTCTGTGTATTGACTTTGTATCCTGCAACTTTACCAAATTTATTGATAAGCTCTAGTAGTTTTCTGATAGCATATTTATAATTTTCTATGTATAGCATCATGTCATCTGCAAACAGTGACAGTATTACTTCTTTTCCAATTTGGATTCCTTTTCTTTTTATTCTCTGATTGCTGTGGCTAGGAGTTCCAAAATTATGTTGAATAAAAGTGGCAAGAGTGGGCATCCTTGTCTTGTTCCTGGTCTTCGAAGAAATGTTTTCAACTTTTCACCATTGAGTATGATGTTAGCTGTCGGTTTGTCATATATGACCTTTATTACACTGAGGTATGCTCCCTCTATGTCCACTTTCTGGAGAGTTTTTATCATAAGTGGATGCTGAATTTTACCAAAAGCTTTTTATGCATCTATTGAGATGGTCATATGGTGTTTATTCTTCAGTGTGTTAATGTGGTGTATCACACTGATTGATTTGTAGATACTGAAAAAGCCTTGCATCCCTGGGATAAGTCCCAGTTGATCATGGTGTATAATCCTTTGAATGTATTGTTGGATTTAGTTTGCTAATATTTTGTTGAGAATTTTTACATCTCTGTTCCTCAGTGACATTGGTCTGTAGTTTTCTTTCTTGTGGTATCTATTTCTGGTTTTGTATCAGAGTGATGGTGGCCTCATTGAGAATGAGTTTGGGAGTGTTCCTTCCTCTGCATTTTTTTGGAAGAGTTTCAGAAGGAAAGGTGTTAACTCTTGTTTAAATATTTGGTAGACTTCACCTGTGAAGCCATCTGGTCCTGGACTTTTGTTTGTTGGAAATTTTTAAATCACAGTTTCAATTTCAGTACTTGTGATTGGTCTGTTCATATTTTCTGTTTCTTCCTGGTTCAGTCTTTGGAGATTGTACCTCTCTAAGAATTTGTCCAATTCTTCTAGGCTGTCCCATTTTATTGGCAGATAGTTGCTTACAGTAGTCTCTTAAGAGCTTTTGTATTTCTGTGGTGTAGTTTGTAACTTCTTTTTCATTTCTCATTTTGTTGACTGGGGCCCTCTCCCTTTTTTTCTAATGAGTCTGGCTAAAGGTTTATCAATTTTGTTTATCTTTTCAAAGAACAAGCCTTTGGCTTCATTGATCTTTTCTATTGTTTTCTTAGTCTCTATTTCATTTATTTTCACTGTGATATTTTTTATTTCTTTCCTTCTACTAACTTTGGGTTTTGTTTGTTGAATAAATATTTTTTTCTGTTTTATATTTATTTTTTTCATTAGTCAATTGATGTCTTTCATAAATTCAAGAAGGTTCTTAGGTAATTTTTCTCAATATTGTTTTTTACCCTTTTCTCTTTCTATAGTATTCATATTAACCATACTTGAACTTCAATTTAATTCTCAATTTAATTTTATCTATTGCAGTTGCAGCCTCTTTCTATGTTACTTTGTTTAACTTCTGTTTTCACTTCATTAATGTCTGTGTAGCAGTGTAAACTTATAGTTATCACATCAACTGTATGTCTAATATTATTTTACTTCCAATATCAATAATCATGTATCATTTCTATCTAAAAGTTTTTTTTCTTTCCTTTCCAAAACTGCTTCATTTTCAGTGGTCACTTATTCATTCATCACACATTTAAATATTGACTTAATTTACTTAAACATATCATGTTTTTATTTCATATACTGTAGCATACAATTGCAAATTATGCAGTGTTTTAGGCCGAATACTGGGATTTATCTTCTGATTCTAACTGACTCCTGCTTATTTACACATGAGTCTTAATATTCTAGTGATATTTTTATTATAAAATAATGTTCTTGGCCTTTCATCTGTAAAAATTCTTTGAGGTCTGTATTTAATGTAAATTACACTAGAGAGAATGTGCTACTATAAAGGATCAGTTTAAACTAAAATTTTCACTCTGGGATTTATAAGCCATGTAGGTGCACTGAATCCTGTTCCTACCTCTATAAGTGTAGAATATGTTTAGGACTTCTTAGGGTAAGTTGTTCTACTCCAAAACCAGTATTCCCATCAATTTTCATAAGCCTTTCAGTGTTCAGTATCTACTCGTGATAGTAATTTACTTCACTTTATTCTTTTCACTCTAAATATGGAAGATTAAAGTTATTAGTTTTACCCAACTAAAGGAATCTTTTCCCGATAATTATCTGTCTGCTACATTAACTGAATAGATACATCAGTGGCCACACATGAAAAGAATGTAGACTTTACAAAACTTTTGTAATAAAAATTACTAAACAACCAGTAACAACAACACAATCAGCAAAGAGTGACAAAAAAAAGCACCTTAAAGTGGAGAAAGAATCTGATTTCCATAGCTGCCATGTTGTAATATTAAATATGAAGAGATAAAAAGGCAAGCCACAGACGTGGAGAAAATGTTTGCAAAACACGTGGCTGATAAAGGACTGTTATCCAAGATATTCAAAAAACTCTGAAAACTCAACAGTAATAAAACAACCTGATTAAAAAATGCAACAAAGACCTTAACAGACATCTCACCAAAGATATACAGATGGCAAATAGTGTATAAAAAATGCCCACATCATGTCATCATGGAAATGCAAATTAAAGTAACATGAGATACCACCACGCACCTGTTAGAATGGCCACAATCCAGAACACTGGCAACACAAAATGATCGTGAGAATATGGAGCAACAGGAACTCTCATTTACTGCTGGTGGGAATGAAAAATTATACAGGAAGTTTGACAGTTTGGTAGTTATTTTTACAAAACTAAACACACTCTTATGAAATCCAGCAATCTTGCTCCTCGGTATTTATCAAAGAGAAATGAAAACTTGTGTTCACACAAAAACCTGCACATGGATACTTAGAGCAGCTTTATTTATAACTGCCATAAGGTGGAAAGAACGAAGATGTTCTTCAGTAGGTGACTGGATAAATACATTATGTTACATCCAATCAATGGAATAGTTTTCAATGCTAAAAATAAATGAGCTGGCAAGTCATGAAAAGACATGGAGAAAACTTATGTGCATATATTACTAAGTGAAATAAGCTGATCTGAAACAGCTACATATTGTATGATTCCAACTATATGACATTCTGGAAAAGGCAAAACTATGGAGACAATAAAAATAAAAAGATCAGTGGTTTCCAGGGGTGTGGGGGAGGTATGTCTAGGCAGAGCACAGAGGATTTTTAGGCCAGTGAAAATCCTGAAACTTTAAATCTGTTGAAGAGTAAATTTCAATTTGCCCCTTCCTTCAGCCCTTGGCAACCACCATTCTACTTTCTGCTCCTCTGAGTGTGACTATTTTAGATACCTCATGTAGGTGGAATCATGAAATAATGGTCCTTCTGCGACTGGCTTATTTCACTTAGCATAATGTCCCCAAGGTTCATCCATGCTGTAACATATGGCAATATTTCTTTCATTTTAAGGCTGAATAATATTTATTGTGGTGGTATACCATATTTTCTTTATCCACTCATCTGCTTATAGATATTTAGGTTGTTTCCAACACTTGAAAATTGTGAATAGTGCGGCAATAAACATGGGAGCATCAATATCTCTTCAAGATTCTAATATAAATTATTTCGGGTAAATACTAAGAAGTGGGAAAATGTATCATATGGTAGCTATAGTTTTAAGTTCATAAGGAAACTCCATAGTGCTTTCCATCACAGCTGCACCATTTTATATTCCCATCAAAAATGTAGCAAGGTTCCAATTTTCCCACATTTTTATTCCCACTTATTAATTTTTGGGTTTTGCTGCCTGTGTTTTTAGTGTCATATCCAAAAAAATCATTGCCCAGACCAATAACATGAAGCTTTCCCCTACATTTTCTTCTAGGAGTTTTACAGTTTCAGGTCTTTTAAGAATTTAATCCACATTGAGTTTGATTTTTTGTGTACGGGTAAGATAAGTGTTCAGTTTCATTCTTTTACATGTGGATATCCAGTTGTTGCAGCACCATTTTCTGAAGAGACAATCCTTTCTACCTTGTGTGATCCTGGCACCTTTGTCAAAGATCAGTTATCCATATATATGTGGTTATTTATGTCCTCTCTATTCTGTTCCATTGGTCTTTATGTCTGTCTTCATGCCAGTATCATGCTGTTTTATTACTGTAGCTTTTTAATAAATTTTGAAATCAGAAAGTGTGATACCTCCAACTTTGTTTTTCTTGCTCAAGACTGCTTTGGCTATTTGGAGTCCTTTGTAGTTCCATATGAACATTAGAATTGCCTTTTATTTTTCTGTAAAAAACATGAGTGGAATCTTAATACCTATTTTACTGAAGCTATAGGTCACTTTGGGTAGAATGGACATTATTAACAATATAAAGTCTTCTAGTCCAGGAAACAAGCTGCCTTTCCATTTACTTGTGTCTTCTTTATTTTCTTTTTCAATATTTCCTAGTTTTCAGTGTATAAGTCTTTTACCTCTTTAGTTAATTCCTAAGTATTTCATTATTTTTGATGCTAATATAAATGAGTTGTTTTCTTAATTTCTTTACTGGATAATTTACAATGAGAATATAGAATTGCAATTGATTTTTGTATGTTGATTTTGTATTCTCAAATTCCCTGAATTTTTTTATTAGTCTATTTTTTTTATTAGTCTATTAGTCTATTTTGGTGGAGTCTTTAAGGTTTTCAACATATAAGAGCATGTCATCAGAACAGAGATAATTTTATTTTTTCCTTTTCAATTTGGATGTCTTTTATTTCTTTTTCTTGCCTAATTGTTATGTGTAGGACTTCCAGTACTATGTTGAATAGGAATGGTGTGAGTGAACATCTTTGCCTTATTTCTCATCTTAGAGGGAAAGCTTTCAATTTTTCACCATTGAGTATGATGTTAGATCTGGGTATGTTACATATGGACTTTATTATGTTAAGGCATGTTTCTTCTTTTCCCAATTTACTGAGAGTTTTTACCATGAAAGATGTTGGATTTTTTCAGATGCTTTTTCTGCATCTATTGTGATGATCATATAATTTTTGTCTTTCATTCTATTAATGTGGTGTATCACGTCTGTTGATTTTGATATGTTGAGCCAACCTTGTATTACAGGGATAAATCCCACTTGATCATGGTGTATAATCCTTTTAATGTGCTGTTGGATTCTTTTTGGTAGTATTTTGTTGAGAATTTTGGCATCTATATTCATCAGGAATATTGACCTGTAATTTTCTTTTCTTGTAGTGTTCTAAGCCATCCGATTTTATTTGGTATTAGGGTAATGCTGGCCTCATAAAATGCATTTGGGAGTTTATCCTCCTCTTCAATTTTTTGGAAGAGATTGAGAAAAAATGGCATTCATTCTTTTTTTTTAATGTTTGGTAAAACTCACCCATGAAGCCATGTAATCCTGGGCTTTTCTTTCTTGGGAGGTTTTTGATTCCTGATTCAATTTCCTTACTTGTAATTGTTCTGTTCAGATATTCTATTTATTCATGACTCGGACTTGGTAGGTTATATATTTCTAGGAATTTAACCTTTTTTTCTTACGTTGTCCAATTCATTGGCATATAAGTGTTCATAGTATTATCTTATGATTCTTTGTATCATATCAGTTGCAATGTCTCCTCTTTCATTTATAGTTCTATTTATTTGAGTTCCTTTTTTTTCTTGGTAACTATAGCTAAAAGTTTGCAAATTTTGTTTATACTCTCAAAAAACCAACTCAGTTTTTTTGATCATTTCCATTGTTTTTATATTCTCTATTTCATTGATTTCTGCCCTGAGTTGTGTTATATCTTTCTTCTAATTTTGAGCTTAGTTTGTTTTTCTGGCTTCTTAAGGTCTAAACTTAGGTTATTTATTTGAGGTATTTTTTTCCCATATAGGTATTTATTGCTATAAATTTTCCTATTGGTACTTCTTTTGTTGCATACCATAATTTTTGACATGTGTTTCCATTTTGGTTTGCTTCAAGATTTTGTTTTATTTCCCTTTTGATGTTTTCTTTGACTTGTTGGCTGTTCTGGAGTGTGTTGCTTAATTTCCACATATTTGTGAGTTTTCCAGTTTCCCCTGTTATCTATTTCTAGTTTTTTTTTTTTTTTTTTTTTTTTTGCAGTATGTGGGCCTCTCACTGTTGTGGCCTCTCCCGTTGCAGAGCACAGGCTCCAGACACGCAGGCTCAGCGGCCATGGCTCATGGGCCCAGCTGCTCCGCGGCATGTGGTATCTTCCCGTGCCAGGGCACGAACCCATGTCCCCTGCATTGGCAGGCGGACTCTCAACCACTGTGCCACCAGGGAAGCCCCGATTTCTAGTTTTTTACCATTGTGGTCAGAAAAAAATAATTGGTATGATTTAAATCTTTTTAAACTTGCTAAGACTTGTTTTGTGAGCTAATATATGGTATATTCTAGAGAATGTTCCCTGTGTACTTGAGAAGAATGTACATTCTGCTGCTGTTGGATGGAATGTTCTATAAGTCTATTAGGTCCTTTAGGTCTATACTATAGTCCAAGTCCAATGTTTCCTTATTGATTTTCTGTCTATATGATCTATCCATTGTTGAAAGTGGGGTATTGATGTCCACTAATATTAATATATTATTGTTGATTATTGTTTTCTTCAGCTTTGCTAGTATTTCCTTAAAAATGTAGGTGCTCTGACATTGGTTCCGTATATATTTACAGTTGTTTTATACTCTTGAGGAAATGATCACTTTATCACTATATAATGACTCTCTTTGTCTCGTGTTACATTCTTTTGACTTAAACTATATTTTGTCAGGAAAGTATAGTTACCCCTGCTTTCTTTTACTTTCCTTTTGTGTGGAATACCTTTTTCTATACCTTCACTTTAAGCTTATATGTGCCCTTAAACTGAAGTGAGTCTTGTAGGTATCATATAGTTGGGTCTTATTTTATTGTTATTCATTCAGCCACCCTATGCCTTTTGATTGGATAATTTAGTTTGTTTACATTTAAAGTAATTGTTGGTAGTTAAGGACTTACTATTGCCAACTTGTTACTTGGTTTCTGGATGTTTTAAAATTCCTTTGTTTCAATTATCCCCTGTTTCTCTGTTCCTTTGTGAATTGATGATTTTCCATAGTGGTATACTTTTATTCCCTTCTCTTTATCTTGAATTCGTCAACGATAGGTTTATGTTTTTTGGTTACCCTGAAGCTTTCTTGAAACATCTTATTGATATAACATGCTATTTTAAGCTAATAAAAACTTAATTTCATTTGCATACAAAAACTCTACCCTTTTGCTCCCTCCTCATATGTTAAGTTTTTGATTTCACATTTTACATCTTTTATGCTGTGTATTTTATGGTTATTTTGAATTCTCTGCCTGAAAAATCCTGTATCTCCATATGATTAGTCTCAGTTTCTGGAGATTAATCTTATTTCTTTTGGGGGAATACATTTCCCCATTCTTAATTTTCCTTCACTCTTTGTACTGATACCTGCCCACTGAAGAAAACATCCAATTCTCCCAGTGTTCATGGACTGGCCTTGTACAGGAAGAGACTCTCACCCATCAGTCTGGTCAGAGATTCTGGGGGCCTCTTAAAACCTTGTACTAGTTCAAACTGCCATCATTGTCCTTAGTGACTCTCTGCCATGTAAAGTATTTTGATCCCATCAGTGGTCTGAGATGGGTGAGACAAAATCCAGTTCCCTAGGTAACCTCTAGAATGTCAGAGAGTATTGGATGTGTGATCCAACTCTTTACCTCACCAGAGAGAAGCAGAATCTGATGATTTTACCCACTTACTCTGTGCTGAGCTAGAAGAAGTGACTATGATAAGTACTTGTGTGTTAACCCAAACAACTGCCTTTGTTCTCAGTGGTTCTCAGGTGTCTAGAGTATGCCAGATCCTGCCAGTGCTCTGAGACAGGTAAGACAGAAGCCAGTACCTTTGGAAGCTCTAGAAAAATTTGAATGTTGGACATGTGGGCAAACTTTTCCCCCTCCGGGAAAAAGCCAAAGCTGAGGGTTTCCTTCCAATATTATGGCACTATGCTAAAGGCAAGGATTCTGGTGAGAGGGTATCTTGCATTTTCCTACCAGCTTCAATGTGGCTGGTTTTATGTTTACCCCAAATGCAGGAGCCTTTCAAGTAGTTTCTGGATTTCTCACAAAATGAATTTGTCCATGTATTCTTGTTGAATTGGTATATCCACATGGGGAATAAGGGTCCAAGGCTTCCTATTCCACCACCTTTCTGATGTCAACCTCTCAGCTGTATTTCTATGCAATAGCAATGAACAATATAAAAATAAAACTTTAAATATTTCATTTATAATAGCATCAAAGAGAATACATAGGAATAAATGTAATAAAATATTTATGACTTCTACACTGAAAAACACACAAAAAATGAAAAAAATTGGATAAAAGCTAAGAAATATTGAATTCATCCCCTAACCATGAAATATAAGACTTAATATTGTCAAAATGGCAATATTTCCTAAATTGATTTACAGATTCAACACTATTATTAACAAAATCTCAGCTTACTTGTTACAGAAATTGACAGACTAATCCAAAAACTGTTATTTGAATACAAGGAACTGAGACTACCCAAAACAAGCTTGAAAAGGAAGAACAAATTTGGACTACTCAAACTCCCTGATTTAAACATTACTAAAAAGCTGCTATAATCAGGACAGTGTAGTACTGGCCTATGTCTATATACATGAGTAGAATAGAATTAGAATTTAGAAGTAAATGTACATATTTATGGTCAATTGAGTTTTGACAATAGTACAGTAAAGAATGCAGTCACTATGGAAAACAGCATGGAAGTTGCTCAAAAAATTAAAAATATAACTACTATATGATCTATCAATTTCACTTCTGAGTATTTATCCCAAGAAAAGAAAAACAAAAACATTAATTTAGAAAGATATATGCACCTCCTTATTCATTGCAGCATTGTTTACAATAGCCAAGATATGTAAACAACCATGGCCATCATTAAATGAAAGGATAAAGAAAATGTGGTACACACACACACAACGGAATATTATTCAGTCATAAAAAAGAGGGAAATCTTGCCATTTGCTACATCATGTATGAACTTTTAGGGCATTAAGCTAAGTGAAATAAGTTGGCCAGAGAAAGACAAATACTGCATAATCTCACTTATATGTGGAACCTTAAAAAGAAAAAAAAAATGCTTATAGAGAACACGTTCATAGTTGCCAGAGGTGGGAGGTAGGGGGTGGGTCAAATGGGTGAAGGGGGTCAAAAGGTACAAACTTCAAATTACAAAATAAATAAGTCATGGAAATGTAATGTGCAGCATGGTGACTATAATAATATTGTATTGCATATTTGAGAATTGATAATAGGGTAGATCTTAAAGGTTCTTTTCATAAGAAAAATGTATAACTATGTATGGTGATGGATGTTAACTGTACTTACTGAGGTGATCATTTTTCCAATACATACAAATATTGAATCGTCACATTATAAACCTAAAACTAATAAAATGTTATGCTAATTCTACCTCAATAAAAAAATAAATACATGAGGGCTTCCCTGGTGGCGCAGTCGTTGAGAGTCCGCCTGCCGATGCAGGGGACACGGGTTCGTGCCCCGATCCAGGAAGATCCCACATGCTGTGGAGCGGTTAGGCCCGTGAGCCATGACCGCTGAGCCTGCGTGTCTGGAGCCTGTGCTCCGCAACGGGAGAGGCCACAACAGTGAGAGGCCCGTGTACCGCAAAAATAAATAAATAAATACATGAATAGAAATTTTACAAAAGAGGATATACAGATGGCAGGTGAGCACACGAAAAGACAATTAACATTATTATTCATTAGAGAAATGTTAATTAAAACCCCAATGAGATATCAATACATACCTATCAAAATGACTAAAATAAAAAAGACTGACAATGCCAAATGCTGACCTAGATACAGAAAATCTAGATAACTCATACATTTCTGTTGGGAATATAAAATGGTACAGCCACTCTGGGAAAAAGCCATTACTTAAAAATCTAAACTTGACATTACCATACAACCATTGCACTCCTGGGCATTTATCCTAGAGAAATGAAAACTAATGTTGATGCAAAAAGCCTGTATATAAATGTTTAAAAGAACTTTATTCCTAGTAGTCAAAACTAGAAAGAACCCAGATGTCCTTCAATGGTTGAATAGTTAAATAAACTCTGTTACATCCACGCTATTAAAAATTATTTAGCAATTAAAAGGAATGAACTACTGATACAACCTGGAAATCTCCAGGGAATCACTGTAAGTTAAAATATATATATACCAGAATGTTACATACAATACGATTGCATTAACAAAACACTCTTTAATGACAAAATTGTAGAAATGGAGAACAGATTAGTGGTTGCCAAGGGATCAGGAGGGGGTAACGTGACAGTGAAGTGTGTAGGGTGATAAAATGGCAATATAAAGGATTTTTATGGTAGTGGAAACATTCTGCGTCTTGACTGTACTGATGTTAATATCCTGGTTGCAATATTGTACTATAGTGTTGCAAGATGTTACCATTGGGTAAGACTAGATAAAGAGTACATAGGATCTCTTTGTATTATTTTTCACAACTGCATATGAATATATATCTATCTTAAAATAAAACTTTAATTTAAAAAAGAATAGTATTTTCAACAGATGCAGCTGGGATAACTGTATAGACACATGCAAGTGAATGAAATTCAACCACCTACCTCCAACCGTACAAAAGGTTAACTCAAAACACATCAAAACCCAAAGAAAAGAGCTAAAATTATAACATTCTTAGAATAAAACATAGGTATAATTCCTATAACCTTGAATGAAACAGTTTATTTGAATATGTAAAGTGATTTAAATAGGCATTTGTCCAAAGAATATATATGAATGACCAATAAGCATGTGAAAAGATGCTCAGCATCACTAATCATTAAGGAAATGCAAGTCGAAACCACAGCGATGTTCTACTTCCAGTCTACTATGATGTCTATAGTCAAAAAGACAGAAAATAACAAATGCTGGCAAGAATGTGGAGAAATCAGAGCTATCATACTTTGCTATTTGGAAAATAAAATGTCACAACCACTTTGTAAAACAGTCTCATGATTCCTCACAACGTTAAACATAGTTACCAGACGACTCAGCATTTCAACTACTAAGTATAGACCCAGGAGAAATGAAGATATATATTACATAAATGTTGCACATAAATGTTCCCAGAAACATTATTTATTATTTATAGTATCTGAAAAGCGAAAACAACTTAAATGTCTGTCAACTGAAAAAATGGACAAATAAAATGTGGATATTCAGACACAATAATGAATTATGTCCTGATCATGTTACTAAAAGTAGGAGACACCAAAGGCCACATATTATATGATTCGATTCATATGACGAGTTAAATGGAGAAGGGAATGGGGGGTGACTACTAATTGCTAATTTATTTATTTGGAGAATGAAGAAATAACCTGGAATTAGTGGTTATGGCTGAGCAATTTTGTAAATATACTCAAAAAATAGAAATGTGTAATTAAAATTGTGTATTTTATCCCTGGTGATTTTTTTTGCTCTGGTAATATTTAACAGATATAATTCTTCATTGCATTGTCTAACTTCTGCTTGGTGATACACAAATACACACATATGCATTTACATATACATATACATGCACATACGTAAAATATATCTTTATGACTCAATTCATTATTCTTTCATATATTGACTTAAATACTTCTTTTATCATAGGGTGTATCTTGATCACCCTCTATAACAGAGCAAGCCCCATGATTTATCTTCCATGGCACTTATTACCACACAGAGTGGCCAACTCCATAATTTGCCTGAAACTTTCTGCATTTTGCTCTGCAAGCCTCATGTCTAGGGAATCCCCTCAGCCCCAGGAACTCCAGGACAATTGATCAACCTACAGTCTACATTTTTGTTTATTAGTCTTTCTTTCCTCTGTAACATAACCTCCAAGACGACAGGGATTTTATCTGCTTTGTTAACCTCTATATCCCATATACTTCAAAATACTTGCACTTTATTAAGTTATGTTCACCCCGTGAAAGTGATTTATATTTATCTAAGCCACATCATATTCAAATCTTATTTTTATGCTTTATTTACTCTTGATTTTTAAGATGATAATAAAATAATATACATCAAATTAACATATTAACTCTTCTTCTCCAATAATGCTATGTTGTGTTATCTTGCCATATGTATTGATTTCCACTAGCTGGTCATTGTTAAATTACAGAAGTAGTAGCACGGTTATATAACACCTGAAGGTCAAGTTTTATTAGTTCTTCATTATATATTGAAATGAGACTTTTGTCTGTATTGCATTTATTCATGCAAAAATATGCATTGGCTTCTAACTAGGTACCAGGCATTTGTCTAGATGTTGTGAGTACAATGATCATCTTATAACCTAATAAGAGATAAGTATTCACAGGGAAGACTTTCTCAGGATAATTGTAATAGATACTGCAAGTGGCCTTCCCATATCCACTTAGTTGTTAATTTCCCAGCTTGAGGCAAATGAAGTAAATGAAGGAAAATAGTGGAATCAGGTGGGGTAAAAAAGGTACAAAAGAACAGCTCTTACATGGTCTTGTGGAACATGGTAAGTATTATAGATTTTATCCTAAGTGTAATAGGAAATTATTGAAGGATTTTAGAAAAGTAGAAATATATAATCCAACTTATATTTTAAGTGTCAGTTTGTACTATGTGAGTAGAGGCATTAATGGGGGGTAAAGAAACCAGAGAAATCTGACAGAAGTCTAGTACAATCTAGTCTTGAAATAGGAAGGAGGAGTTAATAGAATTTCTGATAAATTGGATGTAAAAGGTGAGGTAAAGGGGGAGGTGATGAGAATAACTTGCTAATTTGATGCTTAAGCAACTGGAGAGATGGCTAAACCATTTACTGATGTAGGTAATATTAGGGGAGAATTAAAACTAAGCTAGAATTCAAGAATCTGGGCACATGATATTTGATATTTTGAGACTTCCATATTAAGTAGCATATTAAGTAGACAGTTGTATATGCAAATCTGGAACTCCGAGGATTTCTTGGCTTGAGGCAAAATTCCATAGTCTGGAGCATATAAATTGCATTTAAAGCCAAATGAATGGATAAGATCAAACAAGCAGAGAATGCAGATAGAAAAGAAGGCATCATGCACTCCTACACTTGGATTTTCTGTAGAATAGAGAAAGGAGAGGTAGGAAAAAGTTTAATGTGATAGAAGGTAGAAAGAAGATGTGTTCCATTCATGATGGGCTAATGGGTCCAAACTTGACCTCCTCCCACATTCACTGTGGATAACTATGAAAATGGACAAAATATATGAGACAACTATTTTCAGGAATTGGGAAATATGTATCTCTGAACTGACATCCCCGAGATTAAATAATTAACATAACCACATTGACTTGCAGTAAAATATCAAGTGGTCTAACAAATGTGATATTATATCTCTAAAAAAAAAACAGAAAGGAAAAACAGAGTAGGAAAAAAAAGTGCAATTTTCAGTTTCACCTCTGCTATGTAAAGAGTTTTAAAATTATCACTCCAGTCCTTAAAACAAGAAAAAGTAAAACAAACTGAAAATAAGTGAGTTTCCTTGACCACATCAAAGAACTGAGTTTGCAAGGCAAACCACCATTACAAATCTGGAGAAACAGAAATATCCAGAGAGTTGCAACTGAGATCTGCTTACCTGAGGCAGAAGCTACTGGAGGTATAAACTTTCTGGAACACCCAAGTGGTCACTTTGACAGATTGTTGAGAACTTGCTGTAAATTATTATGAAAAAATTTTAAATTTGTTGTCAGAACCTTAGGGGAACTCTCAACTTTTTGTGGGTTTTACCTCAAGGAATACGACCAGGTTCTCAAAGTGAAGATTTAACAAAAATCCCCCCTCTTGCATCTAGCAGAGGGACGGAAAGAACAATCCTTGTAAAATATTCCAAAAGACATTTTTTAAAGCAAAGAACAACTCTACAGGGAAAAAAAAAACTTTACCAGAACTTTATTCCAACTGGAGGAAGGGCATTATTCCTCATTTTCCCCTAGATTCTTGTCTCACCAAAGTGGGGAGAGCTATACCTCTGAAGAAACACTTGTGAAGTTCACAGTCCAGAGACACAGGCCCACGAAAACCTGAGATTTAACATAAGATAATGGAAAGCTTCCCCCGTCCACATCTTCCCACCACACCAAGGCTGCAGTATAATAACAGTGGGTTAGAGATCAAAGATCTGCAAGATGCAGATGCTCTTAAGAGAAGTACTCAGGGAAGCTAAAAATGATGAGAGGAGACAAAAACAGGGACCAAGAGGAATTTAAATTCTCTGGCATCTACAGATACAGCAAGCATCAAACACAATTCAACTACTAGCCATATTAACACAAATCTTTGCACTACTAGTCTGTTAACCTCAGCTGGTACTACTGATATGTATGGCTTTCAACAAGAACATCACAAGGCATAACAAAAGAAAGAAAAAGCACAGCACAGCTAAGTCTAAAGAGACAAAGCAAGCGTGAGAACCAACTCAGATATAACACAGACCTGGTAATTATTAGAAAGGGGATTTAAAATAATTACGATGTTAAGAACTCTAATGGAAAATAGGCAACATGAAAGAACAGACGATGAAAGCAGAGAGAAGGAAACTCTATAAAAAATAATCAAAAACTAATGCTATAAATGAAAATATTGTAACAGTAATGTAAGCAAAAATGGCAGGTAACATTCCAAGGACCTATCTTGCCAAAGAAACACTGAAAACAAATGAGCAAAAACTGTCAGAATCAATATTGTTGAAACACTGAAATAGTCAAAGGATTACATCTTTCAAATAGACACTGAATCAAGTTAAAGGTCACTCAAAGTGAGCAGTAGAGCTTTTTGCTATTTTAATTTAGCCTTGTTCAATCCTATTCCTGGTGTGGCAGTAGTCTTGAAGGTGGCAGTTGGTATTCCCATTAAAGATACCTGTTTCATGTGGTACCAGAGCAGACCTTGTTTTCAAGTAATCATGTTTTCTGTTTGACCTATTTGTGATTTTTCTCAAGGACTGATACAAGGTGCTTCCTTTTGTTTCACGTAAATCAGAACTTCTCATGGCAGAAAAGCAGCTAAGCAGAGTATGTTCATTAAAAACAGTGAAAAGGAAATGAAAAAGCCAATTTTGTCTGGAGCATGACACTACAGTTGAGGCAAGCAAACAGATACACCAAAACTCTTGGTGGAAAAGCTGGGGAGAGTGTTACTTTGGGTAATAAGGGCTTTGAAAACGCCTGAATATAAGAGTATCTAGAAAGCCACACACATGCTCATGGCTAGACATATGATCCAAAAAGGACTGGGAAGACCCTAAACTTTTACCTCCAGCTTTTTTTGAGGATCACCATGATCCAGAAGTGCATGCTAAGGCAGAATTGTATTGGACCTGGCTATGTATTGGAGCTGTGCTCCAACAGAGAGCCAAATTTCAGAGACTGCAAAAAGCATTTTTAAGATTTTAAGATATTCATTTTTAAAGAATTCTTTATCATACCACTAACTGACTATAGTTAAAGGAAAAGAGACTTCAAAGATCATACACGTTTTTAAAAAGTAATTGAGCAAAGCCACTATAAAATTAAGTACCACCCAC
The DNA here is from genome assembly GCF_011762595.2 of Tursiops truncatus. Taxonomy (NCBI): domain Eukaryota; kingdom Metazoa; phylum Chordata; class Mammalia; order Artiodactyla; family Delphinidae; genus Tursiops; species Tursiops truncatus. Next base: position 21,482,968 of record NC_047055.1, on the reverse strand, counting down.
AGCAAGGAACAACAATAAAACCCAGAGGAGGAGGAGGGAGTATCTGATTTTCAGGATTACTACATTCTAATTTTCAAATGTCCTGCTTTAGAACAAAAAATTATAAGGCATGCAAATAAATAAGAATGTATGACTCACTCACAGAAAAAATTAACAGAAACTGTGCATAACGAAGCACAGACATTGGAATTACTAGACAAAAACTTTAAATAAACATTTTTTAAACTCAGAGAGCTACAGAAAATCATGGATGAAGAAGTAAATGAAATTAGCAAAATAATGTGTCAGCAAATAGAGAATGTCAATAAAGAGAAAATCATAAAAAGAAACTTAAAGAAATTCTGGAGATGAAAGGTATAATACCTGAAATTTAAAAAAAATCAATAGGGCTTCCTTGGTGGCGCAATGGTTAAGAATCCACCTGCCAATGCAGGGGACATGGGTTCGAGCCCAGGTCTGGGAAGATCCCACATGCCGTGGAGCAACTAAGCCTGTGTGCCACAACTAATGAGCCTGTGAGCCACAACTACTGAGTCCACACACCACAACTACTGAAGCCCATGCACCTGTAGCCCTTACTCGGCAACAAAACAAGACACCACAATGAGAAGCCTGCGCATCACAGCAAAGAGTAGCCCGCACTTGCCACAACTAGAGAAAGATCACGTGCAGAAACGAAGACCCAATGCAGCCAAAAATCAATAAATAAAATAAATTAATTTAAAAAATCAATAAATGGTTTAACAGCACATTTGATAATGAAGAAAAAACAGAATCAGTGAGCTTGAAGATAAGTTAATTGAAATTGTCCAGTTAGAGAAGCAGAAAGAATAAAACAGGAGCAGAGGATAGGAGAGAGAGTCAGAAAAGCTTTTTGAGGCAATAATGACCAAAATCTTCCAAATATGAAAAAATACATAAATCTATACATTCAAGAAGTTCCACGAACTCTACGTAAGATAAACACAGACATTCACATCAAGATATATTATAACCAAACTGCTGACAGCCAAAATCAAAGAGACTATTTTGAAAATTGCAGAAAACAACTTGTTACATACAAGGGATCCTCAATAAGATTAACAACCACTTTCTCAACAGAAACTGTAAAAGCCACAATGCACTGAGATAACATATTTAATGTGATGAAATAAACTGTCAACCCAGAATTCTAATCTGAAAAAAAACATACTTCAAAAATTAAGAAGTTGAGAAATTCCCAGATAAACAAAAGCTGAGTCAGTTCATGCTAGTAAACCTGCCTTAAAAGAAATGCTAAAGGAATCCTTTAATGCTGAAATTAAAAATCACTAGACATTAACACAAAAATCATAGGAAGAAATTTTAAAAATCACTGGTAAAGTACCTTCATTGATAAATATAAAATCCAGGATTATTGAATTTCTGGTTGTAACTTTTTCCCTCCAATATTATCTAAAACTCAAATGTATAAAATAATAATTATAAAATGATGCTAATGGGTACACAATATATAAAGATGCTACTTTTTACAATAATAACATAAAGGGAAAGGGATGGAACTATGTAAGAATAGAGTTTTTCATATGATCATATCAATAGATGCAGAGAAAGCTTTTGACAAAATTCAACACCCATTTATGATAAAAACCCTGCAGAAAGTAGGCATAGAGGGAAGTTTCCTCAACATAATAAAGGCCATATATGACAAATCAACAACAAACATCGTCCTCAGTGGTGAAAAACTGAAACCATTTCCACTAAGATCAGGAACAAGACAAGGTTGCCCACTCTCACAAATATTATTCAACATAGTTTTGGAAGTTTTAGACACAGCAATCAGAGAAGAAAAAGAAATAAAAGGAATCCAAACTGGAAAGGAAGAAGTAAACATGTCACTGTTTGCAGATGACATGATACTATACATAGAGAATCCTAAAGATGCCAACAGAAAAGTACTAGAGCTAATCAATGAATTTGGGAAAGTAACAGGATACAAAATTAATGCACAGAAATCTCTGGCATTCCTATACACTAATGATGAAAAATCTGAAAGTGCAATTAAGAAAACACTCTCATTTACCACTGCAACAAAAAGAATAAAATATCTAGGAATAAACCTACCTAAGGAGACAAAAGACCTGTATGCAGAAAGTTATAGGATAGTGATGAAAGATATTAAAGATGATACAAATAGATGGAGAGATATACCATGTTCTTGGATTGGAAGAATAAACATTGTGAAAATGACTCTACTATCCAAAGCAATCTACAGACTCAGTGCAATCCCTATCAAACTACCACTGGCATTTTTTCACAGAACTAGAACAAAAAATTTCACAATTTGTATGGAAACACAAAACACCCCGAATAGACAAAGCAATCTTAAGAATGAAAAACGGAGCTGGAGGAATCAGGCTCCCTGACTTCAGACTATACTACAAAGCTACAGTAATGAAGGCAGTATGTACTGGCACAAAAACAGAAATATAGATCAATGGAACAGGATAGAAAGCCCAGAGATAAACCCACGCACATATGGTCACCTTATCTTTGATGAAGGAGGCAAGACTATACAATGGAGAAAAGACAGCCTCTTTAATAAGTGGTGCTGGGAAAACTGGACAGCTACATGTAGAAGAATGAAATTAGAATGCTCCCTAACACCATACACAAAAATAAACTCAAAATGGATTAAAGATCTAAATGTAAGGCCAGACACTATCAAATTCTTAGAGGAAAGCATAGGCAGAACACTCTATGACATAAATCACAGCAAGATCCTTTTGGACCCACCTCCTAAAGAAATGGAAATAAAAACAAAAATAAACAAATGGGACCTAATGAAACATAAAAGCTTTTGCACAGCAAAGGAAACCATAAACAAGATGAAAACACAACCCTCAGAATGGGAGAAAATATTTGAAACTGAAGCAGCTGAGAAAGGATTAATCTCCAAAACATACAAGCAACTAATACAGCTCAATATCAAAAACAAACAAACAACGCAATCCAAAAATGGGCAGACGATCTAAATAGACATTTCTCCAAAGAAGATATACAGATTGCCAACATACACATGAAAGAATGCCCAACATCATTAATCATTAGAGAAATGCAAATCAAAACTACGAGATATCATCTCACACCCGTCAGAATGGCCATCATAAAAAAATCCACAAACAATAAATGCTGGAGAGGGTGTGGAGAAAAGGGAACCCTCTAGCATTGTTGGTGGGAATGTATATTGATACAGCCACTATGGAGAGCAGTATGGAGGTTCCTTAAAAAACTACAAATACAACTACAAATACGACCCAGCAATCCCACTACTGGGCATATACCCTGAGAAAACCATAATTCAAAAAGAGGCATGGGCTTCCCTGGTGGCGCAGTGGTTGAGAGTCTGCCTGCCGATGCAGAGGACGCAGGTTCGTGCCCTGGTCTGGGAAGATCCCACATGCCACGGAGCGGCTGGGCCTGTGAGCCCTGGCTGCTGAGCCTGCGTGTCCGGATCCTGTGCTCCGCAATGGGAGAGGCCGCAACAGAGAGGCCCGCATACCGCAAAAAAAAAAAAAAAAAAAAAAGTCATGTACTAAAATGTTCATTGCAGCTCTATTTACAATAGCCAGGACACGGAAGCAACCTAAGTGTCCATCAACAGATGAAAGGATAAAGAAGATGTGGCACATATATATAATGGAATATTACTCAGCCATAAAAAGAAACGAAATTGAGATATTTGTAGCGAGGTGGATGGACCTATAGTGTGTCATACAGAGTGAAGTAAGTCAGAAAGAGAAAAACAAATACCATATGCTAACACATATATATGGAATCTAAAAAAAAAAAAAGCAAAGAAAATGGTCAGAAGAACCTAGGGGCCAGACTGGAATAAAGATGCAGACCTACTAGACAATGGACTTGAGGATACGGGGAGGGGGAAGGCTAAGCTGGGACAAAGTGAGAGTGTGGCATGGACACAGATGCACTACCAAATGTAAAATAGCTAGTGGGAAGCAGCCGCATAGCACAGGGAGATCAGCTCGGTGCGTTGTTACCACCTAGAGTGGTATAGGGAGGGTGGGAGTGAGAGAGATGCAAGAGGGAAGATATATGGGGACATATGTATATGTATAACTGATTCATTTTTTTATAAAGCAGAAACAGACACACCACTGTAAAGCAATTATACTCTAATAAAGATGTTTAAAAAGAAACAATGACCATAAAAAAAAGAGAACAGAGTTTTTGTATATTATTGAAGTTCAGTTTGTATTATTTCAAACAACATTGTTACAAGTTTAGGATGTTAATTGTAACTCCTAGGGTAACCATCAAGAAAATAATAATATATACAAAGAAGGAAATCAGAAGGGAATCAAGAGACTACACAAAAAGTCAATAAAGCATATATCGAAAGACAAACAAAAGGATTTAAGAAATTTAGAAAAAAAACCAAAACAAAATGGTTGAAGTAAGTCGTTTCATATCAATAATTACTCTACATTAAAATGGATTAAACTCTCCAATTAAAAGACAGGGATTGGCAGAAGGGATATAAAATATCACCCAATTCTATGCAGTCTACAACAGATTTATTTTAGATCCAAAGATACAAATAGATTAAAATGAAAAGACATAAAAATGATTTAAGTCAAAACTGTTATAAGAGAAAAAGAAGGATATTATATACCAATACACTGGTATGTACATGCAAAAGATATAAAAATTATAAACTTATTCATACCTAACAACAGAGCCTCCAGATATATAAAGTAAGAATTCCCATAAGTAAACAGAGAAATAGACAGTTCTACAATAGACTTAAATCCTCCACTTTTAATAATGCATGGAAAAGCCAGAAAGATCAATAAAAGAAATAGAAGACAAAGAACACTAGAAACAAAATATACCTAACTTATTTACCAAACACTATACCCTCAAAAAGCAGAACAAATGTGGTTCTCAAACTCACATGGGATGTTCTCCTGGACCACATATTCGGCCAATAAACAAGTATAATTAAATTTTAAAAGTTTGAAATCATATAAAGTGTTCTTTCGAACCACAATGGAATGAAACAAACAAACGGAAATCAATAACCCAATGAAAGCTTGAAAATTCAAAAATCCATGTTTTGGCAATGACTTTTTAGAAACAACACCAAAGACATGATCCACAAAAGGAATAATTGAAGCTGAACTTCATTAATATTAAAAACTCCTGCTGTGTGAAAGACAATGTCAAGAGAATGAGAAGACAAGCCACAGACTGGGAGAAAATATTTGTAAAACATGTATCTGATAAATGACTGCTATCCAAAATATACAAAGAACTCTTAAAACTCAACAATAAAAAAACAAACAACTAAATTTAAAAATGGGTAAAAGACCCGAAGAGACACCTGACCAAAGATATACAGATGGCAAGTAACCATATGAAAAGATGCTTCCATATAAGTCATCCAGAAAATACAAATTAAAGCAACAATGAGAAATTCCTACATGACTGTAAGAATGGCCAAAATCAAAACACTGACAACACCAAATGCTGTCAAGAATATGGAGCAATAGAACTCTCATTTATTACTGATAGAAATGCAGAATGGTAGTTTCTTACAAAATTAACATATTTGTAGCATAATATCCAGCAATCTCACCCCTTGGTATTTATGTAAAGGAGTTGAAAACTTATGGCCACACAAAAGCTGCACATGGATATTTATAAAGGCTTTATTCATAATAGCCCAAACATGTGAGCAATCAAGATATCTTCCAGTAGGTGAATGAATAAATAAACTGTGGTACACCCAGAAAATGGAATAGTATTTACTGCTAAAAAGAAATGAGCTCTGAACCCATGAAAAGCCATGGAGAAAACAAATGCATATTTCTAATTGAAAGAAGCTAATTTGAAAAGGTTTCATCATGTATGATTCCAAGTATATGACATTCTGAAAAAGGCAAACTATGTAGACAATAAAAAGACTAGTAGTTGCCAGGAGTTAGTGGGGATAGAGGAATGAATAGGCAGAGCATAGAGGATTTTTAGCGCACTGAAACTATGCTGCATGATACTGCAATGGTTGATGCCTGTCATTATACATCTGTCAAAGCTCATAGAATGTACAACACCAAGAGTGAAACTTTATGCAAACTATGGACTTTGAGTGACAATAATGTTTCAATGTAAGTTAATTGATTATAACAAATATACCACTGTGGTACAGAATATCAACAGTGGGAGAGATTGTGTGTGGGTGTGGGTGTGGGTTGGGGGACAAGGAATGTATGGGAAGTCTCTTTATTTTCCACTCATTTTTGCTGTGAACATAAAATTGCTCTAAAAATTGTTTATTAATTTAAAAATTCCATGAAACATATTGTTTCATTGTTGAATTTATATTAAACATCTAAAAAAAATTAACACCAAGCTTACTCAAACTCTTCCAAAAACAGATGAGTACAGAACACTTTATAATTTATTTTTTGAAGCCAGCATTTTCATAAAGGTTGAAGAACTTACATTTTACAGACTTTTACATAGGTACAGTAATCAAAGCAGTATGGTACTGGCAAAAAAATAGACATATAGATCAATGGAATGGAACAGGAAGTCTAGAAATAAAACCACATACCTCTGGTTAATTGATTTCCAACAGTGGTTCGAAGGCCATTAAATAGGGAAAAAAATGTTCTGTTCAAAACTTGTACTGGGATAACTGGGTATTCACATACAAAAGAATGATTTTAGACCCCTGATTCTCACCACATAAAAATACAAAACTTAACCCAATTAAATACTATAAGCATGAAATATACACTATGCTAACAATAATCAAAATACAGTTGTAGTTATATTAATTTCAGACAACGCAGACTTTAGAGCAACGAAATCATCATGGATAAACAGGGGAATCACATAATGATAAAGGGGTCAATTCTCCAAGAAGACATAACAACTCTTAATATTTATGTACCTAAGAGCAGAGTGACAAAATATGAGAGGCAAAAACTGATTAAAGTAAAAGGGAAAAGAGATAAATACATTTTTATAGTTGGAGACGTCAATACCTATCTTTCAATAATTGATAGATCAAGCAGACAGAAAAGTAGTTAAGAATGTATTTGACCTAAAGAGCATTGTCAATCAACTCAATCTAACTGACATTTATAGAATACTCTCTTCAACAACAGCATACTATATTCACAAGCTCACATGCAACATTCCTAGATTTAAAACCAATCTGTGTGATAAAGCATAATTAACAAATTTAAAGGATAGAAATCATACAAAATATGCTATCAGGACACAATAGCATAAAATAAGAAATTAATAATAGAAAGATGTTGGAAAATTACAAAAGAGCTAGAAATTTAAATACATACTCCTAAATAATATAAAAAGAACAAGTCTCAAAAGAAACTTTAAAAATTAAAGTATATTTAAAATTAAAATATGTTTTCAAAATTTAGGGAGAATATAGCAAAAGTATAACTTATGGGGAACAGGAAATTTGTATAGAACACGAAAATTTGTATATTAAAAGAGAATATCTAAAATCAATAATCTAAGCCTCTGCCTTTAGAAAGAAACTAGAGAAACAACAGCATTAATCCAAAAGCAATGATTAGAAAAGAAACAATAAATATTACACCAGAAATCAATGAAAATAAAACCAGGAAAACAATAGAGACAAATTAATGAAACCAAAATCTGGTTCTTTCAAATGATCAAAAATATTGATAAGCTTCTAACCAGGAAAACCAATAAAAAAGAGAAGAAGGAGAGTTCATCACTGCTATGACTATGGACCATAAAATGATATGCCCACACATTTCACAACTTAGATAAAATGGACCAACTCCTTGGAAGACAAATACTACTAAAACCTCACAAAAAGAAAAATGGATAATCCGAAGTGGACTGTATCTATTAAAGGAATTGAATAAATAATTAATAAATTTCTAAATATTAAACATCAGGACAAGATGGCTTTACTAGTGAATTGTACCAAATAATTAAGGAAGAAATGATACTAATTTGCCACAATTTTTTTCTAGAAAATAGGAGGAGAGAAAGCATTTCCTAACCCATTCTGAGTCCAGCACTACACTAATATTAAAACCAGATAAATACATTACAAGGAAAAAAATACAGTTCAATATCTCTCATGAACGTAGATGCAAAAATCATTAAGTATTAGTGAATAAAACCCAACATGTAATAAAAGAATTACATAGCACAAATAATTGGGATTTTTCCAAGGTTTGCAAAGCTGCTTCAGCATTTGAACATCAATCAAAGGAACCCACCACTTCAGTAGGTTAAAGAAGAAAAACTATATAATCACATTAGTTGATGTATAAAAAGCATTTGACAAAATCTAACAACATCCATTCATGAAAAAAATGCTTATAAACTAGGAATCTAGGAATAGAGAGAAACTACCTCAATTTGATAAATAATATCTACAAGAAGCTACAGCTAGCATGCTAATTAACTGTGAGAAAATAAATGCTTTCCTTTAAGCATGGTAACAAGGCAAGGACGTCCTCTCTCACCACTCCTACTCAACATTGTCCTGGAAGTAGTAGCTAGTGTAATAGGACAATAAAAGGGAATAGAAGTTACATAGACTGGGAGGGTAGAAAAAAAGACAACTTTGTCTTTGTTGCTGCCTCTGTTCAAAGATGACAAAGCTATTTATTTATAAAATTCCTCAGGATCAATAATCAAAAAAAAAAAAACTCCTGGAATTTATAAGTAAGTATAACAAAGTTGTAGGATAAAAGGCTAATATACAAAATCATTTGCTTTTCCATATACAAGCAATGAACAATTTGAAATTAAAAAAAAGAAACAATACAATTTGTAATAACATCCCCCAAAATAAAGTACTTAGGCATAAATCTAATAAAATAGGTACAGGATCAAAATGTGCAAAACTAGTATGTCTGATGAAAAATTTCAAAGAAGATTTAAATGAATTGGGAAATTTTTTTATTTTCACAAACTGGAAGATGCTATCTTATTAAAATATCAAAAATTCCTAACTAGATCATTAGACTGAACACAATTCCAATCAAAACCATGAGGTTATTTTGTAGATGTCAATAAACTGTTTCTAAAGATTATATGGAAAGGGAAATACCTAGAATAGCCAACATAATACTGAAGAAGAACAAAGTTGGAGGAATCTCTATCTGATTTCAAGACTCAATATAAACCTACAGTAATAAAGACAATGTTGTATTAGTGAAATAACAGTCACATACGTTAGTGGAAAAGAATAGAAATTCCAGGAATGGATGCACACACTTATAACCAATTGATCTTTACAGTGGAGCAAAGGTAATTCAACAAGAAAAGAGAGCCTTTCCAAAAAAGGTCACTGGAACAACTGAATGTTCATATGTAAAAACCAAACAAAATGAATCTTGACAAAGGCCTTACATATTTCAACATAATTAATTCAAAAGGAATCACAAACCTACATTTAAAATGCAAAACTATAAAAAGTGTAGAAGAAAACTTGGAGAAAATCTCAGTGACTTTGGATTTGGTGATAAGTTTTCAGTACAACATAAAAGCAAGATCATTGAAAGAAAAACAATTAAGTTGGATTTTATTAAAACAGAAAAGCAATTCTCCTTTAAAACACAGTTCAGAGAGTGAAAGAAACAAGACACAAACTGAGAGAAAATATCTGCAAAACACACATCTGATGAAGGACTTCTATCCAATATATGCAAAGAACTTTTTAAAACAATGTGACAAAACAACCCACAAATGGACAAAATTATAAACAGATACTTCACCAAAGAACACATTCAGATGCAAAATAATCATATGAAAAGATGATCAGCATCATTTGTAATTACGGTGTTGTGAATTTAAGTTAGTTATCTCTACACATCTTTGGAAAAATCCAAATAACTAGCAAGACCAACTACTGGTGAGGAAACAGACCAACAAGAACTCTCATTCATTGCTGATGGAAATGCAAAATGGTACAGCTATGTTGGAATACAGTTGTCAGTTTCCTACAAAGATAAACATAGATAAGTATAGCTTCCCACACAAGTAAACATATTATAAACATACAATAATATGATCTAGCAATCTCCTTACTCACAATTGGTCTGTTCATATTTTCTATTTCTCCATGATTCTGTCTTGGTAGGTTGTTTCTAGGAACATCAATTTCTTTTAGATCATCCAATTTACTGGCATACAGTTGTTCATAGTATTTTCTTATAATCCTTTTTATTTCTGTAATATCAGTTTTAATCTCCCCACTTTCATTTATGATTTTACTTATTTGAGTCTTCTGTCCTTTTTATTAGTTAATCTAGCTTAAAGCCTTGTTGGTTTCATTGATCTTTTCCAAAAATTAACTGTTAATTTCATTCAGTTTCTTCTATTGTTTTATTCTAAATTCTATTTCATTTATCTCTTCTCTAATCATTATTACATCCTTCTTTCTGTTAGCCTTGAGTTTAGTTGGTTCTTATTCTGCTTTCTGAGGTGTAACTTATGTTGTTGATTTGAAATCTTTCTTTTCTTTAATGTATGCATTTATAGCTATAAATATCCCCCTTAGGACTGCCTTCAATGCATTTCATAAATTTTGGTATGTTGTGTTTAAGTTTTAATTTGTCTCAATGTATTTTCTAATTTCCCTTGTAATGTCTTTAACACATTGGTTGTTAAAGGGTGTGTTGCTTGTTTTCCACATATTTTGGTATTTTCCCATTTTCTGCTATTGATTTTTAGTTTCCCCCTTTGTGATCAGAAAAGATACTTTCTATAATTTCAAATCTTTAAAAAAATTGAGACTTTTTTGTGGCCTAACATGTTTATCCTGGATAATGCTCCATGTGCATCTAAAGAGAATGTATATTCTGCTGTTGTGTATTCTGTATATCTGGTAGGTCTATTTGGTCTATAGAGTTACGCAGGTACTCTGCTTCTTTATCTTCTGTCTGGTTATTCTGGGCACAATTGAAAGTAGGGTATGGCAGTCTCCTACTATTACTATATCACAACCTAGTTTTCCCTTTATATCTGTCAATGTTTGCTTCATATATTTAGGTGTTCTGATGTTGAGTACACATATATTTATAATGTTACATCTTCTTGGGAATTAAAACTTTTAGTCTTATGTGACAGTTTTTATCTTAAAGTCTATTTTGTCTGAGATTAATTTAGCCAGTCCTACTCTCCTTTGCTTACTATTTACATGGAATATTTTTTCCATCCTTTAATTTTCAGCCTATGTGTGCCTATCAATCTAAAGTGAGTTTTTTCCCATATAGGCCATTACAAAGTATTGAGTAGAGAACTTAAAAAAAAAAGACTGGATATATGTATATGTATAACTGATTCACTTTGCTGTGTACCTGAAACTAACACAACATTGTAAATCAACTATACTCCAATGAAAATTTTTTAAAAAGAAGAAAAAGTAAAGTGAGTTTTTTATAGACAGCATATAGTTGGATTCTACTTAAAAAAAATCCATTTAGCCAATATATACCATTTGATTTAGGAGTTTAATTCATTTAACTTACCAGTAGTTACTGGTAAGGACTCACTATTACCATTTTGTTAATTGCTGTATGTTTGGGGATTTTTGTCTCTCCTTTCCTCTCTTGCTGCCTTCCTTTGTATGTCATTGCTTTTTTTGTGGTGACATTCATTTTTGCAAATATTCTATAGATATATTCTTTGTGCTTACCATTGCAATTACATAAAACAACTTAAAGTTATAACATTCTATTTGTACTGATAATTTCAGTCACATACAAAAACTAGTCATATATAGCTCTACTTCCACTCCTTATGCTATCAATGTTGCAAACTGCATCTTTATATTGTATACCCATTAAAATATAATATATTGCCATTTAAATTCTATATATGCATTAAAAGTAAAATTTTGCACAGTGCATTTTTATAGGTTACTGTATTTATTCATGTGCTTACCTTTCCTGGAAAACTTTATATTTTCATGTGGCTTCATGTTACTGTCTAGGGTCCTTTCTTTCTACCATGAAGGACTCCCTTTAGCATTTCTTACACAGCAGAACTAGTGGTAATAAACTTCCTCCCTCATCTTTTGTTTATCTGGAGAAGTTAATTTCTCCTTCATTTTGGAAATCAGTTTTGACAAATACAGTATTCTTGGTTAACAGTTTCTTTTTTCCTTTCAGTCCTTGAATATATTATCCCATTTCCTTCCAGTATACAAAGTTTATGCTGAGAAATCTGCTTATAACTTCATGGGAGATCCCTTGTGTATGACCAATCATTTTTCTCTTGCTGATTTCAGGGTTCTGCCTTTGTCTTTGGCTTTTGACAGTCTGTTTATGTGTCTCAGTGTTGGTCCCTTTGGAATAATCCTGGTTGGAGTTCTTTGAGATTCTTGAATTTTTTGTTACGTTTTTTCTCAGATTGGGGACTTTTACAGCCATTATTTTTACCAACAAGCTCTTTGCTCCTTTCTCTGTCACTTCTCCTACTGAGAATTCCACAATGCATATGAGTCTCCTGTTTCACAAAGGAGGTTTCTTAGTCTTTCTTCACTTCTCTTCTTTTTTTCCCTTCTCTGACTTGATGATTTCAAACGTCCTGTCTTCAAGGTCATTGATTCTTTCTTCTGCCTAATCAAGCCTGCTGTTGAATCACTGTAATACATTTTTCAGTCCAATTACTGTAAATTTTAACTCCAGAATTTGTTTGGTTCTTTTTATAATTTCTATCTCTTCATTCGTATTTCTCATTTTGCTCACACATCATTATTCTGATTTTATTTAGTTATTTACCTGTGTTCTCCTCCACCTCAGTGAGCTTCTTTGTGACAGCTATTTTAAATTATTATCCATGCAGTTCATAGATGCACATTTCTTTAGAATCAGCTTTTAGAGTTTTATTTTATTCCTCTGAATGGGTTATGTTTCCCTGTTTCTTTCTATTTCTGGTGATTTTATTGTTGTTGTAGGGACTTAGGAATTTGTAAAACCACCACCTCTTCCAGTCTTTTCAGACTGGCTTCATGCAAGGGAAGACTTTCACTTATCAACTCAGCTAGTTATTCTAGGACCTCCCAAACCATTTCTCAGAATGTATCTTCTCTGGGCTCATGTGTGCTTTGAATCATTTCAAAATCCTAAGAGCTTGTTCCTCTTCCTTCCCAGAAGCCCATAATCTCTTGTTCCCCTTGGCATCTGCCTGCAGAACTGCAGCTCTAAATATGCCATAACAATTGTGTGTTTTCAGTGGATTCCAAAAAAATGCACCAGTCCTGTCACTGCTCTGAGTCAGGTGAAAAAGACACCACTCACTCAGTCAGCCTACAGACTAGGTAGAACTTTTGACACTCAGTTCACTCATTTCTGTCCTGACAGAGGATCCTTGGTGTGGGAGGTTTCCTCCTGGTAATGCCATGCTAGGTTAAATAGGAAAAGGGGCACAGATGAGCATGCCAAATGTCATGAACTTTCCTACCAATTTCGAAATCCCTTTTTGGTTTTACTTTCATCAGAGTGCTGTAACTTCTCAGCTGGTCTGTAGAGTTCTCACATTGGTATTCTGGTCCATATATTGTTGTTAACTCAGGGTCTTTGTAGGAGATTGAGGACCTTAAGCTTCCTAGTCTGCCTCTTGTTAGTGACACTCAACTAGATTCTTGATCAACATCCAGTTAGCAACTTATTTATCTTAGATACTGTTCATTTATACATTATTTATATAAATCATACCTCACCCAGCAAATAGCTCTTTACCTAATTACTAAACTGGCTTACTCATAGATTGCTGTATTTTACTGCTAGGGCTGCCATAAGAAAATACAACAGACTGGGTGGCTTAACTAACAAAAAAATTTTTTTTTCACATTTCTGGAGGCTATAAATCCAAGATCAAGGTGTTAATAGTTTTAGGGTTTTATTGTTTTTGGTTTTTTTTCCTGAGGCCTCTCTCCTTTGCTTTCAGACACACCCTTTCTCAATGTGTTCTCACTTGTTTTTCCTCTGTGTATGTGCAACCCTCGTGTTTCTCTGTGTGTCCAAATTATCTCTTCTTATAAGGACACCAGCGATATTGGATTAAGGCCCACCCATATGACCTCATTTAACATTAATTACCACTTTAAAGGCTCTATCTGTGGTCTCATTCTGAGGTACTGGGTGTTAGGTCTTCAACATATGAAGGGGGGGGGCACACTCAGCCATAACATTTAATTGATGTTTCTGCCTGCTCCAAAAAGTTACAAACTATAATTTTTATTTTTAAAAATTGAGCTATACACAGAAGATATATTAAGCAATATTTAACCAAGTATATTTCTTACGTTATCCTTATTATTTTTGTTTCTGTAATTTAAAAACTTGCTATTGCTTGAAGTTTTCAATTTTCTACTTGCCCTAAATCCAATAAAATTTTATTTGAGAATATAAGGCATGGCTTCTTCCTCCAAAATATAAGGATCATTGAATGATTTTTTAAAAAATAAAATGATTCTACCAATTAAATATATGAAGAGAATATGTTGTGGGGTTACTGATACACTGATTACTAATACCTTTTAAAATATTTAATAAATGTATTATGTGTGTTCTAGCTAATGTCATTCAATAGTAGACGATTATTATAGTAACAATACTTCCTTATTAGTGATACAAGGCTCAGTAATAAAGCTAACCCTTGAAAATATCTAAAGAAGGTTGAATTTAACAGATTCAACGATAAATACCTCTGTATTCCATTTGCTTTCTGCAGGCCTTATAAATCTCTGTACAGAAAGAATGGTTAGAGTAATGTGGATATAAAATAAGAATCCAAAGGCCTCACTGACAATTTTTTCACTTGTGAATTTTTCCAAGCAACTAGGTCATTCTATAAGAGTAATGCTTTATTCCCATTAAATATCTATGTTAAATTGTAAGTGCTCTTTGAAGACAACATTTTACTTTCATTGCTTTAACAAAAAATGTTCTCTTTTATGATTTCTCTTTGAAGAACATAGACCAAACTATCACTGAGAATTCTAGAACATGGAATAGGAGTGTATTTTTTCCATTTTTAAGATTTAATAGTGAAGCTGAATCAACCATTTATAGATTTTTATAGATTTTTATTAAGATATTTGGGAAGGCAGAATTGCCCATGAAATTCCTGAGTTTACTTTAGTAAACCAAACATTACAGTTCAATGTTATTATATAGTTACTATATAGTTAGCTAATATATAGTTAACTAATGTTACTATATAGTTACTATATTGCAGTAACTAGTCCAACCATACAAGTAGTCCTTCACAGAAATTTAAATAGTACTATAGGTACTTATGTGACTATGTGTGTCTGAGAGAGGAAAACCAAACTCATAACTAGGAACAGACTACAATCCAGAGAGAAGGACACTATGTGAACAAATAATTATATAGTAAAATATATATTTAGTATAAATAATACAGTCAAAAGATGAAAAGAACGAGACTAAGATAATAGAGTAAGTTGAAGGTTTTTAACTCTCTTGGAAGTGGTGATGCTCAAAAGTTTCCAATAGTGGTTGGGAAAAATCATGAAACTAAATTACCAGGGAGGAAGAGGGCATTTTAAAAGTATGTACTAGTGTAAGCTAAGTCTTAGATCTGGAAATTAGAAAAATGCTAAATTTTCGATGGATTGTTTGGCTATAGTGGCAGACCCCTATATTTTGTAAGGGTTAAGATAAAGTTGGAGGCTAGTATTTTGCTAAGGATTTCATTATTGTTCATCAAGAACTTGGCCTGTAGTTTTCTTTCCTTAAAGTGTCTTCAGCTTTGGTATCAGGGTAAGGTTGGCCTCATAAAATGAGTTTAGGAGTGTTGCCTCCTCTTCTATTTTTTTGGAAGAGTTTAAGAAGGATTGGCATTAACTCTTTAAATGTAGGAAGAATTCACCAGTGAAACTATCTGGTCCTGAGGTTTTGTTGTTGTTGTTGTTTTTTAATTGGGATGTTTTTCGTTGTAGATTCCATCTCCTGCCTAGTGATAAGTCTGTTTAGATTTTCTATTTCTTCCTAGTTCAGGTATAAATAAATGTTGTTTATTTGAGATATTTCCTCTTTTTTAATGCAGGGGTTTGTCACTATAAACTTCTCTCTTATTCCTACTTTCACTGATTCCCATAAGTCTGGTTATGTTGTTTCCCATTTTTGTTTTTCTCAAAATATTTTCTAATTTCCCTTTAAATTACTTCTCTGACCCATTGGTTGTTCAAGAATGTGTTATTTAATATCCAATTATTTTTGGATTTTCCAGTTTTCCCTTTGTTATTCATTCCTAGTTTCATTCCATTGTGGTAAAACAAAAACAAAAACAAAAGGACCCACCAACAAACAAACAAAATCCCAATACTTGATATGACACCATTTTCTTAAATATGTTAGAATTATTTTGTAACCTAACATGTGATCTCTCCTGGACAATGTTCTGTGTGTGCTCGAGGAAAATATGTATTCTGCTGTTGCACAGAATGTTCTATGAATTTCACTTAGGTCTATTCGATGTATAATGTTGCTCAAGCCTACTCTTTCCTTACTGGCTTGCTTTCTGGGTGTTCTATCCATTATTAAAATTGAGGTATTGAAATCTCTTGCTTTTGCTTCATTGCTATGTATTTTCCCCTTCACTTTGATCAATGTTTGCCTTATACATTTAGGTATTATGATGTTTATTATATCTTCCTGGCGAATTGACCCTTTTATCACTATACGATGTCCTTGTCTCTTATGATAGATTTTTATTTAATATCTCTTTTGTTTCCAATAAGTATAGCTATCACTGCTCTCTTTTGTTTAAGAGCAAACCAAATTCAGTAGTACATTTAAAAGTTCATATACCATGACTAAGTGGGGTTTATCCCTGGGATGCAAGGATGGTTCAACACATACAAATCAATTTAATTAGTTATACTACATTAATAAAATGAAGGATAAAAATCACATGATCATCTCGGGCTTCCCTGGTGGTGCAGTGGTTGAGAGTCCACCTGCTGATGCGGAGGACACGGGTTAGTGCCCCGGTCCGGGAAGATCCCACATGCCGCGGAGCGGCTGGGCCCATGAGCCATGGCATGATCATCTCAATAGGTGCAGGAAAAACTTGAGAAAACCAATACCATTTTATGGTAAAAACTCTCAAAACACTAGATACAGAAGGAATTTTTCTCAACATAATAAATGCCATACATGAAAATCTCACGGCTAACATCACACAAAACCATGAAAAACTGAACACTTCTCCTCAAATAACAGGAACAAGACACCACTATCTACTATCAGCACTTCTATTCAACATACTATTGAAAGTTCTAGGTAGAGCAATTAGGCAAGAAAAAGAAAAAAAGGACAGGGCATCCAAATTGGAAAAAGGAAATAAAATTATCTCTAAAATCATAAAGACTCCACAACTTTAAAAAAATGATAAAATTCTAAATTTGGTAAAGTTGCAGGATACAAAATCAACATAGAAAAATCAGTTATGCTTCTATACACCAGTAATAAAGCACCCAGAAAGGAAATCTGTGTACAAAAGCATCCAAAAGAATAAAATACTCAGAATAAACTTAACCAAGGGGATTGAAAGACTTGTATACTAAAATGACAACATCAATAAAATAAGTAAAAGAAGACATAGACAAATGCAAAGACTTCCCTGTTCATGGACTGGAAGATTTAATATTGTTAAAATGTCAATACTATCCAAAATAATCTCCAGATTCAATGCAATAACTATCAAAATCCCAAGGCATTTTTCATAAAAAAAGAAGAAACGATCCTAAAATTCATATAGAACCACACACACACACACATAAAAACAAATAGCCAAAGGAATCCTGAGAAAAAAAGAGCAAAGTTGGAGGCATCACACATCTTATTTCAAAATATATTACAAAGCTACAGTAGTTAAAACGGTATGATACTGGCAAAAAAACAGACAGATCAATGAAATGGAATAAAGAGCCAAGAAATAAACTCAGGCATACATGGTTAACTGGTTTTCAACAAGGGTGCTAAGAATGCACAATGGAGAAAGGGTAGTCTCTTCAACAAATGGTGCTGGGAAATCTGAACTCTTATCTCACACCACCAACAAAAATCAAATCAAAGTCAATTAAAGACTTAAATATAAGGCTTGAAGTTATAAAACTATTGAAAACATAAAAGGATATTCATGACAGTTATCATGAAGCATTGATGTCATGATCAATGATTGATCAGAGATGACATTAAAAGCACAGGTAACAAAAGCAAAAATAGACATGTGGAACTATGTAAAACTAAAAAGGACCTGCACAGCATACAATTAATATGGTGAAAAGGCAATCTATGGAATGGAAGAAAATATTTGCAAAGCATATAACTGATAAGAGCTTAAAATCCAAAATACATAAGGAAATTCTTCAACTTAACAGCAAAAAAATCCACAAACAACCCAATTAAAAAATGGGCAAGGATCTGAATAGATATTTCTCCAGAGAAGACATATAATCATTCATAATATTGACAACATTACTAATCATAAGCAAAATTCAAATGAAGACAAAACTGAGATGTCACCTCAAACATGTTTGGGTAGCTATTTTACTATTATATATATATAAGCTATTTTATATATATATATATATATATATATATATATATATATATATATATAAACACATATATATGTACACACATATATATGTATGTATGAATACATATAAGAATAAAACCAGTGTTGGTGAGGATGAGGAGGAAATGGAACCCTTGTACACTGTTAGAAGTATTGTGTTTATTTTTTTTGGCTGTGTTGGGTCTTCATTGCTGGGTACAGGCTTTCTATAGTTACAGCAAGCTGGGGCTACTCTTCGTTGTGGTGTGCGGGCTTCTCACTGTGGTGGCTTCTCTTGTTGTGGAGCATGAGCTCTAGGCATGCAGGCTTCAGTAGTTGTGGTGCATGGGCTCCGTAGTTGTGGCTCGTGGCCTCTAGAGCACAGGCTCAATAGTTGTGGCACACAGGCTTAGTTGCTCTGCAGCACGTGGGATCTTCCCGGACTAGGGCTCAAACCACTGTCCCCTGCATTGGCAGGCAGATTCTTAACAACTGCACCACTAGGGAAGCCTGGAAGTACTGTAAGATGGTGCAGGTGCTATGGAAAACAGTTCCTCAAAAAATCAAAAGTTAAACTATAACATGATTCAGCAATCCCACTTCTGGATGTATATCCAAAAGAATTGAAATCAGGATCTCAAAAAGATGTATGTTCATTGTGGCATTATTCACAATGGCCAAGATATGGAAGCAACCCAAATGTCCATAAAGAAATGAACTGATAAAGAAAATGTGGTATGTACACACAATGGAATATTATTCTGCCTTAAAAAAAACAAAAACAGGGAAATTATACTATATGTGACAACATGGATGAACCTGGAGGACAGTATGCTAAGTTAAATAAGCCAGTCCCAAAGAGCAAATACTGCATGATTCTACTTATAGGAGGTATCTAAAATATACAAACTCAGAGAAATAAAGAGTGGAATGATGGTTGCCAGGGGCTGGCCATGGGAGAAATGGGGAATTTTTCACTTAAAAATTTGTGAAGAACATAAATCACATGTTAAGTTTTCTTTCTAGAAGAAAAAAATAGATAAAATTGGATGCCTCTGACTGCTTAACTGCTAAAGTCTGACTTTGTAACATATATTAATAATCAATCATAGAGAAAATTTTGGTAAGCTGGAGATGTGGGGTACTAATCTAGTACCAAGAAACTTCACCTCTCACCATGTTTAAATAGTGTAAATATTCTTAAATACTGTTAATTACCATAGATTTATTCTCACAGTAGCTTCTTTACTTTTTTCTCCTTAGAAATTCATGGTGAATTACTATTTAATCTGTAAAGTATAGTATGTGGGGGATGTGACATATGAAAACTACCAAACTGACTGATTCAAGTAAATGTGCTTTACTGTGTGATGAAAAGTACAATGGCACCACAATGTCTGAGGTATGAGCCCAGTGTTCACTGTTTTTTAATAGTCAGGAAACACAAAAGTATTGTTTACTCAGAATGAAATTAAAAGAAAGATGGTAATATTTCTATCAATATGATCCTTGTAGATAGATCAGCTAGATATATCAGAGCCCAAAATGAGGTGTAATTTTAAATTAAAATTGCCTTGATCCAGTGTAATTTTAATTAGCAAAACAGTTTACAACTCTATCATTTAATGTGTAATGTGCAGCCCTGATCCTAGATACCTACTTTTACATGTTACTGAAATAATAGAATATTTTGCTTTGGGGTAAAAGGCAAAATAGTAGCTTGAGTAGAAAAAGTATATCATCAATCCTACTAATTGGGGTACTTCTCTTGTCAACTGTAGTTTTCTCTTTGAACTAAGTTACTTAAATTCTTACAGTTAATATATTTCAAAAATAAATTTTCATTTAATAAATATGAATTTCCTAAGTATATGACAAATAAAGACTTTTGCCTTTGAAGCAATGACAGTCTCTCTCAATATTTTATCATAATGAAAACTTTCAGGTGCTTAAGCTGGAAGAGTTTTATTGTTCACAATAGTTTCAAATCAGTCTATGATGTCATATTTTTATGCTGATTTTTTAAACTTTTTACTTCATATTGGAGCATAGCTGATTAATAATGTTGTGATAGTTTCAAATGCACAGCAAAGTGACTCAGCCATACATATACATGTATCAATTCTCCCTCAAACTTCCCTCCCATCCAGGCTGCCACATAACATTGAGCAGAGTTCCCTGTGCTATACAGTAGGTCCTTGTTAGTTATCCATTTTAAATATAGCAGTGTGTACATGTCGATCCCAAACTGCCTGACTATACCTTCCTCCCATCCTTCCCCCTAGTAACCATAAGTTTGTTCTCTAAGTCTGTGAGTCTGTTTATGTTTTGTAAATAAGTTAATTTGTATCATTTCTTTTTAGATTCCGCATATATGTGATATCATACAATATCTCTCTCTCTCTGTCTGACTTACTTCACTCAGTATGACAATCTCGAGGTCCATCCATGTGGCTGCAAATGGTATTATTCATTCTTTTCAATGGCTGAGTAATATTCCATTGTTTGTATGTACCACATCTTCTTTATCCATTCCTCTGTTAATGGACATTTAGGTTGCTTCCATGTCTTGGTTATTGTAAACAGTGCTGCAATGAATATTGGGGTGCATGTATATTTTAGGATCATATTTTTCTCAAGATATATGCCCAGGAGTGGGATTGCAGAGTTATATGGTACCTCCAATTTTAGTTTTTTAAGGAACCTCCATACTGTTCTCCATAGTGGCTGTACCAATTTACATTCCCACCAACAGTGTAGGAGGGTTCCCTTCTCTCCACACCCTCTCCAGCATTTATTGTTTGTGGACTTTTTGATGATAGCCATATTGACTGGTGTGAGGTGATATCTCATTGTAGTTTTGATTTGCATTTCCCTAATAATTAGTGATGTTGAACACCTTTTCATGTGCCTATTGGCCATCTGCATGTCTTTGGAGAAATGTCTATTTAGGTCTTCTGCCCATTTTTTGATTGGGTTGTTTGTTTTGATGATATTAAGCTGCATGAGCTGTTTATAAATTTTGGAGACTAATCCCTTGCCAGTCATATCATTTGCAAATATTTTCTCCCAATCTGTGGGATGTCTTTTTGTTTTGTCTGTGGTTTCCTTTGCCATGCAAAAGCTTTTGAGTTTAATTAGGTCTCATTTGTGTGTGTGTTTTTTTATTTCCATTACTCTGGGAGATGGATCGAAAAAGATATTGCTACGATTTATGTCAGAAAATGTTCTGCCTGTTTTCCTCTAGGAGTTTTATAGTGTCCAGTCTCACATTTATGTCTTTAATCCATTTTGAGGTTATTTTTGTGTATGGTGTTAAAGAATGATCTAATTTCATTTTTTTTACATGCAGCTGTCCAGTTTTCCCAACACAATTCGTTGAAGACATGGTCTTTCCACCATTCTATAGTCTTGCCTCCTTTGTCATAGATTAATTGAACATAGGTGAGTGGGTTTATTTCTGGGCTTTCAATCCTGTTCCATCGATCTATATTTCTATTTTTGTGCCAGTACCATACTCTTTTGATGACTATAGCTTTGTAGTATAGTCTGAAGTCAGGGAGCCTAATTCTTCCAGCTCCATTTTTCTTTCTCAAGATCGCTTTGGCTATTCAGGGTTTTCTGGGTTACCTTACAAATTTTAAGATTTTTGTTCTGGTTCTGTGAAAAATGCCATTGGTACTTTAATAGGGATTGCATAGAATCTGTAGATTGCCTTGGGTAGTATAGTCATTTTGACAATATTGATTCTTCCAATCCAAGAACATGGTATATCTTTCCATCTGTTTGTGTCATCTTTGATTTCTTTCATCAGCGTCTTATAGTTTTCAGAGTACAGGTCTTTTGTCTCCTTAGATATGTTTATTCCTAGGTATTTTACTCTTTTTGAAGTGATGGTAAATGGGATTGTTCTTGAATTTCTCTTTCTGACCTTTCATTGTTAGTGTATGGAAATACAACAGATTTCTGTGCACTAATTTCGTAACCTGCAACTTTACCAAATTCATTGATGAGCTGTAGTAGTTTTCTGGTAGTGTCTTTAGGATTTTTCTATGTACAGTATCATGTCTGCTCCCAACAGTGACAGTTAAACTTCTTCTTTTCCAATTTGGATTCCTTTTATTTCTTTTCCTTCTCTGATTATCTCAGCTAGGACGTCCAATACTATGTTGAATAAAAGTGGCGAGAGTGGACATCCTTGTCTTGTTCCTGATCTTAGAGGAAATGCTTTCAGCTTTTCACCATTGAGTATGATGTTAGCTATAGGTTTGTCATATACAGCTTTTATTATGTGAGGTATCTTGCCTCTATGCCCACTTTCTGGAGAGTTTTATCATAAATGGGTGCTGAATTGTCAAAACTTTCCTGCATCTATTGAGATTGTTGTATGGTTTTTATTCTTCAGTTGGTTGATGTGGCGTATCACACTGATTGATCTGTGGATATTGAAAAGTCCTTGGATCCCTGGGATAAATCCCACTTGATCATGGTGTATGATCCTTTTAAAGTATTGTTGGATTCAAACTGCTAGTATTTTGTTGAGGATTTTTACATCTATGTTCATAAGTGATATTGGTGTGTAATTTTCTTTTTTTGTGGTACCTCTGTCAGGTTTTGGTATCAGGGTGATGGTGGCATAATAGAATGATTTTGGGAGTTTTCCTTCCTCTGATATTTCTTGGAATAGTTTCAGAAGTATAGGTGTTAGCTCATCTCTAAATCTTTGATAGAATTCACCTGTGAAGCCATGAGGTCCTGGACTTTTGTTTGTTGGGAGATTTTTAATCACAGTTTCAATTTCAGTGCTTGTAATTGGTCTGTTTATATTTTCTATTTCTTCCTGGTTCAGTCTTGGGAGATTGTACCTTTCTAAGAATTTGTCCATTTCTTCCAGGTCATCCACTTTATTGGCATATAATTGTTTGTAGTAGTCTCTTAGGATCCTTTGTACTTCTGTGGTGTCCGTTGTGACTTCTCTTTTTTCATTTCCAATTTTATTAATTGGAGTCTTCTCCGTTTTTTTCTTGATGAGTCTGGTTCAAGGTTTTTCAATTTTGTTTATCTTTTCAAAGAACCAGGCTTTAGTTTCATTGATCTTTGCTACTGTTTGTCTCCATTTCATTTATTTCTGCTCTGATCTTTATTATTTCTTTCCTTCTACTAACTTCAGATTTTGTTTGCTCTTTTTTCTCTAGTTGCTTTAGGTGTAAGCTTAGCTTGTTTATTTGAGATCTTTCTTGTTTCCTGAGGCAAGATTGTATTGCTATAAACTTCCCTCTTAGAACTGCTTTTACTGCATCCCATAGGTTTTGGATCATTGTGCTTACATTTTCATTTGTCTCTAGGTATTTTTTATTTCCTCTTTGATTTCTTCAGTTGGTTGTTTAGTAGCATATTGTTTAGCCTCCATGTGTTTGTGTTTTTTATATGTTTTCCTTGTAAATTATTTCTAATCTCATAGCATTGTCATCAGAAAAAATGCTTAATATAGTGTCAATTTTCTTAAATTTACTGAGGCTTGCTTTGTGGCCCAGCATGTGGTCAATCCTGGAGAATGTTCTGTGCGCACCTGAGATGAATGTATATTCTGTTTTTGGATAGAATGCTCTATAAATATCAATTAAGTCCATCTGATCTAATGTGTCATTCTAAGCCTGTGTTTCCTTATTGATTTTTCTGTCTGATCTGTCCATTAATGAAAGTGGGGTGTTAAAGTCCCCCACAATTATTGTGTTACTGTCGGTTTCTCCCTTTATGGCTGTTAGTATTTGCCTTATATATTGAGGTGCTCCTATATTGGGTGCATATATATTTACAATTGTTATATCTTCTTCTTGGATTGATCCCTTGATCATTATGTAGTATCCTTCTTTGTCTCGTAACAGTCTTTATTTTAAAGTCTATTTTGTCTGATATGAATATTGCTACTTCAGCTTTCTTTTGATTTCTATTTGTATGGTATACCTTCTTCCATCCCCTCACTTTCAGTCTGTATGTGTCCCTAGGTCTGAGGTGGGTCTCTCATAGACACCATATATATGGGTCTTGTTTTTGTATCCACTCAGCCAATCTATGTCTTTGGTTGGAACATTTAATCCATTTACATTTAAGGTAATTATCAATATGTGTGTTCCTGTTGCTATTTTCTTAATTGTTTTGCATTTGTTTTGGTATGTCTTTTTTCTTTTCTTCCTCTTTTTTTCTCTTGTGGTTTGATGACCATCTTTAGCGGTGTTTGCTTTTTCTTTTTTGTGTGTGCACCTATTCTAGTTTTGGGGCTTCTGTTCCCATGAGCTTTTGATATAGCAGTCTATATATGTACAAGGTTTTAAGCTGCTAGTCTCTTTCCTGCCTAGAGGAGTTCCTTTAGCATTTGTTGCAAAGTTGGTCTGGTGCTGTTGAATTCTCTTAGCTTTTGCTTGTCTGTAAAGCTTTTGATTTCTCCATCAAATCTAAATGAGAGCCTTACTGTGTAGAGTATTCTTGTGTGGAGTTTCTTCCCTTTCATCACTTTAAATATATTATGCCACTCCCTTCTGGCTTGCAGTTTCTGCTGAGAAATGAGCTGATAACCTTATGGGAGTTCCCTTGTATATTATTTGTCATTTTCCCCTTGTTGCTTTTAATATTTTTTCTTTGTCTTTAATTTTTGCCAATTTGATTACTATGTGTCTTGGCCTGTTCCTCCTTGGGTTTATCCTGCCTGGGATTCTCTGTGCTTTCTGAACTTGGGTGACTGTTTCCTTTCCCATGCTAGGGAAGTTTTCAGCTATTATCTCTTCAAATATTTTCTCAGGTCCTTTCTATCTCTCTTCTCCTTCTGGGAGCCCTAAAATGTGAATGTTGGTGTGTTTAATGTTGTCCCAGAGGTCTCTTAGACTGTATTCATTTCTTTTCCTTCTTTTTTCTTTATGCTGTTCTGTGGCAGTGCGCTATTCTGTCTTCCAGGTCCCTTATCCATCCTCCTGCCTCAGTTATTCTGCTACTGATTCCTTCTAGTGTATCTTTTACTTCAGTTATTGTATTGTTCATCTCTGTTTGTTCATTAGTTCTTTTAGGTGTTTGTTAAACATTTCTTGCATCTTCTCGATCCTTGCCTCCATTTTTTTCTGAGATCCTGGATCATCATCACTATCATTATTCTGAATTCTTTTCCCAGAAGGTTGCCTATCTCTACTTCATTTAGTTGTTTTTCTGGGGATTTATCTTGTTCCTTCATCTGGGGCATAATCCTCTGCATTTTCATTTTGTCTAACTTTCTGTGACTGTGGTTTTTGTTCCATAGGTTGCAGGATTGTACTTCGTCTTGCTTCTGCTATCTGCCCTCTGGTGGATGAGGCTATGTAAGAGGCTTGTGCATGTTTCCTGATGGGAGGGACTGGTGGTGGGTAGAGCTGGGTCTTGTCATTGCTCTGGTGGGCAGGGCCTGCTCAGTAAAACTTTAATCCATTTGCCTGCTGATGGTTGGGGTTTTGTTCCCTCCCTGTTGGTTGTTTGGCCTGAGGCGACCCAGCACTGGAGCCTACAGGCTGTTTGGTGGGGCTAATGGTGGTCTCTGGGAGGGTTCATGCCAATGAGTACTTCCAGAACTGCTGCTGCCAGTGTCCTTGTCCCCACAGTGAGCCACAGCTGCCCCCTGCCTTTGTTGGAGACCCTCCAACACTAGCAGGTAGGTCTGGTACAGTCTCCTATGGGGTCACTCTCCTTCCCCCTGGGTCCTGGTGCACACAAGCCTTTGTGTGTGCCCTCCAAGAGTGGAGCCTCTGTTTCCCCCAGTCCTGTGGAAGTCCTGCAATCAAATCCTGTTGTCCTACAAAGTCAGATTCTCTGGGGATTTCTCCCATTGCTGGAACCCCAGGCTGGGAAGCCTGACGTGGGGATCAGAACCTTCACTCCAGTGGGAGAACTTCTGTGGTATAATTCTTCTCCAGTTTGTGGGTTGCCCACCTGATGAGTATATGATTTGATTTTATCGTGATTGGACCCCTCCCACCATCTCATTGCGGCCCCTCCTTTGTCTTTGGATGTAGGGTATCTTTTTTGGTAGGTTCCAGCATCTTCCTGGGGATGGTTGTTTAGCAGTTACCTGTGATTCTGGTGCTCTTGCAAGAAGGGGTGTGCACACGTCCTTCTACTCCACCATCTTGAACCAATCTCCTCAGTGTCAAACATTTTTAATTGACAATTTTGATCTTTATAGTTTCAACATATATTACATTTTAGTATGACTATAATTACTAAAATATTAGGCAGCCATTGTACAACAAGAATTAATATATTGATAAATTTTCCCACAGTTTTTCCAAGGCTGTGCTAAATGACATAATTCATTTAAATAATTTTTCCTGCCTTGATTAGTGTCTGTTCCCATATTACAAATCTGTTGTAATCTGTCAGCATAAAACATGTCTAAAATAACATTTATAGACATTTATTAGATATCACACACCATGCTACATCTTGAATGCCCTCATGAAATCTTCATAACAACTCTGAGAGACGTCTATTGATAGTATTTTATCTTACAAATAAAAGAGTTTCTACACGGTTCTTGGTTGCAAACAACAGAAATCACTTTTGACTCACTTAAATTTAAAATTAACTTATTGGGAAAATGTAAGTCCATAAATAAACTTAAAAGGGGGAAGACAGAGAAAACCAAAGCATACTCAAGAAACTACAAAAGGAAAAATCTACTTAGGATTCTGTTAATAGAACCATTTCCACTGGATACTCACTCCTACCACTTACTTGACTGTCTTTGGAACCCCAGTGAGTTGCCAGTGGACTCTCCATTCAACCACAACCAATATGAATGATCTGTATATTTGTATCAAAATTCCACTCCCTATATATTCCTTAATATTTTTGTCTATTCCACCACATTTGCTTCAAAGCCCTACTTTCCATTAAGAGTGTAGTCTGACCTTATAAAAATTAAGCCATATAGGAGGAAATCAGAGTAAATGACCCCTATGAGAAATCTGATTGCAAAGTGGGTGTGGAGCATAGAAAACAGGAGTGGAAAGGGAGAAAGGAATTGAATCAAGCATGCTCAGCTTATTTTTAGCAAAAATTTCATTCATTTCCATATTAGCTCCTCTCCTGGGGAGGAGAAAGTGAATGTCCTGGAGTGTTATGATAATGGGTGGAATCCCCAGGATATATGGATGGAGCCATCAGGAATCTGGAAGAAGTTTCCCATCCCAGACAGCACATGTCTTTCTCTATCCCCTGAATTGAAAACTCTTTAAGAGCTGTATTAGTCAGTGTTCTCCATGATGAATTGTCTCACATGGTTATGGAAGCTGAGAAGTCCCATATAACCGCCATCAGCAAGCTGGAGACCCAAGAAAACCCACAGTGTAATTCATTTTGAATTTGAAGACATGTGCACCAGAGGAACTAATGGTGTAAAACCCAGTCTACAGACAGGAAAAGATGAGATGAGATGTCCAAGCTCAACAGTGGGACAGCAAAAAAGGCAAATTCTTTTTTCCTTTGCCTTTTGTTCTATTCAGGACTTTAATGGATTGAATGATGAGCACCCACATTGACAAAGGTAATCTACTTTACTGAGTCTACCAAATCAAATGCTTATCTCACCTGGAAATACACTCATAGAAACACCCAGAAGTAATGTTTAATATGGTGACCCTATGGCCAGTCAAGTTGATACATAAAAATAACCATCACAAGTCTACCCCTTTTCAACTTGGTACCTGTACATATCTCCTTAAACCATACTTAGTCCTCAAATAAAGACAATAACAAGGTCATAATCTAACTGAACATGATAAAACTATCCTGTGTACAACTGAAAATACACTGACCCCTTCCCCAGAAGAGAAGGTAAAGTCCTTAAGTAATGTTTACTCTTCTCCTTGATATTCCATAACTTAAATACTATGAAATTAGTAATACATACTATGATATAAAATCATTGCATCTTATGTTACATAATAATGGAATAAGATTAAAATATATGTAAATATAAGTAAATTAATAAAATGTACATACCTGCAAATACATTTATAACAAAATAAATAGGAAATACTCATGACAATTACAATCCTCATTTCTGTAACTGGTCACATGGGTGTAGCTGATGTTTATAACTACTTTCTTCCACGACCCATTCTGTTCCCTTTGCCTTCAGCAAGCACCTCACCTCAGCTGGTTGTGGTTCTTTATATGGTGGGTGACTCAAACTAATTCTTGAAGGGTCTGGATCATTACTATACCTGCATAGATTGGGTTGTTGTAGTTTTCCACTAATCTTAACCACAGGACACAGTAATATTAAAAGACACCCTAAGGGATCCCCTTTATTCTGAACATACTCTTCCTTACCTCCATTGTGGAGTAGTAATCCAACTTCCCCTTGATAGTCAGGATCGATCTCCCCAGGCAACAATGTAACATCCTTCTTTACCTGTTGATTCAGACGCACAAGGATGACAAAGTGGCTGAGTGGCAGTTTTAGCTGAACAAAAAGCCAACTAGTTCACCAGAGAAAACCAGGAAAGAGCCAGTTAAAAACAGTTTCCCTGGGGTTAGAACAAAGCTCAAAGACTGGTTTAAAAAGTTACCCATTCCTGAAGTTAATTGGATGAGACTGTAGAGCATCGTATGCCCTCGAGAATTATTGAAAAAAAAAAAGGGTAAATCAATGAAGCCTAGCAGCTGGATTTGATATCAAATGAGTCAGATAGATTAACAGAGAGATAAAGGAAAAACACTGTCAAAAATAAGCTCTGCTCAGCCACTAGTAACCATAGAGTGTGCACATACCCAAGGCTGAGCCCCCTGAGGAGCAATACCAAGTATGTTCAATTAACTGAAGAAAACCATGGTTAAAAAGGTAAAGTTAGCTATAATGTCAATACCTTATCAAATGGATCATATCAATGAAGAAACAGAAATTATAACAAAGAACCAAATTGGAATTCTGAAGTTGAAAAGGACAATAACCAAACTGAAAAAAATTCACTGAGGGGGCTCAAGAGTTGACTTGAGCTAGCAGAAGAGACAGTAAACATTTAGATAAATCAGTAGAGATATGTAGTATGAGGAACAGTAAAAAAGAGAAAACATGAACAAAGTCTCAGAGAAATATAGTACACTTTTAAGTGAACCAACTTATACATAATTGGGAGTGCCAAAATGAGAAGAGAGGAAGAATGGAGTAGGAAAAAAAATATTCAAAGAAATAATGGCTGAAAACTTGCCACATTTCCTGAAAAATATTTATCTATACATCCAAGAAGACAAATTAATTCTACCCTGGTTAAAACCAAAGAGATTGAGATCCACACTCAGACACCATCATAGAGAAAATACTGAAAGCCAAAGAGAAAAGGAGGAAAGGAGGAAAAGAAAATGATTTAATGTATACAAAAAAACCTCAATTAGAAATAAACAGATGCCAGATGACAGTGGGGTGACACAGTCAAAGGCAAGAAAAGGGAGAAAAAAACTGTCAACCAAGAAACTTTTATCCAGCAAAACCATCTTTCAAATAGTAAGGTGAGATATGACATTCCAAGATAAGCAAAAACAGTATTCTTTGCTAGTGGACATGCCTTAAAAGAAATCCTAATGGAAATTCTTCAGTCTGAAATCAAGTAATCCCAGATGGTAATTCAAATCCACATAACAAAATAAAGAGCATGAGCAAAATAATTATGTAATTAGAAATTATAGAATTAATGTATATGTATTCCCCTTTCTTCTCCTGACTGATTAAAAAGCAATTATATGAAACTGTGTGTGTGTGTCTGGGCCTATAACATATAGACTGTAATATATTTGACAATAACACAGAAGATGTGAGAGCTAAGTTGTACTGAAGTAAAGAAGTGACACCAAATGGTAACTTGAACCCATAGTAACCCATAATGTGAACTAAAATTGATAAGAGGTAAATATAACAAACTCTCTAAATACAAACTTGATTCCATTTATTCACTTAGCTTCTTTAATACATACAGAATTTTATAAAGTAATCATAAAAATGTAATTTGGGGTGTTACAAGTACATACATGCAATGTATATAATGATAACACAAGAGAGGGGGTAAAATACTATATGAGTAACATTTCTAAATCTCAATGAAATTAGGTTAGTATGAATCTGAAGTAGATTCTGATACATTAAGATGTATATGTGGTAAATCCTAGAGGAAACAATGAGAAATTATCTCTAAAAAAATTTAGTAAGATAATCATTGATTAAACAAAAGTATGACAAAATAAAACATTGCCTTGATGCAAGAAGAAGCACTAAAACAAGAGTAGAGGAACAAAAATGTATTAAAACATAAAAAAACAAAAGTTAAAATGACACATAAATCCAGCTACGTCAACAGATTAAACAAGAATTGATTAAAAATTCAATCCAATTACAGACATTATTGGTGGATTAAAAAAACATTCCAGGGCTTCCCTGGTGGCGCAGTGGTTGAGAGTGTGCCTGCGGATGCAGGGGATGCTGGTTCGTGCCCCAGTCTGGGAAGATCCCACATGCCGCGGAGCAGCTAGGCCTGTGAGCCATGGCCGCTGGGCCTGCGCGTCTGGAGCCTGTGCTCCGCAACGGGATAGGCCGCAACAGTGAGAGGCCCACATACCACAAAAAAAAAAAAAAAGAAGATTCCAAATGTATGCTATCTACAGGAGATACACTTTATCCTCAAATATACAAATACTTTAAAAGTAAAAAGGTAAAAAGTATATTATGCAAACGGCATCATAAGATAGTTGGAAGGGGCTATTATCAAAATAATAGTGTATGAAACATGTTACTAGACATAAAGATGGACATTATACAACAGTAAAAGTGTAAATATATTAGAAAGATATAAAAAATAAAAGCACAAATATACACTTAACAACAGTGCCTAAAAAGACATGAAATAAAAACTGACAGAATTAAAGGGAGAAAGAAATAATCCAACAATAACAGAGACTTGAATACACCAGTTTTAATAATGAATACAACAAATAGGCAAAAGATTGATGAGGAAATAAAAGATTTGAACAACATTGTACAATAACTAAACCAAATGAACATCTATAGGCTATTCAACCAAAGAACAACAAAGTACAAATTTTTCTCAAGTGCACATAAATTGCTGTCCTGGATAGACCTTATGCTAGGTCATAAAATAATTGTCAATAAATTTAAAATTATTAAAAACCATTACACCCAGTATAATACATTCTCTGTTGAAAATGGAATAAAAAATTGGACATTAAAATCTTAACAAAATTTGGAAAATTCAAAATTATGTGGAAATAAAACAAAGTTCCTAAATAATTAATTGGTGAAAGAAGAAGTAAGAGTAATTAGAAAATATATTGAGATGAATGAAAATAAAGACACAACATACCAGAATTGATGGGATGCAGCAGAAGCAGTTGTTAGAAGGAAATTTAAAGTTGTAACTGCCTTTCACTCATATGTGAAATATAATATTTATTATTGTCCTTCCTTCTACTAAATTTGGGCTTTGTTAGTTCTTCTTTTCCTAGCTTCTTTGATGTGTAAAGTTAGATTGCTTATTTGAGGTTTTTTCTTTTTTTCTTTTTTTTTTTTTTTGAGGTAGGCCTGTTTTGCTATGAACTTCCCTCTTAAAACTGCTTTTTGTGCGTCCCATAAATATTGAGTGAAAATACATGAAAGATAGAATAAAAAACAATAGAAAAGATGAATACAGCTTAGAGCTGGCTCTTAGCAAAGAGAAACAAAATCGACACACTTTTAGTAAGACTCACCAAGAGAAAGACAGAGGGATCAATAAATAAAATAAAAAATGAAAGAGGAGGGACTTCCCTCATGGTACAGTGGTTAAGAATCCACCATTTTAAAGCAATTATACTCCAATAAAGATGTTAAAAAAAATAATAAACTGGTTATCATACGGGAGAGAGAAGGGGGAGGGGCAATGGGATTAAGAGATACAAACTACTGTGTATGAAGTAGATAAGCAACAAGGATATATTGTATAGCACAGGGAATTATAGCCATTATCTTGTAATAACTTTTAATGGAATACAGTCTGTAAAAATACTGAATCACTATGCTATACACCTGAAACTAATATAATATTGTAATTCAACTGCACTTCAATTAGAATAAATATCTTTACTAAAAAGAAATCATACACCATGACCAAGTGGGATTTATTTCAGGGATGCAAGGGTGGTGTAACTTCTGCAAATTGATCAACGTGATACACCACATTAAAATATAAAGGATAAAAATCATATAATCATATAATCATCTCAATAGCTGCAGAAAAAGTTTCTGACAAAATTCAAAATCCATTTATGATAAAAACTCACCAAAGTGGGAAAAAAGGGAATGCACCTCAAGATAATAAAGGCTATATATTAAAAATTTCCACAGCTAAGATTATGCTCAATGGAGAAAAGCTTAAAGCTATCCCTCTAAGATGAGGAACAAAACAAAGATACCCACTCTCCCCAGTTTTATTCAATATAAGATTAGAAGTCTTAGCAAGAGCAATTAGGCAAGAAAAAGAAATGAAAGGCAGTCAAATTGGAAAGGAAGAAGAAGTAATGTCACTATTTTCAGATGATATAATACCTTATGTTTTTTAATATAAGGTATTTATAAGGGCTTTTGAGCCCTAAAAACTCCACCAAAAATCTGTTAGAATCAATAAATGAATTCAGTAAAGTTGCAGAATACAAAATCAATATATAGAATTTCTTGAATTTCTATACACTAATAATGAACTATCAGAAAGAGAAATTAAGAAAGCAATCCCAATTAAATTGAATCAAAAAGAATAAAATAACTAGGAATAAATTTAACCAAGGAGGTGAAAAACATGTAGACTGAAAATTGTAAGACAATGATGAAAGAAATCAAAGAAGATACAAATAAATGAAAAGATGTTTCTTGCTCATGGATTGGAATAACTAATATTGTTAAAATGTCCATACTAGTCAAAGCAATCTATAGATTCAATGCAATCCATATCAAAATTCCAATGGCATTTTTCACAGAAGAAGAACAAATAATCCTAAAATTTGTATGGAATCAAAAAAGGTCTCAAATTGTCAAAGCAATCTTGAGAAAGAAGAGGTATCACACTCTCTGATTTCAAACTAAAGTACAAAGCTATACTAGTCAAAACAGTATGGTAATGGCATTAAAAACAGACACACATCAATGGAAGTGAATACAGAGCCCAGAAATATACCCATGTATATATCGTCAACTAATTTCCAACAAAGGAGGAAAGAATATACAATGGGGAATGGACACTCTCTTCAATAAATTGTGTTGGGAATACTGGTCAGCCACGTTCAGAAGAATGAAACTAGACCACTATCTTACACCATATGTAATCTTGAAGTCGTAAAACTCCTAGAAGAAAATATAGCTGGTAAAAGCTCCTTAACATTGATTTGACATTGAACTTTGGGGTTTGGCTCCAAAAGTAAAGGCAAGGAAAGCAAAAATATACAAGTGAAAGTATATCAAACTATAAAGCTTCTGCATAGCTAAGGAAACCACCAACAAAATGAAAAGGTAACCTACTTAATGGGAGAAAATATTTACAAATTATATATCCATTAAGGGTTTAATATCGGAAAAATATAAAGAACTCAAAAAACTCAAGAGGAAAAAAGACCCAAATAAAAAATGGACAGCAGCTCTTAATAGAGGGTTTTCCAAATAAGACATATAAGTGGCCAACATTCACATAAAAATATTTTCAACAAAGCTAATTATTAGGGTACTGCAAATCAAAATCACAATGAGAGATCACCTCAGACCTATTAGAATGGCTATTATCATATGGATATGTGAAAAGGGAACCTTCATACACTGTTAGTGGGAATGTAAATTGGTGCAGCCACTATGGAAACAATATGGAGATTCATCAAAAAATTAAAGTAAAACTACCATATGATCTAGCTATTCCACTTCTGCATATTTATTTTAAAAATAAAAAACCACTAATTCGAAAAGATGTATGTACCTCAACATTCATTGCAGCATTATTTACAATAGCCAACATATAGAAACAACCTAAGTCCATCAATAGATGAATGGATAAAAATGTTGTGATATATATATAACATATATACACATATATAATGGAATACTACATAGCTGTATAAAAGAAAGAAATCTTACCATTTGCAACAATATGGATGGACCTTGAGGGTATTATACTAAGTGAAATAAGTCAGATAGAGAAAGACAAATACCTTATGATTTCACTTACATGTGGAATCTAGAAAACAAAACAAATTAGCAAATAAAACATTATTCATCGATATACAGGACACATTGGTGATTACTAGAGGAGAAGAGAGTTGGGGGATTGCCAAAATGGGTGAGGAGAGTTAATTGTAAGATGACAGATTGTAGCTAGTTTTACTGTGATCACTTTGCAGCATATACAAATATCAAATGATTATGTTGTATACTTGAAACTAACATAATGTTATAAACCAGTTTCACCTCAACTAAAAAAAAGAGATACTGCCTGATACCTATAAGAATGGCAATAATTAAAAGACAGATAATAACAAATATTGGCAAGGATGTGGAGAAATTGCTGGCAGGAATATAATTAATGCAGCCACTTTGGAAACACATCTGGAAGTTTCCTAAAAAATTACACAGATTCCACATATACGTGTTAATATATGATATTTGTTACAGACGTAAAGAACAAATGTATGGCTATCAAGGGGGGAGGCGGGGTGGGTGGGATGGATTGGGAGGTTGGGGTTGACATATATACATTACTATGCATAAAATAGATAACTAATGAGAACAGACTGTATAGCACAGGGAACTCTACTCAGTGCTCTGTGGTGACCCAAATGGGAAGGAAATCCAAGGAAGAGGGGATATATGTATACGTGTGACTGATTCACTTTGCTGTACAGCAGAAACTAACACAACACTGTAAAGCAACTATACTCCAATTAAAAAAATTACACAAAACTTCCACGTGACCCAGCCATTCCATTCCTAAGTATATACCAAGAGAAATGAGAACACAAACTCACACAAAAACTTATTCAATGTATGTCCACTCAGCATTATTATTAATAGCCAAAAGGTGGAAATAATCCAAGTGTTTATTAACTGATAAATGGATAAAAGTTGTATATCCATACAATGGGGTATTATATATCCATTCAAAGGGATGAATTACTGATACATGCTACAACATGGATGAACCTCAAAATATGCTAAGTGAAATAAGTCAGTCACAAAAAAATCACATAGTGTATGGTTCCACATCTGAAATGATCAAAGCATGCAACTTTATAGAGAAAGAAAGTATGTAAGTATTTTCCTAGAGCTTGGGAGAATGGGTTCTTGGAGTTGACAGGTAAAGGTTGTAGGGTTTCTTCTTAGGGTGACAAAAATGTTCTAAAATCCATTTTGGTGATGGTTGATGGTAGCTCAACTCTGTGAATATACTAAAATCCATTGAATTGTATACTTTAAATGGATGGATTGTATGGTATATGAACTATATCTCAATGGTTTTTTTTTAAAAAATCTGTGCTCTAAAAATGTCTTATGGTTCTTGCCATCAACTTCTTATCCTAAGAGTGCTTTTCTCTTTCTCTACTACAAATCATCGGGGAGAAGCCAAGTTGATTATAGTGAATGAGAATAAAAAGAGAATAAATAAATCAAGATTTGGCAGCTTTCTGAGTAATACGGATATTCACATTAACTTCCATGGAGCAAAACACAATACCATTTTTTTGTGAGGTCTGCAGCCAAGTCATTCTCCTACGAATCAAGCTTCTTATGTTTGTTGGCCTCAATTTTTTGGTTTTTGAAAAAGAATTTAACTACATCTCCATATTTTCATATCTTAATCATATGTGTTTTTAGCTGTGTGTCTCTTTCCCTTTCTCAATCTAACCAGCATAATGTCTTTCCTGAAGAATTAGTTATCGCTGAGTTATAATTTTTGTTACATTTTAATATCTTCAGTAGTTATGAATTCTGAATTCATCCTGAACTGACACACAGATTCCTATAAAGATCCCAGCACACCTTACTATTTTTAAAGCAAAATCGTAGGTGACAGTTGATTTTTTACGGGATTACTTTTAGATACGTCTGTGAAGGATCTTAAAACCAGAACTGTTACATTTGTTATTGATATGTAGGATACTAAGTAGATTCCATTTTCCTTGATTTTCAAAAAAAGGAAAAGTACAATGAAAAGGCATTTATAAATGACCTTCAGAATTGTAACTCTAATAAAAATCTTTTTAACCAATATCACATTGATGTTTTCTTGATCCATCTCCTATGGAGAATTTTCTCTATTATCAAATTATATTTACTACCTGGAGTTCTCTACGGATATAACACCAGACCCAAACCTTTATCTAACCCTATATCTTTAATGAATGAAACTGTTACATAAATCCTGCCAGTAAGTCACAAGCAAAGACTAATAAAGCTTTGTGTTTATCTGAACATAAAAGATAAAACACTTACTTCCATTTTAAAAATATTCTGCAAGAATAAAGGACACCAGGGATTCACATTAGAAGATGTTTGATGATATAGTCACCAAAGTAATCAGAGTAGAAGAGTCGAGAAACATAATACACTTACAGAGCTTCTGCCTTCTATTCATGGTTACTATTCATAAGCAGAAAGTTTATTCTTATAAGGATAAATTCAACAACAAAAACAAAAAAACAACTTCAAAGAGTCCAATTCAAACCAAGCTACCCTGAAGGAATTACTCAGATGTGTTATTGTCCATCTTATGAAGATTTGTTGGCTTAGCTTCCAAAAATTTCAAAGTACCGCATAATATGATCACTAGCTATAATGGTATAAAGGCCTTGTAATCATGGAGTTAACATGATGCCAGTTCCCTAGACACTCCACCATACTGGTTGTTCAGGTAATGTTGAGGTCTTTGAATAAAGAAAGGGAGGGATATAGTGGAGGATTTAAGGCATAATGGGAAACAATTTCTGAACAACACTTGCAACATTCAGCAAATACATTATAAAATATTTTGTCAGAGTAGACTCTAACATCATGATGTATTTCTTACTGTAAAGATTATAGTCAGTAAAAAATAAATAATCCTTTAACTGAATATAGATATGTTAGAATTTTTGAGAGGAAAAGCTACTGAAACAATAGAAGCAAATAATAGCCTATTTTGTTTACACTGATTAATCTAGGTCTCTGAATTAGTTCCATGGGCCCATTATATTATATAGAAATCTCCTGCTGATAAGAAAATGACCAGATATAATCCTTTTGAAATACTGTGAGATTAATTTAGATATTAAGTTATATATGTGTGTTCCGCTAGTACATGTGGAATTATCCCAATCAATAAAATGAACAAATCTGTTTTAAAATTTTATTTGCACCTATTTGTATATTTTGTATCTAATGAATTTAATATGTGCTAATCATAATAATTTATTTTTAATTTAAAAAAATCTCTGTTTCAACTGTATTTTCTGACAATTTACACTTCTTTGTATTTTTTTGATCAATAGAGACTCTTGAGGGAGTTGACTGACATTAACAAAAATGATAAGACAAAAGAATAAAAAATATTAAAATGTATCTGTGATTTGTTTAATAGTTTGAAAGACATTATTAGTCAATATATTTTCAACTATACAAATTATTTACTTTTAAAGCCCCTTTTAACTAAATTTTATACATGGACAAAATTATAGATCCATGTGATAATGCTAAGTGAAATGTAGAACTCCTTACTCCTAATAAGTACAATAATATTAAAAGTAGTATAACGTATTTTTTCCTTTTGTCCCTTACAGCAAGACTATATATTTTTTTCTGAGAAGGAAAATACTAGATGAGTTTTCTCCTTTTTTCAAAAGCTTTCAAAATAGCTGATTTGTAAGCTGAAAACCAACCACATATAAAAAAATCAAAGTGCTATCCTAATGCATAAACATTCATGATATAATTGGCAAATGTTGGCATCAAACAAACCTCCTGGTGACTTATTAAGGAGCTTGCAATGTCCACAAATTGAAGGAACATTCATTTGTATGTATAATGCCTTTAGGTACTGACATTAAAAAAATGGAAAAAAAAAAAGATTTGTTTCTAGAATCTTAGAGGACAGGATTTACCAGGATTTGTGGTTTACAGACCCCTGCATTACCATCAAGGAAGAAGAATATTTGGGAAGGGAAAGAAAGTTAGACTTACCTACAGAAGTCAGAGGCAGGATGATAGTAGAGGGTAGTATAAAAGAATGAATAGGGTATAAGTTAGATTGAAAATTGGGTAAAGAGTTAAAAGATTAGATTTGGACTTCTTTTTCAGGATTCCCTTTCTATGATATCTTTTGTTAAATACATCTTTATTGGAGAATAATTGCTTTACAATGTTGTGTTAGTTTCTCTACCATATACCCATGCTGAGATCCTAATCAAGTGATTTAATTTTCACCTTCCTTTCTAGTCTGTAATATGTGATTAATAATGTTTCCCCTACTTGTCATCACAATATGATGATAGAAATTACTAACTGACGATTCTATTAAGGTATGTTTTCATCATCTAAAAATAATATGCCAGTTAAATGATTAAAATAGTCATGGAATTATTAAGATATTAATTTGTTGACATTCAGATAGTCAGTTACAAGTATTTATTGAGTGCCTAAAATGTGCCAGGTGCAATATTAGGTACTAGAGATACAAAGGTGAAGATGATGAATAAGCAGGGTCTTGATTTTCAAGGAACTTATCATTTAGTGAGGCATTTTAATCCTGAATAAAGAGTGAATGAAAAGAATGGTAACAACACATATAAAAGACCAGAGAGAGGAGAGAACATGGCAAATGTTAAGTAACAGAAATAATTTCTATATGGCTGGAGCTTATACAATGTAGATGAAAGGGAAAATTAAGTATTTTCACTATTCATGTCAGTTTTCAATTTCTGATATATTGATTGAATGACTTTAGTGTCTATGTTTAGCAATTGCGATTTACATTTTTTCTGCAAATGATATATTGTGAAGAGTTGAATTGGAGAATTAGGTAGACTATTCAGTAATATAATCAGTCCATCAAAGTGCATTATTTACAAAAACCTAGAAATGTTAGATTAGGTGAATAATGAAAGTATTCTTACCAAATGTACCAAGATGTTATATACATCAAGGTGACTTAAAAGTTAATACATCTTGCTATAATATCTTTCATCTTTGAAAAAAATATACTCTTTATCCCCTTTTGGCAACCCCTTTATTTCTCTATTTTTTCCAGCAAAAGTTTCAAAATATATGTTTAGAATCACTATCCACTTTGCCCATCTTCTCTGAATCCACTCCAAACAGGTTTGTCTGATAAGTAAGTTTTTATTAGTATAAATAATTTTTCCAAAAAGTTAATGCATCTTGATGCATATTAATACAGTTATTTATTTTTCCTGAAATTGAGTGTTTTTGTAATTTATCCCGAAATACTGTCTAAAAAGAATATTACACTGTTCAGTGGGCTTTCTAACCTGAAAAATCTTCATGAAACTGGTTTTGTAAACCATAGATAAATCTGAGGACTACTGCCATAAAAAGTGAAACCACGAGTATAATGCCATTACTTATTTGTTGTTAAAGTGTTTTTTAAGCAAAAAAGTCTTTGTACCTTTATCTATACTCACAGGATAACCATCCCATTGGAAACAAAGGAAATTGTATGCCAGTAACGTATTTTTAGAGTCAGAATGGATGACTGAAGATAACAAGTGTCTTTAAAAGACCTTTCAAACAACTGAACAAGATTGGTCTCTGCTTAAATGAAGAAAGTAGCCACCTAAATGAAAAACTGAAAGTTACATTTTCAGGTTTATTTTGCAATCTGAAATTGTCAGCATTAGAATTACATTTTTTAGACTCAGCTACTGCCTCCAGAAAGCACCTGCTAACGCATACAGCTACCAGGGATGTAAAGTTTATTAATTCTGAAAATTAGCAATCAGATTGTCTAACTTTCACTAGCAAACAGCAAGACAGGCCAATGCATTTCCTAAAAAAAAAAAAAACTCAAAGAATGTGATTAAATCCGGTATGGAAAGGGCAGAAGTGACACTATTTCACAAAAAAGACAATAATTGTAGTTAGAGCTTGGTCTAGCTTTTGAGCTGTGTAAATTTGCTTATTTTTCATAAACCTTTTCATCTATATGACGTTATGATCACAAAATTTCAGTCTCATCTAAACTTTATTGTCTTTTCTCCCACCGTGAACTTACAAATAAACTAACTTGTCCATTTAAAGTCTATGATTTATGTTCCTTGATTTGGTCAGGCATAGTATTTGAAAACAAAAAATACAGCCAGATAGGGAGCTATTTGCTTGACCTTAAAAACAATTTAGAAGTAATTAGGAATCGTTTTGTGAAAAATGAATGGCATATAGCAAGTATATGCACAATTGGTTGTTTGTGGTTTCATTTCTTGTTCATAGAATGAATGACAGTTAGTCAAAGCCTGCTCCATAGTTTCACCATTTAGTATGCCACATAGTACAAAAGAATAAAAATATTGTTTACTTTTTAGTGTAAAACCAATGAATAAACAAAGTTTTCCATAAATAGTATTTTTTAAGAATTCACATAAATTAGCCCTGTAGACCACAGGTCAAAAACTAAAAGTGGGAATTGAGAAGAACAGTCACTTATTTCCAAAGTGAAAATTACCTGGGTGCTCCTTCCAGTAAAAAATGGCAATGGTAATGTTTCCAGCTCTGAACTGTTTTATTTTTTGTTCTTTCTTCCATGTGAATAGAATTACACTGAGGTACCTATGACTAAGATTTCTAAGTGGCAAAGCTGGTGTGTGTGTGTGTGTGTGTGTGTGTGTGTGTGTGTGTGTGTGTGTGTGTGTGTGTGTGTTTTATTATGTAGGCATCTGTTAAAGCTGATGGTAGAAGAGGCAAATGGATTTTAAAAAATCAGATAAACTGACAGCTATTGCCAGTAAGGATATCTATTGGGAATGTATTTTCATCTATAAAAGTTTAGGATATCAGGAACTCTCTTGAATTTTTGCAATAAAAAATGCCAGTTATTCTTGCATTAATCAACATGAATTATCTACATTTACTAAAAAGGAACATAAACGCTAAGGAAAAAGTTTTTAACACGATGTCTTGGAATACATTTGGACCATTTGGACAGCTTGAACAATCCAGTCTCTATGAACTTTTGAAACTGAACCACTAGGTTTCCCTTTTTAAACAGAGCCTCACATTGAGGGAAAATCCCTGGGGGTAAATTCAAAATCGAAGATGCTAGAGATAAGAAAAATGGAAGAGAGAGTCCAGATAAAAGTGGGTTGGATGGAATAAAATCAGTCAATCTCACTTTATTTGAGAATTATCAAGGACAAAGGAGGAAAGTTTGTCTTAAGTTAAAAATCAAAAATACTTTGATCTTTCTCCTTCTAAAAGTTCAAGAAATTAAATTTCACAAATATCTGAGCTACTAAAACTATCAAAATCAAATCCCTAGAAAAGGTTGTTATCAGAAACAAAAAGGGGAATCAGAATAAAATTCTTACAAGCAATAAAACATATCAAAAAGGCATGCCCACAGAAGAGATAGTCATTTTAACCATCAATTTAAAGATGACCTAAAACTCATTAGGGTAATGATATAAGACATGAAAGAAAAACATAACTTAGAAGTATAAAACCTGAGTTATGAGATGATAAAAATCAAAAAGCCAATTATAAATAAATGAAAAAAAAACTATTTCCGAAGTGAAATCTATATGAGAAGGATCAAAAGCATTTTATTTTAAATGCTTTAATGTAAAAGAAAGGCAAAAGAGGAATATTTACAAAATTTTTAAAATAGCAAAAGATAAAAATAGTTCAAGAGAAAGTGAAAAATAATGATTTTTGGTACAGAAGATCCAACATGTATAAGATTCCCTGAAGCAGGAGGTAGAACAAATTTTAAGACCCTAATTTAAAAAAAAATCAGATTTGGAGTTACATATTGAAAGAGAACACACACTTGAGAAAATTCAAATCAATGATGAACAACACCACAACATATTCTATTGAAATTACTGGACTCTAAGTAAAGAAAAATAAAATAATTGAGTTCCTAGGTAAAAAAACAAGTTATTTATAATGAAAGAAAATTAGGTTGTCCTCAGACTTTTCAAAAGGATTTTTTATGGCAGCTGTAAATGGAGTGATATATTTAATATAATCAAAGGAATAAAATATTAGTCAAGGATTTAAAATCTAGTAAAATTATTTTTCAAGTATAAAGGAAACAAATAACATTCAACATGAGAGAATGCAGGCAATGTTAGTCCCTTAAGTAAAATATAAGAATAAGCTTTAGATAACCAAAATATCTAGAGATACTGACATAAGACATACTGGTGAGCATTAAACATATAAATTACTTATAGAACTAAGACTAAATGAGGTTTAAAAGAGAGAGAATGGTATGTAATGAATATATGTGCAGATGGTGTAAATATAAATACAAAAAATGTTGTGGGTAGGGAGTATATATATAAAATATTTTAAATATTCTTAATATTATATTGATGGTTATAGCATATTTGTTTAAAGACTGTTGTTTATATAATATGGGATAGATATTTGAATGTGGGGGTTAGGGGTACTGACACCTGTGCAGTCCAAAATTCACCTATAACTTTACAGTTGGTCCTCCATGTCTGCAGTTCCACCTCTGCAGATTCAGCCAACTGCAGAGCATGAGATCGTGTAGTACTGCAGTATATATGCATTGAAAAAACCCATGTATAAGTGGACCCATGGAGTTCAAACCCATGTTGGGCAAGTGTCACTGTACCAACACTACAAAAACAGTGATAATTGTAACTTTATCACTATTATTACCTTAGCACTATGGGTATATTTTACTATAACTATAGCACAACATTGTAGCCTTAGTGCAATAAGAATAAAATAAGTATAGCTCTATAACTCTAATTCAGTAAGAATCACTATAACACTATAACAATAACTAGCGGTATAACTGTAATTATGAACTATAACTGACACCATGACACTTTAACTCTTAACGTTGGTTCTATAACTGTAACTATGTCTCTATATCTATAGTTATAACAGTATTACTATGTGCAAAACACTAAAGCTACACCATTACTTCTATCAGTATAGCATAACACTACTGCTAATATAATAACACTATCACTCTCACTATGTTGTTAATAACAAAACTATAATAGTGTAACTAGTATGCCTCCATTATAACTACAACAATATAATAAATACTATAATACAATATCTATGACTATTAGTATACCATAATTACAACTATAACACTGAACTTTATTACACTAACACTGTATATCATTAGCACCGTATCCATATCTATATCTGTATGACTATTACCATATCACTATAACTAGCATTATAGAATTATCACTGCTAGTATAAAATATACCTATAACTTTATAAATGTAATTATTACTCTGATCCAAAATATAACATTATCAGTATAACACTATCATTATTTGAATAATATTCTATCACTTTAACATTAACACATAGTTTTAGTGTTATTGTTAGAATTATAGTTCTCTACTTATAGTGCTAAATTTACAGTATACTGCTATACTTAAAGCTAACATGATAACTATAACACTATCACTATAACTATAGTATAACCATAACAACAGCTCTATATCAATAACTATAAAATAGCCCTATAACATGAAC
The DNA here is from genome assembly GCF_011762595.2 of Tursiops truncatus. NCBI lineage: Eukaryota > Metazoa > Chordata > Mammalia > Artiodactyla > Delphinidae > Tursiops > Tursiops truncatus. The sequence continues at coordinate 21,438,561 of NC_047055.1, read as the reverse complement.
AATTATACTTTTAACATGGCAAAAATAACCAGAGTACTATAAATATAATGCTATCACTATAATAATAATTATAGCATTATAAAATTATAGCATTACAACTATAACAGCATATATTTATATCTATATCATGGTATCTATATGATAGCATTATAGCTGTGATTTAGTACTCTAAATGTAACTATAGCCCTATAACTATTTATAACACAATAACTAACACCATAATTTTGTAATTATAACTAAATTTTTATAACATTCTTACTACAACCCTATAAGACTAAAACATAACACTAATAGTATAACTATAACAATATAAATATAACCATATCAAAACTATAACAAAACCACAATCACTACATTGTTAAGACTATAACTGAATACATATAATTATAACTGTAACAGTATTACTATATCATTATAATTATAATCATGTACCATTATAACTAAAACATTACAAATAAAACCATGACTGTATAATTAAATTTTATAATAATGAAACTATAACTATAGCCCTATGGCTATAATATTAAAGTATACAACACTAACAAAATGACTATAACCATATAACTATAGCCATAACGTTGTAACTATAATCAAACTACCATTACAACAATCCAAATACCACTATAACCATAAAATATAATTATAACTATAGCATTATAATGACAACTATAACACTCTACCGACAATACTATCACTATAACACTAACATTATGACTATATGAATAACACTGTAACTACATCGATAGCATTATAACTATAACACTAGTACTACTCTTAGAACTATATAATGCTAACTATGAATATAAGCATATGCTTATAACTGTAATATTAAACTTTGTAACTATAACAATAAATCTTAAATAATAACCACTATTCTAAAACTAAAACTACAAACTTTTACCAAAAACTGACTCTGTAACTTTTACTATATAAGTGTAACTAGATTCTATAACTATATCACAAAAGGTATGAGTACAACAATAACTATAATAATTTAATTCTGACCGTAACACCATATCTATAGCATAATAACACTACAATTGTAACTGTAACACTACCACTATAACAGGTCCATGAAAACTATAAGACTAACACTATTAATGCTAATACTATAGCTATAACCTTGACACAATATCTATATTATTAGCACAATAACTATAATTATAAGTTTATATCTATAACACTATCACTGTAATTACTAATAACATAAATATAAGACTAACATTGTAATCATAATTTTACCACTGTAAATATAATTTTAGCACTATACTGTAATCTTAGTACCATAATAATGCTATAACTTTTTACCTATAAAACTAAAATTATTATTATCAATATAATTAAAGGCAGTAATTACAAAATATAATAGTAAACTGGTAACTCTACAATTATAAAACTATGACTATTATTGTAACACTGTAACTAAAATATAACACTATAACTACAACAGTATAACTATTACTGTAACACTATAACAGTATTACCATAATACTGTAAATGTAACTCCATAATCCACCTATATTGTAACAATGTAACTCAGTGCTATAACTATATAACTATAACATTATCACTATGACTCTATAAATATAACTTTATTACTGTATTATTCTAATACTATATACATACATATAATAGTTACAGTGCACATATAACACATAATATTTATTATATATAGGTACACACACATATATATATACACACACATACATACATACACTCACACATTGAGCATCCTTGGCTCACAAATAATTATAACTTTAAAATATATTTTTCTACTAAAATAAACAAGGGCCAGGGACTCTTAGAAAAATGGCTTATTCTAGTTTTAGAGCAAGTAATATTCAACATAAGCCTGGAAGGTATTTTCATACCAAATATGATAATATCAAACGCTATTTGAATCTAATCAAGCCTTAGCACATATACATAATTTATAGAAAACATGAAGCATAGGTCCACAAGTTAAATAACATGATAAAAAAGTAAACAGATTTCCAAAATGTTGAGCAATCTACAGAATAACTGCTCTTTCTTTAACTAGGCAATGGTATTAAAGCAAAAATAAGCGGAGCTTGCTTTAGATTAAGCGAGACATAAAACACGCCATTATGGAGCTAATTTGAATATAATTTAAACACAACAAATTCAAAGGTACTATTTTAAGAATATTGTGGATATTTGATTATGACCAGGGTGTTAGATAAAACCAAGGAAAATTTTTTAATTGTTAGCTGTTATGATGGACACAAAAGGCCATAAAAATAAAATTCTACATTTTTAGAGATGTTCAGCAAAATACATAGGGATGAAATGATGTCAGCAATTTTTCTTGAAATTCGTCATCAATGAAAAAAAGAAAAGAAAAATATGGTCAGTGAGTTGGCAAAAATCCTGCTAATCTTAGAACATGGGTAATGGCAGTATGGGGTTCATCATATTGTTTTACACATTTGTATAAGTTTGATACGCTTTATTTTTAATTTTTTGAAAGCAACATGAAGGTATTATGAATAACAATGAGAATATATCTGAAATTTTCATGGAATGAGTAATGTCTAAAAAATAAACTTAGAGGCTGGGTAACAAGTCAAGGATGCCTGCTGTGACCAATTGTCTTCAACATTGTACATGAGGTCCTAAATAGTGACAGTGCACTAAGGCAAGGAAAGCAGAAAAAGTATAAGCATTAGAAAGGGAGAAATAAATCTACATTTAAAAGTAAATAAATTTTTTCATAGGAAAATCCAAAATGATATATATAATACTCTCAGAAATAACAAGAAAAATTAGAAAATTTGTTAGATATAAAATCAATATAAAAAGAAACTACATATTAACATATCATTGGTAAGCAATTAAAACATTCTCCAATAATACAATTTTAATATTATCATAATATATCAATACTAATTTTAAAGTTATCATTATTAGGACAAAGAGGTATTTTATCAGAGGTAAGCAATTTAACCAAAAAATTCTAAATAACATGCAGTAAAAATTTTCAGATTTGAATAATGTTTAGAAAGTATCTCTGATACAGTCAAAATTTTTAAAAATACATTTCTGTATGAACAAATAGTTGTAAATGCAACTTTACACAGATATGTTATAATAGCATTAAAAATATTAAATACTATTGTGGCCTGAATCTTTTAAATCCATTGATGCCCTAACCCCCAATGTAATGTTATTTAGAGGTGGGATTTTAGATGGTAATTAGAATTAAATTAGACCATGAAGGTAGGGCCCTCATTATGGGGATTAGTGGCTGTATGAGAAGATCTTTCTCTCTCTGTACCATGTGAGGACACAGCAAGAAAACAGCCATCTGCAAGCCAGGAAGAGAGTTCTTACCAGAACCCAAATATGCTGGCACCTTGACCACAGGTTTCGAGCATCCAAAACTGTGAGAGAATAAATTTCTGTTGCTTAAGCCACCCAGAATATGGTACATTTGTATGGCAGCCCAAACATACTAATACAAATAGCTAGGCTAAAATTACAATTTTTTAAAGACACTAGAGATAATCTAAATAAGTGGAGAAATGTACTATGTTCATGGAAGATTAGGTATCGTAAAGTTGTCAATTTTCCCAAAATTAATCTTCAGACAATGCATTCCTAACTGAACTCCAACATGAGTTTTCATTCAATTTTTCATAGAAAAATTGAAAAATCAATTATAATGCCTGTATGAAAAGCAAGAGTCAGTGATAAACAAAAGGCACAAGAAAAAAAAAAAAACACAAGGAGAATTTGCTTCTGATACGTTTTGTAACATTATACCAATTGAGACACTATGATACCATTTAAGGGATATTCATTCATCATGAAAATGTAGTGGAGAGCCAAAACCAGACTTATTCATATAAACGATTAATGTGTGACAAGGCCAACATTGCAGATGATTTTTTTGAAGCTTGACTGTATCAGTGGCAGACACAATTAGCTTATCAAGAAAGCCATTTATCCTTTTCAATTGGCACACAGTAGATTATATTTCTCAGGATCCTCTGAAGTTAGAAGTAGCAATATGATTGAATTATAACCAACAAAAAATAAATGTAACTCAGTTGTGCCACTTCTAAGCCTAATCCACAACACTTTCTTTGCCTCAATGTTGTTTCTCTCCTATCAAGCACATCAAATTGGAAGACACGTGCTAAAGATCATATTGCTGAAACTGAGAACAACAATGCTGTTCTGCATATGAAAAATACATTTTACTATATAAAGTCTGATAAATGGAATATTGCCTGCCATGTCAGTAAACAAAGGATGTCACAGTCATCAGTGATTTGAGCCCTCCAACGAGCCAGTGAGCCCTGAGTAAACTCAGGAAGGAATGGCTGCCATTTGGCAGCCATCTGACTGCAGCCATTCCCTATGGTGAGCCCTGAGGAAACTAAGGATGTGAAAACACAGGATACTGGCCCCAGATAGCTGAGGTGCATAACAAAGGAATGATTTCAGTGAGCCTAGACTCTTGCATCTTCCCATACATAGAAAAGCACTAAATTCCTTAACTTGGGATATCTGGTTTTCTTTAATTAACAATAATCTTTTCACGGTCAGACTACCTGCCCTTTGTTGCTAAACTTCCGTATATACTGGCTCCCCACCCTTGCCTCCTCGGAGCAGTTCTCTCAGGGTTACTTAAGATGCTGCCTCCCGGGCCTTAAGTCCTAAAATTCCTGCCAAATAAAATACAACTCTCGACTTTTAGGTTCTGAATATTTTTTTTAGTCGACAAGTCAATGATCATTTTTGGTTTGTTTGTTAAAGCAATTTGTGTAAGAAATAAAAGCATACCCATACCTAGTATCATTCATAAAATGTAATTTCAGATAGACTAAAGAAATAAAGGCAAATAGTAAAACTATAAAATATTCATGAATAAATATGAGAACAACACTATGGAATCAAGAAAAGAATAAAAAAAATTTTCAACAGGATATTTAAAGTACAAATTGTAAATGAAAATAAATAAATAAAACAAGAACTTCTGTTCATCAAAAAACACCATAGGTAATTCCATTCTAGACAAGATGGTCATAGACCCACTTTTACCTGTCCTTCCCTACAGAGCACAACTATAAACCCTGGATATGGTACAAGAGACAACCAAAATAAACTCTAAAAAATGTTAATTAAAAGGCAATATTGCTTAGAATCCCATGACTAAAGAAACAGCACAGAAGTGGGAGAATCAAAGAAAGGGACCAAGCCACAGCAATTGGCCAAGACTGAGAAGACTTTTTTCCTGAAGGAAATCAAGACTCTTCTCCCAGATGTTGGAAACCACAGTATACAGGTAAAAATGGAAAAATTATACAGCCACAGAAAAATGCCCGGTCTTGGAAGCCTCTTTGTTTCCATAGGTTTGAGACTCTTCTTTCCCTCTCAGATATACCTGGATGGCAGTCAGAACATGAATATGAGACCCATCCACAGCAAGGAGCCCATCTGAAGAAGCCTGTTTGTCCCAAAGGACCCAAGTCTCTCCTCTCCCACCCAGAAGAACCAGGCCAACAGGAGGGCACTGACAGGGGGATTTCACCATACCCCATACCCAATGAGAGACACTGAGCAACAGGTCTAGGGAAACCCACCTCTAGTCCTTTCAGGCACACCAGGAGGCCTAGAAGAACCAGATAAACCAAGCAGACAAAAATAACACCGCAAAGGCTCTGAAAATTAAACTGCTATACGAGCCCGTAAAAGTAGAAAAAGACCTGTATGCTGTACCCAATCAGGGTGACTATCTACTGAAGTAAAAGATTTAAATAGGACTTAGAGTTTCCAAATATGATTGGCATAGGTCTATGATATAATTAAAAATAATTTATCATATTAAGAACCAGGAAAATCACAATTTTAATGAGAAGGGATAATCGACTGATGCTAATAGGAGGAAGAATCGGATGTTATAATTTTCTGACAAGAATTTAAAAGCAAACATCATAAAATTCTTCAACAATTACAAATTATCTTACAATAATGAAAAAGTAGAACATCTAAGCAAATAAATTATAACAAAAGATACAAAAGGAAATTAGAGAACTGAAAAATGCAGTAACTGAAATAAAAGATCTGTCAGGTGGGGTCAATAGTAGAGTGGAAATAGAATAGAATCATTGAATTTGAAGACAAAAACTGAATTGACCCTATCTAAAAAACAGAGAGAATATTGACTGGAAAAAAATAAACAGAGCCCTAGACTTGAGGAACAATAACAAAAGATATAATATTCATTCCATCAGAGTTCCAGATGTGTAGGAGAAAGAGAATGAAGTTTAAAGACTATGTAAAGAAAAAATGAATGAAAACTTCCCAAACATGGAGAATGAACTTACCTATTGATCCAAAAGAAGAGTAAATTCCAACTAGGATGAGTCCAAAAAAATCTACAATAAAAAAAAATCACAACTAAACTTTAGAAAAGACAAAAAAATCTTGAAAGCAGCCAGAGAGAAATGAGGCATTAATAATATGGAGACACCAATTTGAATGACTGCACATGTCTCCCCTGTAACCATGGAGGCCAGAGGAAGTGGCACAACGATTACCAACTGCTGAAAGTAAAGGATTGTCAACTGTGAGTTTGACATCTGGTTAAATCATCCTTTAGGAATGAGAGAAAATAAAGACATTCTGAAACTAAGTAAAACTAAAAATGTGTAGCTAGCAAGGCTATCCTTAAATATTGGCTAAAGGAAATTCTTCAAAACTAAAGAATTCTTCAAAACTATTTCTTATAAAAGAAATCTGGGAGAATCAGGAAGGAAGAAACAAGGGAAGGATCTGAAATATGGGTACAAACATAAACTTTTAATTTCCTCCTTAATTTTCTCAATAACATTTGATGATTGAAGCACACATTACAAGATTAACCAATACTCATGACAATGATATTTAAAAGTGAGGACAGTACAGAGACTTAAATGGAAGTAAGGTTTCCAAATTTTATTCTAAGTGGTAAAACATTATTATGAATAGACGGCGATGAATAACATAAGTATATGGCAATACCTACAGCAGCCACTAACAAAAATGTACAGAAAGCTCCAAAAATAATTCAAGTTAGAATCCTAAAAAAATATTCAAATGATCCCCAGGAAGGCAAGAATTAAGAAACAGAAGAATGAGAACCTAAGGGAACAAAGAAAGGAAAACAATGAACAATAGTAATTTAAAAAAAATTACTTCAAAATAAAATCTAGCCAGATTGAAAGTAAAATGATTGAAAAACATACAGCATGCAGAAATTAATCAATCAAAGATGAGTGGCCATATCAATATTAGATAAAGTAAACATCAGAACAAAGAAAATTAGTAGAGACAAAAAGGGACATTACATAATGATAAAAGAATCAATTGACCAGGAAGATATAATAATCCTAAATGTGTGCAAATCAAACAACAGAGCCTCAAATAATTGATACAAAAACAGATGGAGCTGAAAAAAGAAATAGACAAATTCACAGCTTATAGTTGGGGATTAAAAAACTCCGATCAGCAACTGATAGAACTGTCAGAGAGAAAATGCAAAATGTTATAGAAAATCTGAACTAAATCATCAATCAACAGGATCTAATTGACATACATAGAGCACACCAGAAAGCAACAATAGATGTGTATTTCTCTAACCACCAAAGGAACATTCACACAGATAGACCATATTCTGGTCCATGAAGTCAATTTCAACAGAATTTAAAATACTGAAACCACTCATAGCATGTTAACCAATTATAACATAATCAAGCTAGAAATCAATAACAGAAAAACAAGGAAATATCAAAGAAACTAAATAAAACAACACAAATCTAAATACTCCATGAGTCTAAGAGGAAGTCTCAAAGTAAATTTTAAAAATGCATACAACTGAATGAAAAGGAAAATAACTAATATCTAAATATTTGGGAGGCATATAAAGTAGTGCTGAGTGGGAAATTTAGAGAACTAAAAATATATATGACAAAACAGGAAAGGGACAAGAAAAGAAGGACCAATATCAAGACTAGAAAAAGGAATATAACTACAAAGCCTGCAGCCATTAAAAAAATAAGCAGATATTAAAAATTTATGCTCATATCGTGAAAAACTTAAAGGTAATGAACAAATTCCTTAAAAACCACAAACTATCAAAACTCAACCAAGATTTAATACATAATTTTAATAGCACTATAACCAATAAATAAACATATTTCTTAATTTAAAAGGTCATAATGGTATTAGTACCCTTATAATAAGAGATACCACAGGGCTTCCTCCCTCTGACACAATGCATGTACAAAGAAGAGGTCATGTGAACTCAGAGAGAGAAGGTGGCCATCTCCAAACCAGGAAGAGAGCTCTCACCAAAACCAGACTATTCTGGCATCCTGAATTTGGATTTCCAGCCACCAGAACTGTGAGAAAATAAATTTATATTGTTTAAGCCACCCAGTCTATGGTATTTTATTATGACAGTCCAAGTTGAACATGACAGGAGGGAACACTTCCTAACTGCTTCCAAAAGGCCAGCAGTACTATCATACCAAAGCCAGATATAAACATCACAAGAAAATAAAACAATAGACAAATATACCTTATAACCTCAGATACAAAGATCCTCCACAAAATAGTAGCAAACTGAAACTAGCATAATATTAAGAGGATTATATGTCAGAACCAAAAGGGATTTATCCCAAGAATTTAAGGAAGTATCAACATATAAGAATCAATCAATATAATAAATCACATTAATAGAAGGAAGAAAATATATAATTTTCATTTCATGCATATGCATAAAAAACATTTGACAAAATCCAATACTATTTCATGATAAAATGATTTCATAAAAAAGGAACTTCTTCAACCTGATGTAGGGAGTTCATGTAAAGTCCACAGCTAACATTAACATCAATGGTGAAAGACTGATAGCTACCTTCTAAGATCAGGAAGAACACAAGGATGCCCACTATCAGCACTTATATTTAACTGTTATACTGGAAGTTCTAGTCAGAGCAATTAGGCAAGAAAAATAAATAAAAGGAATTCAAATTGGAAAGGAAGCATGAAAACTATTTCTTTTGCTGATGGCATAATTTTATATATAGAAAATCCTAAAAAATCCATGAGAAAACTATTATAGCTAGTAAAAATAATTCATCAAACTTGCATAGCAAAGGTCAACACACATATTAAGCTATATTTCTATACACTAATAATGAACAGTATAAAAATAAAATTAAGCAAAAATGTCATATACAGTAACAAAAATAAAATACTTAGGAACACATTTAACTAAGAAAGTACAGGACTTTTACATTGAAAACTAAAAACATTGCTAAAAGAAATTAAAGAGGAGCTGAATAAATGGAAAGTCATCCCATGTTCATGAACTAGATGATTTTAATATTGCTATCCAAAGCAATCCATAGATTTAATGCAATTCCCTACCAAAATGATAGTGGCCAATTTTGCAGAAGTGAAAAAGTTGATCCTAAATTTCATATAAAATAGCCAAACAATCTAGCATTAAAAGAAAAGTTGTAGGACTCATACTTTCTGATTTCAAAACGACTTACAAAGTTATAGTAATCAAAATAGTGTGCTACTGGAATAAGGACAGATATATAACTGGATGGAATATAATTGAGAGTCCAGAAATAAACCCATACATCTGCCATCAATTGATTTTTGACAAAGGTACCAAGACCATTCAATGGAAAGAACAGTCTCGTGGTACAACTTGATATCCACATGTTAAATAATGAAGCTGGGCTGCCATCTCACACCGTAACAAAACAATTAACTGAAAATGGATCAAAGACCTAAATATAAGAGCTAAAAGTATAAAACTCTTAAAAGACACACAGGGGTAAATCTGCATGACCACAGATTAGCAATGGATTTCTAGATATGACATCAAAAGCAAAAAGAAAGAAAAAATCAATACTAAAAAATTTTAAGCATCAAAGGAAACTATCAGTAAAATGAATGTATCTCACAGAAGGGAGAAAATGTTTTCAAATCATACATCTGACAAAGGTCTAGTTTCCAAAATATATAAATCTCTCACGATTCAATAACAAACAGCCCAAGTAAACATGGGCAAAGGTTTTGAATAGTCATTTCTCCAAAGAAGATATACAAATAGTGAACATATGAAAAGATGCTCAACATTATCAGTCATTATGGAAATACAAATCAAAACCACAAAGAGGTACCACTTCACACCCTATAGGATGGCTCTAATTAAAAAAGAAAAATGTATCAACTGTTGGTAAGAATGTGAAGGAACTAAAATCCCTGTACTTTGTCCATGAGAATGGACAACTGTTGAGCTGCTATAGAAAACAATTTGGTGGTTCTTGAAAAAGTTAAACATAAATATATTATTCAACAACTCCACCTCTAAAGAGATAATATGTTATAACATGGATGAACCTCAAAAATATCATGACAAGCAAAAGATGCCAAACACAAAAGATCAGATATTGTATGATTCCTCTGGTATGAAGCCTTTGAAATATGCATATCTATAGAGACAGAAAGTTGATTAGTAGTTGTTAAGGGTTAGTGGGAGAGGGGAATTTGGAGTGATTGCTTAATGAGTATGGGGTTTTATTTTGGGGAGATGAAAATGTTTTGGGACTAGGTAGAGGGAGTGGCTGCATTGTTAATGTACTAAATGGCACTATATTGCACACTTCAAAATAGTTAATTTTATGTTACGTGAATTTTAGCTCAATAAATTTTACCACCGAAACAGTTACAAACATTAACAATCCAATTTGAAATGGGCAAAAGACATGGACAGACATTTTACTGAAGAGGATAAACAGATGGAAAATAAGCACATGACAAGATGTTCAACATCATTAACCATCAGGAGAATTAAAAATAGAACAATTAGCAATCAATACACACTTATAATGCCTTAAAATATAATGACAGTATAAATGCTGGAGAGCATAAAGAAAAAGTGGATTGCTCATACGTTGTCGGTGGGAATGTAATGTGGTACAGCATAGACTGGAAAATAATTTTGTATTCAATAGTTTCTCAAAAAAGAAACATATAACTGTCATCCAACCCAGTAACTGAACTCCTGAGAATTTATCCCAGAAAAATGAAGCCTTATATTCACAAAAGAATCTGTACAGAAATGTTCATAGGAATTCTATCTTTAATATCCAAAACCTGAAATCAGTCCAAATGTCCTTCAAAAAGTGAATGGTTAAACAAACTGTAGTACATTCATACCACAGACTACTGCTCACTAATGAAAAAGGAACACACTACCTAAACACACAATATCTTGGATTAATTCCCCAGGAAATTACACTTAGTGAAATAAGTCAATCTCAAAATGTTATACATTATATGATTCCATCTATATTGCATCTTTTGAGTAAAATTACAAAAATACCCACCATTGTGGGAAAATCTTACTGACAGTGTGATGGTGTGTCTTCGTGTAGGAAAGATAGCTGTAGGCAATATGGAAAAACTCCCCTTGAAGGTTAAGTACAGCTCTGAGAAACTATGACATTCCTTTCTGGGTACTGGTTTCTGGGGACCATTAGTAAGTAAACTAGAAATTTGCAAGAAATGATTGAACTGATGGTTGGAATTGTGCTTGGAAAAATGATCACTTTTTTTCAGCTCTCTTCTCAAATGTAATGTTACTAGCAAGGGCTTCCCTGACCAATGTATACTCAAAAACAAATCCTCAACTGTCACTTTCTGTCCTCTTTATTCTATGTTTTCTGCATAGCACATTTCACCATCTGGCATACTATATGTTTACTTTGTTTTGTTTTGGTCTCTCTCCATTGCACTTGGATATAAACTCCACGAGAGAAGCTTTCTTCTTCCACTGTTATAATCCTAGCATCTAGAAAGTTATCGGAACAGTGTACATGCTCAATAATTATTTGTTAAATGAATATATGAATGAAACTTTTGATTATAAGAGAACTCTATATCTTTTGGATGATTATAACTGCCTCTTGAGCTTTTATCCAAAGCGTTTGCTGACAAGAATGATTCAGATGCTAGAAATATTTAAATCATACTAGTTTTATAACCATGTATCTGAAATATGTTTAATTCCCTTTTTAACCCAAAGTTGATTATATCGCATTCAGCAATAAGTTGTCTGGTTAACACCTGTAATCAGTATTAGTGAAAGATCTCAACTCATTGAGGTATATATATTGATATAAGGTGGTTTTATTTTTTCCAAGAACTATCAACTGTCTTCAATTCTACTCTTGCTTTCTTCCTAGGCATTAGTGTTCCTTAACATCTCAGTTAATATCCATAATTTCCATAATGTTTAGATGTTTAGATTCCATAATGTTTAGATCTCCATAATGTTTAGATGAAAGCAGTCTCATTTGTGTTAGCTGTTGTACTATTCATATTAAATTTTAATCCCTTATTAATTTCCAAGCTCTCCTCCTTCCTGCCCACTACCACCCTCCTCTCACTCAGAGATAATTGATAATGCCAGATGACTTCTTATCTCTTCTGAACACACTTCTTTTCCTAAGAATGCACTTCTGTTATTGGGGTGGAGAATAGGGAGAGGATTTAAAAAATGTAGTCCCCTGAGGTGCCTGCTCTGAAAGGTTGCAGTCATATCCTTAATCAAAATGCCACTCTGGCTTGTTGCCTAGAGTTTAGGGTTTGATGTGGCCAGGAATTGGCATCTGGCACTGAGAATTATTCTCTTGTGAGATTTAGCTACATCTAGGAGCATTTGTGGTATGTTTCTATGGTATATGTGCCTTTGCTTCATACTGCAATAGTTGCTCCAAGCCTACAGTCTCCAAACTCACCTTACCCCGTGTGACACTTAACACAGAGATAGCATCAAGTTTAAATTTCTCCTTCCATAGTTTTCAGGAATGAGGAATTTGAGGGTGGTGTCCTCTGATATTTTTCCACATGACTTTCCCCCGTGCCATATCTCTAATCAAGCCTAGAAGCTGTGGACACATTCAACTAGGGGTTTAAATGCTGGTATTCACTTCTAATAAACACTTGCATTTTATAAGTGATTTTCTCTCCCCTAGCTTCTGGGGGAAAAAAAGACAAGGGCTGACTCCGTATTGGCTACTATGCATTCTTTTGCCTCAACAAGTGTTATTTTATGGATTTTCATGGTAGGTGTAACAGGTGACTAAGTTGGAGTCAAACAAAACACTTTTCTATAAATTTAAACTTTAGTTCAGCAAAGCCAACAGTTAAAATGGTCTAGTCAGAAGATAGATACACAAACAAGGGGACCCCCGTCAAGTACTTAGAAAGCTGTTACCAAATTTGACAGAACACAACAATCTTCTCTTAGAAAGACATTTTTTTAAACATTTTAGAATTCAACATGTTTTAAAGGTCCTCTATCTCACTCCATTACATATCTTGCTTACTGTTTAGCGGTCTCTCTTCCATGGCAAACTCTAAACTCCTTAAAGGAAAAGAATGTGATTTCTATTTCTGTATATTCATCTACAAGCTCAGGGTTAAAATACATGTAGTTTTTAGGAAACAACTGTTAAATAAATATTTTTGAATTCCATACTAAAGCCTCAATAATAGGGGTAATCTTTATGATTTTCTTTTTCTCTTTAGTCATGATGTTCTATGTATATAGGGATTGACTCTTAGGCTAGGAGTTAGGATATTTGAAACATAAAATGCTTCTTCATATAAAAATGAAAGCATAACTTAATGTTATAATTAGTATTTATAGATAGTTATTAAGTAGTGAGCACTGTTAACCAGTAATTCCAGGAAGACCAGCAGATTAAAGTTGCAGTCAGATAGTACTGGAACAGCTACCTTAGTTACAAAATTATTTTTGTAAGTGTGTTTTTCATCCTACAAAAATAAGCAATACAGAGCAAGTACTTAAACAAATTTTACTATTTTATTTAGTTAAGACTTCAGCATAATGTAGCATCTATTTTTGGATTTTAGTCTAATAAACCTTTAATTGTATTACCTCAGCAGTTTTTTCCTAAGCCCCTATACATTCTCCTGGTTTATTTTTAAATATGAATATTGATTTAAATTTTTTATCATGTATATTTATTTATAAACAACCTGGCATATCAGTCTTTCAATTATCCTGATTCCCAGAGGACTACAGTTTCCAAAATGGCTGAGAAGGTACATGTCTCAATGAGTAATGAACCACGGTTACATATGAAGTTAAGTAACTTTCCCTGAAGTAGTGTCATAAGATCCCTTCCAAACATACTGTAAGCAATACTAACAATACCTTAGGTTAACTCAAATAGAAGAGGTCAGATAAGATCACTAATGGAACCATTATGATGCTGGCTTCTGTCATATGAGACAGCGGTCCTTTCCAATTATCAATGGCCCAATATTAAAAAATATTAAGGCATCAAATTACATAAAGAGAAAATATAAAGAATAACCTTTTCTTTTCTTTAACATTCTACCAGGAGTATTATTAATGTAATGATACTTGTCATTGAGTTGTACTTATACCTTTTACAAAGTGCTTTGACCTATTCCCAGCTTCCTTATAACAACCTCAAGCAGTCTAATGCAGACTTATCCCATAATCAATCACTAAGAACTTAACGAGTTTGTGCTGTGCACCCCACATTGTGTTAGGTGCTCTGGGTGTTATAAAAAAGTATAAATATAATACTAAAATCCATACTTATAGGAGACAGTCGTTTAAGTGATGTAATCCATACTAATAAGAGACAGTCATTTAAGTGATGTTTTGTAACCAACAGACCATTTTCTATTATACCTTGTTTTAATTATGACTCAATCAGGCCCACTTTTGATTCTGGACTAACAAGAGAAAAACCATCTTTCATGGAAGTTTATTACCTGTATATTTTTCAGGATAAAACTATAATTACACTTTTAGAGTAACTCAATATATTTCTACAAATATACACACACACCTAGTAGACAGAAAAATAGCATATAAAAATAAGAGATTATAATGGTTCAATGCCAGCTTATTATATTTTTGTAATAAATATCTAGACAATAAAGTTATCTTTTTTCTGGAATTAAATAAACTTACCTAAAAGGACATTAAAAGGTACATAATTAAAGTACAAAATTTGTTAGATTCTGTAGTTAATATACTCAAGTTTCAATATTTTAGAAATTTACTATATATCATTTCTCAAAAAACTACCACCAAAACTTAATGATTTCTAAAAGATCTTAAATTTTTAAAAAACCTTAGAGGAAAAAACAGATTCCTTTAATAACTAATGCTTCCTTCACAAACTCATTTAAAATGAGCATAGCTTTACCCAGTTAAATATTACTAATTACAGAAGAAGAGTATCTTCCACGTCTATCATTATAATGATGTGTCAGAGTGGACAATATTTTACTGTAGACTACAACAAACCATCCATGAAATACAGAGTTAATATACACATTGCAGCAGGATTGTAACTACAGTCAAGAAAAAGACATAATTTTACCTTAAAATTTTGCAAACACTAATTTTTTTGTATTGTGATGACTGCTGACAAGATATGTATCTTCATTTGCTCCATAAATTCCCATTAGTGCTTCTACCATCTTCAAGAGTATGCATTAGTCAAAGAATTAATTGTTGCAATTCAATGCCAACATTCCTTTTTGTGCAAATGGCAACTTAAGTAATTACGCAATAGGCCATAACTAACTGAAATATGAATATTGCCTGTTTGTACCACTGCTCTTCAGGTCTGCTACATGATTGTTAATGTTCACAACAGTGCAGTAATTGAATTACAGAACATTAGCTACATGATTATTATGACCATAAACTGCCGTGTAATGGAAGTTCATGAAATAAAATCGCAAACTCAGAGTTTATAAAGCAAAATTATACCTTATCTTGTTCTCTTATCCATGCCCTTTACTTCAAAAAGCCTACAACAATGATGTCCGCATTGTACAAAAAAAATGCTCATAAAACTATTTTTTTAATTTCATGGAGGCTTTCAAATATTGCTGTTAATGAAATCATTCCTAGACCCACTTCCCTCTACCTCTTACCTATGTCACCTCCTCAAACCAAATCCTCTCATGTGCATATCCCTTACAACTCAAATCTTAGCCTTAATCATATCATAACTTGAAGTAACTCTGACTTCCTACTCCCTCCTGTGGTGGCTTAGTTTAGAGTACTGTGTGTCTATGCGTATGCTCTGCATCATTTTGCCATAGTACGGTTCATTGCTTCTCAAGTCACAAACTACCAACTCTTCAAAATGAGCCACCACATCTCAAATTACTAGAGGGAAGACAGGCTTTTCAACAAATAGTGCAGAGACAAGTGAGACCATATCTTACAATACATACAAGAATAAATTCCAAATGTAGTAGGTATCTAAATGCAAAAATATTAAAACAAACAAGTGCTAGGAGAAAATATGGGTGAGCTGTCCTTTAACTTTTATGTGGGGAAAGACTTTCTAACTATGATGAAAAATCTATGAACTAATATGGAATGATTTTCAGGACATAATGTGAAGTGAAAAAATCCAAACTCAAAAGTATATATTACTCTTTGTAGAAGAAATAGGAAATATAAATATGAACATATATCTGCTCATTTGTGTAAAAGATATACAAGAAATGTACTAGAAACTGAATAGATTGGTTACCTACACATGGCAGGTGAGAAATAAATGGCAAGAAGGGAGGGACTGGAATTGTGTAGCAGAGATTTGGAGAAATGGCTCTTTTTAGAAAGTCTAAATCTTGGAACCATATTAATGCTTCAAATACACCTCATATGCTAAGCATATAAAAATAATTAAAACCAACCAGGATTGCGAGGAGGGACTCAAATGGAATTCAAACACTCACAAATGAATCTAAATTATTATTTATAAATTATACAATCACACTTAAGGAACTGGGGTAGAAAGTAAGTGATGTAACTATAATACGCAAATAGATAGAGAGCATAGGTAATGGAATCCCTGTAACTATGAGTATAACTAGCACCCAGACCTTGGTCTATAAACACCATTCTCCAATACAAGACATCGGATCCAGGTCTAAGGCAGGAAATGCAAGGTGGGCATTAAATAACTTGTGTTTCCTAGAAAGTAAGAAAATGCTCAAAAGATGGGGCCTGTCAAATGAATACAGGAGAGACTTCTGGTCTCGCTACGTGGGATGGATTCATTTCTCTCTGTTCCCTCCACTAAGCACAACTATAAACCTTGTAAGTATCACTACAGTCAACCAAAGGATAATCCTGAAAAGTTGAAAGAAAAAGGTAGAATGTCTAAGGACGCAAGGACCGGAGAAAGAACAGAGCAGCAGTGAGTCTTAGGATGTCTGGTCCAAGAGCAGATGGTGGTCTAGACACAGAGACTCCCGATAGCCAACATAGCAATAGAACATAGCAATGAGCTCGGGTATGATCATTCTTATCCAGGATGTAATGGAAGTTTTGCCAAGAACACCAGGGAAACCCAAGAACACTGGTAAGAGAGATCCATCACTAGTCAACTGAAAATAAGTGGCCAGGAGAACTACTCTCCTTCCCTTGAAGATATGAAATCCCACTTTCCCCTAAAGGCACTGGCCAGGCAGCTGGCAGCAGCAGCACTTTCAAGCGGCATCGCGCCACAACAAGTAACCAACTCCAGAAGCCTAATCATCTCCACAAGTCTGAGACTCCATTCCCCTATCTAAAGACACCAGGAGGCCAGATGGTTCAGGCAAGAGGGATACCACCATTACAAGTCTCCAGACCTAGACACATTCTGTGTCCTGACAGGTCTGAGAAGCCCTTTCATCAAATAGAGACACCGACCAAGGATTTCCTGACAAAACATATGTCTGGGCCAAGAATTACTCTTCATTCCTACAGGCTGGAGAAACCCTTACCTGACCTAGAAAAACCAAATGCCAATGTAGCTGGGTGTTATTGGCAGAGGAATCCAGCCTAAGCAAGTTTCTGGCTTGGGAAAGCATATTTATATCCATAGGGAAAGAGAATCCCTTAACCTACCTAGGGACAAAGCAGCAAAACAGCACTAAAAGAGGGTATTTGCCGCAACAAACACCTAGCCCTGGAAGTATTCTTTGTCCCCATGAGCTGAAGACTCCCTTCACTCACCTGGAGGCACTAGGTGGCTATACCTGAAGAAGCTCCTTCTACACTCTCAGGCTACACCAGCAGGGACCAGTGAGAGGCTCAAAAGAATCAGATAAACAAATCAAAACAAACCAGAACTACAAAGACTCCAGAGGTTAAACTGTCACTAGAACCACAGCTCACAAAATAGATCATAACCTATGTGCTAAGCCTAAACTGCCTGGTAAAATAAAGACTTAAATAAGACCCAGAAAGCCCCCTAATATAATCGATGAAAAGTCCAGAATACAATACAAAGAAAATTACTAGAGTTAGTTAGATACATTACGTAATGATAAAAGTTTTGATCCACCAGGAAGCTATAATTATCATGCTGTGTATGCACCAGGCAATAGAACCTCAAAATAAATGAAGCAAAAGCTAATAGAACTGAAAGAAATAGATAGATACACAATTGTAGTTGGGAACTTCAAAATACAGTCAAAGAAAGTGAAAGAACTACTAGTTAGAAAATCAGCAAAGTGTTATATAAATGGACCTGAGTTGTCTTCTGTGTACTGGCTCAAAATGGACACCATGCTGCTTACCTCTATACATCAGGCTAAGACAGTTAGCACAAAGCCCACCGATACCAGACTCAAATTTGTACACACCCAATTGCTTTAAATATATCTAAATAAACATATTTTTAGTCATTTAGAGCTTACCTACTTTATAATCCTGTGGAATTACACACAACATCTGCTAACCATAGATAAGATAAACACTATATCTGTAAGAACCCAAACCACTGCTGCCCTTTGGAGCTCTCTGGCCCAGAGATGCTCTGTCTTAACTGCTGAGTGACATCAACTAAAATAAGCCCCCATCCCAATCTTCTGTTCTCTCCTGAGAAATCTTTTGCACTATCCCCCTTCTGTGTGGTGGCCTTGCACCACTGTCTTTGTAGGGTTTCTTGTTCAACCTTGTCCAAGTATTGCCTAATACAGCTTGTTATGTGTTACTGCTGCTCGTGGTTCTGTCTCCTCCTTGATCTACTCTGAAATTCTCTAACTTACCATACAAGACTATAGAAGATATGAACAGTGGCATCAACCAACAGGATGTAACTGAAATACAGAGCACTCCACCCAATAAGAACAGAATACTAAAATTTTTCAAGTGCCCATGGAACATTCACAAAGATAGACCATATCATATTGTATGTGTGTATATATATATATATAAATATATATATATATACACACACACAATATATACACAAAATATACATATATATATACACAAAATATACACACAATATATACACAAAATATATATGTATGTATTTAAATAATACAAAATATTCTCTGACATAATGAAATCCAGTAGGAAATCAATACCAGAAAGGCAGTGGAAAATCACTAAACACTTGGAAATTAACACATTTATAAATAATTTATAGGTCAAAAAGGAGGTATCAAATGAAATTGAAAATAAATATACAGAACTAAATGCATATGAAAATACAAATTCTTAAAATATGTGGGATACAGCTAAAGCAGTGGTGAGAGGGAATTTTTTTTAGCACTAAAGGCTTACAATAAAAGAGGAAGGTCCTCAAATCAGTAATCTTCCTCAAAACATTAGAAGAAAAAGGGCAAAATAAACCCAATACAATCAAAAGGAAGAAAATAAAGATTAGAGTAAAAATCAATGGCATTTAAATTAGAAAAATAATAGGGGAAATCAATAAAACAAAAAGAATGCTCCAAAAATTAATACAAGGAATAAACCTGCAGCAAAACTGGAAAAAATAATTTCACAAAAAAGACAAAAAACATCAATATCAAAAATTAAATAGAAGATATCACAATAGATCTTGCAGCCATTAAAAGGATAAGTGAATATTGTGAACAACAATGTGCTAATAAATTCAACAACTTAGAAGAAATAAACCAATTATCCCAACATTACAAACTGCCAAAATACAACCAAGATGAATTAGATAATATGAATAGTCCTATTATCATTCATAAGTTTGAATTAATAACTAAAAACATCATATAAATGAAATCTAGAGACCCGGACAGTTTCTATGGAGAATTCT
Source organism: Tursiops truncatus (assembly GCF_011762595.2). Classification (NCBI taxonomy): domain Eukaryota; kingdom Metazoa; phylum Chordata; class Mammalia; order Artiodactyla; family Delphinidae; genus Tursiops; species Tursiops truncatus. The sequence goes on along the minus strand of NC_047055.1, from coordinate 21,418,357 downwards.
ACTAAATATCTGAAAAAAAATTAGCAGCAATTTTACATAATCTCTCCCAGAACACAGAAGAGAAGAACACTTACCAGCTCATTTTATGAAACCAGTATTACTCTAATACCAAAATGAGACAGTACAAAAAATAAACTACAGACCAATATCAATCATAATCCTGATTCCAAAAATCTTCAAAAAATACTAGTAAATTGATTCTTCAATGGATACAAGAATTATATACCATCACGACTTCCCTGGTGACGTAGTGGTTAAGAATCCACCTGCCAGTACAGGGGACATGGGTTCAAGCCCTGATCCAGGAAGATCCCACATGCCTTGGAGTAACTAAACCCATGCACCACAACTACTGAGCCTGTACTGTAGAGCCTGAGAGCCACAACTACTGAGCCCTTGTGCCACAACTACTGAAGCCCATGTGCCTAGAGCCTGTGCTCCACAACAAGAGAAGCCATTGCAATGAGAAGCACACACACTGCAAAGAAGAGTAGCCCCTGCTCGCCGCAACTAGAGAAAGCCCACATGCAGCAACGAAGACCCAATACAGCCAAAAATAAATAAAAATAAATAAATAAATATATATTAAAAAAAGAATTATATACCATGATCAAGTGGTATTTATTCCAGGTATGCAAGGCTTCTTCAACAGTGAAAATGAATCAGCATGATAAAACATGTCCATTAGGCTAAACACTTGAAATTCTAATGCTCATCTCAATAGATACAGAAAAAGCATTTGAAAAAATCCAAGAAGCATTGATAATAAATTCTCAGAAATTTAAGAATAAACAGAACTACCTCAATTTGAAAAACTGTATCTATAAAAATATCTGTGGAACTAATTTTGTATCCTGCTACTTTACCAAATTCATTGATTAGCTCTAGTAGTTCTCTGGTAGCATCTTTAGGATTCTCTATGTATAGTATCAGGTCATCTGCAAACAATGAGAGATTTACTTCTTCTCCGATTTGGATTCCTTTTATTTCTTTTTCTTCTCTGATTGCTGGGGCTAAAACTTTCAAAACTATGTTGAATAAGAGTGGTGAGAGTAGACAACCCTGTCTTGTTCCTGATCTTAGAGGAAACGGTTTCAGTTTTGCACCATTGAGAACGATGTTGGCTGTGGGTTTGTCATATATGGCCTTTATTATGTTGAGGAAAGTTCCCTCTATGCCGACTTTCTGGAGGGTTTTTTATCATAAACGGGTGTTGAATTTTGTCAAAAGCTTTCTCTGCATCTTTTGAGATGATCATATGGTTTCCTCCTTCAATTTGTTAATATGGTTTATCACATTGATTGTTTTGTGTATACTGAAGGATCCTTGCATTCCTGGGATAAACCCCACTTGATCATGGTGTATGATCCTTTTAATGTGCTGTTGGATTCTGTTTGCTAGTATTTTGTTGAGGATTTTTGCATCTATGTTCATCAGTGATATTGGCCTGTAGTTTTCTTTCTTTGTGACATCGTTTTCCGGTTTGGTATCAGGGTGACGGTGGCCTCTTTGGGAGTGTTCCTCCCTCGGTTATATTTTGGAAAAGTTTGAGAAGGACAGGTGTTAGCTCTTCTCTAAATGTTTGATACAATTCGCCTGGGAAGCCATCTGGTCCTGGGCTTTTGTTTGTTGGAAGAGTTTTAATCACAGTCTCAATTTCAGTGCTTGTGATTGGTCTGCTTATATTTTCTATTTCTTCCTGGTTCAGTGTTGGAAAGTTGTGCTTTTCTAAGAATTTGTTCATTTCTTCCAGGTTGTCCATTTGATTGGCATAGAGTTGCTTCTAGTAATCTCTCATGATCCTTTGTATTTCTGCAGTGTCAGTTGTTACTCTCCTTTTTCATTTCTAATTCTATTGATTTGAGTCTTCTCCCTTTTTTTCTTAATGAGCCTGGCTAATGGTTTTCAATTTTGGTTATCTTCTCAAAGAACCAGCTTTTAGTTTTACTGATCTTTGCTACTGTTTCCTTCATTTCTTTTTCACTTATTTCTGATCTGATCTTTATGATTTCTTTCCTTCTGCTAAGTTTGGGGGTTTTTTGCTCTTCTTTCTCTAATTGCCTTAGGTGTAAGGTTAGGTTGTTTATTTGAGATGTTTCTTGTTTCTTGAGGTAGGATTGTATTGGCAGAACACTCTATGACATAAATCAAAGCAAGATATTTTTTGACCCACCTCCTAGAGAAAGGGAAATAAAAACAAACAAATGGGACCTAATGAAACTTGAAAGGCTTCTGCACAGCAAAGGAAAACATAAACAAGACCAAAAGACAACCCTCAGAATGGGAGAAAATATTTGCAAATGAAGCAACTGACAAAGGATTAATCTCCAAAATTTATAAGCAGCTCATGCAGCTCAATAACAAAAAAACAAACAACCCAATCCAAAAATGGGCAGAAGACCTAAATAGACATTTCTCCAAAGAAGATATACAGACTGCCAACAAACACATGAAAGAATGCTCAACATCATTAATCATTAGAGAAATACAAATCAAAACTACAATGAGGTATCACCTCACACCAGTCAGAATGGCCATCATCAAAAACTCGACAAACAATAAATGCTGGAGAGGGTGTGGAGAAAACAGAACCCTCTTGCACTGTTGGCGGGAATGTAAATTGGTACAGCCACTATGGAGAACAGTATGGAGGTTCCTTAAAAAGCTACAAATAGAACTACCATATGACCCAGCAATCCCACTACTGGGCATATACCCTGAGAAAACCATAATTCAAAAAGAGTCATGTACCAGAATGTTCATTGCAGCTCTATTTACAATAGCCAGGACATGGGAGCAACCTAAGTGTCCATCATCAGATGAATGGATAAAGTAGATGTGGCACATATATACAATGGAATATTACTCAGCCATGAAAATAAACGAAATTGAGATATTTGTAGTGAGGTGGATGGACCTAGAGTCTGTCATACAGAGTGAAGTCAGAAAGAGAAAAACAAGAACCGTATGCTAACACATATATATGGAATCTAAAAAAAAATGGTTCTGAAGAACCTAGGGGCAGGACAAGAATAAAGACGCAGACGTAGAGAATGGACTTGAGGACACGGGGAGGGGGAAGGGTAATCTGGGAAGAAGTGAGGGAGTGGCATGGACATATATACACTACCAAATGTAAAATAGATAGCTAGTGGGAAGCAGCCGCATAGCACAGGGAGATCAGCTCGGTGCTTTGTGACCACCTAGAGGGGTGGGATAGGGAGGGTGGGAGGGAGACGCAAGAGGGAGGAGATATGGGAACATATGTGTACGTATAGCTGATTCACTTTGTTATAAAGCAGAAACTAACACACCATTGTAAAGCAATTATACTCCAGTAAAGATGTTAAAAAAAAATACCTATGGCAAACCTTGCACTTAATGGTAAAGGACTGATTGCTTTCCCCCTAAGATCTAAAAGAAAGCAAGGATACCAATTTTTCTTTTTTTATTTTGTAAAGTTTAAAAATTTCACTTTTTGCTTTTCCTTTCTTTTTTCTAGGTTTATTGAAGTATAATTGACATATATCATTGTGTAAGTTTGAGGTATACAATGTGATGATTTTACATACATATATATGGTGAAATGATTACCACAATAAGGTTACTTAACATATCCATCACCTCACATACCTACCTTTTCTTTTTGGTGAGAACTTTCTTCTTTTGTAGCGACTTTCATTTATACAATAGAGTATTATTAAATATAGCCACCACGTTATATATTAGCTCCCCAAACTTATTCATCTTATAACTGTAAGCTTATTCCCTTTGACCATCACACCCATTTCCCCCAACCTCCCTCTTCCCCAGATACCACTGATCTACTCTGTTTCTAAGATTCAGCTTTTTTAGATTCCACGTATCAGTGAGATTATACAGTATTTGTCTTTGTCTTATTTTATTTCGCATAATGCCCTTAAAGTTCATCCATGCTGCTGTAAATGTCAGGATTTCCTTCTCTTTTATGGGTGAATACTATTCTATTGATAAATATACCACATTTTCTTTCACCACTCATCAGTATATGGACATTTACATTGTTTCCATGTCTTGATATTGTAAATATTGTTGCAGTGAACATGGAGATGTAGATATCTTTTCAAGATAGTGATTTCATTTTCTTTGTATATATACACAGAAGTGGAATTGCTGGATCATATAGTAGTTCTGTTTTTCATTTTTAAAGGAATCTGTATACTCTTTTCCATACTGGCTACACCAATTTACATTTCCACCAACAGTGCACAAGCCTTCCCTTTCCTCCACATCCTTGTCAGCAATTGTTACCTCTTGTCTTTTTGATAACAGCCATTCTAACATGTGCGAGGTGATATCTCATAGTGGTTTAGATACACATTTCCCTGATGATTAGTGATGTTGAACACCTTTTCATGTACCTGTTGGTCATTTCTTTGCCTTATTTGGAAAAATGTCTATTCAGGTCCTTTGCCCATTTTTAAATTGGATTATTTGTTTTTATACTATTGAGCTGCATGCCTTCCTTATATATTTTGAATATTAACCCCTTGTCAGATATATGATTTGTAAATACTTTTTCACATTTCATAGGTTGTCTTTTCATTTTGTTGATCTTTTTCTTCTGTGCAGAAGATTTTAGTTTGATGTAGTCCCTCTTGTTTATTTTTAATTTTATTCCTTATGCATTTGGAGTCATATCCAAAATATCATTGCCAAGACCAGTTTTAAGGAGGTTTTTCCCTATGTTGTCTTCTAGGAGTTTTATGGTTTTAAGTCTTATGTTTAAGTCTTTAATCCATTTTGAATTAATTTTTGTGAGTGGTGTATCTATAGAGGTCCAATTTTATGCTTTTGCATGTGAATGTCCTGTTTCTCAAACCCTGTTTATTAAAGATACTATTTTTCTCTACTGTGTATTCCTGGATCCCTTGCCAAATATTAACTGACCATATGTACATTAATTTATTACTGGGCTCTTGATTCTGTTCCATTGGTCTATGTATCCGTTTTTATATCACTACCATACTGTTTTGATTACTACAGCTTTATGCTGTAGTTTGAAATCAGAACCTGTGATGCCTTCAGATTTTTTTATCCTTTATCAAAATTGCTTTGTGTATTCAGGGTCTTTTGTGGTTCCATATGAATTTTAGGATTGTTGCTTCTCTTTCTGGAAAAAATTGCCATAGAAATTTTGATAGAGGTTGCATTGAACATATAAATGGTCTGAGTTTTAAGGATATTTTAATAATATGAATTTTTGTGATCCATGAACACGTGATTTTTTCCATTTACTTGTGTCTTCAGTTTCTTTTATACAAGTCTTATAGTTCTCAGTGTATAAATCTTTCACCTCCTTGGTTAATTTTATTTCACATTATTTCTTTGTTTTGGATGTTATTATGAATGAATTATTTTTTCTTTTTCAGTTAGTTCATTGTTAGTGTATAGAAATGAAACTGATTTTTATCCTGCAATTTTATTGAATTTGTTGATTAGTTTAAATAGTTTTTGGTGGTATCTTTAGAATTTTCTGCATATAGTATCACATCTTTTTTTTTCTTACTTTATAAAAAATTTATTCAAAATGGATAGTGTACTTAAATTATAAAATTATAACAGTTAAAGTGCTATTACCAAAAGACAGGATAATGATTGTTGAGGAACCTTAAAGAAAGTGTCCTCAGCTAGTGAGTGATTTGTAAGTATCTTTCCCAGTCAGAAGTATCAATGCTGTCTGGCATTCATGTGTTCATTCATTCATTTATGTCACTCTGCTTGGAGAAGTTCAAAACACCAGAAAATGAAGTGTTTGTTCTTCTCCAGCCACTGCATCTGCTGATCTGTCATCACGTTAATCTTGCAGAGGAGGTTAACACAAAACCTCGGATGGGGTACCCTTGTGGTGCACTAAGCACACTGCATTGGTTGAATTATGGCAAGAAAGTAGGGAGATGGCTATGACTAGCTCCCCAGATACTTCTTTTGCACTGAGTTTCACAGATAGGATTCCTTTGAATTTCTAAATTTTTATTTTCATTAAAATTCATTTTTTCATTTAAATTCATTTTTTTCATTAAGGTATAGGGTTTTTTTGTTTTTAGAATTTTTGAATTTTATTTATTTATTTATACAACAGATTTTTTATTAGTTATCCATTTTATACATATTAGTGTATATGTGTCAATCCCAATTCATCACACCACCATCTTTAGAATTTTCTGCCTATGGTATCACATCATCTGCAAAGAGAGACAATTTTACTTCTTACTTTCCAATTTAGATGCCTTATATTGATATTTGTTTTTCTTGTCTGATTACTCTGGGTAGGAATTACAGTATATGTTAAATAGAAGTGGTACGAGTGGGCACCCTTATCTTATTCCTGATCTTTGAGGAAAAGCTGTCGACCTTTTACCATTGAGTATGATGTTAGCTGTAGCCTTGTCATATATGGTCTTTATGATTTTGAGGTAGTTCATTCTATACCCATTTTTTAAAGAAATTTTATCATGAAAGGATGCTTAATTTTGTGCAATTTTTCTTCTGAACATATTGTGATGATCAAATGATTTTTATTTTTCATTCTATTAACGTAATGTATCATATTTTTGATTTGCATATGTTGAAACATGCATCCCAGGTTTGGATCCCAGTTGATCAAGGCATATGATCTTTTCAATATACTGTTGAACTTGGTTTGCTAGTATTTTGTTGAGGATTTTGCAACTATGTTCATTAGGGATATTAGTATATAGTAGTTTTTTTGTTTTTGTAGTGTCCTTATCTGGCTTCTGTATCAGGGTAATGCTGGCCTAATAAAATTAGTCTGAAGTGTTTCCTCCTGTGCAGTTTTTTGGAAGAGTTTGAGAAGCATTGGTATTAATTCTTTTTAAAGGCTTGGTAGGAATCACCAGTGAAACCTCTTGCTCCTGGACTTTTCATTGTTGGGAGATTTTTAAATTTTGATTCACTCTACTTACTCATTATTGATCTCTTCACATTTTCTGTTTCTTCATGGTTTAGTCTTGGTAGGCTGTATTTTTAGGAATTTATCAATTTCTTCTAGTTCATCCAATTTGTTTGTATATAGTTATTCATAGCAGGCTCTTATGGTCCCTCATATGTATGTGATATATGCTGTGTTAAAGTTTGTCAGTTTTGTTTATCTTTTCAAAGAACTAACTCTTTATTTTCTTAATCTTTCCTATCATTTTCCTATTCTATATTTCATTTATTTCTTTATTATTTCCTCATTCCTACTAACATTGGGCTTAGTTTGTTATTCTGTTTCTAGTTCTTTGAGCTGTATTGCTCGGTTATTTATTTGAGATTTTCCTTTTTTTGAAGTATGCATTTAGAGCTATAAATTTTCCTCTTAAAATTGCTTTTGAGTCATATCATAAGTTTTGGTATTTTGTGTTTCCATTTTCATTTGTCCCAAGATGTTACTTCTGATTTCTTCTTTGACTCACTGGTTGTTTAGCAGTGTATTGCTTAATTCCACATATCTGTTTATTTTCCAGCTTTCCTCATGTTATTGTTTTCTATTTTCATAGCTTGTGGTCAGAAATGATATTTGATATAATTTCTATCTTTTTGAATTTGTTTAGACTTGTTTTGTAACCTAACACATAACCTATCCTAGAATGTTTTCTGTGTGTGCTTGAGAAAAATGTATATTTTGTTGCTGTTGGATGGAATGTTCTGTATATTTATATTATGGCTATTTGATCTATACTGTTGCTCAAATCTCCTGTTTCCTTACTGATTCTGTCTGGATGATCTAGCCATTATTGAGAATGGGATAATAAAGTTCCCCAACTATTATTATATTGTTTATTTTTCCTTTTTGTTCTCTTAGTATTGGCTTTATATATTTAGGTGCTTTGCTGTTGGGTGCATAAATATTTACAATTGTCATATCTTCTGGATGAATCAACCCCTACATTATTATATAATGGCCACCATGGTCTCTTGTGATGATTTTTAGCTTAAAGACTATTTTGTCTGATATAAGCATAGCAACCTCTCCTTTCTTTTAGCTACCATTTCCTTGGAATATCTTTTTTTCTTCCTTTCATTCTCAGCCTATGTGTGTCCTTAAAGCTAAAGTGAGTCTCCCCTGGGCACCGTATCACTGGAGCTTATGTTTTTATCCATTTATCCATTCTATGTGTTTTGATGTGAGAGTTTAATCTACTTACATTTAAGGTAATTAGTGATAGGTAAGGACTACTGTTGTCATTTGATTGTTTTCTAACTGTTCTGTAGATCCTATGTTCCTTTCTTCCTCTCTTCCTATATTCTTTTTGGAAAATTGATGACTTTTTTGGCAGAATGCTTTGACTCTTTATCATAACCTTTTGTGTATCTACTACAGGTTTTTCCTTTGTGGTTACCATGAGGCTTACGTAAAATATAATATCCTGTTTTAAGATAATAAGAACTTAACCTCAATAGCATACAGAAACTTTATACTTTTACTCCTACACTCCTCAGATTTTATGTTATTGATGTTATAATTTACATCTTATTTTATAGTGTGTCCAATAACAAATTATTGTAGTTATGGTTATTTCAAATACATTTGTTTGTAACTGTTATGCTATTGTTGTGATTTATGCACCACCACTACAATATTAGAGAATCTAACTTTGACTGTATATTTACCTTTACCAGTACATTTTACCCATTAATATATTCTTATGATATTCATTAGCATCCTTTCAATTCAGCTGTAAGAACTCCTGTTAATATTTCTTGTAAGGCAGGTCTAGTGTTAATGAACTCCCTCAGCTTTTCTTTCTTTGGGAAAGCCTTTATTTCTCCATTTCTGAAGGAGAGCTTTTCTGTGTATAGCGTTCTTGGTTGACAGTATTTTTTTCTTTCAATATTTTGAATAAATTTTCCCACTCTTTTCTGGCCTGCAAAGTTTCTGATGAGAAGTCTACATATAGTCTTATGGTAGCTCCTTTGTATGTGATAAGTTGCTTTTTTTCTGCTGTTTTCAAAATTCTCTTCATCTTGAATTTTGACAACTTAATTACAATGTGTCCTGTTGTAGCCCTTTTCAGATTCAACATATTTCAGATTCTTTGAGCTTCATGAATCTGGATGTCCATGTCGCTCACTAATTTTGGAAGATTTTTCAGTGATTATTCCCTTAAATATTCTTTCTTTTTCTCGTCTTCATCTGGAATTTTCAAAATGTTATTTCTTTTGATGATGTCCCATACATCCCATAGACCTTCTTAATTTCTTTCCTTCTTTTAAATGTTTTTCTCCTCTAATGGAATAATTTCAAAGGATCTTATTCAAGGTCATTGAGTCTTTCTTCTGCTTGTTTGAGTCTGCTCTTGAAGCTCTCTATTGAATTTTTCAGTTCAGTCATTGTATTTGTCAGCTGTAGGATTTTTGTTTGTTATTTGACTTTTTTTCTTCTCTGTTGAACTTCTCATTTTGTTCATGCATGTTTTCCCACATTCATTTAGTTGTTTTTCTTTCTTCCTGTCATTCAATGAACTCCTTCAAGAGGATTATTCTGAACTGTTCTTCAGACATTTCATTGATCTCCACTTCTTTAGGTTCTGTAGTTGAAACTATTAGTTTCGTTTACTTACATCATGTTTACTTGATTACTTGTATCTTTACACTGGTATCTATACATTTAAGTAAGCATTCTTCCTTTCCAGAATTTACATGTTTGCAATGAACAGGACTGCTGGATGTGCTCCACAATCCAATCAGGTGTGGCCACTAGCAGGTCTCTGCAAGTACCTCTTATCAGGCAGGATTATAGTCTGTTTTCTGGCATGGTGGTGCCAGTGATTGGACTGTGTGATTGGGCAGGACTGTGGGCTGGGCTCCTCAATTGTTCCTGGTTGAGTGAGCACTCAGGCGGTTCTCCCTAAACGATGGTGCAACTGGCTGGACTCCACATTTAGGCAGGACTGCAGGCTGGGTTTTTTGTCATGTGGGGCCTTAGGCTGTGCTTTGTGATAAGGTGGGGACACAGGCTGTTCCCCAAATTTGGGTAGGGTCACAGGCTGTGCTTTAGGATTAGATAGGTCAGTGGCTATGCTCTGCTGAAGGATAAGGTCACTGGCCAGAATTTCTGGTCAGTCAGGGCCTCCAGCTGTATCCTGACGTTGGGTAGGGCTTGAGATTGAGTGCAGTGTTCAGGCATCATCTCTGTCCAGGGTATGTTTAATAATCAGGCAGGGCTGTAGTTTGGGTTTTGCTGATGGGCAAGGTTGTAGGTTGGGCTCTGTGGCTAAGTGGAACTGTAGGCTGAGCTCCAAAGTTGTTCAGGGTCACTGACTGTTCAGTGTAAAACTATGTTTAATAATTGGGTGGGGCTGCTGGCTTGCCTGCTTTCCCAAGTGAGGCAATAGAATGGACTCCACAGTTTTCCTGGTTCTCTGACTGGCTTTCTGGTCAGGACACACTGGAGGCTATGCTCTGCAGTTGAGAATGACTTCAAACTTGGTTCTCTGCTTGGGCAGGATCACAGAATGGGCTCCACAGACAGTACTCTCTGAAACTAGGGAACCAAACCAGGTACAATGGCCAACCGTGCTCCCTTGCCAGATGGGATCACCACCTCAGCTCTGAACATGGGCAGAGTCACTGGCTAGGATCTCTGATCGGCCACTGCTTCCACTGGGAATGCCATCCGGTGAGATCTGAGCCCTGGTTGCTGTAAATCTTTCTTCCTTCTCAGTTTCTCTCTGATTCCCCATTGTCAAACTCTACAGATTCCCTCAGTGATCCCCATAAGGGAAGACCTGCTTGAGCCTCCTAGGAAGCATTCAACAATGCTAGGGAAGCTGTATTTCCATCTTGGGACCTCTTTTCCTACTGGATATATCATAGCCCTAGATAGGCCCTTTTAATGAGCCTCTGTGCCAACCTAGGTGAAACGGCTCCTTTTACTTTCTAATGTGGTTCACCTTGGTCTCTGTTGTCCAGAGGGGGTGTTTCAGCTTTACCTCCTGGTTCTGGGATTTTCACAATGGTGTGTTATCTATGGATAGTTGCTAGTTGGTATTCATGTGAGGAGGACTAATGTCAGGATTAATCTATATCACAATATTGATGACTTCAACTTAGTCAATGTTTTTATTATTTATTACAGACTTTTCAACCTATAAATGATGTACTTTCATCAAGTTGTCTAAGCTTAGCAGTTGTGTATCATTTGCAAATTTGTTTCAACTTTCTCAGTCTTCACTGTAGTCACTGATCAACAAGGATTGCTTGTCTCCTCTAGTCCATTGCTATTGCATGAAGAATGTATAAACCACTGATATGGAGTCTGTATCTTTATTTATTTTCTTAGCAGCAACTACAGGTTTAAATAGAACTCCTAATGTTCTTTTTCTTTTCCTCAAGACTTGATGTATATCTGGAGGAAACAGCTGTGCCACCACTGCCAGTGAGGCCCTTTCACCACTTTTATTCAACATAGTATTGGAAGTTGTAGCCACAATAATACAGCAAGAAAAATAAATAAAGGCATACAGATTGCAAAGGAAGACACAAAACTGTTATTGTTTGTATATGACATGATTATCTATGTAGAAAATCTCAAATAAATTATGCAAAGTTCTTAGAACTAATAAGTGAATACAGCAAGGTAGCAAGATACAAGATCAGCAAGCAAAAATCAATTGCATTTCTATGTACCCACAGTTAATGTATAGAAATAGAAGTTTAAAATACAATACTATTTACAACCCCTCCAGGGAAAATTAAATACTTACATATAAACAACACAAAACATGTGCAGAATATATATGGTAAAAATTGCAAATTGATAATAAAGAAACCAAAGAATATTTGAAACAATATGACTAACATACCACATTATTGGATTGGAACATGTGAATTCTCTCCAAATTGACCTATAGGTTTAATGAAGTAACTATCAAATTTTAGCAAGGCTTTTATAGATATGGAAAAACTAATCTTAAAATTTATATAGAAAACTAGAATAGCTGAAATAATCTTGACAGAGAAGAATAATATGGGAGGAATCACTCTACTCAATATTAAGGCTTACTGTATAGCTACAGTAATGAAAACAGTGTGATATTATAGAGGGATAAAACACAGATAAATGAAACATAGTAAATAAAACCCAGAAATTTACCCACCAAAGTATGTCCAACTCATTTTGGACAAAAAGGAAAATGCATTAAATGAATAAAGGATTAACTTTTTAACAAAATGATTATGGACATCCATTGGCAAACAAACAAACAAACAACAGAAAAAAACCCCAAAAAAACTCAACCTAAATTGAGACATCTTATACAAAAATAAACTAAAATAGATCATGAACTTTAATGATAAATATAAAACTATAAAACTTTTAGTAAAAAGCATAGGAGAAAAATTTTAGGGATCTAGAGTTTTGTGAAGAATTCTTAGACTTGACAACAAAAATATTATCTATAAAAGGGAAAAAATGATAGTTTTGAACTCATCAAGATGAAATAATTTTTCTCTGTGAAAGAATCTGTACAGAAGATGAAAAGACAAGCTGAATACTGGGAGAAATTACTTTCAAATCACATATTCAGTAAGGGAATTATACGCAGAATATATAAAGAACTGTCTAATATTAGCAGTAAGCAAACAATCTAATTAGAAAATGGGCAAAGGGCACGAACGTATTTTCTACCAGACAAGATGGCATATAAGCACATGAAAAGATTTTCAGTATCACTGGTACCAGAAAATGCAAATTAAAACCAGAATTAGACCCCACTAAACAGTTATGAGAGGCTCAAATTAAAAGAATAGTAACAAAACCAAAAATGGTGGTGAGGACAGAGAGAAAGTAGATTGCTCATATGTTGCTCTTGGGAATGCAAAATGGTACAATGACTGTGGAAAATAGTTTTGTAGTTTCTTTTAAAACAAAACACGCAATTGCCAAACAACCCAGCAATTCAACTTCATTTCTCAGAAAAATGAAAACACAAATTTATTTAAAAAAACAAAACACCCGTACACAAATGTTCCTATAAGTTTTAATAGTCAAAAACTGGAATCAGCCCAGATGTCTTTCAACAGGTGAATGGTTAAACGACATGTGGTACGCCCATTCCATTTTTGATGGTTAATTTTTATGTGTCAAATTGACTAGGCCAGAGGGGGTCCAGACATTTGGTCAAACATTATTCTGAGTTTTAATGTGAAGATGGTTGTGAATGAGATTAACATTTGAATTAACAGATTAATTAATAGATTGATTAATAGATTAATTAATTAATCTAATGTGGGTGGACCCATCCAATCAGTTGAAAACCTGAATAAAACAAGAAGGCTAATTTTCCCACACGTAAGAGGCAATTCTCCCTGCCTGACTGTCTTTGAGCTGTGATACAGATTTTTCCCTGCCTTTGGAATTAAACAGAAACATTGACTCTTCCTGGGTCTCCAGCATATAGGCCTTTGGACTGGAACTACATCAGTGAGTTTATGGTCCTTCAAACTTGGAGTAGACCTACACCATCCAGCTTGTGGACTGCAGATTTTGGGACTTTTTAACTACTATACCTGCATTAGTCAATCCCTTATAATAAGAAAGTATGTAATAAGCAAGTATATCCTATTGTTTTTGTTTCTCTGGTGAACCTTGACTAATACAGATTTTGGTACAAAGACTGGTTCTAGAGGAACTGAAGCTCCAGAATGAGTTTTCTGAAGTAGTTCTGAGGTTTCTGGAATTGGCACTCTAATTTCATTAGATTTAAAGATGTTAATGACAATTTCCAGTAGTAAAGAAAATACTGACAGTGAAAGATGTAATCTGGCAATGGAGGCATGCAAAATATCATCATTGGATACTCCTAATCAATCACTTATAAGTTACACAAGGATCTGTGTAACTGTGTATATGATACTTTTGGACATTTTTCTCAAACTAACGAATATGACAAGATTGGCTGTTTTCTCCTAATGCTGCTAGACAAAGTGGGGAAAGAAAAAGATGAGCTAGGGATTTAAATTCCTAGCTTAAGTGCTGTCAAACTATTTGAAATCTTCTGTATGTGCCCTAAAGAAGACACATATCTCCTACAGCTACAGGTCTGAGATTGCTGAAAAATCAAATGCAGAACTTGGTCCTGTGACGGGCTCAGTTAAAATGCAAATTGAACTCCCTGCCTCATAGGTTGTCTGCTGTTAAAGTGAAGACATTGGCTTGGGAGGAGTAGGATCCTTAAAGTTGGGATATGGATTTACGGAAGTCTGTGATGAAGCTGGGGACATTGAACCTCTATATTCTAAGTCTTCTTTGCCAGTGGAAAAGGCCTCTCTTTCCCCAGTGGAAGCATCCTTTCCACCCCCTTCTGATAGGATTAACCCTGAATTGCCTGAAGAAACTTTAATGGCTTTCTGAAGGCAGTTAGCATGCAAGACACTGCTGTGTCTCCTTAGGACCTACCTCCAACATTCTTCTTTGCTTCTAGACTTATAACTAGACTCAAGTCCCAGCAGACCTCTAAAGGTGAGGTATAAAGTGTGACCCATGAGGAAGTGCACTACACTCCAAAAGAAATAGTTGAGTTTTCTAATTTCTACAGGCAGAAATCTGGGGAACATGCATAGGAATAGATACTAACAGTGTGAGATAACGGTGGAAAGAACATAAAGTTGAATCAGGCTGAATGTAACAATATAAGTTCACTGAGAACCCTGATTAATATACCATAGAACACTTCTCAGCAAAAAAGGGGCAGGAACTACTGATGCATATAACAACTTAGATGAATATCCATGAAATTACAGTGAGATAAATAAGTCAATCTTAAAAGTTCCCATACTGTTTGATTCCATTTATTTAACATCCTTGAAATGATAGAATTATAGAAATGGACAACAGAGTAGTGGTAGATCAGGGTTACAGAGAGAGGATGTTTGGATGTGGAGGAGAGATTTTAAAAGGGCAACAGTATGGAAACATGATTATGTAACTGTCCTGTATTCTGACTCTGAATACAAAAACCTGCACATGTGAGAAAATGTCACAGAATTAAGTACAAACATATAAACACATAATAATTGAAATGAGAACAAGTAAATCTAAATAAATATGAATAAATCTGAATAAAATCAATGTCAATATCCTGCTTGTAATATTGTAATATATTTTTCCAAGATGTTACCATTGGGGTTAACTGGGTAAAGGGTACATGGGATTCCTCTATATTATTTCATAAAATTGCATGTGAATGAACCTATAACTTTCCCAAAATAAACATTTTAATTTTAAAAAATGAAAAGGAGCACAAAACAAAACACAAACATCAACCAGAAGAAGTTAATGGCTAAAGCTAGAAAAATTTCAGGAACAAAATAATTACAGTACTGAATTTTAAACTATAGAATAAATTAAGTACCCATAAGTCCACACTAATATAAATACATATATACATGCTGGAGAAGAGAGTGCTCTTCCTTATAATAGATATCAAGTTAATAAATGTAAAGAAAAGAGGGAGATAGAGAATCAACATTAGGCAAACACCACAGTAATAGACTCTGCAGATGTGAACCTCCAATGGTTGCTAAAATTAGTGGGTACGAGTTTGAGGAGAAATAGAATTTTCAAAGTCTCAAAATATCACCCTCAAAATACTTATCAACTATAATGGAAAAGTTAGTCACTTTACATTGGAAAAACTTAAATAGATACCAACTTAATCAAGTGAGCAAGGTAAACATCACCAGTAATAAGATATGTGGACATCATGAACCCCTTGATATAGTGCACTAAGAAAGATATAATGTCATTTATGTAGTACTCTTATCAAAAATAAATAACCTGTCTCCAATCATTAGAAAAATCTAAATTGAGAGATATTCTACAAAATAACAGACTGTTGTCCTTCAAAAGTGATAAAAGTCATGAAAGACATGGGTAAATCAAAGAACTGCTACAAGTTGAAGGAGACTAAGGAGAAATAACAACCAAAAGCAATCTGGGATCCTGGATAGAATCCTGGTACAAATATGAAGAATAGGAGGAAATTTGGTGAAACTAGCATGTCTACAGTTGAGAGTTGATAATGTTTCAGTTAATAATTAAATATATACATAGAATTAATAATAATAATAGTAATACCATTAATAATACTGTACTAATGTCATTTATTTGTTCTTGGTAACTATACAATAATTGTGTAAGAGGTTAGCATTAGGGGAAGGAGGATAAAGGATAAAAGAACACTTTGTACTATTTTTTACTGTTCTATATGTATAAAATTAGTTAAAAATTTAAAAAATGAGCCACCACATTTTTACTTTTGCTCCAATTGAGAAATAATTATTTTATGGTTTTCTGTCAGAACATTAGGCTGAGGGATTGTAACATTTCTGTCTCCCTTTTCCTCATAAAGCAGCTATTCACATCCCTTTCTCTAACTCGATCCCCAAATATAAAGCTTCCCCTCCAAATAGTTCATATTCTTCAGGGATTGGTATCTAATTGATTTGAATCAATCAATAAATTTAATCCCTTGACCACAGTGGTCAATTCAGGGATGTATATCTAAGCCAATGTGAAAGAATAAGACACAAGAAGGTATTTCTGGAGGCTTCTTGGTCCCATTAATATGCTGGATGCTACAGTTTAAAGAGGTAATATGTGGTACTATTATAGCCATTTCTGATAACATGAAGGGAACTTCACTGAAAAAGAGGCTGACATACTGGGTAGGACAGATGCAAGATAATTGCGAAGAATCTGAAAAGGAGCCCTGATAATGTTGCAGTGCCTAAAACTAGATATAGCTTCAGAGCATAGAGCCATTCATTCATATAATCTGATGAATTTCCTTTTTTATTAAGGATAGTTTGGGATGGACTTTGTGACTTGTAATATAAAAACTCCTAAATGACAGTTCACATTATACATTATTACTATTCCTTATGAACCCCTGCACAGTGTTAGAATCTTTATTCACCCAGTGCAACTATAAATTAATTAGAGTTGGCATATAAAATGCAACCTATTTCTTATCCCTGACCTTAGTATGTGTCAGACACTGTACCAGATGGTATTAAGGATACATAGATGAATGTGAGAGAGTTCCTGCTCTCCAGGAATAGCTGGTTAACCACAAAAGTTAACATATTTACACAAAAACTATAAGGTAGAAAATTTTACAGTCATAAGAAACTACAAATTAAATGCTATAAACTTTCAGAAAACTATAGGATTACTTATGGCTCAGTAGATCAGGAAAGACTAAATGGGAGAGGTAGCATTTGAGTGTGGCCTTGAGGAGTGAGGGAAGCTTAGACATATGGATATGGAGGAAGGCAGTCAAATAATAGAGAAAAACATTAGCAAAATCTTAGAGGCTTCCTTCAACAAGAGTATTTCGAATATTTTTTTCTTTTTTAATATGTATAATAGGTTTGTGTAAGATTTTAAATAAAGTTGGGGTTTCTACACAATTTTTAAAAAGTAGGATATCACTGATGCAATTCAAACTTTTATTTTCACATAAGAAAATAAAGGCCTGGAAGTGGGAGAGTAACTTAGACAAGGTCACTGAGTTAATGGCAGAACCATTGTTAGTATGTGAGAATCAAAGGATAGAGTGAACAATGGCCAAGTTTTGTTTTGAATCCTACCAACGTCATTTACTAGATGTTTGGTCTTGAACTATTTGCTAAAATTGTGGAGAGCCTCATTTTTGTCTTATCTATAAAAAGGGAATAATATCTATCTTACAGGGTTATTGAAATAATGTTAATGTATACATAAATTCTTTAGTGTTCTATCTGGAATATATTCTCTTCACAATAAATGTGAGTGCATCTCCATAAAAATTCTCAATTGTCCATAAAATACACTTCTTTATATTAAGAAAAAGTTGTTCCGGGCTTCCCTGGTGACGCAGTGGTTGAGAGTCCGCCTGCCGATGCAGGGGACACGGGTTCGTGCCCCGGTCTGGGAAGATCCCACATGCCACGGAGCGGCTGGGCCCGTGAGCCATGGCCGCTGAGCCTGCGCGTCCAGAGCCTGTGCTCCGCAATGGAAGAGGCCGCAACAGTGAGAGGCCCGGGTATCGCAAAAAGAAAAGAAAAGAAAAGAAAAGAAAACGTTCCGACAGGATCCTTCCTGCATAATATGCTCTTACTCATACAATATACTACTTAAGAAAAGCTAAATTTGCAAAGCTGAATGCAGCTGATTGGTCTAGGTAATGGTCCACAAACAGAAAGCACCCATATATGATCTGGGCAAAAGGACAGCCAATCATTTCTGAGGTGGTTTGGCATTAAGTTTCCCACAGTAAGTGGTAATAAACCAACCCAATCAAAACATCTCTTGGGAAGTATAAATGCTAAAATGAATAAAAGGAAGGTGTACTACTCAGCTCAGGTTGCTGTTCCAAGTAATAATGAATAATGCTTCCTATTTTCTGTGAAGACCAGGACGCATCCCAATGTTAGAAATTCTGAGATCTGTGTTGACAGTGTGGCAAATGAAATTATTTCTTCCATGCCCTTGCATTAATAACTATCACTAAAGGTAATCTGTAATTTTACTTCCCTTAAAACGCAAAGAATTACAGCTTAACCCATGTGTTCTCCCTAAACGGCACAAACAGTAGTAGTAGTATGCAAGCAGGCAGCAGAAGGAATGCAGGAGACAGAAGAATCAAGGTAATGTAAAGTAAAATTACATACAAAGAATCATTATGTCCCAGAAAAATGCATATGCTATCATTAATCTTCACAGCTATCCAGTGAGATAGGACTCACTTTTCAGATGAAGAAACTGAAGTGGAGGTAGTAAACTTTCTTCAAATCATATAGCTTAGAAGTAGAGTCATTTTCTTTCCACCATATCTTCAACATAAGACAAGTAAGTATTTATCTACTTTTAGCTTTGTATGAAATTCAACTACACCAAACCTGGTCTTTATCCTCCCTTGCTTTCAAGAGTATTGTCCTGTTACCCCAAACTAATGTTTACCCTTATCACTTGCTTTCAAAGGCTATCATCCTGTATTAAGCTTCAGATCATTTGTGGTGAACCAAAGCCTAACAGATTACTCATTGCTAATTAAATAGCCTGATTCTGTCCACTGAAGCTAATGCATTAAGGTATTTAATGTTTGTTTGGTAAACTGCTTTACTAAATGCTCCTTTGACTTTTATTGGTAATAAACATTAAGCATTTATGGCCTGTGAAAGCAGCTTCTCATCCACTTTATGCTGTTACTATTTACAATTTGTTAATGAAATAACATTAACTTCCTTCAAGTCAAAAGTTGTTTTTGTTCTCCTCTTTAACTTTTATCGTATGGCATTAAGAATAACTCACTAATATTTGGATGAACTATGCTTTTACTAGTAGTTTTTCGATAAAGGAAATGATACTTTACTAAACTCAGCACACTTCAGGATTCAGTTGACATTGCTCCAAACCAGCCATAGGCCTAATTCCCTTTCTTTAGCTCACACTGTCTTCCAGCTGCATTGTGATCTCCTTTGGGTACCTATAGGTTTCAGCAATAATAACAAACCCATAGAATTCTGACTTCCTCACTTTCACTGTGATTTGACTTCTTAATATGAATCATTCATTTAAACTTTCTGATATGGATTTCTTAGAATCTGTTAACTTTTTTCAGGCAGAGCTCCTCCAGAAGAAAAGAACGTAAGAAGAGTTTGGGACATGTGAACAGTGTCTTGAGTCTCTCTGAAGACTAAATCTGAGTGTCGGAGCATACTCACTTAAAGAATGCATACTTTGTTCATTGATGAGTGCATTTAATGCAGTTTAAAAACTATAATATAGAAGAGAAACATTTAAGTCTAAGTTTCCCAACTTCTCATTTTGATTTCCTGACTCATTTTGATCTTTCTGCTTCTTGGTTAAAAAATGTTGATCCTCGGGGCTTCCCTGGTGGCGCAGCGGTTGGGAGTCTGCCTGCTGATGCGGGGGACACGGGTTTGTGCCGCGGTCCGGGAGGATCCCACATGCCGCATAGCGGCTGGGCCCGTGGGCCATGGCCGCTGGGCCTGCACGTCCGGAGCCTGTGCTCCACGGCGGGAGAGGCCACAGCAGTGAGAGGCCTGCGTACCGCAAAAAAAAAAAAAAAAAAAAAAAAAAGTTGATCCTGTAATTATTGCTGAGCATACTCAAAATGAGGAAAGAATGCTAATTGCCAAAATGGCTGATTAATTCATTCTCTGAGGTTAGCTGTGCTCCTAGTCACCCAATAGCAAGTAGCATCTGGGGATGTTCTGACCTTTCAAGGAAGCTACCTATAACATAAACTACAGATGAAAGGAAAGTACAGTCCCTAATGTGCCATGTCAATGCTCAAAGAGAATGTTAAAAAACCTATGAAACCTGAATTGTAGAGCAAGGCATTTGGTTAATTCAACAATTTTGTGTAGACAGTACACATTTGAAAAGCTCGTTTTACCTGTGTTTACATTATGTATCTCTGAAGGATAATTTATGTAATGGAAATATGTTAGTCCAAGTTTCACATGTGACCATAGGAAAGAACTGCAGTAAATGCAAACATTGATTGATACTGAGAAAGAATGATTTATACTGAAAACAGAGAAGGGACAATTTATCCTAAGAATATCAATTAAATGTCTGGGTATTTGCAAATTGTCTCTGTCATGTGCAGTCATTAGGTACTCAAAATGAAACAAAGACACTTAGGTGTGAAAAAGATATATTTTCTTTTTGAATGCAATTTTGTTTTGTGAGAAAGCTGTCCTTGCTTTGTGTTGGTCTTAAGGAAAAACTTCCTCTAGGCATCTGACAGAAATTATAGGTGTAGCGGGTGTTTTGTTTGTTCTTATTATTTTAAATGCAAGCTGGTAACTTAGAAAAATATTCATTTTCTATACCTAGAAATTTATATAATAAATTGTTTTTAGATAATCATTTATAGATTTTCATCATTCTAAAATGAAAGAGTTACACTTATCAATAATTACTTTAAATGTCAATGAACTAACCGGTCCAATCAAAAGACACAGGTTGGCTGACTGGATAAGAAAAATAAGACCCATCTAAATGTTAACTACAAGAGATTAATTTCAGACCTAAACACACTCACAGACTGAAAGTGAGGGGATGGTAAAAGATATTTCTCACGGAAACAGAAATGACAAGAAAGTGAGGGTAGACATACTCTTATGAGACAAAATAGACTTTAAAACAAAGGCTATAAAACAGACAAAGAGGGCATTATATAATAAAAGGGATCAGTACAAGAAGAGGACATTACACTTGTTAAAGTATATGCACCCTAATACAGAACCACTCTCATCAAAGTTGATATAGAGGGAACATATCTCAACGTAATAAAGGCCATTTATGACAAACCCATAAGTAACATCATACTCAACATCTAAAAGCTGAAAGCCTTTCCTCTAAATTCAGGAACAAGACAAGGATGCCCACTCTCACTACTTCTATTTAACATAGAATAGGGGGTCTTATCCACAGCAATCAGACAAGAAAAAGAAATAAAAAGCATCCAAATTGGAAGGAAAGAAGTAAAACTGTCACTGTTTGCAGATGACATGACACTATATATAAAAAATGCTAAAGTGTTCACTAAAGAAAATAATTTGAACTAATAAATGAACTCAGTAAAGTAGCAAGATATAAGATTAAAAGAAATCTGTTCCTTTTCTATACACTAATAATGAACTATCAGAAAGAGAGGGCAAAAAAATCCTGTTTAAAATTATATCAAATAAAATAAAATTATATCAAAGGAAAAAAATAACTAGGAATAAACTTAACCAAGGAGGTAAAAGACCTATATTCAGAAAACTATAAATAACTGATGAAGGAAATTGAAGATGATACAAAGAAATGGATAGACATCCCATTCTCTAGCAATGAAAGAATTAACATTGCTAAAGTAGCCATACTACCAAAAGCAATCTACAGATTTAATGTGATCCCCGAGCAAAATACCAATGACATTTTTCACAGAACCAGAACAAATAATCATAAAATTTATATGAAACCAAAGAAGACCCTGAATTGCAAAAGAAATCTTGAGAAAAAAGAACAAAGCTCAAGGTATCACCCTCCCTTACTTCGGGATATACTACAAAGCTACAGTAATCAAAATAGCATGGTACTGACACAAAAAACAGACAAATAGTTCAATAGAACAGAATAGAGAACACAGAAGGAAACCCACAAACCTAAAGTCAATTGATCTATAACAAAGGAGTCAAGAACATACAATGGAGAAAATACAGTTTCTTTTTTAAAAAAATTTTTTTGGCTGCACTGCACGGCATGTGGGATCTTCCCCAACCAGGGATCAAACCTGCACCCCCTGCATTGGAAGTGCAGCGTCTTAACCACTGGACTGCCAGGGAAGTCAAAAAAACAATCTCTTTAATAAGTTATGCTGGGAAAGCTGGGCAGCTACATGTAAAACAATGAGATTTGAACACTTCCTCACATCATATACAAAAATAAAATCAAAATGGATTAAACACCTAAATGTAAGACCTGAAGCCATACAAATTTTAGAAGAGGACATTGGCAGAGCACTCTTTGACATAAACAGTAAAAAATATTTTGATCTATCTCTAATGCAAAAGAAATAAAAGTAAAAATAAACAAGTGGGACCTAATCAAACTTAAAAGCTTTTGCACAGCAAAGAAAGCCACTGACAAAATGAAAAGACCACTTGCAGAATGGGAGAAAATATTGGCAAACAATATGACTGACAAGAGATTAACACCCAGAATATGTAAACAGTGCATATAACTCAATATTTAAAAAAAAACAGGGCTTCCCTGGTGGTGCAGTGGATAAGAATCTGCCTGCCAACGCAGGGGACACGGGTTCAAACCCTGGTCCAGGAAGATCCCACGTGCTGTGGAGCAACTAGGCCTGTGAGCCACAACTACTGAGTCTGTGCTCTAGAGCCTGCATGCCACAACTATTGAAGCCCGAGCATCTAGAGCCTGTGCTCCGCAACAAGAGAAGCCACTGCAATGAGAAGCCTGCGCACTACAACAAAGAGTACCCCCCACTCGCCGCAACTAGAGAAACCCGTGCAAAGCAATGAAGACCCAATGCAGCTAAAAATAAATAAATAAATAGATGTAATCTCTCATCATTTATTTAAAAAAACAGCAGACAACCCAATCAAAAAATAGACAGAAGACCTAAATAGACAATTTTCCAAAGAAAACATACAGTTGGCTAACAGGCACATGAAAAGACTCTCAACATTGCTAATTATGAGAGAAATGCAAATCAAAACAACAATGAGATATCACCTCACACCTGTCAAAATGGCTAAAATTTGCAATGTTGGCAAGGATGTGGGAAAAAAAAGGAACACTTGCATTCTGTTGGTGGGACTGTAAATGGATGCAGTCACTATGGAGAACAGTATGGAGGTTCCTCAAAAAACGAAAAGTAGAACTAGTGATCCAGCAATTCCACTCGTGGGTATATATCCAGAAAAAAATGAAAACACTAATTCTAAAAGACACATGCTCCCCAATGTTCACAGCAGCACTATTTATAATAGCCAAGATATAGAAGCAACCCAATTGTCCATTAACAGAGGAATGGATAAAAAAGCAGTGAGCTATCTATATCTTTCTATCTATCTATCTATCTATCTATATCTTTATATAATGGAATATCACTCATCCATAAAGAACAATGAAATTGCCACTTTGGCGATGTGTATGGACCTAGAGAATATTATGTTTAGTGAAATATGTCAGAGAAATACAAATATTGTTTAATATCACTTTTATATGTTGAATCTAAAGAAAAAACCTAAATGAATGTATATAGGAAAACAGAAACAGACTCACAGACATAGAAAACAAACCAGTGGTTGTTACAAGTGGGAAGAGAGGGGTGAGGACAGGCAAGATAGGTGTACAGTATTAAAAATTACAGACAACTATGTATAAAATAGATACACAACAATGATATATTATAGAGCACAGGGAATTATAGCCATTGTTTTATAACAACTTTTAATGGCATATAATCCATGAAAATACTGAATCACAATGCTGTACACCTGAAATTAATATAATATTGTAAATCAGCCATATTTCAATTAAAAAAAGATATACAAAGCCATGTTTTATAAAATAAAACAAAAGTATAATATTTATAGATGAATAGTAGACCGAACTGGATAAAGAGCCCAGAAATATACCACATATAGATGGCAGTGTGAAATAATAGAAGTGGCAGCACCAATCTGTGAGGACATGATAGAAAATTTAGTAAATTATTTAGTAGAGATATGGGAAAAATGAATCATTTCATGGAGGAATATATTATTTTCTCCATTGGAGAAATTTTTTTAACTTTTTCTTTTGAAATAATTTTATAATTACAGAAAGTTTCAAAAAGTGTACAGAGTTCTCTTATACCTTTCAGCCAGCTTCACATAATGATAACATCTGGTATAACCATTGTACAATGTTCAAAATCAAGAAATTAACATCATGTGATCCCTTTCAAATTACCCATGACATTTTTTACAGAACTACAACAAATAATCCTAAAATTTAGGTGGAACAATAAAAGACTTAGAATTGCCAAAGCAATCCTGAGGAAAAAGGCAAAGCTGGAGGCATAAGGCTCCCAGATTTCAGACTATGCTACAAAGCTAAAGTAATCAAAACAGCATGATACTGGCAGAAAAACAGACATATGGATCAATGGAACAGAATAGAGAGCCAAGAAATAAACCCACACATCTATGGTCAATTAATCTTCAACAAAGGAGTCAAGAATATACAATGGAGAAAAGACAGTCTCTTCAGCAAGTGGCACTGGGAAAGCTGGACAGCCACATGTAAGTCAACGAAGTTAGAACACTCCCTCACAGCCTACACAAAAGTAAACTCAAAATGGCTTAAAGACTTAAATATGCCACCATAAAACTCCTAGAAGGGATCATAGCCAAAGCATTCTCTTACATAAATTGTAGCAATGTTATCTTAGGTCAGTCACCCAAGGCAACAGAAATACAAGCAAAAATAAACAAATGGGAGCTAATCAAACTTATAAGCTATCGCACAGCAGAGGAAACCATAAACAAAACAAAAAAACAACCCTCAGAATGTGAGAAAAAAATTGCAAATGAAGCAAGCAACAAGAGATTAGTCTCCAAAATATATAAACAGCTCATATAACTCAATAACAAAAACACAAACAACCCAATCAAAAAATTGACAGAAGACCTAAATAGACATTTCTCCGAAGAAAACATACAGATGGCTAATAGGCACGTGAAAAGATGATCAACTTCGCTAATTGTCAGAGAAATGCAAATCAAAAATACAATGAGGTATCACCTCACACTGGTCAGAATGGCCATCATTTTAAAGTCTACAAATAATAAATGCTGGAGAGGGTGTGGAGAAAAGGGAACCCTCCCACACTGTTGGTGGAAATGTAAATTGGTCCAGCCACTATGGAAAACAGGATAGAGGTTCCTTAAAAAACTAAAAACAGAAACGCCATATGATCCAGCAACCCCACTTCTGGGCATATATCCAGAAAAAACTCTAATTTGAAAAGATATACGCACCCCAATTTTCACTGCAGCACTATTTACAATAACCAAGACATGGAAGCAACCTAAATGTCCATCAACAGATGAATGGATAAAGAAGATGTGGTACATATATATATATACAATGGAATATTACTCAACCATAAAAAAGTATGAAGTATTGCCATTTGCAGCAACAAGGATGGACCCAGAGATTACCAAACTAAGTGAAGTATGTCAGACAAAGACAAGCATACAAATCACTTATATGTGGAATCCAAAAAAAATGATACAAATGAACCTATATACAAAAGAGAAACAGGGGCTTCCCTGGTGGTCTAGGAGTTAAGAATCCATGCTTCCAATGCAGGGGGCCCAGGTTCGATCCCTGGTCAGGGAAATGGATACTGCATGGTGCAACAAAGATCCCACACATGGCAAGAAAGATCCTGCATGCTGCAACTAAGACCTGGCACAGCCAAATAACTAAATAAATAATGTTTTTTAAAAAAGTGAAAACCTATATAATTCATTCTTTCAAAAAAAATTTTTTGAAAACTTCAAAAATACGGTAAATAACAACAATAACAAAAAAGAAGTTAAATAGTTCACTTGAAAATATTTAACACTATAGAAGATAGTAAAAAGTAACAGAGGAATAAGAAAGACATGAAACACAAATATATGTTATGTATTTATATACAAATAAGTATATTTGTATATACAAATAAGTATTGTATATACAAATTTGTATATACAAATATACAAATATACAAATATACAAAATATATACAAATATACAAAAAATATACAAATTTGTATATACAAATAAGTATATACAAACAATAGCAAAATGATGCAATTCCAATGATATCTATAATTATAACAAATTTAAATTGGTTGAATATTATAATCAAAAGGCAGAAATTTTCATATGGGATAAAGAACAAGATTCATCTATATGATACCTGTAAGATATGTTAGATTCAAAGACATAAATAGGTTGAAAATCAAAGAACAGAAAAATATATTCCATACAGAAACTAAAAGTGTGATTGTTTATAAACATCAGACAAAATAATACTAAAGACAGAGGGATATTTTATAATGAAAGTAGGTTTCATTTATCAGAAAAATATAAGTAATATAAACATATATGTAGCTAAAAATAGAGAAAAATACATAAAGCAAAAACTGACATGAAGGGAGAGACAATTCAAAAATAAATTTGAGGGCTTCAAGACCTCAATCTCAGCAATAGATAGATAAAATGAATTCACAGAAAATTAGCACAGATATAAAAAACTTGACCAACACTGTCCAATTTTTATCTATAGAACATTTTGCCTAATAATAGGATAATACACAATTTTTACAAACATAAATGGATCATTCACTGGATAGACCACAAGGTGAGTCTTTTTTTTTAAATACTAAATTAATTTAAAATTATTGAAATAACACACAGTACATTCTCCAACAACACCACATTTAAATTATAAATCACCAGTAGAAAGAAATTTGGAATAGTCACAAGAGTTTGGACATTAAGCAGAATAGTTCTAAATAAACCAAGGGTGAAGAAGAAACTATAATGGAAATTAGAAAATAATTTAATTTTATGAAACATATCAAAAATTATGGGATGCATCTAAAGCAGTGTTTAGACAGAAATTTATAGATTTAAGTGTTTATATTTGAAAAGAAGATTTCGAATAAATTGGTGCAGCCACTATGGAAAACAGTATGGAGGTTCCTCAAAAAATTAAAAATAGAACTATCATTCCATCCAGCAATTCAACTCCTAGGTATTTATCTGAAGAAAACGGCAATACCAATTAGAAAGATATATGCACCCCTATGTTCACTGCAGCATTATTTACCCTAGCCAAGATGTGGAAGCAATGTAAGTGCCCACCAATAGATGAATTGATAAAGATATGGTATATATATACAATGTAATGTTAGCCATAAAAAAGAATGAAATATGCCATTTGTGACATGAATGGACCTATAGGGTATTTTATGACATGAAATAAGTCACACAGAGAAAGACAAATACTGTATGATCACTTATATGTGGCATCTAAAAAAACAAATGAGCAAATGCAACAAAACAGAAACAGTTTCAGATACAGAGAAAAAACAGGTGGTTGCCAGAGGGGTGGTATGAAGAGAGTAATAGGTGAGGGAGATTAAGAGGTACAAACTTCTAGTTACACAATAGTCAAACATATGAAATGTACATCATGGGGAATATAGTCAATAACTATGTCATATCTTTGTATGATGACAGATGGTTACTAGACTTATCGTAGTGATCATTTGAAATGTATATATCAAATCACTATGCTGTGCACCGAGACCTAACATAGTATTATATATTAATTATACTTCAAAACAAACAAACTCATAGAAAAATAGATCAGGTTAATCGTTGCCAGAGGAGGGGTGTGGAAGGAGGGGGCATTGAATGAAGGAAGTCAAAAGTTACAAACTTCATTTATAAGATAAATTAAGTACTACAGATATAATGTACAACATGATAAATAAAATTAACACTGCTGTACACAATAGATGAAAGTTGTAAAGAGAGTAAGTACTAAGAGTTCTCATTACAAGGAAAAATATTTTTTCTATTTCTTTAATTTTATATCTGTATGAGATGATGTATGTTCACTAAACTTATTGTGGTAATCTCTTCATGACACACGTAAGTCAAATCATTATGCTGTTCACCTAAAACTTATATACTGCTGCGTGTCAGTTATATCTCAATAAAACTGGAAGAAAATAAAGAAAAGGAAAAAAAGAAATAAATATGTTTGGTTTAAAACTCTTCTTTACTTATAGGTTACGTGGTTAACTCTAGAATAACCATCTCATAATTGAATATTGATATGTGACAAGAAGGAAGTGTATATAGCCACCGTGGAAATAAATTAAAGCATATTTCCTGTCCAGTTTATAAACTGTATCTTTCTTAAAGCAAACCATTATTTAAAAAACAAAATACAAAATAAAAGAAAAGAAACATCAAGTGAGACTGTTATACAATTTTCTTTGAAATTGTCCATCATAAAATACAAGAAGATGTTGTAATGGTGTTTGCAATTTAACTGCATTTCCATTTGGTTTCCTTGACTTGTTGAGTAATCTGCTCCATAATGTGTTTTTATAATTGAGGGAGATGAAAAGTGAAATTGATAAAGATGCACAATTGGTTTCTCTTTTTATTGAGTGCTTCTGTTCAGATTTTTATGTTGTCTTCCTGCAGAATGTTAAAATTCAAAGAAGATTTTGCAGATGGTATTTAAATTGTTTTTTTTCTCTAATCTGTTTCAGTCCACAGTATTATGTTCTATGTCTTACAAGAAATAACTAGTCTTAAGAAGCAAGATGATCTTGAGATATGTTGGAATTTTTTTTCTAGCTTGAATAAATGGAACATAAATGGACATTATAGAAGTAATTTATATACCTCCAGTTATAACCAAATACTTTATTCATTCCTGAGAAATGTGGATGAAATCCCTCACAAGTATTTTTGAACCACAACAAAATGGTTCTTCAAATAGCAAACAGCTTGGTTTCAGGCATTTCCAAGAGGGAAATCTAGGCATTAAATATTAATTCAGGTTAGCTATATCACGCAATATTTTGACACCTAGCTTGAAGATATCTGGGCTGATATACTAAATCAAAGAAACACTTATAATTTGATTATGTTCTCTTCTATAATTATTGACTCATAAAATGTAAATAATTGCATAAATGATCAGCCAAATTAAACAGGTAATTAAGTATAAATTAGAGATACATTAACCTGATCTTGTAACCCATACATCCTGGACCTGGAATATGTCAAAATACTCAAAACAAGTAATTTAAACAGATGATAGATAGATAGATAGACAGATAGATGAAGGAAAGAAGAAAGGAAGGGAGAGCTAGATTGGATGGACGCATGCATGCATGCATACTTAGATATTAAGAGAAAATATTGCCATGAAAAATAAAAGCTATAGAGTACTATAGCTCTCTACAGAAGTCTTGTGAGGAACCTGACTAAATAATTCAGACTCAATTGCTTCAGACATGATTCAATTCAATTACGTGACAAGAATAACATTGTGGCTTCTGGATGTAATAGGAAAACTTCCTAGCACAGGTAAATCAAGATCATTCAGTGATTCCTTATGTCAACAATATATACTTAGTTCCTACTGTGAGCTCAGAGACAAAGTGAGTGCTTTGGCTGGAACATAATATAAGCAAAAGCCTTATTCTGTTCCCTAAAGCACTTTTATTAGAGAGACAACACCAGACACACATATACACAAACACAAACATATACTTTAAACTCAGCTAGACCAAGTTTATTAACCAATCTATGTAGAAATGTGAGAAAACATGATGACCTTACAATATTCCCATCAACTGAAATATTTATTTTTCTTTTCAAAGGAAGTACAAGCAATATTTTGAAGTAAGTAGAAATAACAGACGTATGGAGGAAAATGTTGATTTTCTAGATTTTATAGTGTTGGAAATTGCATTTTTTGTATTATGCTTTTATTGTGCCCTTTTCTCCTGTAATGAACTTGTCACTATAAAATTGATTTCAAACATTAATATCTATTTACTTGGCCAAAGCTTATTATATATTCTTGGCTTTGATTTTAATTGTTACAAAGTAGCACTTGATGATCTTTTGGTGGAAAAAAACCTACTCTGAGCATGATTGATTGTTAGGTTATTATGCCGAGTAAGGTGGTTTAAAATATTTGTGGTGGTTTAAAATATTTGTAAGTGCTTTCTGATGAATAACTGGTAAATACAGTTTTGAGAATACTGATTTTTAAACCCAGTCATGCTGTTTAAAACAAAAAAGAGGAAGAAGCAAAGGAGTAAGCTAATTGTAAGACGTGGCTAAAAGAAGCTAATCTATTCTTAACCTTACTTCATAAGTGACAGTAAAATTAAATGGAGACAATCATGAATCACAGGAGGATGAGAGTTGGGTAACTAATTGGCCTATTTTCTGTGCTGTCAGAATCCTCTCAAGAAATTTTCTTCAATTATAACTGCAAATCAGCATGCTATTTCTTCCACGTGAACCATCCATTGCCTGAGGACTAACTAGGTATCCTGGGATAACTCATGATGAATTGTTAGAGACCATTTTCCACTAGTGAATCATTACAGGGAGTTCACAGTGAAAGACCAGCATTAAAACTCTCTAAAAGTTCAGGGTGAAAAAATCCACAAAAAAAATGCATTATGTGCAAAAGGCTGACTGCCTTGGTCATCAACAAGAATTAGATCTTTCTACTATCAAACTCCGTGAAACAACAACAACAAACAGCCAAACAGAAGTCAAAATATTGCCCCCATATGCTGGCCTCTCTGCTTGATATGCTTGGTCCCCTAGTACCAAATAAATGCTATGCTAGCCAGAGACCACTGGTATCTTCAGTTTGGATTGTGCCTTTGTTCTGTAATTTTAATACAATCAACTCTGCTACTCAGAGTCACTTATATCCTCTCTTATTTTACCTGGTTATATGATTTCCTACGACACATAACCTTGTCTTCCACATATCAACATCCCTATCTTGTTCTGCTAGAAATTAAAAAAAGAAAGCACAATACTTTCAGGTTGTCACTTAAAAAAAACACACACACACATTAATTAGCCAAATGCTCTTTTTCCAAAATTCACATTCCTTTTATGCCAATACAGTAGCTATCTGGCAGGTAGACTTCAAGAACTACCAGGGAAGTGACCCTATCTTCTATGGACATATCCAGTTGTAAAACAAGAAAATAAAATATTCTGGGAGGGCTTCCCTGGTGGTGCAGTGGTTGAGAGTCCACCTGCCAATGTAGGGGACACGGGTTCGCACCCTGGTCCAGGAAGATCCCACATGCCGCGGAATGGCTAGGCCTGTGAGCCATGGCCCCTGAGCCTGTGCGTCCGGAGCCTGTGCTCCGCAACGGGAGGGACCACACAACAGTGAAAGGCCCGCGTACCGCAAAAAAAAAAAAAAAAAATTCTGGGAGAACTTCTAAAGTATAGGCTATTTTGTACTTTTATAATTGACTTTTTGGGTTTAGGAGTCTAAAGTGTCATCCAATATATTACAATCTATGTAATAAGGAGACATTACTATATCATATATATTTTAATATGCCATCATGAAATTTAATTGGAAATTGTTAACAGTTACTGTAATGGTATTTAAGTGTATTTTTAGCTCTTCACTGAAACATATATTAGGGGATTTTGTACAGTGTTTATTTAGTAAATGTTGAAGAAAGAGATTTTTAAAGCACAGACCTATTAGGTATAATACAGAGATTTACAAATAAAGGGGGGAATGTACATGATGAATGTAAACCCTTGGCATTTATATGACTGCTCTTAGGAAATTACATTGACTTAAATGTCAATAGCTATTTAGACACCTGAGGCCAGGCTTTGAGAAGAAAAGAACACATCTTTAGCCTGTAAAGAATCTTGTAGATATCCAAAAATACAACTTGAAATATGTAAACACATCATATACTATTAAAATAAAGTAGATTGAACTCTCTTTAAAACTATACAAGACCTCAAACAAAGCCATATTTATTCCTTAGTTTATTTTGGTTTTGTTCTGAGACTGGTTTGATGGTTACCAAGGAAATCTGCACAACAAAGTATGTGTTTAATGGTGACAGATTTCATTTCCTTTTGGCTTTTTAGTGTTTTATATTAAGAATTCTTTCAGTGGTTGGACACCATGCTCAAAAGAACTTAATCTACCCGGAATAGCAAAAGCTGACATTTTTAAAACAATAAAGCAAAATTTTTTGTTGTGAGTCAGTGAAAATCAAACCACGTATACAATAACTGCTTCTAGGTGGGAGACTGAGAATATTGATTATTTCTGGAATTGCAGTTATACTAAAATTGTATGATCTAATACCAATGCATCCTTCCTGCATTTTAAACTTTGAGAAGGCAGAGTTCTTGCTTGATATTTTTTTTCTCAAACACTAGTTCTAAGACAGTACCTATGAACATAATGGTTTCTCAATAATTAGGTATTAAATGAATGCTTGATGGGTCATTGAAATCAAGACAAAATGCTAAGATAAAACAACTCCATGGGAGTGTTGTCAGTATCATGGCAGAAGAAGATGCTCCCTTTGGCTCTCCTCTTCAGTCTACAAGTAGTAAAACATCCAAAACTCAACAAAGGTTCCACTGTCCAACATACCAGGATGCCAGAGAGATCCACACATCTGTACATCTGAAGGTGGGTTGACTGGAAGACACAGTGGTGGTGGAACAAGGGAAACAGTGGAGGCAGTGCTCACAATTTAGAGCGACCACCTGCAGTGGCTGAGTGCACAGCCAGAGAACCTGGTAACAGCAGTAAAGATGGTGCATATGATTCCAGCTTCCCAGCCACAGCAACACCCAAGATCATAGGGAACATGGCACCTACAGCAGCAGGGCCCATGATCTAGGGCCCTCCAGGTGTGGTGACACCTGCAACTTTGGCCCCCTGTCCACAGCGGTGGCACCTGTGACCTGACAACCCTGGATGCAAAGAAGTACAACCCAGACCCCCCTACCATTATTCTCCCCCTGCCACATCAGTGGTGCCCGCAACTTAGGCAATCCTGGACACAGCAGAGGTGCCCACCATCATCTCAGTACCTCCAAGAATGATGGCAATGATAGCAGTAACATTGGCAGCAGCAAGTCACCCACAACCCAGGAGGCATGAGCAGTGATGACAAGAGCATTGGTGACACCTCTGGCAGAGGCAGAAGAGGGTGGAAAGTGCCTATTCTCAAAACTGAAGGCAGTTCAGGTAAAAGAAACCAAAAATTTGTGCAATAGCACCACAAAATTTAAAAAAATAAAAAGGACTCTAATTACCAATTTATTGAATTGTTAGAATTAAAGCAAACAAAGATTTAACTAAATAAGAAACATGTTTGCTACTTCAAATGTAGCAGCAGAGGAACAACATATAAAGCGCCATGAAAAACCATAGTAACACAGGGATCAGAAAAAGAAAATGACAACTCTCCAGGAATCTAACTCAAAGTCCTGGAAGACTGTGATCTGACTGACAGAGAATTCAAAATAGCTATCATAAAGAAACTCAACAAGCTACAAGAAAACTCAAAAAGGCAGTTCAGTGATCTCAGGGATAAAATTAATGAACAGAAGGAATACTTTATCAAAGATATTAAAACTCTAAAAAACAAACAGAAATTATGCAGCTGAAACACTCAATAAATGAGATAAAGAATGCATTAGAAAGCATTAGAAATAGAGCAGGCCATATGAAAGAGAGAATTAGTGACTTTGAAGACAGAAATCCAGAAATGAATACAGCAGAAGAGGAGAGAGTAATAAGAGTTTTTAAAATGAATAAATACAACAAGAATTATCCAACTCCATTAGAAAGAGCTACACAAGGGATGGTAAAGATATCCCAGAAAGAAAAGAGAGGGAAATGGGAGCAGAGAGTTTATTTCAAGAAAACTAGCTGGGAACTCCCCAAACCTGGGGAAGGAAATGGATATAGACGTTTACGTCTTACCAAGGTAAGAAAATGCCTAATTAACTCAGCACAAAAGACCTTCTCCAAACACATTAGGGTAAAACCATCAAAAGTCAATGACAAATTTTTAAAGGCAGACAGGGAAAAAAGAAAGTGAACTACAAAGTCATCCCCATTAGGCTATCAGCAGATTTCTCAGTAGAAACTCTCCAATCCAAGAGAGAGTGGAATGACATACTCAAAATATTTAAAGATAAAAACTGTCAGCCAAGAAGACTCTATCCATAAAAGTTATCATTCAGTTATGAAGGAGAAATAAAGGCTTTCCAAGACAAACAAAAGCTGAGGGAATTCATCACCACTAGGCTTGTTTTACAAGAAATGTTGAAAGGAGCTCTTCTATCTGAAATGAAAAGTCAAAAAAGTACACAAAACATTGAGTAAGGTGACAAATGGAAGCAGAAAACTGCAACTCTGTATTAAAATAGGCAGTTAAATAATCACAGCATAAAGGCTAAGTGTAAAAAGCATTAAAGCTAACTATAGCTACTTCAATTTCGTAACAAACTCACAACATAAAAAGGAATAATTTGTGACCAAAAAAACACAAAAGGGGAAGAGAAAAGGGACAGAACCTGTATAGGCAATGGAAATAAGATGCTAGCAGTAGAAAAAAAGACTATTGTATCCATGAGATGTTTTATACAAACCTCACAGAGAACAAATAATGCAAATCTAGAGCAAAGACGAGGAACATAAAAAAACAAGAAGAAACAGAAAAACATCATAGAAAACCACCAAACGGAAGTGGCAAACAGAAACACAAGGAAAAAAAAAAGAAACACACGGAAAAAGAAACAATGGAGGTAACAGAGCAAGCAGAAAACAAAAGATAAAATCGCAATACTAAGTCTTCATTTATCACCAATCATCCTAAATGGAAATTGATTGAATTCACCAATCAAAAGACACAGAGTGGCTGGACTGACTTTTAAAAAGACCCAAGTACGCTGCCTCCAAGAAACACATCTCAGTTCAAAAGGAAAACATAGGCTCAAAATGAAAGGAAGACAGATGATACACCAAGCAAATGGCAAGCAAAACAAAGCAGAGGTAGTCATACTCATAAAAGACAAAATAGACTTCAAGTCAAAAAAGGTAACGAGAAAAAGATGAATGTTATATGATAAAGAAGGCAAGTTACATCAAGAAGGCATAACTTTATATACATACACACACACACACACACACACACACATACACACACATATACACACACAACCTACCACAAGAGCACCAAAATATATAAAGCAATTATTAACAGACCTAAAGGCAGAATTTGACAGCAACACTGTAATACTAAGGAAGTATAACACCAGATGTACATCAATGGATAGATCATCCAAACAGAAAGTCAAAAAGGAAACAGCAATCTTGAAGGAAACTTAGATCAGAGAAACTTAATAGATACATACAGAACACTTCACCTAGAAGGAGTGGAATATACATTCTGCCCAACTGCATATACAACATTCTCAAGAATAGACCATATACTGGGAGACAAAACAAGTCTCAATAAATTTAAGGAGACTGAAATAATTTCAAACATCTTTTCTTACCAAAATGCTATGAGACTAGAAATCAACTACAAGAAGAAATCTGGAAAATCACAAATATGTGGAGAATAAACAGCATGCCACTGAAAAAATTACTGGGTCAAAAAGAAATCAAAGGAGAAATTCTGAAATATCTGATGGACAATGAAAATAAGACATGCCCAAATCTATGGGATTCAACAAAGCTGGTACTAAAAAGGAAGTTTATAGCAATACAGGCCTATCTCAAGAAGCAAGAAAAGTCTCAAATAACAATGTAATCTTACACCTGAAGGGATAAGAAGAACAAACAAATCCCGATATCAGTGGAAGAAAAAGAATAATAAAAATCTGAGAGAAATAAGTAAAACAGACACCTAAAAGGCAATAGAATAGATCAATGAAACTGAAAGCTCATTCTTTCAAAAGATAAACAAAAATGCCAAATCATTAGCTAGACTCACTAAGAAAAAAAAAAGAGAGAAAGCTCAAATAAAATCAGAAACAAAATAGAATAAGTTACAGCAAATACCACAGAAATATAAACGATTATGACACTACTATGAACAGCTATATTCAAACAAATTGGACAACCTAGAAAAAATAAATTCTTAGAATCATACAAACTTTCAAGATTGAATCATGAAGAAATAAAAAATTGGAATAGAATGATCACTAATAAGGAGACTGAAATAGTAATCAAAAACCTCCCAAAAAATAAAAGTCTGGAACCATATGGCATAACTGGTGAATGCTATCAAACATTCAAAGACTATTTAATGCATACTCTTTTCAAAAAAAAGTCAAGAAAAAGGAATGCCTCCAAGTTAATTTACAAGGCTAATATTACTGTGATAGCAAAAAAGGACAGAATCAAGACAAAAAAGAAAATTATAGCCCAATATCTATGGTGAATATAGATGGAAACATCCTCAAAAAGGTATTAGCAAAACAAATACAACAATACATTAAAATGGCCATACACCATAACCAAAAGGGATTTACTCTAGGGATGGCAAGGATGGTTCAACATCTGCACATCAATCAACATAATACACCACATTAGGAAAACAAAGGATAAAAATCATATGATCACCTCAACAGATGTGGAAAAAGCATTTGACAAGATTCAAAACCCATTATGATAAAAAACTCTACATAAAATGAGCACAGGGCTTCCCTGGTGGTGCAGTGGTTGAGAGTCCGCCTGCCGATGCAGGGGACTTGGGTTCGTGCACCGGTCCGGGAAGATCCCGCATGCCGCGGAGCAGCTGTGCACGTGAGCCATGGCCGCTGAGCCTGCGCGTCTGGGGCTGGTGCTCCACAACGGGAAAGGCTACAACAGCGAGAGGCCTGCGTGCCACAAAAAAAAAAAGAAAAAAGAAAAAAGAGCATAGAAGGAACGTACCTCAACTTAATAAAGGCCATAAATGACAAAACCACATCAAAAATCACAGTGAACAGTGAACAACTGAAAGCTATCCTTCTAAGATAAGGAACAAAACAAGGATGCACACTCTCGCCACTCTTATTCAACACAGTATTGGAAGTCCTACCAAGGAAAAGAAATAAAAGGTATCCAAACTGGAAACGAAAAAGTAAAACTATCACTATTTGAAGATGATATGATTTTATATGTAGAACACCCTAAAGACTCCACCAAAAAACTACTGGAAATAAAAAATGAATAGAGTAAAGTTTCAAGGTACAAAATCAATATACAAAATCTGTTGTATTTCATACATTAAAAACAAACTAGCAAGAGAGCAGACAGCAGAAGCAAGAAGAACTACAATCTTGCAGCCTGTAAAACAAAAACCATATTCAAAGAAAGACAGACAAGATGAAAAGGCAGAGGGCTATGTACCAGATGAAGAAACAAGATAAAAACCCAAAAAAGCAACTAAATGAAGTGAAGATAGGCAACCTTCCAGAAAAAGAATTCAGAATAATGATAGTGAAGATGATCCAGGCCCTCGGAAAAAGAATAGAGGCAAAGATCGAGAAGATGCAAGAAATGTTTAACAAACACCTAGAAGAATTAAAGAACAAACAAACAGAGATGAACAATACAATAATTGAAATGAAAACTACACTAGGAGGAATCAATAGCAGAATAACTGAGGCAGAAGAACGGATAAGTGAC
This sequence comes from Tursiops truncatus, assembly GCF_011762595.2. Lineage (NCBI taxonomy): Eukaryota > Metazoa > Chordata > Mammalia > Artiodactyla > Delphinidae > Tursiops > Tursiops truncatus. Next base: position 21,380,474 of record NC_047055.1, on the reverse strand, counting down.
TGGGAAGACAGAATGGTGGAATTCACTGCTGTGGAACAGAATAAAGAAAAATGAATGAAAAGAAAAGAAGACAGCCTAAGAGACCTCTGGGACAACATTAAAATCAACAACATTCACATTATACGGGTACCAGAAGGAGAAGAGAGAGAAAAAGGACCAGAGAAAATATTTGAAGAGATTATAGTCGAAAATTTCCCTAACATGGGAAAGGAAATACCCACCCAAGTCCAGGAAGCACAGCGAGTCCCATACAGGATAAACCCAAGGAGAAACACGCTGAGACACACAGTAATCAAATTGGCAAAACTTAAAGACAAAGAAAAATTATTGAAAGCAGCAAGGGAAAAACGACAAATAACATACAACGGAACTCCCATGAGGTTAACAGCTGATTTCTCAGCAGAAACTCTACAAGCCAGAAGGGAGTGGCATGATATATGTAAGTGACGAAAGGGAAGAACTTACAAACAAGATTACTCTACCTGGCAAGGATCTCATTCATATTCAATGGAGAAATCAAAAGCTTTACAGAGAAGCAAAAGCTAAGAGAATTCAGCACCACCAAACCAGCTCTACAACAAATGCTAAAGGAACTTCTGTAAGTGGAAAACACAAGAGAAGAAAAGGATCTACAAAAACAAACCCAAAACAATTAAGAAAATGGTCAGAGGAACATACATATCGTTAATTACCTTAAACGTGAATGGATTAAATGCTCCAACCAAAAGACACAGGCTTGCTGAATGGATACAAAAACAAGACCCCTATATATGCTGTCTACAAGAGACCCACTTCAGACCTAGGGACACATACAGACTGAAAGTGAGGGGATGGAAAAAGATATTCCATGCAAATGGATATCAGAAACCTGGAGTATCTATACACATTATCAGATAAAACACTTTAAAATAAAGAATGTTACAAGAGACAAGGAAGGACACTACATAATGATCAAGGAATCAATCCAAGAAGAAGATATAACAATTATAAATATATATGCACCCAACACAGGAGCACCTCAATACATAAGGCAACTGCTAAGAGCTATAAAAGAGGAAATCGACAGTAACATAATAATAATGGGGGACTTGAACACCTCACGTACACCAATGGACAGACCATCCAAAATGAAAATAAATAAGGAAACAGAAGCTTTAAATGACACAAAAGACCAGACAGATTTAATTGATATTTATAGGACATTCCATCCAAAAACAGCAGATTACACTTTCTTCTCAAGTGCACATGGAACATTCTAGAGGATAGATCACATCTTGGGTAACAAATCATGCCTCAGTAAATTTAAGAAAACTGAAATCATATCAAGCATCTTTTCTGACCACAAAGCTATGTGATTAGAAATGAATTACAGGGAAAAAAACATAAAAAACACAAACACATGGAGGCTAAACAATGCGTTACTAAACAACCAAGAGATCACTGAAGAAATCAAAGAGGAAACCAAAAAATATCTAGAGACAAATGACAATGAAAACACGACGATCCAAAACCTATCTGATGCAGCAAAAGCAGTTCTAAGACGGAAGTTTATAGTTATAGAAGCCTACCTCAAGAAATAAGAAAAATCTCAAGTAAACAAGCTAACCTTACACTTAAAGGAACTAGAGAAAGAAAAACAAACAAAACCCAAAGTTAGCAGAAGGAAAGAAATCATAAAGATCAGAGCAAAAATAAATGAAATAGAAACAAAGAAAACAATAGCAAAGATCAATAAAACTAAAAGCTGGTTCTTTGAGAAGATAAACAAAATTGACAAACCATTAGCCAGACTCATCAAGAAAAAGTGGGAGAGGACTCAAATCAATAAAATTAGAAATGAAAAAGGAGAAGTTACAACAGACACCGCAGAAATACAAAGCATCCTAAGAGACTACTACAAGCAACTCTATACCAATAACATGGACACCTGGAAGAAATAGACAAATTCTTAGAAAGGTATAACCTTCCAAGACTGAACCAGGAAGAAACAGAAAATATGAACAGACCAATCACAAGTAATGAAATTGAAACTGTGATTAAAAATCTTCCAACAGGGCTTCCCTGGTGGCTCAGTGGTTGAGAGTCCGCCTGATGATGCAGGGGACATGGGTTCGTGCCCCGATCCAGGAAGATGCCACATGCCGTGGAGCGGCTAGGCCTGTGAGCCATGCCTGCTGAGCCTACGCGTCCAGAGCCTGTGCTCCACAACGGAAGAAGCCACAACAGTTAGAGGCCCACGTAACGCAGAAAAAGAAAAATCTTCCAACAAACAAAAGTCCAGGACCATATGGCTTCACAGGTGAATTCTATCAAACATTTAGAGAAGAGCTAACACCCACCCTTCTCAAACTCTTCCAAAAAACTGCAGAGGAAGGAATACTCCCAAATTCATTCTATGAGGCCACCATCACCCTGATACCAAAACCAGACAAAGATACTACAATAAAAGAAAATTACAGACCAACATCACTGATGAATATAGATGCAAAAATTCTCAACAAAACACTAGCAAACAGAATCCAACAACACATTAAAAGGATCATACACCATGATCAAGTGGGATTTCTCCCAGGGATCCAAGTTTCCTTCAGTACACGCAAATCAAACAATGTGATACACCATATTAACAAATTGAAGAAGAAAAACCATATGATCATCTCAATAGATGCAGAAAAAGCTTTTGACAAAATTCAACACCAATTTATGATAAAAACTCTCCAGAAAGTGGGCATAGAGGGCACTACCTCAACATAATAAAGGCCACATACGACAAACCCACAGCAAACATCATTCTCAATGGTGAAAAACTGAAAGCATTTCCTCTAAGATCAGGAACGAGACAAGGATGTCCACTCTCATCACTATTATTCAACATAGTTTTGGAAGTCCTAGCCACGGCAATCAGAGAAGAAAAAAAAATAAAAGGAATACAGGTTGGAAAAGAAGAAGTAAAACTGTCACTGCTTGCAGATGACATGATACCATACATAGAGAATCCTAAAAATGCCACCAGAAAACGACTAGAGCTAATCAATGAATTTGGTAAAGTAGCAGGATACAAAATTAATGCACAGAAATCTCTTGCATTCCTATACACTAATGATGAAAAATCTGAAAGAGAAATTATGGAAACACTCTCATTTGCCATTGCAACAAAAAGAATAAAATACCTAGGAATAAACCTACCTAGGAAGACAAAAGACCTGTATGCAGAAAACTGTAACACACTGATGAAAGAAATTAAAGATGATACCAACAGATGGAGAGATATACCATGTTCTTGGATTAGAAGAATCAATATTGTGAAAATGACTCTACTACCCAAAGCAATCTACAGATTCAATGCAATCCCTACCAAATTACCAATGGCATTTTTTACAGAACTAGAACAAATCATCTTAGAAATTGTATGGAGATGCAAAAGACCCCGAATAGCCAAAGCAGTATTGAGGGAAAAAAACGGAGCTGGAGGAATCAGACTCCCTGACTTCAGGCTATACTACGAAGTACAGTAATCAAGACAATATGGTACTGGCACAAAACCAGAAACATAGATCAATGGCACAAGACAGAAAGCTCAGAGATAAACCCATGCACCTATGGTCAACTAATCTATGACAAAGGAGGCAGAGATATACAATACAGAAAAGACAGTCTCTTCAATAAGTGATGCTAGGAAAACTGGACAGCTACATGTAAAAGAAAGAAGTTAGAACACTTCCTAACACCATACACAAAAATAAACTCAAAATGGATTTGAGACCTAAATGTAAGCCCAGACACTATAAAACTCTTAAAGGAAAACATAGGAAGAACACTCTTTGACAAAAATCACAGCAAGATCTTTTTTGATCCACCTCCTAGAGTAATGGAAATAAAAACAAAAATAAACAAATGGGACCTAACGAAACTTCAAAGCTTTTGCACAGCAAAGGAAACCATAAACAAGACGAAAAGACAACCCTCAGAATGGGAGAAAATATTTGCGGACGAACCAACGGACAAAGGATTAATCTCCAAAGTATATAAACAGCTCATGCAATTCAATATTAAAGAAACAAACAACCCAATCCAAAAATGGGCAGAAGACCTAAATAGACACATCTCCAAAGAGGACATACAGATGGCCAAGAAGCACATGAAAAGCTGCTCAACATCACTAATTATTAGAGAAATGCAAATCAAAACTACAATGAGGTATCACCTCACACCAGTTAGAATGGGCATCATCAGAAAATCTACAAACAACAAATGCTGGAGAGGGTGTGGAGAAAAGGGAACCCTCTTGCACTCTTGGTGGGAATGTAAATTGATACCACCACTATGGAGAACAGTAAGGAGGTTCCTTAAAAAGCTAAAAATAGAATGACCATATGATCCAGCAATCCCACTACTGGGCATATACCCAGAGAAAACCATAATTCAAAAAGACACATGCACCCCAGTGTTCATTGCAGCACTATTTACAATAGCCAGGTCTTGGAAGCAACCTAAATGACCATCGACAGACAAATGGATAAAGAAGAGGTGGTACATATATACAATGGAATATTACTCAGCCGTAAAAAGGAAAGAAATCGAGTCATTTGTTGAGACGCGGATGGACCTAGAGACTGTCATACAGAGTGACGTAAGTGAGAAAGAGAAAAACAAATATCGTATATTAACACATGTATGTGGAACCTAGAAAAATGATACAGATGAACCGGTTTGCAGGGCAGAAGTTGAGACACAGATGTAGAGAACAAACGTATGGACACCAAGGGTGGAAAACCGTGGTGGGGTGGGGATGGTGGTGTGCTGAATTGGGTAAATCGGATTGACATGTATACACTGATGAGTATAAAATTGATGACTAATAAGAATCTGCAGTAGAAAAAAACAAACAAAAACAACTAATACTAAACTTTCTTTGGGCTATTTGTATGGAAATATGTTTATAAATGTTTCAGACATTACATGAAATTTCTAAAACTCTTATATGTTCTGGTATAATGTTATAAGTCATAATTCTAGTTATTAGTTTAAAATGTATATCTCAGAACTAAATTTCCTTGTCAATTGCATTATTATGAACTTTCATCAAATCTTTAACCATGGTCATTTTTAAATGTTTTTTCATTTAGAGACAGTTCTGGGTGTACTCTGATGCTTTTGCAAAAATGTTCCTATAAAAGGGTTTCGTCTTCAAGGAATTCATGGAAAAGACTCTGACAAGTACAGGTTTCTGGTAACTGACTATACTGCCGAACTGAATGAATAAGCGTTTTCAGAACTCTAATGGACAACTGATGAATTCATAAAAGTGCTACCAAAGATCAAGATGAAAACAAAATTAATTACATGGGACTGAGTGAAGTGATGAGGATGATTATAATTTTTGTGACTTTGTGTGAATAAAAAAAAATCCCACAAGGAGTCAGAGGCAAAAAATATAGAAATCAATTTTCACTGCAAAGTAAAGGAGCTGTTACAGTGGAGGATTACTGGACTGAATGTCAATATTATGACATAGTATGAGTGTGTTTCCTGTTTGGTAACTGCAATCATTGTTGCTTTTGTTGTGGTCATCCACTTACAGTGCTTGGTGTCAGTTTATCTCTTGTAAAAATAAAATACAGTGTGTGTGTTTTGTGAAAAAAAAAGTCAGGGGCAGGGAGAAAAACAAACAAACAAAACAACAAACTAGAAGAAAGAGAAATTAAGAAAACAATCCCATCTACAGTTGCAATGAGAAGAATAAAATGCCTCAGAATAAGGAGTTTAAAGACCTGTACACTAGATGAACCAGTTTGCAGGGCAGAAATTGAGACACGGATGTAGAGAGCAAACCTATGGACACCAAGCGGGGAAAGCCACGGGGGTGTGGGGGTGGTGGTGTGATGAATTGGGCGATTGGGATTGACATGTATACACTGATGTGTATAAAATTGATGACTAATAAGAACCTGCTGTATAAAACAATAAATAAAATAAAATTCAAAAATTAAAGAAAAAAGACCTGTACACTGAAAACTATGACATTGATGAAAGAATTGAAGAAGACACAGGAAATGGAAAGAAATTCCACGCTCATGGACTAGAAGAATTAACATTGTTTAAATGTCTATATTTCCTAAAGCAATCTACAGATTCAATAAAATCTCTATCCAAAATCCCAAAAATATTTTCCACAAAAATAGGACAAAAAATCCTAAAATTTGTATGGAACCACAAAAGACCAGGAACATACAAAGCAATCCTGAGAAAAGGAACAAAGCTGTAGGTATCGCATGCCCTGATTTCAAATTATGCTACAAAACTACAGTATTCAAAACAGTGTATTATTTGTAGAAAAACAGAAACACAGATCAACAGAATAGAATTGAGGATCCAGGAATAAACACATATACATATATATGCATATCTGTGTGTGTGTGTGTGTGTGTGTGTGTAATTTACAACAAAGAGGCCAAGAACATACATTAATAAATGGTGCTGGGAAAACACAACAGCCACATGCAAAATAATGAAACAGGACTACTTTCTTATATCATATATAAAGCGAAATCAAAATTGAATAAAGACTTAAATGTGAGACCTGATACTATAGAAATCCTAGAAGAAAACAGAGACATACACACTTTGATACTGGGCTTAGCAACATCTTTTTGGATATGTCTCCTCAGGCAAAGGAAACAAAAGCAAAAATAAACAAATACGAAGCTATCACAATAAAAAGCTTTTGCACAGCAATGGAAACTACCAACAAAGTGCAAAGACAATGTACTGACAGGGAGGACCTTCAAAATGGGGAAGGAGTAAGATGTGGAGATCAGCTTCCTCCCCACAAATACATCAAAAATACAACTACATATGGAACTCCTACAGAACAGCTACTGAATGCTGGCAGAAGAACTGAGACTTCCCAAAAGGCAAGAAGCACCCCACATACCTGGGTAGGGCAAAAGAAAAGACAGAGATAAACGAATAGGGACGGGACCTGCACCTCTGGGAGGGAGCTGTGAAGGAGAAAAAGTTTCCACACACTAGGAAGCCCCTTCGCAGGCAGAGACTATGGGTGGCAGAGAGGGGAAGCTTCGGAGCCATGGAGGAGAACGCAGCAACAGGGGTGCAGAGGGCAAAGTGGAGAGGTTCCCGCACAGAGGATTGGTGCCGACCAGCACTCACCAGCCCCAGAGGCTTGTCTGCTCACACGCCGGGGCGGGCAGGGCTGGGAGCTGAGGCTCGGGTTTCGGAGGTAGGATCCCAGGGAGAGGACTGGGGTTGGCTGTGTGAAGACAGCCTGAAGGGGGCTAGTGCGCCACAGCTACCAGGAGGGAGTCCAGGAAAAAGTCTGGACCTGCCTAAGAGGCAAGACACCATTGTTCCAGGGTGCGCAAGGAGAGGAGAGTCAGAGCACTGCCTAAACGAGCTTCAGAGATGGGCACGAGCCGCGGCTATCAGCACAGACACCAGAGACAGGAATGAAACACTAAGGCTGCTGCTGCCGCCACCAAGAAGCCTGTGTGCAAGCGCAGGTCACTATCCACACCTGCCCTCCCGGAAGCCTGTGCAGCCCACCACTGCCAGGGTCCCGTGATTCAGGGACAACTTCCCCGGGAGAACACATGGCATGCCTCAGGCTGGTGCAACATCACGCCGGCCTCTGCCGCCACAGGCTCGCCCCAAATTCCATACCCTTCCCTCTCCCCAGTCCGAGTGAGCCAGAGCCCCCTAATCAGCTGCTCCTTTAACGCCCTCCTGTCTGGGTGAAGAACAGACACCACAGGGCAACCTAAATGCAGAGGTGGGGCCAAGACCAAAGCTGAACCCCAGGAGCTGTGTGAACAAATAAGAGAAGGGGAAATCTCTCCCAGCAGCCTCATGAGCAGCAGATTAAATCTCCACATTCAACTTGATGTTCCCTGCACCTGTGGAATACCTGAATAGACAACGAATCATCCCAAAGTTGAGGCTGTGGACGCTGGGAGCAAATGTACACCTTGGGTTTGCTGTCTGTGACAGACTAGTTTCTGATTTTTATGTTTACCTTAGTATAGTCTTTAGCACTAGTTATCACTGGTGGGTCTGTTTATTGATTTGGATGCTCTCTCTCTTTTTTTAATACTTTTTTGTATTTTATTTTAATAATTTTTTTCATTTTAATAACATTTATTTATTTATTTGTTTCCTTTTTTTTCTCCCTTTTCTTCTGAGCCATGTGGCTCACAGGGTCTTGGTGCTCTGGCCAGGTGGCAGGCCTGAGCCTCTGAGATGGGAGAGCCAAACTGAGGACACTGGACCACGAGAGACCTCCTGGCCCCATGTAACATCAATCAGTGAGAGCTGTCCCAGAGATCTCCGCCTCAGTGCCGAGACCCAGCTCCACCCAATGGCCAGCAAGCTCAAGTGTTGGATGTCCCACACCAAACAACTAGGAAGACAGGAACACAACCCACCCATTAGCAGTGAGGCTGCCTAGAATCATACTAAGATCACAGACACCACAAAACACACCACCAGATGTGGCCCTGCCCACCGGAAAGACAAGATCCAGCCTCACCCACTAGAACACAGTCACCAGTCCCCTCCACCAGGAAGCCTACACAACCCACTGAACCAACCTTACCCACTGGGGGCAGACACCACAAACAATGCGAACTATGAACGTCTAGCCTGCAAAAAGGTGAACCCAAACACAGTAAGTTAAGCAAAATGAGAAGACACAGAAACATGCAGCAGATGAAAGAGCAAGGTAAAAACCCACCAGACCAAACAAATGAAGAGGAAATAGGCAGTCTACCAGAAAAAGAAAGAATTCAGAGTAATGACAGTAAAGACAATCCAAAATCTTGGAAATAGAACGGAGAAGATACAAGAAGCATTTAACAAGGACCTAGAAGAACTAAAGAGAAAACAAACAGTGATGAACGAAACAACAAATGAAATTAAAACTTTTCTAGAAGGAATCAATAGCAGAATAACTGAGGCAGAAGAACGGATAAGTGACCTGGAAGATAAAATAGTGCAAATAACTACTGCAGAGCAAAATAAAGAAAAAACAATGAAAAGAATTCAGGACAATCTCAGAGACCTCTAGGACAATATTAAATGCACCAACATTCGAATTATAGGGATCCCAGAAGAAGAAGAGAAAAAGAAAGGGACTGAGAAAGAATTTGAAGAGATTATAGTCGAAAATTTCCCTAATATAGGAAAGGAAATAGTTAATCAAGACAAGGAAGCACAAAGAGTCCCATACAGGATAAATCCAAGGAGAAACACCCCAAGACACATACTAATCAAACTATCAAAAATTAAATGCAAACAAAAGATAGTAAAAGCAGCAAGGGAAAAGAAACAAATAACATATAAGGGAATCCCCATAAGGTCAACGGCTGATCTTTCAGGAGAAACTCTGCAAGCCAGAAGGGAGTGGCAGGACATATTTAAAGTGATGAAAGGGAAAAACCCACAATCAAGATTACTCTATGAAGCAATGATCTCATTTAGATTTGACGGAGAAATTAAAACGTTTACAGACAAGCAAAAGCAAGAGAATTCAGCAACACCAAATCAGCTTTACAACAAATGCTAAAGGAACTTCTCTGGGCAGGAAACACAAGAGAAGGAAAAGACTTACAATAACAAACCCAAAACAATTAAGAAAATGGGAATAGGAACAGACATATCGATAATTACCTTAAATGTATTAAATGCTCCAACCGGAAGGCATAGACTGGTTGAATGGACACAAAAACAGGACCATATATATGCTGTCTACAAGAGACGCACTTCAGACCTAGCGACACATACAGACTGAAAGTGAGGGGATGGAAAAAGATATTCCAGGCAAATGAAAATCAAAAGAAAGCTGGAGTAGCAATTCTCATGTCAGACAAAATGGACTTTAAAGACTAACACAAGAGACAAAGAAAGACACTACATAATGATCAAGGGATCAATCCAAGAAGAAGATACAACAATTGTAAATATTTATGCACCCAACATAGGAGCACCTCAATACATTAAGGCAAACGCTAACAGCAATAAAAGGGGAAATTGACAGTAACAATCATCGTAGGGGACTTTAACCCTAATTTCACCAATGGACAGATCATCCAAATTGAAAATAAATAAGGAAACAGAAGATTTAAATGACACCTTAGGCAAGTTGGACTTAACTGATATAGGACATTCCATCAAAAAAAAAAAGGATACACTTTCTTCTCAAGTGCTCATGGAACATTCTCCAGAATAGATCATATCTTGGGTCACGAATCATGCCTTGGTTAATTTAAGAAATTGAAATCATATCAAGTATCTTTTCCAACCACAATGCTATGAAACTAGATATCAATTACAGGAAAAAAAACTGTAAAAACTACAAACACACAGAGGCTAAACAATACACTACTAAATAATCAAGAGATCCCTGAAGAGATCAAAGAGGAAATCAAAAAATACCTAGAAACAAATGACAATGAAAACACAACGACCAAAAACCTATGGGATGCAGAAAAGCAGTTCTAAGAGGGAAGTTTATAGCAATACAATCCTACCTTAAGAAACAGAAACACCTCAAATAAACAACCTAACTTTACACCTAAAGCAATTAGAGAAAGAAGAAAAAAAACCCAAAGTTAGCACACGGAAAAGAAAATCATAAAAATCACATCAGAAATAAATGAAAAAGAAATGAAGGGCACAATAACAAAGATCAATAAAACTAAAAGCTGGTTCTTTGAGAAGATAAACAAAATTGAAAAACCATTAGTCAGACTCATCAAGAAAATAAGTGGAAAGACTCAAATTAACAGAATTAGAAATGAAAAAGGAGAAGTAACAACTGACACTGCAGAAATACAAAGGATCATGAGAAATTACTACAAGCAACTATATGCCAATACAGTGGACAACCTGGAAGAAATGGACAAATTCTTAGAAAAGCACAACCTTCCAAGACTGAACCCGGAAGAAATAGAAAATATAAACAGACCAATCACAAGCACTGAAATTGAGACTCTGATTAAAAATCTTCCAACAAACAAAAGCCCAGGACCACATGGCTTCACAGGCAAAATCTATCAAACATTTAGAGAAGAGCGAACATCCTTCGCAAACTCTTCCAAAATACAGCAGAGGGAGGAACACTCCCAAACTCATTCTGCGAGGCCACCATCACCCTGATACCAAAACCAGACAAAGATGTCATAAAAAAAGAAAACGACAGGCCAATATCACTTATGAACGTAGATGCAAAAATCCTCAACAAAATCCTAGCAAACAGAATCCAGAAGCACGTTAAAAGGATCATACACCATGATCAAGTGGGGTTTATCCCAGGAATGCAAGGATTCTTCAATATATGCAAATCAATCAATGTGATAAACCATATTAACAAACTGAAGAATAAAAACCATATGATCATCTCAATAGATGCAGAAAAAGTTTTTGACAAAATTCAACAGCCATTTATGATAAAAACTCTCTAGAAAGTAGGCATAGAGGGAACTTATCTCAACATAATAAAGGCCATATATGACAAGCCAACATCGTTGTCAATGGTGAAACACTGAAACCATTTCCACTAAGATCAGGAACAAGACAAGGTTGCCCACTCTCACTATTATTATTCAACACAGTTTTCAACACAGAGAAGAAAAAGAAATAAAAGGAATCCAAATTGGAAAAGAAGAGGTTAAACTGTCACTGTTTGCAGATCACATGATACTATACATAGAGAATCCTAAAAATGCCACCAGAAAACTACTAGAGCTAATCAATGAATTTGGTAAAGTAGCAGAATACAAAATTAAAGCACAGAAATCTCTTGCATTCCTATACACTTATGACGAAAAATCTGAAAGTGAAATCAAGGAAACACTCCCATTTACCACTGCAACAAAAAGAATAAAATACCTAGGAATAAGCCTACCTAAGGAGACAAAAGACCTGTATGCAGAAAATGATAAGACACTGATGAAAGAAATTAAAGATGGTACAAACAGATTGAGAAATATACCATGTTTCTGGATTGGAAAAATCAACATTGTGAAAATGACTATACTACCCAGAGCAATCTTCAGATTCAATGCCATCCCTATCAAACTGCCAATGGCATTTTCCACAAAACTAAATTTCACAATTTGTGTGGAAACACAAAAAGTCCCCGAAAAGCCAAAGCAATCTTGAGAAGGAAAAATGGAGCTGGAGGCAACAGGCTCCCAGACGTCAGACTATACTAGCAAGCTACAGTAATCAAGACAGTATGGTACTGGCACAAAAACGGAAATATCGATCAATGGAACAGGATAGAAAGCCCAGAGATAAACCCACGGACATATGGTCACCTTATCTTTGATAAAGGAGGCAAGAATATACAACGGAGAATAGACAGCCTTTTCAGTAAATGGTGCTGGGAAAACTGGACAGCTACATGTAAAAGAATGAAATTAGAACACTCCCTAACACCATACACAAAAATAAAATCAAAATGGATTAAAGACCTAAATGTAAGTCCGGACACTATAAAACTCTCAGAGGAAAACATAGGCAGAACAGTCTATGACATAAATCACAGCAAGATCCTTTTTGACCCACCTCCTAGAGAAAGGGCAATATAAAGACGAATAAACAAATGGGACCAAATGAAATTTCAAAGTTTTTGCACATCAAAGGAAACCATAAACAAGATGAAAAGACAACCCTCAGAATGGGAGAAAATATTTGCAAACGAGTCAACGGACAAAGGATCAATCTCCAAAATACAGAAGCAGCTCATGCAGCTCAATATCAAAAAAACAAACAACCTAATCCAAAAATGGGCAGAAGACCTAAACAGACATTTCTCCAAAGAAGATACACAGATGGCCAAGAGGCACATGAAAAGCTGCTCAACATCACTAATCATTAGAGAAATGCAAATCAAACCTTCAGTGAGGTATCACGTCACACCAGTCAGAATGGCCATCATCAAAAAATCTACAAACAATAAATGCTGGAGAGGGTGTGGAGAAAAGGGAACCCTCTTGCACTGTTGGTGGGAATGTAAATTGATACAGCCACTATGGAGAACGGTATGGAGGTTCCTTAAAAAATGAAAACTAGAACTAACATACGCCCAGAAATCCCACTACTGGGCCTATACCCTGAGAAAACCATAATTCAAAAAGAGTCATGTACCAAAATGTTCGTTGCAGCTCTATTTACAATAGCCAGGATATGGAAGCAACCTAAGTGTCCATCGACAGATGAATGGATAAAGAAGATGTGGAATGCTACTCAGCCATAAAAAGAAACAAAATTGGGTTATTTGTGGTGAGGTGGGTGGACCTAGAGTCTGCCATACGGAGTGAGGCTAAGTCAGGAAGAGAAAAACAAATACCGTATGCTAACACACATATATAGAATCTAAAAAAAAAAAAAAAGGTTCTGAGGAACCTAGGGGCAGGACAAGGAAAAAGACACAGACCTACTAGATAATGGACTTGAGGATATGGGGAGGGGGAAGGGTAAGCTGGGACGAAGTGAGAGAGTGGCATGGACATATATGCACTACTAAATGTAAAATAGATAGCTAGTGGGAAGCAGCTGCATAGCACAGGGAGATCAGCTCGGTGGTTTGTGACCACCTAGAGGTATGGGATAGGGAGGGTGGGTGGGAGATGCAAGAGGGAGGGCATATGGGGCTATATGTATACATATAGCTGGTTCACTTTGTTATACAGCAGAAACTAACACAACATTGTAAAGCAATTATATTCCAATAAAGATGTTAAATATATATATATATAAAATTAAAATATATTAAAAAAGAAACACCAGTACAATCACTGAGTTCTGAGTAGAACAGGAAGTGAAATTCCTGTGGGTGTGAGGGCCCAGGAATCAGACTTGCCTGGGTGTAAATCTTGTTCACTCTCTCATTCACTGTGTGATCTTGAGGCAGGAGATAGATGGACCTGAAACTGAGCAGCTGGAGCTTGTCCCCTCTGGACAGATACTCCAAGATGAAGACAATAGCTGGAGGGAGGAGAAGCTGAGCCCTGCCCAGATAAAAGATAAAGAGACCACATATGCCTTATTCTCAAGGTCAAGGAGACCTTTCCAAGTACATATGTGCAGAAAGACTCCTTGGAGCTCAAAAGGGAAGGGGCGTCACCCCACAGTAGGTGATGTCAACCTACCCATAGGCCTCTTTGATAGAATCTATCTTGGCTAAGAGATGTGCACACACACAGGAGGACCCTGAGGTAAACCAAATATGGACTCAGAGCCAGACACAGCAATATGAGTGGCCAGAGGAAACTTGGAAGAAATGCCCCATATAAGTGATTCAAACTAGCATGAGGGCGAGACTCTTTCTCTGAGCCCGCCTGTGCGGGTCTATTCGCACGTACCATTTTTCCTCCTAATAAACATTTTACTTGTTTCACTAAAAAAAAAAAGAAAAACTAAAGACAATGTAGTGAGTGGGAAAACATATTTGCAAATCATATGTCCAATAAGGGGTTAATATACAAAATGTATAAAGAACTCATGCAAGTCAACAACAACAAAAACTCAATCAGATTATAAAAAGGGCAGAGGACCCAAACAGGCATTTTTGCAAAGAAGACAGACAGATGGCCAGTAGGCACATGAAAAATTCTCAATATCACTAATTATTAGGGAAATGTAAATTAAAACCACAATGAGATATCACCAACCCCCTTAAAAATGGCTATTGTCAAAAAGACAAGAAATAACAAGTGGTGGTGAGAATGTGGAGAAAAATGAACCCTTATACACTGTTGATGGGAATGTAAATTGGTGCAGTCACTATGGAAAACAGTATGGAGATTCCTCAAAAAATTCAGAATAGAACTACCATATTATCCAGTTATATAACTTCTGGGTAATTATCCAAAGAATATGAAAATGCTAATTTCAAAAAGATACATGTACCCCTATGCTCTTCACAGCATTATTTACAATACCCAAGATATGGAAACAACTTAAGTGCCTGTTGATAGATGAATGGATAAATAAAATGTGGTGTGTGTATAAATATATATATATATATATATACACACACGTGTGTGTATATATACATATGTATGTATATATATACACACACATACACGTACACAATGGACTACTACTCAGCCACAAAAAAGATGAAATCTCGCCACTTGCAAGAACATTGACGGAACTTGAGGATATTATGCTAAGTGAAGTAAGTCAGGGAAAAACAAATACTGTATGATTTCATTCATGCGGAATATTTTTTAAAAACCCAAAACAATCAAAGAAATAAAACAACAACACATAGATACAGAGAACAGATTGGTGGTACCAGAAGGGCAGGGTGTAGGGGAGTGCAAAATAGGTAAAATGGGTCAATTTAAGGGTGGTGGATGGAAAGTATACTTTTGGTGGTGTAGTGTATACAGAATTCAAATTGTAATGCTGTACACATGAAACGTACATAAACTTATAAACCAATGTTACCTCAATTAAAAAAACAGCTTCTTTAAAATGTAAAAAGTCATGTTAATTTTCTTTTTTTTAATATTTATTTATTCATTTAGCTGCGGCATGTGAACTCTTAGTTGTGGCATGTAGGATCTAGTTCCCTGATCAGGGATCGAACCCGGGCCCCCTGCATTGGGAGCACAGAGTCTTAGCCACTGGACCACCAGGGAAGTCCCTCATGCTAGTTTTCAAACTTGAAACTTCTCTGTGAACCATAGTAGGATAACTTAAGAAATACTAACTGTGAGAAAAACTTGTTCCATTTGTAATAGTGATACAAGTAACTTGTATTTAATTTTACACATACAGACGTTCACACATACTTAATGTTACATTGTAGGAAATTTGCGTATTTTATTACCTCTATTTGGAAACGTGCATTATAAACACCCTTTATGGTTAGACTATTTCTTTGAATTTAACTAAATAAAAAAGACATAGTTACTGGCATATTCAGGTAATAACATTTAATTTTTCTTAACAGGACAAGGCAAGATTTTAAGGTTCAGGAATATAAAAACATTTTCCATGTGTAACTTGTTTGATTTTTGTGACTAATAAACTTCAAAATTTATATTGTTATTATTGTTTTTCTTGTTTTTGATCTTTTTCATGAAAGACTGTGTGTATATATCAATACCAAAATGTCACGACTAATAGTCCCACTTATTCTTCCACTATTACAACTAAAGTACATTTCATTAATCTCACAAGACTGACTGACATGTACACCTGGCACTTTATTTCGGTAACCACATAACATTTTAAAATATTTGAAGTTTGCATTTATAAGCCAAGGTGGATATGAATAACAAAGCTGCCAACTTGAAGGGGATTGTAAAAAATGTAACACTCAGCTCAGCCTAAGATGCATCTTGAAATATTTGTTATCACGTTAAGAAGCATGAGATAAGTGACAACTCTCCAAGAGATGATAACTCTTCTATTATTGCTAAAAAAAAAACCGTGTCAGATCTTCTACTCAAACTCTGTTTTTTCCAAGAGGACAGTTATTTTTACAAATCCCAGTTTGTTCTAGATTGACTTCTGGAAGTTCACTTACCAATTATCACTGACTGTGCCTCAGTAAGTTAGCTATTAAGAAGCAGTTGGAGTGGTTAAATTCAAAGCATTAAGTCCAAGTCAAAATGTGTATCTAATATTGTGATTAATAATTCAATAAAATATAAACATAACAAAAGAAAATAGTAATCACTATTCATCACTAATGTATTTCTATTTCTAATAGCTAACATTTTGCGTGTTTACTAGGTGCCAGGTTCCATGCACATTGCATGTGCAATCTCATGTTAAAATCATAATAATACCATTTTACAGATCAGGAGATTGTCTGACATTGCAGCATTCCAGTTGATATACAAAGAAATTATGAAAAAGCATACAGTTGAAGTAGTAACTAAACTTATTTTAAAAGAGGCATTTTTCTTTGGTGGGACAAAATTATAAAGCCTTCATTATAGTAATAGATTGCTAATAGATTATGCTTAAATATTCTTTAACTAATGGGTTAAAAAGATCAGCACAAACTATTTGTTTAAAGAGCATTTTAATTGGCAATATTTTATAATTATGAGCTATTAGATCATGTTAAATGTACCAGTTATCAGCTATTACTAGATTCAATGGAGATGCGAATCCATATTTATGGAGTGATGACCCAGAAAGGGAATGACTGAGAATTAGAGACTAGGAAATTAGAAGGTAATGTGGAACAACAGATTAAGGAAGTCTAGACAAATAGGAACATAGGAAATTTATATCTGAAAGGTCCAAGGGAGTCTAGAAACAAACACAACAAATTAGGGCATTTTTCCAAGGAGTTAAATGTTAAACATTTTTCAGGTATGTAGGTTCTTGTCCTAGAACTCTGACAATAGGTAGTGGCTCCACAAATATTAAGACCACGGTACAGAGTAAAAATTTGCAGAAAATTGGAAGGACCAAGAAGCAAGATAGAACCCAAGTTGCTGGAGAACATGGATATCAAGGCTAGAATTCAGGCATGAGGAACAAAACAGATGTACAATTAAGGGAACTAAAGAAGAAGGTGGTTGTTTGATCACAAGAAAGAATACAAGCGCCAAATTTGGGGAACAGAGCATCAGTTCAAAATTGGACAAGCAGGAAGTTGGCTTGGTGGTAAGTAAGTGGATGATCTAGGAATCACCAGTCTTTTTATTTCTCCTACCCTAGGGTCAGATTGTTTCAGAACCTGTGAAGGTTAGAGTTTGGATATAATGGAAACCAGTCGTGACGTCTGGAGATTCCAGGAACGAGAATCAAACTCAACACTATAGCATGAACTATTGGAAACATAAAAATCAGGAAATGTTTGTTTGTTTGTTTGTTTACAATCACTTTTTCTCCTAAAAAATAAACATGAGTTTTCTGTGGTATAAGTTTATCTACACATTTTTTAAATGTGACTAAGAAGGCAGTACATTAATGCTATTTTTCTGAGCATTTTCCAATTGATGAAAGTGATACCAGATTTTTTTGAAACTCTATAATAATTTTTAGTCAGAGACTATATCTACAGGATAGCTCTAAAATGGTTTAAAATAAAAAGTTAATAATTTATGCTTTAAAAAATATAAAAGTTTAGGGCTTCCCTGGTGGCGCAGTGGTTGAGAGTCCGCCTGCCGATGCAGGGGACATGGGTTCGTGCCCCAGTCCGGGAAGATCCCACATGCCGTGGAGCAGCTGGGCGGGTGAACCATGGTCGCTGAGCCTGGGCATCCGGAGCCTGTGCTCCGCAACGGGAGAGGCCACAACAGTGAGACGCCCGCGTACCGCAAAAAAAAAAAAAAAAAAAAAAAAAAAAAAAAATATATATATATATATATATATATATATATATATATATACACACATAAGTTTAAAACAAGATGATTTCCCTAACCAACTTTTAAAAACAAACCTGAACTGAGCAAATCTAGATCTTTCAATCATGTTAATATGGGCCAACAAACTTTCTTTTACTCTTTTGAGTTTAGGCTCCCACACTAGGCACGGGATTATAAAGAGACTAGAACTGATGGGCAAGAGTGACAATTCCAATGTTAAACTAACTTGGCCAAGTCATTACAAAGAAAATTGATTTGTAAATATATTCTACCTACAAGAGATGCTGGACTGTAGCAAATATATTGCTACTATGGCACTGTAACCTCAATGTTTATGTCTATTTTGACTTCTACATTAATTTGTTTTGGGGGTGAATTTTGCATACTTTAGGAATATGGTTTATTGCATAATATGGTTCCTGGATATAATAATTTCTGTCCCGGAAATTTCAACCTGAATTAAACATATACATATATACAATGATTGAAATTATCTATCTCCAGACTATACAACATATTCAGAATCCAGGAAGGGATCATTAAACAAGATATGCTCAGAGTATAACAAGATCTACCCCTGCAAATGTTTACCCCGGAAATATTTTGTTTTTATTATCACTATGTAAATTTAAAAAATAATTTTGTGCCAAAATATTTGCTTCTGTGGCTCAAGAACTCACAGAGGGCCAACATAGATTGAGCACTGATTCATCATTAGGAACTTCTAAGATTCAGAGAAATATAATATTTAAAGTTGGAGGACTCCCCTGTGACATTGAGATTGGGATGCTATTTCTATCAGATCAAGGATACACTATACATGTGCATAATGGTAGCTACACACAGTAGCAATTCCATTTTTTTAAAAAAAGTCTATAAATGGGATCACCTTTACTACTCTTTTGACTTGAAGTGAACGTGAAGTAGACTTGACATTTATATCTATTCAGGTCAGACAGACTTAACTCTACATGGTGCAATTCCAAGAGTCCCTCAGGAAAGACTGCTCAGTCTTAATGAATGCATAGGCTTGCTTTATGTTTTCCCAAAGCCAAGCAAGGCTCAGTTTGAGCTTGGCTAATATCCAGGTTCGGAGAGCAGAGAAACATGAGATGACTGTGAATATATTAATAAAAAATGCAGAGCGCTGGTAGTTTTAAGAAAAGAAGAAAAGAGATAGTAGGTTGCCACTTCAAAAAGTGTCATGGGCATCGAATATGTAGCATATAGACCTAGCTAATGCTTAGGTCCTGATAGTTCGTAAGGACCCATAAATGAAGGCTCAAATGTGAGAAAACTTCTGGGAATACAATTTACCCAGGGATCAGGAATATAAATGTACCTCACTTACATCCTACTTTATTAAGTCAAGACCTGGATTTTGAGTAATTTGAGAAATCAAATTTGAAGAAGGCACAGTAGACTCAGTTAAGTAGCAATGACAAAATTTACAAAATACAGTGATTTGCTATTATTTAGATCAAGCCTTTTATTCTAATGCTGTGAAGCTTAACTGACATGTAGAAGTTTAGGCAAGGCACAGTAGGCCAAACTGCTAGAGATGCCATATAGCTTGAGAGGAACTGGCATAGTGACAACTAATGAGGATTTTTTAGTCTGGAAAACTTCCTTCAAATTGTATCAGATCACCAGCAGTGGTTTGGTAACAATGTGAGATCATATTGAGTTTGTTATTAAGATAGCAGTAGTTAAATTAATCAATTTTAATTAAAAAAATCTTTAACCCAATATTTAATCTCTCACAAAAGCAAGGAGCATGTATTATAGAATTAAATAAAATGTACTATATATACAGGGTGCTGTAGGAAATACAAAATAAATAAAGCATAATATTTTATCTCAAGAAGTTTAAAGTTATTAAAGAAGGTAAACATGTTCACCAGTGCACTACTAACTAATGAAGAAAAGAGTTAGTGCTAAGTCGAAATATATGCTATGATAAAACAGCCTACTATCCAATTTGTTGATTATTTATAAAGAAAACCTTCCTTAAAGGAAGTTCAGAGGTTTTGGTTCTTGTAGGGTTTTCTTCTTCATTTCCCATAATAGTTTTTCCAAACATTGAGGAAAAAAGTTTATTTTATAGTCAGAGAAATATTGCTATTTTTTTGGCTTCACAGTGGGGAATCTCGCTACAATCCTAAAAGAGAAACAGAAGATATCAAAAAGAGAGAAGCACACAACATCCCTAGCATTTCTGCAGTTAGACTTGTTACTTATGTAGTGTATTGGCTGAGGCTTTTTTGTTTGTTTTTTGTTTTCTAATTTAGTTATTAAATGCTTACATAGTTCTTACTCTGTTTCAGGCACTACTGCTATAGCACTGATCTCTTTCTTTGCCTTTCAAATGAACAGTGCTTTCAAGTTGCTTACCTGCTTACTGGTATATCACTTTGTCCCACCCTTCCCTGTTCAACCACTCTAAGAACTCTAGGCCTTTTCTCTGCTTCCCTTAATAAAATACATCTATTTAAAGGATTTGCCAGGTGATGGTATGCAAATACGTGATAACCTAATGATGAGGTAGCAAATGTGTTTAATGGTGTATTTACTAACTCTGATCTATTGGCTGCCCTTCTTAGAGGCACCAGGTTAGAGTTCAGGCATTTTGTTAGTTACTCTCTCTCTCTCTGTTATCTCATTTAATACCCACTACAACACTCAGAGAGACATTGTATTCTCATTTTACATATGTGGAAACTGAGACTCAAAGGTTCGGATAACATGACTAAGGATTGGTATTTGAACCAAGGCATCTCGGACTCCAAAGCCTGTGCTTTTTCCACTCTTGAAGACATTCTGTCCTAATCCTGAGATGGAGAATACCTGGTATGTATGCTTCCACTCTTCTGTTCCACGTTCTTAGTGGTCAATGGTGAACAGTCACAATCCATTTCAGCCGCCACTACAAAGCTGACTGAAACTGACATGAGAAATGAGATCGTTTCATCACCCTGGCCATAATCCAAATGTGAAACTTTTCTCATTTTGTATGTTTAATGCCTTTAAATACTTATTTTAAATGATATGAAATCTATCCACAGTTGTCTGCAGGTAACACTCGACTCAGACTGACGAAAGACAAAAAGAAGCCAGAAAAGGGATCAAAGTTCAGTTTTAGCACCATGGCAGTTTTCCAAAAAAGGAAATTTGTAGGGTTAAAAATAAGCTAAAACAAGTGTTTTTCCTACATCTAGATCAGCAATATTCTTTGCTGAACCAAGTTGAAAGACAATTTTAATCTTAGGGTGATGACGCATAATTAAACACATAAATGTCAAATTCAGAAACAACCTTGAATTCAACCATGAAATGTATATTTTATTTATTTATTTTTTTGCGGTACAAGGGCCTCTCACCGTTGTGGCCTCTCCCGTTGCGGAGCACAGGCTCCGGACGCGCAGGCTCAGCGGCCACGGCTCAGGGGCCCAGCCGCTCCGCGGCACGTGGGATCTTCCCGGACCGGGGCACGAACCCGCGTCCCCCGCATTGGCAGGCGGACTCTCAACCACTGCGCCACCAGGGAAGCCCATGTATGTTTTAGAATAATTATCTCAGTGCTAAGACATATAAGGATATAAGGAAGATGTGAGAGCTACCTGTTCATTTCTTTCCCAAGCTAAACAGTAAATGCCTTTCAGTCAAATCCATGTATTCATTTAAATGAACCCAGAAGCTCTTGTGCACTATGGGTAGCTGGTTTGCTGCTTTTTTGCATTAAATGCATTTCTAGGACTCTATTTCATAAAACAGGCATATATGTGGAATTATTTTTTATTATTTATTTATATTATATTTTTACTAGTTAAGTTTTAATTTGTAACAATTAAATCAGTGGGGAATATAGCAATTTAAGCTTATTGGGGATTAGTATATATTATACTGAAAAATATACATATTTTTTCCATTGTAAGATGTAGCAATAGGGTGATAGCATATGCATTTTTTTCTTTGCCGTATCCTTGCTAAAACTGCCACAAGAATATTCCAGTAATTTAATTTAGAACATTTTATTGCAGACGTGTATTAGTAAAAACAGCCTTCTCAACCAACATTTATGTTGGAGTGGTATAGAAACCAAACTGACATCACTGACAAGCAATAAAAATGGTAACGATTACAAAAATAACAGTGACTTCTAATACCTATATACTACTTTTTTGTTTATAAAGCACTCCACATACACTTTGCTCATTTAATCTTCATAATAACCACTAGATTGCTTATAGTGTAGGTCAGTGGTTTTTCACTTCCAGAAATATGATTCAGCAGATCTGGGTGGACCTGAATCTTACGTATTCATCTGCAGGTGATTCTAAAGGAATATTGGTACCCAGAATTCTGATTCACTCAGACCAGCAAAGTAAGCAGCACCTGGGAGCTTGTAAGAAATGCAGAAACTTAGGCCCCACTCCAGACCTACTGAATAGGAATTTGCCTCTTGTCAAGATTCCCCAGGTGATTCATATGTCCGTTAAAGTTTGAGAAGCAGTGCTCTAACCACACTTTGTAGGCAGGTATGGTTATCCTCACTTTGAAGCTTAGTGACCTCATCTGCAGATGAGCAAGCTTTCAGTCAAAGGTCTCTGCTAGCACTGTCATTCATTTATAGGATGGTGAATAAGACATATACAGTTCCTGCCTTTATGGAGTTCATAGTCTACTGCAGGGTTTACAGTCATCATCATCATCATCATGGTCATCATCATTGTTATTGGTAGTCTTATTAAAGCCAGATACTACAAGGATAATAGAAGTAGACTGAGAAGAGGAGGATCGAATGCTTTTAATCGGCAGTGTAGTACAAGAAAAGGCAAGGAAAAGTTAGCATATTAGTTGGGCTTCATAGAGAGAGCAGTCATGGCAAAAGGTACCTATGGCTGAAGAAGGGTATAGGAGGGAAATAGGAGAAGGACGAGAAAACAATACTTGTCCCGAAGTGTATAAGTCATTTTCACAAAGTCATAGTGAGTTCATTTTGATAGGTAAAACATTTTGTGTTAGATATAATAGACAATAGGGAAAATAACACATGTGAATGCTCTCTAGCTCCTGCCTCAACATTTTCGTAGTTCTGGCCTCCCTGGGGTTGTGTGCCCAGGGCTTACTCACCTCTTCTGAAGGTTTTAGAAACAAGCTCTATCCTGCTGTTGTTATAAGAGGACTGATTCCACATGAATCACCCATCACTTCTCAGGACCTAAGTCTCTCTCACGTGAATGTACGAATGGCAGACACACGCAGACACACACACACACACAACTGCTTGACCTAATGCTTCAGGGGTGAAAAGTAAGGCATTCTTAGATTGAATTTCTGCTTGTCCCAGAGTACACACCAGGAACCCATTGCTTGTATTGATAAATCTCTTAATTAGATGATGGGATTCACTCTCAATTAGAGAGACAGACTGAGGTGTTTCCTTTAAAGATAAAGCTATTGCAAAGTGTGTGGAGCAGTTTGGTAGTGAAAAGGGCAACTAGGCACGTCACCTGGAGCCTCCTTGCATTTGCAGGTGTGAATACACAAACAAAACAATTACTCCAGTCAAGAGGTACTTCACCAAAGCTCAGAGAGAGAAGGGGAAGAATCAGTGCTGATGAGTATTTAACAAATGTCCTCTGAAATTAATTCCCACCAAAAAAGATAATCACCCCCAGCTACACTACTTTAGTATACTTTTCCTGAAACCCCACTGAATTTCTGGAAAAGAAGATGAAGATCATACTTAGAATGCAAGCAGAAACAAGCACTTTTCTATGAATTGACTGCATCTAAAAGTATCTACTGTTTTACTCAGGTAGTCAGCTGTATTTTGTGCCATTTCTTTCATCCATCCATCCATCCATTCATTCAATGAGTAGCACCTATATTGTACCCAACTCTATACTAACCACATAATCACATTCAAATGTGTGAAAGAATAAGTCACTGTCCTCCAGAAGTTCATTAGAAAGACATTTGGCAAGACATTCCATCAGATAGTTAGAGAAAAAATTAAGTCCATGTGTTAGAAAATGTGTAATGGAGAGCTCTGTGTGTGTGTGTGTGTGTGTGTGTGTGCGCACGCGCACACATGTGAGCATATGCAGGAAGAAGTCTAAGAAAAATTAGAACATGCAGGATGCTTACTAGTATGTTGGAGATGAATCATAATTTAGGTCTTGAAAAGAGTGCAGACTTCGCATTAGGCTGCTTTTAAAAGATAACAAAAGAACCTGTTAAAAAGCTGAGAATCCAATTACTAATTAGACCTTTTTTGGCTATAGGATGTCAATTGTACAGCTTGATATTTTCATTAAATTTGATTGGTTATCCTAGTGTATAGACCATCCCACTTTTTTTTTTTACTTCATCCAATAGGTTACTAATACATATTTTCATCCATAAGTTACTCATTATATAGGAAATACTTGTATGTAGGCAAAATATGCCCTCAAGAGCTCTACAAAGATCTGCTGTCCAGAATAAATAATTCTTCAACTGTTTTTTTGCTGATATTACAAGAGAAAAAGATCTTTTACTGCAAAGGAAGAAATAAGGCTTAAAACTGAAATCCAAAAGGAAAGAGAATGCAGACATTTAAATACATTTTTATGTGCAAATGAAGCCAACCCTAGAACCAGGAGATTTACCAATGACCCATCTCAATGGTGATGATTTCCACAGTGAGTGGCCTGGGGCTTCTTTTGACTTAGTAAACCTAAGGAAAGTGGTACAAATTCCAGGGGCCAGCAACAAACCACAAGATTTTCCTCTGTTCATCAGGCATAACTAAAATATTTTCAAGGGAGTTTCAATTAAACAATAGGTCAAATATATGTTTGAATTTCAATGTTTATTGTTTAGGCATTATATTGATAGATAGGCACCTATGAGAGAATGAATCAATGTCCTAGATATTTAAGCATATTGCAGACATGAAGAGAGAGTCAACTCATTTGACAGTTTGTTGACTTTTTGGGATACATACTAGAATTTTAAAATAAAATATAAATGTCAGAGAAGTTTCTGCACATATTTTACTATGATCAACAAACAGCTGTCAAAAAGTACCAGACAACCAAGAAAGTTTACTTTTACTTTGCACTTCCTTTTAATGTAGGCAACACAACTAATACTTTTGTGTTGAAAATATACCCTGTTGACACTTACAAGATGCCTTGCTATTAAAAAATCAGTTCTCCCTATTTCATGATTGCAATCTCAGAACTCAAGAGATTCCCTCGGTAGATACTTATTAACATCAGATTTACAACTTACTCTCCAATCAAAAGAAAAAGTTCAACATTTTTTCCTCCCAGGGAAACCACTAACTAACTGTTTTGTGAACTCATGCCATCAATATGTATTCCTTCTTTTGCAACTTTGATTCAGCTGAAGATGTATAAGACATCAATTTCAATAGCACAGAAACAATATTTACACTGCTTTAGGCTTTATTTTCCTCAGATGATTTGAGCTGTTATAATCTGAACTCTAAGCACAGCAATCTGACTCTGAGGCTCTAGATTTTGCACAATGTGCTCACCCCAGAGGTACTGTTGTCACAAAACATGTTGGTAATAAATTATGGGGAGTTCAACGCAAGCCCATCCTCATTATAGGAAGACCAATACAAAGAGTTTCTTTCTGATAATGTGTCCAGGACAAAATCTTGGGCCCAAGCAAGAGAAAATAATTGTCTACTTTTTCAGTCTCATTTTTTATTCTTTATACTTTCTGCTCCAACACTACCAATTCCCCTGTGTCTCCTCTGTTTGGTAGTTATTCCTTTTTTAAATTTATTGAAGTATAGTTGATTTGCAATGTTGTGTTGGTTTCTGGTGTACAGCAAAGTGACTCAGCTATTTCCCTGTGTCTCCTTGTACACACCACAATGATGCTTGAGTTGAACTCTGCTTAGCACTGTCCTCTCTGAAAATTCGTTCTTCAAACTCTCCACCCACTCAGCCATTAACACACAACTCTTACCTTAGCTCTTTCAGAAAAGCCTTTTTTTCCGCCTTCAATCACTTCCTCACCTCCACCCAGGCTGATTTAATTCTCATCCCTCTGGTTCTCTTAGCTCTAGCTATGCATATATCATTTTTATAGTGTTTCACCTTAGGTATATAAGGCTAAAATAATGGAGAGTCAAGAAGAACATTTGAAAAACACCCTCCTTAGAAGGATGTTCCATTGAAAACAGACATACAACATCCCAGAGGCCACCCACAAACTACCAGATTTTTCTTTGTTCATCAAGCATGACTAAAATATTTCTCAAGGGCTATTTCAGTAATACAACTTGCCAAATGCATGATTTGCTTGAATTGAAATTTTCATTCTATTGTTTAGTAATAGAGACAGGCATTTAGAAACCAAGGTGTACTTAACTCTCTGAGATTACTCATCGCTAAGGTTGAGTGAAGAGAAGAAAGGGCTGATGCTTACAATGGCTTCCATAAGTAGATCTGGGGGGAAAGGAGGGGTGAGTGATATCAGACAGCAAAACAACTGTGTTGTTGTCTTCCGGGAGCCTAACAAACCACACTGGTAGTTGGGAGAAGGGTGATAGTGACAGTAAATGGCATAGAAATCTCTGGAAAGGAGACAGTTCTCACTGATATCCCAACCCAAAGCCCCCCTCACATAGCCAAGCCAGTGTTCTTATCTCCAGGTACCTAGAGGTCTAGGTGGTATTCATACATAAGTTCCTGTGTCTCAACCCCTCTGGAGATCCTGAAGTCCTCATGGTCTCAGTCTTCTGCCTTTGCTACTAGTGATGACATCTATGAAGCGACTAGGATGGAGAATGCGGTAAAGAAATATTTGCTTTTTCATCCTCTTCTCTCTCTCAATGTATTTTAGGGTATACTTTGTCTTCAAGGACCAATCACACTTCGGCGTGGCTTGCCCCATACGGTGGAGGATAATAATTCACGACAGAGTGAAACCACAGATTTCTGAAGGATGTTTCCCTCTCCTCCCCTCACCTCTCTTTTCCTCCTGTGGTCTTTTGGAGACCTGAACTTTTCTACTGCATTGACTTCATAGAAAAACAAAGTATTTCATGGGTGCTCCAAATCTAAAACCTCTCATTTTATTCCATATAGCGTAAGACAGTAAGGATGTTGGTGTGGAACTCCATTTAATCATTTTTACTTCCAAGTAGATTTTAAATGTAAACAGTATTTTATATGACTCACAAGAAGAAGATGGAATTTTTTAAAGTGCATCTCAGTATATTATACATAGTTGTCATTCCTTTTTTGTTTTGTTTTGTAACAGTTTCAATGAAAAAGTACAAAATAAAGGCCCATTTTCTTGGGTAAATAATGCTGTTTTGAGACCTCTTTAAGTACTGGCAAAGAGTAATGCTACTTTATATTAACCTTTTTTTTTTTTTTTTTTTTTTTTTTTGTGGTACCCGGGCCCCTCACTGTCGCGGCCCCTCCCGTTGCGGAGCACAGGCTCCGGACGCGCAGGCCCAGCGGCCATGGCCCACGGGCCCAGCCACTCCGCGGCATGCGGGATCCTCCCGGACCGGAGAACGAACCCGCGTCCCCTGCATCGGCAGGCGGACTCCCAACAACTGCGCCACCAGGGAAGCCCTATATGAACCTTTGACAATGTTTTGACTCACTCTAACTGATATATACGAATTTAACACTTGATGTTAATTGTTAATTGTCAATACTAAATGACAACCCCCACCCCCCAATTCCCAGCATATACCTTCTATCCTTATTAACACCATAGAAAATGTATTTATTGAAAGTTCACTGACTGGTAGCCTTGCCTTTGTGCAAGGTGGTAAATTTAGGATATCATTATGCATATTCAGATGAGGCAAATGAAGCACAGAATGTTTAGAAATCTCGGAGGAAAGAACAAAACTAACTGGCATTTCAACCCCTGCAGAAGGCCTGATATCAGTTGGGAAATAGTACCAGAGCTACCCAAGAAGCAAAGTCATCTAAACCTGATGATGTATTGTTTCTGCTTTTCCAGGACTGAATTAGCAGCTTCCATTGGGATCTTTAAATCACTATCCCTTAAAATTAGATAATAAGGGTTTAGGGTGCAAGCTGGCACCTGGCATTTGTATCCATACTATGCAAAAGTCGGCATTCAAAAAGTACACTAAAAATGTGAGATATTTGCACACTTGTTATCCAGCAAGCAATATCACAGAACTCTATTCATGTAGAGCATCACTGTTAAGGCAGCACTGAAATTCTGCCAAAGAACATGGCATGCTCTTCCTTGTATAAGTTGCATGTCTGATATCAGCCAAAACCTACTAGGCAAATCAGTCATATGGCCCACCTGTATTCATCACCCATCTTGGAAAGGCACTGGAAACCTTAAGATAAGATTTGACATTGTAAAAAAAAATTAACAAACAGAAGCCTTAATTAAATAAAGTTGGGAGACCAGGAGGAGGAGCTCTCGTGCCCTGTGATGATAGCAGAGCCCAACAAGAAGAGGAAAGACTCTTCTTTTTAACTGGCAAGGACTCAGTCAGTGAAAAGCCATGGACTCTTGGTTTACTCTAGCCCTCCCAACTTCCCTTTCCTCTCTGTAAAAGAGTCCTTCTCTTGCCATTTAGGGAACTTGCACGTGGTTCGCCATGGTTTTAGACTCCAAATTGCAATTCTCTGCTGATCTCAAATAAACCCATCTTTGCTGGAGAAATAGCTGGCAGTCTGTTTGTTTCAGGTCAACATTTTAGTGGCCTATAGATTTGGTGGCCAGAGAAGATTCCTGATGGCTCCAGGGCTGGCGAGCAAACACATGCAGTACCCACGGTGGAGCCCACTGCTACTCATTGCTTTTCATTCCAACCCTGGAGTTTGAAAGCACGTCTTTCTCCTGGATTCAAGCTCACACACTCTTTGTGTTTGATGCTCTCCAGGCTTACTGAGTATCTAGTTAAAGGTTTTGCCTTTCTGGTTAAGGCCTTATTCTGTATGCAAGTACTTGTTTGGCACCACGGCCTGACTTTGAGAAGCTGAAGCTATTTCACTGAAGCTGGCTAGTCTTCAACCTATTCCCTTTGGAACAGAGGCTGCTTCTCCTGGAGCTGGCTAGCCTTCAGCCCATTCCTGTGGGAACAGTGATTACTTCTCTGAAATGGTGCCGGGTTTTTCAGTCTTTGGCCTATTTCTTTGGAAAGGCTATCTTCTGGAGATTGGCTGTAAAAAAAAAAAGCCTGCAGCCTGGCTCCTCCAGGACAGAGCTGTCTCCTTAAGACTGGCTGGGATTGGCTTGCGAAATGTTTGAACTGAGCCGTTTGTGCTGTACGCTGTTTGAAAACTGTTCTTTAGATGAAAAACCTCTAGGAAATGGAATCCCAGTTATCTAAGTGTTTTAAGTGTGCCCCCCGCCACCAGGGACTACAGCCAATTTTATGTTTAAAAACTGTGGTCTTTCCCATATGCATTTCTAACTAAAAGGATTGACCTGACCCAAGGCGATTTAGAAATATCAATGGCCATTATGGGGAACTTCTGAAATCCCCAAACTTAATTTCCTTAAAACCAAATTAGATTACAATAGCTCAAAAGACTTCCAGAACTGAGTGGTATGCCCTATTTTGATTGGCATGTTGAGAGTTCCCAATGTTATCAGGAGTCTAAAATTGCCTCTCTGCAAAATAAGATGTTAAGATTAACTGCGGCAAACCAACAAG
This sequence comes from Tursiops truncatus, assembly GCF_011762595.2. Lineage (NCBI taxonomy): Eukaryota > Metazoa > Chordata > Mammalia > Artiodactyla > Delphinidae > Tursiops > Tursiops truncatus. The sequence continues at coordinate 21,350,405 of NC_047055.1, read as the reverse complement.
TAAAGAAAGACAAAGTGGCTCCTCCTCTGGCGCCGTCTTGTCTCTCCTCCCGCACCATCTTCTTCCTTCCCTTCTGTGCTGCTTATGCCCTCGATTCCTCCATACTGATTCTCCCGCCAACCTTCTCCCTTTCTCTGAAACTCTTCCCACTGCTATTTCCTCTGAACTGGTTAGAACACATCACTTTAAAGACGAAGCCTTCTGAGGATCCAAAGGCTAAACCCTTAATTTCTTATACTCCCTGGAATAAAGCTGAACTGTGAGCCTGAGTCAAAGATTTTCCCAAAGTAACCAAAGGTCCTCACAGACTTGCTGAAGAGTTTTATACTGTCATCCAAACTTATCAACCTTGTTTCTCTGACTTACATCAGCTAGTTCATATGCTTATCTGTAAAGGCCAGGCCTGGCATTGGATGAAAACCACTAATTGGGAAAATCCTGACTCTCAGATTACAACTCAGATTACAACTGGGAGTCCAGCTCACTGATTTATTATGATTAGGTTCCAGCCATCACTAGGTGACTTCATCAAGCAACTCCTAGAGCTTTTCCAAAGGCTGTTGATTAGAACAAAATTCAGCCTTGCACACAAAAATCTGAAGAACTGGTTCATGAATATTATAATCCACTTCAGATTGTTTTTATAGAAAATTCTGGTCTTCCTTCAGGTGTTGATTCTACCCAGGTACGTTTTAACTCCACATTTATTAATGGGCTGTACTGGGACCTTTCCCTTCTAGTAAAAAGGACCAGGGAGTAATAGGAAACTATGTCCACTCCAGATTTACTTACTCTGGCAAACTTGTTCTCTTGTCCTCTAGATGACTCATTCACAAGGAGGACCGCAAAAATTCTTCAACTCCAGCAAAGGAAGGCTCCTAAGCGATAGCAAAATCCTCCTAGTTTCTGCTATTATTGCAAAAAGCCAAGCCATTGGAAAAGAGATTGTTACAAATTTAAGCATCTTATGTGCCTTCAGCCTTCTACCCAGCCTTTACAATGTCCTCCCAATTCTCAATGGCAGGGCTCTTCCTAACAATCCTCCCTCTTAATCAGCTTGGAGAAACATTTCTCCAAACTGGAGATGAATCTCTCCAGTCCTAACTGACACCAGGTAGGCTGAGACTTCTTAGAGAAGTATCATGCCAGAATTTCTTTCTCTAAAAAGGGAAGAAATAATTCTAAAATATGATAGTAGTCATCAAAGTAACCAACCAGGTGAATTAAATGACGCTTTGACAACTTTATTTGTTCCACCTCTGCTGGTACCAGAGCAGATTCTGGAAACATCAATCATTTGTCCAAATTGAATCAGCTACCACTTTCCTTATGGGCAAAATCTCCAACTGATGTTGGCAAAAGTCACAGCACACCTCCCATCAGGATTCAAGTAGACACATAAAAACCTCTTCCCAGAATTAATCAATACCCTATAAGTAAAGAAGCCCTTCAAGTCATAAAGCCCACAATAGAAGATTATAGGCTCAGGGTCTCATTATCCCTTGGGCTAGCCCCTGTAACTCTCCCATCTTACTGGTGAGAAAACCTAAGGGCTGAGGATGGAGGTTTACCTAGGATCTCCAAGCAAATAAACAACGTTGCTATCCCTCAACACTCTGTTGTTTTTAACCCTCATACATTAAGAACATCCATTCCCACCAGAAGTAAATTCTTTACTGTAATTGATTTATCTAGCACATTCTTCGGTATTCCAGTTGATGAAGCTAGCCAGTATCTTTTGCCTTTACTTGGGAAGAAAAACAATTCACCTGGACATTGATGCCTCAGAGTTATACTGAGAGTTCTTATTTCTTGCAAATCCTGAAGGCTGATCTGGATGACATAAAGTTCCCTAGAGGTTCTACTTTGTTGCAATATGTAGATGATTTGCTTCTTTGCTCTCCTCAAGCCTCTTCACAGGAATACAGTATCCATTTGTTAAAGCTTTTAGCCTTAAAGGGACATAAGGTCACAAAAGAAAAATTGCAGTTTGCCCAAGTCTAGGCTCGATATTTTGGGCATGTGATATCACAACAAGGGATACACCTAAATCCAGGTAGCCTTCATTGTGTCCTAAATTTCCCAAAATCTAAAACTAAGCACCAGCTGTGAGGTTTTCTCAGCCCAATTGGTTATCGCCAAAATTGGATTCCAAATTTCTCTCTTATAGCCAAACCGCTATATGTTCTACTCAACAATAATAACCCCAACTCCTTACAGGAAGAATCAGAAAACAAAGCCTCTAAGGCTTTAGAGGAGAGTTGGATGAAGCCACCTGCCTTTGGGTGGTTATTAATATCAGATCTCCCTTTCCTTTTCTGCATACGAAAAGCAAGGGAATGCCGTTGCATTATTCAAGCAAAATCAACAGAGACCACCATCTATCCATGATGTGTTATAGCTAGCAACTGGACCCTGTGGCATGGGGATACCACACTTGTCTTACAGCCACTACAGCCACTGCTTTTTTGATGAAGGCCACCAATAACTCATTGTAGGATCCCCTCTAACCATTTTTTGTACCCAGTGCAGTAGAAGTTCTCCCGAATCCTCATCACACTGGACATTTCTCAGCCTCACCTCCTATGAAGTCCTTTTGTTACCTACATCTCACCTAACTCTTTCACATTGTAATAACCTTAACCTGGCTAATCTCCTCCACTCCGTCAACAATGAAGTCCCTCACAACGGCTTAACATTGAAGGATCACCTCCTGATTCCTCATAACAATCTATAGGAAATTTCACTGGGTAATGCTGACTTCTCATTGTTCACAATGATTCTTATTTAAAAGGTGACAATGGCAAATATTGTGCTGAGTACACTATTACAACTCCTTTTGATGTTATTGAGGCAGCATCTTTATGTATGGCTACTTCAGTCCAACTGGTTGAATGATACACCCTTACATGGGGATGTATTTTAGCCAAGGACAAAACTATCAATACTTAGACTGATAGTAGATATGCTTTGGGAGTAGCTCATGATTTTGGAATGTTGTGGAAGCAATGTAGCCTCCTTGCTCCTGATGGAAATAAAATTTTAAATGGCCTCTATGTTCAGGAATTATTTAATGCAATATATTTATCTGCCACTTTAGCTATTATTAACATTCTGGTGCATTCTAAACTTGACTCTCTGGAAGCTAAAGGAAATCACCTTGCTGATATTTCTGCAAGGAATGCTGCCCTTAAAGCAACCGACAGCAGCCAAGCCTGTGTCATGGTCCAAAGGGATATTTTCCTAAATGATAATTCAGAAAAACTGGCTACAGAGGCCCAACAATTGGCCTCAGAAAAGGAAAAACAAGGTTAGAAATTCAACAATTGCTGGTTTTATTTAAAAAGGGAAGCTCTATTTTGGACCAAATAAGAACCCAGTCCTACCGGAGACTCTAAAAGTCCCACACTTCACCACTGTACATACATTAAACCATTGATCTACTGACAAAAACAATAGCCTTCATGAATCAATATTGGTGGGGAAAGATTAACAAGGCCACAAAAAGTGCCTGCCTCACTAGTCCCACTTGTCCAAAGTACAACCCAGGGAAGCCTGTTTGTATTGCTCCCAGACATTTTTAAACTACCTAATGGACCATTCAAGGTCTGGCAAATGGATTTCATATAACTTTCTCCATTTCATAGATATAAATATGTTTTAGTCATAGTCTGTATGTTTTCACACTGGACTGAAGCCTTCCCTTACAGACAGGCTACTGCCTCTTCTGTGGCTAAAGTCCTTTTGAAAATGATTATCCCTACCTGGGGAACTTCTCTCAAACTTCATAGTGATCAAGGAAGCCACATACCTGGCCAGGCGCTTCGACAAATCTGTGCTGTTTGGCCAGTTTTACAACACTTTCACTGCACTCACCACCCTCAATCCTCTGGTTTAGTCAAACACACTAACAGCATTATTAAGACTCAATTGGCAAAATTTGTAAAGCCTCTCCAAATACCTTAGCCACAGGTATTGCCACGATCCTTCTAAACCTCACATCCACCCCTCTCGGAATTCATAAACTCTCACCCTTTGAGATAGTCACAGGATGCCAAACGCACTAGGCTACTGCTTCTTTTGACCCACAACTGATAAAAGGAGAGATACTCCAATATTACAAAGGCCTAATTCTTTTCACTAAAAATAACCATAATTTGGTAGAGCAATCTTTTCACAGTGTGCCCTTGGGAGATAAACACCTTAAACATCATACCTTGCGACCTGGAAATTTCATCTATTGGGAAAAAAATCCTCCAGAAGGACTCTATTCAACCTCACTGGAAAGGCCCCTATCAAGTACTGCTAACCAACCCTTGTGACACCAAACTCCAAGGAATAGAATCTTGGATACACATGATACACCTAAAGAAAGTGCAGAAAACTGAATGGACCTGCACATCATCTGGCGACCTGAAAGTAAAGGTTTTCCAGTACTAAAGCAGATGACACCTGATGAGACAGCTTTCCCAAGATATCTGGACCAGGCCTGTTGGAAGTTTGTCACCAGACCTTTGATGATGACATACACTTCAGATGATCTCCAATGTCTATGATCTTACTAACATATGAACTTTAGATAAAAAGTACCTGAGGGTTCTCCCTCCTATTCCTCCTTGTTTCATAGGTTTCCAATCTGTGCACTTTCCCTCTTACACGAGACACTACATCCAGGAAAGGTCCTTCCAGACATTGAAGAAAAAAATGCCTCTGAAACTAGAAAACCTGACTCTTGATCAGCAATGCTTTCAGAGGAAGATCTTGATCAAAAGGCAGAAATGTAAAAAAATTAATAAATAGAAACCCCAATTAAACAGAATGGGGAGACCAGAAGGGGGAACTCTCATATTCTGCAACAATACTGGTGCCCACAAGAAGAAGAAAGACTCCTCTTCTTTCTTGTCAAGGACTCAGCCAATGAAAAGCCATGGACTCTCTGTTTACTATAGCCTTCCCAACTTCCTTTTTACCTCTATAAAAGTGTTCTTCACGTGCCTTGCAGGGACTTGCACAAGGCTCGCCATGGTTGCAGACCCTGAATTGCAATTTTCCACTGATCCCAAACAAACCCATCTTGGCTGGAGAAATATCTGGCAGTCTATTTTTTTCTGGTCAACAACATAAATGTCACTACTTCTCCAGGGACGTTGGCAGATGATTTATGTACAGATGTCTCACAGTATCCGCAAGGGACTGGTTGCAGGACGCCCCACAGATAGCAAAACCTGTGGAGGCTCAAGTCCGTTATATAAAATGGTGTAGTATTTGCCTATAACCTATGCACACCCTCCGGAATACTTTAAATCATCTCTAGATAACTTATAATACCTCATACAATGTAAATGCTATGTAAATAGTTGTACATACAATGTAAATGCTGTATAAATAGTTGCCAGCATTTGGAAATTTGAGTTTTGCTTTTGGGAACTTCCTGAATTAATTTTTTAATAGTTTCAAGCTGCAGATGGTTGAATCTGCAGATGTTGAACCCGTGGAAACAGAGGACTGATTGTACTGACTCTGACAGTGACAGAGACTAAGTGCTTGCCAAATCAAAACAGACTCCTTCCATGACATCTTTACCAGTTTACTCCATACTACTAAAATTTCAGAAATATCATAGAAATTTCAACCTATTTTTTACGAGTCCAATTAGGAGTTTTGTGAATAAACACTGACAAAAGATGCTACCAGTAGGCTACTCCCAAAGAATAAGAGAATTAAAAGGGATATACACTATACCTCTCCAACAATTGGCTAAAAATTAAATAATTCAGGTAGGAAATTCGATGATTTACAGATAAGTAACTTGACTAATTATTTTTACACTTCCAAGTCAGCAAAATTTTATTTAGCCAAAGCCAATAACCTGTGGCCATGCAAGTGGCAAGAACTGGGATGAAAGATAAGAAGGAAGCATAATATGTCACCCTTGATCTAGAAGAGTTTCTAATCTCATTTGGGAGATAACACTGAGACATATGAAAAAATTAGAAAACAAAAGAAGATAGTATGGACGCAAGTGCCAGATTGAGTGGTACAAGTAACTGACTATTTGACACTACCAGGCCCCATAAAATCATTTATCTATAGTTGATCTTTAAATTGTCCAAGCCAAAGATTTCTCCTTAAATAATCTAGCTAGATCTTTATTGGTTTCTCATATCGAATAAAGATGCTAAATTAACACTGTCCCCCAAATCATACTTGGAATAACTCATCAAAAGACACTTTAAAACAATCAAACCAAAATTATACCAAGGAAGGAATTTGTATTACATATAAAACAATGTCAGATACATTAATGGAGAGTAGGCAGTGGCATAATCTAGTTACACCCAAGTCTCCAGATGTCTATCACCACGTCAACAAAGCCTGGTTCCTATTTTCTTTGCCACTCAGAAAACATTTCTAAATCTTAACCATAAATAACTCTACTAGTTTGGTGTGATCAGTAATTGACACCTTTCTTTCCCCACTAATGAGTTGGAAACCAACTGAGGCCTAAACAAGGAGTAAGGCAGCTTTAGAACTAAATGTCAGCATTATTACTGATGGAGCTATCGAAGAACTTGCATTAGGTGTGTGTCAAAGGTGGAATTCTTAATGCTGAACCCCAGTAACAGACGCTGTGTGGTAAAACGCTAGCCTCTCCCTGCAGGGAAATAGCTAGGCCTTGAAAGACTTAAGGCACAAAGTAGCTGAGTAAAATGAATGTTCTCTGCAGAGAGACTGAGATTAAAGAGAAAGGGAGAGAGTGCTGAGTTCTGCATGCCCAGTTCTCTCTCTTGAGTCTACCAATTGGATAATTAAGTCTTCTTCCTCTGAGAGAGGGATTCAATAAGGGAAAGCACAGAGAAGCCTAACTGATGTTCCTATACAGAGACATTCAGGACAAAAGAGATGTTTTAGATGTTTCCTGCTCTTCCGCACCCCTCGTAACATATACTTTCAAGCACACCTTATTCCATGAAAAGGTAATATTGATACAATATATAGGCAGTATGAGTGGTGCTAAAGAACTCAGGCTCTGGAATGAGACACAGGAAGATACGAGTTCCAGCTCTATGACTTACTAGCTGTATGACATGAGGCAAGTTAATCTTAGAGTTTCCATTTCCACATCTGTAAATAAGAGTACAATCGTAATACCTAATCTATAGAGTTATTTTGTGAGGATTATATTAGTTAATCCATGTAACGTGCCTAGTAGACAGACATGTGATGAAATACTCAGCGATTTTAGCTTCAAAGACTAAAATGATTTTAGTTTACAAATGAGTCTGTGTAGTAGGATTAGAAGGATGCTTGAAAGCTTCACCTGTCTAAGTAATCTGTCCCGATATTCTTCCATATTTCCCTAAAATTATTACTATAAAAAAGTAACTTTTTGTTACTAAATTTAGGTTGTGGGTCTCCAGAAGAGAGATCATTTTCAAATGATTAACGCTTCAGAAAGATAACCCAGAAGTACATGGCATCACACGATCACAGTAGTTTGGTTTCATTGATTAGTTTGCTAGTAGAGAGTAGGGTTCTAATAGGGTAGGGCATGAATACATCAGATTTTTACAAGAAAGAGGCTTAGGAAAGTTTGGATGGCAAGCTTGGTTGTAAACAGTCTAAGAGCAGGGATCAGGAAGATGTGAAATACACAATTTTACTTTTTTCATCATTATGTCTTGGGCAATTCTAGAATACATGAGAGACACGTTTGTATCTAATACAACTGGCTCTCCGTGGAGTACTATAATTTGGGAAGGTAATGGTATCTGTGCCACTAGAAGTATTTCTTAACAACCTATTGGAGGCCAGGCACTAACTATGCCTTCAGATACAATTTACCATGGTTTTCTTACATTATCTTGTATATGACTACCAAATTCTCAAAAATTTATAAAATCCCTTTCCTGTAACATAACTGCACTCAGCTAACTGTGATTCTAAACACATTTACCTGACTTCCACTGATACTCTTCCACTTGGCTTAGCTGTTTAGGAACAGACTGAGTTTGATTATATAGAAGTAAAAAAAAGAGCTCACGTAAAAGACAAGCGAATTCATCCTAGAAGTTTCCTATTCCCTAATGTACATTCTTTTCTTATTTAATTACTAGCTCCTGGCTGTTCACTTTTTCATCTAGTTTCCATTAGCTCCAACTTGTCCAAATAGCTCGTAGAAAAGAAATGCACTGTTATTGTTAAATACAGATTTGAGAAAGCACATATTTAATAGTCATTTTTAATTATAGTTTCTTCAATTTACTAGCCAATCCATTTTGTTTCTGATCTCTCTGTGATATAATCATAAAGGCTTCCCATTATCTGTGCCCCTTTATAATCTCTGACTGCTTTTGTGGGCATGAATTCATTTCACTTTCCTGCTGCCTTTATCTCTTTCCTAAAATTCTTGACTGATGCAACAGACTTTTATTTTATTCCATTTTCCTTTTCTCCTCCTGCTTCCAGAACAGATTTTTCTTTACCTAGAGATCTTTGAACAGTCCTTTGGGAGGCTGCACTGAATTCGTCTTGCTCTTTACGATTCCTCCAAAAAAGAAAAATACAATCTGTTGTGCTTTAATTATAATTTCCCTTAGGATATGCTATTCTTCCATAGTCAGGAAGTTTAACACTTCTTCCTAGCAAACCATATTCACTAGATTGCTTAGTTCCTCCAAATCTTAAAGCATGTTGTAGTCTGAAATTCCATTTCTAACCCAATTTAAGTGGTCCTGGTCACTGGTTTCCTGCCAACTGAGTTTCCCCCATTTCCAATCGATTTCCCAGGTTAAAATTGGTTTTCTTCACAGCCAAGAATTGACTAAGATCCATTAGGTTGGGTGCATTTGTTACTCATATATCTAGATATATTCTGCTTCTTCAAATTCAAATGACTTGGATGGAGGTAAGTCTATATTAGTAAAGTCTGGATAAAAGAACAGCTTAAACACAGTGGTTTCACTTTAACTTATGTTAAAGGGAACACATCTGTAAAATAATTCTTAAGAAATTTACTAAAGATATTTTGTCAAACAAAAGCCATTTGAACTGCTTTAAAGGAATAGAGTAAGAATGATAAACACTTTTTATGTTAAATAAACAAAAATAAATAATACAAAAGTGCTAAAAATTTATATTTTCTTAAAGCAGATAGATGTTATCTCTCCAAAATATATAGCATGTATTTTATATAATACTCAATACACATATATTTGATATATAGATATAGACACATACACATAAGACCTTTAAACCTTAAAACCCTGGTTGAATTTTAAAATTCCTATTTATTCTTCAGGTCTCAGAAAAAAAATTACCTCTTTTATTTCAACCTCACTATGCAAGCAGTTAGTCGTTCTCTCCTCTGCGTTCCCTTGGCACTAATAAATACCTGTGAAATAGCACTTATGATATTATAGTGGAATTATTTAGTCACAGTTGGCTGTAATCTCCTTAAGGGCAAAGAATAGATCACGTACATTTCTGTGACCATTACATCTCTAGCGTCTGGCAATAGTAACTGACATTTAGTAGATGTTTAGTATAAATCAAAACAAAATCTCCACATTCATTGCTTGAATTATAAGTGTAAATTGGTAACGTCAGAAAGGAATAAGTAACTTTAGATGTCCAAAAAGAGCAAAACCACAGCAGCTATCCCAGACAAAGTACTTGATCCAACAGAGGCTGTCTATTGTTGTGGGAAACGACGAAAAGTAGATTTGAGCGCTTTCATTGTCCTTGCCATGACTCTCATGATGAATCTTTATGAACCTATCAACTTAAAGTTTGGGGTCAATACAGTATAACAGATGAAAAGGAAGACATTGCAGGAGAAACTGTAAGGTTTTGTGGAAAACATTTGCCCAGGTTTCCTTGTATCATAGGTATTTTCTATCCTATATCCTAGTATTTGGAGACTGTTAATGGCACAGGCGCAGATACTTCCTAGACTGATCTTATGAACAACAGACTGAGTCTCTGGGTTACGCATTTCCTTCAGTAAGGCAGGAACAAAGAAACGGTTTCACAGAAACTTAGGTAAAATCTCTCATCGCGACCCCCAATCTGGGTTTTTAGTTAAACATAGGCTGAATATGAGCCAGGAACTTAATGAAGCTTCAGAAAATTAGGTTGTTTCAATAAACGTAAAGCATTCTATCTAAGGAGGTCTAATTCCCACATGTAACTGGTAATCAGGCTAGACTGACACAGTATTAGAAAATCACTGACAAACTAAAGTATAATCAAAGGAGGACATCCAGGATGTTGAGGGCTCTGGGCAAAAAAATGTCAAATGAAGAACATTTGAGAAAAGCCATGACAGGAAAAGACAAAAAGTGGAAGTGGGGTTTATGTTACCTGTTTAACTATAAAATCTTACAGGCAACCAAGTGAAAGAAAGATTTAATTTTCCATTGATACTCAAAGAGCAAACAGGAACAATGACTCAAATCATAACAAGCAACTTTTTGAGTGCCTATTATGTGCCAGGCATATCACATATATCATCTCATTTAATACTCACAGCAAATCTATGAGTTATGTACTAAGATTATCCCCATTTTCTTTATATATATATAAAATATGTTTTAATTAATTAATTAATTTTTGGCTGCTTTGGGTCTGCGCTGTTGCACGCAGGCTTTCTCTAGTTGCAGTGAGCGGGGGCTACTCTTTGTTGCAGTGTGGGGGCTTCTCATTGCGGTGGCTTCTCTTGTTGCAGAGCATGGGCTCTAGGTGCGTGGGCTTCAGTAGTTGCAGCATGTGGGCTCAGTAGTTGTGGCTCACAGGCCCTAGAGCACAGGCTCAGTAGTTGTGGCGCACAGGCCCAGTTACCCTGCCGCATGTGGGATCTTCCCAGACCAGGGCTCGAACCTGTGTCCCCTGCACTGGCAGGTGGATTCCCAACCACTGCACCACCAGGGAAGCCCCTATCCCCATTTTCAACATGAGTAAATGAAGAATCAGAAAAGTTAAGTCACCTACCTGCAGGCATACATCTAAGAGGTAATAGAGATAGGATTCTAGATATGTCAGAGTCAAGGACACCTTCTCCTCCTATTACATCCTGTTTTCTCTTGGATCAATGGTACTTAGAACTGTATGATAACTTTTTAAAGTAATGAACTCACCGCTGCTGAACGTGTTAAGGTCAAATGTCTGTAGCTGACATAGATACTCTAGAAGGGGCTCTTGGAATGGATGGGGGTTATATTGGGGTAAAGCATTTAAATGTATGCTCTGGAAAACCATAAGAATTCTATGAATCCTCATGGAGGCTGCCATGCTCTAAGCTAAGTGAGAGAAGGACTCTGAAATGTCCATACCCTCCCTTCTCTCAATCAGAGCCATTACACTTTCATCTGAAGCCTAGCATTACTGAGTAATGACTATACACTAGGCACTGTTTTTAAAACTTTACATGTATTAATCCCTTTAATATTTACAATTACACTTTAAGATAGGTACCATTATTTTCCCCATTTTACAGATGGTAAAAAAAAAAAAAAAAACATAAAAACAAACAAACCAAAAACTGAAGTCATGGAGAAGTGAAGGTACTTAACAAGTTGAGTATGTGGTAGAGCTAGGATTTGAGCCCAGGCTGTCTGGTATGAGAGTCTTCACTCCTTACAAAATATGCCAATCAGTCTCCCAATTTCATTATAAATATTACATTTCCTTGAAAGAACTTAATGAACAAAAAGTGATATAAATTAAAAATCTGTTGAAAATTACTATAATTACATCCTCTGGAGTTTTCCTTAGAATTCTAAAAGTCTGTGATTCAAATTTCATTGGTTCAATAACACTCCTCTAGGATGGGCTAGGAACACCCTATGACTTTTTGTACCCAGCTAAGACCTTGGCCACAATCTTTGACTGCAGACTTGAATGGTGCCCTTGGCTTTGCTAAGCCATGACTTTCTGGGTTTGACCCTGGTTGTACCTGCACACTTGCAAGTTACCACAGCCTGACTTGGTCTCCTGGTTCCAGAATTTACTCCCTGGCAGGTGTCTTCTTTACCTAAGTTCTGAGCCATTTGAGGAAAGAAGGCCAACCACTGAAAACCAAAGACATCTTTGTAACTAAAAAGTTTAAGTGGGAAGATATAACTTCGGGTGAAAGCCAAAATGAGCTTGAAAAATCTTTCCCCTGCTCCAGTCTAAAACTTGTAACAATCTACTTGAGGGGACATTTGAGTTTATTATATACATAATTGTATGTATAGGCTGCTGCCTCCTACTGGTCTTGGAGAAGAACACATCTCCCACCCTCAAAATTTTGTGTTCACCAGCTCATTATTCTGTTGCAAAGTGGAATATAACATAAAAAAAAAGGACCGGGCTTCCCTGGTGGCGCAGTGGTTGAGAGTCCGCCTGCCGATGCAGGGGACACGGGTTTGTGCCCCGGTCCGGGAAGATCCCACATGCTGCAGAGCGGCTGGGCCCGTGAGCCATGGCCGCTGAGCCTGTGTGTCTGGAGCCTGTGCTCCGCAACGGGAGAGGCCACAACAGTGAGAGGTCCGTGTACCGCAAAAAAAAAATAAAAAAAAAAAATAAAAAGGACAAACAGGTTTTTTACAGCATACTGTGGCACCTAGTGCCTCAATTTTGCTAGAACATGAATTACCCAACCTCGGGAGTCCACTGAAGCAACAAAGCACCTAAAATTGTATTTCCTCGCTCAGAGAGCCATGTAAGTGACTGACATAAAAAAAAAAGCAAGGGTAAGTAAAATTTGATTAGCATTGCTTCTTCTTTCCAGAGGCTATAGAGATTTGGGGAAATGCAGGTAACTAAGTGTGCCTAATACTTAAATTATTAACTATGTTATCAAAGCTGATGTTTCAATTTACACTAAGCGTCACCAGTTAGACTCATTTGTTTGTACCTGCAGATTTATGAAAAGGTATGCATCTTAAGGACAGAGAATATGCCATGTCTTTCAAACTTGATATACTAGGACAACTTCTAGTCACACATAAGTAATAAGATCTTAAAAAGAATGAATAAAAAACATTGCTAACAGTGGTAGCATTTGTTATAATGTTCCAACCAATGAACTACTCAGTGACAGACTAGTCATTTCCTCTCAACCATATTGAAACAAACAATAATTTATTTTAAACTGGTTAAGTTCAGTCTTGCAGTCATATCCTCTATGTCCTCCCTTCAAATGTTGAACTTATCACTGGTATTACTATGCATACTGATTCTTTAACCTGCTGCAATTTTACACTTATAAAATAAAACAAGAAGATCCAAGAAAGAAAAACACAGACTTGCCAGTTTAAACAAGCAGCCAAATGAAAGACATGTAACTCTGGGGAGCATAGGATAATTACTGCCTAAGATCAGAGATTCTTGATAAATTGACTTTTTGAATGTGCAGCAGCATAAACTGAATGAACATTGCCTTGAAAATTGAAGACTAAAATTGGACTAAAAGTTTTTCCTAGGAGCTTACACCCAGAGAAGATGCAATCATCAAGAAGTAGTAAATACCTGTCTCTCATACTTTCAGGGACTTCAATAACTTTCCTCCAATAGCTGCAATACCATCAGGGGTATCTTTACTCGTGAATGCAAAATTTGTTTAAACAGAATATAAAATCATCATTAAAAATGAAATGGAAATGTTGAAACTATACAGTAAACTGAAGAGACAAATTATTATGTAACAATTGAGAAATTATTATTTGTACTTGACTAAATAGTGTATGGGGGTATACAATTTATCCCAGTAAATTTAGATTTTTCAAGAAACACAGTATAATATTCAGAAAAAAGTTTACTTATGTTAATGCAAGAAAGATTATTTTTTAAATTTATTTATTTTTGGCTGTCTTGGGTCTTCATTGCTGCGTGCGGGCTTTCTCTAGTTGCGGCGAGCGGGGGCTACTCTTTGCGGTGGCTTCTCTTGTTGCGGAGCATGGGCTCTAGGCACACGGGCTTCAGTAGTTGTGGCGCACGGGCTCAGCTGTTGTGGCTCGTGGGCTCTAGAGTGCAGTCTCAGTAGTTGTGGCGCATGGGCTTAGTTGCTCTGTGGAATGTGGGATCTTCCCAGACCAGGGCTCGAACCCGTGTCCCCTGCATTGGCAGGAGGATTCTTAACTGCTGCACCACCAGGGAAGCCCGAGAAAGATTTTAAACACATGGAAGAGTTTCTTCTATCAGATTTTAGAAAATCTCAAGGCAAAAATAGCTTTTAAAAATCAAGTCCAAGGGGCAATTAGACAAGCTAGATCAAGAGCATCAAATGTATTCATACTCTTAACCAAGCTGTACAGAAAACCCTTCCTATGAATTAATTCTAATCATATAAATTTGTAAACAATGGTTTATGTAAAATACTGTTCAAAGACATGGAGGACACAATTTCTAGAGGAATAGGAAAGATTTTGTGTATATTTGAAGTTTTACATTAAGTTTATAAGGAAGCGACTTCCCTGGTGGCCCAGTGGTTAAGAATCCACCTTCAATGCAGGGGATGTGGGTTTGATCCCTGGTCAGGGAACTAAGATCCCACATGCCGCAGGGCAACTAAGCCCACACACCTCAACTACTGAGCTTGCGCACTCTACAGCCCATGTGCTACAACTATAGAGCCCATGCGCCGCAACTACTGAGCCCACGTGCCACAACTAGAGAGAAGCCTGTGTGCCGCAACTAGAGAAGCCTGCGCACTGCAATGAAGAGCCCACCCACTGCAAGAAAGATCCCGCATGCTGCAATTAAGATCCTGTGTGCCATAACTAAGACTCGATGCAGACAAATAAATAAATAAATAGTTTTAAAAAGTTTATAAGGAAAATAACCAGTAAAATCTGAGTCACAGTGGTTTAGGTGAACCCATTAGTACCCATGGGCTACTGAGGCCTAGGAAACCTTGGAACTGGAAAGAGAATACTGTGAAAACTTAAATTCCCATATTTTAGAAGGATATTTAAGGATATGGGAAAGTTTTCATAATATATTTTTATGCAACAAGGTAAGTATCAACATGTTAATAATGATCACCTCTGAACAGTAAGAATATCTATATGTGTGTGTGTGTGTGTGTGTGTGTGTGTGTGTGTGTGTGTATATATATATCTCTCCAGCATTTCAGTACTCAAAATTAACCGAAGGCTTGCAGGAATCTGGGGAGTTTTTAATCAAGAAAAATGACTGAATAGCAGCTAGAACAGCAAGATTTGTAGTGTTTTAAATTGCCTTATTCCTATAACCCCCTCCCAATCTCATGGTAGCATTGAAAGCAGGCACAATCATGGTGAAAAGCAACAGTCTGGTAACAACCAGAGGAACTAGAAAGGCTAGATTCTCCTTCAAAGATAAATTCTGCTGATTCACTTTGTTATAAAGCAGAAACTAACACACCATTGTAAAGCAATTATACTCCAATAAAGATGTTTCAAAAAAGGGAGGTAGAAAAAAAAGATAAATTCCCAGATAATTGTCATTATTTGATTTGGAGGGTGGTTCCCTAGAAGACACCACTCACAAGTCAGCCTTTATTTGACCAGATTTGGAGCTTGCCCAGTGTGAACAGCCTTTTTCCTGGGGGAGTTTAATAGAGTAAATCGTCAGAGGCAATTCTTGAATATCTCAGCTGTCTGAGGTAGTAAATAAGAGATGGAGCAAACACTAGGCTAATCCAAAACTTAAAAGGAATGAGATGTGCATAGGGGTTTTTTAAAGCTCATACATATTCCTGGGCACCTAGAAAGCTGCACACATGCCTAGGGCTGTGCATATGTGTAAGGCTGTGTACATTTCCAAGAAAGACTTAAGAAGGTTGTAAGCTTTCACTTCTGACCTTGAGACTCTCCGCAATCAGGAAGTGAAGGCTAAGGCAGAGTTATAAACTGCCTGGCTAACAGTTAAGAGTATGTTCCAACATACACAGAGATGCTTGGCAAAGACTGGGAGCCTTCCTGGTTCGGGGCTTTTAGGGAAATCTCAGTCCAGTTATCAGCTGACCACTAAGCAAACTGTGTAGAGACTTCAGTGGCCACAGACAACAAACAATAAATACTTTACAGCATTAGTTTAGAAAGGACTCTAAATGAAAATATTCCTCAAAGTAATATGAGGATCAATTCAGGTTTCCCTCTTCACAATATATCTTTCTTGAATCATGAAAAAAATCAGTTTAACTTCTTGATGTCTATATGAAGTAGGGGTGCTAGAGTTGAAAGAAGAATGTATAATTTCTTCCCCCAAGCACTGATCCCAGTGGCTAAATTGTGCATGATAGCTAATTCTCCCAGCAACACACACCCAGAACAATTTGCACTCGATATATCATCCTGTACACATTTGCATAAATTATCTTTATTCACAGCATAACAATTATAAGCACACATAGTTTATAATGAAAAAAACATGCATATAGTATTACTATAAATTTATCTGTGATATGGAATTTCATTTGAGATATCTAAAATAAAATATTGGCAAATGCCATTCACTCTTTTTATTTTTATTTTTTGGCTGCGTTGGGTCTTTGTTGCTGTGCATGGGCTTTCTCTAGTTGCAGCACGTGGGCTTCTCATTGCGGTGGCTTCTCTTGCTGTAGAGCACGGACTCTAGGCATGCGGGCTTCACTATTTGCAGCATGTGAGCTCAGTAGTTGCGGCACGCGGGCTCAGTAGTTGTGGCTTGTGGGCTCTAGAGCGCAGGCTCAGTAGTTGTGGTGCATGGGCTTAGTTGCTCTGTGGCATGTGGATCTTCCTGGACCAGGGATCGAACCCGTTTCTGCTGCATTGGCAGGCAGATCCTTAACCACTGTGCCACCAGGGAAGTCCCACTGCTTTTTAAGTGTTAGTTTTTCCACCCATTTCTAAGATTCTATTTAAAAGGACCACGGCTTGAACTTCATTTTTAATTTTGCTTCTCCCATAGCACTTAGTACATTACTAATGTGTAACATTAAATAAAAATTAGTTGGTAATTAATTATATAATCTTACTCAAAGATCAGAATTACAATCACAGTAGAATAAGTCAAGACAGGTTTATTTTATGGATATAACAGATAATCTTATAGATATCCAAGGACTGAACCCAAGATAGTATTGGGCCACGTGGGACAGAACCTAGAAAGTCAGAAGCTGAAACTACTTTTCCTATCTCTCGTGGGTCATAAGTTCTCCAGTCTCTATCTGTGTATATACTTAATTCTCCTATTCTTCTTTGCAGGTTTACTTTTTCTCTGTATTCATGGATCTTTGATCCTCTATTCTTCCAGTCTCAACTTGGCTTAGACTTGTTCTGGAGTTAACTCTGGCCAAAATTTCACATGGTCATTTCCTTTAAGAACCCTTTGCTTAACTGTCCTATTCTCTCAGTGCCTTAACTCCAATGCCAAGGGAAAGTACTCATTATCTGATAGGTCCACTTTGGGCCAGGTGTCTATCTCTAATCCAACCAGCTAATGGTCATTTAAAGGTAGATCAAGTACTTGCAGAAAGGTTTTGTTTAATATATTAATAGATTTGTTATATCTAAAATATTATATACACACAAATCCTGGCGAAGTCAGGTAAGTGTCACAGAATCATTGCATTTTAGCATCAAAAGATATCTTCCTAATTTTTTAAATTAGAAAAACAAGGACTAGTGATGTTATATGACTTGCTGAAGTTCATGCAATTGTCAATGGGCAAAGCTATGACTAGAACCCAGGTTACCTGACTCTTGATCAAGTATATTTTTTAATGTAGCTCACTGTAGCAAAATAAACTTGAATGGCTGTCTGAATTAATAAAATATTTTGAGAGAAAGGCAGCACCATTATTTCAAATAAACACAATAATACTAATAAGCCTATATGAGTACCATATAGCCAGTTCCTAGGGAACCCACTTCAATGTACAGATAAAAATTTTATCATGAAAAGTACACCAAATTTTGATTGCAAGTAAGTACTTCAAATTTTTTTTAGAGAAACATTTTAGTAAGCAGTACAAATAGTTCCTTTCTAATCTTTTTTACTATATTCATTTGCCTAGAAAACACTTTTATTTCCCCAATTACGAAGAGAAGGTAACACAATCTCTGCACAATCTCTGTATAAAGGGTTGCAAATGCTAGGATCCAAGTTAATGAATTTTAACTGTTTATCTGATAAGATATTGTGGCACAATGCAGTTCTAAAAATGTGAAAAGCAAACGGATTGATATGCTGCAAACACAGGCTGTTAGCTGTGTAGAAGCAATAAAATAATAATGTACCAGGGAGCAACATGCAGTTAAAGTAAGCATAAAACAGATGTGCAATAAGAACGTATCAATGGCATTAAGACTATAATATTGATATATTTACATTTCCAATAAATTATGCCCACAAATACCCAGTTGTTTTGCATGTGACCAGCATGCTTTGCAAATAGAAAATAGGACTTTCTTTTGTTTTGATACCTTCTTTCCTTCTGCAGCGATCATGCTAATAGTGTCAGGAATCTTCCTAATAACATAGCTTGACTGTAAAGTTTATTTCCAGACAATTGACTATTTTATTCATACCAAGATTCTGACCTGTGACCTAACAATATAACCACAATGAAATGACAAGGAATTTCTCATAAAGCCTATTGCCGTTTCCCTTGCTTCATCATTGGAAGCAATGTTTGAGGAACAGAACTCAAAGTCAGCTTAATGAGGAGCCTATAGGAGTCTTTTTCTTCTATAATCAATCATCTCACACCACAGTAGGTCAAGTAGCTCTTTTGTCATCAAGAATAAAATGACAGAAAACAAGATGCTCCCCCATCCACCACCCCATGGCACCATAAGATGACCCCATCTTGAATTTATTAACATTATGAAAATACTGTTTATGAATGAGGATTATTGTGTATGAAAATTATAAAATGGGATATTCTTGAAGTAAGGACATAGGCATTTGTTAACAACTAACATGAGAAGAAAGGACATTAGATTTATCAATGTTATGAAGCTGAAACATAAGTTGGAGGGTGGTTGGAGATAGTACCCAGAGGAAAGTTATTTGAACTGTAAAATAGAGCTAGCATCTATAAAGGCTGGAGACCCAGACATCACAGGACATGGATAGGGAATATAGGATCCTCCTTTATATTACAGATTCCCAACTGAGAGAAAGAGTGGAAGTATCAATAACCTATTTCATTGCTTTATACATAATAATGCCTTTGAACAAGCTATTCCAAAATGAGAGAGTTCCATGGACTACCATTCTACAAGAATTATACCTAGTTTTTACTTTTCTGCCAATAGTGCCAAGAGTTGTCCAGAAATGTTCTGCACAGGACACCACCAGTGCCAAGCCAGCCAGCAACAATAATTAATTTATCTCTCTCTGGACCTCCCCATCTCTGTTTTTACTCTCCTTCATGGTTCTTTTGTTTTATTTTGTTTTGTTTTGTTTTGTTTTTGACATGGACCTAGGGCAGGGGAACAAAAAAGCCACTTGGAGATTAGAGAAATTCAACTCAAAGTCCGTGACTACTCTTTAATCTTGGTTTTGTTCCTTACTACTCTCAGAGTAAAATAATCTATCCCAGGCTACTTAAGAAATCTTAATATTCTGATATTCTACTCCAAAGCAATAAATTTAGAGACTGTTACAGATTCTTTGATAGTAGAATAGAAACAACATAGTACTTAGAGCTGACAGTTCACAGTCTAATATGGGGATAAAAATTGAACAATATTTGAAAAGCCTAAGGAATACTAACAAATGCAAACAAATACAGCTGAAAGAAAATACAAATAGAAGGGCTTGAGTGTCCAGAATACAAAGAATGGAAGCTGGTGGCAGTGGGGAATAAAGAGTAGAGCAGCAAGAGTTCAGTGTTAATCAGGTGATATTCAGAGAGGAGTTGAGTCCAGATCTGGACTTGCAAGGGAGAGTTTGTCATTATTCAGAGACAGAGATGAGCAAACCTGGAGGATTTTATTTGTTTTACTTTTTACTTTTGATTGAATTAACCAGGTTATTCAGGATATATAAGCTTTTTGCTAAAATTCTCTGGCCACCTGCCTCTCTCCAGTTTTTCTCTGAAGCTTTGGTCTGGGTATATTACAATTAACTGAGTCTAACAGTCCCTGTGTCCCTTTCTTACTGATGAGAGCTGTTTTTCAATCTGACCCCTAAAGAATTCCAGAAGGATGGAGTCAAATGAGAATGCCATCTTCTTCTTGATGCCATTTTCCTGTACTTTACTTACAGTAATGGCCCTGCAGTAGGTCAATGAACAGTACAATTCTCACTCCTTGGGCTTTTCTTTGTTTAGCCTTCCCTCCAATCCTCACCCACCCCCTTCCTTGACATACACACTTTTCTCCTAGAAACCAAGGCAGATGACTGATTTCTAACTCTTTAAAATAAATATTCTCTTCCTGTTTTAAATCAGAGAGAGAGAGAGAGAGAAAGAGAAAGAGAGAGAGAACAAAGCACTAAAAGATCTATGATATTTAGCACATTCTTGGACAAAGAAAAAAACAAAAAACCCTCTATCTAATCCTTACGTTCAGCTTTCTCAAAGGCTTTAATTAAGGATACGAAAGGCAAAGCAGAATTTTTTTTCTTACTTCCTGTAAGAACCTGAGCTTTGATCTTCCTCTGACAGGCCAGCCCTGAAGGCATTAACTCGACAAATGTCAGAAAAGAGACTAGGGTCAGAAATAAAACACCTACTGGGACTCATCTCTCCTTTCTGTGTAAGCTTTTTGCTTCACAGAGTTATTACTCAGCTCAGCTACAGAGAAAGTTTTTGTTGCAAACTGACCTAAGCCAATTTGATCATGCACAGCTCTTAGGTTCTTTTTTGTAGATAAGGGCTGTCACTACAGAAGTTTGAGATGAGTGAGGTTTAGCTACTTTCCCCAAGCCTCACTTCCAAGTTATAATGAAAGCAAATATAAGACCAAATTCTGCCACACATACATTAATCAAAAGCTCCTTAGCAAGCAGGCAGAAACTGTTTATAAATCTGTTCTGTAAGCTCTATAAAGACTTAGCTCTCTGTCATTTTAGGTGTTCCTACCACTACGTTGCATGAAAGAGAACTCAAGGCAGGTACAACACTATTCTAGAGGCATAATTTTTTGTCTATAGTTGATATCAGGCAGCTAAAAATCCTCTAGAACCTAGGCAGTGGCTGCTCAAACTGTTTCAGACCAACTTTACACTAATGCCTCACTGGATTCTAAAACGCTTTCATCGAATATAGAGAGAAACTCTAAAATACTTAAGCCAATACTCATAAGCGTATCTTGAATAACTTTCATTTCTCCAGCAAGAGCCCATTTCTAACAATCCATCATATTAATTAACAAGTAATGAATTTCACCAACAAAAGCCTACTTCGGACTTTCTGGATGATAATTAGCAAAAGCCTCAGGTGTTGACAGAAGTAGAATAACAGAAGCACGTGGAAAAATCTGGCTCTGGAGTCTAGACTTTCTGAGAGAAGCTAGTTGACAACCTATGGAATGTGGATTAGCCCTGTCCTAATCTGATCATTGTGGAGTTTTAATTTGAACAACCAGCTGCCCCCCCAAATTGACGTTTAAGCTGAGTAATATATACGTAACATCTATCTATGTTGAGGTATTTTAATACATACTATCTATGTTGAGGTGTTTTAATATGAGTTATGAAAATCATGGCATTTAGCTGTCACAGGAATAGCAGACTAGGTTAAAAAGTGGCATGTTACCCCTTTGATAAAGGAAAAGAAATTCTTGATTGCTCAGAGGATGATCTGAGGATTCAACATGAGTGGGGTTTGGGCTAGTGAACCTTGGAATCCGTTCAACCCTACAATTCAAGCGTAAACTCACTGCCCTGTAACTGCATTTAGAATTATGTTGTCAGAAAACTTTCAGTGTCTCTGAAGGGATATGCTCACAAATATTTTCTCAGAGATAGCCCTCCAGCTCCACTTTCAGTAGGGTGAGTTTGAGTTTTCATGCTAGTGGCAGGCACAGGTATGCATTCATTGTGCAAAAGATTTTGGGTTCTGGCTGTTGTTGCTGTTTTGTCGTCTTCGGCATTTGAGAGGTCTCCATGTTATCAGTGAGTTTAGAACTACAAATTCAGCCACAATTTGTCTTACGAACAATGCCCAGGATTTCGCTGGTGGCGCAGTGGTTAAGAATCCGCCTGCCAACGCAGGGGACAAGGGTTTGATCCCTGGTCAGGGAACTAAGATCCTACATGCCACAGAGTAACTAAGCCCGTGTGCCACAACTACTGAGCCTGTGCTCTAGAGCCCGCAAGCCACAACGACTGAGCCTACGCGCTGCAACTACTGAACGCACGCGCCACAACCACTAAAGCCCATGCACCTAGAGCCTGTGCTCCACGACAAGAGAAGCCACCGCAATGAGAAGCCCATGCACCGCAACGAAGAGTAGCCCCTGCTCACTGCAATTAGAGAAAGCCCGCACGCAGCAACAAAGACCCAATGCAGCCAAAAAAAAAAAAAAAATTAAAACAAACAAACAAAAAACAATGCCCAAAAGCCATTGGAGACACCATATGCCTCTTCCTCATTCACCCTGCAGGTCAGTGGTAAGTGTAGTCCTTATTGTGTTCATAGAACATTACTTAGTGTTTCTTTCAGGGTCTAGTACATACATTATAGTGACAGCACAACTCCTTACCAGGTTCCTCCCTTTGTTGTCCCTTTCCCCCCTGACCACTACCACCATCACCAACAGAACACACTTATGCAATTTGATTTGGTACCGCACTGCAGTTAAGGCTCAAAAACCTAATCAAGGTTTCTTAGCTGAAGTTTATGGCAGACAACTTCACCTTTAAGCTAGTAATAGTAATACGCCACAAAAGTGGAAGTGTGTGACTCGACTAGACAAGTGCTTTATTGTCGTCCCTCCCTCTTTTCCATCTATCTAACCCAGAGAATCACAGACAGATAGAAAGAGAGACCCCTATGATTATTTGATCAACTCTCTACTGGCTCACTTAATGTGGGTGATAAAAGGTGTCATCTACAGAGAGCAGATGTCCAAGCAGCTCTCGAGATATGGAGGCAAGTAGAACACCACAGCAAAAGCCGTCCTTGAAGCTATTCCACCTAAGTGGTTTCCTGGAAATTTGCATCTACTCAATTAGTTACACACATAGGCAGGATCTGGACTATTTCCCAACTGTCACACTCTCTGTCCAGGGAAAGGCCCTTACTTAGGATAGGCAGGATCTGGACTATTTCCCAACTGTCACACTCTCTGTCCAGGGAAAGGCCCTTACTTCCCTATTTGACCCTGGAGATAACCTACCCAGCTTCTCGATATTCTGAGTCCCTGCCTTGGCATATGTTTCTTAGTATCTCTGATAAGTTCCCTTAGGAACTGTCTCAGTCCTTAATACAAATGTAGCATTTTTTTGCTAACATCTTTTATTAGCAAATTAGTTATCTATATATGATTTTATATATATATTTATATATATACATATATATATTACATATATATAATAGAAATAACTTTCTAATTTGTAGTCCTCTCATACAGCAATACACACCTAATAAGAGTATTTTTACATCATTCTTAAATGAAGGTGGAGTCTTTTTTTTTTTTTTTTTTTTGCGGTACGCGGGCCTCTCACTGTCGTGGCCTCTCCCGTTGCGGAGCACAGGCTCCGGACGCGCAGGCTCAGCGGCCATGGCTCACGGGCCTAGCCGCTCCGTGGCATGTGGGATCTTCCGGGACCGGGGCACGTACCCGTGTCCCTGGCATCGGCAGGCAGACTCTCAACCACTGCGCCACCAGGGAAGCCCAAGGTAGAGTCTTTTTAATGTTAAACATGATAAAGAATGACGTCTTCAATGAATAAGGTTGTCCCTCAAATCTCTTTCTAATTAATAAAGTATGTCCCAGAGTCAGTAATTATTTTAAAAGTCTTTAAAATAATTACTGACTCTGGGACATACTTTATTCTTAGGGAAGAAAATAAAATTTAAGATACTTTCGCTTGCCCTACTGTTAGGGCAAGTTAACACTCACTGTTCTATTCACCTCAGGTATTTTTCACTTATTTCTTTCCCTATCATTCCTTTCCTCCTATCTTCCCCTGGAATGAGAGTGTCAGACTGCCAGTTCTTCATTATAATTATGATCTTATGAGAGAAATGGTAGCAGAAAACTGGGGCTACAGTAATTCCTCGGAAAATTCCCCAAAATTCAGGACTTGTTTTGCTTTTGAGGCATATTTTGAAAGGAATGAAAATTCTAAATCAGCAACTCCTTTTATAATCACTTGTAACCCTCATTTAAGAAAAAACTGTCATGTAGGATTTATTATCTCCATTATATACATGGGTAGACTAAGGACTCAAAGAGGTTATATAATATAGGTCTGTCTCATTTCAAAATCAGTTGTGTTCTTTCTGCTATACTGCTTCTAACCCCCTTTCATAGCACTCCGTGTTTCCCTTTTTTCGTAAGACAAGCTGCCAGAAGCTCAGCCTGCTGCCTCTGAGCTCCCATAGCAATGCCTTACGCACCTTCTACAAGAGAAGTCACCACTCTCTATTTCATTGTTTTTCTTACCTCACAATGTCCGCAATTATACTGTGAACTCCTCAAGACCAGCAACCATGAGTCATCTCTTTGTATCTAGATTTCACATAGTTGCCAGCACATACCATGAGGTACTTAATAAATGCTTTTTCGAATTAATGAATAAGTACTGGGGAAATTCAAGAGAAAGAAATTCTTAGAGAACTAGAAATCAATTTACTTAGCCATTAATGGCTGCATAACTCAACAATTTTTATTTAAATAAATGAGGACTTCCAAATATAGTTGGCCAAAGGTAATGTCCAACAGAAAAATAAATCATCTTGTCAATGTCTACTTTGTGGGTAAAAAGAGAAAATCATGAAAATAACCACAGTAATCAGTACTATTTAACAGTGTTATGGAAGGAAAGCTCCTTTTCCTTTTTTTGAATTCTATTTTATTTTTTTATACAGCAGGTTATTATTAATTATCTATTTTATACATATTAGTGTATACATGTCAATCCCAATCTCCCAATTCATCCCACCACCACCACCACTACTCCTCCTTTCTCCCCTTGCTGTCCATACGTGTGTCCTCTACATCTGTGTCTCTATTTCTGCCTTGCAAACTGGTTCATCTATAACATTTTTCTAGATTCCACATGTATGCGTTATTATACAATATTTGTTTTTCTCTTTCTGACTGACTTCACTCTGTATGACAGACTCTAGGTCATTTGTAGAGATACGGAAGGAAAGCTCTTAAGAAGACTTTCTCCTGAACTTCTCAGCTTCTTGACTGCTTCATGGAATTGCGCCGAGCTAAGTCAGTCTTATATGTAGGTAAATTAGGCAATGTCTAGATGGCGTGATCTGAAGAATGCCAGTAAAGACATCCCTGATTAAAAACCTCTCACCATCTCACTTCTCCTAGTACTTGAAATCTGAAATGTTCACAGTAATCATTACCTTGAGTTAAGACTCTGAAAGCCCCAGCTCAAATGCACACGTGCTATGTAGGAAAGTAAACACACAAAGCCTGGTCAGGCATTGACATTTGGACCACCTTTAGTTTCTCAGGAAGCTATCACTCAGTAAATCAGAGGCAAGACCCAGGTGAACGGGGCTCTGATGAATATAGTGGAGTTGGACTGAGGATAAGTGAAGGGAAAGGCAGATTCTACAGTGGTGACATCAGTGTGAACTCTGAGTATCATTAGAGGGGGGTGCGTCAAAGGAGAGAAAGGGAAACAAAAAGAAGAAACAGGGGTTCATCTAACTTGGCAACTTGAACATTTTACCAAGAAGCAGTCTTGTGGCTAAGAACACAATATGTGTTACCCACTGGAGGATAATTAAGTCTGTATAATGCATGAGGCTTGGTCCTTTTTAACACTTGCAATAAAAGCTTCCTGATGGTTAAGATAGTAGAGAGTATGCAGAAAGCCTGGAAAAAACTGCAACTGCTGTTCTCTGCCTTTTTCAATGTGAACAGACTACTAATTAAGGTGTCCATGCTAATTACAGACTCAATTCTCTGTGAATGTTATTTCTTTAGAGTGACCATAAGATGTGAAATAAGCTTTGGTATAGAATTTATGTTTAAAATCTCCATGCATCTTCCTAATGTGTCAGCTGACATTTGTTATTACTTGTCTGTTAGACTGGCTTTGAATATCTTATGAAATATTTATGACAGCAAGGGATGTGGGAATCATATGAACAAAGCATACACAAGCAACTAAAGATTAGTGATAATAACTGACAGGGCAAAATCAGTAATCAGCCTTCATTTTCCATTTGTTCATTTTTAAGTGTGCTTGATTCATGTCTTTCACTCCCCAGTTACACTCTGTTTAATGACATTTGCTTACTCTTCATGGAATGGCAAGTTCAAATAAACTCTGGAGTTTATTAGAAATTTTGTAAATTAACTATCTTGAACCAGAGAAGCCTATGCAATTTGGTCCCAAGAAATAATTTGGTGTTTCCCCTTTGTGATTGACAGCAGATGTCAAAATGTGGGAGAAATGAATCTCAGGCTGGAAACTGGCACACAGGCCTGACGAGAGGTAAAATGCAATATGGAATATATCTAAGACTCCAGAATCAGGATATGGGCATTCTGCCTTGAAAACACTAAATGTAGTGTGCACCCCAAGGCACCAGCAGGGCTAAGCACTATTTCAAACCTCCAAAATCACCTTGACGGTGATGTAAGATTACATGCCAGCATGTGGCAAAACTGGGAGTTAACCCTAGTTCCTCAGATGCTAGGATCTGTGCATCTGGGCTTTTTTTAAAAAAATTATTATGCTATGGCTGTTAGGTCATATGATGACTACTTTCACCAAGGTGATGATAGAAGATCCTAGGTAAAAATGGTAAAGCCTTCCTTTGTGCCCCTTTTTCATGCCTTAAAGCCTTCTACGATAGCACCTACAATACTTTCTTGGTCTGCTGGCTCTAAGTTTGTGTCATCTGTAAGTAAAAGAAACTGAACTCACTTGCTTAAAAAAAGGGGGCTTTTTTTTTTCATAAAACAAAAGGTCTGGGGGTATGCTGTTACAAGTACAAGTGACTGACACTAGTTCAATAGTTCGGTGATGTCAAGGACACTGTTCCTGAAATTTTATTGGTGTTTCTCTCAGGACCACAGGATGGTTGCTTTATTGATAAAGGTTCTCTAGAGGCAAACCCACTTCCCGGTTCACCAGACAATCCAGAGTCATAATAAGCGCATGGGGAACTAAAAGCAGTTGGAGAAAACTGTTATACAGGGCAACTCAAGGGTCCTGGAGCCAAACCTCATCTTTCTGCAATTTTACAAAGATTCAGGTTTGCTACTAAAGTACTGATGGAATTAGAAATCTAAAGCTAGTGTAAGTACCTTGATTTGCCTTTCAGAGGTACATTAAAAAGTAGAGTCTAGAAAAGATTTCATGTTGCCCTGGAGAGGCACTAGAAAGGTGTAAGAAGCAGGGCTATTTACTTGCTGAATTTGAGTGATAAAAATCACAGACTTTTTAAAAAAAATTTTTATGATAAGAACACTTAACAGAAAATCTACCCTCTTAGCAAATTGTTTACATACAGTATTATTACCTGTAGGCTCTCTGCTGTACAGGAGAGCTCTAGGACATATTCACCTTGTACAACTGAAACTCTGTGCCCTTTCACTAATACCTCCTCGTTTTCCCTTCCCCCAACCCCTCCCATTCTACTCATGCTTCCATGAGTTTGACTATTTTTTTTAACATCTTTATTGGAGTATAATTGCTGTACAATGGTGTGTTAGTTTCTGCTGTATAAGAAAGTGAATCAGCCATACATGCACATATATCCCCATATCTCCTCCCTCTTGCGTCTCCCTTCCACCCTCCCTATACCACCCCCCCATACCACCCCTTTAGGTAGACACAAAGCACCCAGCTGATCTCCCTCTGCTATGCGGCTGCTTCCCACTCGCTATCTATTTTACATTTGGTAGTGTATGTATGTCCATGCCACTCTCTCACTTCGTCCCAGCTTACCCTTCCCCCTCCCCGTGTCCTGAAGTCCATGCTCTACGTCTGCGTCTTTATTCCTGTCCTGCCCCTAGGTTCTTCAGAACCATTTTTTTTTTAGATTCCATATATATGTGTTAGAATACGGTATTTGTTTCACTCTTTCTGACTTACTTCACCCTGCATGACAGACTGTAGGTCCATCCACCTCACTACAAATAACTCAATTTCGTTTCTTTTTATGGCTCAGTAATATTCCATTGATATATGTGCCACATCTTCTATATCCATTCATCTGTCAATGGACACTTAGGTTGCTTCCATAAATCACATACTTTTGACAGACAAATGGCCAAAAGCTTCTCTCAAATCTCAACAGCAACTCTCATCGATTCTGAGAAAGTGTACTTTCTGCCTTTAAATACACAGGTAAGGCAAGAAAGCTGAATTTCACAAATTTCCACTAGGCTCGTTTAGAAATAAGGACTTGTCAAATGTACTTTACCACATCGGGTGTGGATTAACTAAAAAACAGTTAAACAGAGCAGAGAGCAGCAGGTGAATGTAGGAATGGGATCTTAAAAATTAACATCCACATCCACACACACAAACACACACACACGCACACACACACACAATCATATTCAGGAGATGCCTTGTCACCAGTGGATTATAGAGTCATACAGTGCAAGTATACACAGGATGATTTCTAGATTTAATAATTAAGATCTAGCAAAACAGGGAACTTCATTAATCAGAACTGTCTTTATGTTGAGGAAAACAAATAAGATAGAATGATTGGAATCAAACCAATCATTGCCACCTTCTATATGTTTTTGTATATTAACAGGATATACTGAGTATGCTGCTAGGTGCTGAGGATTCAGACATGAAAGACAGGGTCTGCCTTCAGGCAGCTCACAGCCTAGTGGACTGGGGATCTCTCTTTTCATTTCCTTCATCAACTCTGACAAATGTGTCTGTAGCCCCTAGATGCTTCTTGTCATTGAAATAGGTTTGAAAGTATAGGACACAGTCTGATATTCTTGTCATTAGTTTTTACAAGGCACTTGTTGTCCCCAGAGTTGTCAGCTAGCTCAAACTTCTACACCTGAGTATAACTTTTATTGTTTAAAACAATAGAGCTCCTGATTGAAGAAAGCCATAGCTTTGGTTATTTTTATCTATGACAGAGCAAGTTATCCCCTAGTTAAAAAATTTTTAAATTCTGTAATGGCCTATATGCGAAAAGAATCTAAAAAGAGTGGATATATGTATATGTATAACTGATTCACTTTGGTGTATACCTGAAACGAACAGAACATTGAAAATCAACTATACTGCAATAAAAATGTTTTAAAAATTTTAGAGACCTTATCTAATTGTCCCCCGTTATTCACAAAATAAAGTCCAATCTCCTTAGTATGTCATTAAACACCTTCCACAGTTTTTTTTTGCGGTACGAGGGCCTCTCACTGTTGTGGCCTCTCCCGTTGTGGAGACGCGCAGGCTCAGCGGCCATGGCTCACGGGCCCAGCCGCTCCGCGGCATGTGGGATCTTCCCGGACCGGGGCACGAACCCGTGTCCCCTGCATCGGCAGGCGGACTCTCAACCACTGAGCCACCAGGGAAGCCCTCCACAATGTATTTTCACTCTTACTTTACTAATTATTCTCTCAAGGACCTTATGCTCCAACCAAACTGAATAAATGCAAAACCCTGTGATAATATGCCCTGTAATAAAGCAAGCGTGGGTCTAACTTGACTGACCACTGGTTCCCATCTTCTGTGAAAGCCCAGTTGCAAATGCAGTGAGGTTAAAGTTTTTACCTTGGGCCAGGGAGCTAAGTGGCAAGATGTGAAAGAGACCAGGAGCCTCGTTGGAGAATAAGTAATCAATCCAATTTGGGGAAGCAGAGAGACTCAGGTCATTTTCCACGTCACTAGCTTTATCCAATCTCCCTGGATCTGTCCAGTGAAATGTGTGCCAAGTATTGGGATATTCTTATCACGACTACTCCTGTCCTAGAAGAACTTTGACAGCCACCAGTCAGGTGTTGCCAAGCTGTAGCCAGGACCTAGACAAATCTGAATAGTTCAACCGGGTCCCTGGCAGGTTAGCTGAATAGGCCAGTCCTGGTCCTTCTATTAATCTGTCAAAAATGTAACCCCAGAATTTATAAAATTAAGGTTTTTTGGGACACCACTCATTGTGCATTACAAATTTTACTGTAATTTCCTTTCCATGAACAAACACACCCAGAATTTTCTCACATCACTGCCTTTACTCAGACTATCTCCTACTTATAATGCCCTTGTTAGAATTCTTTCAGGCCAGTCTCAAATGTCTTTCTTCTTTTGGAAAAGGCCAGATATTAAATCTCAGGCTTTGTGGGCCATATGGTCTCTGTCATAACTACTCAACTCTGCTGTCATAGCATGAAAGTTACCACAGACAATCCCTAAGTGAATGAGCACGGCTGTGTTCCAATAAAAGCTTATTTACCAAAAGAAAAAAGCACTGGGCCATATTTGGCCCCCAGTACCACAGTTTGTGCACCCTTAGTCTTAGCTGTTTCCTTCCCTAATGCTCTAGCCAGAATTAATATGTCTCCTTTGGAATGCACAGAACTTTACTTAGGCCTTTCTGACAATGTTTATCGCATCCTGCCTTGTAGTTTTGTTTTATTTTGTTTTTTCTGTTTTTCCTCCCCTCTGGATCGAAAATTGCTTTATCCATTTTAGGTGCTAAGTAAGCTATTAGTGAATCCAACAAAGAAATAATGAAGAATACTCTCATTTGTATTTTATAATTTGTAGTAGAAATGAAAAAACTTCTCTCAACCCAGTGTATTAGTGTTAGAGACAGTGCCTACTCCTAGTTTGTTGAGTTTTTGTTTTATTACTGTTATATAACTACTGATTTTTAGCTGGAAATGTGGCTGCCTGGAATGATGACTATAATTTTCAGTTTCCCTTTAAGTTAGATGTGGCTATGTGACCATGTTCCCGCTACAAGGATACAAAAGCAAATGTCATGCGCAACTTCTAAGAAGTGTCCATAAAGGAAGTGGGCTTATCTTTCTTATCCCATTGAGTTAGACAGCCATCTTGGATCAGGTGTTATAAAACTCACATTAAGGACAGCAGAACAAAAGACAGAATGAGCCCGTCTTTCATAAACATGGAGCTGATATACCAACCCTGGACCTTCAGATTTCTCTACAAAGAAAAGAAGTGAATTCTATTTTATTTAAGCCACTTAACATTTGGAATATCCATAGCTAAACCCAGTCCTTACTGGCATGACGAATAGCTCTCTACTCAGTGAAATCAAAGTTATGGCCTGATTTTGAGTCTCTTTCCAGGGTCAGAGGCCTTGCTGGGCTGGTCTCATTGATTGCGCAATTCTTTACAATGACAGGACAGCAAGAACAAGGAACCCTACCACTTTGACATACTTCTTCCTCACTTCAGTTATATCCAGCATTGACATTGCCCTGCTGATGAAAGGCCATGCTGTGCTTTCCTCTCTAGCTTTGCACCAGCACAAAGCTTGGTGTCACTCAATGCAGCCTGGCTCCAATTGAGCCATTGTTGACTTGCTATTTCCTGTTCATCTCTCACTAAACAGTTCCACCAGGTAAGTATAAGGCATCTAGCTGCTATTTTTCTATACTCCTATTCTTTGAGCGTTCCTCCCCCAAGTCATAAACTATATATATATATATATATATATGTAATATGGAAAAAGGTTAGGCTACCCCTCCACACCTCCCTCTCTTCTTTAACGACCACAGTCCCTGACAGCTACCTTGTTTTCAGAAGGGGTATGGTTACCTGGATGACTAAATTACCAGCTTGGTTAGCTTCTATTCTCCCTCTGCCTTCCCACTCCTCTCAACTCTCTTTCCTCCCTCTTTTCTAATGAATAACTAATTAACTCTGAAAGGATTAAGCTAACTGCATTTCCTAACCGCTTTCCTTCCCAGAATTTTCTAAGCTACTTCTTGCCTGAGATTAGGGGCCTGAACTCTTCTGTTTCTTCAGAACAACACTTAGCACGTTTTCAAACATAAGAAAGCTGAAGGGCTTTAACACGGTGTTTCTTCACAGAATGTGTGAGAAAGTCACTCCCCCTCATGTATTTTTTTTGTATTTTTTTTTCCTTTTCCTTCCCTGAGCACTTAAAACACTTAAAACACATTTGGGAGGTCCCCTAAATAGAGAAACCCAATTTTTAAAAAAATAAACTGAAGCATCTTTTCAGTATTGTGATCAACACAAGTTTCTCCATTTCATCAGCTGGATTTCATCTTATTGGTTCTAAATTTCCACCTACATTGTTCTTGGTTTCTTTTCTTTGTCTCGTTCTTTCCGTGTTTTCAGTTATAGGAAGCAAAATATGCAGCTTCAGAGTTCCATGTTTCAAAATTCCTCTCCATCGATCTGAGTTTTTTGTAGGAAATCCAGAAAAGATTAGCAACCCAAGAAATAAACAAGGATTTTATGTGGCTAATGATACCAAGTAGACAAAGGGCTCATGAATTCAAAGGGTATGCATATGCGCACATAAAATCTAATCAAACTTTAACTATCTGGAGGTGATTAATTATATATGTATTATAGCTGAAATCATCCAAAAACAGAAAACTATCTACCTGCTTTGGATTCTAACTGAATATTCAATACTGTTTACTGGAAGGGAAAGATAATCATTAACAGACTGATGTGTCTTCAACAGGTAAATGGCCACTTAAAGAAGCCAGTTTCCTTACCGGATAAGGACAATGTTTTAGAAAGTTGAAGGTTTCATTTTCAACAGTGTCTAAAAACAACAATCACTGCTTCCTACAGTATGCCCATACTAATTTGGATAAAACCAGAGAATCTAATAATCCCTAGAATGTCAGGAAATTTTATAGTCCTATAGTATAACATGTTCAATAATGGTTATTTGGTACTATTATTATCATTAGCATTACAATTATTATTTATGGTCGTAATAGTATTTTTCTAGCTTCTGGATGAAATTGAGAACATGAATATATTTGGAAAATAAACAACAATTTGCAAAGGGCTTTCACAATCACTGCCTCATACAAAAATCCTACAACCTAACTCAGGCAAATACCTTCACCCACTTTGAGTCTTACGTCTACTTTCTGCTTCCTGGTTGACCAGTGACTCCAGATAGGACATTTCACCCATAATTCTACCATCAGTTTATGTGATAATCTTGGCCCAGACACAGATCTTTTTAAAAATCTCCTCAGGTGATTTTAATGTGCAGCCTGTATTGAAAATCACTAAATCCATGTCAATTTGTTGATGATTATGCAACTCAAATAACAATTGAGTACCAACACGTGCTTTTGGAAAAATGCTTCCCTCACATCCTCCAATGCATAAGAATCACCTAGAGAGCTTGTCAAAAGACAGTTTCTTAGACTCCATTTTCAGTGATTCTAACTTAGTGAGTCAGAGTGAAGTCCCTGAAGCTGCATTTCTAACAAGCTCATAGATGATATCAAAGAACCACACTTAGAGAACCACGGATTTGTACCAAAGGGCTGAGCCTTGTGGTATGAGATTTTAGATTTTCTATCTAGTCAACAGTGGATATTTGGTAGAGAGGGTTAAATTAGAACCTACAGAGGTCTCTTAATTAATTCTATGACAGGAAATATGTGTTCTGCATTTTCATCTAGATTAGGTTTAGCTGCCTCTACAGAAAACCTGAAACAACAGTAATTTAAATATACAAGGGTTAATTCTTTCACATAAAAAAGCCCAATAGGCAGTCTAAAGCTAGTGTGGCGGTGGTACCATGAGGCAATCAATGACCTAGGATCCTTGTATATTTCTGCTTCACCAATCTTCATGCATTATCTCTGAATCCACTTTATGTTCTAATATGGCTGTTGGAGGTCCAGACGTTACATCCGCATTCAAAGGGGTAGGAAGTATTTTTTAAATCAAGGGGAGCAGTACTTTACCTACCTATTTGACCCTTGTTTCAGGAGCCGTCCCAGAAATTTCCCCCAATAAATTTTATGTCCATATCACTTTTCCAAACTTTATCACATGGCTATGTCAATCCACAAAAATGTCTGAATAGATCAAGCTATTGCATTAAACAGATGCAAAAGGAAGGACTCAAACATCAATAGAAGTGTACGCTCACCACCTAACTGTCTAAGGCAGAGGTTGCTGATTTGTGGGCACCTCTCTTCCACATGGGAATTCTAGAATCCAGGCTCCTTCCATCTTGTAGCACGGTCATTCCCTAAAGCCTCATTGCTAATCTTGCATCTGGCATGTGGAAAGGGATAAAGAATGTGGATGGAGATATCATTTGATTAAAAGCCTTGACCCAGGGCTTCCCTGGTGGCACAGTGGTGGAGAATCTGCCTGCCAATGCAGGGGACACGGGTTCAAGCCCTGGTCTGGGAAGATCCCACATGCCGCGGAGCAACTAGGTCCATGAGCCAACTACTGAGCCTGCGCGTCTGGAGCCTGTGCTCCGCAACAAGAGAGGCCGCGATTACGAGAGGCCCGTGCACCGCGATGAAGAGTGGCTCCCGCTTGCCGCAACTAGAGAAAGCCCTCGCACAGAAACGAAGACCCAGCACAGCCAAAAATAAATTAATTAATAAAAAAAAAAAAGTCAATGTTTTAAAAAAACAAAACAAAAACCTTGACCCAGAACTGGCAGGCATTCTCTACTCACACTCCCTCGGCTATCACTCAGTCAACATGATCAAAGCTAGTAACACGGGAAGCTGGAACATTAGTCCAGCTGTGTGTCTAGGAACAGAAGGAAGTAGATTTTTGATGAACCATCTTTTACACACTAGGAATTATAATCTTATAGCTGAATATATGATCACACCTAATAATTTAAGAGTTTTATTGGTAAAGAAGATGGGAAGAATGGATATAGGCTAGGTCTCTACCATCTTACCTTATATATGGTTTTTATTTCCAGAATATAGACTTGCTAGTTCATCTTAAAATTGTAAGAAAAGATGTGAACCAGAAGTGAGATGACCCAGATTCTCATCTAGAGTATTTTAGTATTGAAGTGTGTGATCAGGAAAACATCACTTAAACATTGTACTTTCCTTATCTGTAAACTAGGAGTAGCTGCCTCTACTTGACCTATATCTGAGAAGTGTTGTGGTAATCCAATGAGAATATGGATGTCAAAATGTCTAAAAAGACAAAGCGAGCATATGACTACCAGAAAATATGTTTTCCTTTTTAGACTCTTTAATATAAAG
This sequence comes from Tursiops truncatus, assembly GCF_011762595.2. NCBI lineage: Eukaryota > Metazoa > Chordata > Mammalia > Artiodactyla > Delphinidae > Tursiops > Tursiops truncatus. The sequence continues at coordinate 21,315,084 of NC_047055.1, read as the reverse complement.
TGGAACATATCTCAGAGTCTGTAAGTCAAGATAGAATTCAGGGAAGGAGAATAAAAAACTATGAAAACTGACCCAAGCTTCGAGCCAGAAAAAAAGCCAACAAGGTAGCTTGTCATTGGAGAGCTGTGACTTAGAATAAAAGAACCAATCTGCCTCTTAATTTCACGACAACATATTGGTTTCTGACAGTCATGGTTGTCTTTGTAGCATAAAATGGATGGCCATGAACACCGGTAAAAGATGGCAAAATGCAGAGTGGCAACTAACGTGACAAGACAAAATTACCCCAAAAGGCTAAAATGCCTTAGCCTCAGGCCACAGTTGAAAGGGCATAGACATTATATTTGGGCAAGATAAGCAAGAGAACCAGTGTTCATCGCCCCCTGCAAAGTGCAATTACACTTTTGGAGCTACAAGGAGTTGTGTTTCTTGGCCTGATAAGGAATCAGTATCCTAGGGAGAGCAATTTACGCCTCTTTGGGGGAAGGTAAGAGGCAGTATCTTTACTAGAGTGAAATAAATGACAGGGAGAGGAGGGAAAGAAATGAGGTTGCCTAACTTGAAAAGTCAACCCATTCCTCTCAGAGTAAATTACTTACAGAGTTTTGATGGTGTCCACTGCCCAGAGTGCCAGCTGTATATTGAGGAGATAGATGGAGAAGTATTTGGCATAAGGAGAATTAGCTAAGGGAGCTGTGGAAAGGGTCATATTGAGCTTCCATCCCTTGGTCCACCAGGCTCACCACCCACCTCCCCAAACCCAAGATCCAGCTCTATGAAAAGGACAGTTTATCTTCTTGGTCTCTGCAGGCAAAATATATCTTCTCAGGAACAGAGAAAAGATTCTCTTATACAAGACCTATGTTTTATGCTTCTTTTCCATACCCACTCCCAAGTGCAGAGAATTCTACCTCAGTGATATGTAAAAGACAGGTATTTACTGAATGCCTTTTTATTTAACTCTGAAATGCACCAGGCTCTTCTAGGGATCAAAGGCCTCATTACAATCATGCTCTAATCCATGACTTCCCCAAAACTAGTAGTCTGATGGGCACCTGGCTGTGCAGACTCCTGTGACCACCGTGAGATCTACTAAACAAGAATCGGAGGGTGGGGAAAGGACTTGATTTCTATATTTTCCGTCCCTTTGGTAATCCTGATGTATCCTAAAGTTCATAAGACAGTGGTTGTTAATCTGGGGTGCAGAGAAGAACCATCTGAAGAGCTTTAAATTTTTTTAATAAAAATATTCTTGCCATAGTCATTCTTATTCAGCAGGTCTCAGATAAAATTTGGTGATCGTAACATCTCCTGAAGTAATTCTGTTACCCATCCCTGGTTAAGGAAAGTTGCTCTAGAGAACACTTACTGGCCCTTGAAACAGAAACTTATTCTCAACACCCCTGTGGTCGTTCTCCCGCTGCATTCTCTACTTCCTTCAGATAGAATCCAAAATCTTCCCTTCATAATTTTATCACTAACCAGCCTCCACAAGGCCTCAGGTTCCCCAGGCATCATCCCTACATCCGCAACCCCCGGGGGAAAAAAATCAGGCTCACTGATGCATGATTTGATGATCTACATTGTTTAAAATTTACAACTGTTTTGGTCATCCCACAAGGAGGTGGGAGGAGGGGGTTTGCTTCGGGCTCCTTGTAATATATTTGTTGATCAAACAACAGCCCAGGCATATTCACTCTGACAGTTTGTTTGAAGTTTATGCATCTCCTGATGCAAATATGTAATTTGTGCCACAGGTGATGGGAACTGCAGCCTTCCAAAGAGGGGGGACAAGATCCCCAAGATTCTTGTAATGATGGCTCAGGAGAGTATATTGACAACATAAGTGTTAGCACAATTATGTATAGTCTCCATCTGCTTCCTAGCCTGATGCGTTTAGGTATGCTATTTATATAACAAGTGCATCTGTATTCACATACTTGGGGAGGCTGTTACAGAAGTGGACGTTCTATCAGGTCTCTTTAACTGGGAGCACAGCAAGTTTGGCCTTTATTAGATAGTAGAGCACTGTACTCAAAGCTCTGTTTTCCTGTTAATGTTTCTAAGGCTGGTCACGGGTGACACAAGGACGCAAAAGTTCATAATGTGCCATCAGCATAGAATTTCTACTTTTCTCCCCCACTCCACTCCACTGAAATTGGTCATGTGGACACAAACTAGATAGTTAATAATAGAAGGCACTGGGCACTCACCACATACCATGCATTTTGAGGTGTTTTATGTACACTTTCATTTTCACTTCATACTCACAATGTTATAAAATAGTTATAATATTACCATTATCTTCACCATTCACATTTTACAGGTGAGGAAACTGAAGCACAGAGTTTCATTTTCTCACACTCAGCCAATCAATGACACACTAGATTTCAACCCAGGCAGTCTAGATTCAGAGCCAGAGCTCTTGAAACCTGTTATAGTGGAAATAGAATGTGCTCTGGAATCAGGCTGGAACCAACTCTCATCACTTCAAAGTTGGGTGATCTTGGGCAAGTTTACCTAACCTCTTGGAGTCTCAATTTTCTCATCTATAAAATAAGGATAATAAGATTATAGTAGAGTTACATTATATTTGTGCGTTTAACTTAGAAGCTAACTTTAATAACTTAACATCTCAATCACCCCGAGGTACAATTATACTATCTTGTGTAATCCTCACACCAAACAAATTTGATAATACATATTAAAGTTGTGGAGACCTAATATTAAACTAGTGTAAAATAAAATATGCATACAATCAGCCACACTCGAGAATTCTCTACTCATCTTCCATCCTTTTCTAGGGATTTGGTAGCTATTTCAAAGGCAGTATGGCTTGAATATTTTTGGTACCAGCATGTAATGTTTCCTTTTGTTTTTGTTTCCTTCCCTGAGTTTAGCTCAGGGACTCTCAAATTAGCTTGCATAAGAATTATCGTACAGTGGTACACACACAAAACCATGAATACTTTTCTTTATGAGCAATTTAAGGGGTTTTGATAATTTTAACTCTGTACAATCTTCATATATTTGTGCAACGTATAAATACCCAAGTACCCGATTCCTCTGTCCCTATTTCAGAGATGTTTTGGAGACTAACTGATTAAAAACATTAACGGGTAAATAACATAGTGCCTGGAATATAGCAGACTTTAAAAATATCTAAAATGTATGTGAGTATGAGTAGAGCACAAAATAAATTCATCATAGATAGCATCAATGGTATACTGGTTAAAGACAAGAGGTTTTTGGACAAACTCCCTGGGTTTACTTAGTCTCCCTGTGACTAGTTACCTTCTGCATAAAAACTAAGAATAACAACAGTCATAAGATTATTGAAGGATTAAGTGAGCTAATATATGGAAATATTTAGAATAGGGCTTAGCACAGAGTTAATGCTAATTACTATCACTATTTATACAAGAAGGTAACTTCTACACTAGCTATTGAAGGAAGTTATGGCAAGAGATTGTTGGAAGAAAAGAGGAAGAGGCCATTTTCGTGTCATGGTAGGCACAGAGGCCAGAGGAATTAAGGTGGGGATAACCTGAATGGCTAGAGTCAGGGACACCTTTCAGTGTAAGGATGGGAAGTCATTCACTGCATTTTCAGGTTGTTTAGAGACAAATCCCTTTGGATGTGTCAGAATTGCTTGTAGCTCAGAGCAGATCCATTTGTAGCAGCTTGCTAGGTACTCAAGATTTCCGGTTTCAATTAGCTTAGTGATATTGCATCTTGCAGTCAATAGCTCTAATAGCACCTGTTTTCTTTCTAACTAGGATATAAAAATAATCATTTTCTATCTTGCATGTTTATTGGAACCTCTCTGGTGTGCAACACATAACTGTCATAAAGCCTCTGAGATTGAAGATTGCCTTCCTTTTTCTTATGCACCCTTAAATGGGGAAAAAAACAGATGTTCCAAGTTTAGCTTTAGATATAATATGCAATATAGCTATTTAATAGTCTGAATTTAAATATATTTACAGGAGCTATTTTTGTTGCTTGAATAATCTTTGTTAAGTTCAAAATATGAAGTACTAACACTAAACACTGTTAGTGTTCTAGGTATCTCCTTTCTGAAGCCCATTTTAAGCACTAAAAACTCAGGGTCATTTCTATGATGACAAAAGGAGCAAAACACAATGTCTTCACATTTTGCCATGGAAAAGGAACATCAGACCATATACAAATTAAGAGGAAAACGGGTGCTATTAGAGTCACTGACTGCAAGATGCAATATCACTAAGCTATTTGGGTCCAGAGTGTCAACTGCATGGCCAGCTTTTACATCAAAAGTATAAATTATCTGACAGCTCCACCATCTAAGAGTTCACTGTCTGCTTGATGAGATATCACATTTATGCGCTAAAATCACAATGTGGGATAGTATATATTCAAGTACCAGGTGGTGTAGTAGGGATGCAGCAGTGCTACGGAAATTCAGAGAAGTGAAAGATCGTTTAGAGTTGGGATAGTTAAGGAAAGTCCCATGGCACAGGGTACTGAAGGGTTAGTATTTTGTGTGATAATTTATTAATTTTATAGTTTAATGAGCAAATCTCTTAGTGCATTTTCTCCCCACTGAATAAAGAAAAGAGTTTTAGAGAGCTAGGGTCTCTTTAATTCCAGAGGAGGACTAAATGAGATTTTATATTTTAGGGCAAGTGAGAAATTGACTTCCTGAAGATAAACTTGTTTGGGTGAGGAAGCCCCAGAGAGGGAATGACAAGTTATTGACTGTTATGGGCTAACTTGTGTTCCCCCTGCAAAAAAAAAATTCATATGCTAAAATCCTAATGGCCAGTACCTCAGCATATGACTGTACTTGGAGATAAGGTCTTTAATAAGGTAATTAAGTTAAAATGAGGTCTTTAGGATGTACCCTAATCCAATATGACTGGTGTCCTTATAAGAAGAGGAGATTAGGACACAGACATGTACAGAATGAAAACCATGTGAAGACACTGGGAGAAGACAGACATGTATAAGCCAAGGAGAGAAGCCTCAGAAGAAACAACCCTCCTGACACCTTGATTGCAGACTTCTAGGCTCAAGAACTGTGAGAAAACAAATTTCTGTGGTTTAAGCCACTCGTTCTGTGGTACTTTGTTAAGGCAGCCCCAGCAAATAATACAGCGAATAAAAACAAGAGCTATTACGTAGCTCACGTTTCTTCAAGGCACTTCTTTTGTGCTCGCTTGGCTCAGCTAGTCTTGATCGTCCTTGCTCGTATGTCTGCGGTTGCTCATCAGGAGGAAGCTGGATGAATTAAGAGGACCTCACTCACTTCTCTGGAGGTCTACAGTCTTTTGGCTGTGATACCTTACTTCCCCTCCATGTGGCCTCCTAATTCTCCAGAAGGCTTACCTGGGCTTTCTTTACGTGGTGAAGTGCTTGGTGCCAAGAGCAGCAAGAAAGAGCAAGCGCCAAAGTTCAAGTACTTTTCAGGCCTCTTGCTTCTGTCACATTTGCTAAGATCACATTAACTGATGCAGATTACATGACCAAGCCCAGATTTAAGCGGCAGAGACAATTACAACCTCTTGATGAAAACAACATCAAAGTTACTGTGCCAGGGGGAATGGGTAGAAAGATGAAAATAATTTGTGGCCAATTTTGTGATTTACCACAGAGAGAACAGTAGTTTGGTGGCTCAAAGGTTTAAGGGAAACAGGTTTATCACCTTATCCACACAGATCACTAGAGACTGGTATAAGGACTGTGCCAAAAGTAGGGGCGATCTGGGCCTTCCAGTTAATTGAATGTGACAATAACTTGAATTTGAGAATGACTGAATGAGTACCTGCAAAAAGCACTAAAAACCTATACCTTGTGAATCTTGATGGTTTCTTATTGACTAAGTTTGGCAGAACTGAGTAAAATTACCATCAGAGTTTCTAGCCTTCAAGGCATTGAGAGCAAGGTTGAACAAGGCATGAAGCCTGGAAATTAAGAAATATTTTAGGGACGGGACTTCCCTGGTGGTCCAGTGGGTAAGAATCTGCGCTCCCAATGCAGGGGGCCTGGGTTCGATCCCTGGTCGGAGAACTAGATCCTGCATACGTGCCGTAACTAAGAGTCTGCATGCTTCAGCGAAGATCCCGCGTGCCGCAACTAAGACCTGGAGCAGCCTAAATAAATAAATAAATTTTTTTTTTTTTTTTTAAAAAAGAAATACTTTAGGGAGCCAGAGCATAGGCTAGACAGGGGAGAACCAGAGTCGAAGCAGCATCAGGTGACTATAAGGGGAAGCAATTGATGATTCTTAGGGGATATTCAAAAGCCCCTTAAATGCTACTACAACCACAGTAAGGGAGAAGGCACTCCCGTAAAAACTCCCAGATGACTGACTTTGAACTTTTCATTGGTTGATGAGTGGTTGCTCAAACTGGATTTAATTTTACTTCAACAATGTAAATAAATAAATGTGGATTTTATTGCATCCCAACTGTTGTGGCTTAAAAAAATTGATACCTACAAGTAGAATTCAATATGAAAGAGAAAGGCATTCCAAGCAGAGTTAATGGCATATGACTATGAGGAAAGTGAACTGTGTGTGTGAGTGCGTGTATCGGGAAGAGGCAATAGTTGTAGTAAGAGAGCGCGGAAGTTCTGGAGCAGAAGAGATGGTGCTGGCATACTACCGATCACCTTCAATAGAGGACCAAGAGGTTTAGATTTGATCTGGTAAGCCAATGGGCAACTAACAAGAGAAATGTAGAAGAAAATAAAGCATTAGTTTAGGAAGATGGAAAATCCCCAAGAATCTGGGTATTCTCAGGAGTGTCATAAAATTCTCATTAAAAGATCAAAAATAAAATTTATTTTAATTCTCCTTCACTTAAAACAATAACACCTGCCATTTGGCACCCTCAGGCAGGTGTGGGAGACATGGCATGAATTCAGATGCAGGATAATAGAGCTTTGCTCGCTCAGAATTCTTCCCCAGCAGCAATGCATTCAGTCTCAGTTGTAATCATTACTTGAGGGTCATTTATTCAGTGCCCACTCCGTGCCTAGGAGTGTGTTATTCAATCATGCAGCATAATTTAGAGGAAAAGGGTGAGCTCGAAGTCACACAGGAGTGGTCTCTACTCCTGTCTCTGAGGCTTACTAGCTATGACACTTGTTTACTGTTTTTGATCTTTTTATGCTTCAGATTCCTCATATGAAAAGTGAAGGCGAGATTATAACTGTATATATATCAGAGGCTGTTGTAATTAATAAGAATGTGTATATTAAGCACTTAGCAGGGGCACTACTGGTAGGTACTTATTAAGTGTTAAAGTTAGACACAGAGTAGGACAGTGTCCCTCCCTGCACTTATCACTCTCCTTACCCGGGCCCAGGCTTACATGAGTCCTCACATTACCGATAATTGCAGGAATTCAGACCAAGCAAAGTGCTCAAATGGAAAGTGACAACTCAGATTTTATTTTTGTTCATTTTCCACAGAGAAAGCAGACAGTTAAGAAAGCAGTTGCTTGCGAATATGTTTCTTCTCCAAAAGATGAGGTTTCTGAGACCCTTTTTCAAAAACAATTCATTCTGTGTCCTTGAGACAGTTAATGAGATATACTAATTTGGGATAAATAGGGCTGCTATGAATTCTTGATAAGAAAACATCTGCTTGGCTCACTTTCCTTGCTTTCTAGGGAGGAAGTCAAGGTTTGAAAACAATAAGATATGATAAGGTATGAGACACTGCCTCGAGAAAACAATTTAAAATAACTAATTGTTTTTCAAGGCAAGCTCTAGGAGAAATAATGATTAGATCACACCAAGCAAAGAAAGATGACTTCCTGATATCCAGTGAATGAGACCCAGGAAATGTAGTAGACAAAGAGGCTAAAATGCTATGACAACAAATAGTTAATTGGAGTCGGAAAACATTCTGCTTGCCTGAACTGAACCACTGTATCCCAAGGGAGGGGGCCTGTTTGTAACCATGGCTCATGGCCCCAAATTAATCTCATCCTTGGGAAATATGTCAAAGAACCATGAGATGAGGTTTTAGTTTTAGTTTTCTCTTTCTTCCTCTCTCTCTCTCGCCCTCTCTTTCTCTCCTTCTCTCCACCCTCCCCTTACACACACACACACACACACACACACACACACACACACACTGGTTCTTTTTCTCTGGAGAACCCTGATTAATACACTACCTTACTTTCTTTTAGCTCTTATTTGTTTAGCATATATTTTCCATAATTTTATTTTCAACTTTATTATTTTATGTGTGTCTCTTGTAGACAATATATTATTGGCTTTTTAAAAATCAGGTGAAGAATGTGTCTTTGCATTGGTGAGTTTCTACGTTTAGCATACTTATATTTATTGTAAATACTATTATAGTAGAACTTTTTCTCCATTTATTTCCTGTTTTCCTTTTACAGTGTTATATTTTCCTTTATTTCTACTGTGTTCTTTCTTTTAACTATTAATATTTTGATTCCACATATTTGTTTAATGATTTTCATGTTTCTGCTTCATAATATTAACATTATCATTTATTGCTTTGAGGATAATTTATTATTCTTATTTTAAACTCTTGGTCCCTTTATTCCAATAATTCTTTGTGTGATATGTTTTGTTCACTCATTTGTCTTCCTTTTATGGTTCTTTTACTCCTCAGGTGTCTAGTTATATTGGCCTTTGAGTTCTCGGTCCCATTGAGATATAATCTACCCTGTCTTGTTATATGTATTGGGGAAGGGCCAAATTCCAAGTCAGTTTGTATCCCATCTATTGCATTGGATGGCAGGGGATATGGCCCAAGAGATAGTGCCTGCCCTAGGTACCACAGAACCACTATTAAACATATCTATTTGCTGTCAGTCACTTCATTGCACAACCACACTGGTTTTGGGAAGAAGCAGCGCTAAAAGTGGCAGTTTCCTTAGTCCATGAACCATGAGCTCTGAAGTTTGATGGGGAATAGGGTGAAGGAATGAATGCCCAAGACTGGCTGGCCAAGTCTGCACCTGTCCATACCAGCTTCTTAAATACGAATCGGTCTTTACAGTATCCTGACATTCATCCATCAGCACCAGAAGAATCTGGGCTGTTACTGCCAATTTCTTTGGCAACAGATAGGCAGTGTAGAGAAGAGGTAAGAGGATACAAAAGTTCTCACTCAAACCATTCCCCTACTGTTGTACCTGGCTGAACCATAAACCAGGCTGAAATAATTTACACACACACACACACAGAGTTCTTGACAACCACCTTTGGCTTCCCCAAGTTTCCTATATCTTTTGTGTTAATAGCTCCAACCCATGCTTCCTTCTGTTTCTGTGGTTTCTCTAAAAAGGAATTAATTTGTGTTATTCTCTTTTATTATTTTTCATAGATGTTAAAATACCACATGTACAAAGTACTATATAACATGACTTTGTACGCTATAAATAATAACGATAAAATACATGTATATTTATCTATTACCCAGATTAAGAAATAAAATATTATCAATGCTTTAGAAGGGCACCATGTGTCCCTTTCTATTTTAGCACGATAGTTAGGAATGAAGGCTCATACCTCAGACTGCCTGGGTTCAATTTCCAAGGTCTACTACTTGGCTACCTTCATGAACACAGGAATATTACAAATCTGTCCTGTGCTTCATTTTCAAACATACAAAATGGGGATAATAATAATAGCACTTGCCACATAGGTTTTATTCACTACTAAATGTTAGTACATAGAAAGTATCTAGACAACTACCTGGCACATAGTGTTAGTGGCTATTATTATTACGAATATTACTATTCCCAATCTTATTCTTTAAACTGCAATGGTAACCAATATTCTGATATTTGTGTTAATAATATGTTCTTTTTTTAGAGTTTACCACCTATATGTATGTCCCTAAATAATACTGTTTTGCATGTTACTGAACTTCTAAAAATGGAGTCATACTATTTATATTCTTCTGCGTCTTGCTTTGTTTCCTAAATGTTGTGCATTTTCAGATTCATGCATTTTCATGTAGATAATGATTCCTTTAGTTTTATTTCTGTCTAGTTTCTTACTCAACTGCTCATAGATACCTGACTTATTTTCTGTTTCCTTCTATTATGGGCAATGTTGTTATTCTTATACAATATTCTTCTGCAATACTCTTGTACATGTTTCCTGGTGAACAGTTCAAGAGTTTCTCTGGAATATCTATATAAGAGTGGAATTTCTGAGTCATAGGGTATAGGATAGTCAGGGGAGTCTAGATTCTGTTATAATAAAGATAGATCAAAATCTTAGTGGCTCAAGTGCTTATTTTTCACTCTCACAGTTAGAACTTTTCTGCAAGTCAGAAACATTCCTCTATTTATAGAATCAACGACCAAAATTGCTTCCATTTTGTGGTGTCACCACTGCAACTCACAGTTTCCCAGTCACTGAAGCAGGCAACAAGCAACAGGAAAAGGTATACATATTTTTAAATGCCTCAACCCAGAAGTGACCTGTCACTTCTACTCACATCCCGTTATTCAAAACTAGTTTCATGGTACCATGTAACAGAAAGGTATCTGGGGACTGTGGGAGAACACTTGTTTGTCTGAACAACAACAAATGTCTCAGGTGTATTTTACTAGTTTACTAGGAAATGAAAAACTGTTTTCCAAATTTCCTCTACCATTTTACCCCACAAGCAGTAAATTAGTGTTTCCATTGTCCTTATCCTGGTTAACACTTAGAACTGCCTGCCTTTTAAATTGTTGTCAATATAGAGGGTGTGAAATGGTATCTCAGGTTTAATTTGCAGTTTTATGATGACCAAAGAAGTTGACAGTCTTTTCGTATGTTTAGGGGTCATGTGTGCTTCCTTTTCTGAAATGCCTATGCATTTTACTCAATTAAGAAGGACTTGTCTTTTTTTTTTTTTTACAGTTTACTGAGAAATAATCGATATACATCACTATATAAGTTTAAGGCATACAGAATGATGCTTTGATTTACATGTACTGTAAAATGCTTACCACAATAGGTTCAGTTAACATTGATCATCTCATATAGATATAAAAAAGTAAAATGAAGAAATAAAAAATTTTTTCTCCTTCTGATGAGAACTCAGGATTTACTCTCTTATCAAGTTTCCTATATACACGTTTCCTTAATAATTTTTGGAATTTACTGTCTACTCCCAGATATCAATCATTTTTCATTTGTATCTATTAAAAATTTATCTCCCCAGATTTTTTTTTTTTTAACATTATCAGTGCTTTATTTTTAATTTTTTTTTTTTTTTTTTTTTTTGCGGTACGCGGGCCTCTCACTGTTGTGGCCTCTCCCATTGCGGAGCACAGGCTCCGGACGCGCAGGCTCAGCGGCCATGGCTCACGGGCCCAGCCGCTCCGCAGCATGTGGGATCTTCCCGGACCGGGGCACGAACCCGTGTCCCCTGCATCGGCAGGCAGACTCTCAACCACTGCGCCACCAGGGAAGCCCTGTGCTTTATTTTGATAAAAACAGGTTCCTCTTGATTTTATTGTAGTCAAATTTATCTGTGTTTTTCTCTATGGACTGAGCTTTTTATGTCTTAAGAAGTTCCTTTAATGAGGTCTTCAAATTATTCTCCTCTCTTCAAAATAGTTTTAGTTTTGCCTTTCATATTTAATTTGTGTGTGCAGTGTAATCCTAGAGGTTAATATTGGTTTTCATATTTTCCCACCACATGGATAATCAAAACTCTTCCATTTATCCACTGATCTGCAGTGTCACCTTTATCTTAAATCATATGTATTCTGTTCCACTGGTTTGTCTATCAGAGAAAATACCACCTTGTTTGTATGATGATGTTTTATAATATGTTTCGATATTTTATGGTTTAAGTCCCTTCCATGTTTTTCTTCTTTAGGAATGTCTTGGTTATTCTTGGCCTCTTGTTCTTACATATATGTTTTAGAATCTGTTTGTCAGTATGTTGACTGGGATGTCATTGAATCTATAAATGTTGGGAACCTGACATGTTTACAATATGGAGTCTTCCTGTCCAAGAATGTGGTATATTTACCCATTTATTTTCACCAACAAGGTGACTGAATATTTTGGTATGAACACATCGATCACCCTTTTAATTATTTAGTCTATGATTTTACCCAGATTTCATATCAAACTACTGGTCTTTAGTGTACAGAATTTACCTTCATTTAATTTTGAAACTTAAAGTTCTGTTTGTACGCCTTACACCTCTACCCTAAAAAAAATTAATCAAAGACAATTAGTAAAAGATGAACATTATAATATGCCAATGCTTTATATTTTAATGGAATTATTTAAAGCAGTCAGGTGCTTTCTTTAAACTCACCTGAAATTGAATTATCTCTTAACCTGTGCCTACTACTCATGCTGGTATGAGGCCCACTCTCAGAGACAGAGAAGGCAGAAGCACAATAGGAACAAAGCAGTCATTTCTACTTTTTTTTTTTTCCTGTCAACTTCAAGCATCAGACCCTTCTTGCTCCTCTCTTATTGGAAATACACCTTTTAAAGCCCTTTTATGAATCTTAGCCCTTTGTGTAAGCCCACATTCACTCTGAATCTTGGTCTTTCGGCTCCTATTCTTATATCTCATGCCACTCATATGATAATTATCAGTTATTTATCCTTTTCTTCTTCCTTTGAATAATTTCTTATCTTCATAATTACACCTTTGAGTGTTTCTTCTATTAAGTCTCTCCCTTCTTTGGTTGCAGGAAATGGAGTCAGCTATATTTTTTCCTTGAACTTTTTGACTGTACTTTTCTATATTTAGGGTTCATATCAAACCATCCTGCATAGGTAGTACATGTTCAGCATGGAATTTGAGTGGAGCGTTCTGAAGGATTGTCTCAAGGAGACAGTAGTCAGAATCGGAGTTGCAGGCCAGAGACTGTGGACCCAGGATAGTGATGTACCTGGGATTGAAAGAAGTTGATCACATAGAAAAAGCTACCTTTATTCTCAATTTTGCTTCAGGCTGACCTGATGGGAAAATCTCCTACTAAAACTGAACCCTAACTAAATAGTGCATCCAGTTACCTGGGTTTAAACTATATCATGGGAAACTGTCATGTCAGACTATTTTCCTAAGTAGAGCTACATGCTTCAATTCAAATTGTTGAGGAAGCTCTGTAGTCTAATGCTGTCAGACATTAGCCTCTGGCTATGCTGACAATCTGGAGAGTAGACTCATATCCACATTCAGAAAAGAAGTTCAAAAATGCATTCTAATTCTCTTAGCTATCTAAAGTGCTATTTCAGGTAGATGAGAAGCTGTGCTTGCCATATTCTAGTGTTGGTTCCTCAGTATCCTTTTTTTCCCTCTTCAAACGTAAGTGCTGCTTATTTTTACCTAATCTGATTTGCTGTATTCCAGAAATATTTCTATTAGTAAGATTCATCCATGGAAAGAGATGCCAGAAAATAAAAGGAATTGCACTATTTTTCTTTTCATGAGGACTCATCTCATTTCACTTTCTCCGAGTGTGAAACTCAATTCACTATAACTTCTACCCTTCTTTCTACATTTTGCCTTATCTTGTCTCCTTCATTAGCTTTCCCGTGATTGTAGACTGGAGATAGAATATAAGCAAGTAGGATAGTGGAGGCAAAAAAACAGTAGAAGCAAGAAGATGCTGTAAGATTCAGAGTAACTGAGGAAGACTAGAACTGTCCAGTGGCTAACTGTTACATCTCAGTTTTTATAGTGACCTGCAGTAGTGATTTTCAAGCTTTGTTCCAAATATATCCTAACCCCTAGGGAGAGTCTCAGACTTCCAAGTAATACCTAAAAAAATACCTGAGTTACAAGTAATAGCTCTGTGGGGTTTTTTAAACTGGAGTATAATTGCTTTATGATGTTATGTTGGTTTCTGCTGTACAATGAAGTGAATCGGCTATACGTATACATATATCCTCTCCCTCTTGGACCTCCCTCCCACCCCACCCCCATCCCACCCATCTAGGTAATCGCAGAGCACCGAGCTGAGCTTCCTGTGCTTTACAGCAGGTTCCCACTGGCTATCTATTTTATTCATGGTAGTATATTCATGTCAATCCTAATCTCCCAATTCATTCCACCCTCCCCTTAATTTTTAAAATAACATAAATTTGTTTATTTGTTCAATAACAATATATTGCATACCTATTATGCACCAGGCATAATTGTGGAGACAATGTTAAGACCAACAAGGACCTGGTTCATTGATCCACGGTAATTATTCCAACCTGATTAAAATACTGCTAATGTACGCCGAGTCCTGAAAAAAGGATACCCTCTTTCACCCAAATCATATATAAACTGAGGGCACATTCCTGCTATGAGGATTGGATAACTAAATGTCTGCTTCACAGGCCTGGAAGCAGGCCAACTATCTCCCTATACCTTGGGCTAGAACTCACATATATTTGCTTTCAGGTCAAACAGACTCTGGTTCTCTAATTTCTACTTAACTTACTTACTTAACTTAATTGATGCTACTGAAATTTTCATCTTCATAGTGCAAGACCAATATAGTTGGGCCCCTTTATCAGGCTGGCATCTGGAAACAGTATGAAAATCTGCCTTATAAGCTATTCGCATTCATAATTTTACCTTTGGACAGACATGATTTAACCTACTTAAGTATTAGTGAGTGATTTTTTTTTTAATAATGGCATTCTAAATGTTCAAAGACCAATTTTGGAAATTAAATAATCCTCTTTTTTTTTTTTTGCGGTACGCGGGCCTCTCACTGTTGTGGCCTCTCCCGTTGCGGAGCACAGGCTCCGGACGCACAGGCTCAGCGGCCATGGCTCACGGGCCCAGCCGCTCCGCAGCATGTGGGATCTTCCCGGACCGGGGCGATCCCGGACCGGGGCACGAACCTACGAACCTGCGTCCCCTGCATCGGCAGGCGGACTCTCAACCACTGCGCCACCAGGGAAGCCCAATAATCCTCTTTTTTATTGAAGTATAGTTGATTTACAATACTATACTAGTTTCAGGTGTATAACATAGTGATTCAATATTTTTATAGATTATACTTCATTTAAAATTATTATAAAATATTGGCTATATTTCCTGTGCTGTAGCCCCATTTTAAATATCTAAATATATATTCGAAAACTTGATGGGATCTTTGGCACCAAGAAATTTAGTGAATAATTCAAAGCATCTATTATGTCATGATATCGGTGACATGGAGAGATGATCTTTCACTTCTACTTTTAAAAAGTAACCTGAGGATATATATTTGTCCCCTCTGCTATATCAGTCAATCAGAGAACTGGTATCTTTCCATATGCAGAAATAATACATTGCCATTGTTGTAGCTGAAAATATTAAAATTTAAATTACATTCCACCCTGCTGTCAAGATTGTATTAACCAAACTTAAATATACAAAAAATGACAGTACAATAAAATATGGAGTATGATAAATCACTAAGCTTCTCTATTTCATATATGTGGAGAAAGGGTTGAATTAAATGCTTGAATCTCCCTGCTCAAACTTGTCTGAATGTCCCAACATTTGTAGAAAAGTGGGGGAAAAGAATTTAAATTAGCACCCAATTCTACCCTTAGAATACATTTCTGGCTGAGAAAGAAGTTATCTTCACAGTAGCACTAAAATCAATTTAAAATTTACACTCACCATAGGCCAAGTGGTGGTGGGAATGGGATGTGTACTGAAGAATTTAATTGAACAGCTATTCTAAGAGCAGAATATCTAAGAGTCACACTGATTAAGGGACTCGAATTGGATCTAGATGTTAAGATGTGTCACTTTTCAAAAAATTAATTAATAAATTTATTTTTGGCTGCTTTGGGTCTTCATTGTTGCACGCAAGCTTTCTCTAGTTGCGGTGAGCGGGGGCTACTCTCCGTTGCGGTGTGCGGGCTTCTCATTGCAGTGGCTTCTCTTGTTGCAGAGCACGGGCTCTTGCACGCGGGCTTCAGTAGTTGTGGCACATGGGCTCAGTAGTTGTGGCTCGTGGGCTCTAGAGCGCAGGCTCAGTAGTTGTGACACATGGGCTTAGCTGCTCCGTTGCATGTGGGATCTTCCCGGACCAGGGATCGAACCTGTGTCCCCTGCATTGGCAGGCAGATTCTTAACCACTGAGCCACCAGGGAAGTCCTAAGACGTGTCACTCTTTTATCCAATATCAGAAATACAGCAGCAAAGGCTAACTTACTTCCCTTCTACTCATAATCATAATGGGGAATTTCATAGTACGTCATGGCAGATAAGTAACTTCTATGAAACTTGGTAAACTGGTACTGTCCCTCAACAGCCAAATAAAATATCACTTTCATGGCTAATAAGGTATAACACTTTCTGTAATATATTCAAAATATATTTATGGAACACCTACTAAGTTAGTGGTACTGATCTATTTGCCACGAAAACAGATATGAATAATACTGTTAGTAAGTACCAACATCACAACAGTTAGCAACTCATGTAATGCCTACTATGGGCAGTCTGATAGGTGGTTTATATATAATCTTTCAGTTAATCCTCACAGCAGGCTTATGAAATAGGGACAATTATTACTACAATTTTAACAATGAGGCATGGGAGCTGGCTTAAGTGAGTGACTTTCTCACAAGCACAAATGCAGTAAGTAGTAAAGCTGAGATTTAAACCCAAGGCAGTCAGCTTCAGCCTGCAGTCTCACAGAATTGATAGTTTAGTTGGAGGAGACAGACAATAAAACATAAATAAATACATTAATCAACAAGAGAGTTTCAGCTAACAATAACTGTTACAAAGAAAATAAAACAGGACAATGAATTAAAGAGTGGCTGGGGGAAGTAATATTAGATAGGCTGGGGAGAGAAGGTACACACTGCATTCAACAAGTATTCACTGAGCATGCACAATGTACCAAATGCTACCCCAAGCCTTAGGCAACCATGGTGAAGAAACAGACATAGCTCCTATGCCCATGGAGTTTAGATCATGGTAGAAGAGACCATTAAAAAATAATCCCCGAAATAACCATACACTTATAAATCATATTCACAATTTTATGTTGTGTTACAAAGGCAATATAAAGGAGTAGAATGAGGGATGATAACAAGAAGAGTTGATTTAGATTGAGAGGAAGTGGTCAGGCACAGCTTCTCTGAAGAAGTTCCACTTAAGAGAATGTCCTAAAGAATTAATGGAAGTTAACCAGATCAGGAGGCAAAGACTACTCCACAGTACGGGAAAAGTACATGTGAAGTCACTAAGGTATGATAGAACTTGATGCTTTCAAGGAACTTAAAGAAAGCCATTATGATTAGATCACAGAAATTAAGGAAGGAATGGTGAGAGGAATCAAAAAATCACGAGGCTGCTGTGTGGATAAACAATTAGAAAGAGCAAGTTTAGAAGAAGGAGACCCAGTTAGGAAAATGTGCCTGGAATTTCCAGCTTGGAATTTCTCTTGCTCTCATTTAAATCCAGTTGTAGATTGGGCCTTAGTCACCCCATATCACAGAATTTGGAAGAGGTTCAAAAATGGGGAACTCTAGTAATTCTGAGCATAGAAGAGAAAGACAAAGGTTAAAGGTCACAGAATATTTTATTAACTACTATAATCCCAGTGCTTGGAACACAGTAGATACTCAGTGATAGTTTGGAGAAGTGAACTAAAGCGAACACGCCTAGAGAATGTGAATACACAATTATTCACCAGACTAAAATGTAAGGCCTGGAGAGATTCCCCACCCTACACTGAATCTTCAAAGAAGTTGGTCCAGCTACATGATTCCCAACCTTTCAGTGCATAAAGAATTGCCTGGGGAATCTTGTTATAAATGCATATTTCCATTTAATAGTTTGGAGAAGAGGACCTTTGATTTTGCATTTCTAACAAGTTCCCAAGCGATGTTGATGTTGTTAATCCCCTGACCCCTGACCGACTACACTTTGAGCCCAAGTGATTCGTATGCACATTAAAGTTTGAGAATCGCTGGCCTCAAAGACCTCTAATTAGGTTCCTTTTCAACCCTTGGATTTCATAATTCTAGCAAGTACTTTTAGGACAAGTGAAAAAGATTGGGATTATTAAATTATTTTTCCCAAAAGAAAAGTGGCCGAAAACATAAATTAATCCAAGATGAATTTGGAAAATTCAAAGACTGACAGATTCACACATAATGGGCTGTTAAGAGAAGCTGGAGACACTCTGTTTTGGGCAGAAATAACTGCCTATGGCGTGGATGTAGCACAGCTCTAAGTCAACGGTGAAATAATTGTTCTGTATACTGTTTATCTACATTGATTCTTTTAAGTGCACAACACGGCTTTCTGTCCTCTGCCTATCAGGTGCTTAGCCAGACTTCCCTGTGGACCCAATTCTGTTGCAGTCACTGGTTGCTGGCTTATGACCCAAGGGGGCAGCCAGACAAGGACAGAGATGCCTTTTCCGGCTGTCACTCATCTGCATAAAATCAGGCATAGGTGTCTGGGACCAAGGCAGACGTTTATCTTCCACCTCTGGGAATAAGCAAAGTCTACCATCTTCTGCTCTACAGCATGGCCTTCTCTAGAGGAGCTTGTCCTCTGGCTACTTTATTTCCCTTCAACACTGCCTTAATGTTAACCTAAAATTGGTCTCTCCATCAATAAAGCTGATATTAGAAAATACTCTTCCTAGCTTAAAATAGCACTTTTCTGTGCTTATTTGTGTCAAGTGGGAGGTGCAGGCAGGGAGTTGGAGTGCTTTCCAGAATATATAGTGTGGTCCAAAGTAGTCTCTACCTATGACCCAACCTGATCTGTTACCGACATTAGCTATTAGTCAGTTCATATCTACCACTGCCCTTCCAGGGAAAGTCCACAGTCCAGTACATAAGCCAGCTTCTCCTGACTGGCCTGTTTTGCAAGCACTTAACATAACCAGCTTTTTAACGACCATTTCTTAGAGGGAAATCTCCAGAACAGTGATTCTCCAACTTTGTAGTACATTAGAATCACAGCAAGAGTTTTTCAACATCCCAATACCCCAGATCACACTCCAAACATCATCATCTCTGGGAGCAGTATCACCCAGACAACAGTATATTGTAAAGATCGCCTAGTGATCCCAGTGTGTAGGCTGACAAGGTTGAGGATCATTGGTGTGTGTATTATTCCTTTCCTAAGAAATGCCTGTACTTTTTAACTGTGGATATTTAGAAACAAAGCTCTCAGATGAATTTTTAAAAATGGTATCTTTGGTAATTGTAACGGGAAAGAAACAGGGGAAAGGAGATAGCCTTAGACCAGTGGTTCTCAACTGGGGTTAATTTTGTGCTCCAGGTATACATGGCAACATCTGGAGATACTTTTGTTTGTTAAAACTGGGGAGGTGAGTGGTGCTACTGGCATCTAATGGATTGAGTTCAGGACACTGCTAAATATCAACCCAAAATGTCAATAGTGTCGGAGTTTAGAAACCCTGCCTTAGACGGACACAGCCTAGTGGCAGTCCACACATCCCACCTCATGGACATTTTCCAACGTGATATAAAATTAGTGTCTGTCATGATCAAAATGAACAAATCCCATCCAAATGCACCCCACTGGCTGGACTTTAGGGGTATTTCTAATGTTCATTATATATTTATCACAATCCATCTCGTGTGTGTGTGTGTGTGTGTGTGTGTGTGTGTGTGTGTGTGTGTGTGTGAGAGAGAGGGGAGAGGGGAGAGGGGAGAGGGGAGAGGGGAGAGGGGAGAGGGGAGAGGGGAGAGGGGAGAGGGGGAGAGGGGAGAGGGGAGAGGGGAGAGGGGAGAGGGGAGAGGGGAGAGGGGAGAGGGGAGAGGGGAGAGGGAGAATGAGATTATTAGTGATTTAGACAAAACAGCATAACAGTGTACCTGGAACGGGCAGGAGAATCTGCCACTGATTTGGGATCTCATTTCTATTAACAAAATAGAATTTGTGGGAAGATGAGTGGTGCACCTCTCTGTTAATTCCATCTCGTTTCTTTGTTGAAATTTTAGTGGCAGCTTATATAATTCCCACCAGGCTGCAAATAAGCTACACTCAAAAAAGTGATGGATATGAGCACGTAAGCTGTCAGGTAATAAAGATAAAGATTTCTTCCTCTGAAAATATATAGCTTCATGGAGAGACACAGTCTGCCTGAACTCGTGCAATTATTATGAACATTCTGTAAGTGATGGAAAAAAAACAGGCCTGTAATCAGCTTTATAAATGAGTGCCAGGCAGTTCCTAATAACTGATGCACACTGCATGCAGGAAAAGTCTCCTGAGGCATGGTTCCTGGAATCAGATATTCAGTATTAATTACTAGGGAAATTTTCTTAAGTGGGAAATGGAAAATTACAGATTCAAAGATCAAAAAATACGAGCACTGTATATACATGGCTAGCTTCGATGGAGCCATGGTCACTGCAGTATTGTGCGGCCATTGAGCTCCCAGCAAAAACCCTCTGTCCTCACGTCAATACCTCCCACCTGGATGTGGCCGGTGGGAGGGAGTAGCCATAGCGAAAAATAACAAGATGGAGGAGCACAGAAAGAGGAAAAGGGAAGTGCCAAACTCTAACTTTTCTTATCACAGTTTTGCCAAGGGCTGGCCCTGAATATAGCTTACAGTTTACAGTTAACATTAATTGACTTATTTCTATGTGCTATTAACTGTGTGAAGCACTTGGCACGCACTATCTCACAATGACTTCGTGAGAAACGTATTATTAGGCCCGTTTTACCAACAAAGAAAACAGAAGTTTAGGGAGGCCAAAGGACGTGCCCAAAATTATATACCTATAGAACGATAGAAGTGTTCCTTTAACCTAAGTGTACCTGACTCCAAACTCCATGTGCATAAGAACTGTGCTATACTGGTACTATAAAATCATTAACAAATGTTTGGGAATCACAGACTTCTAAAACTGGAAGGAACCTTAGAGATAAAATATTTTAGTCTCCTTTATTTAATAGTAAGGAATAGTGTCCAGAGGGAGATGCCGATTTGACTAATGACAAACAACTCCTACACAATTATTTCTTCTACTATACTACCCTCAATTAAGTGTGTATTCCTTAGAATGATTCAGTATCTGGCCCCCACCGCAGATAATCCTGCAGCCTGAACTAGGTACTCAAAGAGACAGAGAAAACAAAGATCATACCATTTCCAGCGTCAAGGAGCTTTCAATAGAATCTGAACAAAGAAATCCCTCCTCATGTTTTGGTCGTTTTATAATATTCCTAAATAAGGCAAGTCCATATAACATAGCTGTGTTTATAAGCACAGAAAGAAAATGGAGGAATACTGTGATGGGAACCAAGGGAGAGGAAAGAATGCTTCCTGGAAGAGGCAGATGTATTTTCTTCACTTGAAGCCTCTAGGTAATAACAGGAAAGAATTCATCACGTTCAAAATCACCTCCAGCTATGTGAGGTTAGGCATAAAGAGGTTGGTGAGACATGGAGGGTCACACTTATCCATTAACAGGCTATACATTCTAGGACAAATCATTTTACATCCAGGTCTTGGTTTCTTTGTAGCGCATATCAAGTTTATCATACTTAAGGGACCTTACAAGGGCACTGCCAGGATTACAAGTAAATGTGTGCAAGGTACTTGGAACAGCACGAAGCAAAGTTGCATTCAACATACAAAACACTATAATTACATAGGGGTAACCGCTTTTTGAAAATTTTTGATTAAACCACTTTTTAAATTCTAAACTATCACTGCAGGACATTGATGCTATACTTTTCTCAACTGAAAAGTTTAATAAAATGTATTTATTGATTTTCTAGTACAAAGAGTTTACATAGTTCTCAGTAAAAATAAACCTTATACGTGATAGAGCTTTGGATTAACCACAGGGTTTTGATGAATTTATAACTCCAGATTCTATGCATGAATTTTTACATGTTATCCTGCTTTCACCATGTAAACTACAATTGTTCCTCAGTAGCCCCAAGTTCCAGGACCTGTGCAGACACCAAAATCCATGCATACTTAAGTCCCATAGTCAGCCCTCCATATTCATGGATTTTGCATTTGCAAATTCGACCAACCACAGATCATGAACATAATACTATATATATTTTTTAAATCTTCATATAAATGGACCCACTCAGTTCAAACCCATGTTATTCAAGGGTCAAATGTGTGTGTGTATATAAATATATATATATAGTGGAGTTGAAAGGAAATCAAAGATTTGAAAATGACTTTGTTAGGAAAGCAGATATTTGAGTACAGGTCACAGATTGTGTATTTTAGACACAACCATTTTGAGCCTTTCCCTGAAGTTTTAAAGACAGTAATTTTTAGCCTGAAAACATGAAAGGAATTCAGAAGCATCTATTATTTTCCAGCGTTGTAGGGTTTATCTTCCTAGTGGTATTCTATGTGGAAGCCATTCCTTCTTTTCTCAAACCATGGGAAAAGGACATCCCACCCCTTAGTATACTTCTATCAGGTTGAGAGCAGAGGACAGAGTGACAACTGACATGAGAAGGTCTAGGGAGACCAGGAGGTTCCGCTATGATTATATTGTCAGAAAAGACCACAGAGGTGAAATGGTCAAGTTGAATCTACTACTATATTGGGAGTATGTGACTACGGTCAGTGAAATTAGAAAAAGAATGGTCAGTTACTCCAATTAGTAGTCCAGAGTAGGGTTCCTTGGGAGTCCAGGAAGCCTAAAGTCATCCTTACAATCAGGTAATAAAAAGAAAAGATAGCTTTTATGCACAGATAAAAAGAAAAGTATGAGAAGGGGGCATAGTATAGTGTAGATAAGTAGTTCCATCACACCATGAGGAGACTAAGAAAAGAGTGAACCAAGGCTAAATTACAACAGGAAGAGGAGTCATGGTTTCCCTGTCTCTATAAGAAAGGCATGTCTCCACTGAGCAATACAAGACTACACAAATGCAGACAGACATATAGGAAAAATAAAAGTATAAGCACAGCAGCAGCTACAATAATAGCAATAGCTATAGTTAAGGCAGAATTCGCCACACATTTCAAACTGGATTAAAGTAAACACAAAGGGAGCTTGAGAGGCCGCCTACAGTGAACAGACTTCTAGAGCCATTATTTTTCAGAAGCTAGACTCACCTTTAAGATCAATAGAGACACATCCGGTTTAGTAGAGAATTAACTTTAAAAGAAGCCCCACTGAGCAAAGGTTTATTCAATAAAAGGTGCTGACACCATTGGTTGACTATTTGTTGGAAAATATGAAGTCAGTTCTCTACCACAAATCTCACAGTAAAATTGTTTCCAGATGGACTTAGGAGTGAATCATAAATCATAAATATTAATCCATAAAAGGACTAGAAGAAAACATGAGTAAATAATTATCTGTGCTTTGTTTGTTTATTTTTTTTGGTGGAGAAAATCTTGCTAAGCATAAAAGCAAAGGCAAAAAAGAAAAGGAAAATTATAATATATTGAAATGCATAAAGCTTTAGAACAGGCTGGGAGGCATTTCCAAAATAGATTACAAAATAGATAACAAGGGGCTTCCAACTAAAAATTGCCACTTGCCATCTGCCTCTACAAGGATTAAGTCACTAGCCCTGCAGTCACTGACCTTCGACATATCTGGAAAGTTCAGGGTGGAGATCAGGAATGAGGCGCTCTGTGCTCTGGCAAAAACTGGATAGATATTCTCAGAAGATTTTATGAGCCCCAATTTTTCCATGTTCTCATATCTAGAAAGGCATTAACATCATTAATAGAGACATCTGCTCCTCATGACTAGTAGTAACCTTCATGAGACTAGCAGCAACCCTCTGCCAAAATGTGTGCATGACTGCAGGTACCCCCTGCACTCAAATCACATATAGCACTGAGCTTCCCCCTACATCTTCAGAGCAGCTCCTCAGAGCTACCTGAGGTACCGTCTCCTGGGCTATAGTCCTCATTTTGCCCTAAATAAAACACACAACCATCACGTTGTGCATTTGTTTTGCAGTCAACAGGCCTAACTATTCTTAATATATGCAAAACTTTAAAAAAAATCAGTAAGAAAGTAATAAATACCTCCAGTAGCACAATGAACTAAATCAGGAATTGGCAAACTACGGCCCATGAGCCAAATCTGGCCCACTGCCTATTTTTGTAAGCAAAATTTTACTGGAACCCAGTCATACCTATTCATTTATGCATTGTGTAATGGCTACTTTTGCATTACAATGGCAGAGTTGAGTATTTCTGACAAAGACCCAGAGACCATAAGGCCACAAAGAATAAAACGTTAACTATCTGGCCCTTTGCAACAAAAGTTTGCAAATTCCCGGGAGAAGAAAGGCAAGTGGCCAATGTATTTATAAATATACAATATTTGATCTACTAGTCATCAGAAAATGCAACTCACAAAAAAAGACAACAGGCTCACCTATTAAACTGGCAGTATTGGTAAGGTTCAGGGAAAGGTGTGCTATCAACTACGCCTGGCTGGAATATAAATAGGTAAACTCTTTCTTGGGGATATTGTGACAATATGTAACAAAGGCTTTGCAAATGAGCATAACCCTTGGACACTGTAATTCCACTGCTAGGATTTTGTCTTGAGGAAATAAAAGAGAACCACAAATATCTATGCATAAGGATATTCCTGTAAACATTAATAATAGTACAAAAGTGAAAACAATTATACTTTAGAAGAATAGTTTAATGACATGGGATAATAATCACAATATAATTTTAAGTGGAAGAAAAAAAGCCTGGGGTGGGGGAACCCAGTTTGATCTCAAACCTGTGATCTGCTGCAATTCACACATATCTAGTCTCATCTGACAACTAGTGGGGTAAAGCCACCAGAAGTACATTACATGGGAGAATGAAGAACCTCCTTAAACAGAACTCATCTGAAGGGAAGAGGAGCTTACACAGAACAAATTCGGTCAAGAATGACAACATGATCTAAAACAAGACCTTTGTCATGGGGAGTCTGCATCCCTCTGTGAGTCTCCATCCCTCCACCATAAGATGGGAACAATGACACCCTCCTTGCCTCACTCACCAGTTTATGAGTTTCAGTTAATATGGTATATACTGAAATGCTTTGAAAACTGCCAACTATTATCCAAATATCTTGGTCTTCTTAGTTTAGGTGATCAGAGGCAATTCCTCAGAAACTTTGCTCATGAGATGGATTTGTTTATCATTAACTCCTGGTGTTTTCTTCAACCGTTGCAAATACTAGTGCAATTAATTTGACTGAGATGAAGGCTTTTGATACTGTTTCAGGTGGAATAGGTTTTCCTCACAAGGGGCTTAGTTTTTAATTTCCAGTAAGGTTGAAAAGCAAGCATCTAAGAGAAGTAGGGCTTCTGATGTAGCCCAGTTAATGCTGCAGTGTTTTATTACCTCCATTTGCTATAATACTGCTTTTATTAATATACTCATCTCCTTGACTCATGCTATCATACCAGCCACATGTGCATGTGTTTAAAATTAACTTCTACAATCCTTTTGTTTTCACAGGAGCCTTGAATCTTTTTTTCTTTAATGTTTAATTGGACTACACACATCCCACTGCCACCACCCCCTCCCGCTTACCTCAATGCAGAAAGCAAATATCTTGATGCTTTGCTTTAACTATTAGGATAGAGGGGAGGCAGTAATTAAAATAACTGAGCACTCACTGTTAAGTTATTTTTGTGTATCCAGAATGTGCCTGTCAAAAGTTATCTAACTTCAAATTGATAGAAAAAACATAAAGATGATTCTTTCTCTCCTTTTTTCTATGTCACCACTATTCTTTCTCTAAGCAATGCTTCAAACATGGGGAATATATTCAACTCTAAAATTCTCTATTATCCTCTCCAAGTCATATTATTTTTCCCCTTGCCTCTCATCTTCCATTGCTATCACTTTAGTCCAGTGGTTCTAAAAATTTTAGCAGGCATCAGAATCCCCTGGAGGGATGGTTGAAACATATATAACTAGGCCCCATGTCCAGAGTTTCTGATTCCGTAGGTCTGGGATGAGGCCCAATAATATGCATGTTAAAGAAATTCCAGATGGTGTTGATGCTGCAGTCTGGGGACCACACTTTGAGAACATTGTTCTAATCTACTCCTAAATTACTATAATAGTCTTCTAACATTTATTCCCCCTTCATCTGCTGTGCATGCCTACTCCATACAGAAGAGACTAGTAGTCACAAAACAAGCTCTGGAGTCAGACTGAACTTGGGTGGAACCTTTATTTACTATGTCACCTTGGACAAATTACCTAATATCCCTGAACCTTAATTTCCTTATCTAAAATGTTGGCTAATGATAGTATATATTTCATAATATCATCGTGAAGATGAACTGAGATAATTAATTCAAAGCACTCAGCACAATTCTTGCTACATTGTAAGGGCTCAGTAAATCATAGCTATTATCATTATCTACCAAAGAAGTAGTCTTAAAACATCTCTATATTAATAATAGCTCTACAATAGTCAAGAGCTGAAGCTGGTTTTGATCAAGTAAAGCTATGGAACACATATGCTAATGAAATAATAAAAGACATGAACAAAGACGTTTCTGTAAAGATGTGTATTGTGGAGTTTGGTATAATAGTACAGACTGGAAATACGTAACAAATAATATTCAACTTGTCAAATAAATTATGGAACATTACCAACAGAGAAATGCTATGCAGCCATTAACAAAGAGAAGTAGTGTAGCAGAGTGGCTAAGTGTGCAAGCAAGTTTCTGAAGCAAAGCTGTCTGGACTCAAAATGCCAGCTGCCTACTTATAAGTTCTGTGACCCTGGATAAGTTCAAGTGTACTCAAGTTCATTTGCTGGTCGTTTCGTCTTGACTTCACACTCTCTTGGAGTACTTGGTATTCAATTTTGTTCCTGAGACCAAATCAAATAGACATTTTTTTCTGAAGAAGACATACAGAATGCCAAGAGGCACAAAAAAGATGCTCAACATCGCTAATCACCAGAGAAATGTAAATCAAAACTACAATGAGATATCACCTCACACCAGTCAGAATGGCCATCATCAAAAAGTCTACAAATAATAAATACTGGAGAGGGTGTGGAGAAAAGGGAACCCTCCTACACTGTTAGGGGAAATGTAAACTGGTGCAGCCACTGTGGAGAACAGGATGTAGGCTCCTTGAAAAACTAAAAATAGAGCTAACATATGATCCAGCAATCCCACTCCCGGGCATATATCCGAAGAAAAACATACTTTGAAAAGATACACGTACTCCAATGTCTATTGCAGCACTGTTTACAATAGCCAGGACATGGAAGCAACCTAAATGTACACTGACATGAATGGATAAAGAAGATGTGGAATATACATACAATGGAATATTATTCAGACATAAAAAAGAATGGAATAATGCCATTTGCAGCAACATGGGTGGACCTAGAGATTATCATGCTAAGTGAAGTAAGTCAGACAGAGAAAGACAACTATCATATGATATCACTCATATGTGAAATCTAAAAAATGATACAAATGGACTCATTTACAAAACAGAAATAGATTCAGAGACATAGGAAACAAATTTATGGTTACCAAGAGGAGAAGGAGGGAGGGATAAATTAGGAGTTTGGGATTAACATATACACATTACTACATATAAAATAAACAACAAGGACCTACTGTATAGCACAGGGAACTCAACTCAATACTCTGTAATAACCTAAATGGGAAAAGAATCTGAAAAACTATATATATATATATATATATATATATATATATATATATATATATATATTTATATTTTTTTTTTTTTTTTTTTTTTTTTGTGGTACGCAGGCCTCTCACTGTTGTGGCCTCTCCCATTGTGGAGCACAGGCTCCAGACGCACAGGCTCAGTAGCCATGGCTCACGGGCCCAGCCACTCCGTGGCATGTGGGATCTTCCCGGACCAGGGCACGAACCTGTGTCCCCTGCATCGGCAGGCGGACTCTCAATCACTGCACCACCAGGGAAGCCCAATAGATATATTTTTATGTATAACTGAATCACTTTGCTGTACAGCAGAAACTGAAACAACATTGTAAATCAACTATACTCCAATAAAAATTTAAAAAATAAAATAAATATTTGAAAAAAACAAACAAACAACAATGTAAATTTGACATCATTCTCTGACTTAGAATTCTCCAGTAATTTTCATTCACATTACAATAAAATGCAGACTGCTTCCCTTGGCCTACATGGCTGTACATGACATTATCTTCCTTCTTACCTTCTTATTTAGCATAATACAGCCACACTGATTTCTTTGATTCCTTAAGTATGCCTATTTCTTTCCCATATCAGAGTGTCTTGCTGTTTGCTCTAAGTCCCACTTTCCAGCAGGGCTGGCTTATTCTTACCACACATCACCTTATCAGAGAGGCTTTGACCATCCAGTATAAACGGGGACCTTCCAATCTGTCACACCAGCCTGTTTACTTTCATCAAAGTTCTTTTCACAATCTGTAATAATCTTATTTGTTTAACTTTTTACTGTATGATTCCCCCCACGACAATGTAAGGTCCATGAGAATAGAGTCTTCATTCACCATGTTCTCTGTCCTATCCTCAACAATTAAAAGTGTCTCATACAATTTTTAAAGGTGTCAAGTAAAATATGTTGAATAAATATATGAAAAAACTAAATGAAAATAAATATGAGAGGGCTGAGATGGAGTTAAGAACATCAGCTGGGTACATCTTCTGTAAATTGCATTGTCAGCACAGATAACCAAAATTGCTCAGTTATTCCTTTTTATTTTTTCAAATTCATGGATGTTGTGCAATTTCTACACTACTATGGAAGAAAGAACACTATAACATATGTGTCACAATTTACATACTTGGTACCATGTAATATGTTCATGACAGGTATAAACATATTCTTCACCTCTTTGGGAAGTTGGGGAAGCTTCCACTCTCTTGTGTTTTTCATCACCTTAACAGGTGTATGGTAGGTGAAAGGGTCAGGTGGCAGGGGCTATTATGGTGAAGACCATTAGGGTCAGTTGGGCCTTTTGCAAATTGTTTTTAAACTGCATCATGTAGGTGCTTATGACTATAATCCAGTATGCAGTACAGTCCTACGCTATAATCATGGGGCCCCATCCTCCTCTTGAGAGCTATTAATTTTATAACTAATAATTAGTCAACCTGCTTGGGAAAAGAGTCCTTGCAACTATTCTTTCAATCAAATTCATTCAGTATGTGTAGGAACACCTTCCTAAATAAATTTACCCCAGTGAAAATTAAGGAACAGGAGACAACAAGGAGGAAAAGATTGACAACACATTTCTTATATTTTAAGACCCATCATTCACATTTGAAGATAAATAAAACCATCACCAGAAGAAATGTAGGTAGCAGGGATTTCAGCATTTATTATATTGATATACATTTATATCTCATTTATATATTTATAACTCATTTTTTTCTGAACAATCCCACAGGATGAACAATATTATTTACTAATTGCAGAGGAGGAAACAGAGTCAGAACTGTTAATTGTTTTTCCAAGACTTCACTCAAAGCTACAAATTTTCATGGTCATGTTTCTAATCTGTCTGTTTTGCTTCAGAGTCTGTGCTCCTTCAACCTTATTATATAAACCTCAACAAGGGGTAGCATAATATCTCTTAAGGCGGAAGAATACATGATTAAAAGGAAAAAAGGGCTTCCGGGAAGATGGCAGAAGAGTAAGACGCGGAAATCACCTTCCGCCCCACTGATACACCAGAAATACCTCTACACGTGGAACAACTCCTACAGAACACCGACTGAACACTGGCAGAAGACCTCAGACCTCCCAAAAGGCAAGAAACCCCCCACGTACCTGGATAGGGCAAAAGTAAACAGAGACAAAACGATAGGGACGGGACCCGCACCAGTGGGAGGGAGCTGTGAAGGAGGAAAGGTTTCCACACACTAGGAAGCCCCTTCGCGGGCGGAGACTGCGGATGGCGGAGGCGGGGAGCTTCGGAGCCGCGGAGGAGAGCACAGCAACAGGGGTGCAGAGGGCAAAGCGGAGAGATTCCCGCACAGAGGATCGATGCCGACCGGCACTCACCAGTCCAAGAGGCTTCTCTGCTCACCCGCCAGGGCGGGCAGGGCCTGGAGGTGAGGCTCAGGCTTCGGTCAGAGCGCTGGGACAGGACTGGGGTTGGCGGCGTGAACACAGCCTGCAGGGGGTTAGTGCGCCACGGCTAGGCGGGAGGGAGTCCGGGGAAAAGTCTGGACCTTCCGAAGAGGCAAGAGACTTTTTCTTCCCTCTTTGTTTCCTGGTGCACAAGGAGAGCGGATTAACAGCGCTGCTTAAAGGAGCTCCAGAGACGGGTACGAGCCGCAGGTATCAGTGTGGACCCCAGAGACAGGCATGAGACGCTAAGGCTGCTGCTGCCACCACGAAGAAGCCTGTGTGCGAGCACAGGTCACTATCCACACCCCCCTTCCGGAACACTGTGCAGCCCGCCACTGCCAGGTTCCCGGGATCCAGGGACAACTTCCCCGGGAGAACGCACAGCGCTCCTCAGGCTGGTGCGACATCACGCCGGCCTTTGCCGCCGCAGGCCCGCCCCGCACTCCGTGCCCCTCCCTACCCCCCCGGGCTGAGTGAGCCAGAGCCCCCCAATCAGCGGTTCCTTTAACCCCGTCCTGTCTAAGCAAAGAACAGATGCCCTCCAGCGACCTACATGCAGAGGCGGGGCGAAATCCAAAGCTGAGCCCCTGGAGCTGTGCCAACAAAGAAGAGAAAGTGAAATCTCTCCCAGCAGCCTCAGGAGCAGCGGATTAAAGCTCCACAATCAACTTAATGTACCCTGCATCTGTGGAATACGTGAATACACAACGAATCATCCCAAATTAAGGAGGTGGACTTTGAGAGCAAGATTTATGATTTTTCCCCTTTTCCTCTTTTTGTGAGTGTGTATGTGTATCGTTCTGTGTGAGATTTTGTCTGTATAGCTTTGCTTCCACCATTTGTCCTAGGGTTCTATCTGTCCGTTTTGTTTTGTTTTGTTTTGAATTTTTTCTTAATAATTATTTTTTCTTTTAATAACTTTATTTTATTTTACTTTATCTTCTTTCGCTCTTTTGGTCCTTCCTTCCCTCCTTCCTCCCACCCGCCCTCGCTCCATTCTTTCTTTCTTTCTACTTCTACTAATTCTTTCTTTCTACTGTTTCTCCCTTTTATTCTGAGCCGTGTGGATGAAAGGCTCTTGGTGCTGCAGGAAGGAGTCAGTGCTGTGCCTCTGAGGTGGGAGAGCCAACTTCAGGACACTGGTCCAAAAGAGACCTCCCAGCTCCACATAATATCAAATGGCGAAAATCTCCCAGAGATCTCCATCTCAACACCAGCACCCAGCATCACTCAACGACTAGCAAGCTACAGTGCTGGAAAGCCTATGCCAAACAACTAGCAAGGCAGGAACACAACCCCACCCATTAGCAGAGAGGCTGCCTAAAATCATAATAAGTCAACAGACACCCCAAAACACACCACCAGACGTGGACCTGCCCACCACAAAGACAAGATCCAGCCTCATCCACCAGAACACAGGCACTAGTCCCCTCCACCAGGAAGCCTACACAAACCACTGAACCAATCTTAGCCACTGGGGACAGACACCAAAAACAACGAGAACTACGAACCTGCAGCCTGCAAAAAGGAGACCCCAAACACAGTAAGATAAGCAAAATGAGAAGACAGAAAAACACACGGCAGATGAAGGAGCAAGATAAAAACCCACCAGACCTAACAAATAAAGAGGAAGTAGGCAATCTACCTGAAAAAGAATTCAGAATAATGATAGTAAAGATGATCCAAAATCTTGGAAATAGAATAGACAAAATGGAAGAAACGTTTAACAAGGACTTAGAAGAACTAAAGATGAAACAAGCAACGATGAACAACACAATAAATGAAATGAAAAATCCTCTAGATGGGATGAATAGCAGAATAACTGAGGCAGAAGAACGGATAAGTGACCTGGAAGATAAAATAGTGGAAATAACTACTGCAGAGCAGAAGAAAGAAAAAAGAAAGAAAAAAAACTGAGGACAGTGTCAAAGACATTTGGGACAACATTAAACACACAAACATTCGAATTATAGGGGTTCCAGAAGAAGAAGAGAAAAAGAAAGGGACTGAGAAAATATTTGAAGAGATTATAGTTGAAAACTTCCCTAATATGGGAAAGGAAATAGTTAATCAAGTCCAGGAAGCACAGAGAGTCCCATACAGGATAAATCCAAGGAGAAACACGCCAAGACACAGATTAATCAAACTGTCAAAAATTAAATACAAAGAAAGCATATTAAAAGCAGCAAGGGAAAAACAACAAATAACACACAGGGGAATCCCCATAAGGTTAACAGCTGATCTTTCAGCAGAAACTCTGCAAGCCAGAAGGGACTGGCAGGACATATTTAAAGTGATGAAGGAGAAAAACCTGCAACCAAGATTACTCTACCCAGCAAGGTTCTCATTCAGATTGGATGGAGAAATTAAAACCTTTACAGACAAGCAAAAGCTGAGAGAGTTCAGCACCACCAAACCAGCTTAACAACAAATGCTAAAGGAACTTCTCTAGGCAAGAAACACAAGAGGACGAAAAGACCTACAATAACAAACCCAAAACAATTAAGAAAATGGGAATAGGAACATACATATCGATAATTATCTTAAATGTAAATGGACTGAATGCTCCCACCAAAAGATACAGATTGGCTGAATGGATAGAAAAAGAAGACCCATATATTTGCTGTCTGCAAGAGACCCACTTCAGACCTAGAGACACACACAGACTGAAAGTAAGGGGAAGGAAAAAGATATTTCATGCAAATGGCAACCAAAAGAAAGCTGGAGTAGCAATTCTCATATAGGACAAAATAGACTTAAAAATAAAGACTATTAGAAGAGACAAAGAAGGACATTACATAATGATCAAGCGATCGATCCAAAAAGAAGATATAACAATTCTAAATATTTATGTACCCAACATAGGAGCACCTCAATAAATAAGGAAAATACTAACAGCCATAAAAGGGAAAATCGACAGTAACACATTCAGTGTAGGGGACTTTAACACCCCTCTTTCACCAATGGACAGATCATCCAAAATGAAAATAAATAAGGAAACACAAGCTTTAAATGATACATTAAACAAGATGGACTTAATTGATATTTATAGGACATTCCATCCAAAAACAACAGAATACACATTTTTCTCAAGTGCTCATGGCACATTCTCCAGGATAGATCATATCCTGGGTCACAAATCAAGCCTTGGTAAATTTACGAAAATTGAAATTGTATCAAGTATCTTTTCCGACCACACTGCTATGAGACTAGATATCAATTACAGGAAAAGATCTGTAAAAATTACAAACACATGGAGGCTAAACAATACACTACTTAATAACGAAGTGATCACTGAAGAAATCAAAGAGGAAACCAAAAAATACCTAGAAACAAATGCCAATGGACGGCTTCCCTGGTGGTGCAGTGGTTGAGAGTCCGCCTGCCGATGCAGGGGACACGGGTTCGTGCCCCGGTCCGGGAAGATCCCACATGCCGCGGAGCAGCTGGGCCCCTTGGCCATGGCCACTGAGCCTGTGCGTCCGGAGCCTGTGCTCCGCAACGGGAGAGGCCACAACAGTGAGAGGCCCGCGTACCTCAGCAAAAAAAAAAAAAAAAAATGCCAATGGAGACACGACAACCCAAAATCTATGGGATGCAGCAAAAGCAGTTCTAAGAGGGAAGTTTATAGCAATACAATCCTACCTTAAGAAACAGGAAACATCTCAAATAAACAACCTAGCCTTGCACCTAAAGCAATTAGAGAAAGAAGAAAAAAAAAACCCGAAGTTAGCAGGAGGAAAGAAATCATAAAAATCAGATCAGAAATAAATGAAAAAGAAATGAAGGAAATGATAGCAAAGATCAATAAAACTAAAACCTGTTTCTTTGAGAAGATAAACAAAATTGATAAACCATTAGCCAGACTCATCAAGAAAAAAAGGGAGAAGACTCAAATCAACAGAATTAGAAATGAAAAGGAGAAGTAACAACTGACATTGCAGAAATACAAAAGATCATGAGAGATTACTACAAGCAACTCTATGCCAATAAAATGGACAACCTGGAAGAAATGGACAAATTCTTAGAAAGGCACAACCTCCCAAGAGTGAATCAGGAAGAAATAGAAAATATGAACAGACCAATAACAAGCACTGAAATTGAAACTGTGATTAAAAATCTTCCAACAAACCAAAGCACAGGACCAGATGGCTTCACAGGTGAATTCTATCAAATATTTAGAGAAGAGCTAACACCTATCCTTCTCAAACTCTTCCAAAATATAGCAGAGGGAGGAACACTCACAAACTCATTCTACGAGGCCACCATCACCCTGATACCAAAACCAGACAAGGATGTCACAAAGAAAGAAAACTACAGGCCAATATCACTGATGAACATAGATGCAAAAATCCTCAAAAAAATACTAGCAAACAGAGTCCAAAAGCACATTAAACAGATCATACACCATGATCAAGTGGGGTTTATTCCAGGAATGCAAGGATTCTTCAATATATGCAAATCAATCAATGTGATACACCATATTAACAAACTGAAGGAGAAAAACCATACAATCATCTCAGTAGATGCAGAGAAAGCTTCTGACAAAATTCAACACCCATTTATGATAAAAACCCTACAGAAAGTAGGCATAGAGGGAACTTTCCTCAACATAATAAAGGCCATATATGACAAACCCACAGCCAACATCGTCCTCAATGGTGAAAAACTGAAAGCATTTCCACTAAGATCAGGAACAAGACAAGGTTGCCCACTCTCACCACTCTTACTCAACATAGTTTTGGAAGTTTTAGCCACAGCAATCAGAGAAGAAAAGGAAATAAAACGAATCCAAATCGGAAAAGAAGAAGTAAAGCTGTCACTGTTTGCAGATGACATGATACTGTACATAGAGAATCCTAAAGATGCTACCAGAAAACTGCTAGAGCTAATCAATGAATTTGGTAAAGTAGCAGGATACAAAATTAATGCACAGAAATCTCTGGCATTCCTATACACTAATGATGAAAAATCTGAAAGTGAAATCAAGAAAACACTCCCATTTATCACTGCAACAACAACAAAAAATATCTAGGAATAAACCTACCTAAGGAGACAAAAGACCTGTATGCAGAAAATTATAAGACACTGATGAAAGAAATTAAAGACGATACAAATAGATGGAGAGATATACCATGTCTTTGGATTGGAAGAATCAACATTGTGAAAATGACTCTACTACCCAAAGCAATCTACTGATTCAATGCAATCCCTATCAAACTACCACTGGCAGTTTTCACAGAACTAGAACAAAAAATTTCACAATTTCTATGGAAACACAAAAGACCCCGAATAGCCAAAGCAATCTTGAGAATGAAAAACGGAGCTGGAGGAATCAGGCTGCCTGACTTCAGACTATACTACAAAGCTATAGTAATCAAGACAGTATGGTACTGGCACAAAAACTGAAAGATAGATCAAAGGAACAGGATAGAAAGCCCAGAGATAAACCCACGCACATATGGTCACCTTATCTTTGATAAAGGAGGCAGGAATGCACAGTGGAGAAAGGACAGCCTCTTCAATAAGTGGTGCTGGGAAAACTGGACAGGTACATGTAAAAGTATGAGATTAGATCACTCTCTAACACCATACACAAAAATAAGCTCAAAATGGATTAAAGACCTAAGTGTAAGGCCAGAAACTATCAAACTCTTAGAGGAAAACATAGGCAGAACACTCTATGACATAAATCACAGCAAGATCCTTTTTGACCCACCTCCTAGAGAAATGGAAATTAAAAACAAAAATAAACAAATGGGACCTAATGAAACTTCAAAGCTTTTGCACAGCAATGGGAACCATAAACAAGACCAAAAGACAACCCTAAGAATGGGAGAAAATATTTCCAAATGAAGCAACTGACAAAGGTTTAATCTCCAAAATTTACAAGCAGCTCATGCAGCTCAATAACAAAAAAACAAACAACCCAATCCAAAAATGGGCAGAAGACCTAAATAGACACTTCTCCAAAGAAGATATACAGACTGCCAACAAACACATGAAAGAATGCTCAACATCACTAATCATTAGAGAAGTGCAAATCAAAACTACAATGAGATATAATCTCACACCAGTCAGAATGGCCATCATCAAAAAATCTAGAAACAATAAATGCTGGAGAGGGTGTGGAGAAAAGGGAACACTCTTGCCCTGCTGGTGGGAATGTGAATTGGTACAGCCACTATGGAGAACAGTATGGCGGTTCCTTAAAAAACTACAAATAGAACTACCATATGACCCAGCAATCCCACTACTGGGCATATACGCTGAGAAAACCATAATTCAAAAAGAGTCATGTGCAAAATGTTCATTGCAGCTCTATTTACGATAGCCCAGAGATGGAAACAAGCTAAGTGTCCATCATCGGATGAATGGATAAAGAAGATGTGGCACATATATACAATGGAATATTACTCATCCATAAAAAGAAATGAAACTGAGCTATTTGTAATGAGGTGGATGGACCTAGAGTGTGTCATACAGTGAAGTAAGTCAGAAGGAAAGAGAAAGACAAATACCGTATGCTAACACATATATATGGAATTTAAGGGAAAAAAATGTCATGAAGAACCTAGGGGTAAGACAGGAATAAAGACACAGACCTACTAGAGAATGGACTTGAGTATATGGGGAGGGGGAAGGGTAAGCTGTGCCAAAGCGAGAGAGAGGCATGGACATGTATACACTA
This sequence comes from Tursiops truncatus, assembly GCF_011762595.2. NCBI lineage: Eukaryota > Metazoa > Chordata > Mammalia > Artiodactyla > Delphinidae > Tursiops > Tursiops truncatus. Next base: position 21,278,328 of record NC_047055.1, on the reverse strand, counting down.
CCAAATATAAGGTAGATAGCTAGTGGGAAGCAGCCACATAGCACAGGGAGATCAGCTCGGTGCTTTGTGACAACCTGGAGGGGTGGGATAGGGAGGGTAGGAGTGAGGGAGACGCAAGAGGGAAAAAAAAGAAAGGAGAAAAGGATTTTAACTTTCTAAGACAAATCCTGCCTTTCTTCAGGATTTCCAAGAAAAGAGACATAGGCCATCACGTGTATATCCTGACACAGTTCTCCCATTGATTGGCTCCAAACTTGTCAAACCTCCTCCACAAAATATGTTTACCATAACTAGCTTTTTCCTGATCCCACTTTGAATGTCCAGGGTTTAGGACAGTAAAGTAAGTCAGACTTCTTTCTAATGCAGTGTGAGAACAATACAGAACTCCACATAAAAATAGACTGTTTCAGACCCATCCAGAAGAATTTAGTTGCTGAAGTAGCACAAAGACCTTGCTTTGGTTTTCTTTCCTATAAGAATAGCATTTCCCCGAGGACTAGGTTTGAGTGAGATTCTGGAGGGTACTGTAATTTCATTAAAAAAATATGTTTTATAGTCATACCTTTCCAACATTCACAAAGAAAAGTTCATTTCTAGCTGAAACTTGATGTCATTCTTTTCTGGCTGGAATGTGAAGATTTGGGGAATGGGTGAAAGAAATTTATTGAGTTGTTAAAAATATATGATGCAGGTCTTGTCTAGTTTTCACCTCCCTGGCACATAAACACAGTTGCTCTCTTTCATGCTTCACTTCTGTCAATCACTGTGACAGGCAGAGTGGAATTCCCTTCCTCTGCCTTCTCAAACAAAAGCAAAAATAAACCACATAATATTTTGATGTAGAACCTCAGCATTTCAGTGAAGGTGAAACTACTTTCCACTTCCAATCCACCTTGAGATCTGTTCTCAGGTTGGGGGGAGCGTGGACCGCAATGGTATTCAGCAGGGTCAGTGGTGAGGGTGGGCATTAGTCTGAGCCCACCCTCAGTGAGCCAGTGGCGAAGGGGAAAGAGCAAAGACATCACGCAGTATGCAGGGTAAAATTGCGTCCAGTCAGCGTGCTTGGCTCTTCATTCCACATGTGAATTCAGAAAACTATTTGAGAAGCAACTTGGCAGAAATGTTTATGCTTGGAGTATAGGTTCTCGAAAACTGAAGGAGTCGAAGGTGACCCATCTTAAAGACCTATCAGGCATAGCTTTATGATTCAGTACTATCAAGTCTTATCTATCAAGTACAACTGGTTTGAATTTTGGAGGGCAAAAAGTAAGAAACTTTTATTACTCATGAATATAAACCTTGCTGGAAAGACCCCATGAGCAAACAAAAGGGAAGACAGAGGCTGGTAGAAAAGTATCTGTACCTCTGCAGAATGTGTGCTCACTGTAGGAGATCTACCTTGGACAGTCTGCTATAAAATCCTGCCCTGTCCAGATCAGAGTGTATAAATTATACCTTGTTGGCATATATTCAGCTGGTAGATTACTATACTCCTCGACTCATTGGTACGTAAGAGCCTAATCAAAGCAGTCAGCTGAGTATTCAATAATTCCTATCATAATTTCATAGACAGTGAAAAAGTCCTATTTTCATAAATACATAACCTCTTCCCTGATCCTGGGATCAACACTCCCAGCGGATTTCCTCAGAACTTACATAATATATAACAAAAATAAACTAGAGGTCAAAGGAAACAAAAGAAAGAGGCATCAAGGACACAAGTTTAACCATATATAAATACACCTGGAAGTCAACTGAGGTTCTGCAAATAAACAAGTGTAAACCAAGGCACAATGAATAGTGTTTAAAAATTGGCAACAAGTTGTCTGGGTTCAGATCTTGGTTCTGCTATGTACTAGTTATATGACCTTGAACAAGTTACTTTACCTCTCTGTGTCTTGATTTCCTCATCTGTAAAGCCTTATAGAGTTATAAATTAATAGTTGCTAAATGGCTAGAACAGTTCCTGACATATAGCAAGTTTACATGTATGTATGTGTGTGTGTGTGTGTGTGTGTGTGTGTGTGTGTGTGTTTGCTCTTATTTGAAGCTACAGTTCTAAATCTAATGGGCACAGAGAGAATATGGGTAGAAGAGCGTATACTTTAACATAGTTTATTGCCGTAATTTGCATTCAAACAAAAAAAAATGACAGGCCAGCCACTTTATCCAGCTGGTCTCCTCTCTCTCAGAGAATATTATGTGTCTTCCCCTCTTCTCTGTTCATCTCCTTTCCTTCTAGTAATTTAAAAGATTTAACTGAAAGTGCATTTCTTAAGGAAATGAAAAGTGTCCACTCAACCTCTAACACATGAAAGCATAGTACAGTCTCTCAAGGCCCAGCTAGGACACCCCATCGTCTGGAGAATCTTTTCTTGATTTTCCTGGTGGCCTCAGCCCACACTGATCTCTACTTTTCTTGAGCCTACATAAACAATGCATTTTGTACCACATCCCTAGCACTCAAACTTGGGAAAATTATCTCAGGATTTTGACTGTGAGGCTTGCTTTGTTCCCCAATAGGATCATAAGGTTTTGTCAGGTCTTAGAATATAGTTCTATTTTGTCATGCCTTTAATGACTGACTGATTGATCAATCATTAGATTTTCCCCAATTCACTCAATAAACAATCTAACCTTAGCCTATTTCATCCTATTTGAGGCCAAAATTTGAAATTCAGGAGAAAAAAAAATATCGACACATTCTCACCATTGCAGAAAAACCTAATGTGTCAACCATCTCAAGTTTTCTTCCCTTCCTTTCATAGCCAAACCATTAGATTATTGAAACAAAATTCCCAGAGAACTGTACTATTTCCTTCATCAGCAATAGGCATAAAGGTTTTGACAGAAATATTACAAACCACAGAGATGCTGTTTTGTACATGGGAAAATACTGGAATTAGGCATTATTTTAGCCAAACTAGGGATTCGAGGAAAGCCGAGTATTATGAGTAAAAAGAAAGCAGAGGCTGCCTCTTTAATGCAGTCAGATAACCAAATAAAGATCCATTCATTTTGCCCCCTGCTCCTTCCTGGTACCTTGTCACCTGCCTGGCCTGCTTGATTCCTCCTTTTCATCATTTCCATCATTTTCATCATTTTCATCATTTCATCATTTCTATTCAAGGGCTATGGTTAGAATCTCAAATAGCCAGAGACAGATACGGGCGGCTAACAGCAAATGGAAAGGTAATAGTATTTCTTTTCAAACACCATATCCAACATTTTGAATAAATAACACCTTCATAAGGGGTGAGGGTAAGGCTTTTAAGTGCATGTATCTGAAAAATGCATTTTAAAATACCTAATGTAAATAAATCATACTCTAGATATTTTCATTCCTACTGCGCAAAACTGCTGGACATTTTCAAATGATTTCTTTTCATCTCTTTAAAGATCAACAAATAGATACTTGGTTTTTGTTTTCTTTATGGAATTAAGGTTGAACACTTGCCAGAATTTCGAATGACAGCGACAGAATCACAAAGAAAAGATGTAATTTGTAAGGATACTATCAAAAGCAAATTAGAAGTGTTCTTGGTCTTTTAGTTTGAGACACAATGGCATCTACTCACCTTTCTACCTTGTCAGACTGTCTTCTGTTCAGAATTTCCAAGCTGCTATAATTCTGAGTCATTCTCATCTCTGCTCTTCTCCAATCATTCTGAAAATCTAGAATAAGAATCACAGCAAAAATCACAGTAAACATACAGGAAAATAATAAATTATCATATTTATTCATTCAACAAATATTTATTGAGAACCTACTACCTGCTAAGCACTGTTATAAATAAAATGATGAACAAGAAAGACATATTCCTTATCCAAAGAGAGCTCAAACTTTGGTAAGAGAGACAAGACACTTTTTACTTTTTAATTCTTTTCAATTAAAACAATTTTTTTCTTTTTTTTTTTTTTTTTGGCTGCATTGGTTCTTCGTTGCTGCGCATGGGCTTTCTCTAGTTTTGGCGAGCAGGGGCTACTCTTCATTGTGGTGCACGGGCTTCTCATTGCAGTGGCCTCTCTTGTTGCGGAGCATAGGCCCTAGAGCACGCAGGCTTCAGTAGTTGTGGTGTGGGGGCTCAGTAGTTGCGGCACGTGGGCTCAGTAGCTGTGGCTCGCAGGCTCTAGAACACAGGCTCAGTAGTTGTGGCGCGCGGGCTTAGTTGCTCTGCGGCACGTGGGATCTTCCCGGAGCAGGGATCAAACCCATGTCCCCTGCGTTGGCAGGCGGATTCTTAACCACTGCACCACCAGGGAAGTCCTGAGACAAGACACTTAACAGATATTTACTATACAGTAGTGTGAATGTAGGGATGGGAAAAATGCAGGGTGCTCTGAGATCACACAGGAGAGACGTCCAACACACAACCTAAATGAGGGAAAGTGCATGGGCAGGGATCAAGAACGCCTTCCTCCAAAAATAACATCTGTAGAGAAGAACTGAGGCATGTGTAGCCATTTATCAAATTAGAGTGGGAGTAGGTTCAAGGGGGAATGTTCCAGACAGAGGAAATAGAATGTGAAAGGGACCAAAGGGAAGAGAGAGTAATCCATTCAGGAATCTGAAATACGTTTAATAAATTTGTCCAGTACAAGGCTGGTGAAACAGTGAGGTTAAGGGATGAAACTGGCGAGTTAAACATTGAACTCTCAAATCCTACCATGGCTAGTTTGTTTCCAGGGTCTGAGGGCCTTAGCACCAATTCTTTTCATTGTCTTGCAGCATCAGTACTTGGACCACAAAAGTCTAGTGCACCCTTCAACAGCATCTTGCCTAGGTTTATTAATTTCTTATCTTGCAGAATTCCTCCATGCAATGGGCAAAATCTCACAATGCACCATCTAGGAATACCCTTGGACATCTTGATTAATTGAAAGGAGAGAGCTTCACAGTCTTTACCAGTTAGAATTATCCCCCTCAGTTCATGTATCTGACCCGAAATAGATGCCCCTTTCTCAAGAGGTTGGACACAAGGACGACTTCATATTTCAAGAAAGGCTTTGCCACAAAACACATGGGTGTGTGGCTTTATCCTGGTTAGGCACATCAATATATGCACCCTTCAAGCTAACCCAATCCACCAAAATGGTTATACACAGAAAGCAACGAAGAAATCATGACCTCACAACCAGTATTTGATTAAGCTAAAGAGTTGAATAAGAGCAATGGAGAGATACCATGAAAATGACCCCTGTTAAGGAAATCATAGGAAATATAAAAATACCAATTGTTCCAGCCCTCAGCTCTTAGAAAGATGTCTAAATGTCTCTGAATAGGTACTTGTTTTCCTTAAAAAATCGAGAAATATTTTATTCTTCTCACGGATAAAAATGCTCAGAGCAGATTTATATGTCAGGTCAGTTGGATGGAAATGTTACTATAATATACTGAGCAACTGTGATATGTGAAGCTCTTTAGGAAAAACAGGTCGTGGTCTCTATCGTTTCCACCCTAATGATACTGTGACTACAGCCATATTCAGCATCAATTTACCTTGGATTCTTTTAGTTTTCTCCTGAAGTGTAATTATGGAAGAAAAAGGATTGATGTGGTTAGTAGGAGAAATGGGACGATTACTTTCCATTTTCCAAATTAGTGTTCCAGGAGAGGTTTAATAGGTGTTGGATTTAAAAAGAAAGAAAAGCCAAGTGTAACAAACTTGAACAAATTTCCTTTTCACAGAAGTTCTCAAAACATTTTATCTCCTAATACACACTGTGAGTATCCAAAAAAGGGATATCATATTCAATTTTCCCCAAAGGTATTTGTCCTTGTTTTTTATGGAACTCCCTCCAAATAGAGTCTATAAAACACCATGCTAATAAAATACCAGAAGTTATTTATTTTCAGAAACTATGGGTTTCAGGAGGTTAAAAATAAGGTAAAGTACCATGTTCTTAGTGTTCTCTATTATAAATAAATGCCATACTTCAAGTATCCCACCTCAGGAATGAAATCTTCTTTCCTTGAGGCCTTTGGCCCAAATTAATCTTTCGAATCTCTTAGGTGTCATAGCTTTGTTTAGCTATAAGACAACTTAGTATACACAGCATTCGGTGGTGGAGAGATCACTATCAGTGGATACAGAATGCCGGAGTTTAGTCGGAACTTGGAAATATTGGCAAGTAACAATCAACCTGAACTTCAATGTCTTCAACTATTAAATATAGAGAATAATAGTAGCTAAAATGAATTGACTTATATGTGAATTGTAAAATGTTATATAGTTATACTCTTAGTATAAATTATGCTATTTATATATATATATATATATATATATGGGAATCACAATTTGACTCAACATAATTCTGGTTATACTTCTGTTGTTTAAAATATTTTTGATGATAACACCAATATGTTTTTAAAGTATTTAAAGTAGCACAATTATGCCCAGAAGAGTTATTACACAACATTAATATTTTTGTACGCCTTACAGTGATTTTGTACGTAAGATTTCTTCTCTTCCTCCCTTCCTACTCTACCATGCTCAATCAATCTGCTGGAACCATGCTGGAAACAAGAGCACTTAAGTGTTTCAACTTTGTTTTTTAGTTTGCTGGCTATACAAATGAAAAGTAGTATATATCAAGTCCATCCCAATGTTTCATTTCAACAATTTGAAGAATCCTGCATCTATAGCAATTCTTTGCATATACGTACCCTGAAAGAGTCATACACAGCAAGTCAGTAATCCAAATTTCTTCCTCAGGATTACAGCAAGTAAGATTTGATTTTTAGAAGCCAAGACTCAGACATGATGCAAGTCACTCAAGGTGACCCAGCAGGCTAGAACTGGGGACAAAACTCAGAACACTAATTTCCTATCCTGGTTCTCTCCAATTGTCCAGGCACCCTCCTTAACCCAATCAGGTTTAACCTACAAGAATACTGGTTAATATCTCCTGGTGCTAAAATGGAATTGGAGGCTTGAAAATGGAAATTGGTTACTTAATTCACTCTAAATCAATGTCTCTGTTGATAATGCATCTGTCAATGTAAGTAGCAGGGATCCAGCTGGGTACTGGTGCATAGCTCCTCAGTCATTGTCTCAGAATGTCTTTGTGACATTAGGGAAAAGATGAGATTTTCAATCAGGGTTCAGCTGTGCTGCCCTTTTTTCAGCACACATTAAAATGCACTTACAGAGACCTCCCTCGAAGGGACAGAGAGGCAAAAGCATTCTTGAAAGAGTATTGAGAGGTTCAGGGACCATTCAGAAGAATAAATTTGAATAGTAAGTACTGAATGCTTATAATAGGCTCACAGAATGTTTAGACATTCAGTATGGGCTTTGAAAAACATCTTGAAACATATGGGTGGTGTGTATACATTGTTGAGTATGTACGTTTGCTGAGAAGGAAAAATCTGTGCATGAAAATACTCCATAGGTTCCTAAAATGAATCATGGACTACATGCAATTAGGCTGTGAGAGAATTCTGTGAGGAGAGGAGCCATGTCTTACATCTCTGAATCATTATCATTTAGCATGGTACCTGGCAGAGAGTAAGTACTTGTTAGCTGTTCACTGGATGAATGAATAATGAATGAATGCACAAATGAACGAATCACAAACATACATCTACATATAACACACCATTGTTAATAAGACAGAACACTGAAGACCCTTCACAATTTATCCTCCTCCTCCCTTTATTTCAACTTGCCATGCATACTCTGCTTTGGCCGCAGCAAATTACTGAATGTCTAAACATTCTGTGAGCCTATTATAAGCATTCAGTACTTACTATTCAAATTTATTCTTCTGAATGGTCCCTGAACCTCTCAATACTTTGGCCACAGCAAATTACATATCATGTATTTGGATACATCTTTCTGACCTTTTGTTCATAATATTCCCCCCGGATGGAACTTCCTTCTTACTGTTCTTTGCTTAGCATCATTCCTGGCATCATCAGGTTCAATTTGAGTATCACTACCAGTCAGTGCTCTGAAATCTCTCTGTCCAAACTGACAGTGTGGTCCTTATCACAATGTAATATAAATATAACTTCTACTATTTATTTTTATATCTCTAGGAAATAATATTACACATAGAATACATATTGCTAAGCTGGAAAAACCAGAAATCTTTCTTTGATGACTCAAAAGGCACTTTAGTATCTTTCAGTGCTTCATAATTACAGGGCAATGTAAAAACTCATATTCTGGGACAGGACTATCGTTGTTAAAACCTCATGTTCTAAAGCCACAGAAAGCTGAGCTGAAAATCCCAGCTCCATCAATTAGTAGCAAATATCTTGGGAAATTCACTCTAGTTTACCACCTTTCCATCCGTAAAATGGGGATTCAATAAAAGTTCCACTATAAATGGCTGTGTGAAGATCCAAGAAAATAATCTCTGTAGTGTTTGGCACGTAATGGGTGCCGAATAGATATCAGTGAGTATTATTATTAAGCTCCAAATGCTGACAAGTGCTGATCAGTTGAGAAGCTGTGTTATCAAATATCTGATCAATGAAAGTTTACACTGCAGATTTAGCTACGCTGGGAAAAAACACAGGTCAAGGGCACATGCTCTCAGTTTGAGTCTGAGCTAAAATTCTGTCCATATGCAGAGGCCTGTAAGAGGTCACCAGGAGCTGGTACTGTGGGAATGCCAGTAGGAGTTCAGAAAAATTCCTATCAGGAACTCAGTCTCTCCATGACAGTCATAAATTCAGATGAGATTACTATTGGAATGAATATCAGCTAGGTCACCATTAGAAATAAGTAACAGTCTGCAGTCTTGACTTCTAACTCAGCCCAATGGGGCTGGAAGGCACAAGCTCCCACGTACTGTTTGGACCACACATATAGGAAATTAACGAGCAATTTTATAAGCTGCTTCAATAAATTCATGGCTGAGAAATTTTGGGTTGAGCCAGCTGCTTGAGAGCTTACCAGAAAGAGTTAACTGGACTGTCATCAAATTAGTAAGTCAGTGAGCTATTTACAGAAAGCAATCCATTTGTAAATGGGCCAGTTGACCAGAAAATTTTAAAGTAATAATAATTTTGGGAGGATGTTGAGAAAAGGGAACTCTTGTACTCTATTGGTGGGAATGTAAATTGGTACAACCCCTATGGAAAACAGAAAACAGGAGAGAGTTTCCTTGAAAAACTAAAAATAGAACTACCATAAGATTCAACAATTCCACTCCTGGTTACTCTGGAAAAAATGAAAACCCTAATTTGAAAAGATACATACAACCCAATGTTCACAGTAGCATTATTTACAATAGCCAAGATATGGAAGCAACCCAAGTGTCCATCAACAGAAAAATATATAAAGAAGATGTGGTATGTACACACACACACACACACACACACACACACACACACACACACACGATGGAATACTACTCGGCCATGAAAAAGAAGAAAATTTTGCCGTTTGCAGCAACATGGATGGACTTAGAGAATATTGTGCTTAGTGAAATAAGTCACACAGAGAAAGACAAATACTGTATGGCATCACTTATACGTGGAATCTAAAAAACAAAACGAATGTATATGCAAAGCAGAGACAGATTCAGATATAGAAAACATTTCTATTTTCTACCTTCTTCCAGAGTCATAAATCAACATTACAATTTTTCATTTATGCAAGTAACTTGTTAATTTTCTGTTTCTTCCACTGCACTGTAAGCTCCAAGAGGTCCAATGACCATGTATGTTTTGTTTACTGCTCTATCCTTAGAACTTATCTCAAATTCTGGCACACAGTAGGTACTCATAAATATTTGGTGAATGCAATGATCCATTAATATCCCAGCTGGCAGATTTAGACATGACTTTACGGCCTCTTGTTAATCTTGATGTTCACACTGAGGTTCACTTGCACAAACTTTACATCAGCTTAGGAATCACAATCTTAAATGTTTGCAGAGCAAGTTGTAGAAATGAGTGAAGTGGCCCTGGGGTAAAATCGACTGAGAGTAGTTGGGACTACAGAGAAATAGTGAATGCAGTGTCTAAAGACATTAAAAAATACTGTACTGGTCAAATGAAACATAATCAGTAGGTTAACAGTTTGTGAGCACTCTTCTGGCTCAATGAGGACATGCTGTCACCCAATACTAGAAAATTTCTATCATCTCCTGAAATCAACTGTCACGTGGAAATAGACAATTAGCCAAGGAGAACTATTTGCTACAAGGAATTCTTAGCTATATCTGTCAAAGTGTACTCATTTATACCATCACCAGAGAACAAATGTAAGTAACGATCTTTGAGTGGGGTCTAATAACCGGAGAGAATAAACTTGAACGAAATAGCAACAGGATGTCTGCCACAAGTTGGATCAATTTTTACCCGAGTAATTTTCCTCTAGAATTGTAATGATCTATGAAATTGAGTCACTTAACAGTAAAAAAACCAGAAACAAACAAATAAAAACAGGAGAAAATGTTAGAAAAATCTGTAACATATAATTGTGTATTTTCAATGAGAATATATAGTATATTGTATTTGTAAAATATATTTTAACTGGCAGGGAGTGACAAAAAGGCAACAAAATAAAATCAGAGAAGATTTCATGGAGATGAAAAACATACTCACTTAATGTAAAACTGTGATGAAGGAAAATAATTAAAAGTATCTAATTTCATTGAGTGCTTGTTATATGCCAGAAGCTGTTCGAAATATGTAACATGTTATAGCTCATTTACTCCTCTCAGGGCTGTGAAGTAGATATTATTATTACTTTATTGTTTAAAAAATGGGAGAATAGTAAATTTGTATAACTTTTCCAAAGTCACATAGCTAGTAAAGAGAAGAGCTGGGGGCTTCCCTGTTGGCGGAGCGGTCGAGAGTCCTCCTGCCGATGCAGGGGACACGGGTTCGTGCCCCGGTCTGGGAAGATCCCACATGCCGCGGAGCGGAGCGGCTGGGCTCATGAGCCATGGCTGCTGAGCCTGCGTATATGGAGCCTGTGCTCCACAACGGGAGAGGCCACAGCAGTGAGAAGCCCGCGTACCACAAAAAACAAAAAAAGAAAAGAGCTGGGACTCAAAGACAGGTTTTCTTGATTCAAAGCCCTAAAGCTAAATCAAGTAATTCTACTATATTTTAATAACCAACCTAATATGTTCATATACATACATACTTCATAAATATGTATACACATACATGCACACATATATATGGAATTCCACAAAAATATATAGCAGATTTAGGAGAAATAATGAAAAAAAACCAAACTTTGTAGAAAAGAAGGAGTTTACAGAGTACATCTATATCTATGCATGACTTTTTACTGTCAAGGAGAGAGGAAAACTCCTATTAGTATCCATAGCAACAAACCAACAAGAAAACAAGCAAATTGAAAACAGCTTACCTAAAAAGAAAACCAAATATAATTTTTATTTGCCATATCTTCCATAACATTAAACCTGGGAAACAACTGAACAATGACTATGGAGTTTTGAGAAAAAATAAAATAGCAACAAAATTCTATACCCAGCCAAGCTATTATACACCTATGAAGGCAGCAGAAATACACATATTCAGATATTCAAGGATGAGAAAATATATGCCCTAATTATTCTACATATAAAAGAATAACTTTAATAAATCGATATATCAGATAAAACAATTAATTTGAGAATTGGGGGAATGCTATAAAATAAATAATAATGATTAAAGAACTGAGGAAATGTGGAGCATAAGTAACTGTTAAGAAAGCTATGAAATGTTTAATTTTTTTAACATCTTTATTAGAGTATAATTGCTTTACAATGGTGTGTCAGTTTCTGCTTTATAACAAAGTGAATCAGTTATACATATACATATGTTCCCATATCTCTTTCCTCTTGCGTCTCCCTCCCTCCCACCCTCCCTATCCCACCCTTCTAGCTGGTCACAAACCACCTAGCTGATCTCCCTGTGCTATGCGGCTGCTTCCCACTAGCTAGCTATTTTACATTTGGTAGTGTATATATGTCCATGCCACTCTCTCACTTTGTCCCAGCTTACCCCTCCCCCTCCCTGTATCCTCAAATCCATTCTCTAGTAGGTCTTCATCTTTATTCCCGTCTTGCCTCTAGGTTCTTCTGACCATTTTTGAGGCAGATTTACACTGAAGCTCATGAAACTAGAGCTTTAAGTCCCCAAGTCCCCTCATACACTCAGACCCCTCCCAGTACCCTGGAAGGAAGGGCTCTAGCAAGGTGTTTACAAAGTCCAATGTTTTAAAAAAAGAAAAAAGCAAAAATAAACTATTTTACCTATGATTAGTTTCTACTTAAATATCATTTTTGTTAAACTTCCCCTTGGTCAAAGAGTATCTGGCTAAAACATAACATAAAAAAGTAGATTATGGACATATGCAAGGCAAAGGGTATGCACATTTATACTGTTGGATATTGTTAAATCTTCTTTCAAAGATTATACACTCCTACCAATTGTGAATGACACACTATTTACATTTTTTAATCTTCACCAAACTTATAAACCAAAATATCTAATTTTAAATATTCATATTAAGACTATATTATAATATATACATTAGCCATTTAATGCTTTCACCTGTGAATTATTGGTTCACCTATCCATTTTTATTTTGTTCCATTAAGCTATCACAATAAAGGGAGAATATATAAATTTAAATCCTTAAATGTAAAGCAACCAAGGAAAAGATCAGATTATCAAATAGGAGAATAACAAAGAAACAAAAAATCAGACAGTATTAAAAGAGAGAAGTCAAATATAACAGTAAAATAATCCCTTATTAAAATATATTGACTTTTATATGTTATAAAAATAAAATCAAAACTTTTTTCTTTATAGAAAACATTTACAACAAAATTTCATAAAGTCCTATCAATGAAAAGATGGAATCTGACAAAGTTATTCAGGAATAATTTAACAAAATTATTCAGGAAGGAATACTTGAGGAAGATAGCCATGGGATTTTAGACAAAGGAAGAATAATGCAATGAAATAACAATTTAATACGATGGAACTAAGATCATTTAAAATCCAGTGGCAAAAAATTGTTCTGACGAACCTAGGGGCAAGACAGGAATAAAGACACAGACAACATAGAGAATGGACTTGAGGACACGGGGAGGGGAAGGGTAAGCTGGGATGAAGTGAGACAGTGGCATGGACATATATATACTACCAAATGTAAAATAGATAGCTAGTGGGAAGCAGCTACATAGCACAGGGAGACCAGCTCGGTGCTTTGTGACCACCTAGAGGGGTAGGATACGGAGGGTGGGAGGGATATGCAAGAGGGAGGGGATATGGGGATATATGTATATGTAGAGCTGATTCGCTTTGTTATACAGCAGAAACTAACACAACATTGCAAAGCAATCATACTCTAATAAAGATATTATAAAAAGACCCAATGCCACCAAAAATAAGTAAAATTTAAAATCCAGTGGCAGTAAATGGAACAAAACATAGAGTGTGTATCTATACATATATATATATATATATAAAAATTTGGAAATTTCTTCTATGATAAAGGTGGCAATTATAACCAGTGGGACAAGAAGATATCTGCATTTCTCAATGGGTCATTTTTAAATATTTTGGACAGGACATTTCTTCTTTATGCAGCATTATACCACATACTGAGGGACATTTAGCATCCTTGGTCTCTATATTCTAAATGTCGGTAATACCTCCTAGTCATTGTGACATACAAAGAAGTCTATACACACTTAAAAATTCATCTTAGAGGGGAGATATTGCTTATAATTAAGTAGCCGTGGTATAAGTGGTATGGGAAAAACTGGCCACCCATCTGTAAAGACAATACTAAAAATAAAATTAGATCATATATCAAAAATAATTTTTTATGGATTAAAGATTTAAAAATTAAAAAGTAAAATCTTACTAGGAAAGTATTGGTAATAATTGTGGACCTTAAGCTTTAGGATCAAAACCACAAAGAGTCTAATTATAAAGAAAACAACTGATAGATCTTTATTTGATGTTAACACTAAAAATTATCCTAAACAAATGTTATAGGTAAACAACAAACTGGGGAAGCATTTTCAAGATAGACCCAAAATGAACACCTGATATCTTTAAATTACAAAAAGTTTTCTTTAAATGACTTAAAAGTATGATAGTATTTTTTTAAAAAAATGGTTCGAGACTGCAAACAGTGAGCATAAGAAAAGTATTCATGTGAAAATGACTCTACTACCCAAAGCAATCTACTGATTCAATGCAATCCCTATCAAACTACCACTGGCAGTTTTCACAGAACTAGAACAAAACATTTCACAATTTCTATGGAAACACAAGAGACCCCCAAATAGCCAAAGCAATACTGAGAACGAAAAATGGAGCTGGAGGAATCAGGCTCCCTGACTTCAGACTATACTACAAGGCTACGGCAATCCAGACAGTATGGTACTGGCACAAAAACAGAAATATAGATCAATGGAACAGGATAGAAAGCCCAGAGATAAACCCACGCACCTATGGTCACCTTATCTTTGATAAAGGAGGCAAGAATATACAATGGAGAAAACACAGCCTCTTCAATAAGTGGAGCTGGGAAAACTGGACAGGTACATGTAAAACTATGAGATTAGAACACTCCCTAACACCATATACAAAAATAAGCTCAAAATGGATTAAAGACCGAAATGTAAGGCCAGAAACTATCAAACTCTTAGAGGAAAACACAGGCAGAACACTCTATGACATAAATCACAGCAAGATTCTTTTTGACCCACCTCCTAGAGAAATGGAAATAAAAACAAAAATAAACAAATGGACCTAATGAAACTTCAAAGCTTTTGCACAGCAAAGGAAACCATAAACAAGACCAAAAGACAAGCCTCAGAATGGGAGAAAATAGTTGCAAATGAAGCAACTGACAAAGGATTAATCTCCAAAATTTACAAGCAGCTCATGCAGCTCAATAACAAAAAACAAATAACCCAGTCCAAAAATGGGCAGAAGACCTACATAGACATTTCTCCAAAGAAGATATACAGATTGCCAACAAACACATGAAAGAATGCCCAACATCATTAATCATTACAGAAATGCAAATCAAAACTACAATGAGATATCATCTCACACTGGTCAGTAGGGCCATCATCATAAAATCTAGAAACAATAAATGCTGGAGAGGGTGTGGAGAAAAGGGAACACTCTTGCACTGCTGGTGAGAATGTGAATTCATATAGCCACTATGGAGAACAGTATGGAGGTTCCTTAAAAAACTACAAATAGAACTACCATATGACCCAGCAATCCCACTACTGGGCATATACCCTGAGAAAACCATAATTCAAAAAGAGTCATGTACCAAAATGTTCACTGCAGCTCCATTTACAATAGCCCGGAGATGGAAACAACCTAAGTGTCCATCATTGGATGAATAGATAAAGAAGATGTGGCACATATATACAATGGAATATTACTCAGCCATAAAAAGAAACGAAATTGAGCTATTTGTAATGAGGTGGATAGACCTAGAGTCTGTGACACAGAGTGAAGTAAGTCAGAAAGAGAGAGACAAATACCGTATGCTAACACATATATATGGAATTTAAGAAAAAAAATGTCATGAAGAACCTAGGGGTAATACAGGAATAAAGACACAGACATACTAGAGAATGGACTTGAGGATATGGGGAGGGGGAAGGGTAAGCTGTGACAAAGCGAGAGAGAGGCATGGACATATATACACTACTAAACGTAAGGTAGAGAGCTAGTGAGAAGCAACCGCATAGCACAGGGAGATCAGCTCGGTACTTTGTGACCACCTAGAGGGGTGGGATAGGGAGGGTGGGAGGGAGGGAGACGCAAGAGGGAAGAAATATGGGAACATATGTATATGTATAACTGATTCCCTTTGTTATAAAGCAGAAACTAACACACCATTGTAAAGCAATTATACTCCAATAAAGATGTAAAAAAAAAAAAAAGAGTCATGTACCAAAATGTTCATTGTAGCTCTATTTACAATAGCCAGGACATGGAAGCAACCTAAGTGTCCATCATCGGATGAATGGATAAAGAAGATGTGGCACATATATACAATGGAACATTACTCAGCCATAAAAAGAAATGAAATTGAGTTATTTGTAGTAAGGTGGATGGACCTAGAGTCTGTCATACAGAGTGAAGTTAAGTCAGAAAGAGAAAAACAAATACCGTATGCTAACGCATATATATGGAATCTAAGAAAAAGAAAAAAAAAAGGTCATGAAGACCCTAGGGGTAAGATGGGAATGAAGACACAGACCTACTAGAGAATGGACTTGAGGATATGGGGAGGGGGAAGGGTAAGCTGTGACAAAGTGAGAGAGTGGCATGGACATATATACACTACCAAATGTAAAACAGATAGCTAGTGGGAAGCAGCCGCATAGCGCAGGGAGATCAGCTCGGTGGTTTGTGACCACCTAGAGAGGTGGGATAGGGAGGGTGGGAGGGAGGGAGATGCAAGAGGGAAGTGATATGGGAACATATGTATATGTATAACTGATTCACTTTGTTATAAAGCAGAAACTAACACACCATTGTAAAGCAATTATACTCCAATAAAGATGTTAAAAAAAAGTATTCCACCAGTCAAGTAAATGCAAATTAAAATATCAATTGACAAAGATAAAAACAAAAATAACAATACCAAGAGCCAGTGTGGGCACAGGAAAATTAGCAGGCTCATGCACTGTTGATGAATTATTTTGAAATATGTTACTAATACCTCAAATACGTATGATACTTAAGTAAGTATTTTTACGCCTAGGAACTTATCCACAGAAATAATCAGAATTTCACAGATACAATGTGATCCTCATAGCATTGCCTATATGGGGATTTAGCTTATAACTTATAAAACAAAGAGACCCCTGCATATATGGCATGAATAAAACAGACATTTGAGACAGTTGTGTTTTTCTTATGGAAGCCGTTCAGGGCTGGTTAAGCAGCACTTCTAATCTCACAGTTTTGATCTCTGGAACTAGGGCTACTGCTCCAGTTCTCATCATCTTCTCGTGAAGAGCAAACTAGGAAAGGCCAGGGCATTAATTCATTTTTAGGGACAGACCTAGGAAGTGGGACATAGTACTGCTACTCATATAGCACTGGCCAGAATATAATTACATGCCCAAAGTTGCAAAGGAGTGTAGGAAATGTAGCTGTAAGTTGCACAGCCATAGATCCAGCTAAATTTTTGAGCTCCATTAAAAAGTACGAGGAGAACAGAGACTGATGTACAAGTATCAGTCTCTGCCAGACTGAAACATTACAAACAGCCAAAATGTCCAAGATTTTGATTAAACAGACAGATAGACAGATGTGCATTAATATGATGGAGTAGTCTATAACCATTAAAATGAATGCTGTGGAAGAATACTTAATTACCTAGGTAAAAGGTCCTTGCTAAATTCCTGTGCTAGTTGCCTTATAACACTGCAGACGAGGAATCTGACAACAAGAGCCAAGTGCCATTAATATTCCATGTCCACATTTGACAGTTGTGTTGAGGACTTAAAGTGGAGTCAGGCTTCAGCAGACACATGGGCTTTATTTATCTGAATGACTTGTCTAACCTCTGCTACATTTTTACGTACTCCTGTTTGTGGATAATCCAAATCAGTGCCTCCATCACAGTGCTCGGTACAACAATTACTACCTTTGATTACTTACAGAGGACCATTCACGATGCTAAGCATTTTCCCTTCATTAAGTCCTTTGTTCCTCAAACACACCCGAGTGGTAAGTACTAGAATTATCCACACTTTTGCTCACAGATTAGAAAACTGAAGCTCAGGAAAGTAAAACTTACCCAAAGGCAAGAGCTAATAAGTGGCAAACCAAGGTGAAAACATAGACCTCCCTCCTAAGCCTCTTCTCTACACCACTGTAGTATTTTGTGCCTGAGTGGATCCTCCTCCACCAAGAATTTTTATATAATCATACAATATAAAGTCAATTTATTATCTACACAGTTAGGTGTTTTTAGGAAGAAAAATACATTGGAGACAAGGAAGAAAACCTCACATGATGCATTTCAAAGCCAAACAAAGTGATCTAGGTTTTCCCCAGATGGCTGCTCCCTTCCACTAATGCTGATGATTGAAGTTTGGCACTAATTATTTAACAAGGAGAGGGCAAAGGGAATTTCTACCTCTTATTTCATTTGCACAGAGTATTATACCCCAGCAAAAAGATAATTACTTAGCATAAGAAAAGGGAAAACATGCCTTTAAGAAAAATTATAACTGGAAATACTTCAAAATACAAATGCTTCGTGTATCATCACTGTCTCACTATCTTGACTATAATAGAACGAAGGAAAGTTACATAAAGACTCCAACATCACATGGCAGCACTGCCCAAGTCTGGAGAAAAGAAAATTGTACTTGTCTTATACACATTGCCCTCCCCACCCTCACCACAATCGCCAATCCAAAGCAATGTATAAGAAAAGAAGTTAACCACCAACACAGTTCCATATTTTATCTATTGTGATAAGTGTGATTCTATCTGAGTGGAATGATTTCTCCATCTCTGACTGACTGAAAAATCAATGCAATCTGTAAGAATGAAAAATGAAATGTGACTATATAATGGAACATCCATGGAAGAAAATTTTATTTGTTTTAAGACCCATAAATACAGGCTAACTTCACAATGAAATATGAACATAAGGTAAGAATCCAGCTTGCCCTGTGAAGCTCTAATGTTGGCAAACTTCAGCAACCACCTGTCCTCATGGGGCTCGATTACCCCCAAACAAACCCTCCTTGGACGATAAATGAACCCACCATCATCACCACCAACTATTTTTTTGTACTTCTGTGTCCCATTTGTCCAGGACTGTGTTTTCTGTGAGTGAATGTTAATGAGTTCATGGGTTATTGCATCCCAAATAACCTATTTGCCTTTAAGCAGTGGACTCCCGGAGAGGGTGATTTATCCCACTGCAAGAGAATCTCATAGGAATTTCAGGCCTCATGGCAGACTGGTGAACTCCATCATGTCAAATACAAAAGCTGAAGAAAGGTTCAGCCTGTTCTCCCCTTCTCTTTCTTCTTTTACATAGCATGCATCGGTTTATATGAATAAAAATTCAATTTGTGTTCAGTGTAGAAAACTTGGAAAATTGTAAAAAAGCTAAAGAAGAAATTAAAACTAATACAATCATCTTATTATTTGCTATATGGAATATATACCTGGCCTTTTGTTCCAAACATGTGTGTATACTTAAATATGTTTATATAAAATGACAACTATTAACTACATATTGTTTTATAAACTGATTTTTTTCAATTAACAGTATACAGGGATGTTTTTCTAGATGAGTAAAAGTTTTCCTAAGTGACTGGAAAAGGGAAAAGTCATTTGGATTAATGTATTCATTAATTCAATAAACATTCCTTTTTGAGAAAGAAAAAGTTTTCCTACAGAATAAATTTTAATAGCTTTACTCTTTATTTTTCCCCCTCTCCAAATCAATCAGCTTAATTGAACATGGGAGCTACCACACCTAAAAGGTGCATTGGTATGTCTCCATCCTGTTTATATTGTTTGACCTTGTGGCTTTTCTTTTTTTTTAATATTTATTTATTTATTTGGCTGTATTGGGTCTTAGTTGCCGCATGCAGGATCTTTGTTGCCACATGTGGGATCTAGTTCCCTGACCAGGGATCGAACCCGGGCCCCTTGTATTGGGAGCACGGAATCTTAGCCACTGGCCCACCAGGGAAGTCCCGACCTCGTGGCTTTTCAACTGTCACTTTTTAGAGATTTTCTTACTGTGTTTATTCTTAGAATTCCCATATGGCACAGTAGTAAAGAGGCTTGTGCTGTCATCAAACCTTTACAGAACCATAATACAGACCAACTGAAAACTAATTTTTTATCTTTAAATTCATCTCTAGCATGCTCCTCATTTTCTACATCCATAAGAACAGAGACGCAGAGTATCAGTGCTATAGTTATATAGCACTTATGTATTTTACAATACAACTTGGAAAATTTTACATGTCTGAATTGGGTTGTAAACCAATCAAAGCTCCATAAAGTATACTATCTTTCCCAAAATCATACAGCATGTTAGGATCAGAGCTGACACTTGAACCCAGTATTTCTAACTCCCTAAAATTTAGTGCTCTTCCAACATATTCCATATGATATATTGTAACCATAGGCTCTGGGTTTTAGTTTAAAGAAAAAGGAGCACTGAACTGTTTTTATATTGGTCTAGTCTATGAGGATGCAGAAAAAAATGACCTACTTCAATGTCCTACCTCTCTCATGGGCAATGAGAACCAAACCCATTCACCCTCACATCAACCTGGCACTGTGTACATTAAAATGGCTTTGTGACATTACAACTGATATCACAGAGACACGAAGTATCATACTAGACTACTATGAACAATTATACACCCACGAATTTGACAACCTAGAAGAAATGGATAAATTCCTAGAAACATACAACCTAGCAAGACTAAATCTTGAAGAAACAAAAAATCTGAATAGACCAATTACTAGTAAGGAGAGTGAATCAGTAACCAAAAACCTCACAACAAAGGGAAGTCCAGGAACAGATGGCTTCACTGGTAAATTCTATAAAACATTTAAAGAAGAATTGATGCCAATTCTTCCCAAACTCCTCCCTAAAATAGAAGAGGAAGGAGTACTTCTAAACTCATTTTATGAGGGAGGCCAAAATTACCCTGATACCAAACCATACAAGGACACTACAACAAAAGAAAATGATAGGTTAATGTCCCTGATGGTCAAAGATGCAAACATCCTTAACAAAATATTAGCAAAACTAATTCAACAACATTAAAAGGATCATATACCATGATCAAGTTGGATTTATTCCAGGGATGCAAGAATGATTCAGCATCTGCAAATCTATCAATGTGATACTCCATATAAACCAAATGAAGGATAAAAACTCCTATGGTCATCTTAATAGATGCAGAAAAAGCACTTTACAATATTCAATATCCATTTATGATAAAAACTCTCAATAAAATGAGCCTAGAAGGAACATACCTCACCATAATAAAGGCCATATAGGATAAACCCACAGCTAACATTATGCTCAACTATCTAAAAACTGAAAGCTATCACTCTAAGATAAGGAAGAAGCTTTTCCTCTAAGATCAGGAACAAGACAAGGATGCCTACCCTTGCCAGTCTTACTGAACACAGTATTGGAAGTCTGAGAGCACTTAGGCAAGAAAAAGAAATAAAAGTCATCCAAATCAGAGAGGAAGAAGTAAAACTGTATTTGCAGATGATATGATATTTTATACAGAAAACCCTAAAGACTCCACCAAAAAACTGGTAGAATAAATGAATTCAGTAAGGTTGCAAATATAAAATTTACATACAAAAATTGTGTTTCTATATACTAATAACAAACTATCAGAAAGAGAAACTAAAAAAAAAACCATTTATAATGGAATAAAAAATACCTAGGAATAACTTTAACCAGGGAGGTGAAAGACCTGTACGTTGAAAATTATAAGATACATATGAAAGACATTTTAAAAGACACAAATAAATGGAAAGATTCTGTGTTGATGGGTTGGAAAAGTTAATATGGTCAAAATGTCCATACTACCCAAAGCAATGTACAGAATCAATGCAATCCCTATCACAATTCCAATGACATTTTTCACAGAAATAGAACAAACCATCCTAAAATTTATATGGAACCATGAAAGATCCCAAATAGCCAGAGCATTCTTGATAAAGAACAAAGGTGGAAGCATCACATTTCCCGATTTCAAACTATAATACAAAGCTTTAGTAATCAAAACAGTATGGTACTGGCATAAAAGCAAACATAGAGGTCAATGGAACAGAAGAGAGAGCCCAGAAATAAACCCATGCATATACAGCAAATTAAATCATGATGAAGGAGCCAAGAAGGTATAATGGAGAAAAGACAGTCTCTTCAACAAATGGTATTGGAAAAATTGGACAGGCACATGCAAAAGAGTGAAACTGGACCACTATCTTACACCATACACAAATATTGACTCAAAATGGAGTAGACTTGCATGTAAAACCTGAAACCATAAAATTCATAGAAGGAAATATAGGGGATAAGCTACATGACATCAGTCTTGACCATCGTTTTTTTTTATTTGACACCAAAAGCAAAGGCAACAAGAGTAAAAAATAAACAAGTGCAAGTATATAAAACTAAAAAGCTTCCACACAAGAAAGGAAATAATCAACAAAATGTAAAGGTAAACAGTGCTGCAATGAACATTTCAGTGCATTTGTCTTTTTTTTAACATCTTTATTGGAGTATAATTGCTTTACAATGGTGTGTTAGTTTCTGCTTTATAACAAAGTGAATCACCCATACATATACATATATCCCCATATCCCCTCCCTCTTGCACCTCCCTCCCACCCTCCCTATCCTACCCCTCTAGGTGGTCACAAAGCACCGAGCTGATCTCCCTGTGCTATGTGGCTGCTTCCCACCAGCTATACATTTTACACTTGGTAGTATATATATGTCCATGCCACTCTCTCACTTCGTCCCAGCTTACCCTTCCCCCTCCCCATGTCCTCAAGTCCATTCTCTACGTCTGCGTCTTCACTCCTGCCCTGCCCCTAGGTTCCTCATAATCACTTTTTTTTTTTAGATTCCATATATATGTGTTAGCATACGGTATTTGTTTTTCTCTTTCTGACTTACTTCACTCTGTATGACAGACTCTAGGTCCATCCACCTCACTACAAATAATTCAATTTCATTTCTTTTTATGGCTGAGTAATATTCCATTGTATATATGTGCCACATCTTCTGTATCCATTCATCCATTTCTGATCTGATCTTTATGATTTCTTTCCTTCTGCTAACTTTGAGGGTTTTTTGTTCTTCTTTCTCTAATTGCTTTAGGTGTAAGGTTAGGTTGTTTATTTGAGATGTTTCTTATTTCTTGAGGTAGGATTGTATTGCTATAAACTTCCCTCTTAGAACTGCTTTTGCTGCATCCCATAGGTTTTGCGTTGTTGTGTTTTCATTGTCATTTGTTTCTAGGTGTTTTTTGATTTCCTCTTTGATTTCTTCAGTGATCTCTTGGTTATTAAGTAGTGTATTGTTTAGCCTCCATGTGTTTGTTTTTTACTCCACACCCTCTCCAGCATTTATTGTTTGTAGATTTTCTGATGATGCCCATTCTAACAGGTGTGAGGTGATACCTCATTGTTGTTTTGATTTGCATTTCTCTAATAATTAGTGATGTTGAGCATCATTTCATATGCCTCTTGGCCATCTGTATGTCTTCTTTGTAGAAATGTCTATTTAGGTCTTCCACCCATTTTTTGATTGGGTTGTTTGTTTTTTTGATATTTAGCTGCATATATGTGGAATCTAGAAAAATGGCATAGATTAACCGGTTTGCAAGGCATAAACAGAGACACAGATGTAGAAAACAAACATATGGACACCAAGGGGGAAAAGTCGGGGGGGTGGGATGAATTGGGAGATTGGGATTGACATATATACACTAAGATGTGTAAAACAGATAACTAATGAGAACCTGCTGTACAGCCCAGGGAACTCTACTTCACTTTGCTGTACAGTAGAAACTAACACAACATTGTAAAACAACTATATCCCAATAAAAAAATAAAATTAAAAAATAATAATAAAATAAAATACAAATAAACTATAAAGAAAATAGCCATTAAAAAAATGAAAATGGGGCTTCCCTGGTGGCACAGTGGTTGAGAGTCCACCTGCCAATTCAGGGGACACGGGTTCGTGCCCCGGTCCGGGAAGATCCCACATGCTGCGGAGCAGCTAGGCCCGTGAGCCATGTCCACTGAGCCTGTGCGTCCGGAGCCTGTGCTCCACAATAGGAGAGGCCACAATAGTGAGAGGCCAGCGTACCGAAAAAAAAAAAAAAAAAAATGAAAATATAACCTACAGAATGGGAGAAGATATTTGCAAATTATATGTCTGATATAGGGTTAATCCAAAATATATAAAGAACTCCTACAACACAATAGCAAAACAAATAATCTGATTTTTAAAAAAGGCAGAGAAACTGAATAGACATTTTTTCAAAGAAGACATACGAATGGCTAACAGATAAATGAAAAGGTTCCCAACAACACTAATCATCAGGGAAATGTAAATCAAAATCACAATGAGTTATCACCTCACACCTGTTAGTATGACTATTATCTAAAAGAGAAGAAATAACAAGTATTGGTGAGGATGTAAAGAAAAGGGAACCCTTGTGCACTGTTGGTGGGAATGTAAATTGGTGCAGCCACCATGGAAAACAATATTGAGGTTCCTGAACAAATAACAAAGAATACTACCATATGATCCAACAATCCCACTTCTGGGTATTTTCTGAAGGAAACAAAAATCACTATCTTGAAAAGATATTTGTACCCCCATGTTCCTTGCAGCATTATTTACAACAGCTCAAAGGATGAGTGGATAATGAAAATGTGGTGTGTGTGTGTGTGTGTGTGTGTATATATATATATACACACACACACATATACACACAATGGAACATTATTCATCCATAAAAATGAAGAAAATCCCGGCATTTCCAACAATATGGATGGACCTTTAAGGCATTATGATAAGTGAAATAAGTCAGACAGAGGAAGACATACTGTATGATATCACTCAGATGTGGAATCTGAAAAAAATCAAACTCATAGATACAGACTTCAGAGTGGTATTTGCCAGAGGCTGGGGTGGAGGGTATAAATGGGTGAAGGTAGTCAAAGGGTACAAACTTCCAGTTACAAGACAACTCTATAGCTACGATAGACTGACATTAAACTAAAAACAAAACAAAGAGAAAAACTTTAGGCATCTAAAGGAACAAAAAAGAAATAACTATATAACATACAAAATAAATAGCAAAGTAAGTTCCCATAGTCTTTCTGAAGTCACTAAAAAAAATTATTTTGGTATTCCACTGTCTTCATTAACGTTTCCTTACACTTCTGGGAATGTCCTGCCCAAGCACATGGTTATATTGTTTACTACAGGAACTTCCTAAAAGATCTATCAACTCTTCAGTGGAAAACACCCTAAGATTGTTTGAATTCCTCATCTTAAAATCCTCAACTCTCTGTTTCCACCCATCTTGGACAGTTGTATCATGATGCTTACCCACTAATCAAGTTCCCTCATTGAAAGACCCAGCTTCAGTCAAACTTCTCAATAAATTCTGACCTTTCCTTCACGACATCTGAGACACTGCTGAAGTGTTGTGGAGGTGGTGCTCACCCTTGATGTGGGAAGTGACAAAATCAGCTATGTCTACTCAACAGGTTAGGTTGGTGATTTGGGGGAGCCAGCTCTGGATAGCAACTTTAGAGCTACAGAGAGGACGTGAGGACATCTTTTCGAGAAGGGTCATTTCTGTAAAGCTCTTACTGTCACCGCAAAGCCTTTGCGTGGGAATTTGGGGGAAGTACGCTAATGCAGCAGCATTGCCTTAAGGATTTCAGGGAACAATCCCTGAACAGAGCTCTTGTTCTGGCTTCTATGGAATGGGACATCTTCTAAAGGATGAAGAATTGTACTTCAACTTGCCCAGAATGGGCAAGTTTCCCTTTTCCAGGGAAAAATGGCAATCTTGTACTGAGCAATAGACTTCAAGCTATAAAGAACTGGAAAAGGACCAAATAAACGCTTATCTCTGTGGCAGCCAGTGCCAGGGAATGTTCATTCTCAGCACCTCCCATCTGTGGGACCACACCTGAGGCAAAGCATTGAGGCCATTTTATAGTCCTTGAGTCTTCCGGAGACACAGGAAGCAGATGCACTATTCTGGTCTGGGCTGCTGTTACCAGTATACTGAGTTATTACCTGTCCCCAGGATATTGGGCATATTTTAGCATATTCTAAAACCAGAAATTTTGCTCTTGATTGAACAGCAAAACCCATGAAAGCATTGATAGGCTGCAAAAGTAGGGATAAGGGTGAATGAGTTGACTCTTAATGGTGAAGACGGATAAGGAAGAATTTTGGGGGCAAAACAGTCAGCTATCCTGGAACCTGCTGTGGAAAAAAGTTGCTGAAAACAATCTATTCAGGTAGTATTTTTTCCTTCTTTCTCCATCCACCCCCCAATGAAGGAATTCCTACGGAGGTAGGGGGAATGAGACGGTGTGAATGAATGAATCTGAATTAGTGGTCCCTAGGTGGTAGATAGCTGTTAGCTCCCAAGCTTCATCACCTAGAGGATAACCTAAGTTGGTATTTCATTCCCCTTATCCTCGCCCAACACACACACACACATACATACACACAAACACACAGAAACACACAAACTGAAAATAAAGACTAGATGGCTTTACCAATCTTATACACACATTTTCTATCACCAGTCTTAGAAGACAATTTGAGGATCTGAACATCTTATTGGGCCCAAATGCTGCTGCCTCTGTTTCTTCAACTGGAAATTGGTGCAATATTTTTGGGGTGAAGATTACATAAGACAACATATGCAAGTCCCATAACACACAGACACAAAATGGGTGCTTTACAAATAGTAGTCCTATCTCATTTACCCACTCTCAGGACTGGGGGCATTAAACTATTTGCACAAAATGATTAAAAGCACTATTTATGCATTCTAGCTTGAGCATAATCATACTTTTCACCAGAGTATAGAAACTGTTGTTTGGAACAGATACACCTACTCCTGGCAAAATAGATGGAATCCTGAAAGAATTTGCAACTCGAGTCATTCCAATGACATCTGACTCTATCCCATGGGGATGAGCATTGAATTTCTCATTTTGGAAAGAAGTGGAGCTCACCCATAATATTCCCTGAATCATGAGGAGAAAAAAATTCTCTCCAAAGTATCAAGAATAAAATCTTAAAATAGCTACTCAAATCTCACCATACTCTTCCCTTACTAACTTCTTTCTCTATTGCATGACAAATTGTGGCTAGGCATCACCAAGGACTCTTACCTCCCTTCCTCCAAAAAAAATAAATCCCTAATATTATTATTTTACTTTTTTAACATCTTTATTGGAGTATAATTGCCTTACAATGGTGTGTTAGTTTCTGCTTTATAACAAAGTGAATCAGTTATACATATATATATGTCCCCATATCTCCTCCCTCTTGTGTCTCCCTCCCACCTCCCTATCCCACCCCTCTAGGTGGTCACAAATCACCTAGCTGATCTCCCTGTGCTATGCGGCTACTTCCCACTAGTTATCTATTTTACGTTTGGTGGCATGGACATATATATACTACCTAATATTATTTTTAAAACAGATATCTTTAAACCAAAAGTAACTCTGAATCAGAAGTAAGGACATATATTCTCACCTCTAAATTAACAACATTTTGACAGATTTTGATTACCTGGGTTTAAAGAAAGCAGCAACATTTTCAATAGCATCTGTCCTCTGATGTTTGGTGCCAAGCTTAAGCCTTATGGGATTTGAAACAGCTGAACTAGTAAACCTAGGGTAAACACTGTTGATGATGGAAACAATAGCAGACCCTTTTACCCTAACACTACTCACAGGACTGAGCTCTAGGAGTGTGAAAATAGCAGGAGGTACAGGAAGGGCTAAGACATCTAAGTCTGTGTCTTGTTGAGGGATGGGGGTGGGGAGGTGTGCACAGTGTTTTCAATTGCATTAATCCCGTGAGGGAATGTTTTTGAAACGAGAAAGCTGCTGGGAAACGTTTTTTTTTCAAGTGTTACAGGAGGAGTGGGTGCCACACACCACCATTCTCTATCTTCCTTCTCTCTCATTCTAATTTCCTAAGCATCTCTTTTGCCTTCCCTACTCCTCATCTCCTGCAGTCCTCTGAGAGAATCCAGCAAGCCAGGGGTCTAATATATTTTTATTTTTAAAAATTTTTTTATTTTATATTGGAGCATATTTGACAAATAGTGTTGTGTTACAGTGAGTACCATTACATACCTATTATAATAAGTGAAGAACTCTGAGCATACCAGGTTTTCATGAGGATGTCAAGGAACTAGAACTCAAACTACTGCTGGAAATGAAAAATGCTACAACTACTTTGGTAAACCATTTGGAAGGTCTTAAAAATTAAACACACTCTTATCATATGACCCAAGCTTTCCACTCCTAGGAATTTACCCAAGAGAAATGAAAACATATGTTCATGACAAGACTTGGATGTAAATGTTCATAGTAACTATACTTTTAATAGCCCCAAACTGTAAACAACCCAAATGTCCATCAACAAGTGGATGGATAAACAAATTGTGGCATACTCATACAAAGAAACACTACTCAGAAATGCAAAGGAAAGCTCTGTCAGTGCATGCAACAACATGGATGAATCTCAGTCTTACTGAGTGAAAGAAGCCTGACCAAAAGAAAAGCACATATTGTATGATTCAGTTTATAAAATTCTAGAAAAAGGAAGCTAAACTATAAAGACAGAAGGATCAGTGGTGCCTGGGGATGAAGGCAGGGGTAGGGAAAGGCAAGAGGGTGGTATCAAATTGAAGGCTTTAAGTATGTGCAATTTATTGCATGTAATTTTTATACCTCAAGCTATTTTAGAAAATACTGCAAAGATAAAATAATGAAAAGTTGGGCACCAGCGAAAAACAATAAAGCATAGCTCAACATTCTAAAAATAAACAAAAAACAAATAAAACCACCAATGTGTTAGTTTCAGGTGTACAGTGAAGTGATTCAGTTATACATAAACATGTAACTTTATGTTTTCAAATTCTTTTCCCATTTAGATTATTACAGAATACTGAGCAGAGTTCCTAAGGGTGTGATGATAAGCATGATTAAGTCCCTTGGTTTCCCCTTCCTCCTCTCTGCTTCCTCATTTTATATAGTCTTCCTAATAATAATTAGATCATTTGAGAATTGAATCGTCCAATTCCTACCCAAGGTCTTTTCTCATAGCAAATCCCCAAGAGAAAGGAAAGGTTTTTCTCTTCTGTGTGATTTTTGAACAATCCCTGATTAGTCAGCCTTGACAGCTATTAGAAAATCTTGGTGTAGCCTGAACATTCCTATTGATTAGCTGATACATGGCCTGAGAGTTGGCTGGGCTGATTGCTTTATCACTAAAGCATTCAAGAAGTTCAGATTAGTTAGGCATCCTTGATAAATGTTAGGCATTTATCCAGAACTCAAACCCCCAGAAAGTTCAAAGCGTCAGAATTATTTCCAGGTGTTGTGCAAAAGAAGTATCAGCAAGGCAGGAGTCAAGAGTGCCTTGTGGATCACCTATACCTCCCTCCCGTTTCTTCCTCATTTTCTTACAACAGGCGTTTACTGCGTGTTTACTCTGTCTCTGAACACTGGACTGGGTTCTGGGGATAGAAAGATCCATAAGACATGGTCCCTGTCCTTGAGGACCCTGCAGTCTAATGAGGAGGCTGACATGCAAAAAGGCAACTATAATACAATGAATTAAGTGCAGTGATAAAAAGGTGGCATTACAAAGGAGATGGCATCCTTTTGCCCAAGTGAACTCTTAAAGGTGTTTGACTGGATTCCAATCCTTGACAAATAGGTGATCAACGTATCCTAGGAGAATGAACACTGGTGTGGGAGCCGACTGTCTGGATTCACAGTCTCATTCTAATACGGATGAGCCGCGTAAACCTGGCTGTCACTCACCATTTCTAAAAGTCACTCACTGGTTCTGAGCTTTGCTTTCTTTTTCTTTAAAATGAAACTTGGAGTACTTACCACATATGCATTGTCTGTTTGGTTTCTCATAAAGGCAGTGGTAGTTACGTCTATTTTACAAAAGAAGAAATCACAGTCCAAAAAAATTGAGCAACTAGCCTAAGGACATCCAGCTTGTTCATGGCAGGTTCGCTGACGCCAACTCCACTGCTCTTTCCCTGCCTTTTTTCATCTAACACATAAAGGTCACTAAACTACACTTATTATGAAGGAAACAGGCATCGTTTTTAGTAAGACTTTCAATCCGGAGAGGTGAATCAAATGAGATTTGTCAGTTTTTGAGAGGATCTCATTAAACAGAATCCCTTCATCAATCAAACCCTTTCCCACCACACACACAATCCCAGATTCTTTCCGTTAATTGAAGTGGTGATATATTTAGCATGATCTTTATGATTTTGAAGCAGAACTTTCAGTTCTATCTCGGGTCTATAAGTCCAGACAGTGCACAAAGCCTGTTAGCCAGTGGTTTTGGCAGGCAATTGCTCCAGCCATGCATTGTTCTCTTTCTCTATGCTGGCAGGAAGTGAAATGGGAGACACCCGGGGTTTCTTTGATCCCCTTGTCTCCTAATGTCTACTTCACACATACGCACGCCCTGGCTAAAGTTAGCAGCTGAGTGTCTACTTGTAAAGTCAACAGTCGGGGGAAAAAAAAAAACTACCCTAATAATTTTTCTGAACTGTACTTCCTAAACTTAAAAAAAAAAAGTAAAAAAAAAAAAAAACTGTTGAAAATGTGCTTATATCAGAAGCCAGGCAGTATCTTCATACTGGTAAAATGATGGCAATAATTTTAGGTTAGTGAACTGGAGTGAGGAACACCTGCCTTGCCTCTGATGCTCCTGGTATTTGGGAGTACTGATAAATGACTGGAGGTTATTAGACGTGTCCTGCAAAATGGGGCTGGTGAGTTGGAACTTGAAGTTTGTCATTTGCGAAAGGGAACTGACTTCCCCAATTGGACCTAATTATGACAGCCGTGATAAATAACCTTTCCGTGTTGGCATGTTTATTTCTCAGGAACCTGAACAGGGAAATTGGTTTTACGCATTTATGTGGGTGGTAAGAATTACAATTTTTATCATTCCTTATAACAAATATGTCACCTGATAATCTGGAGGTATGATCAAATTGCAAAAGCAGATGACTTCCACAGTCTCCAAAGCATTTGGTGTCTGCTCAGCAAGAAGAATACTAATCAGAAAGTGAAAGGGAAGTTTCTCTTTCTTTATATTCAGAATCATCCTTTGCTACGCAAACCTCTCTCCAGCAGTGAAATCTCTGCCTTATACTTGACAACTACATATTTGCCAATAGGGTTCTTCAGGACACATAGGGAAGGAAGAACGAGTGGAAAAGTGTTGTTTTTTAATCAATTTTTCTCCATTTGGTTAAAGAAATATGCTAGCTCATTTCTCAGTGCATTCAGGCTTTCCATTCCTACTTACTGAGGGGGAAAATGAAATTCTTGGAGATCTCTGCTAAACACAGCAACAAATTGTCTTACACTCTAGTCTTTGCTAGGGTGCACAGCATGACGATAATAGTTACATAGATGGATAAATACCATTTAATCCTTATTAGACAGACCAAATACTATGCTAAGACCTTGGCTCAACAGTCCTGTGGGGTAGGTCTAATCCCCATTTGAAAGAGTAGAAAAGAGAGGCTAGGAAGGGTTACTGTTTCGGCAACACATATTTTAGTTTCATCAGATTTTCAATATTCTGTACATGTATTACTTTGATTTTTTGAAATTATTTTTTAAATACCCGGGATCAAGTCTGAAGACTGATTTTAGTATACCCTCACTGACATAAGGATATTTGAGGTTGGGCCGAGTTTTATGGTTTTGCTGTTTTACAGTATTTGGTCTATAATTATCCAAGTCCCAAGGTTATACACACCAAGAATAACATGACTAGTGAATCTTAGTTATTTAAACAGTATATTCTGACATATCTGGGATGGAAATCTCTGTGTCACAGAAATGTTCCTACACCAAGATCCAGCAGGAGGTTGGATCCACAAAGGATAGGATCTGGCACTGTACCTGCCCACGAGGATAAGACAGGTATATGGAGAAGGCCAAGATGACAGTAGAAATTTAGACTGTGAATCAAAACATGTTACTTCAAAGGTAAGGGATTTTCAATTATGATACAAAAAAAGAGAACTATGTGGCGTTCCAAAAAGAGTGAAATTTCCAGGTGGTCTTCTTTGCTGATGGTGAGTAAACAGGCATTGGGTACCTTGGTGTCCTTGTTAGAGACGCAGATTCTAGATGGCAGTTTTCATGTGCAATGTTTTAATCAAGTCTCATTTAGTGTAAAGGAACAGGAAGCCATGAAAACTAACCTAAGTATAAACCAGACTTTGGAAGTCGAATAAAGGAATTGCCTTATAAGAACAAGGGTATGGGGCTTCCCTGGTGGCACAGTGGTTGAGAATCTGCCTGCCAATGCAGGGGACACGGGTTCGAGCCCTGGTCTGGGAAGATCCCACATGCCGCGGAGCAGCTGGGCCCGTGAGCCACAACTACTGAGCCTGCGCGTCTGGAGCCTGTGCTCCACAACAACAGAGGCCGCGATAGTGAGAGGCCCGCGCACCGCGATGAAGAGCGGCCCCCGCTTGCCACAACTAGAGAAAGCCCTCACACAGAAACGAAGACCCAACACAGCCAAAAATAAATAAATAAATTTAAAAAACAAACAAAAACAATGAAAAACACTGGACTATCACATAGTAGGCACTACATATATATATATAAAAAAAAGACAAGGGTATGTAGTGAGGGTAGGTGGTGAGAGAAGCAGTAAGAATTAACTCAGGGAACTACATGAGGACCCACTGGTCAAAACTAGGAGGAAGCCTGTGAAAGTCTGTAAGTATATATTACCGACATAGACGTACACTTAACTCTCCTCTCATCAGGAGTGGAGTTTGGGATTGCTAAAGTTAGGGATAGCAAATATATAGCACATGTGTTCTCTCCTCCCACGCCCATTACAACCAACAGTAATTGATCACAGCACCTGTTCCTGGATACCACCACATAAGCCTTCTCAAAAGTGTTCCAAGAAGTTACTGCCCATAGTTCAGTGTTGGAATGGGATGAAAATAATTTCCCATTACTGGCTTTAGTCCTTCCTATATTGGATCTTGGAAGTGGGTCAGAGACAATACTATAGGTGGAGAGATTAGTGAACCCAGCTCTTCCTGACAAGCTGATGCATGAAAAGGGCAGTGCAAAGGAAGTGAGCAGGTTAAGACAGAGAAGAAAACATCATATATACGTTAGGCTATGTCTCTCTGTGCTCTTTTGACTCATACCCACCACAGAAATCAACATGGCATGTAATGGAACCCGCACACATTTTGGAATCAAGCAAATGTAGATATAAATCCAGATACCACAATTCACAAGCCTTAGGCAAGTTATTTAAATGTCCAAGTGTCAGAAATTCATCTGTAAAATGAGTATATTCAGAACCACAGCACAGCATTGACATGATGATTAAATTATGCAATATATGTGAAAGCATGGTACCTGGCACATGGTAGGTTCTTGATAAATGCTACATAAGAAAGAAGTGCAGAGTAAAAGGATTTGAAAACTGTCAGGCAAAACCAAAATGTTAATGATCATCATTCTTTCTCTGAATTCTTATGAGTGTCAAGGAGACGATTTAAAAACAAACAAAAAGCAGCATGAAGCCCAGAAAAGGCATATCACAGGGCGATTTGATCTTGCCCCAAGTCCAGTTCTAAATCTAGGCAAAAGCCAGGCGGTCTGAATTCCACTTCACATTTACAGGTGGTGCCTGTTATCCCTGGGTTTAACTCTGGCCTGACCTGGAAACGGACTCGCCCTTGCCTCTGGGATTTCCTGGAAAGAGATTATTTTAGAATGTCAGGGTTCTCCAACTGATCCTGGGGTCATACTACTGATAGTAGCAGCCTTCACTAATGGAGCAGAGAAAGAAATGCTGCAGGTCTCCACCCTGCTTCCACTGGAAGAAACAAAACTCAGATCAAATTCCACACTTTGCTTCAACTAGGTGGCACCCAGAGGCTCACTGTTGTACAATCACTTTCATACCTTGAATATAACATAAAACTGTGCTTTCCCAG
The DNA here is from genome assembly GCF_011762595.2 of Tursiops truncatus. NCBI lineage: Eukaryota > Metazoa > Chordata > Mammalia > Artiodactyla > Delphinidae > Tursiops > Tursiops truncatus. Next base: position 21,244,492 of record NC_047055.1, on the reverse strand, counting down.
ACAGGTTTCTCAGGCCTCTCACAGAACCACAAGGTCAAAACTACTTTTTTTTCCCCTAAAGATACCGAGGAAGTCTTATTTTGCTGTGTGTCCAAGAGGAAAAATAAAGAGCCTCCTAGTATACAGCTGTAATAATTGGGAACCCTTCAGTGCTCTTCAGAGGCTAATCTGAGAGCATACCTTGTTTGCATCAAAAGCATCACATTAGTCAAAGCCTCAGCGATTTGCAGCACAATGCTTTCTTCTTTATCTGAATAGGCCCATCTTGCATGGCAAACAACCCTTGATTTTTCCTGGTATTGGAGGAGAGTCACAAAAACTCTAAAAGAGGAAATTATATAAATTCATTCATATCTGGCTTTGGGATGTAGGATGTTTGTACAGATATTTGTTTTCTTTGCTGCAGCTTTACCTTCCGGGATTCTGTTTGGATTAATAATAAAATTAGTACATTTGCTAATGAGAATCATGGGGCTCTGAGACTCAGAATGCTGGACTTGGGGCATTCTAAATTGGCAGCAGCTAATCCATAAAGTGAACAATACACATGGAAGCAGTTGAGAGGTAACATTATTCACAAGAGGAGGTGTGGAAGATAATAAATAAGCCTTCCATCTACTGCAAGTAATTTTCTATCCCTCACTTTGGGGTTCTCGGAAAGACTCTTCATTTGGATACCATTAGTTTTTCAGAATGATTCTTGCCCTCTTTCTGGCCCTGCCCTATGGGGAACCAGGGAGCATTTACTAAGGCTTTCTGCTCTTTTCTGAAAGCTTCTGCCTGCCTTACTCTATCCTCTTAACAGCTCAGTTCAACTGGCTCTTCCAAGTGAGACAAATGACCTCAGAAAATGTTCTGTGCTTCGTTGAGAGAGCTGCCGAATAATATAGGACACTGAAGACCTGAAGCCATATGAAGTGAGGACTTACTGGCTAAGCTTCATACAATGGCTGCACTCCAGCCAGCCAGAGAAACAGCCTCTTGGTTGAGACTTCTACAAAGAGCAGGTTTTAATCCCTTTCTCATTCTAATCTGCTACAAGAATGCCTTCCAAATCCACTCACCACATCCCTAAGCACCTCCCTCACAGTACCCAGAGCAAAGACAGAACATCTGATCTTACCCAGGCCATTGCTTTTCACCCCAGGAACTCCTTCAACTAAGTACAATTCAACTTCACCAAATGCTTGCCTTAAAGCACAGCTTAAATGGACCATGCAATTTCCGTCCTTAGGTACCATATCCCAGCTCTCTAGCCCCCAGCCCCCAGCCCCTTTTTCTTCTCAAACCATATGGGCTACTGGGGTTCTCTCTCTCTCTCTCTCTCTCTCTCTCTAAAAACAAAACAAAACAAAAGCAAACAAAAACCCCCACATAAATAGCCTAATAAAAGGTCTATTCTTCCAACATGAATGTGAGGAGTGTGGGGAGAGTGCCTCTGTAGTGTATGTCATTGGCGCTAAGGATGGGCCCTCACTTTGACCAACTGTTGGGCAACTCCTCACTCAACCTCAACGGAAAATGTTAAATTAGAAACAGGCTTTTCTCTTTTATAAACTGCCTCCATTTTAGTCCCATAGATTAGACACAGGAATTTTTCATGTTTCATATACTATTTGTATCTCATCACTAGCTTATTAACAAGACTTGAAATTTGTATTTAGGTTAGAGCAGAAGAAATTGGAGCTCACAGCTTGAAAACACAAGTAGTGAAGGAATACACAGAGCCAGACTGGGCAGGTATGAGGAGGAAATTGTGCTAGGTTCCTTTCCATTGTCCTTTTCTCATCCTCTTCTGACTTTCCTCATGCTACTGCCTGCTGCTTCTATCTGTTTTCCTCACACAGATGCAGGGTTTCCTGCAGTGCTGCCCTTGTGCCCTTGGTTGCATCTCCTTATTTTCCATGCTGCTGCTTAGCGCCCTTTCCCAGCTACTTTCAAGTTTTGGGACAGCTTTAATTTCAGAGCTGTGCAGGCCTAGATCACAGGTCAACAATTGGGAAACTGGTTAAAGTTCATCGACTCACAGATAACCGTAGTCCATCAGGGTCACACTTGGCCACTTCCTATTTTTTTAACCTGTATACGTGTTAAGTGTACGCATGTTGGTATGTCTGAGTCTATCCTATATCCTCAACTGGGAGAAGCTTAGTACAGTTAGTGGTTAAAAACATGAGCTTTGGAATCAGAGAGACATGGATTTGTGTTCTGGATCTAGAATTTTCTAGCCATATAACAATGGGCAAGTACCTTAAACTCCCCTCTGAAAATGGAGAAAATAACAGTGTCAGTCTTATACAGCTGTTTTGAGGATTAAATTCGATAGTGCGTGTAAGGGGTCTAAGAATCATACTTTATATATAGTAGTAGCTGAACTAAGCTATTCAAAGGTAAAAATCTGATTGATTATAGCAGATTTCTTCCCAAGCTCAATTCCACATATGCTGTAATAAAGAATAGTCATGATAGATTCCAGAAGATTGAACTGGAAAGGGCCTTAGAGATCGTATGGTCTGATCCTCTCATTTTCTTCTTAGGAACCTGAGATGCAGAGATAGAAACAGACTTGCCTGAGGTCATTTTTGAAGAATGTGGCATATCCAGAGCGAAAACTTATGACTCATTATTTCCCTCTTTCTTTTATTCCATTTTGTCCCTGTGATTAATTTCATGAATGGCTTTTCTGCATTATCCAACACAGTCTGGTGGGAAAAGGAAGTTATATAGAAAGCTCTGTGTTACAGAGACCAAAAGCACAGGGGGACTTCAAAAAGAAGGCAAACAGCCAGATGCTCTGCCATGTTAGAAGCCTGCACTTTAAATGGAGAGCAAAGACATACATATATGTGCACATCACACACGTGCACACTCAACAGAAGAACAATGGCAAGGCAAAGGAACAGAAGATGCAAAGTTGTAGCACAATGAGTTCATGAGGACTGAGTGGACTGATTAAAAAACAAAACAAAAAACACTTTAGAGCTAAGAAGTCTTAACAGAGGATGACCTCCTGGAAAGAAATGGAGACTAAACTGTCACATTAACTCTGCTAAAATATCTTTCCAAACATTTAAGAACAAGAAGAGCAGCAGAGGACAACTACCTTTTGTATCCCACTGGAATCTGTTTTAGCTCCCAGAGAGCCATTTACAGGGAAGTCCAAACATGGATCTAAATCTTGGTGGCCGTGTTCGAGGAAGACAAGCTTTCCACATCTGTTTGGATTTCATGCCGCTTCCTCAGCCATCGTCCCACACATTTTCCGTTACCACAGAAGGTTTTGACAGAAGCCATTTAGTTAAAGTGCACTTTCAGCTGCCAAAAATACAATGCAAACTACCCTGGCCAACTTCACACTCCTGAGGATGAGCCCCCTCCCCCTGGCTTTCCCATAGTGAGGTGTCAGACTGACCCTTGCTTCAGCGGGCTGAATGGAGAACAGACAGCAGATTTCAGTAATGGATCAGTTCCTCTCCTCACCATGCCCGATCTATAATGAAAATGAATTACTGTGTTTTAGTTCACTCAGAATAACCAAGTATGGATTAGTCTTTGATTCTGACTTTGCAGATGCACGAATCCTATTGTCTAAGGCCTTAGCAGGACACTGTAATGTTTCAGGTCTGGATGTGTGAAAGGAAGGTGTGTATAGATTAGCCAAATGTCCATTTATTCACCGACACGGCAGCATTCAAATAATAGATCTTCAAAAACAATGTGCCCTAGTCACTCTCCTTCTCGGACACGGATGGCGCTTCACGGGTACTAGAAAAGCGTTCTTAGCAATGCAGAGCTGCAAAATAAGCAAAGTTTCTCTGCAAGTTCCCTGCAGGTTCCCTGCATCCCTCTTGTTAGTGCCCTGCCACCATGCCACAGCACTCAACGTGCTTCTGATGTCCTGCTGCTGTGTTCCACTTAGACACCAGGGAATGCCTGGAGCCCAGCACTCCTCCCATCTCATGCCACAGCCCAATATCTTTTACTTTTTAATTAATTCAACCAACATGTATTGAGTGGCTACTCTGGGGAAACTCAAGTGTTACCCATTATTTGCCCTTCTAGGGAGAAAGCATATTTTAGCATCGTAGACAAGATCTGCAACTAGAAAGACAGGCGGAGTCCAGACTGTGAAGAGTCTTGTATACTACTATGCGAAGGTGCTTAGACTTTTAGTGGGTATCTATTGGAGGTTCTAATATAGGAAACTCACTGTCAGGTTTAAAATAATTGTGCTCAAGACAATGTAGAGGACAAGACTGACATTAAGTATAATCATTGCAAAGGGTGTAGTCAAGGACCAAAGCCAGAGTTCCTGGAGAAGTTGAGTCAATGTTCAAACTCAAGCCAAATCAAAGGTCAAGAACATGGGTTGGAAAATGTAGAAACTATCATAAAATCAAGCCCAAAATATGTCACTCACTGACCTAAAGTGAGCTTCTCTGACCCTACATTCTAGAGAGGGCAGTTCTAGCCAATAGGTCAGCCCTTTGGGTGTGGGTGGGTCATGCATCCTGAACGACCTGATGAAGGCTTCCTGCCTACTCATGAGATGAAGAAACAAGAAAAAAAAAGAAATGAGAAGAAAAAATGAGAAAGCTGGAAGCAGTTTGACAGAGACTAAAATATTTGAGGACACCTTTACTCATGTAAGCATCCCAACCACTCTTGCAGCCTTGACCGACAAAGAGGCACTTCGGTGGTATTGTCCAGTGGGCCACGCCTGGAAAAGTGACTTCAGATTCTAGAACTGTCCCATTTCAGTTCTTTCCCAATCACTCTAACTTTCTTTCTATGAAAGTGACAGAGGGCAATAGGCCTGAGTAAGGCTATCATAAGCAAATCTCTATATCTACTCACTTCCACAAATAAGGAACATATGAAACTACTCAAAATTCACCATCATGATTTATGATGTATTCCAGAGGACAGAGTTTTAGCCATAGATCTTTGCACTGATCTTGTATTACTCTCTTTATGTGTATATGTCAGAGCCAGTCATGAATGTGAGAAGTTTAGGTAACTATTATTTTGCTGAGCTTCCATGACAGAATATCACAAACTGGGTGGCTTCAACAACAGAAATTTTTAATCTTCCAGTTCTGGAGGTTAGAAGTCTGAGATCAAGGTGTCGGCAGAGCTGTTTCCTTCTGAGGGATGTAAGGAAGTATCTGTTCCATTCCTTCCTCCTAGTTTCTGATGGTTTTATGGCCATATTTGGTGTTTCTTGGCTTGTTCATGAGTTACCCCAATCTTTCTTCATGGTCACATGGCATTCTCCCTGTGTACACGTCTGTCTCTGTATCCAAATATTCTTTTTCTTTTTTCATGTAAACACAGTTGCATTGGATTAGGGTGCACTCTAATGATGTCATATTAACTCGATCATCTGCAAAGACCCTATTTCCAAGGTCACATCTACAGGTACTGAGAGTTAGAGCTTCAGCATTTTTAGGGGGACACAATTCAACCCATAACAGTAACTGTCCACATATTTTCATTAATTTAATCCTTCGAAGGTGCTACTTACTATGTTACATGCTCTGCATATATTCTCACATTTAATCCCCACCGCAACCCTAAGAAGTTGAAGGGTAGGCCTGAGTGTTGGTTGACCCACTGGGTCAGATGAGGGAATGGCAACTACACACAAGAACAAGGCAAGTGTTGTTTATTCTACAATCAAGCATATAATGATTTTCAGAATGAATGAAAAATATGAAATAGGTCCACAATTTGAAAACTGATCCATGTAGGAAAGACAAGGGCAATCCAAGTGCCATTAGTAAGAAATTCAAAAACATTCTCACTCCAAGATCCAAATGTGTCTTCATGTTTGGGACCAGTGGAAGTACAAGCAGCAATGAGTCAGAAGTGAAATGCAGAAGCACAGATAAGAGATTATAGGAAAACTGGCATTTGGAGAGCAACAGCCTCAGCAAATGGAGAGACGTGGATCTAACCTATTAAACTTGATGTGATCCTGAAATGGAGGCTGTCTTGGATATTCATTTCAGATTCACTCTACACACACACACACACACACACACACACACGTCAATCAATAGATCAATCAGTAGGTAAATAGACAGACGATACATGTATATTACATACGTATTGGGGATAGAATTGCGTAGAGGTTTACTGCAAGAGCTCTCGAACCAGACTGTCTGGGTTTCTATCCAGGCTACAACACATCCTTGTGGTGTGACATTAGACAAGTCACTTAACATCCCTGTGCCTTGTTTTCCTTATCTGTAAAGTGGGGACCTTTCTCACTGAGTTTTAATGAGGATTAAGAGACTTAATACATGTAAAGTACTTATAAAATTCACAATACATAGAAAGCATTCAGTAAGTACTATTATTGCACATAAATATGTAAAATATGAAGATTCAAGTCAATACACATATAGTGGATAGGAGAGCCCTGATATTCCCAAGATATATATATCCAGAGACTCTCACATATTCCAACTTTGTGAACTTACATTATATAACTTTCCTTTTAAAATGTTACAAATTAAAATGTCAGACACTTTATGATTCCATAACGCCAGGGCAACAATCATTTATAAAGCTGTGAAAGTAAATCTGGTCGCTGACATAAGCTCTATTATTTTGTAGTGTTAAATGAGAACTAAACTGAACCTGCAAGTCCGAACCAAAAGTGGTGAGGAAGATCAGCATATACAGTCATCTGACACTCCTGAGCAGTACAGGAAACGCAAATACATGCCCATCTTTCCCATCCCACCGGAAGCAGATCTCTCACTTGAAACTAAGGAGCAAAACACACTTCATTCTTCCATCACAGTCTTTTCCATGATTCAGCAAAGCAAGGGCTAACCACCCAGTACATACATATACCTTTTGGAAGCAACCAGAGTGATTTTCTCTCCATCCTCATACCCTTACTATTTTGCTGTCTATATCCAGAGACATAAACTCCCAGAAAACACTTGGTCAGTACCCACAAGTAAATGTTATAGGCAAGCATGAAAACAAGACAAGAGAAAAATTACAGATACAGAGAATAGAAATCCAACTCAAGAATTATGGAGGTTACTGAGGAAGATATCAGAAGCAATAATCAAAGACATGATTGAAGAACTTTTTCTGGGTTTTTAAAAAAAGGCAATGAAAAGAGACCTGCACTTAGACACATCGTGACCAAAACAAATTAAAAGAAAAATTCTTACAAATATTCATGGAGAAAAATAAACAGGTTATAAAGCTACAAAATTTAAGATAGCTATAAACATCTCAGACATAGAGTATGTTCCAAAAGGCAATGAATGAAGCAAAATCAACATGATTTTGATGGGAAATATTGTGAACTAAGAATTATATACTAAGCCTAATTGTCTTTCATGTACAGAGGAACACACAGCCTTAGGTACTCAAAGGCTCATAGGACAGTACAAAGACTTAATTATATTATCATATATAAATACTTATAACAAATATGTGGACTATACGACCATCGCCCAAACCATGAATGAATATTTATGATTCACAAACAGGGAAGTAATGATATAAAAAGACTCATGCCTTGGCTACCATAGTCAAAGACCCAGGAGCCTAACATTAACATTAGCAATGCAGCGAAGTGTGGTAAGAACATAGGACTAGTTGGAAAAAGACCTGTGTTGGAATTGAACCTATATCAACTATTATTTGGCTGCAAGGGTCAGTAATCTGGTTCAAACAATATTCACTTTCATAAACATATCCATATTTATATTACACTAGTTTAAGCTAGTTTGAGCTGGATTACTGTTCCTGCAATTTCTCTGAGCCTTCGTTTCTCCTTTTATAAAGTAAAGATAACAACAATGACATCTATATCATAGGTTTTCAGGGAGGAAACTAAATAAAGTAAGCATATGGGCACCATACAATTCTAAGGAAGTGCCATAATTCAACTAGAGCGCTTGATTTCAAATTCTCTAGCAAAAGCAACACCATACTTTGCGTTGTATCCTTTTGGAAGGGTCTTACTAATGTCATTTGGTTTCCTCTTTATCCACAATTCTTAGTTAAAACATGTCATATAAGATGACATAGTCCTCTTTATGCCTCTTAAACCAATCAGTCCTAGATTAATCCAGATGTTTACATGCACCTCATTACTCTACAGAAATAGAAACCTTTTTTCTGATTTACAAGATCTTCCAAAATCAAACACTTTATATATCGACTCTCTTTTTTAAATATTTATTTATTTATTTGGCTGCACGAGGTCTTAGTTGCAGCACACGGCATCTTCATTGTGGCATGCTAGATCTTTAGTTGCGGCATGTGGACTTCTTAGTTGTAGAATGCGAACTCTTAGTTGCGGCATGTGGGATCTAGTTCCCTGACCAGGGATCAAACCTGGGTCCCCTGCATTGGGAGCACAGAGTCTTAGCCACTGGACCGCCAGGGAAGTCCCTATACTATATATCTACACTTATTTCTGACCACCCTTTACTAAATCTTCATCCTAGTCCTTGTTCCTTATACATAGATCATGCCTCAACTGGATCAGCATACATATTAAATGCAATTCTCTTGGTCTAGACTGTCTAATCCCTTCCTTGCTCCTAAGCTATACTCTATTCTCCTATAAGTTCTACCTTTGCTATGACAAATTTCCTGATTTTCTAAACTTTTAGAAAATCAGATAATTTGATTTTAAATTGGTATTTTTAATTGATATTTTAAATAAAGCAATCATATTAGTTCCAGCATAGTCATAGTCTCAAGTTAATTGTATTACCTAAGTTTTTTTTTTTACTATACTATTCATTGTTTCATGTGTATTTGTATTACATCCCCAAATAAAGTGTCATTTCCTTGGGAAGAAAAACATGTTCTTCATGAAAAGTTGTTAATGAGGTGGGAAAATGCCTATTATTTGGTGTTGAATGAAAAAAAGCAGGATAAAAATCATATATACAGTGTGATCTCTACTACATAAAAATTGATAGAAAGAAGAATAAAAGCAAATGTGCTAAAATAATGATAATGTTTTCCTCTGGGTGGTGGAATTATAGGTGACTGTTGTTTTTTGTCTTGAACTTGCCTATTTTAATTTTTTCATATGAGTGTATACTTTTATACTTGGGAAAAACGCTTAATGGAACACACATTTTAATTATTCATCCAAATTTTACTCATGGTGAAAAACTGTTCACGCAGACACTTTAGTGTTTCCTCTAACAGTTGCATCCTAAACACTTCTGAACGATTCCCTGGCTTTCTCTCAAATCACGTTTGTATGGAGAATCACATGTTTCTTATGCCTATACTCAAACCTCAAAGTAACCACATATTATTGGGTAGGATGCTTGTGATTTCTGGTGAGAAATAAAACTGAATAAAAGTTTCTCAACAAAATAGGATATTGATTGGCTCAGAGAATAGAAATATCCAAAGTATGGCTGACTTTAGGCATAGTTTGATCCAGAAATTCAAGACATCATCAGAGTTCCAGTTCTGTTGTCATATAAATCTCTGTCTTCCTCTGCCCTCAAAATTTGTCCTCAGGCTGTCTCTCCTCATTGTATCAAAGACAGCTGCAGTAATTCCAAACCATGCATTCTCAGAGTATTAGACCCAGTAGAAAAGAGAAAATCTTTGACCTGGCATTCTCAACAAACCTCCTGAGGTTCATTATGATTGGACTGGATCACATCATGCACTTACTCAAGACCCACTTATTAGGTGAATGCCATACACTGATTAGTTTAGGCCAATCCACACCCACTTGAACCTGGATGTAGAATCAATTCCATGTAAATCACTTAGCTGAGAAGATGGGAGAGCTAAGGAGAGGGTGAATTCTAGACGAAGTTCAGAGTACAGTTGATCCTTGAACAATGTGGGGGTCAGGGGCACCAACCCTCAGCACAGTCAAAATTTCATGCAAAGCTTGTAGTTGGCCTTCCATATACGCGGTTCCCCCATATTGGCGTTTCTGCATCCAACCACGGTGTAGTACCGTAGTATTTACTATTGAAAAAATCAACATATAAGTGGACCTATGAGGTTCAAAACCTTATTGTTCAAGGGTCAACTGTACTGTTATATGAAAGAGGAGAGAATCAATGCTGAAGAGCAAAACCAAGCTAGCAACACTAAGCCAATTAATTTTTTTTAAGCACTCATTAATTTATCTCTCTCTCTTGATGAACACTTTTGCACTTGTTTTAGCACTGGCGGAAACAATTTCAGGAGTGAAATCTTCTTAGTTCCACATAGTGCATATAGAGTGAATTATTCAAACCATATACTGAACTATCATAGATCTGATGCTTTATTCTTTACCAACTAAATCTATTGGCCAACTAAGAACCATCACTTACTTCACTTTTTTCCATATACCTCTAGCAACAGCTGGAAGAAATGTGGGGGTTTTTTCACTTAAAACAATTTTTTTTAATAAAGATAATTAAAACTGGGGACTATGCAATTCATTAGTTAAGGACTCCCTCACATATACTTGCCTTGTAGTACATGCAATTTAAATTTTGCCTTAGTAAGATTTTAAAAATCACTAAAAGTAATGATTTTTTGGATTACTCATGAGTAATATCCAAAACTGTGATTGTCTTAATCATCTACAGTATGTTGGATTAAACCATATGGAATTGCCAATATTTGACTACTTTTGACCTACAACGTAGGTAATTTCATATGGCTCAGCATAAAATACACACATATGCACACACATTTACACATGCATCCTGGTAATTAAGAGCAAAGTAATATAGTCTAGAAAACTATAAATGCCTATTTGATCATTTGATTACTTCATATTTTATGCTATGACTGATGAGAAAGGCAAAAAGAATATGTGTTTATGGGTATACAGATGAATGATACAATACAATCCTTTTTATGAAAAAGCACTTGATACACAAACTTTACTGTTTTTCTGCTTGGTGTTATCTTCCTCTAAATTCAAATCTGTCAAAGCACTTCTCGTGGTTTCCTTTCAATACACTCACTGAGTGATCCTAAATAACTTCTACTAACACCCTCAATTTCCTTCCCTGTCAAAGCAGATAGGCAGTCAGCAGCTGATGACTGGGTGACTCTATGACCCCAACAGCAGAATGACAAATCTGGTTTTCTGAGAATGGGTAAGCTGACAGAAACGAATCATTCACATCTGTCCACTAGAAACAAACAGAAACTACCAACACATACCTGAAAATGATTCAGCTACTAATGAGCTAAACAGAATTTGACCTGAATGAGAAAGACGTATCCCACCAGCTATTTTTTAATATATTTTGTCTGAGAAAATATTACAGCAGAAATCTTTATTGACTCTTTATCTGGTTTTTCTTCATGGTGATCTAGTTTCTCCCAGCCCTTATTTTCCTTTAAAATAGAGGCTAAGTAGCAGTAAACAGGGACAAAAGAATTACCTTGCAAAACTGTTTCACAAGTACAGCAATCAAATGATGTAGGCAAAAACTAGGGTTTCCCTTACTTTTTGAAGATCTCAAACAGCCACAAACTTTAGTTAGCTGCCTTCTTTCACAGCAGTCCAAAAGAACAAGACCTTCTCCAAATTGTTACCGTGATGAGGCCTCCTCTCAGAGTAGCTGTGATTTCAGAGTAGTATTGTAGTGAGGACAGATTCCAACTAGGATATATCGTCCTGGGAAACATTACTGACCACATGATGCCTGCTAGCATTGTAGGAATAGGTAGTGGAGAATTTCACATCCTATTCAAAGAATAAATGTCCACAGGTGATTATGTAGGCTGTTCCCCTTTGCCACACTGAAAATACTTCATACGCCTCTTCCAGTTCCTCATCCTCTCTGCTATTACCCAAATAATCTAAATAGCATATTTAGCAGCCTAGACATTATCTAGAGAGATGAGAGTAGACACCATGAATGCAACACTCATTCAATTTAAGTGATATTTGAACCAAGGCAGAGCGGAGTCTGATATGCTGATATAACCATCATGAAATATTCACAGGGAGAGTGTAAAGAGCTGATTACTATTCTCTTCTGTTTTCCTGGTGTAAAACCACAGAAAATCTATGACCAAAATTATGTTTAACTATAATTAAGGGATGTTTGAAAATTACTTCCTCTGATTAGAGACGACTTTTTAAGAAACTGTTTATTGTCTAAATTAGATTTTTACAACTCCAAGTATTATATGCAGGTTTAAAAGTTGATTGATGCAAAGACCATTATGTGATTTTCAACATTCATAAGATACAAGTAAAGATGTAAACGTATGAAGAAAATTTGACAGGAAGGATTTTATTCTATTTCACCAAAACAAACAGGAAAACTTCTGATTGAGAAGACAGTAAGTATCCCAGCTGTAACGGGATAGTAAAGCTAAATCACAGAATCTCTCTCCCTAAATGAACAAATAAATGAGGAAAAGAAATTCCATAGCCACACCATATAAATAACATAATAGAAACTTATATTATTAACTTTGAAAAGTGGTAGCCAAAGAAAGAAACAAAATATTATGGTGTGGTTCTGTGGGGTTCCTATAAATTCCATTCTGAGTAAAGGCAGTAAGTAGATCAACAGATCTCGAGTATTTTCGTGAGTAAACTCCAAATCTGGACAAAAGTAGATGGACAGATTCCAGAGAAAAGTTGTAAAATCTTCAAGAGTAGGAGTCCATACTTACCATCAGCAAGAATTCAACAGAGGCAAGAAAACCCTGACATTTTTCAGGGTTCCATAACAGACTGTAGGATTGATCTAAAGTTCAAGCGCATTCTGATAGAGGAATATGATATATTCTCCAAGTTGGTGGACTGAGTCCAGATATAGGACCTCTTATACAATCTTTGAAGGAACAGCAGAATCCACGTCATCCACACAGTTATACCCGTGAGCAGTGCAGCTCTTCCCTTCCACCTACCCCAACTTTCTGTACTCCATTACTCAAAATATACCTGGGAGATAAAGAACAAGAGGACTCAAATACAATATGAAGGAAATAAAGGAAATTTCATCTACCTTAGATAAGAATAAATGAAATATCTGAACAGCAGTTACACATGGTAAGCATGACCAATAGGCGATATGAGAAGGAGTTGCACGGCAACTATACAACCTACTCAAATAATCCATGAAAGTAATACAGCGAGTATAGGAGACAGTGTTCCCACTTCTCCTAGATCACCACAAATCCTTTCATACACGTTTGTGTGTGTGTGTGTTTCCTTTGCTTTGATGTGAATTTGTTTCTAACAACCTGCATCTAAGGCACTTTTTCAGAGGTCTGCCCTTCAGGCTACTAGAGTCTACTTTGCCTATAGTCTGGCAGAAATGGAAGCTCCCAAAAATGTACTGATCTCTCTCCCTCTACCCCAATCAATTTGGCGTTAGCCAATGGCAGATGGGTGAAAAGAGTATGAAAGTTCTTCTTGAGTTGGTTTGAGGGAACTCTGAGTTGTAACATACATTCTAGAATCTCTCTACATAAACAAGCTGAATCTACCATTTATAAGGCTTTGCCTAAGACACATCTTTGCACGGCTTTTCACTGTCCCTCTCTCGGTTCTCCTGGGATTTCCCTGGGCAGTACTTCCTGCTTCAATAAATTACTCACCCAGGAATCTTCCCTCTCAGGGGCTGCTTCTGGAGAACCCAATTTAAGACATGGAAAGAGGATTGAATAATCCAATATGAAAACAAAAGGCATATGCCAGTGAAAGGAAGAAAATACCCTGTGTGTACTTCATGCTATGGAAGAGTTTAATAAGAATGTGATTTCGGTAAAATAAGGTCCCAGAGATGAGAAAATTAAAACACCACATTGAGATGACAAGTGAGATTACTGAGATAATAAAGCAAACCAAGGATCAAAACAATACCATTACAGAACTAATAAACATTGATACTCACAAAACAGATGAAATATGGAGCAAAACCTAATTACTGAAAAAGAGAAAGTACCTGAAATAATCACAGGGAATCCAGGAAAAAAAAAGATAAATAATAAAGCAATTAGAGATAAGATTTGGGGTATGTGTATGTGTGTGTGCATTAGGCAAAGACAATCCAATCAGGGATCCTAATGTGTGTGTTTAATAATATATTATATATATATATTCATAATATATATGTGAAACCTTGCAAGAATATTTCTCTGAAGAAAGAACTGACTCTGCAGAAGAAGATAGCACATGATGCTCCACAAAAAAAATCGATACAGAAATTGATAGACTCAAATCAACGCACAGTCTGGTTGAGTCACTGAGTTTCAATGTTAATAAAAGAAATAGTAATGCATTTAGGCATTAAACAGACTATGTATAAGAGGGAAGATTTGGTTGATATCAGAAGTCTCCACAGCAACATTCAATACCAGAAGACAGTAAAACAATATCTACCAAGTTCTATGTGAAGTAAAGAGTGACCCAAATATATGATACCTAGGCAGGTGGTCCTGCAGAACAAAGGCTACAGGATATCTGAAGCAAGCAAGAACCTCAGAGAGTACAGCAACTATAGTTATTCTTGAAAAAATTACCTGATGATAAAATCTGGTTAAATAAAGATGAATAAGATAAATTATCTCAGGAATGTAGACATTGTGGTAAAAGGACTGATGATGAAAATTAAATAAAGTAAAACATAGAACTGAGACAAAAACACGAAGGGAATTATAGTAAATAAATTAAAATTTTAAGGATATTTGAGTTTAGAAAACTTGGTTGAATCATGTAGTCACAAAAATCAAGGTACCAAACTTCTCTGAGAGCAGGGTATGGACAAAATTCCTTTCATAACGACTGATGTTGAAAACTTTAAAATCACAACAGTAATATTATGGTGCCCCCACTTTTATATAGTCAGCAAGGAATCATTTTGCAAATATTTACTCCTTCTTTAATTCATTGAACCCCACAGGTGAGTTTTTTGTCTAGTACAGGGAATGGATAGGAATTCAAAAAAAGAAACCTACATAATTTATGCTACCTGGGCCCTTATTTCCAACTGATCATGCGGAATTTCAATAAATATTGGTTTATTCTCCCTCCATCACTTCCTCCCCCACTTCCTCAAATAATTTTAATAGTTATATTTTGCAGGACTCTTTTTTATATATCACCTCCTTTAATATTCACAGTAATCCTACAATTTACAGATAAAATAGAGGCTCAGAGAGGTTAAGTGAGGAAGAGCCAGGAAGCTAGATTTAAATCCAATTCTTTCTATGATGAAACATTCCGTCCTCTGAAGCTCTTGGTATTAAGCTCTGAAAATGAAGAACCTATTGCAAGTACTTTAACTACCTGTCTTCTATCAATTCCCCAGTGCCCCCAACAATTAAACTCTCTAAATTCAGAGTATTTTGTCCACATTAAGTGACCTTGTGCACTGCCCAAGTGTACCAGAGATGTCAACGGAGCTATGCGGAAGCACAAAAATGGAGGCAGACAGAGAAGGCCACAGAAACTCCAGAGTTGTTATACGAAGTCAACTAAACACCTTTGCCCTCTCCTTCTGACTCCAACTTTAGATTCTGTAATGGGAAAATTGACAAAATAGGAAAGTCAGGTCCTATGCGTGTGCTTGTGGAGTTTGTGTGTGTGTGTGTGTGTGTGTGTGTGTGTGTGTGTGTGTGTGTGTGATGTATGTGTTTTGCAGGCAGAGAATGATTTAATGTATTTTTCCATATGGCTGTATTTTTTTTTTATTCAAGTTGCCTTAATAATCACTGAGTGGGCGGTGTTCTGATTAAATGGGCTATTCTTGTCAAGTATATGTCACAAATACCAAAACCCAGGTAATTTCTCAGGATTACTGCTAATGTGGCCATGAAACCTATCATACAGGAAGCAGCCATGACCTGTTTTTTTCTCGCCCTGAAAGTTCAGAATTGAGATAAGGTGATACTGAAAGAGAAATGGAGATGTACTTAAGCTGAAGCCAGGGAAGAGAAAAAGTCATTCTGCTCTAATTAACTCTTCCTCACCCCATCAGGACTGAGAATAGTATTGTCTCAGCCTTTATGTCTAACTGAGGTGTGAGAAGGTGACACAAGACTTTTCACTGCCTCTGGAGAAGAAAGAGCCAAGATGAGAATATTACAGCCCAATATCGTAACCCAGGAAACAGACCATAGCCTGCAGTTAAGAGCCCAGAGGAGACTCGTGTTTGAAATTCAATCTGTTGAGTCAGAAACATTTCCTGTCATATTGTCTCCACCTTCCAATTTGTCACAAGCATGGTGTAAGTCAGCAGAAAACCCCTCAACCTCACTTTTGCAAAGTCTCATGGCAGAGTAAGTGAGTATCTATATAGTGTTCCATTCTGGGGAACAACACTGATTTGCTCTAAAATCTCTCTTCTGCCACACCCCTGCCCCAATGTGCCTTGATTCTTGCAATGAACACCATCCAAAGCAATAATAGCCTTTAGAGTCAAGCCCATGTCATCCAGGTTAAGACATTCCGTTACCTGAGATGAGTGACAACCTATTTAGCTAACTTAGCTGTAGAAAATAACTTATCACATGGCAGAGAGTAGAATCCCAGGAGACTATCTGGTCTGTGAGAAAATTAGCCTAAGCAAATGTCCAAATTATGGAACCCTGTCTAGGCCTAGTGGGACACCACAAGGAGATCCCTGGAGTTCAGGAATCAGTATGAGAGCCTTGAGCTCCTAGTAGGATTAAGGGGTAGAAGGAAAAGCCCTGCTAGCAATTAAGAGGGCACTGAAGAGAAGGGTATCTGTATGCCTCATCTGTGAGAAGTACAGTAAGAAAGGTACACAAGGATTGGAAAGATGTAGAACTTGTTCGTGTATGGTAAGTGTGGAGAAGATAAAGAAGTCAGAAGGTGCTAGGACAATTTTAACAGTTTTTTTCAGATTTAACCTACAGTGAGTACGTTAAACGAATATGCTCCCCAGGAGCTCTATGCTCCTGGAGTCATTGTAAATCCATCTAAAAAGGCATAACTTACAAGTGAATCCCGTATGAATATGCACATATTGGGAGGGGATTAAATCCTAAGTAAGATCTAGAGCCTATAATGAGCAGCAGTAGGTTGATATAAATGACTCTGATTAATTCAATTGTGAAGGATAGAATATGTATTTATAATTGCTAAACTACTCTTATTATCCTTTGAGAAATGGTCAGCAATGAGGAAGTTATCTGAAGACTAAATATGAGTAAGTGGCTTAATTTTCAAAACCAGAAAATTGTTGGATTCTGGAACAAAAATTGAGAGAGAGAGATGTTTATTTCCAGAAAACGTCAAGAATGGGTTAATAAGCAGATGACTGCTAGGCATTTCTGAAAGCAGCCAGTGTGGGTTTTCTAAAATTTCATGTTCATTTCTTTTTTTTCTGTAGTGTTACTTAGCTGGCAGATTTGCTAGCAGATTTGCTGAACGTTACAATTAGAGCCCATGTAGATTTCAGAAAAGAACGTAATAACTCTGGCAACTACACAGAACGATGCTGAGTGGACTCAGTTAAGTAGATACTTATGAAGCTGGATGACCACAGCCAGAGTATGCACCCCGAAGAATAAATCAGGGGCAATCTGGATGAACAGGTTCCTGTCACAGGCCTTATTCACATTCTCAATAACTCAGAGTAATCCCTCAAAGTTCACTGATTGACCACAGTTATAAATTAATCAAAGCAGAAACAGATAGTTAATATAAAAGAATCATGATTCAAAGACATTTCAATAGACTGGAATGATAAATCAAATAAAATAATTTAATAAAGAATAGTTCTGTACTTAGGAAGAAGAACACCTTCCCCAATGAGGGGACGAGTTTAATAGGCTCTCTCCTCTATTCTGGGTCAAGCCAACCCAGAATAAGATATCCCTCACATTTTCAGAGGGATACCAGCAGTCAGGAGAAAATCCAAAGGATAGGGCTAAGTAGTTCTAAAACCATAACATACAGAGAATATGTGAAACCCTGACAACGTCTAGATGGCAAAAACAAAGAAATGGAGGCACAAGTTGAGCAAGGACGGCACTTACCTATCTCAAGAGCTATCATGTGGAAGAAGATACAGCCTTATTCCGTGTAGCTCCCCGAGGAGAATTAGAAGCATGAAAAGTTAAAAGGAGGTATGTTTCAATTCAGTGTAAGGAGGTCAATAGAACAGAATGGATTGCCTTGTACAATACCAAGCACCTTTCTTGAAATGTTTAACCAGACTAAATGCCTTCCAAGGATATAATAGTGTAGGTTTCTATATTCAGTGGAAACGAGAAATTTGGACCAGATGACCTCTAAGGTCCCTTCCTACTCCAAGATGCTACAACTCTGTGATCCTATTTTTAGAAAATATTTTACCACAAAATTTCTTTAAATAGCAGATTCCCTTGGGGATTAGGGATCTGCTTACTGTGAAATTGCTAGTATTAGTTTCCAACTGAATAGTTCACAGATATTTAAATCAAGCACCTTTAGAATAATGATGATAATTGGTAGTTGGTAAGCAAGTCATGGACATATACACACTAACAAACGTAAGGTAGATAGCTAGTGGGAAGCAGCCACATAGCACAGGGAGATCGGCTTGGTGCTTTGTGACCGCCTGGAGGGGTGGGATAGGGAGGGTGGGAGGGAGGGAGACGCAAGAGATATGGGAACATATGTATATCTATAACTGATTCACTTTGTTATAAAGCAGAAACTAACACACATTGTAAAGCAATTATACCCCAATAAAGATGCTAAAAAAATAGAATATGAACTATAGATATTTGATTTAAAGATGTTAGAATGTATGAAGAGTACTCATGTGGAAAATTGTTCACTTCTGGTTGTTACAGAGAGGAAACGTGGGCGGGGTGGCCCTGCTTATTATTTAACTCCTCTTCATTCAGAGAGTTAGCAAGCATATACAGATGACTTGTCCCACAGTCCTTTGCGATATGCTGGTTATTATTCAGATGGTACCTGTTTCCTCAAGGAGCACACAGTCCAATGCGAGTGGTGGACATAGGAGTTAGGAGAGTGTTTTGCTTCAGGACCGCATGCACCGCCTCCTGGGCTCGCAGCTTTAGGTCTGAGTAGATGCAGCACTTGGAAGACACTGATGAGCTCCAGACAGGAGCACTATTGCCTCAGTGCCTATCAGTACTAGTACTAAAATCACCCCTTAATTCCGTAACACCTGAGCATGTGGGGTTTTTTTGTTTTGGTTTGTTTTACTTCTGAGATCCTGACAACTCATTACCACCTAGATGACAATCCAACCATGATAGAGAGAGATACCAAAGGAAAGTTTTGAAGGGGAGGGTATGCATTACACACTGTGGAAGAAGGTAAAAGCACTGCAGACCAGAGGCGAGAATGGCTACTGAAGAATAAGGACATGACCAGTGTCTAACTCACGTCTCAGTACATGACTGGCACTCAATATACATAAGATGGAGGAATGAGCGAGTGAATAAATGAATGGGCAGAGAAAACGGAAGACTGTGTGCCTCTGTTTCTAACATGATGTCTACGTGTAATGACACTCCCATTCATCAATACCCCAACAGGTGTTTAAGTCGTCAAAAAGATATAAATTTTCAAATGTTAGTTTTAGTATTAACTGAAATTTATTATCAGCGATTTTCAGTATTCAATTCAGTTAATTTCAGTATTAGCTGTTCCTGCAAATTTAACCAAGAAAGTTTTTCCTGACTTTTTTCTTCATTTCCATTTTCTTCAGTTAGAATACTTTTCCAAAGCTCTTTCTCCACCCTGAGGCAAGGTGTCTTGCTAGCTGCACCTCATGAGCACTACCAGACAGAAAATATCAAAATAGCAGAATCAGAATAGCATTTGATCCACTTCACTTTCTATGTAGGTTCCTAGTTTCCGTCAAGTAACTTTTTGTCATCATGCATTTATGTGCTACGGGTGATTATCTCTAATTGTCTATTGACTGTAAACACATGCAATCATACAATTACAATGTGCCGTTACGTAATTATGATGTATTATAATTAAGTAAAGATCACCAGAATGGTGTTGTAAAGATCTCAGAGAACTGTTGGAAGGAGGCATGATTTAGTCTCTGGCAGCTCTGAATACTCAGTTCCAAGGTGCATGTTTATACGCATGTACCCATGTGTGTGGGCACACACACACTCGTGTGTATATGTGCTAATTTGGGGTGGGGATTGCAGAGGATCATAAAGTTCAGTATTATCAGTCTAGACTGGAGAATAGAATAAGGTCAAACAGTAATGGCTGTTTCTGAGGGGTTTTCCACTCTGGTTCCAAATCTGCATCTTCTTAGATCATTTCAAATATGTAGATGGCTAGCACAAAGCCGGTCTTAACATATAGGAAGGATTGTATCCCTGGCATGCATATGGGCGATTCAGAAAATAATTAAACCCTTTTCAAAATTAATTACTCAGTAATTGTGTCTATATGAGCACATAGCCAAACTAATTTATAAAAACATCTATCCCAATTATTTTTATAATCTTACAAATGTTCAATATTTATTCTTTACCACACAGACCCACGTTCAGTCCTATAGTAATTTATCCCAGACTCTCATGGTAGGAACAGCAGCCAGATTGTGTTCTTTGATTTTCTCAAGCCTTCAAGAAAGAAGTGGTACAAACCACGGAGTTCTGAACATACCTCTACAAGGGAAAAGATTTGCACAGTGTAATAAGATTTGCACTGGGGATCTGGGTGGCAAACAGTTTCCAGGTACGTCAAAGTTTGTACACTATACCCAGTCTAATGTCATGTTAGATGTTTATTAGGGGACCTCCAGACTTGTTATGGAAATAAAACAGAGACTCATCCTTCTGGAAGTGAAGTTGAAGGAGAGACCCTTTTAACAGAGGAGAAAAATCACACTCCATCCGATATGGGATTACTGTCAATGTCTGTACACAAAAAAAGTCGACCAAAGTCCCATGTGCAAGAGATAGAACAAAAGATGTTAACTTTTGACAGCATTTTTACATGTGTCACGTTGGTTTCCATCGTCTCATTAAGTGGAAATTATGGTGCTTCACTTTTTCACTTCAGTAAAATGTAGCCTCTTCACTGAATATGAAGTAACATGTGAAATTCATTTCCATTTGACTGAAAACTGCAGAAGTTATATCATTTTGCATGATGTGCCTCCATTAAGGTCTTCATCAGGTGCAAGGGGCCTAATTTCATCTTCAGCAGTTTATAGAAAATGTACCAGACCAATGGCTAACAGATGCCTGGTTAACTGCTAACTTTTCCTGGGACTTTGCTGATGGTGACACCAATGTGACTGACGACTACCTTAGACACACTAGACCACTCGGTGCTAATGCCCTTTACAGGTGCATGTTTTTTTTACCCCATCTCTTTGGAGCACCAGTAAACATCGTTAGGACCTATAGAGGTTTGTTGTATAGTCCAAAAAACGACCTTTGCACTACACTCACAAAATCAACTTCAGCAAGCTCTAACCCACATAATTGGCAAATGTAAGTATATCTCTATAATTTGGTACATACATGTTAATATATAATCTAGTGACTAAGAAATGAGTCTGTGAAGTTGTCAACTCTTTATGAATCACCCTGTATTTTTTTAAAGTTCCACAGATTATTCTGTTGAGTAGACTAGGCTTTAGACGCAGCCTATAAGCAGCTCTGTCCATACATCTAAAGTTTGTAAGTGAATTCAGTTTTCACAGAAAATTCACTTTATTTGCTCTCATCTGCCAGGATATTTCCACAGATATTCACTTGGTAAGAGCCTTTCTGGAGATTTATATATTGTAGGTAGATTAAGCAGTCTTTTATTCAAGAGAGGTAACACATAAACTAGTTTATATACCCTTTCACCCAATTAACCTATCAATAGTCATTTTCTCCTAAGGACCACTGAACCCTGAGGGGATAACATGAAGCTTAGATGGGTTTGATTGTCCTTAACCATTATTCATGGAGGAACTCCACATATTCTGTGTCAAATGCTGGGCTTGTGGAGGAAAAAACCTAAGTTTAATCAACATGGCCTTTGCTCAGAAAGGAGCTCACAATCTAATGTGGGACGCCTACTTGCCCGAAAAACTGTTTTGATGGGTAGAGAGAGAAAGGAGAATTTCTGGAACCAGAAGCACAGCTGGCAGGTTCATTGCCAATTTCCCTCAATGAACCATGAGAGAAGATTGTCCTAGGGGTCTAATAGAGACCCCTGCTAGACCCAACAAAAATGAAGCATCTGTTTCTGAGTTGAAGACACATTATTTTCAAAGCACTTCAGCATGCTCTCCCCCAGATTACCTAACAGAGACAGGTATATTTCATCCCTTACCCACGTTCCTTGAAAAATATTCAACTGAAGAAGACAGATACGACAACTTCATGACACTGATAGGAACTGAAGGTTCTTAGCATGGAAGAAAACTTGACATGACCATGTGTGGTGCTCTAGTCACTTCTCTAATTGTTCATGGCTCACATAATTAGACACAGCAATTTGCTGATTTCATAGCTGCACTAGATCCAACTAAAGTTTCTTCTTGTCACTGCTCTGTTAATAAGATATTTGCTGAACAATCAAAGGCTCAAAGAAGAAATCAACAAGGAATTTTTAAAGTACCTTGAGAAAAGAGTGACATCATCAAGATGGCAGAGTAGGAGACCTCAGACTCTGTTCCCCCACAAAGATGAACAATTAGGTAGCTATCCATGAACAAAAATAGTTCTGGGAGAGCTCTGGAGCCTACTTAAGAAACTTCAGCAACACAGTGGAACAAACAACCTGAGAATAACTGCACAAAACAGGTAGGAAAAACACCTTCATTGTGCCTGCATCATCCCATCCCCAAAGCCACCACTGATCAGCTCTAAGCGGGACCTCCTCAGCTATAGAGTTCCCCTCACCAGGAAAGGGAGAACGGGGTGAGAGACCAGCTTCCCCAGACTTTTGGGGCAACACAAGAGGGACCTGCTTTGGTTCACTCCACCCAGAGACCAGCAAAGCTGAGATGTAAGAGACATTTAGCAATGAGGAAGGACAGCGGGGCTACAAGTATCAGCTACACAGTGGGAGCAAACACGGTAGCCAGTGACCTGCCCTGCAGAAAGCCTCAGGAGTTTTCACCAGTGGCCCACAAAGCCACCACAGGCCCCCTGCAGATTTCACTAGGTTTTGCCCCACATGTTTTCACGTTTGCTGACGCCAGCTGCCTGAGTCCCTCACTGCTCCTTACCTCCACGTCACCCCCACCAGAGCCCAGGCATCTGCAGCTATGTGACTCCAAGATGCCAGAATTCCATAGCTGACTCCCACCATCATATACACACTTGGGGGTAGCCCCACCCCTGTGCACTTCCATGCTGCTGGCCTAACACCTGTCACCGGCCTCTACTGCCTTGTGTGCACCCATGGCAAGATCCTACAGCTACAGAAGTGCATATGTCAGTAGCCAAGGCCCCCAAGCAGCTTGTGGGCCCAGATTTGGCCCCATCTCCTGTCACTGGCCTGCGCCTCTAGGCTCATCTGCAACTACCCCTGAGATGTCCACCTACATGCAGCAAATCCAACCCGCATCACAGGCTTCCACTGCTGTATGAACACACATACGGATACCCTGTAGCCACAGGAGTGAACTGACAGCCAGGCCTCCCACAGCTGCTTGTGGGCCTGGATCTGGACCTGTCTTCTGTCACTGGCCTGCACCACTGGGCTCATCTGTTGCTAGCCCCTCCATCTGTGCACCTGCACACTCCTGGCCTGACCTTATTACCAGCCTCCACTGCCGTGTGTGTGCCCATGGAGAGACTGTGCAGCCACAGGAGTGTGTGCAAACAGCCAGGGCCCCTGCAGCCATGTGTGGGCCCAGATCCAGCCCCATCTCCTGTCACTGGCCTACATCGCTGGGTTCACCTGCTGCTAGCCTTTCCAACTGGGTACCTGCATTTCCTCAATCTGACTCCCAACACTGGCTTCCACTACCATGTGCCCATAGTGAGAACTAGAAGCCCCTGTATCTACCAGTATCTGCAGTTGGCCCTGACCCCTGTTGCTTTCCTGGGACCCCACCACTGTATGCGTGTTTGCAACTATCACCGACACTACACAGGGACCAGCAGCTGGCCCTCACAGCCAAGCATGTGCACACCACTCAATCGAGCTACCACCAATGCATGCCCTGGTCCCTAGCAACTGGACCTGAAGTCACTGCTGAAGAACTACACTGCCCCTGTAGCCTCTGTGGGCCCTCTGCAGTGCTTGCCAAGGACCACACAACTGTAGATGTTATGCAACTCAGCAGCATAAGCCAACAAGTAACCATGCCCCCTGTACCTCGAGCCACCATACGCCACCCATAGTTGGTGCCCTGTATCACTAGACACATGGTCACAGCTTGCTCAAGCATGCCCCCATTCACAGGTGAAGGTCTTTTCTTACCAACTTTAATCCACAATGTCTGGAAGAGTTGATGCCTTCTTCAAATGCTCAGTCACCTACATAAGCCTACAGGGATCATAAAGAACCAGGAAAATATGGCTGCAACAAAGGAATACAATAAACCTCTAGTTACTGACCCCAAATAAATGAAAATACAGGAACTTCCAGACAAAGAATTCAAAACAATTGTTCTAGGGATACTCAGAGAGATACAAAAGAATGCAGATGAACAATTTAACGAAATCAGGAAAAGAACATAAGAACAAAATGAGAACTTCAATAAAGATGGAGAAAACATTTTTTAAAAAACCCACACAAACAGAAATTTTGGTGATGAAGAATACAATTACTGATCTGAAGAATTCAATAGAGAGCTTCCAGAGCAGACTGGACCAGGCAGAAGAAAGAATCTGTGATCTCAAAGACAAGTCATTTGAAATTATTCCCCAGTCTAAGGAGAAAAAAAAAGAAAGAATGAAAAAGGAATAAAAGAACTGTATGGGATTTAAGGGGCACTATAAAGAGAAACATTCTATTCATAATTCATAAGTCCCAGAAGGAAAGAGAGAGAGAAAGGGGCAGAAAGCTTGTTTAAAGAAATAATGGCTGAACAATTCCCAAACCTGGGGAGAGATTTGGACATCCAAGTTCATAAAGCTGACAGACTATCTGAAAATTTCAATCTAAAACAATCTTCTCAAGACATATTATAATAAAACTGATTAAAATCAGAAACAAACAGAGAATTTTAAAAGCAGCAAGAGAAAAAAAGTTCTCATACAAGAGAAACTCCATGAGTTTATAAGTGAATTTCTCAGCAGAAACTTTGCAGGCGATTATGGAGGGGGATGATACATTCAAAGTGCTGAAAGAAAAAAACTGCCAAGAATACTTTACCCAGAAAAATTTTCCTGCAGAAATGAAGGTGAAATAAAGATTTTTCTGTAATAAACAAATGCTGAGGGAGTTCATCAACACCAGATCTGCCTTACAGGAAATTTTAAAAGTTCTTCAAGATGAAACAAAAAGATACTAACTAGCAACAAGAAATACATGAAAATATGAAACACACAGGTAAAAGTAATGGTCAGATTCAGAATACTCTAATACTATTGAGCTGCATGAGCTGCTCATAAATTTTGGAGATTAATCCTTTGTCAGTTGCTTCATTTGCAAGTATTTTCTCCCATTCTCAGGGTTGTCTTTTGGTCTTGTTTATGGTTTCCTTTGCTGTGCAAAAGCTTTGAAGTTTCCAATCCAAAAATGGGCAGAAGATCTAAATAGACATTTCTCCAAAGAAGATATACAGACTGCCAACAAACACATGAAAGAATGCTCAACATCTTTAATCATTAGAGAAATGCAAGTCAAAACTACAATGAGATATCATCTCACACTAGTCAGAATGGCCACCATCAAAAAATCGAGAAACAATAAATGCTGGAGAGGGTGTGGAGAAAAGGGAACACTCTTGCACTGCTGGTGGGAATGTGAATTGGTACACCCACTATGGAGAACAGTATGGAGGTTCCTTAAAAAACTACAAATAGAACTACCAGAACATACAAAATAAAAAGAAGAGAATCAAAGTATACCACTATGTAAAACCATCAGTTCACAAAGGAAGACAGCAAGAGATGAAGAAAGGATCAAAGGAATTACAAAACAGCCACCAAAAAATTGACAACATGTCCATAGTAAGACTTTACCTATCAATAATTCCTTTAAATTTATTGGATTAATTATCTGATCAAAACTCACAGAGTGGTTGAATGGGTAAAGAAACAAGACCTAACTACATTCTGCCTATAGGACACAGCTGCAAGGACACACATAGGCTCAAAGTAAAGGGATGGAAAAGACGTTCTACACAAATGGAAACCAAAAGAGAGCAGAGGTATCTACACTTACATCAGACAAGATAGACATTAAGTCAAAAACAATGACAAGAGACAAAGGAGGTCGTTATATAGTTGACTTTTGAACAATGTGGGAGTTAGTTTACATATAACTTACAGTCATCCCTCCATATCCACGGTTCCTTCACATCCAGGGATTCGACCAACCACAGACTATGCAGTATGCTGTATTCACTACTGAAAAATATCCATATGTAAATAGACCTATGCAGTTAAAACCCACGTTGCTCAAGGGTCATCTGTATAATGATAAAGGGATCAATTCCTCAAGAGTTTATAACAATTTTATTATATGCACCCAGCATCAGAGCACATAAATGTATTAAGCAAATATTAACAGATCTGAAGCAAGAAATAGACAACAATACAATAATAGTATTGGACTTCAATAGCTCACTTTCAACGATGGATAGATCATCAGGAAAGAAAATCAATAAGGAAACATTAGATTTAAATTATACTTTAGACAAAATAAGCCTAACAGACATACACAGCACATTCCATCCAAGAGCCTCACAATACACATTCTTCTCAGGTACACACGGGACGTTCTCCAGGATGGATCAATACTTAGGCCATGAAACAAATGTCTGCAAATTTTAAAAGATTTAAATCAAACCATGTAACTTTTCCAACCACGATGGTATGAAACTAGAAATCAGTAACAGAAGGAACACTGAAAAATTCACAGATATTTGGAAATTAAAAACACAATCCTGAAACCAATGTGTCAAAGGTGAAATCAAAAGGGAAAGCAAAAAATATCTTGAAACAAAAATGGAAACACAACATACCAAAACTTACAGAATGCAGCAAAAGCAGTGCACAGAAGGAATATTATAGCAGTAAATGCCTACATTAAGAAAGATATCAAATAAACTGCTTACCATACGATCCAGCAATCCTACCTATGGGTATATATTCAAAGGAAATGAAATCAGGATCTTAAGAGATATCTACACTCCATGTTCATTACAAATTAATCACTTAAGTTAATTAACATATCTATCACCTCATTTAGTTACCATTTCCTTTATTTCTTTTTTTCTTTGCTTGGGATGAGGACAGTTAAAAGCTACCATCTCAGCAAATATCAAGAGTACAATACAGTATTGTTAACTAGAGTCACTATGCTATACATTAGATCTCTAGAACTTATGCATCCTGAAACTTTGTACCCCTTGAGCAACATCTCCACATTTCTCATTCCCCCCAACAGCTGGAAACCACTATTCTATTCTCTGTTTCTATGAGTTTGACCATTTTAGATACCATATATAAGTGAGATTTTGCAGTATTTGTCTTTCTACGTTTGGCTAATTGCACATATCATAATATCTCCCAGGTCCATCCAGGTCGTCTAAATGGCAGGCTTTCCTCATTTTAAGGCTGAATAATATTTCATTATATATATAGATATATATAAGATGTAGATATGATACAGTCTTTATCCATTGATCTGTAGATGGATATTTGGGTTGTTTCCATATTTTGATTACTGTGAATAATGCTGCAATAAACATGGGGGTGCAGATATCTCTTGGAGATCATGATTTCACTTCCTTTAGATATATATCCAGTGGGAATGGTGGATCATATGGTATCTCAATTTTTTGAGCTATCTTGATACTGTTTCCCATAATTGCTTTGCAAGTTTACATTCCCATCAACAATGCACCAGGGTTTCCTTTTCTCCACATCATTGCCAATGCTACTTACGTTTCATCTTTTTGATAAAAGCCATTATAAAAGGTGTGAAGTGATATCTCATTGAGGTTTTGATTTGCATTTCCCCAATGATTAATTAGTTATGCTGGCCATTTGTCAGCCTTCTTTGGAAAAATTGCTAATCAGGTCCTTTGTCCAATTTTTAATCCAGTTATAGGTTTTCTTGTTATTGAGTTTGATGAGGTATTTGTATATTTTGGATATTAGCTCCTTATCAGATATCTGTTTAGCAAATGTTTTCTCCCATTTCATAGGCTGCCTTTTCACTCTGTTGATTGTTTCCTTTCCTTTGATGTGCAAAAGTTCTTGCTCCACGGTACACTTCCACACTGGGGTGAGGGCTGCAGTGGCAGAGGGGAGTTCCTGGCTGGGAGGGATAGAGCCAGTTTAAACCATGAATGGTATCTAAATGGGGAGAGGGTGGCCATTTCTGACGCCTATGGAGGAAGTGCATCCGGAGTAGCCCAGGAGTGACTGGAACTGGGACCTCCACATACTGCTCCCTAAACCACACCAAGTGCCTGGTCTAGCCCCTCTTAATCCAGCACTGTTCTCCTCTGGGCCAAAAATTCAAGATCTGAGAGAGGGGAGAGAAGACACTTAGAGGGAAGGGAGCCAGCTTGGACCCAAACCTCAGGGCTTCTGCTCCAGCAACTTGGGACTTGCCCACACACACATTAGGAGGGTGCTGGCCACTGAGCATAGGAGAAGCTATAGCTCACATATGGCTCTGATCTAGCATCTCCATCTACAGTGCCACCTTCTACCAAGGTGATAGCTGTCAACACACCATGGAGGAAGACATGAATGATGATCACATCAGATCTACCACCCCCACCAAAGCCAATGGGTACAAACAGGCTGTACAGGGATTCTCTCACACAAGGACACCCGCTCTAAACTGGAATAGGTAACTGTTTCACCTAATTTCAAAGAGACAGAGAAAGTTAAGCAAAATGAGAAAAGAGGGCAATTTATTTCAAATGAAAGAACAAGAGAACAACAAATGAAACAAAGCTAAATCATTTACCAGATAGAGAGTTCAAAGCATAAGTAATAAAAATGCTAACTAAATTAGGATGAAAATAAATGAACATGGGGAAAATTTTAACAAGCAAGTAGAAAATAAAAGAAAAGCCAATCAGAATTGAAGAATACAATACCTAAAATGAAAAGCACACCAGAAGAAATTAACAGCACACTAGGTGATACAGAAGAATGCATACGTGATCTGGAAAATGGACTAATTAGAAACTATCCATTCAGAAGAGCAAAAAGAAAAACAGAGTTTTTACAATTAGAACAGTTTAAGGGACATCTGGGAAAACATAAAGTACAACATCATTTGCATTATAGGGGTCCCAGAAGAAGAGGAGAGAGAGAAAGGGTCAAAAATGTATGTGATGAAATTATGGCTGAAAACTTCTTAACCTGAAAAAGGAAATAAATATCTGGGTAAAGAAGCACAGAGAGTCCCAAACAAGATGAAGCAAAAGAGACCCACGTTAATTTTGGTATTTTGACATTTCAAAATTAAAATAGCAAAAGTTAAATATAAAGAGAGAATTCAAAGGCAGAAAGAGAAAAAACAAAAAGTCACATACAAAGAAAGCCCCATGAGGTTATCTATCACCTGATATTCCTGCAGAAACTTTGCAGGGCAAAAGAGAGTGGCATGATATATTTAAACTGCTGAAAGGAAAAAACACCTACGACACAGGATACTATACCCAGCAAGATTACCATTTAGAATTGAAGGAGAGAAAAAGAACTTCTCAGACAAGCAAAAACTAAAAGAGTTCATTAACACTTAACCAACCTTAAAAGAAATGTTAAAGGTTCTTCTTTAAGGGAAGGGAAAAACAAACAAACAAACAAAAACACCTACAACAAGAAGTAGGAATCTATAGAAAAGGAAAATTCCCACAAATAAAGGCAAATATATGATAAAGGCAGTGGATTAACCATTAAAATAAGCTACTAGGAAAATAAAAGGACAAAAAAAACAACAGTAAGTATTAGAAACAGTGAAGGGATAAACATGGAGACAGAAAATATGACTTGGAAACACAAACTGTGGGAGAGGGAAGTAAAAAAGTGTAGATCTTTCAGAAAGTGTTTGAGCTTAAATGACTACCATTTTAAACAAGTAGATATAGGTCAACATATTGAATATGTGAACCCTATGGTAACCACAAATTGAAAACCTACAATGGTTATACGAAAAAGAGAAAGAAACACAAGCATACCACTAATAAAAACCATCAAACCACAAGGGAAGAAACGAACAGAAGAAGAAAAGCACAAGAACTAAAAAAAAAAAAAACAAACAAGAAAAACCCCATAAAACAAGTAACAAAATGGCAATAAGTATGTACCTATCAATAATCACTTTAAATGTCAATGAACTAAATGTTCCAATTAAAAGACATAGGGTTGCTGATTGGATGAAAAAAATCAAGACTCATCTATATGCTGCTTTCAAGAGACACTTCATACCAAGAGACACAAACAGACTGAAACTGAGGATATGGAAAAATATTTTATGGAAATGGAAATGATAAGAAAATGGAGGTAGCAATACTCAGGCATAAAAGACTGTAAAACAAAGTCTATAACAAAAGACAAAGAAGAGCATTATATAATGTAAAGCGATCAATACAAGAAGAGAATACACCACTTGTTAATATACATGCACCTAATACAGGCATACCTAAATATATAAAGCAAATATTAACTGACATAAAGGGGAAAATTGACAGTAACACAATACTATTAGGGGACTTTAACATCCCGTTTACATCAATGGACAGGTCATCCAGAGAGAAAATCAATAAGAAAACAGTGGACTTAAAGGACACATTAGACCAGTGAACTGAAAATATATCTATAGGATATTCCATACAAAAATAGAAGAATATACATTCTTTTCAAGTGCACATGTATGTTCTCCAGGATACATCACATGCTAGGTCCCAAAACATGTCTTAACAAATTTAAGAGGATAAAAATTGTATCAATACTTATTCTAACCACAATGATATGAAACTAGAAATCACTTAAAGAAAAAAACAGGAAAAACACAAACACATGGAGACTAAACAAGATGCTACAACCAATGGATCAATGAATACATCAAACATAAGATAAAAAAATACCTCGAAACAAATGAAAATCTATGGGATTCAGCAAAAGCAATTCTATGAGGTAAGTTTAGAGTGACACAGGTCCTCCTTAAAAACAAGAAAACCCCCAAATATTCAACCAAACTTACCACCTGAAAGAATTAGAAAAAGAAAGACAAGAAAAGCCCAAAGTCAGCAGAAGGAAAGGAATAATAAAAATCAGAGAGGAAATAAGTAAAATAGACACACACAAAAAGAAAATCTAAATTAGAGGTACCGTATAATCCAGCAATTCCACTCCTGGGTAAATACTACAGAAAATGAAAACAATAATTCCAAAAGATACACACACTCCAATGTTCATAGTAGCATTATTTATAATAGCCAAGATATGGAAGCCACCTAAGTGTCTATCAACAGATGAATGGATAAAGAAGTTGTGGTATATTTATTGGAATACTACTCAGCCATAAAAAGAATGAAATTTAGCCATATGGAACAACATGGATGGCCTTAGAAGATATTATGCATAATGATATGTCAGACAGAGAAAGACAAATATTCTGTGTTATCACTTATATGTGCTACTAAAAAATAAAGCAAACAAATGAATATAACAAAACAGAAACAGGCTTGCAGATATAGAGAATATACTAGTGGTTATGAGTCAGGTGTAGGAAGGGGAGAGGGGCAAGATGGGGCTAGGGGATTAAGAGGTAAAAACTACTAAGTATAAAATACATAATCTACAAGGATATATTGTACAGCACACAGAACACAGCCAATACTTTATAATATTAAATGGAACATAATCTATAAAAATTTTAATCACTAAGTTGTACACCTGAAAATAAAAATATTATAAATCAACCATACTTCAATAATGAAATTATAATAAATGGCCTAACTATTTTTCAAAGTGATTGTACCATTTTATATTATCACCAGCAAAGTATGAGAGTTCTAGTTGCTATTTATCCTCTGGAAAGTTGAACCGGCCAGGACTTGTTTGTTTATTTTGGCCATTTAAATAGTCTGTTAGTTTTTTTGTGGTTTAATTTGCTATTTCTCTAATGAGTAGTAATCGTAAGCACCTTTTTGTGTGTTCATTGCCATCTCTACATGTTCGTTTTTCCCCCAAATAAACTGCCTGACAGCCCTTTTCCGAGATTTTGTTTTTCCAAATACCTTTCTATTTGTTTCTAATTCATCTAGGCTCAGATAATGTACTTTGTGTGATTTGAAAATATTTATTGGGCTGGCCAAAAAGTTTGTTCACGTTTTTCGTAACACCTTATGGAAAAACCCAAACGAACTTTTGGCCCAATCCAATACATTTGTTTAGATATGTTTTATAGGCCAGAATATGATTTATGTTAATGTTTCCTGTGCACTAGAAAAGAACTATATTCCACTGCTGCTTTGTCAATTTTTTGAAATCTAAATGTCAATTAACACAAGTTGGTTGATACCATTGCAACAGTATTCGACATTTTGCTGATTTTAAGCCTAAAAGTTCTATCAAATGTGGATTTTTCTATTTACATGGTATATCTTTTTCTACCCTTTTCCTTTATAACTATTTATGTCTTTATATTTAAGGTAGATTTCTTATAAACAACATAATCTAATCATCTATGCCTTTTAATTTGTGTATGCTTAGACCATCTGTATTTGATATAACTATTTATATGGTTGGAGTATGATCTACTATCTCTTCCTTCTGTTCTTTGTTTTTTTCTATTTTTCTCTCATCTTTTGGATTTACTGAGTATTTTCTATAAATCCTTTTTTTTCCCCAACACCACTGAGGGAGCCCTTTTCATATTAACAACTCTGTTTCTCATGAGAACTCATGGAATAAAGCTTACGAGGTTATGCAAACTGTGTTTGTGTTCAGGATCCTAAGGTTTCTATACTTTCTCAGTACCCCATATCAGCTCTTAGAATTCTCTTAAACATTTTACCTGATATTTTATTTACTTGTATGGCACCTGGCCTCTTTGTCCAGTGCTCTTTCACATGTGATCCAATATTTGCATCTTATCTCCCCTTGGAAGATTCTATATTTCCTCACATTTCAGGCTATTTGGTTGTCCTTCAACCTCAATTCTCGGATGGATTCAAGCAAATTTATGATTTTGTAACTACTTTAACTTTATTTTGTGTTTACGTTGGGACCAAAGCTCTTTCTAGCTTTCTACATCCTGAACATAAGCAACATTATTCATAGTCCATACTTTAAGTAACACAGTTCTAGAAAACTTCTCACTCCTTGAAGTAAAATATTCCTAAAAAAAAAAAAACCGAACATGAGAATATCTTCATTGCTAGTAAGAGCTCTTAACAACTCCCTTTGCTTTACTTCTATATTCATTAAGCAAGATGTCTTTTCCTAACAACATTCTACCCAGATATATGATTTTTATGCCATATCAGTATTTCTCTTAGTTTCCTGCTACAAATCAATGTAAAATAAATTTTGAAGGTATGCTTACTCTTTTGATAAAAAATACGGTAATTATGAGAAATGAAGGATATGTTAATTAGTTTGATTGTGGTAATTATTTCACAATGTATGCATATATCAAAACATCACATTGTATATCTTAAATATAAGCAAATTCATTTCTCAAATATATATATTATATATATAATATATAATTTTTTTTTCAAGAAGCTAGCAGAACTAGCTATTCACCATGGGTAACTGTGACTCTTGCTTGTATGAATGGATATAAAACATAGCCCAGAACACACAGTAACCTAACCAAAATGAAGTCCCATCCTTAGTTCAGGCTAACCTATCCCATTACTACATAACACCTTAACACTACACTTGTCTGAGTTACCAGGACAGAGGCAATGTATATGGCTTCGATGATGAAATGTATGTACTGTACTGGAGACTGACGAGTGCAGCTCAGACATGGCTACTCTGAATTTTTAAGATTGATTATAGCTCTGAACTGGCCCGATACAAGGAAATCCTTTTAAATGCCCCTCCATCTAACATTCGTGGTAGACATTCCATAAAAATAAAACAGTTAAATGTTCCTCAGTCCTTTGAAGGTTAAAAATAAAAGAAGCTCTGCTATTGAAACTTTTTTGAGCTTCACTAACATTCAGCGCTTTGTTCATGCTCTTTCAGTTAGAACAACACAGTAAGGCTCCACTTTTGAATTTATAACTGGGCCTAGGGATGAAAGTACAGAGAGAATGACCTACTTTGTACATTAAAAAAAAAATTAGTGACCTCTTCATGTGCTGTAGAATACCTCTTCCTCCCAAAACTCCCTTTACGTTTCTCCAAATCGTAGAGCATTTCAAAAGAAAGATTAAATGACTGTCTTAATTGCTTAGGAAGTAAAACTTCAGTACAAATGATAATAGGAACTCCCGGACTGCAATAGAGAAAGTTATCATTTGGTCAACCTGCCAATTTCATGCAAACTAACCAAATTCAAGAATTATTCACGGGAGACTTCTGGAAAAATGGCGGAAGAGTAAGACGCGGAGATCACCTTCCTCCCCACAGATACACCAGAAATACATCTACACGTGGAACAACTCCTACAGAACACCTACTGAACGCTGGCAGAAGACCTCAGACCTCTCAAAAGGCAAGAAACCCCCCACGTACCTGGGTAGGGAAAAAGAAAAAACAGAGACAAAAGAATATGGACGGGACCTGCACCAGTGGGAGGGAGCTGTGAAGGAGCAAATGTTTCCACACACTAAGAAGCCCCTTCGCGGGCAGAGACTGCGGGTGGCGGAGGGGGAAAGCTTTGGAGCTGCAGAGGAGAGCACAGCAACGGGGTGCGGGGCGGGGAGCAAAGCGGGGTGACTCCCGCACAGAGTATCAGGGCCGACCGGCACTCACCAGTCCGAGAGGCTTGTCTGATCACCCGCCGGGGCCGGCGGGGCTGGGAGCTGAGGCTCGGGCTTCAGTCGGAGGCAGGAAGAGGACTGCAGTTGGCGGCGTGAACACAGCTTGCAGGGGGTTAGTGCACCAGGGCTAGCCGAGAAGGAGTCCGGGGAAAAGTCTGGACCTGCCGAACAGGCAAGAGACTTTTTCTTCCCTCTTTGTTGCCTGGTGCGCTAAGAGAGGGGATTAAGGGCGCTGCTTAAAGGAGCTCCAGGAGACGGGCGCGAGCCGCGGCTAAAAGCGCGGACCCCAGAGACAGGCAGGGGACGCTAAGGCTGCTGCTGCCGCCACCAAGCAGCCTGTGTGCGAGCACAGGTCACTATCCACAGCCCCCTTCTGGGGAGGCTGTGCAGCCCGCCACTGCCAGGTTCCCGGGATCCAGGGACAACTTCCCCGGGAGGACGCACGGCGCGCCTCACGCTGGTGCAACGTCACTCCGGTTTCTGCCGCCGCAGGCCCGCCCCGCACTCCATGCCCCTCCCTCCACCCCCCCCTCGCACTCCATGCCCCTCCCTCCCCCCCTCCCCCGGCCTGAGTGAGCCAGAGCACCCGAATCAGCGGCTCCTTTAACCCCGTCCTGTCTGAGCAAAAACCAAACACCCTCCAGCAACCTACATGCAGAGGCGGGGCCAAATCCAAAGCAGAGCCCCAGGAGCTGTGAGAACAAAGAAGAGAAAGGGAAATCTCTCCCAGCAGCCTCAGGAGCAGCGGATTAAAGCTCCACAATCAACTTGATATACCCTGCATCTGTGGAATACCTGAATAGACAACACATCATCCCAAATTAAGGAGGTGGACTTTGAGAGCAAGATTTATGATTTTTTCCCCTTTTCCTCTTTTTGTGAGTGTGCATGTGTATGCTTCTGTGTGAGATTTTGTCTGTATAGCTTTACTTCCACCATTTGTCCCAGGGCTCTATCCGTCCGTTTTTTTTTCTGTTAATAATTATTTTTTAATAACTTTATTATATTTTATCTCACTTTATGTTACTTTATCTTCTTTCTTTCTTTTTTTCCTTCCTTCCCTCCCGCCCTCCCTCCTTTCTTTCTTTCTTTCCTTCTTTATACTTCTACTAATTCTTTCTTTCTACTTTTTCTCCCTTTTCTTCTGAGCCGTTTGGATGAAAGGCTCTTGGTGCTCCAGCCAGGAGTTAGTGCTGTGCCTCTGAGGTGGGAGAGCCAACTTCAGGACACTGGTCCACAAGAGACCTCACAGCTCCACATAATATCTAACGGCGAAAATCTCCCAGAGATCTCCATCTCAACACCAGCACCCAGATTCACTCAACGAGCAGCAAGCTACAGTGCTGCACACCCTATGCCAAACAACTAGCAAGACAGGAACACAACCCCACCCATTAGCAGAGAGGCTGCCCAAAATCATTATATGTCCAAGACACCCCAAAACACACCACCAGACGTGGACCTGCCCACCAGAAAGACAAGATCCAGCCTCATCCACCAGAACACAGGCACTAGTCCCCTCCACCAGGAAGCCTACACAACCCATTGAACCAACCTTAGCCACCGGGGACAGACACCGAAAACAACAGGAACTACGAACCTGCAGCCTGCAAAAAGGAGACCCCAAACACAGTAAAATAAGCAAAATGAGAAGACAGAAAACCACACGGCAGATGAAGGAGCAAGATAAAAACCCACCAGACCTAACAAATGAAGAGGAAATAGGCAGTCTACCTGAAAAAGAATTCAGAATAATGATAGTAAAGATGCTCCAAAATCTTGGAAATAGAATAGACAAAATGCAAGAAACAGTTAACAAGGACCTAGAAGAACTAAATATGAAACAAGCAATGAGGAACAACACAATAAATGAAATTAAAAATACTCTAGATGGGATCAATAGCAGAATAACTGAGGCAGAAGATGGATAAGTGACCTGGAAGATAAAATAGTGGAAATAACTACTGCAGAGCAGAATAAAGAAAAACGAATGAAAAGAACTGAGGACAGTCTCAGAGACCTCTGGGACAACATTAAACGCACCAACATTTGAATTATAGGGGTTCCAGAAGAAGAAGAGAAAAAGAAAGGGACTGAGAAAATATATGAAGAGATTATAGTTGAAAACTTCCCTAATATGGGAAAGGAAATAGTTAATCAAGTCCAGGAAGCACAGAGAGTCCCATACAGGATAAATCCAAGGAGAAATACGCCAAGACACAGATTAATCAAACTGTCAAAAATTAAATAAAAAGAAAACATATTAAAAGCAGCAAGGGAAAAACAACAAATAACACACAAGGGAATCCCCATAAGGTTAACAGCTGATCTTTCAGCAGGAACTCTGCAAGCCAGAAGGGATTGGCAGGACATATTTAAAGTGATGAAGGAGAAAAGCCTGCAACCAACATTACTCCACCCAGCAAGGATCCCATTCAGATTAGATGGAGAAACTAAAACCTTTACAGACAAGCAAAAGCTGAGAGAGTTCAGCACCACCAAACCAGCTTTACAACAAATGCTAAAGGAACTTCTCTAGGCAAGAAACACAAGAGAAGAAAAGACCTAAAATAACAAACCCAAAACAATTAAGAAAATGGGAATAGGAACATACATATTGATAATTACCATAAATGTAAATGGACTAAATGCTCCCACCAAAAGACACAGATTGGCTGAATGGATACAAAAACAAGACCCTTATATTTTCTGTCTACAAGACACCCACTTCAGACCTAGAGACACATACAGACTGAAAGTAAGGGGAAGGAAAAAGATATTTCATGCAAATGGAAACCAAAAGAAAGCTGGAGTAGCAATTCTCATATCAGACAAAATAGACTTAAAAATAAAGACTAT
Source organism: Tursiops truncatus (assembly GCF_011762595.2). NCBI lineage: Eukaryota > Metazoa > Chordata > Mammalia > Artiodactyla > Delphinidae > Tursiops > Tursiops truncatus. The sequence goes on along the minus strand of NC_047055.1, from coordinate 21,206,570 downwards.
TAGAAGGAACAAAGAAGGACACTACATAATGATCAAGGGATCGATCCAAGAAGAAGATATAACAATTCTAAATATTTATGCACCCAACACAGGAGCACCTCAATACATAAGGCAAATATTAAGAGCCATAAAAGGGGAAATCGACAGTAACACATTCATAGTAGGGGACTTTAACACCCCACTTTCACCAATGGACAGATCATCCAAAATGAAAATAAGTAAGGAAACACAAGCTTTAAATGATACATTAAACAAGATGGACTTAATTGATATTTATAGGACACTCCATCCAAAAACAACGGAATACACATTTTTCTCTAGTGCTCATGGAACATTCTCCAGGATAGATCATATCTTGCGTCACAAATCAAGCCTTCGTAAATTTAAGAAAACTGAAATTGTACCAAGTATCTTTTGTGACAACAATGCTATGAGACTAGATATCAATTACAGGAAAAGATCTGTAAAAAATACAAACACATGGAGGCTACACAATACAATACTTAATAACGAAGGAATCACTGAAGAAATCAAAGAGGAAATAAAAAAATACCTAGAAACAAATGACAATGGAGACATGACGACCCAAAATTTATGGGATGCAGCAAAAGCAGTTCTAAGAGGGAAGTTTATAGCAATACAATCCTACCTTAAGAAACAGGAAATATCTCAAATAAACAACCTAACCTTGCACCTAAAGCAGTTAGAGAAAGAAAAACAAAAAAAGGTAGCAGAAGGAAAGAAATCATAAAAAATGTAGCAGAAAAAAGGTAGCAGAAGGAAAGAAATCATAAAAATAAGATCAGAAATAAATGAAAAAGAAATGAAGGAAATGATAGCAAAGATCAATAAAACTAAAAGCTGGCTCTTTGAGAAGATAAAGAAAGTTGATAAACCATTAGCCAGACTCATCAAGAAAAAAAGGGAGAAGACTCAAATCAATAGACATAGAAATGAAAAAGGAGAAGTAACAAGTGACACTGCAGAAATACAAAGGATCATGAGAAAATACTACAAGCAACTGTATGCCAATAAAATGGACAACCTGGAAGAAATGGACAAATTCTTAGAAAGGCACAACCTCCCAAGAGTGAATCAGGAAGAAATAGAAAATATGAACAGACCAATCACAAGCACTGAAATTGAAACTGTGATTAAAAATCTTACAACAAACAAAACCCCAGGACCAGATGGCTTCACAGGAGAATTCTATCAAACATTTAGAGAAGAGCTCACACCTATCCTTCTCAAACTCTTCCAAAATATAGCAGAGGGAGGAACACTCACAAACTCATTCTACGAGGCCACCAGCACCCTGATACCAAAACCAGACAAAGATGTCACAAAGAAAGAAAATTTCAGCCCAATATCACTGATGAACATAGATGCAAAAATCCTCAACAAAATACTAGCAAACAGAATCCAACAGCACATTAAACGGATCATACACCATGATCAAGTGGGGTTTATTCCAGGAATGCAAGGATTCTTCAATATACGCAAATCAATCAACGTGATACACCATATTAAGAAATTGAAGGAGAAAAACCATATGATCATCTCAATAGATGCAGAGAAAGCTTTTGACAAAATTCCACACCCATTTATGATAAAAACCCTGCAGAAAGTAGGCATAGAGGGAACTTTCCTCAACATAATAAAGGCCATAGATGAAAAACCCACAGCCAACATCGTCCTCAATGGAGAAAAACTAAAAGCATTATTAAAAAATGCTTATTTAAAAAATGCTCATTAAAAAAAAGAATTATTCACTAACCTCTTTGTGCTCAAAACTTTCCTAATTGCTAAGATCAGGAACAAGACAAGGCTGCCCACTCTCCCCACTCTTATTCAATATAGTTTTGGAAGTTTTAGCCACAGCAATCAGAGAAGAAAAGGAAATAAAAGGAATCCAAATTGGAAAAGAAGTAAAGCTGTCACTATTTGCAGATGACATGATACTATACTTAGAGAATCCTAAAGATGCTACCAGAAAACTACTAGAGCTATTCAGTGAATTTGGTAAAGTAGCAGGATACAAAATTAATGCACAAAAATCTCTGGCATTCCTATACACTAATGATGAAAAATCTGAAAGTGAAATCAAGAAAACACTCCCATTTACCACTGCAACAAAAAGATAAAAATATCTAGGAATAAACCTACCTAAGGAGACAAAAGACCTGTATGCAGAAAATTATAAGACACTGATGAAAGAAATTAAAGATGATACAAATAGATGGAGAGATATACCATGTTCTTGGATTGGAAGAATCAACATTGTGAAAATGACTCTACTACCCAAAGCAATCTATAGATTCAATGCAATCCCTATCAAACTCCACTGGCATTTTTCACAGAACTAGAACAAAAAATTTCACAATTTGTATGGAAACACAGAAGACCCCGAATAGCCAAAGCAATCTTGAGAACGAAAAACGGAGCTGGAGGAATCAAGCTCCCTGACTTCAGACTATACTACAAAGCTACAGTAATCAAGACAGTATGGTACTGGCACAAAAACAGAAAGACAGATCAGTGGAACAGGATAGAAAGCCCAGAGATAAACCCATGCACATATGGTCACCTTATCTTTGATAAAGGAGGCACGAATGTACAGTGGAGAAAGGACATCCTCTTCAATAAGTGGTGCTGGGAAAACTGGACACGTATATGTATAAGTATGAGATTACATCACTCCCTAACACCATACACAAATATAAGCTCAAAATGGATTAAAGACCTAAATGTAAGGCCAGAAACTATCAAACTCTTAGAGCAAAACATAGGCAGGACATTCTGTGACATAAATCACAGCAAGATCCTTTTTGACCCACCTCGTAGAGAAATGGAAATTAAAAACAAAAATAAACAAATGGGACCTAATGAAACTTCAAAGCTTTTGCACAGCAAAGGAAACTATAAACAAGACCAAAAGACAACCCTAAGAATGGGAGAAAATATATGCAAATGAAGCAACTGACAAAGGATTAGTCTCCAAAATTTATAAGCAGCTCATGCAGCTTAATAACAAAAAAACAAACAACCCAGTCTAAAAATGGGCAGAAGACCTAAATAGACATTTCTCCAAAGAAGATATAGACTGCCAACAAACATATGAAAGAATGCTCAACATCACTAATCATTAGAGAAATGCAAATCAAAACTACAATGAGATATCATCTCACACCGGTCAGAATGGCCATCATCAAAAAATCTAGAAACAATAAATGCTGGAGAGGGTGTGGAGAAAAGGGAACACTCTTGCCCTGCTGGTGGGAATGTGAATTGGTACAGCCACTTGGAGAACAGTATGGCGGTTCCTTAAAAAACTACAAATAGAACTACCATATGACCCAGCAATCCCACTACTGGGCATATACCCTGAGAAAACCATAATTCAAAAAGAGTCATGTCCAAAATGTTCATTGCAGCTCTATTTACAATAGCCCGGAGATGGAAACAACCTAAGTGTCCATCAATGGATGAACAGATAAAGAAGATGTGGCACATATATACAATGGAATATTACTCAGCCATAAAAAGAAACAAAATTGAGCTATTTGTAATGAGGTGGATAGACCTAGAGTCTGTCATACAGAGTGAAGTAAGTCAGAAAGAGAAAGACAAATACCGTATGCTAACACATATATATGGAATTTAAGAAAAATAATGTCATGAAGAACCTAGGGGTAAAACAGGAATAAAAACACAGACCTACTAGAGAATGGACTTGAGGATATGGGGAGGGGGAAGGGTAAGCTGTCACAAAGTGAGAGAGAGGCATGGACATATATACCCTACCAAACACATGGTAGATAGCTAGTGGGAAGCAGCCGCATAGCACAGGGAGATCAGCTCGGTGCTTTTTGACCGCCTGGAGGGGTGGGATAGGGAGGGTGGGAGGGAGGGAGACGCAAGCGGGAAGAGATATGGGAACATATGTATATATATAACTGATTCATTTTGTTGTAAAGCAGAAGCTAACACACCATTGTAAAGCAATTATACTCCAGTAAAGATGTTAAAAAAAAAAGAATTATTCACTAACCTCTTTGTGCTCAAAACTTTCCTAATTGCTAAGGGAATATATAAATAAGACAGAGACTAGAACATACCCTGTAGTAGCTTACCCAACTGTGAAAAAACAAGACACACACAGAGGAAAACAAGAGAAAATATACTCTAATCAAGGTTGTTTTTTAGAGATAGTGGATACTATGAGGATTCAAAAATAAAGAGAACATTCTAAGGACTAATCAGATACTATAGCAGCTGACTGGCAATTTGAAAGTTAGATCTATTTTGTTTAGGCAGAAGAGTGTCATTTTTGTTTTAGTTTTAGTTTTGTTTTGTTTGGTTGTTTTCAACCTTTTTTATATTTAAAACAAGTTCTAAGACATAAAAATTTTAATGGTACTAAAGTTAATTCCGACAAATGTTCATCTAGATTCACCAAATGGTAAAATTTCATCTCACTGGCCTATGCTCACATGTATTTACTCTTTCCCACTAGAGCATCTATCTCCCAAGGAAAAGGATATTCTTTTACCCCAAAATATGAAATTATCAAATTTAGACAATTTAACTTGATACATTATTATCATTTAATATAATCCATATACTCAAATATTTCCAATATTTTCCTTTATGTCAATTTTTTAAAATCAAGTATCCAATCTAAAATGATGGATTAGATTTAGTTGTCATGCCTCTTTGGTCTACTTTAAACTGGAATAGTTCCTCAGTTTTTCATTGCCTTTCATGACACTTAAACATTTAAAGTGTTCACACCATTTTGTTTTTAATGGATTTGGGTGGCTTTAGTTTCAGTTTGCCACAGATCTTCATAATGACTGGAGTCTATATGAATGGTACCGCATGAATTAAGCTTGGAGAATCCAACTTTTGAAGTACCTTTCTGGCCAATAGAAATATTCAAGTTTAAGACACAGATATGGAAGCCTCCTTAGTTGAAATGTGAAGATTAGGAGAAATGAGTGAGTATATCCAAGGTATGGAAAGATGTGTCACTGTACATGAACAGAGCATACACATGAGGTACTCAGAAGAACTGTGCAACTGTGCTAGATTAGTCCAAAGGAGTAAGTTTCCTATAGTTATGATTTGGAAATTTTATTTTCGTTGTTCAAATGAATACTGTAATAGCATTATCTTTGCAGTTAACCTGACGAAACCTCAGAAGGAGAATTGCTGGTAATTATACCAATTAATTCAGATACAAACACAACAGTATGCAGCAAACTACTGATATTAAGTGACTTCTACTTTGGCTATATTGTAGTAAAAACGACCACGCTTACCTTTCCAACATAAATAATTAGAAAACTGGACCAAGTATATCCACACATTGGGCAATGAATAGCACTGAAGTGGGATCCGTGAGTGAAGGGAAACAAAAAAGGTAAGCCCCACAAGAGCTACAGCTTTCAATCTGTAGGCAATTTCCACAATGAGTGTATAAATACAGAGAATACAAACAGTGCTCAGTGGCCTTGTTGAGTTGAAGAGATGAAGTTGAGTTCAGAGATACTGGAGAGGTTGGAAATAGTAAGGCAGATTCTGGATAAGCAAGAGCTATGCAGAAGAAAAGCTCCAGTTATCTATATAGCCATCATTTTCAAATGCATATGCAAAACCCTATATGGCTGCACTCGAAATCACTAGACAGATGCAAGCTAAGCACTACCTAGAGCTCATATAAGTGATGAAAAATTTAAGTTCCAACCAGCTAGATCAGAGACACATTGCTGATACCAGACACATTCAGTGGAAACCCCAGAGGAATCTCTCCTGTGTGGGAGAGTTGAACTATTCCATGGAGTAAATTTTCACTTAGAATTCCCTTAGACAATATTAAAAACCGGCTTTGAGGCATCAAATTGATCTGCAACTTATTTATCTTTTCTGAAAACAAAATCCAATATCATTCAAAGAGGATGAAAAAAATTCAGACATTCAACAATGTAACACTTACAAAACCCAGCAACCCAATAATAAAATAACTAGATATGTCAAGATGTAAGAAAACATGACCCATATAGTCAAGATGTCAAATTTCCACAAATTGACCTATATACTTAATGCATTTTTTAATAATATTTTTTAAATTTATTTATTTATTTTTGGCTGCATTGGGTCTTTGTTGCTGTGCATGGGCTTTCTCTAGTTGCAGTGAGTGGAAGCTACTCTTCGTTGCACTGTGCAGGGTTCTCATGGCAGTGGCTTCTCCTGTTGTGGAGCACAGGCTCTAGGTGCATGGGCTTCAGTAGTTGTGGCATGTGGGCTCAGTAGTTATGGCTCATGGGCTCTAGAGCGCAGGCTGAGTAGTTGTGGTCTATGGGCTTAGCTGCTCCGCGGCATGTGGGATCTTCCTGGACCAGGGCTTGAACCTGTGTCCCCTGCAATGGCAGGCGGATTCCCAACCACTGTGCCAGCAGGGAAGCCCACATAATGCATTTTTAATGAAAATCCTAGAAAAATTTCTGGAGATGAAGAAAAGTTATTTGTAAAACAGAGGAATATGAATAGCAAAAGAAATTTTGAAAAAGACGAATATAGTTGGAGGACTCACCCTATTCTGATATTAAGATGTAAAAAAATGCATTATAATAATCAAGACAGTATGGCCCTGGCGAGGAATATACACACTGATAAATGGAATAGAACAGAGACCCACACAAATATAGCCAACTGATTTCTTTACTGAGGTAAAACTGGCTTATCACATATAAAATTCACGTATACAGTATTATATTTCTACTTCTGCATACACTAAAGTGTGCTACCCTATAAAAATTTACTTTCCATTCATCAACATATACTTGAGTCCCTTTACCCATTTCACTCTCCTCCCACATTCCTTCCCGTATGGTAACCACTATATTATCCTCTGTATCTAAGTATTTACTATGGTCTTGTTTGATTTTTATATTCCACATATGAGTGAAATTATACAGTATTTGTCTTTCTTCATCTAACTTTTTTCACTTAGTGTAATACCATCAAGGTCCATACATGTTGTCACAAATGGCAAAATTTTATTTTATTTTTCATTTCTGAGTAGTATTCCTGTGTGTGTGTGTGTGTGTGTGTGTGTGTGTGTGTGTCCCCCTATCTGTTTGTCGGTCTGGTTTTGTGTGTACAACACCTTATTCGTTCATCCATTCACTGGGCACTTAGGTTGCTCCCATATCTTGGCTATTCTAAATACTACTGCAATTCACATAAGGGTGTATGTGTCTATTTGAATTCGTGTTTTGGTATTCTTCAGATAAATATCCAGAAGTGGAAAAGCTAAATAATATGATAGTTCCATTCTTAATTTTTTGAGGAATCTTCATACTGTTTACCATAGTGGCTGTACCAATTTACATACCCAACAACAGTGTACAAGGATTCCCTTTTCTCCACATCCTCACCAACACTTGTTTTTCGTGGACTTTTTGATAACAGGCATTCTGACAGGTATGAGATATCTCACTGTGGCCTTGGTTTTGATTTGCATTTCACTAAAAATTACTGATGTTGAATATCTTTTCATGTACCTGTTGGTCATCTGTATTTCTTCTTTAGCAAAATCTCTCTTCAGGTCCTCTGCTGTTTTTTAAACAGGTTTTCTAGTTTTCTGATGTAGAGTTGTATGAGTTCTTTATATATTTCAGATATTAATGCCTTATTGGGTATATGATTACAAATATATTCTCCTATTTGGATGGTTATTTTTTATTTTATTGATGATTTCCTTTGCTGTGCAGAAGCTTTTGAGTTTGATGTAGTCCCATTGATTTATTTCTGTTTTTTGTTCCACTTATCTCAGGAGACATATCCAGAAAAAAACTGCTAAGACAAGAGGGCAAAAATTCTACTGTCAGTGATTTCTTCTAGGAGTTTTATGGTTTTAGATCTTACATTCAAGTCTTTAATCCATTTTGATTTAACTTTTGTGTATGGTGTAAGAGTGGTTTAGTTTCATTCCTGTTCATGTGACTTTCCAGTTTTCCCAACACCATTTATTGAAGAGACTACCCTTTCTCCATTGAATATTCTTTGCTGATTTGTTATAAATTAATTTTTCATATATATGTGAGTTTATTTATGGGCTCTCAGTTGTGTTCCATTGATCTGTATGTCTTTTTCTGCCAGTACCATGCTGCTTAATTACTATAGCCATGTGTTATAATTTGAAATCAAGGGGTGTGATAACTCCAGCTTTGTTGTTGTTGTTCTTGTTGTTGTGGTTTGACTCACTACTTCTATGGCTACTCAGGATCTTCTGTGGTTCCACATATATTTTAGAGTTTTTTGTTCTCTTTCTGTGAAAAATGTCACTGGGATTTTGATAGGGATTTGATCGAATGTGCAGATTGCTTTGCGTAATATCAACATTTTAACAATGTTAATTCACACTATCCATGAGCAACAAATGTCTTTCAATTTCTTTGTGTTATCTTTAATTACTTACAAAAATGTCTTATAGTTTGGGGGAGGAGTAAGATGGTGAAAGAGGAGGATGCGGAATTCGTCACTCTGCACAAGTACATCAAAAATACAGCAACAGGGAAAACTGGACAGCTACATGTAAAAGGATGAAATTAGAACACTCCCGAACACCACAAACAAAAATAAACTCAAAATGGATTAAAGACCTAAATGTAAGATCAGACACTATAAAACTCTTAGAGAACAACATAGGCAGAACACTCTATGACATAAATCACAGCAAGATCCTTTCTGACCCACCTCCTAGATAAATGGAAATAAAAACAAAAATAAACAAATGGGACCTAATGAAACTTCAAAGCTTTTGCACAGCAAAGGAAACCATAAACAAGACGACAACACAACCCTCTAAATGGGAGAAAATATTTGCAAACGAAACAACTGACAAAGGATTAATCTCCAAAATATACAAGCAGCTCATGCAGCTCCATATCAAAAAACAAACAACCCAATGCAAAAATGGGCAGAAGACCTAAATAGGCGTTTCTCCAAAGAAGATATACAGATTGCCAGGAAACACATGAAAGGATGCTCAACATCACTAATCATTAGAGAAATGCAAATCAAAACTACAATGAGGTATCACCTCACACCAGTCAGAATGGCCATCATCAAAAAATCTACAAACAATCAATGCTGGAGAGGGTGTGGAGAATAGGGAACCCTCTTGCACTGTTGATGGGAATGTGAATTGATACGGCCACTGTGGAGAACAGTATGGAGGTTCCTTAAGAAACTACAAATAGAACTACCATATGACCCAGCAATCCCACTACTGGGCATATACCCTGAGAAAACCATAATTCAAAAAGAGTCGTGTACCACAATGTTCATGGCAGCTCTATTTACAATAGCCAGGACACAGAATCAACCTAAGTGTCCATCGACAGATGAATGGATAACGAAGATGTGGCACATATATACAATGGAATATTACTCAGCTATAAAAAGAAACGAAATTGAGTTATTTGTAGTGAGGTGGATGGACTAAGAGACTGTCATACAGAGTGAAGTAAGTCAGAAAGAGAAAAACAAATACCGTATGCTAACACATATATATGGAATCTTAAAAAAAAAAAGGTTCTGAAGAACCTAGGGGCAGGACAGGAATTAAGATGCAAACAAAGAGAATGGACTTGAGGACATGTGGAAGGGGAACAGTAAGCTGGGACGAAGTGAGAGAGTGGCATGGACATATATACACTACCAAATGTAAAATAGATAGCTAGTGGGAAGCAGCCACATAGCACAGGGAGATCAGCTCGGTGCTTTGTGTCCACCTAAAGGGGTGGGATAGGGAGGATGGGATAGGGAGGGTGGGAGGGAGAGGCAAGAGGGAGGGGATATGGGGATATATGTTTATGTATAGCTGATTTACTTTGTTATACAGCAGAATCTAACACACCATTGCAAAGCATTTATACTCCAATAAAGATATTAAAAAAAAGAAGAATACGGCCACATATGAAAGAATTCTCACAGAGCACATGCTGAACATCAGCAGAAGACTTCGGACACCTAAAAGGACAAGAAAAATCCCCACACAACCGGGTAGGATGAAAGAAAGAAGAAAAAAAGAAAAGAGGAATCAAAAAAGGGACCAGCAACCCTGGTGGGAAGCTGAAGTTGAGAGAAGGTCCCCACACTCAGAAAAACTCTCTCACGGTGGGGAAAACAGCTGAGACACAAAGAGACCTTCAGAAGATCAATGGATAATGCCACAGGTGGTCTGTGGAGGGTAGGACAAATTATCCAACTCAACACCAAGACCCCGATCCACCCAACTGCCTTCAGGCTCCAGTGCTGGACACCGTGCACCAAACAACAAGCAAGACAGGAAAACAACCCCACTCACCAGCAGACAGGATGCCTAAAGTTGTACTAGGCTCACAGACACCCCAAAACTCACCACCGGACACAGCCATGCCCATCAGAGAGCAGGCAGCAATCAGTCCAAACAGAAAGCCTACATAAGCACCTGGACCAAACTCACTCACCAGGGGGCAAAAAACAGAAGCAAGAGGAACTACAGCCCTACAGCCTGCGGAAAGTAGACCATAAACACAGTAGTTAGAAAAAATGAGACGACAGAGATATATGTTGCAGAAGAGGGAACATGGTAAAATCCCACAAGACCAAGTAAATGAAGACAAAACAGGCAATCTACCTGAAAAAGAATTCAGAGTAATGATAGTAAAGTTGATCCAAGATCTCAGAAACTGAATGGAGGCACGGATTGAGAAGATACAAAACTGATTAACAAGGACCTACAAGAAATAAAGAACAAACAATAAGTAATAAACAAAACAATAACTGAAATGAAAAATACACTAGGAGGAATCAATAGCACAATAACTGAGGCAGAAGAACGGATAAGTGACCTGGAAGATAAAATAGTGGAAATAACTGCCAAGGAACAGAATAAAGAAAAAAGAATGAAAAGAATTGAGGACAGTCTCAGAGACCTCTGAGACAACATTAAATGCACCAACATATGAATTATAGGGGTCCCAAAATAAGAAGAGAAAGAGAAAGGGTCTGAGAAAATATTTGAAGAGATTATAGTTGAAAATTTCCCTAGCATGGGAAAGGAAATAGTCAAGTCCAGGAAATGCAGAGAGTCCCACACAGGATAAACCCAAGGAGAAACACACCAATACACATATTAATCAAACTAACAAGAATTAAATACAAAGAAAAAATATTAAAAGCATCAAGGGAAAAGCAACAAATAACCTACAAGAGAATCCCCAAAAGGTTATCAGCTGATTTTTCAGCAGAAACTCTGCAGGCCAAAAGTGAGTGGCAGGACATATTTAAAATGATGAAAGGGAAAAACCTACAACCAAGATTACACAGCAAAGATCACATTCAGATTTGATAGAGAAATCAAAAGCTTTGCAGACAAGCAAAAGCTAAGAGAATTTAGTACCACCAAACCAGCTTTACAACAAATGCTAAAGGAACTTCTCTAGGTGGGTAACACAACAGAAGAAAAAGACCTACAAAAACAAACCCCAAACAATTAAGAATGTGGTAATAGGAACACACATATCAATAATTACCTTAAATGTAAATGGATTACATTCTCCAACCAAAAGACAGACTGACTGAATGGATATAAGACCCATATATATGCTGTCTACAATAGACCCACTTCAGACCTAGGGACACATATAGACTCAAAGTGAGGGGATGGAAAATGAAATTCCATGCAAATGGAAATCAAAAGAAAGCTGGAATAGCAATTCTCAGACAAAATAGAATTTAAAATATAGACTGTCATAAGAGACAAGGAAGGTCACTACATAAAGATCAAGGGATCGATCCAAGAAGAAGATATAACAATTGTAAATGTTTATGCACCCACTATAGGAGCACATCAGTACATAAGGAAAATGGTAATGGACATAAAGGTGAAATCGACAGTAACACAATAATCTGGGGGACTTTAATACTCCACTTACCCCAATGGATAGCTCATCGAGACAGAAAATTAATAAGGAAACACAGCCTTAAATGACACATTAGACCAGACAGACTTAATTAATATTTATAGGACATTCCATCCGAAAGCACAAGAATACCCTTTCTTCTCTAGTGCACACGGAAAATTTTCCAGGACAGATCACACCTTGGCTAACAAATCAAGTCTAGGTAAATCTAAGAGAACTGAAATCATATCAAGCATCTGTTCTGATCACAACACTATGAGATTAGAAATCAATTACAGGAAAAATACTGTAAGAAACAGAAACACATGGAGGCTAAACAATACGCTACTAAATAATCAAGAGATCACTGAAGAAATCAAAGAGGAAATTAAAAAATACCAAGAAACAAATGACAATAAAAACACAATGCCCCAAAACCTATGGGACACAGCAAAAGCAGTTCTAAGAGTGAAGTTTATAACAATATAATCCTACCTAACGAAATACGAAAAATCTCAAATAAACAACCTAAACTTACCCATAAACCAACCAGAGAAAGAAGAACAAACAAAAGCCAAATCTAGTAGAAGGAAAGAAATCACAAAAATCACAGCAGAAATAAATGAAAGTGAAACGAAGAAAACAATAGCAAAGATCAATAAAACTAAAAGCTGGTTCTTTGAGAAGATAAACAAAATTGATAAACCTTTAGCCACACTGATCAAGAAAGAAAGGGAGAGGACTCAAATCAGTAAAAGTAGAAATGAAAACAGAGAAGTTACAACTGACACTGCAGAAATACAACGGATCATAGGAGACTACTACAAGCAACTCTATGCCAGTAAAACGAACAACCTGGAAGAAATGGACAAATTCTTAGAAAAGTACAACCATCCAAGACTGAACCAGTAAGAAATAGAAAATATGAACAGACCAATCACAAGTAATTAACTTGAAACCATGATTAAAAATCTTCCAACAAACAAAAGTCCAAGACCTGATGCCTTCACAGGGGAATACTGTCAAACAATTAGAGAACAGCTAACATCTATCCTTATCAAATTCTTCAAAAAAACTGCAGAGGGGGCTTCCCTGGTGATGCAGTGGTTGAGAGTCCGCCTGCCGATGCAGGGGACACAGGTTCGTGCCTGGGTCTGGGAAGATCCCACATGCCGCGGAGCGGCTGGGCCCGTGAGCCATGGCTGCTGAGCCTGCGCGTCCGGAGCCTGTGCTCCGCAACGGGAGAGGCCACAACAGTGAGAGGCCCACATACCACCAAAAAACAAACAAACAAACAAAAAAAAACTGCAGAGGGAGGAGCACTCCAAACTCATTCTATGAGGCCACCATCACCCTGATACCAAAACCAGAAAAAGGTATCACAAAAAAATTGTAGGGTGATATCACTGATGAACATAGATGCAAAAATCCTCAAAAGAAACCACTAGCAAACCGAATCCATCAACATATTAAAACGATCATACACCATGATCAAGTGGGATTTATCCAAGGATACATGGATTCTTCATTATACACAAATCAATCAATGTGATATACCATATTAACAAATTCAAGAATAAAAACCATATGATCATCTCAATAGATGCAGAAAAAGCTTTGGGCAAAATTCAACACCCATTTATGATAAAAACTCTCCAGAAAGTGGGCACAGAGGGAACCTACCTCAACATAATAAAGGCCATATATGACAAACCCACAGCAAAAATTATTTTCAGTGGTGAAAAACTGAAAGCATTTCCTCTAAGATCAGGAACAAGACAAGGGTGTCCACTCTTGCCACTATTATTCAACATAGTTTTGGAAGTCCTAGCCAAGGCATTCAGAGAAGAAAAAGAAAAAAAGGAATCCAAATTGGAAAAGAAGTAAAAACGTCACTGTTTGCAGATGACATGATCCTACACATAGAAAATCTTAAAGATGCCACAAGAAAACTACTAGAGCTAATCGATGAATTTAATAAAGTTGCAGGATACAAAATTAATACACAGAAATCCCTTGCATTGTTATACACTAATGATGAAAGACCAGAAAGAGAAATTAAGGAAACACTCCCATTTACCACTGCAACAAAGACAATAAAATACCTAGGAATAAACCTAGCTAAGGAGGCAAAAGACCTGTATGCAGAAAACTATAAGATACTGATGAAATAAATCAAAGATGACACAAACGGATGGAGAGATACACCATGTTATTAGATTGGAAGAGTCAACATTGGGAAAATGACTATACTACCCAAAGCAATCTACAGACTTAATACAATCCCTATCAAATTACCAGTGGTATTTTTCACAGAACTAGAACAAAAAATTTTACAATTTCTATGAAAACACAAAAGACCCCTAATAGCCAAAGCAATCTTGAGAAGGAAAAACGGTGCTGGAGGAATCAGGCTCCCTGACTTCAGACTATACTACAAAACTACAGTAATCAAGACAATATGGTACTGGCACAAAAACAGAAATATAGATCAATGGAACAGGATAGAAAGCCCAGAGATAAACCCACATACCTATGGACACCTAATCTATGACAAAGGGGGCAAAAATATACAATGAAGAAAAGACAGTCTCTTCAATAAGTGGTACTGGGAAAACTGGCCAGCCACATGTAAAAGAATGAAATTAGAACACTTCTGAACACCATACCCAAAAATAAACTCAGAATTGATTAAAGACCTAAATGTAAGGTCAGACACTTTAAAACTCTTAGAGGAAAACATAGGCAGAACACTCTATGACATAAATCATAGCAAGATCTTTTTTGACCCACCTCCTAGAGTAATGAGAATAAAAACAAAAATAAACAAATGGGATGTAATTAAATTTAAAAGCATTTGCACAGCAAAGGAAACCATAAACAAGACAAAAAGACAACCCTCAGAATGGGAGAAAGTATTTGCAAGTGAAGCAACGGACAAAGGGTTAATCTCCAAAATATACAAACAACTCATGCAGCTCAATATCAAAAAAACAAAGAACCCAATCCAGAAATGGGCCAAAGACCTAAGTAGGCATTTCTCCAAGGAAGACAGACAGACGGCCTACAAGCAGATGAAAAGGTACTCAACATCACTAATTTTTAGAGAAATGCAAATCAAAACTACAATGAGATATCACCTCACACCAGTCAGAATGGCCATCGTCACAAAATCTACAAACAATAAATGTTGGAGAGGATGTGGAGAAAAGGGAACCCTCTTGTACTGTTTGTGGGAATGTAAACTGATACAGCCACTATGGAGAACAGTATGGACTTTCTTCAGAGAGCTAAAAATAGAACTACCATATGACCCAGCAATCCCATTACTGGGCATATACCCAGAGAAAACCATAATTCAAAAAGACACATGCAACTGCAATGTGCATTGCAGCACTATTTACTATACCCAGGACTTGGAATCAACCTAAATGCCCATCAACAGAGGAATGGATAAAGAAGATGTGGTGTATATATACAATGGAATATTACCAGCCATAAAAAGGAACAAAATTGGATCATTTGTAGAGACATGGATGGACATAGTGACTGTCATACAGAGTGAAGTAAGTCAGAAAAAGAAATATCATATATTAACACATATATGTGGAATCTAGAAAAATGGTATAGATGATTTTATTTGCAAAGCAGATTTAAAGACACAGATGTAGAGAACAAATGTATGGGTACCAAGGAGGAAGGTGGGCTGGGAGGAACTGGGAGACTGGGATTGACATATATACACTATTGATACTATGTCCAAAATATATAACTAATGAGAACCTATTGTATAGCACAGGGAACTCTGCTCGATGCTCTGTGGTGACCCAAAAGGGGAGGAAATCCAAATAAGAAGATATATATAGATAGATAGATAGATAGATAGATAGATAGATAGATATAGATATAGATATAGATATAGATATATACACATGTAGCTGATTCATTTTGCTATACAGTAGAAACTAATACAACATGGTAAACTATACTCGAATAAAATTTAATTTTAAAAATGTCTTATAGTTTTCGGTATATAGGTCTTTCACCTCCTCAGTTAATTTTATTCATAGGTATTTTATTCTTTTTGTTGGAATTGTAAACAGGTTTAATTTCTTAATGCCCCCTTCTGTTAGTTTGTTGATAGTGTATAGAGTGCAACAGAATTTTGTACATTGATTTTGTAACCTGGAAATTCACTATATTAACTATGCCTAATAGTTTTTTGGTGGCATTCTTAGGGTTTTCTACGTATAAAATCATGTCATCCATAAATAGTGACAGTTTTACTTCCTTTCCAATTTGGATGCTTTCTATTTCTTTTTCTTGCATAATTTCTCTGGCTAGGACTTCCAATAGTATGTTGAATAAGAGTGGCAAGAGTGTATATCCTTGTTTGTTCCTGATCTCAGAGAAAGATCTTTCACTTTTTCACCACTGAGTATGATGTTAGCTGTGGGTTTCTCATTTAAGGCCTTTGTTATATTGAATTACATTCCTCCTAACACGTTTCATTGAGAGTTTTCGTCATAAGTAGGTGTTGAATTTTGCCAAATCTTTTCTGCATCATTTGAGATAGTCATATAATTTTTATCTTTCATTTTGTTAGTGTGGTATATAACATTTTTGATTTGTGAATGTTGAAGCATTCTTACACCTCTGGAATAAATTCCACATTATCATGGTGTCTGGTCCTTTTAATGTATTGTATTTGCATTGCTAGCATTTTGTTGAGAATTTTTACATCTATGTTTATCAGAGATATTGGCTTCTAATTCTTTTTCTTCTTACCTTGCCTCATTTTGGTACAAAGGTAACGTTGGCCTTGAAAAATGAGTTAGGAAATGTTTCATCCTCTTCATTTTTTTTGAAAGAATTTGACAATAGGCATTAAATCTTCTGTGATTGCTTCATAGAATACAACATTAATGCCATCCAGTCATGGACTTCTGTATTTTTGGAGGTTTTTGATTACTATTTCAACCTCCTTACTCATGATCTATCTATTCAGGTTTGATATTTCTTCATGATTCAGTCTTGGAAGACTGTATAATTATTAGAACTTATCAATTTATTATAGTTTGTCAAATTTGTTGGTGTATAGCTATTTATATTATTTTCTCATAATCCTTTGTATTTCCAGTATATCCATGGTAATTTCTATTTCATTTCTGATTTTATATATTTGAGCCTTTTTTTTGTTAGTGAGTTTAGCTAATTGTTTGACAACTTTATCTTTTCAAAAAACTAGCTTTTGGTTTTATTGATACTTTTTATTGTCTTTTATGTCTCTTTTGTTTATTTCCACTCTGATTTTTATTTTTTTCTTCTACTGACATTGGGCTTTGTTCTTCTTTCTCTCATTTCTTTAATGTTAGATTGAGATTTTTCTTGTTTCTCGAGGTAGACCTGTATTGCTATAAACATCCCTCTAGTAATCCTTTTGATGTATCCAATATTTTCGTATGTCACATTTTCATTTTCAATTGTATTCAGGTATTTTTTGATTTCTACTTTAATTTCTTCATTGACTCAATAGTTGTTCAATAGTGTGTTTTTGGCTTCCCACACACTTGTGGTTTTCCAGTTTCTTGTTATTGTTGATTTCTAGTTTCATATCATTGTGGTTAGAAAAGATGCTTCATATAATTTCATTCTTCTTAAATTCATAATGACCTGTGTTGTGTCCCAACATACAGTCTATGTTGAGAATATTCCATGTACACTTGAGAAGAATTTACATTATGCTACATTTGGATAGAATGTTCTGTATACATCTATTAAATCCATATGATCTAATATTCCTTCAAGTTTGCTGCTTCCTTGTTGACTTCCTAACTGGATGATCTATCCCCTGATGTAAGCAGGGTGTTAAAGGTTCCTTCTATTGTGTTGTTGCTGTCATTTTATCCCTTAGGTCTTGTGATAATTCCTTTATATATATTTTTGTGCTCCTATGTTAGGTGTGTATATATATGTATGTATACGTGTGTGTGTGTGTGTGTGTGTGTATAGCTTCTGTATTCTTATTATGTAATGTTCATCATATAATGTCCACCTTTGTCTCTTGTTATATTTTTTGTCCTGAAGTCTATTTTGTCAGATATGAGTATGGCTACAACTGCAGTTTTTGGTTGTCATTTGCTTGGAGTATCATATTCTATCCCTACTTTTGAGTCTATGTTTAATCTTTACAGCAGAGAGGAAGTTCCTGGAGGTAGCATATAGTTCAGTCTTATTTTTAAACCATTCAGCCACTCTGTGTCTTTTGATTGGTAAATTCAGTCCATTTATATTTAGGGTGATTACTAATAAGTAACGACTTTGTACTGCCATTTTATGTTTTGTTTTCTGGTTGCTCTATAACTCCATTCTTTTTTTTTTATTACTTGTGCTTTTGTTTGCCACTTTAATTTGCTGGTTTTCTATGATGTTTTTCTCAGTTTCCTCATTTTTGTCTTTCATGTCTCTGCTCTAGATTTATGTGTTGTGGTTACCATGAGGTTTATATAAAACATCTCATAGATAAAATAGTCCTTTTTCTGCTGATAGCATCTTATCTTCTTTTGCCTATTTGGGTTCTGTCCTTTTTGCCTTTTATGTTTTTGTTGTCTCAAATGATCCTCTTTATGTTGTGAGTTCATTACCAAATTGAAGTAGGTATAGTTATTTTAATACTTTTTCCCTTTAACCTTTATACTATAATTGTTTAAGAACCTATTCTGGTATAGAATTGCAATTTTCTGACTCTATTTTTCACTTTACTCAAAGTTTTATGTATTTTCGCTATTTTGTTTCAAATATAACTTCTTCCAACATTTCTCGTAAGGCAGGTTGAGTGGTGATAAACTCCCTCAGTTTTGTTTGACTTGGAAAGTCTTTATTTCCCCTTCATATCTGAATGATCACTTTCCTGAATAGAGTCTTCTTGCCTGACAGTTTTTATCATTTAATACTTTGAATATGTCATTCCACTGTCTCCTGGCCTGTAGTTTCTGATGAGAAATCTGCTGATTGCCTAATGGGAGTTCCTTTGTAGGTTACTGTCTTTTTTTTTCCCCCTGGCTGCCTTTAAAATTCTCTGTCATTGAATTTTCACAGTTTTAAAATAATATGTCTTGGAGAAGGTCTTTTGCATTGAGATAATTAGGTATTCCTTTAGCTTCATGGACTTGTATATTATGTTCATTTCCCAGATTTTGGACATTCTAGGCTATTATTTCTTTAACTAAACTCTCTGCTCCCTTTTACCACTCTTCTCCTCTGGGATACCCATTATCCTTATGATGCCCTTCCTAATGGCATCAAATAATTCCTGTAAAGTTTGTTCATTTTTTAACATCTTAGTTTTCTCCCTTCCTCTACCTGTATTATTTCTGGATTTCTATTTTGAAGCTTGGTAATTCTCCATATGTTCTGTTCTGTTTCCAATGCTTTTTAATGCATTCTTCATCGCATTTTTGAGTTCTTCAGCTCCAGAATCTGTTTGATTCTCTTTTAGAATTTTAATATCTCTTTGGTAAAAATATTCCTTCTGTTCATCAATTTAATTCCTGAGCTCATTGAACTGCCTTTCTGAGTTTTCTTGTAGCTTGTTGACTTTCTTCATGACAAAAGAAAGTCATGAATTCTCTTTTGAATTCTCCATCAGCTAGGTCATAATACTCCACGACTTTAAGTTTGGTTTCTGGAGAACTGTCACTTTCTTTCTGTGATATCATGTTACCATGGTTTTTCATGGTGCTTGATGAGTTGTTCCTCTGCCAATGCATTTCAAGTAGTGAACAACTTTCTTCTTTAGGTAAAGCTTTTAAAACTGGATTCTAGCAATTCAACAGGTTAGTAATTAGAGGACTTTCTTTGTTTTTCAATAGGTGGTGGTATATCACAAGTTTTCTGTTTCTCTTACCTGAGCTGCCTCTGGCTACACTGGACAATCAGCACTTTCCACCCTCTACCACCTCTTCCAGAGGTATTGCCTGGAGCCCTCAATGGTGCTGCATGTGCCTCCTGGATCACTTGTCCCTTGCCTCCTGTCTTGCTGCTATTGCTGGCATCACTGCCTGGGACACTGGGATAATGGGTGACTCTGCCACATCTGGGGTTGCCTTGCTTACAGGCTCAGCCAATTTGGGGTTGGAGCTGGAGTCATAGGTGCTTCTGCCATGTCCAGGATTGTCAGGATTGTGGGTTCCATCACTGTGGTTGGGACAGTCTGCTCTTATGGGTGTCTCTGCAGCTGGAGGGACAGGGTCACTGGCCCCACTGCTTTACTGTTGCCTGGTTCCCTGTGGCCACGGGCACCACTGAAGCCAGGAGGCTGGATTTGTGTGTGCCACCTCCTCTGCTACTCCCAGATTCTCTTGGGGCTGTGGGCTCAGCCACCATAGCCAGGGGGCAGGGATCATAGGCACTGCCTCCACTGTTCCTCTGGTTCCACCTCCTCTGTGTTCCAGTCCACCCAACTTTAGATGTACAGATATATGGAACTCTTCAGCATTCTGTTATGTTGGGCAGAAGAACATCTGTTGAGTAATGGATGTTTTACTGCTTGTAGATTGAAGGGGAGAGACAAAGGTACTGTCTCATCCCACTATGATGTTGATGCTAATCCTTGGTCAACTGATTTTTGACAAATGTGCAAAACCAAGTCAATGAAGAAGATACTGTATTTAAAAACAATGGTATTGGAAGAGTTTGACATTTCTTTGGCAAAAAATGAACCTCAACATGTATACCTATATACATTTGAAGAACAATGATGTATTAGTATCTTAGTCATGCCCTTTCTTCAATCTATAACAAATAGTTTAGGCACAAATGCATTCATGCACACTTTGCAATCACCCTGAATAGCCTGAGATTTGCAGTCACTGAGCATAAAGCACATCAAATCCAACAGTAGCAAGTAAGTGTGAGACATGCTATTTCTTCAATCTACAGGCACTTCTGATAATACATATATTTCCTACTGAAAAATTCATGCTAACGTACTACCAGGGACCAAGACTAGTAGAAAGTAGATGGCTGACTCAGAGAAGACACACTCTCAAGTCTAAAAAATAAAGAGCAAAAAGTTAATATAATTATTTTAATTTAAGCTTTAATACAAAACGCAGAAAGCATTATTGAGTGTCTGCTATTTGCTAGTGTTTCATAGCATAATTATTAGAAACTAGGCACAGATAACTGTCAAGTTTGCATGGGTCTCACACCAAATTTTTTCTAATTGGACCTCATTTAGGTCCTGTTTACCTGAACACTTCCTACATAACTTCTAAAATGAAGGAACACTGGTTGAATATAGCATTACTGTGAAGTAAGGCAAAGTTCATACTAAGTATAATGACGAGTTTTTATTTTATCACCATTACTCCCAGAGTTTTAAGTGGTTAATGACCATACAAAGCATCCCATTCCATTGTTAAACAATTCAGATACCTATCAAGTCTCTACCGTTACCTATGTTTGAAATTTTTCTTCCACTGTCTACTTGGGACAAAATTATGACCAACAGCTACCTATGAATTGAATGCTTCTCCAATTTCTCCAGGATGTATGAGAACAATGCAGTCAGAAAATATAGTGGAATTAAAGAAGAAAAAAAACAAGATAAAGTGATAAGTTAAATACTCGGTACAGAAGGGAATTAAGAAGTAAATACTTAGTCAAGTTAAATATTTGACATAATGAAAATTAAACTCCCAAGAATGGCATTTAGGAGACTCAAAGATCTTAAATCCATCTCTGTCCCATTCTGTCCTCAAATTCTCTACTCTACACATTTCACTCAAACTACTCTACTTCTCATTCACATTCATCTTTCCACTCATGTGATTTTGTTAACATAATTTTCTCTGCCTGATATGTCTTTCTCTCATTCTGCATATCTAAATTCAACTTACTCTCCAAGGCCTAATTTAAATGCTTCCTTCACCATGGAAGTTTTCAGATTAACCATCAAGAAGTATTCTCACATTTCCCTGAAATTTTCCTCACATTCCTTTGTATGTATCTCCTCCACAGTGTACAGAACATTTTATGGCATATTACAGATGCATATGTACATGTTTTGTCTTTGCTGTCAGAAGTTTTTAGCATGAACACCATTTCTTTCCCCCTCTGGTTTGAACCACAACTAAAATGAAATCCTCATTTGAAGGCAAACTATCATTATCAGTTCGGGTTTTGTATCAAATTTACATTTTCACACCACACAGTGCCTTGTCTACGGTCTTGCCTACAATATATATTCAAAAATGTTCTTTGAATGAAAGAATAAAATAAGTGAGTGATTGAACTACATAGGCTTGATTTCCCTAACCATGTAACTTCTGGGATTTATCACACATTTTCAAAACTTTTTTGTGACTTTTTCTTCAGAATGGAGCAGACTACATTCTGATAGACATATCTTCCTGTCAAGAGCAACTAGAAGAGAAAGAAAAGTAAAAAATATATTTAAATGGAGTGGAAAATTACTATGACAATACAAGTTTGAATAACTAAGATTCTGGGGATAAAGGAAGAACAAAGAGTTTCCCTCTGAGGTACTTGCCATTTTTTAAAAGCATCAGAGAAACTAGTAAGTGAAAGAAAAATCAGTGATTGGTAGGTTGCAGAGATAAACACCTTTCAGCTATCTCACGTAATAAGAGAGCTAAAAATTAGTGTTCCTGCCCGGTCAAGGAAGAACTGCCCTAGAAATCACGCCAGTCATAGAGTTGAGACCCCTGAAACACTATTCTCTGGTAATAAGGAGAAATCAGAAGAAGTCTACTGCTCACAAGGAATGAAACACAGTTTAAAAAGATGCTCAAGGGCTTCCCTGGTGGCGCAGTGGTTGAGAGTCCGCCTGCCGATGCAGGGGACACGGGTTCGTGCCCCGGTCCGGGAGGATCCCACATGCCGCGGAGCAGCTGGGCCTGTGAGCCATGGCCACTGAGCCTGCACGTCCGGAACCTGTGCTCCGCAGCGGGAGAGGCCACAACAGTGAGAGGCCCGGGTACCGAAAAACAAAAAAAAGATGCTCAATTCTACACTTGATTAAGGTGATCTTTCTCTTCCTTAATTGTCCATTACAAGTAAAAGTAAATGCTCTCTGAAGGAAGAAAGCATTCGCCATACTCTTAAATGATGACAATTTTAATACGAAAATTATTGCATTAAATACAAACTACTAGGCATACTGGGAAAATGATAAAATGAGCAAAAACAAGGGATTAAAAAAGACAGTAGAAAGCAACAGAGAGATATAATTATTAGACTTATCAATGCATACTTTAAAATACAAATGTTAAAGTTTCTAAAAAATTTAACAGAAAACTGTAGTCAATAAAGAATTAAAAGTAAAATATAAAACTGAGAAAATAAAAACAAAAATTAAGAATCCAATAAATGGGTCTGGTCTCACAGCAGATTAGAAACAACAAGAAGGATGAGTAGTGAGCTTAGAAATAACTCAGCAGATATGATCCCATATATTAGAATCATAGAAAAAGATTAAAAATATAGAAGAGAACATAATGTGTGTAAAAGGCACAGTGAAGAGAGCTAACAAGTATACTCAGAGTCCAGAAGTAGAGAGAGAGAACAGGGCACAATAAATAGTTCAAGATACACCAGTGTAGAACTGTGCCAGTTTTTTAAATAAATCATGAGTACAAAAAAATATAATAAAAACAATACCTAGAGGCTTCCCTGGTGGTGCAGTGGTTGAGAGTCTGCCTGCCGGTGCAGGAGACGCGGGTTCGAGCCCTGGTCTGGGAGGATCCCACATGCCGCGGAGTGACTGGGCCCGTGAGCCATGGCTACTGAGCCTGTGCGTCTGGAGCCTGTGCTCCGCAACAAGAGAGCCCGCGATGGTGAGGGGCCCGTGCACCTCAGTGAGGAGTGGCCCCCGCTCGCTGCAACTGGAGAGGGCCCTCGCGCAGAGATGGGGACCCGACACAGTCAAAAATAAATGAATAAATAAATAAATATTTTTTAAAAAAGACTCCTTCCTTTATAAAAACAAATAACAATATCTAATTGACATATATACACTAATATGTGTAAAATAGATAACTAACAAGAACCTGCTGTATAGCACAGGGAACTCCACTTCGCTATACAGTAAAAACTAACACAACATTGTAAAACAACTATACCCCAATAAAAAAAATTTAAAAAACCATACATCATAGACTAAATAAGCACATCATAGACTAAATACAATGAGAACAATCTTAAAATAGAGATAAAATCCACATATCTTTTAAAGGAGCAACAATGAGACATAACTGGCTTCTCAAAGGAAATGAGGTAAAGGAGAAGATAATGCAATGAAACTTCAAATCTAGGGGTCTATACCTAGTCAAAATATTTTTTTGAAATGAAAGTAAAATAAAGAAAATTCCTGAATACAAAAACTGAGAGAATTTTTCAGATAATTTGTAGGCCATACTAAAAGAAATGCTGAAAATATAGACATTTTATCATCATAGAGCCCTAGGCATAAAAAAGATGCAACGATCCCCAAATTTTACCACTTATTTCTTTATGTAAACTAAAAAAGTACAGATCAACAAAAAATAAAGAAATAAATTCCCAACCAGAGAGCAAAATTTTAACCTTTCTCAATGATTAATAAAACAAGCACACACAAAAGAGTAACGATGTAGGGACTTCCCTGGTGGCACAGTGGTTGGGAATCCACCTGCTAATGCAGAGGACATGGGTTTGATCCCTGGTCCGGGAGGATCACACATGCTGCGGAGCAACTTAGCCCATGTGCAATGGCTGCTGAGCCTGTGCTCTGGAGCCTGAGACCCACAAGTACTGAACCCCACATGCCTAGAGTCCGTGCTCTGCAACAGGAGAAGCCACCGCAATGTTGGGCCCACACACTGTGGTGAGGAGTGGTCCCTGCTTACCGCAACTAGACAGTGCCTGCATGCAGAAACAAACACCCAATGCAGACAAAAATAAAAATAAATAAATTTAAGAAAAAAGAGTAATGATGTATAAGATGTTGAGACATATCAGAGAACCCTAAATACAAGGAGGAGTATACCATAGCCATAGACTAGAAGCTTCAATATTTTAAACATGAAAATTCTCTACAAAGAAAGTTATAATTTAAATGAAATCCAAATCAAAGCCTACCGAGTTTTCAGTTGTACAAGTTGGCAAGTTGATTCTAACAGTTTGTATAAATGCAAAGGAACATATGCATATGTATAACTGATTCACTTTGTTATAAAGCAGAAACTGACACACCATTGTAAAGCAATTATACTCCAATAAAGATGTAAAAAAAAAAGATGTTAAAAAAAAGAATGAGATAATCTTTAAAAGATAAACAAAATTGGAAGACTTATAAGATACTAAGAACTACTAAACTACCATATTTATGAAAAATTATTTTCTATAAAGGTAAACAAAAAGAAAAATCACAATAAGAGTCCCAGAAACAGATCCACATAAAGGAATTTGATTTATGTCAAAGGCAAGATGAAACACATTAAACTGGATAAATGACAGTCTATGCAAACAAGTGGAAAGGATCAATTGGTCATATATATGAAAACAGGGAATACTGACATTTATCTCATACTATAAAAAATTAATTCTAGATAGATTATGCATATAGGTCTGAAAGGTAAAATAACAAAGCCTTGAGGGTATAACATAGTACAGTATCTACATGAGTTTAAGTATCAAATATATTCTCAACACAAAGCATAGGGAGAAGAGATCAAGACAGTGGAATAGAAGGAATGGAGCTCACCTCCTCCCACAAATACATGAAAAATTCATCTACAAACAGACCAATTCTTACAGAATATATACTGAATGTTGGCAAAAGATCTCATACAACCAAAGTTACAAGAAATATCACCATGTAACAGGATGGGATGAAAGTTAAAAAAAAAAAGGAAGTGGGATAGGACCTGAGCCCTTGGGAGGGAGCTGTGAAAGAGGAAACGTTCCCTCACACTGGGAACACCCTTCACTAGCTGGGAGATCAGCCAGGCCAGAAAGGGAGCTTCAGAGACTCAGAGGAGAGTACAGCAGACAGATTGCAGCAGACAGAGATCAGTACAGATGGTCCTGGCCACCTCCCTACACTCCCCAGCCTGAGATGCTCATCTGTTGATGTGCATGGGGCTGGGTGCTTAAACATGGACTACAAGAGGCAGACCTGGGGAGAGACTGGGGTTGGCTGTGTGGCAACAGCCTGAAGGGGCTGGACTGTGCTCTGAGCCTCAAGTGGGGGTGTAAACAGGAGAGAGCCTGGGTGCTCCACAGAAGCCCCAGTGAGCAAAGTGAGGGGCAGTGCCCTGCCTCAGCAGCCTCATTCTTGGTGGGCTCACAGTGGGCACAGCTCTGCCTCTGCAAACTCTGGGAGTTCATAAGAACCACTGGGTTGCTCACACGTGGAGCAGGGTTGAAATCTGAGCCGATCCCCAGGGGCCACAGGACTTCGTAACTTCAGAAGCAGAGCTGAAGTCTGAGCAGTATGCTAGTGGCTGTGAGAGCCACAGATCCACACCACCTCAGGCAACTGTGTAAATGCAGCGCCTACTGGACATCTGAGCTGATTAATGGCATTCCCGTGACTGGGCCAGGTCTGGAGTTAGCAGCTGTGGGATTTGCTGCATGAGCACATGTAGGCAGGCCCCAGGTCTGGGTTGATGCTGGAGCTCCCACAGTGGGTCCAGATGTGTGACTATGATGATCCCAGTGCTGCACTTCAGCAGATCTGCAATAACGAATCTGCACTGGTGGCTCTGTGAGCAACGCACCTGAGGGAAACAGAGACCAACCAAATGCCTGCATTCCCATGGTTGAGGCAGGTCCAAGGGCAGTGCCAAGAACAGTGTACTCTGTGAACCTGCACAATGGGTGACAGGAAACAGCACAGAGCATATTTCCTCGTGGAGAGCTCCAGCAGAGGAATATTCAGTGGCTCCTCTGCCAGGGTGAGCACATCAGTCCCTCCTGTATCATACAAAAGCTCAGAAACAGATCTGGGGGTTTCTACTCCAAAACTAGCAAGAAGATCACATTACAGGCAGGGCTATGACAACCACAGAGCAAAGAGAAGACCCCACTCAACATCCAGTGCAGGCTGTGGTAACCACAACAATTACACCCCGTATCAAGGGGATAATGGCCAGCACACACTGAGGAAAGACATTTCACGCATCCATACTAAAAATACCTTCCACAGCAAAAATATTAGACTCACGCAGGCAACACAGGGATGTTCTCACATAAAAGCAGCCCTCCAAGAGAACAGTACATAACTGTTTCTACTAAACGCATAGAGTCAGAGAAATCTAAGTAAAATGAAGAAGCAGAGGAACCACTCCAAATGAAAAGATCAAAAGAATTCCCCTGAAAGAACAAACAATGAAACAGATCTGACCAGTCTATTGCACCCTGAGTACAAAAAGGAGGTAATAAAAATACTGAAAGAATTAAGAAAGCCTATCGATAGAAATGCACATTCCTGTAAAAAGGAACTAGAAAGGATAAGGAGGAGCCAATTAAAGTTAGAAAACTCATTTGCTGAGATGAAAGCTGAGCTAAAGGCAACAAATAGCAAATTAAATAATGCAGAAGAATGAATAAGTGTTCTGGAAGACAGAATAATGGAAATCACCCAATCAGGACAACAGACAGAAATACATATCAAAAAAAAATGAAAGCAGCATACAACACCTACAGGATAATATAATGTGTGGCAATCTATGCATAATAGGGATCCCAGAAGAAGAAGGAAGAAAAAAGGGGATCAAACATGTATTTTAAGATACTATGGCTGAAAACTTCCCAATCCTAAAGAAGGAAACAGATATTCAAGTACAGGAAACACAGAGGGTTCCAAACAAGATGAACGTAGACCTACATTAAGACATGTTATAATTAAGATACCAAAACTTAAAGATGAAGAGAGGATTCTAAAGGCAGCAAGAGTAAAACAAAGAGTTAATTACAAGAGAACCCCCATAATGCTATCAGCTGATTTGTGTACAGAAATGTTGCAAGACAGAAGGGAGTGGCAAGATGTATTCAAAGTACTGAAAGGGAAAAACGGCACTGAGGATACTCTATGTAGCAAGATTATCATTTAGAATAGCAAAAAAAAAAAGACAAAGAATTTCTCAGACAAGCAAAAACCAAAACAATACAGCAATACTACACCTAACCTAAAAGAAATATTGACAGGTATTCTCTAAATAGAAAAGAAGCAAGAATCTGTAAAAGAGAGAAAACCACAATTGGAAAGTCAATCACTTAAATAAAGGCAGCCCATACATTTTTTTAAATTGAAAAAAAATTTCGTGAAAGCGATGGTAACTACAATGAACAATAAAAGGATAAACAAGAAGATGCAAAGGAGGACATCAAACTCATAAAGTTTGAAGGAGAGAAGTAAAAAAAAAGTGAAGGGTTTTTTTAAAAAATGTGTTTGAGCCTATATGACTACCAGTCTAAAGCAAGGGGATATAGTAATGGGTTAAAAGGTTAAAAAATCAGGACAGCTACAAAACAAAAACATAAAATAGATTCTCAAAAACCAAAAAGAACCCAAGCAAAATAAAAAAGCAAACCATCAAACCACAAAAGGAAAAAGAAAAAGAAAGGAACAAAGAAAACATCAACTGGAAGAAAAGGTCTAAAGTGGCAATAAGTACATACCTATCAATAGTTACCTTAAATGTAAATGGACTAAATGCTCCAACCAAAAGACACAGAGTGGCAGATTGGAGGGGAAAAAAAGAAAAACAAGAGCCTATAACATGCTGCCTACAAGACACCCACTTGAAACCAAAGGACACATGCAGAATGAAAGTGAGGGGACGGAAAACGATATTTCATGCAAATAGAAATAATAAGACAACCACGGTAGCAATACTCATATCAGACAAAATAACTTCAAAACAAATGCCGTAAGGAAAGATAAAGAACACTATAAAGGGGGAAACTTCAAGATCACGGAGGAGTAAGACGTGGAGATCCTCCCCACAAATACATCAAAAATACATCTACATGTGTAACAACTCCAAGAGAACACCTGCTGAACGCTGGCAGAAGACCTCAGACTTCTCAAAAGCCAAGAAAAAACCCACATACCTGGGTAGGGCAAAAGAAAAAGGAAAAACAGAGACAAAAGAATTGAGATGGGACCTGCACCTCTGGGAGGGACCTGTGAAGGAGGAAAAGTTTCCACACACTAGGAAGCCCCTTCACTGGTGAAGACAGGGAGTGGGCAGGGGGGAAGCTTCAGAGCAATGGAAGAGAATGCAGCAACAAGGATGCAGAGGGCAAAGTGGAGAGATTCCCACACAGAGGATCAGTGCTGACCAACACTCACCAGACTGAGAGGCTTGCCTGCTCACCCACCAGGGTAGGTGGGGGCTGGGAGCTGTGGCTCAAGCTTCGGAGATCAGACCCCAGGGATACGACTGGGGTTAGCTGCGTGAACACAGCCTGAAGGGGGCTACTGCACCACAGCTAGCTGAGAGGGAGTCTGGGAAAAAGTATGGACCTGCTGAAGAGGCAAGAGACCATTGTTTCGGGGTGTGCGAGGAGAGAGGATTCCTTCCCAGCGTGCCCACAGAAGGCAGAGCACCACCTCAGCAAGCTCCAGAGGTGGGCGTGAGCTGCGGCTATCAGCTCGGACCCCAGAGACGAGCAGGAAACGCTAACGCTGCTGCTGCTGCCACCAAGAATCGTGTGTGCACGAACAGGTCACTATCTGCATACCACCCCCTTGGGAGCCTATGCAGCCTGCCACAGCCAGGGTCACGTGATCCAGGACAACTTCCCCAGGAGAACACACGGTGCACCTCAGGCTGTTGCAACACCATGCCGGACTCTGCTGCCACAGGCTCAACCCGCTTTCCAGTTATGACTACCATACCCCTCCCTCCCACGGCCTGAGTGAGCAAGAGCACCCTACTCAGCTGCTACTTTAACCCCCTCCTGTCCGGGTGGGAACAGATGCCTGAGGGTGACCTACATGCAGAGGTGAGGTCAAAACCAAAGCTGGACCCCAGGAGCTGTGCGAACAAAGAAGAGAAAGGGAAATTTCTCTGTACAGCCTCAGGAGCAGTGGATTAAATCCTCACAAGCAACCAGATGTACCCTGCATCTCTGGAATACCTGAATAGACAACAAATCATCCCCAAATTGAGGCGGTGGACTTTGGGAGGAAGTGTGGACTTGGGGTTTGCTGTATGTGACTGATTTGTTTCTGATGTTTATGTTTATCTTAGTTTAGAAAAAAGGGAAAATAATCAAATCAACAGAATTAGAAACGAAAAAGGACAAGTAACAACTGACGTTGCAGAAATACAAAGGATCATGAGAGGTTAATATAAGTAACAATATGCCAATAAAATGGACAACCTGGAAGAAATGGACAAATTCTTAGAGGAGCACAACATTCCGAGGCTGAACCAGGAAGAAATAGAAAATATAAACAGACCAATCACAAGCACTGAAATTGAAACTGTGATTAAAAATCTTCTAACAAACAAAAGCCCAGGACCAGATGGCTTCACAGGAGAACTCTATCAAACATTTACACAACAGCTAACACCGATCCTTTTCAAGCTCTTCCAAAATATAGCACAGAGAGGAACACTCCCAAACTGATTCTACGAGGCCACCATCACCCTGATACCAAAACCAGACAAAGATGTCACAAAAAAGAAAATTTCAGCCCAATATCACTGATGAACACAGATGCAAAAATCCTCAGCAAAATACTAGCAAACAGAATCCAACAGCACATTAAAAGGATCATACACCATGATCAAGTGGGGTTTATCCCAGGAATGCAAGGATTCTTCAATATACGCAAATCAATAAATGTAGTACACCATATTAACAAACTGAAGGATAAAAACCATATAATAATCTCTATAGATGCAGAAAAAGCTTTTGACAAAATTGAACACGCACTTATGATAAAAACTCTCCAGAATGTAGCCATAGAGGGAACCTACCTCAAAATAATAAAACATTATAGGACAAGCTCACAGCCAACGTCATTCTCAATGGTGAAAAACTGAAACTATTTCCCCTAATATAAGGAACAAGACAAGGTTGCCCACTGTCACCACTATTACTCAACACAGTTTTGGAACTTTTAGCCACAGCAATCAGAGAAGAAAAAGAAATAAACGGAATCCAAATGGGAAAAGAAGAAGTAAAACTGTCACTGTTTGCAGATGACATGATACTATACATAGAGAATCCTAAAAATGCTACCAGAAAACTACTAGAGCTAATCAATGAATCTGGCAAAGTAGCAGGATACAAAATTAATGCACAGAAACCTCTTGCATTCCTATACACTAATGATGAAAAATCTAAAGGAGAAATTAAGGAAACACTTCCATTTATCATTGCAACAAAAAAGAATAAAATGCCTATGAATAAACCTACCTAAGGAGACAAAAGACCTGTATTCAGAAAACTATGAGACACTGAAGAAAGAAATTAAAGATGATACAAACAGATGGAGAGATATACCATGTTCTTGGATTGGAAGAAACAACATTATGAAAATGACTATACTACCCAAAGCAAACTTCAGATACAATTCAATTCCTATCAAATGACCAATGGCATTTTTCACAGAACTAGAACAAAAATTTTCACAATTTGTATGGAAACACAAAAGACCCCGAATAGCCAAAGCAATCTTGAGAACGAAAAATGGAGCTGGAGGAATCAGGCTCCCTGACTTCAGAATATACTACAAATCTACAGTAATCAAGACAGTATGGTAGTGGTACAGACACAGGAATATAGATCAATGGAACAGGATAGAAAGCCCAAAGATAAACCCACACACATATGGTCACCTTATCTTTGATAAAGGAGGCAAGAATATACAATGGAGAAAGGACAGCCTCTTCAATAAGTGGTGCTGGGAAAACTGGACAGCTACATGTAAAAGAATGAAATTAGAACACTCCCTAACACTGTACACAAAAATAAACTCAAAATGGATTAAAGACCTAAATGTAAGGCCATACACTATAAAAGTCTTAGAGGAAATTAAAACTTAAAGAACTAAAAGTAGAACTACCATATGACCCAGCAGTCCCACTACTGGTCATATACACTGAGAAAACCATAATTCAAAAAGAGTCATGTACCACAATGTTCATTGCAGCTCTATTTACAATAGCCAGGATGTAGAAGCAACCTAACTGTCCATCGACAGATGAATGGATAAAGAAGATGTGGTACATATATACAATGGAATATTACTCAGCCATAAAAAGAAAAGAAATTGAACTATTTGTAGTGAGGTGGATGGACTTAGAGTCTATCAAATAGAGTGAAGTAAGTCAGAAAGATAAAAACAAATACCATATGCTAACACATATATATGGAATCTAAAAAAAAAGATGGTTCTGATGAACATAGAGGCAGGACAGGAATAAAGTCACAGATGTAGAGAATGGACTTGAGGACACTGGGATGGGGAAGTGTAAGCTGAGACAAAGTGAGAGAGTAGCATTGACATATATACACTACCAAATGTAAAAAGATAGCTAGTGGGAAGCTGCCACATAGCACATGGAGAGCAGCTTGGTGATTTGTGACCACCTAGAGGGGTGGATAGGAGGCTGAGAGGGAGATGCAAGAGGGAGGGAATATGGAGATATATGTATACATATAGCTGATTCATTTTGTTATACAGCAGAAACTAATACAATATTGTAAAGTAATTATACTCCAATAAAGATGTTAAAAAAATTTTTTAATGAAAAATAATAATTTTAAAAGTAAAAATAAATTTAAAAATTTTAAAAAAGATAAACAATGAGACCTACTGTGTAGCACAGGGAACTATATTTAATATCTTGTAATAAACCATAATGGAAAAAATATGTAAAAGAATATATACATATGCATGTATAAATGAATCACTTTGCTATACTCCAGAAACTAACACAACATTGTAAAGCAACCATACATCAATAAAATAATAAATAATTAAAAGAAAGAAGACCAGTATATAATGATAAAAGGATCAATAAAAGAAGAGGATATTACACTCATTAATGTATATGCAACCAATATAGGAGTACCTAAATACAGAAAACTAATACTAAACTGACATAAAGGGAGAAATTGATGGGAATCTAGTAATAGTAGGAGACATTAACACCCAACTGACATCGATGGACAGGCCTTCCAGACAGAAAAACAATAAGGCAACAGAGATCTTAAATGATACAATAGAACCATTAGATTTAATTGATAAATTTTCAGAACAATTACATCCAAAACAAATAACCCCACAAAATACATATTCTTTTCAAGTGTACAAGAAACATTCTCTAGGACAGATCACATACTAGAGCACAAAACAATCCTCAACAAATTTAAGAAGATAAAAATTATTTCCAGCATCTTTTACGACCACAATGGCATGAGACTGGAAACCAACCACAGAAAGAGAAACGAGAAAAAAACGGAGACTAAATAACATGCTACAAAAACACCAATGAGTCAATGAAGAAATCAAAGTGAATATTTAAAAGAATACCTTCAGAAAAATGACAATGAAAACAAAACCATACAAAATCTACGGAATGCAGCAAAAGAAGTCCTCAGAGGGAAGTTCATAGCCATACAGGACTTCCTCAAACAAGAAAACTTTCAAACAACCTAACATACGACCTAAAATAATTAGGAAAAGAAGAACAAACAAAACCTAAAGTCAGCAAAAGGAAGGAAACAATAAAGTTCAGAGAGGAAATAGATAGAGATTAAAAAATAGAATAAGTTAATAAACCCAAGAGCTGCTATTTCAAAAGGGTAAACAAAATTGACAAACCTCTGGCCAGACTCACCAAGAAGAAAAAGAGGACAAAAATAAATGAAGTAAGAAATGAAAGAGGAGAAATAACACCTGATACTGCAGAAATGTAAAAACCCATAAGAGAATACAATGAATAATTATATGCTAACCAATTACACAACCTAGAAGAAATGCAAAGTTTCTAGAAATATTCAGCCCACCAAAACTGAATCAAGAAGATATAATCTGAACAGACCCATCACTAGAAATGAAATGTAATATAAAAAGAAAAAAACTGCCTACAAACAAAATTCCAGGACCAGATGGCTTCACGGGAAAATTCTACCAAACATACAAAGAAGAAATTCTACTGATCCTTCTCAAAGTCTTCCAAAATACTGAAGAGGCAGGAACACTCCCAAAGTCATTCTATAAAGCCACCATCAACCTGATACCAAAACAAGAAACAAGACAAAGACAAGACCATACAAGAAAATTGCAGGCCAATATCTTTGATGAATATAGATACAAAAATTCTCAACAAAGTATTAGCAAACTGAATCCAACAACCCATTAAAAAAAGATTATACATCATGATCAAGTTGGATTCATCCCAAGGTCACAAGGATGGTTCAACATATACAAATCAATCAATGTGACAGAGTACATCATAAACAGAAAAGAGAAAAAACACAGGATTATCTCAATAGATGCAGAAAAATCATGTGATAAAATTCAACATGAATTCATGATTAAAAAGTCTTACCAATGTGGGTATAGAGGGAACTTACCTCAACATAATCAAAGCTATTTATGACAAACCCACAGCAAACATAATACTCAACAAGGAAAAGCTGAAAGCCTCCCTGCTAAAATCTGGAACAACACAACGATGCTCACTCTCACCACTTCTATTCAAAATAGAATTGGAAATCCTAGCTACAGCAATCAGACAATAAAAAGAAATAAAATGTATCCAAATTGTAAGGGAAGAGGTAAAATTGTCCTTATATGCAGATGACATGGTACTATATATAGAAAACCCTAGAGCCTCCACACAAAACCTACTAGAACAGATAAATGAATTCAGCAAGGTAGCAGGATAAAAAAATTAACATACAGAAATTTGTTGCATTTCTTTACACTAACAATGACATATCAGAAAGAGAAAGTTAAAAAAAACCCTTTTAAAATTGTATCAAAAAAATAAAACATTTAGGAATAAATCTGACCTAGGACATGAAAGACATATTCTGAGAGCTAACAAAACATTGATAAAGGAAATTGAAGATGATACAAAGAAATGGAAATAAATCCCATTTTCTTGCATTAGAAGAATTAATATTGTTAAAATGACCACATCACCCATAGCAATATATAGATTTAATGTGAGCCCTAACAAACCACCCATGACATTGTTCACAGAACTAGAACAAATAGTCCTGAAATTTAAATGGAACCATAAAAGACCCATAATTGCTAAAGCAATCCTGAAGAAAAAGAACAAAGCTGGAGGCATAACCCTCCCTGACTTCAGAAAATACTGCAAAGCTACAGTAATCAAAACATCATGGTATTGGCACAAAAACAGACATATGGGGAAACGGGACAGAATAAACCTACACACCTACGGCCAATTAATCTTTGACAAAGGAGGCAGGAATATACAATGGAGAAAAGCCAGTCTCTTCAGCAAGTGGTGCTGGGAAAGCTGGGACAGCCATATGTAAATCAATGACATTAGAACAGTCCCTCACACACTACACAACAATAAACTCAAAATGGCTTAAATACTTAAATATAAGACAGGACACCATAAAAGTCCTAAAAGAGAAGAGAGGCAAAACATTCTCTGACATAGATCATACCAGTATTTTCTTCGGTCAGTTTCCCAAGGCAACAGAAATAAAAGCAAAAGTAAACAAGTGGGACCTAATCAAACTTATAATCTTTTGCACAGCAAAGGAGACCATAAACAAAACAAAAAGACAACCTTCAGACTGGTAGAAAATTTTGCAAATGATGTGACCGAAAAAGGCTTAATTTTCAAAATATACAAATAGCTCATACAAATCAATAACAAGAAAAAAAGACGACCCAATCAAAAAATAGGCAGAAGATCTAAATAGACATTTCTCCAAAGAAGATATATAGATGGCCAATAGGCAAAAGAAAAGATGCTCAACGTCACTAATTATTAGAGAAATACAAACCACAATGAGGTACAACATCACACCACTTAGAATGGCCATCATTAACTAGTCTACAAATAACAAATGCTGGAGAGGGTGTGGAGAAAAGGGAACCCCCTCCTACACTGTTGATGGGAATGTGAATTGGTGCAGCCACTAGGGAAAACAGTATGGAGGTTCCTTTAAAAACTAAAAGTAGAGTTGCCATACGATCCACAATCACACTCCCGCGTATATTCCAGAAGAAACTATAATTCGAACACATACATGCATTCCAGTGTTCAAAGTAGCACTATTTACAATAGCCAAGACATGGAAGCAAGCTAAATTTCCATCGACAGATGAATGAAAAAGTTGTTGTGTGTGCGTATATATGTATGTGCATATATATATATATATATATGTACATATATATATATACACGCACACACACAGAGAATATTACTCAGCCATAAAAAAGAATGAAATTATGCCATCTGCAGCAATATGAATGGACCTAGAGATTATCATAATAAGTGAAGTAAGTCAGAAAGAGAAAGACAAATACCATATGATATCACTTATATATGGAATCTACAATATGATACAAGTGAACTTATCAACAAAAGAGAAACAGACTCACAGACAGAAAACAAACTTACAGTTACCAAAGGGGAAAGGGGGTGAGTGAGGGATAAATTAGGTGTTTGGAATTAACATATACACACCACTGTATATAAAATAGACAACCAACAAAGACCTACTTTATAGCACAGGAAACTATACTCAATATTTTGTAATAACCTATAAGGGAAAAGAATCTGAAAAAGAATACATATATATATTTATTTTTATATATATGTAAAAATAAATCACTTTGCTGTACAACAGAAACTAACACAACATTGTAAATCAACTATACTTCAATATAAAAATTTTTAAAAAGACAGAAAGCATAAATATTAGGGCCAGGCATAAAGGAAATATTGATAATCTGGACTATATTAACACTAAATACAATTTATTCATACACAACACCATTAAGAGGGTGAAAATGCAACCCACCGTGTGTGAAGAGAGATTTGCAATTCTTTAATCATATTAAAGACTCATATGCAAAATATATAAAAAACTCCTATAAAGTAGTATGAAAAAGACAGACAACCCAATAGAAAAGTGAACATACATATGGCTAGTAAACAGATGAAAACACTCGAATTCATTAGTAAGGAATGAAATGCAAATTAGAACTCCAAAGGGATACCATTACACACATATACCATAGTAGATGTAGCTAAAAAACTGTTATGGTGGTATCTCAAATAATCTAAAACAGAATTACCATATGATCCAGCAATTCTACTTCTAGGTATATACCCAAAGAATTGAAGGCAGGAATTCAAACCCATGTTCATAGCAGCATTATTCACAAAGGCCATAAGACAGAAACAACCCAAAAATCCACTGATGGATGAATGGATAGACAAATTGTGGTATATACATACAATGGAATATTAAAAAGGAATGAACCCCTATAAAGGAATGGAATTCTGATAAATACTACAATATGGATGGATATTTAAATCATTATGCTTAGTGAATTAAGCCAGACACAAAAGGACAAATATTATATGATTCCACTTATCTGAAATATCTAGAACAGTCAAATTTATACAGATAGAAAGTAGGATAGCAGTTACCCGAAGCTAGCACAAGAGGGAACTGTGGAGTTATAGTTTGACTGGTACAGAGTTTCAGTTTGGGATGATGAAAATATTCTGGATATAGATAGTACTGATGGTTGCAAAACAATGTGGATATACTTAATGCCACTGATTTGTACATTTAAGTTTTTTAAATGGTGAAATTATGTTATATATATATATTATATCAAATTTAAAAAGTAATTGTGCTTGTGGAAATATAAATTGGCTGTTCAGAATGGCCATCATCAAAAAAATCTACAAATAAATGCTGGAGAGGGTGTGGAGAAAAGGGAACCCTCTTGCACTGTTGGTGGGAATGTAAATTGATACAGTCCCTATGGAGGTTCCTTAAAAAATGAAAAATAGAACTACCATACGACCCAGCAATCCCACTACTGGGCATATACCCTGAGAAAACCATAATTCAGAAAGAGTCGTGTACCACAATGTTCACTGCAGCTCTATTTACAATAGCCAGGACATGGAAGCAACCTAAGTATCCATCGACAGATGAATGGATAAAGAAGAAGTGGCACATATATACAATGGAATATTACTCAGCCATAAAAAGAAATGAAATTGAACTATTTGTAGTGAGGTGGATGGACCTAGAGTCTGTCATACAGAGTGAAGTAAGTCAGAAAGAGAAAAAAAATACCATATGCTAACACATATATATGGAGTCTAAAAAAAAAAGAGTTTCTGATGAACCTAGGGGCAGGATAGGAATAAAGACACAGATGTGGAGAATGGACTTGAGGACAAGGGGAGGGGGAAGGGTAAGCTGGGATGAAGTGAGAGAATAACACTAACATATATATACTGCCAAATGTAAAATAGACAGCTGGTGGGAAGCAGCCGCATAGCACAGGGAGATCAGCTCGGTGCTTTGTGTCAACCTAGAGGGGTGGGATAGGGAGGGTGGGAGGGAGACGCAAGACGGAGGGGATATGGGGATATATGTATACATATAGCCGATTCACTTTGTTATACAGCAGAAAGTAACACAACATTGCAAAGCAATTATACTCCAATAAAGATGTTTAAAAATAAATAAATAAATAACCTAGACTATTCTCGCTAAAAGAAAAAAAAATTGGCACAATCACTTCGGAAAGTTTTTGGCAATATTTGTGAAAGCTGAACACAGGCATTCCCTACGACCCAGAAATTCTACAATTAGGTCCATACACAACATTTAAAAAGTACTGCTATCCATTGTAAGATGGATGCATCTCACATACAGTGTTGAACAAAACAGTATATACTGCATTGTTCCATTTATTTAAAGTTAAAAAATAAGCAAAAATTATCTATAGCATTAGAAGTCAAGAAGTCAAACTAGTGGCTAACTTGAGGTAGAGGGGGAGGAATGAGTGGGGACATGAGTGGTCTTTTGTGGTGCTGGAAATACTCTTTCTTAATTTAAGCGCTGGTTACTTTCAGAAAATTCATGGAGCTCTATACTTATGCCTTCTGTACATTTCTGTTTATATGCTGTACTTCAATAAAATTGTTTCTTAAAAATCAATCATCTGGCATTCTGAACATCCCAAAATGTAATCTGAACATTTCCTTTCATCTACCCAATCATGTAACAGAACAAAGGAGGCTTTCTAGAATTCTTTCCTCAATGGAAATGGTTGAAATAGGCCAAAGCAAAATCACTTGAAAACCAATCTATTTTCTAACTTTGGAAAGTAAGTAGCAGATTTTACATGCCTGTGCGCTTAGCCACTCACACTTGACCCTAAGCAATATCACAAGGGCATCTTATCTCAGTTGGCAATAAACTATCAAATCTGTATGCGATCCATTTGTGATGGAACTTCAGTCAGTCAAAAATAAATCTGATGCACACATATGTGTGTTTGTGTGTGTGTGTGCGCGTGCACGCATGCTGGAATATGGGGAATGATAATCAGGAACAAGGAAGCTAAACCACTTTAAGCCTCCAAGTTTACATAAAGGTTTATAAAACTTGTAAGGGTAAAAACTGTGGGCATTTATTTTGTGAACATCAAGTGACAGAAATTTTGTGTGATAGAAGTTATTCAAC
The DNA here is from genome assembly GCF_011762595.2 of Tursiops truncatus. Classification (NCBI taxonomy): domain Eukaryota; kingdom Metazoa; phylum Chordata; class Mammalia; order Artiodactyla; family Delphinidae; genus Tursiops; species Tursiops truncatus. The sequence goes on along the minus strand of NC_047055.1, from coordinate 21,166,854 downwards.
CCCAACCCAATTTAATAGTTTTTGCTTTTCTACAAATTTTTGTTCAGAAAATTACACAAGTATTTCTGTAAAATTCATGGCTATGTATTTCAGAGCTATCCTCATCTGAAATTAAATGATCACAGGGCCTTCTTCCTAACCTAAACTCTCTTAAGTAATCAAGAAATACTAAAGCAAAAATGGAGTGAAAAAAATTTTTAAAGGTGGGAAGGAGAATAATTGCGAAGAAAAGTGGGAAATGAAGACAACGAAAATGAACAAAGGGGTCAAGAGGAAGAGAAGAGAAATAAGGAGAATTGAGAGAAAAGATATAAGAGAGATGAAATAAAGAGAAACAATCAAAGAAGTGGGAAAAGAAAAAAATAGAGGAGAGACCAGTGGAAAGTAAATGGCCAGAAATCTGGATGTCAGATAAGGGAAACACAAAATAAACTGCAAGGTAAAACTCCAAATCACCAACAAAATTTTTCACACTTTATAAAAGAACTGTCCTAAAAAAATAAGCACTGCCAACACCTCCAGCCCCACCACAGAATACTATACTCACTGCACTTTTCAACCTACGGTAATGCTTTAAACTGAGGAAGGCTTCAGATCCCACAAATCAAGAAACTAGCAAGGCAATCAAGAGTCAGACACAGGTAACTCTCATAATCTGAGCTCACCATATATTCTTTGGGTACCAAGGATACAAAAGCAATTCATAAACATTATCTGCCTTCTGAAACAAACACATCCACATATCTACATAAGAGTAATGGTAAAAGAGATAATCACAAAAAACACATTACAGGTAGGTTTCCTATAAAAGTGCTTCAACTTATGAAAGAAAAGAAAAAGAAAGCGCGAGTTGTAACTTTCTGCCTTTCATTGGAGCTAACTTCCACTATCTCAATTTGTATGAAGAAAATTCAATTTAGGATTCGAAGACTCAAACCCTGAACAAAGGTAAATAAACAAATCATTATTGGCTTTACGAAAGTGATCTTTTTCCTTTACGAAAGCATTCATATGAAACTTCTTTAAACTGTGCATTTAAGTGTTAGTTTACAGATTATTAACTCCTTTGGAGACAGGCTGAATGCTAAAACTTAACAGTCACTATCCTCTGAAGACCAATTTAAAAAGAGGATAAATAACTAGAAATAACAATGAAAATCAATAGAAAAAAAACAGAATTAAATTTATTGCTATATGGCAAATGTCCATTCAAAAACTTGGGAATGAAATAATGAGGGAAGTTGTTACGACTAATCACTAAGGAAGAATAGTAGAAAAGAGGGAAGGGAGAGCATGACAAGGCAAAGGAGACAGAGACCAAGTTAGAGAGAAGTTTTAGAGAAACGGAATACTATAGATTGCTACAGACATCTATCAGCTTCTCATTTTTTCCCTCTCACGGTTTACCTTATTTGTAACTGCGTGAAAAGATCTTAACCAGTACTACAGATACACTTATTAGGTAGCTGAACTTCAGTGCTTGGGGAAATAATCCAGTAAAGTGAAACTGCAAAATAGAATTGGTCTGTACTAACATATTAGACATTTCATATACACCATTTCAGGAGTTTTAGCCATTTGTTACCGCCCAAGGTACCATCAGGACAAACTATTCCAGGTAGCGTCTGACCCACTCCATATGGGCAAACCTGATAGCACCTATCCTGTTTTTCTGGAGCTTCACGATTTTTGCCAGGGTACGAGAAACCAGGGAACTTTTTAGAACATAACTCCAAAGTGCAGGGGGAATTAAAACCCCATGGGCTTAACTTTGACCAGTGGAAAATCGGAGCCGGGGAATAAATTATTACCCTTTATGTCCCTATATCTACTGTCAAGAGAAGTAGCTGTTTATACAGCTTCTCAGAAGACAGTACCCCAAACTCGGGCAAACTCTTGATGCCAAGTGGTGACAAGTTCCATCACCATACTGGCTCTCTGTGCTTCCTTGTCTCACCCTTTCCCTCACCCCTTCTCCCTGAAATTGTAACCCCCAATAAAGAATTTGCCGCAGGAGCTGCTTTCTGAAGAACACAGCCTAAGACAGCCCTCAAAAATGCTAAACTCTTTGGGATTCAATGTTTATATATTTAGAAAGCACAAAAAATGGTACAAAATGAGGAAAACAAAAAAGCCCCAGAATCCCTGTCAAACTACCAATGGCATTTTTCACCAAGCTAGAAAAAAAATTTCACAATTTGTATGGAAACACAAAAGACCCCGAAGAGCCAAAGCAATCTTGAGAAAGAAAAACAGAGCAGGAGGAATCAGGCTCCCTGACTTCAGACTATACTACAAAGCTACAGTAATCAAGACAGTATGGTACTGGCACAAAAACAGAAATATAGATGAATGGAACAGGATAGAAAGCCCAGAGATAAACCCACGCACATATGGTCACCTTATCTTTGATAAAGGAGGCAAGAATATACAATGGAGAAAAGACAGCCTCTTCAATAAGTGGTGCTGGGAAAACTGGACAGCTACATGTAAAAGAATGAAATTAGAACACTCACTAACACCATACACAAAAATAAACTCAAAATGCATTAAAGACCTAAATGTAAGGCCAGAACTATCAAACTCTTAGAGGAAAACATAGGCAGAACCCTCTATGACATAAATCACAGCAAGATCCTTTTGACACACCTCCTAGGGAAATGGAAAGAAAAACAAAAATAAACAAATGGGACCTAATGAAACTTAAAAGTTTTTGCACAGCAAAGGAAACCATAAATAAGACGAAAAGGCAACCCTCAGAATAGGAGAAAATATTTGCGAATGAATCAATGGACAAAGGACTAATCTCCAAAATGTATAAACAGCTCATGCAGCTCAATATCAAAAACTAAAATAACAACCTAATCCAGAAATGGGCAGAAGACCTAAATAGATATTTCTCCAAAGAAGATATACAGATTGCCAACAAACACATGAGAGGATGCTCAACATCACTAATCATTAGAGAAATGCAAATCAAAACTACAATTGAGGTATCACCTCACACCGGTCAGAATGGCCATCATCAAAAAATCTACAATCAATGCTGGAGAGGGTGTGGAGAAAAGGGAACCCTCTTGCACTGTTGGTGGGAATATAAATTGATACAGCCACTATGGGGAACAGTATGGAGGTTCCTTAAAAAATGAAAAATAGAACTACCATATGACCCAGAAATCCCACTACTGGGCATATACCCTGAGAAAACCATAATTCTAAAAGAGTCATGTACCACAATGTTCACTGAAGCTCTACTTACAATAGCCAGGACATGGAAGCAACCTAAGTGTCCATCAACAGATGAATGGATAAAGAAGATGTGGCACATATATACAATGGAATATTACTCAGCCATAAAAAGAAATGAAATTGAGTTATCTGTAGTGAGGTGGATGGACCTAAAGACTGTCATACAGAGTGAAGTTAAGTCAGAAAGAGAAAAACAAATACCATATGAGAACACATATATATGGAATCTAAAAAAAAAAAAAAAGGTTCTGAAGAACCTAGGGGCAGGACAGGAATAAAGACGCAGACGTAGAGAATGGACTTGAGGACACGGGGAGGGGGAAGGGTAAGCTGGGATGAAGTGAGAGAGTGGCATGGACATATATACACTACCAAATGTAAAACAGATAGCTAGTGGGAAGCAGCCCCATAGCACAGGGAGATCAGCTCGGTGCTCTGTGTCCACCTAAAGGGGTGGGATAGGGAGGGTGGGAGGGAGACGCAAGAGGGAGGAGATACGGGGATATATGTATACATATAGCTGGCTCACTTTGTTATACAGCATCAACTAACACAACATTGTAAAGCATTTATACTCCAATAAAGATGTTAAAAAAAAAAAACCCAGACCAGGCCAGCAATGAAGTCAACACAGGACTCCCTTCTCCCCGATGTCAAATGCTGCTTTAAAAAAAGTTTGACTTGTACCACCCACTGAGGGAATTAATCCATAGTTTAATCCCCACTGTATAAAATAGCTACTGAACTAAGCGACTGAAAGTTGGTAATAAACCTGAAACATGCAAAGCATCTCCTTTCATTTTTTTCAGTTATGCTCTCCCACCCCTGCCACACTCCTACCTTATTCCTAGTGGCTTTATCTCCATTTTAGTAGTTTTAGCAACCTTAGCCTAGGCCCTTGCTTTACATTTGTCTGTCCTTAGAAAAGGAAAGTCTTTCTTGGAGCTCTAAACTATTGTCTGGGTCCCTGCTGCCAGATTTCCTGATGCCTTCTTGCCTGGGGAAATCTCTGAATATCAAGTACTTTGAGTTTCTTGGACATGATGCTTCACCCACTTTCCAGGATGTCTCCATTACTTCATGTTAGAGCTTACCTGTGATTGTGATCTGCTATCCACTCATCAGTAACATTTTTTGTCTGTCAGAGTGGCTAATTTCAGCTCAGCAGAGTATGTCGCCAAATTCCTGCTTCATCTCAGTGCATGGGCACTCACTTACTTTCTCACCCTCGTTGAATTGAGCCAGTCAGTTTTAGCTCTTCCTTCTCTGGTATACTTCCAGCTGGAATCATTGATATTGTATGTTTACATCTCATATCTGCCCATATTTCAAACCAGTCCTGAACAATGTAAACAATATATGAGCTGTCAGAAACATGGAATCCAACGTGTAAGTAGTCAGCCCTGAATGCCCATCTATTCTCAAAATTTTGGTTTTCCCTCAGAGTTATTTCAGGCCGTACAACTAAATTTCTACCTAAGTTTTACTACCTAACTCTAAAGTCTTCATGAGTATAGGCTGTGTCAGGCTACCTGGGATTGCTGGTAATGTACTGATTACTAGGAACCATGAAAGCATTACTGATCTCGCTCAGCGTATCACTTGCTTCCTGGATTCTATATGCAGTGTCCAAACCACCCGGTTGAAATACCTTGAAGACCAATATCTTTTAAAAACAAGCCCTTATTCTCCACACCTCTTTGAATACTGCATTATACTCCCCAGTTTCCCTTGCACTGATCAGCCTCTAGAGACATTTTTCCCCAGCCTCTTTTTCCTCCTAGTCACAGCTTACTCAGTCTTTAGTAGTGTATCCCAGCATGAATCTTCAATCTGCCTGAATTGTGACAGATGATGCTGAATCATACCTCAAATTATGGCACAAGCTACTAGAGGTCTCAAGAACTTGGTCTCTAGGAACTAAGGACAAATTTTATGTTCCCCTTCTCTACCACATTTGTGATATTATTTACTCGTAGCCTATAATTCCTCAGCTTTATGTTTTGAAAGTGAGGAAACTACTTCTTTTTAGGACGCCCATCTATAGAAGTCCCCAATTTCTGTTTTGTTTTTTTTACATCTTTATTGGAGTGTAATTGCTTTACAATTGTGTGTTAGTTTCTGCATCATAACAAAGTGAATCAGTTATACATATACATATGTCCCCATATCTCTTCCCTCTTGCATATCCCTCCCTCCCACCCTCCCTATCCCACCCCTCTAGGTGGTCAGAAAGCACCGAGCTGATCTCCCTGTGCTATGCGGCTGCTTCCCACTAGCTATCTATTTTACGTTTGGTAGTGTATATACGGGGAGGGGGAAGGGTAAGCTGTGACAAAGTGAGAGAAGTCCCCAATTTTTTATCTTCACATTTCCTTTCTCTGGATATTATGTTTTCCTTAACTAACGAAAGCAAACAAACTGTGATAGATAATCAAGGGAGAGATTTGATGGAGTAAGCTATAGTATGAGGATGCTACTGTGAAGATAAATGAGATGCTAGTAGCTAGGACTCCAATAGAGCCTAGTGGCATACTTCAATGATACATACTCGGAACAACTGTGTATAGCAGTCAGAGTTGAACTATAAGGGTAAAGAAATAAAAGCTTCGCAAATTCATAGATGAAGGCCAGTCTATGTGGGGCTAACATAGTTCCTTCTTTATTGTTTTGTATCCTTGTAGATTACATCAGTACAATGGATGTCAAACTGATTAGCCTGGATTAAGAGGTAACTCCAGTGTTACAGTCCCATACATCAGCAGCATGAAGCTTAACAGCAAGCTTCAAACAAGCTTTACCAGAAAGACTTCATGACGTTCTTCTTATATGACTCTTTACTGCAAATATCTGAAAATGATTTCATGTTGTTAAAGCAGAAAATGGCTTGATTTTGTGTGATTCTTCTACCCTGATTCTTCTGTATTCTTTTTGAAAACTGACAAACTATACAAAACAGATATGGAAAGAGGAAGGTGAAGAAGAATCAGAAATGTTCTGAGGAAATATGGTGAAATAAAGAATGTTCCATAAAGTAAAAGGCAGACTTTTTAAAGAGATAAGCCCACATTTGCCCATACCAACAAAAGTCAATTTTGAGACAATTAAAAGCAATCTTGACTCAACAAAAATACAAGACATAGACTTGTAAAAGCAAATAACATGTACAATGAAAGCATGCCTGCTCATCAGCCAATAAGAGGAATAGAAACAATAACGATGATAGATGATGATGTACACTTTTGTAGGTTTGTTTCTATCGACATGCAGTGCAGCTCCACAGCAGTGTCTAACCACGCTCTCCAACCCTTGGTGATGAACTTTGCTCTGAATATCCCCAAAAGACCATCCACTAGCCCATCAAACAGGCCCATTTCACTTTGATTTCCTTTAAGATCTTTATTCCTGGTAAGGCTAATTAGAAAATACAGCCAATCCGCAATAGTTAAAGCAATAATGATCACTAAACTTTCAAGTAACAGAATTTCATTTGCAATAGGCCACTGAAATAAAGTGTAAATTTCTTAGCATGAAATTCAAAGCTATGGGTCCCATATATACCGTCCCTAACTAGCCACTCCAGTTTGATCTTCCAGTTGGTATCTTTGTTTGATCCTCATTCAGGGTATACTGCCTGCTTCTCCTCAAGCCGACCTCTCTCATCCCTACCTCTAGGATTTTGTTCATGATAATTCCACCTCTTATGTCCTCCTCCTACAGCTTCCTATCAAAATCATATCTGTCCTTCAAAGTTCAGTTCAAATGCTATCTCTTCCATAAAGAATTCCATAATCATTCTAGCCTGAAGAGTTCTTGACAATTTATGAACTCTGAGAGCATTTTGAATGTATCATTCATAAGTAGGCTGAGTATATCCTCATTTTCCTAGGTCAGTGATTCCTATTTTACCAGTATATTTATTAATAGTTCTCCTTTTATTCTCAAAAGCATTCCAGTTTAGACAATATATTACATGACCAACATACCTATATGACTATGGTATTCGTTACATCCTGTTTCATTTTTTTATATTTCTATATACATGTTTATTCCCTATACAGTAAGTCCCCTACATATGAACGAGTTCCTGTCTGAGAGCATGTTCTTAAGTCCAATTTGTTCCTGAGTCCAAAGAAGTTACCTAGGTACCCAACTAACACCATCGGCTATATAGTACTGTACTGTAATAGGTTTATAATACTTTTCACACAAATAATACATAAAAAACAAACACAAAAAATAAAGAAAACATTTTTAATCTTACAATACCTTAAAAAGTACAGTAGTACAGTATAACAGCTGGCATACAGGGGCTGGCATCAAGTGCACAGGCAAGAAGAGTTACTGACTGGATGAGGGAGAGGAGGTGGGAGATGGTACAGCTGAAGGATCGTCATCAGTAGGAGATACCAGCTACATTACCGGCTGCTACATCTTAGCAGTACCAGCTACATCACCACTGCTTTTATGCCTGCTTCTGGACATCCTGGGCTTGAAGTAAAGATACTGCACTACTTTACTCTATACAGTACTGTACAGTAAAGTACACAAAAGCACAGCCACTTGTAGAGGATGCACACATGTGACAATGTACGCCAGACACACGAACTAACTTATGCGATTGGACATGCGAATGCACGTTCACGTCTTTGAAAGTTCACCACTTGAAGGTCTGTATGTAGGTTACTTACTTTACTACACTGTAAACCTCTTTGTAAACAGAAACCATAGGCATTTAAGAACTGTGACTTTCATATGGTTCAATATGCATTTATTGAGTTAATTAATGGAAGAGTTGCTGATTTTTTCATTAACAGGATTCCAAGTTGTAAAATATTGAAAGACTTATCTCTTGAAGGCCAAAGACTATGCATTATTAAAATGATGCTAATAATGAAAGACTCAGACCCTAAATTACGGCCAACCAATCAGAGATCCAAGATAATCTATCCATTGCTTGAAGCTTGCATTAGAGTGTTAAGTGGGTCACTTTGAGTTCTTATACATGATGATCAAGGCAAGAAGATCTGGAATAATATATCTTCTTCAGGCTCTAATGTAGCATCACACCTTCAGCTAACTCAGATGATGAACCTGGAATAACCCTATGTATTTCTTCTAGAAACAGAATTATACCAGGAAGAAGCCCAGAACTCCTCCTGCCCAATACATGGTATATTTAGGAAGTAATGGAATGGTTTTCTTAAGAAATGAAAAGTTAACATCTAGTTTTTAATTTTCTTCCAAATTATATTCAATTCTCCCAATAAACCAATAAGTCAGATAAAGTTAATACGGTCTACTCTGTTAAAATGAATTAACCAGAATAAAAGCTTATTGGCGTAGACAGAAAAAATGTATCCAGACAAGTGTCACCACCCTTTCCAGTTTTGGAAAAGCAGATATTAACTCAGATTCCAGCAGTAATGCTCATAGAAGTCTAAATTACTGAGGAAATACTAAACACACCCAGTTCTTAAAGTGGAGCTTGGTAATAAACAGTCCAAATGAATCTTCAGATCTCTACTGCTGCCATTTTCAAGTTGTTATATGAAGACCAGAAGGGAAAAGGATAAAGGGAAAGTTGTCTTACATCATTTACCAAGCCCATGTTTGGTTTCCTTTCACCCCCTTTTTTTAAAATATAGCAATCTCTATAGCAAGTAGAGATCATGAAGCCCTACTTTTCTCTGCCCTCGTCCTTTATCTCGCTTTTCTTTTCAGGAATTCAGTGAGGCAGTGTTTGGTAATAGTGTCAAATTAGTAAAAAACCTGAGGTCTACCAATTTGACAATGATATATCTGTCACAATGGGTCTACTTTCAGCATGCACCAGGCATAATTAGAATCAGATATCTACCTCTTAGCATTTCTCATGGGTTCATCCAACTTGGAAAGCTCTCAGGTCATTAAGGCATATCAATTAGTAATATGATTTTCTCCCAGCCCCCAGCAGCTAGTGAAGCATACATTAAAGATGACATCTGTAGTCAAAATTTGAATGTGCACAATTTGGAAATGTCTGAAAAACTCATTTGCTTAAAGTATTACGTTGCAGCCATTAAAAAATATTTTATCCTTTTGGATGAATGTCCTATGAACATTTTCATACCTATTAAATAATACTAATTATATGAAGGTTTGGAAAACATACGAATCATTAAAAGTAGAAATAGGATGCACAATAGCCTGGAAGAACTAATGTCATCACTTTTGTGGCCAGCTTAACACATTCTTATTATAATCATTTTTAACTGAGTCATCATGACCCAGGGGGAAGATACTTCCTTTGGGAATACACAGGTGGGGGCAGAGGAGACAGGAAGGAGATATCACAGTCTCAACATACTTTAAATAGTCACATAAGATACTAGTCATGATTTCATCAACTCAGTTAAATAGACTCTAATAGATACTGTTTGTAAAAGCAATTCTTTACAGATTTCACTGTGTGATACTCCTGTTGTTTCCTGGCTAAAGTACAGCACGAAAAATGAGTTGGTTTCTATCTAGACCAAAACAAAAATAAAAAAGAAAGAGAGAGAGAGAGAGAGGGAGGGAGGGATGGAGGGAAGAGAAAGAGAGAACTTTACTAATGCTGAGATTCTATGGTCTTAAGTACAGATTGTCTTAAACACAAAGATGCTATATGATATTATTCTGTGCCATAATTTAGAGGTATGTTCAATGTCTAAAAAAAATTGGTTAGTAGTATTAGTGGTCAACAGGGATAGCCCCACTCATACGAAAGCCTATTGGCAAGGTGTTAGGGCAAAAAAGAATCTTCCTCACTGTACTGCTTCAGTATCTGAAATTACCCATAAATTTAATGTCTCAAAATGATTAATTTAGAGGCCCAAATTATGGTATAAATATTGCATATGATGAGAGGTGTGCTTAGCTCAGGTAAACAATCTGATTAGTTGGGTAAAATCATTACCAAAGTTGGGTAAGAAAATATGTGAATAAAGTCTGATAATGGGTATAGGTAAGGAAAGCTAGAGTACTGACTTTATTTAGTTTCTTATATTTTGCAAAAGCCTTAAACGAGGCTATGTTTGGGAAACTGGACTTGAGAAGTATGATGATGGGAGGCGACTTGTGATATTTCTCCCCAGGAGCCCCCTGTGTTAGTCAGGATTCCCAGAGAAACAGAACCAATAGGCTGTATATATACGGAAAGAGATTTATTATAAGAAACTGGCTCACGTGATTGTGGAGGCTGGCAAGTCCCAAGGTCTACAGGGTGATTCCTGGCAAGGCAGTAAGAGATGACGGTTTAGTCCTGACCTTATTCTGTAGGTCTGAGAACCAGGAAAGCCAATGGTATAGTTCTAGTCTCAAAGCCGGCAGGCTCCAAACCCAGAAAAAACTGATGTTTCAGTTCCAGTACAAAGGCAGGAAAAAGCCAGTGTTACAGTTTGAGGTCCATCAGGCGGGAAGAGTTCTCACTTACTTAGGGGAAGGTCAGTCTTTTTGTTGTAGTCAGGCCTTCACCGGATGGGATGAGGACAATCTGTTTTACTCACTCTACCAATTTAAATGTTAATCTCATCTATAAATAGCCTCATAGAAATATCTAGAATAATGTTTAAGTATCTGGACACCCCGTAGCTGAATCTAGTTGACCCATAAAATTAACGTCACACGCCTCTTTTCCTATAGACTTAACTTATGTTAACAAAGCAAATAGTTACTGAGAAAATGGAAGGGCACTGATGCTGGGTGGCTACAAATGCATGGTTGAGAAATGATTTTTAAAAAAGCACTTTTATGTAAAAAAGTTTTTAACAGGGTTTCATGCCTGGGTAGGGGGAATAGGAAAGAGTAGACCATAAGCTCTAGGGTAGCTGGAGTTTTATCTGTGTGATCACAATAGTGTCAGTGCCTAATAATATATACCACACCATTAAATAATTCTTCATTGACTTACTAAATAGATGAATGAAGGTTCAAAAGATATAGAGAAGCTAGAAAAATAAGACAAAACGTTAACATCAGAGAATGTGATGGGTTGAGGTCAGAAACTCAGATAAAGATAGAGATATAAAAATTCAGTCTGGTAAAAATTAAATGTCCAGAGAATTTGGGACAGTGCCTCTACTGAGGACAAACATTGCTGTACAAACAGTAGTACTCATAAATACTTAACTGAAAATTAATGAATTAATAATGACTCTAGGACAGAAACTATTTGCTCTCCATTTCTGTTGTTGATGTTGTTATTATTTTTTTTTATTTTTTTCCCCATCTAGATTACCTCCTCTAATACTGATGGTCTTCCTAGAGTGCTACTCACTACCTTTTATCATACTGTCAGGATACTCAGCTAAAGTTCATTCTGTTATAGAAAACTGGATTAATCCTTAAACACCTAGTCTAGCCATATGGAGATGTCTGGTTGCCAGACATAACTTTCCATTCTGGTGTATTTCACTGCCATCCAGACTCAAGCCATCCTTCTCTATGTATCTTGAGCTGCTGACTTGTAAGATTTTATGGAGGTTACAAGGTTCAGAAGGTGCTTTGTAAGGAATAAAGTAAGAGTCTCAGTGATAAAAGCTAAAAATATACATTTCTTTGTTATAAATAAGGATTGCATCCATCCATCCATCCATCCATTCATTCAAAAAATACTGAGAACCTATCATATGCCAGGTAGTCATTTGGGCACTAGGGTTACAGTAGTTAGTCACATACATGATACCTGCTCCAGTGAATCTTATATTCCAATAATAGTTCAATCTAGAAACAAAATGAAAGTTACTTCTAGGCCACAGGGCTGGATTGTGTTCATTCGCCAACTACAGAGAGCACAATGATCTAGCAGACCTAGTGAAAACAGTCAACAACACTTAATAGCTTTATTCCCATTCCAGTGTTCTAAATGCCTTTCCCATTTGTTCTTATAAATGATGGTTTATCATTTATCCTTTCTAATCTATATGTGACCACAACTACCAGCAAACAAAATGTGGGCTGCCCACGCCAATGCATTAATTCCTAACTGGAACAAAAATTGATTCCACCCTGTCCTTTTCAAATGCTCTTGACCCCAACCATTCTAAAGATTAGGCCATATTTCTATACTAAGTAACAAAATACAGAAGGAAAAAAATAGAGATAGATTTAAAAAGACAAAATCCAAAGAAAATAAGTGGTTTAAAGAAAATATGTGATGATGGTGTGGGGTGCTATAAAGCTTTTATTGCCACTTACTTGGGAAGACCAGCATAACTTATGGCCAGTGCTGACACTTAGAAGTAATGTGGTCACAACAAACTCACTGCGGTAAAAACTTCAAACATCTCCACCACCACATATTATACACTTACACATACACCCGTAATTTAGTAACTCTTCCAGCTGCCTTCCTCTGTGATACTTTATTTCTTGATGCCCCTTCTTAATGGCACAAATTCATTTTTAGCACAGCATGTGGCTCATTAAACATAGAGCTCTGATCATTTTTTTAAAAAGCCTGCAACAGTTAATGCACCACACCTGACACTGTGTCTGCCACAATAAATACTTTGGATCAATCTTCCCTGTGTCAGGCACTGCTAAATAAGTCGACGGTTTCTCTCATCCTGGTGAATAAAGATAAGGTTCACCTTTATTGAGTCATTTGGACCTATTGCTGCAACACTGCTAACTACACAAATCATGGAAGATCAGAGTGACGAGGGACCTTAGATCCTAACTAGTGAGTTTTAAACTATGTTCCAATGAGCCTAAGAGCTGATACCATGGTTGACACCATCAAACCATGGTTCCAAATGGTTTGATGAAACTGACGTAGCTTCAAGCAGAATAGCTCTATCTTAATCTGTTCTATGTATGGGAGTTCTACACAAGATTTCATTTGAAGCAACATTTATGGTGAGAAAATGCACGCACAAATAAAAACTTATAAACAAACTACCAGAAAATCACTAACCTGGACAAATATTCCCACTCCACATTTGAGAGATGAGAAAACAGATCTCTACAAAGGCCAAGTGATAAATATATATTCACACAGCCCCTTGGAGGCACAACTGAGACCAGCTCAGTTAGTTCCCCTAAATCCCAGTCTGTTGTTCACCCTATGAGACCACAATGAATTATATGCCTGTAATTAATACTATTTATGATCTAAACAGTGTTGGAGTGCGGCCCAGTACCATATGTGAGACAAACTATATTAGACATAATATAGTTTCAGACACAATATACTTTGCTAGTGCAAACACATTTTGTTTTTTCTTTTTCCTGGGTAAAGGGAAGGGTACATGCTAATAAAAAAATCTTCCAACTTATAACTTTCAGGAAATCATGGCATCGCTGAGAGTGAAAGAATGAATATAAAATACTGGCGGGAGTATGGCTGAGTAAGAGGACATGGAGCTCATCTACCCCCGTGAACACATGAAAAATACATCTACATGTAGAACAATTTTCATGGAAAACAAACTTGAAACTGGCAAAAGGACTCCTGTACAGCCAAGGCTGTGAGAAAGATATACATGTAATTGGGTAGGATGAGAGAAAAGCATCAGGGTGGGACCTGTGCCCCTGGGAGGGGACTCAGAGGAAAGGGGAGATCACAAAGGTAGACACTCACTCTGGGAAGTGGACAGGTTAAGCCACAGACCGGGCGTCCCGGAGAAGCCCCCTTGGCTGCTTAGAGAATTGCTGTGAAAGAAAAGCTGCAAAAGCCTAGACTCTACTCATGACGAGTGCACAGGTGCTGGCTTGCCCCCAGGCAGGGCAGAGAGAGGTCTGCCCTAGCAGCTGCTCCCTCACCGCACTCCCCAGTCCGAGCCAAGCGAACGCCCCCACCCCATTCACTCCATGTCCCAGCATAGCACTGGATCTAGGGTGGCCAGGACCTGGGAAAAGACTTGATCTAGGGACTCAGGGGTGACCTGGGGATCTGAGGCAAAGCCCAGGTAGGGTGGTGCTTACTCAACCCGCTGCCCAGAAATAGCCAACATTTCGGAGGGCAGCACAGCTGCTGGAATTCCTGCAACAACCTAGCTGCATGCCCCAGCTGAAGACAAGTGAACACTCCAGCCCCACTCACTCAGTACCCCAGGCTAGCACTAGAACTGGAGCAGCCATGACAGGGGAAAAATGTGACTGTGGCTTGCATCTGAGCAGAGTCACAGACACCTACACAAGCAGAGCATTAGAACTCTGTAAGTGCCCAAGTCCCACTTATTTCAGCACTTCCCTCCTTCGGGGAAAAGGCCCCAGTGAGTTGAGAAGGAAAAACTCACACTTAAAGAGAACAGAGCTAGCTCAAGCCTGACCCTCAGGGTTTCTACTCCAGCAACTTGGGAGCAGACCCCACCCCTGACAGGACAGCAATGGTCACTGAGAAGAGAGGAAGTCCTGCTTTGTATCCTGCCTACGCTCTAATTCCTCCATCACAACCACATTCCCTACCAAGGTGATATCTAACAGCACACCCTGAGGGAAGATGTGACTGGTGTCCACATCAAATCCAGCACTCCCACCAAAGGCACTGGGCACATGCAGTCTACACAGACACACTCCCACATAAGAATACCCCTTCAGAAACAAGATAGGCAACTATTTCACTTAAATTCACAGAGACAGAGAAAGTTAAACAAAATGGAAAGGCACAGGAACTGTTCTCAATTGAAAGAAAAAGAGAAAACTTCTGAAAATTAAATAATAAAACAGAAATGAATGATATGCTGGACAACGAATTCAAAACATTATTAATAAAAATGCTAACAGAATTACATCAATGCTAACTGATGTAAAAACAGATCATTTTAACAAGGAACTAGAAAATATAAAGAAGACCCAATCAAAGAAAGATAATTTAATATCTGAGATAAAAAGCACTCTAGAAACAATGAACAGCAGACTAAATGACACGGAAGAACGCATAAGTGATCTGGAAGATAGAATAATGGAAATCACCCAATCAGAAGAAGAGACAGAAAGACAAATTAAAAAAAAAAAACGAACAGTTCCACATGAAGAGATCTCAGAGATAACATCAAATGTGCCAACATGTGCATTATAGGGTTCCAGAAGAAGACAGAGAGAAGGGTATCAAAAATGTATTTGAGGGGCTTCCCTGGTGGCCCAGTGGTTGGAAGTCCGCCTGCCAATGCAGGGGATGCGGGTTCGTGCCCCGGTCTGGGAAGATCCCACATGCTGTGGAGCGGCTAGGCCCGTGAGCCATGGCCGCTGAGCCTGCGCGTCTGGAGCCTGTGCTCTGCAACGGGAGAGGCCACAACAGAGTGAGAGGCCCACGTACCGCGAAAAAAAAAAATGTATTTGAAGAAATTATGCCTGAAAACTTCCCAAACCTACAGAGGGAAACATATCCAACCACAGGATGCACAGAGGGTCCCAAACAAGATGAACCCACAAAAACCCCCACACCAAGACATATCATAATTAAAATATCAAGAGTTAAATATAAAGAAAGAATTCTACAGACAGAAAGATAAAACAGAGAGTCATATACAAGGGAATCCCCATAAGGCTATCAGCTGATTTCTCTGCAGAAACTTTGCAGGTCAGAAGGGAGTGGCATGATGTACTCAAAGTGCTGAGAGGGAAAATCCTGCAACCTACGATACTCTAACCAGCAAGAATGTCACTTAGAATACAAGGAGAGATAAGAACTTCTCAGACAAGCAAAAACCATAAAAATTCAGCAATACTAAACCTACCCTAAAAGAAATGTTGTAGAGTCTTATCTAAATGGAAAAGAAGTAAGAATCTACAGGGAAGGGAAAATCCCAATAGAAAAGGCAAATATATAGTAAGGATTGAAGGTCACTTAAATAGGTTAGTACAAAGATTAAAAGACGAAAAAATTGTAAAAGCAATTATAACTACAATAAAAAGAAAAGGGATAAGCACAAATATGTAAAATATAACATCAAAAAACCAAAATGTGGGGGAGAGGAATTTTTAAAATGTAGATCTTTTAGAATGTGCTTGAGCTTAAGTGACTACCAGTTAAAATCAAGTTAATATAATTATGGGTCAATATATATGAAATCCATGGTAACCATAAATCAAAAACCAAAGATACCAAAAAACCAAAAGAAAAATAACCAAGCATACTACTAAAAAAACTCATCACATAACATTGGGAGAAACAAAAAGAAGAAATGAACAGGAAAGATCTACAAAAACAACTGGAAAAAAAATAATAAAATCCCAATAGGTACATATCTATCAATAATTACTTTAAATGTCAATGGAATAAATGCTCCAATCAAAAGAAATAGGGTAGCTGACTGGATAAGAAAACAAGTCCCTCTACTATGCTACCTGCAAGAGACTCACGTCAGAACTAAAGACACAAACAGACTGAAAGTGAGGAGAAGGAAAAAGACATGCTATGCAAATGGATGTGACAAGAAAGCAGGGGTAGCAATACTAATATCAGACAAAATAGACTTTAAAGGAAAGGCTGAAACAAAAGACAAAGAAGGGCATTATATAATCATAAAGGGATCAATAAAAGAAGAGGATATTACACTTGTTAACATACACAAACCCAATACAGGAGCACCTAAATATATAAAGCAAATACTACCAGACATAAAAGAAAAAATAGACAATAATATAATAATAGTAGGGGACTTTAACAAACCACAGATATCATTGGACAAATTATCCAGATAGAAACTCAATAACGCACCAGTGATCTTAAATTACACAACAGAACAATTGGAGTTAATAGATTTTTACATGAAATTCCATCCAAAAACAGCAGATTACACATTCTTTTCAAGTGCACATGGAACATTCTCTAGGGTGGACAACATACTAGTTCAAAAAACAGGCCTCAACAAATGTTAAGAGGACAGAAATTATATCAAGCATGTTTTCCCACCACAACAGTATGAAATTAGAAATCAACTAGAAAAACAAGAAAAGAACAAAGATGTAGAGAGTAAAGAACATGCTACTAAAAAACCAAGGGGTCAATGATGAAATCAAAGAGGAAAGCAGAATATACCTCGAGACAAATGAAAATGGAAACACAACTTTCCAAAATCTATGGAATGCAGCAAAAGCAGTTCTAAGGGGGTAGTTTATAGCAATACAGGCCTTTCTCAAGAAACAGAAAAAGCTTCAAACATTTTAACTTACCATCTAAAAGAATTAGGCAAAAGAAATAAATGCAAAAATAAACAAATGGGACCTAATTAAACTTAAAAGCTTTTGCACAGCAAAAGAAACCATCAGAAAAATGGAAAGACAACTTATGGATATGCAGAACATGTTTCAAATAAGGCAACCGACAAGGGATTAATATCTAAAATATACATACAGGGCTTCTCTGGTGGCGCAGTGGTTGAGAGTCCACCTGCCGATGCAGGGGACACGGGTTCGTGCCCTGGTCCGGGAAGATGCCACATGCTGCGGAGCGGCTGGGCCCGTGAGCCATGGCCGCTGAGCCTGCGCGTACAGAGCCTGTGCTCCGCAACGGGAGAGGCCACAGCAGTGAGAAGCCCGCGTACTGAAAAAAAAAAAAAAAAAAAAAAAAATATATATATATATATATATATATATACACACACATACAGCTCATACAACTCAATACCAAATAAACAAACAACCCAATCAAAAAAAGGGCAGAAGACCTAAATAGACATATTTCCAAAGAAGACATAACAGATGGCCAACAGGCACATGAAAAGATGCTCAATACCACTAATTATGAGAGAAATGCGAATCAAAATCACAGTAAGGTATTACCTCACACCTATTAGAATGGCTATCAACAAAAAGCCTACAAATAACAAATGTTGGAGAGGATACGGAGAAAAGAGAAGCCTTGTACACTGTCGTTGGAAATGTTAATTGGTGCAGCAACTATGGAAAACATTATAACACTTCCTTAGAAAACTAAAAATATTACTACCGCAAGATTCAGCATTTCCAGTACTAGGTATATATCTGGAAAAAATGAAAACAATAATTCAAAAAGATACGTGCACCCCAGTGTTCATAACAGCACGGTTTACAATAACCAAAACACGGAAACAACCAAGCATCCATCAACAGATGACTGGATTAAGACATGCTGTACACACACACTGTAAACATACACACACACATACATACACAATGGAATATTTCTCAGCCATAAAAAAGACTGAAATACTGTTGTTTGCAGCAACATGGATGGACCTTGAGAATATTATGCTTAGTAAAATAAGTCAGACAAAGAAAGTCAAATACTGTATGAAGTCACTTATATATGGAATCCAAAAAAATAATACAAATGAATGTACAAGCAAAAGAGAAACAAACTCAAAGATACGGAATACAAATTTGTGGCCACCAAAGCGGAGTGAAAAGGGGAGAGGGGCAAATTAGGTATATGTGATTAACAGATACAATCTATTATGTATAAAATACATAAGCAAACTGGATACAGAGTATAGCACAGGGAATTATAGCCATGATCTTGTAATAACCTATAATGGAGTGTAATCTGCAAAAATACAGAATCACTAAGCTGTACACCTGAAACTACAATATTGTAAATCAACTAGACTTCAATAAAAAAAGAATAAATGTAAAGAATGATCTTACTTAAATATGTTATTGCCCAATCCCTCCAATTTCCTAACCACGCCCTGGCTTGGAGAAAAGCCCCTTCATAGATCCCTAAATCCAACATGTGCCTCTCGTCAAGAGAAAAACCTATCTTTTGCACATTTACCTTTCTCTTTCATTGGATTGTTGAACCCCAAATTAATTAAGACTACAGAACCTGCTTCATCTCACTTGAACATGTATACTCAGAAAAATCATTGTATGTGGTCAGAGAAGAGATAGTAGTTCTATACCTCACAGAAACCATTTCACTGCTAAAAGAGACAGTCGACTATGAAGTGGAATTTTACTCTTAAAAATGCATTTTTATAAAAAGATACTTAGTTTGATATTAGCTATCAGGATTATACTATCTCATTGTGGGCAAACACCTACGTCTTTTTATATATAAAGTGAGATGCAGTATACGAAAGCGCCTTAATACGAGAATTTAGAAATATATCTGAACACAGCCTGTATTCAACGATGGTCACATTTTAGTTGGTTTCTCAAATAAACACCTAGTCATTTGTGTAAATAAGGTCAACAGATGCCAGAGCACAGAGCCCAGGCCAGGCCTTCTATAAGAATCTCCATGTTATTATTCAATAGCTTATGAGAATTATTTTCAACCTATATGATTTGCTACCCTAGCTTCATAAGTTGTATTCATTGTTGCTGTGTCTGACTTTGACACTTGATTACCCCTATCTCCCTGGTGATACTGCCCGAGTGCACAAACATCTGCCCCAACCAAAATGTGCACTCTGCCTGCATTCTTTTTCTCTTCATCTCTTTTACTTCTATCCCTAGGATGAACTGAGCCCTAGCCTATATGCTTCGTGAATAAAATTCCCCAATACCTTTTACTCAGTAACTGCAAAGGGTAATCTAGATTTTTTTTTTTTTTGATTTTTTTTTTTATGGTATGCGGGCCTCTCACTGTTGTGGCCTCTCCCATTGCGGAGCACAGGCTCTGGACGCGCAGGTTCAGCGGCCATGGCTCACGGGCCCAGCCGCTCTGCGGCATGTGGGATCTTCCCGGATCGGGGCACGAACCCGTATCCCCTACATTGGCAGGTGGACTCTCAACCACTGCGCCACCAGGGAAGCCCAGGTAAACTAGATTTTGATGAACTATTTGGTTCAACTGTCCACACTGATCAAAATCATAGCTAACTGGCAGATTTCTACCTGAATTGAGTCTAAAAGTTCCAGAAGGAGCTGCTTATAGGTCCTCCTTGTAAATAAAGCTACTTGTTCAGTCCCCAAAATAACTAGATGCTTTTTCTAAGTTTATACAAAAGGAAAAGAACATATGGTGCACATTAAAAACATAAAGGATTGAAGAAGGCTTTGAAAAACTCCTGAACAGTAGAACTATGGGTCGCTGAAGGGGGGTTGAGATGATTAGAGGGATAGCCAGCTGCGTGATAAAGGGGAACAACCATTCTGCTCGACTGTGAAGCCGTCCCTGCCTATTTCAATCAGAAGTATCAATATATCCTGAACTTAACAGGAAGGAGGGCACCTGGGCAGGTCTCATTTTGTTTGTTTGTTTTGGGTAGACAGAACCCTGAAAGGATTTCTACCTTAATATTTTGCTAAAACCACATCAACTGAAAGAATTTTTTTCTTTGAACATCTAAGACATCTAAGGGTTAGCAAGATTCACGAATGTAGTCACAATGCTAAAGACTATTCCAAATGGATCAAATGGACCAAAATTTTATTCTCATCAGCGTTCTGGGTTGGCAATATGAAATTCACCCAACTAACTGAAAACATTTGGCCTATATCAGTGACTGCGTGAATGGAGACCTTGGCTCTGAAAGCCTATGGTTCAATCTACAAGTTGGAAAAAAGTGTGCACACAAGACACTTCATTACCCATACAATAGGCTGTAAATTATTTGCATGACGTTTTCTTTGCATTACAAGCCATGGGCCTGTAACAGGTTAGTGTAATATAGACCATTTAAGTGACAATAATCAGAAGTTACAGATGGAAGCTCTATTTTGACCAGCCATTGTGCCTCCTTTTTGCCCAATTATCAATATGAAAAATCACTGCTGAATTTCAAAAACGGCTTCTTGGAACATCAGCTCTGATCTACGGGATTTGTCATATTGTAGCTCATCTGTTTCAAAAGCACTTCATTCATTTGTCCCATATTACCAAGACTGAGATTTCACTGAATAATTGATAAAAGTGAAAACTATGAACTACCTTATACTCAGTCATTATGGTGTTGATACTACCTTTGTGAAAACTAACTACAGTATCAGCCAATAAGCACACAACCTAAATGATATAAGAGGCTATTTATCAAAAGTTTATATCTCCACTGATGTTTAAGGACCAAGGTATTGACCTTTCAGCTCTGATCATTTCAGCAGCTTTTTTTTTTAACATCTTTATTGGAGTATAATTGCTTTACAATGTTGTGTTAGTTGCTGCTGTATAACAAGGTGAATCAGCTATATGTATACATATATCCCCATATGTCCTCCCTCTTGCGTCTCCCTCCCACCCTCCCTATCCCACCCCTTTAGGTAGACACGAAGCACCGAGCTGATCTCCCTGTGCTATGCAGCTGCTTCCCACTAGCTATCTATTTTACATTTGGTAGTGTATATATGTCCATGCCACTCTCTCACTTCGTCCCAGTTTACCCTTCCCCCTCCCCATGTCCTCAAGTCCATTCTCTACATCTGCATCACAGCTCTATTTACAACAGCCAGGACATGGAAGCAACCTAAGTGACCACAGACAGATGAATGGATAAAGAAGATGTGGCACATATATACAATGGAATATTATTCAGCCATAAAAAGAAACGAAATTGAGTTATTTGTAGTGAGGTGGATGGACCTAGAGACTGTCAAACAGAGTGAAGTAAGTCAGAAAGAGAAAAACAAATACCGTATGCTACCACATATATACGTAATCTAAAAAAAAGAAAAAATGGTTCTTCAGAACCTGGGGGCAGGAGAGGAATAAAGACTCAGCAGCTTTTAGTTATACAAATGTGGGAAAGGGAATAGATCTTCAAAGTAGTATGTAAGTGCGTGTGTGTGTGTGTGTGTGTGTGTGTGTGTGTGTATGATTATCATCAGAGTAATTTACAATGTTTCTGATCTTAGGCAAGAACAGATAAAGGATTTAGAAAAAAATACAAAAACTAAAATAGCATTTATCATGTGCTTATTGTCATGTGGTAAGCCCTGTATATAGAGTTACTCTTAATAGTCTTACCAATTGTATAAAGTAAATATTATAATCACAGTAGCCGCCCCTCCACCAATCTACATTGGTAATTCCCAAACTGGTATTTAATCTTGCTGTACATGGATAAACTCAAGATGTGCAATTGACAATTTCAGCTTCTGTTACTTAAGGTATAGGTGACGAAAATACGTGGCTGGGCAGGAGGTACCAGCACTGTATTTTCCATCAAGTAAGTGGGAGATCCATAGATCTAGGGAGGCAAGGAATGGGTTATGGTCAGAGAGATTGACTGAGGTGGAGAGCATCAGGCAGGGATGGCTAGGGAATGAGACAAAATTCAGAGTCTAGAAAGTTAAAGGGGTCAAAAAATCAACATTAATAAGCAGATTTGAACTTTAACCGTAGCCAGAGATGATTTGTTCTCTGCCCTATCTTATACTTCCTAATGGATATTAAGAGCCTTGAGCCCATAACTGGTAATCATCTCCAGAAAGAAGCCAAGTCGGTTTAGTTGAACTCTGCCCCAGATAAAAAGTGAGGCAGATGTGTTAAAAATACCCCACAGCTTCAAGTACGTGTACTTTTTAACACCACCTCCCCGCCATCCCCAGTCCTGCTTTGGCTGGCACATTGTGATTCAGCAGTAAATTCCTCCCTCTCTCTTCCTTTTTCAATCTTACTAAGGCATTCAGGAAAAGCAGAAAATGTTTCCTCTAAATTCAAGGACTTTAAAATCTAAATGAAGAGAAAAAGTATGGGCAAATAAAGCCAGTTAAAAAAATACTAAGAAACATACACATTGCCATGTACAATAAATGTACATAGGCACTGATGTACAAAAGGAGTGATCAGAGACAGCTGCTGAACACCTTATCATACTAAAGGACATGGTTTGAATATCATGAATTTCTGAATTGCTGAAACAAATTTAATAACTAGTTTTTTTCTTTGTCAGCAGGTGTTAATATATGTAGTATTACTTACACACATTATACTGTTAAAACAAACAAATAATCCTTCTAACCATGAGCTCTTGGTGAGTCAATATTTTTCTGCAATAATCCGTGAGGTTCCCCAAAATATATCTGGGGCAGGGAAAAATATGTGGGGTATTAAGAGATAAGGATAAAGTACCTAAATGCAACTTATGGAATGAGAGAAAATATCTGCAAATCCTATATCTGATAAAGTATTAATATCCAAAATATATTTAAAAACTTGTACAGCTCAAAGTAAAATAATAATAATCATCTAATTAAAAATGGGCAAAAGAGCTGAATAGACATTTTACCAAAGAAGATATTCAAACTGCCAAAGGTACATGAAAGATGCTCAACATCACCAATCAGTAGGAAAATGCAAATCAAAACCACAATGGGACATCACCTCATGCCTGTTAGAATGGCTATCATCACAAGAGATAACAAATACTGGCAACGACATGGACAAAAGGGAGGCCTTGTGCACTGTCGATGGGAATGTAACTTGGCACAGTAACAGTGTGAAGGTTTCATAAAAAATTAAAAGTAGAACTACCATATGATCCAGCAATTCTACTTCTAGGTATATATCTGAAGAAAACAAAATCACTCTCTCGAAGAGATATCTGCATGCCCATGTTCATTGTATCACCATTCACAGTAGCGAAGACATGGAAACTAACTGTCCATCGACAGGTGAATGGATAAAGAAGTGTGAGATAGATACAGACGTAGATATATAGATATAGATACACACATACCTATACACAATGGAATACTATTCAGCCATAAAAAGAAGGAAATCCTGCCATTTGCAAAAATGGATGGACCTAGAGGGTATTATGCTAAGTGAAAAAAGTCAGACAGAGAAAGACAAACACTGTATGGTCTCAATTATATGTAGAATCTTTAAAAAACTCTCACAGATGAAGAGATTAGATTTATGGTTATCAGAGACGGAGGTAGGGGGTGGGGGAATTGGAGGAATGTGGGCAAAACGTACAAACTTCTGATTATAAGATAAGTAAAGGGATGCAATGTACATCATGATGACAATAGTTAACAACGCTAGATGATATATTTGAAAGCTTCTAAGACACTAAATCCTACAAGTTTTTAGCACAAGAAAAAAATTTGTAATTATATGAGGTGACAGATGTTACATAAACTTATGGTAATCATTTCGCAATACATAGGTCAAGTCATTATGCATAATGCATAATCATCACATTGTACACCTTAAACTCAGACAGTGTTGTATGTCAATTATATCTCAATAGAACTTGAAAAAAATAAAATACACTGTCCTCCAGAAATGTTAAAGAAGAGATTGTGAGAACACCCACTTACTAGAAATAGTCTCTACACTTGGCAGTATACATGGTCATTATTATTTTTGCCCCATGGTATACTTGGTGGACTTCCATCTATCATCACAAAGTCATGACAGCCTAATTAATTCAATACAGGTTCACTTTCACTCTTGGTTGCCTGGTGGTTGAGGTCTGCTACTGTGATGATCCATACTGGATTGTCACCATCCCTTTTTCAGTGACAGGGATGAGCTTCGCCTTGAGTTGATTGACCTGCAAATACTGAGGCCCTCCAACAGGAGAGGCACATCGCAGAACTACATCAGGCTGATAAACAGATACAAACGTTTTCACATTGATTTCAATAATCATACGTTTTGCCAAAGTTGAATTATACCCTATTTTTCCCACTGAAATCCAAATTAGCTACATGGTTCTATCAGATGAACTGAAGGCATTCATTTTTATTTTTAGGTGTTTTTTTTTCTCTCAGAGGCAATCAGACTTAGCTGCTTCAGAATACAATCATGAACATACTTGTCTAATTTTTAGTCACACTCAAAATTTTGCATCCAGTTATTATTTATAGACACTGAATTGAACAGGTTTAGCAATTTTATATATAGTACATGTTTCTGTGTTATACACATATATGCACATATGTGTGTCTATTTATGTGTGCATATAATTTTTCCCAGCCATAATTACAAGTTTTTCACAATCTTACCTGTGCAAGAAAACAAGAATTTCTAAGCCAGTGTTAAGGTACTCTTCTATGACAAATGAAAAATATGATTTTAGAAACGAGATGTACAAATACATCTTCTAAGTGTTTCTATTACAAAAGTACAAAATAAAATTATATATGCTACTTAAAAGAGAAAATTATTTCCCTAGAAATTTTTATCTTTTGGAGTATATATCTAATATGTACACCCGAGGCAAGTTTTCATCCAATCAATTTTGACCTTCAGTTCAGGCCTAAACATTTCCATTCCTTTGATCTCATCTGAAAAATGCCGAGAAAAAAGGAAGTCCTCAGGGAAGAGGAAGACAATGTACCTGCAAAGAACTATCTCTTTGTAGGTGTGCAAGGAGAAGTGTCCATGTAACAAATTGCTACTGTTCAATCCCATCAATTCAAAACAAGGATTTTGAACTTGCCAAGATGACTCAAATGACCCATATGGCTGGATACATGGAGAAAGGAAAAAAGGTAACTTCAAACACATTAGTGTTGCAGCCTGCTTGTATTGACATGGGCTCTGTCCTTTCCTAATGGTTGGAATTAAGCTACTTCTCTTTTGAAAAAATGCTTCTTTGCTCACGGTTTTATCGCCCCTTCCTGAGGGCTTCGGCAGAGGGAAGAAAGCAAGTCAGATTATTGTAGGGAAATTCACAAAACACTCCAGTTGCTTAGGAAGTAGATTTTATGTGACCGTTTTATCTTGACAAAAAATACACTTCTGAATCCTGAGACTGTTCTGCTTTCCTGAGGATCTTTAATTTGACCAAAACCAAAGTATGAACTCTGGGCTTGGCTAGTGTTGCCTTGACCAGTTGGGTCACTTAATAAATTAAGGCTCTGGAAAGTGATGTTATGCACCGGAGAGTTTGTAAAGGATTAATCGCTCTGAATCCCATAATGACCAACAATTCGTCACTGGGTGGGTAAAGGGTACGAAACTAGGGTAGCTATGTGACTACCCACTCTTCTCTGGAGATAGCACATTTCAGGTCAGAATAAAATAAAATAATAAATAGACTGGGAAAAATTGGTCACGCCTCTCTGTGATGTCACAGACAAGGAACGAGGGCTGTGTACACAAGTAAGGTGGATGAATATGTTTAAACAGAACAATAATGAGCCATTGCTGGTGAAGCTGAAGTTGCCCAGGGTACATCTTGCATAGACCTAGTCGATAACTTCCTACCAATAAAAAATATACATCTTGCATCCATCTATATTTGAAGTTGTTTGGAATGCTGCATCAAGCAATAAAACGATGTTTTCTTAGGATACTTGCATTTTCTCAGGCACTGCATTGCCAACTAAGGAGCCAACCAGGGAAACTGTGTTTTTCCAATGAAATTCAACCAAAGTAATTAAGTTAATCTTGCCTCACCGTACCTGTGTTTCCAATATTATGTAGGTGCTAACAGGAAGAAGTCATGGTTTCTGCCCCATAATATCTTAAAGAATGATTAAGACTGTAAGCTCCTTGAGAACAGAGACCAAGTCTTTCTCATATCTTTGTCCTCAGTGCCTAAATAGTGGACTGAAGCAAAGTAGGTGCTTAATAAATGGATGTTGAATAAACGAGGGAAGAAGATGTAGGTATGACCTAATATGAACAAGAGACCATTGATATTTAGGTACTAGAATGGACAAGATAGGAAAAAGGGTAAGCAATATGAATCTATTTATTAAGGTTAAAGATGGTTGTATCAACACATGGCTCGAAGTTTAGTCATCGGTACATTCCTAGAACTTATCAGACTGAGTTGCTAACTTCATCTGGAATCCCCACTGAACTCAAAAAACAGCCTCAGGCTATGATTTTCACTTTCTCGCTAAAGCAGTGTGAACTGATCAAATGTGCCCAGAAAAAGAAAAAAACATTTCCTTTCTTTCCTCTCATTTCCTTCTTTCCTTTCAGTGTAGGATCAAGAAGGGACACAGGGACAGGAAAAGAGAGATCACTGACACTGACTCATCGCGAGAGCATGTCTGGAGTTTATTTGATTACCCCCAACCCCATAAAACCAACTCTGTTTCCACTGTACTTCAGAAAAAGAATAGAATTTGGGGACTTGGGTATTTTGTTTTTCCCTGGCCTCTTCCCAACACCTTTCTAAACAACTGTCAACCTCACAGCAAGACATAAGCTTAGCCAGCACAGAGTACCTGATCTCCCATGACAAGCTTCCAAGAGTCACTGGCTTGGCCAGCCCGTTTAGCTTACCCACTTACTGGTAAGCTATACTATCTTCTGGAATTACTCATTTTGAATTTAAAGCGTCCTATAAAAAACTGAACAAATTTGTACAAAATCAGGTGTAGGAGAAAGTCATTCCTGGACACTCTTTCTTTCCTCTCTCTCTTTCTCTTTCCTCTCTACTGTGGCCTCAGCAGCTCCCTCAAGGTTTCTATCCAGACCAGAGATGCAGCTCCTTTGTTTCTAGGCAGGCTTAAAAGAATCAGGCACTAGACAAGTGCTTGGCTACCGCCGTAAACAAATAGACTTAATTGCTTCCCGTCATCACTGTGATCACCCAAAGCACTGATATACAGCCTTTCCTCCATAGCAATAAAAAGGTGAGGAAAAAGCCAAGGTCATGGGTTGGTCTTCTACAGGCCAGACTGCGTTTTCTTCTAAATCTTAGCTGCAAGCTAAACTCTTCCCAGACCCTGACTATATGTCTCACATTTATGTGATGCTAAGTTCAAATAGTCTTAGGCCCAGGGTGGCCCATTCTCACTACGACAGAAAGAGCACATCTCGATAAATGAAGAATGGTACACCTTTACCTCCAAAGGAGCTACCGACGAAAGGAGATAGAGACTAACATTAACTGAGTACGTGCTTTGTACCAGGCTGTCCTAGACGCTTTTGTCTCTTAATTCCTCCCCCCAAACCTGTATGTTACATATTTTGTTATCTCTATTTTACAAGAAAATTGAAGGTTAGAGAGGTTATAGGGAGTTATAAATGAGTAAGTTCCATTCAAGAAGGTACTGAAGAAGTCAGAAGAAATTTCCAAAATTTGAGTAAGACTGGGTCCTTATCATTTTTAACTGAAGGATTATGAATATTCAAGCAAAAATAGTAGCTATGCTTTGTACCTCTCATCCTGAGTCTTTATGGCATAGACATATGCAGAAACCTATTTGAAGGGGAAGTGGGAGGTTGAATTCAGACAAACTGGTTACCGTCATTCAAAACAATGTAACAGAACCTACTATGCACACCGCAAATAATAGAAAGGTATGGTTCCTGCCCTGTAAGGAATTAATAGTCTATTTCTTAATGATGAGGGACAATGAATCAAAATGCAAATAACTGCAGGAGGCCAAATGAGTGGCAGCATTTATAACTGTGGACCAAGGCTGCTTGAATAGAGACAGGATATAAACAGAAACTTGAATGCAGAGAAAATACTGGTTGTGAGTTATAACGTAGGATGGAGGAAACAGGCTTTGGAACTAGACTGAGCAAAGTTTAAATTCCAATCATTATTACTTCCTAGTTGTATATATTTGAGAACATCTCTTACTTTCTTGCTGTGTGGATTAAATGACATACTGTATTTGTTCTCAACAAATACTACTCCTCTTCTCCTTGTTAGGCAATTGTTGGAGTTTATCCAAGTGTTTTTTTCTTGTTTTTTTCCAGAACTGGCCTATGGGTATGAACACAGCCATTGTATATTAAGAAGTCATAATCATAATAACAGGAAATCAACGACTATTACTAATTATTGAGCAATTACTGTGTGCCAGGCCATGTGCTAAATACTATTTCCATGAATCCTCATGGTAACCTTATGAGTAAGCAGTATTCTTATCCCCATTTTATAGATATGGAAACTGGAGCTCAGAATAGGAACGTGAGTTGTTCAAGGTCGCATAGCTGCTAAATGAGTCTGAGTCAAGTGTGCAGCCAGGCCTGACTTACTCCAAAGTCACTTACTCTTAAACCAATGCATATTCTGTTCTCCCCAAAGGTTCCTACTGAACCAGCTTTGGGTCAGGTAACCAAAAGAGCAGGTTTGACAGAAACGTTCTAGCTGCTGCTCTAATGATTCAGCCATGGTTAATCCTGCTACTTTCAATCCACTGTTTAAAAAAGTGTCTCTTCCCTTCTCTACAAATTCTCTTCCTTTTCTAAGGCAGAGGGCATCTGGATCTGCCTCATTACCTGGGCTGTAACGATAAGCAAAAGTCAAGCCTGTGTCCATTTGTACCCATTTCTACTTGGCACTTTAGATAAATTTCTTTACTTTCGTCTCAGAAAGTAGAGTGACATTACTCGCTTTACTTCAGCTGCTGGAAAGGATGAAAACTCTCCCAGCAAAGATGTGCCTTTGAGCTAGTGAAAAGTGAATGATTGATCTAGGGTATAAATCTTCATTCTTCTGAGGCAGATCTGTCTTTGAAACAGGGACAGAGACAGAAACAGAGAGAGAGGAGAAGAAGAAGGAGGAAAAAGGAAGGAAGGAGGGAGGGAGTGGGGAGGAAAGGAGAGAAAGAGGGCAAGAAGGGTTGAGGTCTCTTTCAGAAGTGAAAGCTATTTTATAAACACAAAAGAGATCCTTCTTGTCAAATTTCCTGCCAATGTGACCAGTAGGAAAAGGACAAGCCCCTAGGGATGATGGAGAGTTGGGTCTTTTCAGGCTACTCAGTACTAGTTTGTCAGCACAGCAACCTCTACAGGGTACCACATTTATCACACACATACACACACGCAAAGTATAAAAATATAAATTGCTACTGCATACACTGGGTTCATTCATTCACTCATTGAGTGACTACTATGTGCCAGGCATTTTAGGTGGGATAAACAGTCATTTCAGTGTTTCATCAAATAGGAGACTTTTCTTGTGAATTTAACCGTATCTGACCAGCTTAAAATCCTTCAATGGCTTGGCTCTAAATATTGCTTCACAATAAATTGTGTCAAAATTATGCCAAATTTTTCTGGCTTAAAACAACAACCATCATGTCACATCTCGTGATATTGTGGGTCAGGAACTCAGGCAGGGCTAGGCTGGGTGATTCGTCTGACCCAAATAAGTGGTGTCAACTAAGGTCATTCAGTGGTAGTCATCAGATGGATAGATTTTGCACAAGGTGAAATAGCTTCCTTAACAGATCTGGTGCCTTGGTATGAATATTTGGAAGGTTGAAATCACCTGGGACTATTCACTGACGCAACTACACGTGGACTCTCCAGCATGGAACTCAAAGTAGTTGGACCTTAAGCATTGTGGCTCAAGGTCTCCAGAGAGTGTTCAAAGAGGCAAGAAGTGGAAGCTGCCAGTGTTGCCTGGTCTAAGCTTGGAAACTGGCACACCATAATTTTTTCCATACTCTTCTGGTTAAGACAGTCATAGAACTGGTTGCGATTCAAGAGAAGAAGGCATTGACTTGACCTCTCAGTGGGAGGAGCGTCAAATAATTGGTGAATATCTTTAACCCATCATAGGTTCTTCATGGCTTTCAGGTTAAATGGATGCAATAGAGTGTATCGGTAAAGAGCATGAGCTCTAGAATAAACTAATTGTATTTGAATCCCAGATCTGTTCACTTAATGATCTGGGGCAGTTATGTATTCTCTCTGAGCTTCAGTTTCTACATCTGTAAAATAGCTATAATAATATTGTGTTGTGTGGTTGTGAGGATTAAGTTACATAACACATATAAAGTGAATATGACTATATAAAGGTAACGTGTATGTAACCGTAACTTACTAGTCATACTAAGCTTAAATAAATACTAGCTATCATTGATAAAATCCAAACTTCTTGGCTTGGCAGATAAAACCATTCACTGTCTGGCTTCTGCTTTCCTCTCAAGCCTCATATTCTGTTATACTGCACAGGCAGCCTTAACCCCACCCAGCCATATTCAACTACTAGCTGTTCTGTGAACACGTCAAGTTCTTATGCCTTCATGCCATTGCACGTGGAGCCATGTCTGCCTAGAAGAATAATTTTCTCTCCCCCCTCCTTGTTTACCTGGCTAACTCCTACTGCTCTTTTAAAACCCAGCTTGTAAATTACCACCTCCATGTAGCTCTCTCGGAACCTCCGGTCTAGATTAGCGCATTCCTCCTCTGTGTTCCCATACTACCCTGTGCATATCTTTTAAAAAGGATGGAACACCGTACAATATGTGCCCATTTATTATTCCATGCACTAGGCTAGACTGTATATTTCCTACAGGCAAACACTGTGTCTTACCTTTCTTTGCATCTTGGGCTTTTAGCAAAGTACTTATCACTTAGTAGGAAATCAGTAACTGTTTTTTTTGAAATACAGAAAGCCGGTGAAAATAAGAATTGATTTATAAATAAGATAAAAGCCTTTTCCCATAACCCAGCATTTAGCAACACAACGGTTACAGAAAATGAAGTACACCTGAGAGGAGAATTAGACTTCACCGACTTTTGTCACCAGAATTCAACAGCCTTGAAGATACATTGAGTAGGTAACTGGATGCAGAATACTGACCTAAAGCCGAGCGGGGAAAGGCAGAACTGCATTTCTCAGAAATATCAGTCTACTTCATTTTAATTATTCTCCCAAGTGTAATGAAGAAGTGAATCTTCATTCTGGATTAACTACTTATCAAATTTCCATCAGGTCTAATGGTCCCCTCATTAAAGGTTCTGCCACCCGCAGTCCAAGAAGAGGAACAGACAAAAATAGAAAGCAACGCGGGTCTGGCAAAACATCATGTAAGCCAACGGGTATCTCTGTGTCTCTCTTACAATGAACACTTCCTGCTTTCTGGAAACAAATTCACCTTTTACATCAATGTGAGCAATATTCGTCATTTTGTGTGCATTATTTCCTGGTAGGGTTTTTTGTTTTTTTTTTTTACTTTTTAGTGTCATAAGTACCCTGGTCAATTAAATGACCTCTCTCTCTGACACCCCACATCTAGTTCACTGACAAATCCTCTCCTCTTTGTCTTGGAAATAATAAAATATGACCTTGTATCACCTCCACCTCTACCATGCCAGCCAAGCCATCATAATCTCTCCCCTGGATTAGCGCAGCAGTCTTCTAACAGCTCTCCCTGCTTCCACCCTTGCCCTGTAACAGTCTACCTATCATTTTATTCCATCTTCAAACAATTTTGTTAGGCTAGGGATCATTTCCTTCCTTTACCAAAGAAAAGACAAACATACAGAGCTAAGAACGAGTCCTAGGCCACCCATACATTAGTACAGAGCCATAGCTGAAAGGCAGATCTGACAGCTAATTCTATCTTCTTTCCCTTCCAACATTAAATTGGCTAGTAAAGCCACAGCCAAATCATATTTTCCACTTTATAAAATATACTTTTTCACTTGGATAGGCCCACTAGGAAATTTGGAATTTAATCAGGGAATACTCACATAAGTATTCAAATATCCCAAAGATACCTACCTAAATATTTCATCACGGGAGGAAATTTCATTCTTATAAATTGCCCCAATTAAGGTCTTTACCTTGTGAAATACTTGAGATCAGTGTTTTAATTTTTGTTTGTTTGCATTTTTAGAAACCAAACCCGATTATCTTTCTAATCAAATCTTATACAGGACCCCATTATAGTAAACATATATAAAGAGAGCATATTTTTTAAAAGAATGAAGGAGGTATTGTCTAGAGTTTCATGCCTTTGGTTATCCATTCAGCCCTCTGAGTTAGTCCCTGAGGCATCTACCTAGACTCTTAGACTCCGTGGGAATCCAGATTGTAAACACCTCCTATAGAAAGAAGACTTATGCAGCATCTGCATCGCTTGGGAGCTTGTTAGAAATGCAAAATCTCAGGACCCAGCCCAGAATGGGCCAAAATCTGCATTTTAACGAGATTCTCTCTGGTGATTCAAAGTGCGTTCAAGTTTGAGAAGAGCTGCTATCTAGATCGTTTTTTTGCAAACGTCTTCTAGTTAAGATTTAAATGTGCTTGTACAAATATAAGGTCAACCTCAAGAAACTGAGCATAGTACAATACACATCCAGACACCTAACCAGATACTTAATGTTCCTTCTGTGTGTTTTGCTATATGGTAAACATAGCCTATGCCTGGATTCATACTTACCCGAGGCAGGCTAGGCAGTCACCTCTGTGGGATGAGTTAATTGGGTACTGCAAAGACCTCCTGACCTCAAGTTTCTCTCCTGTTATTTATTTCACGATGACTAGAAAGCCTACCTGACTCAGTCCCATGAGTGAAAGACACTGTAAATGTAGTTTTTAGAAAGTTTATCACATTAGTGATTATAAGTCATCAACAACTTTAGCTCAAATACATTCAGGAAGAAGCAGGTCCTAGAGCGATGAGTTGCAAAGGCAGATGTCAAAAGGGTCACAGTACGACCAAATGAAATACTGCTGGATATTCAGGAAGGGACTGGCAAGAGTAAAACAAGGGAAAGAGGAACACAGCACTCAGAGCACACCTGACCAACTTAATCACGCTGCCTGCAACAGGCTCTGCCTGTGTCTTATACTCCTACTTAAGTCAGTTCATTGCAACTTACAAAATGAGGAAAGAAGCAAATCATTCCATGCCTAGTGATAGTAAGTGAGAGTAAGGCTGGAAAAATCTGTGCCCTTCATTCCTACCCAGAGAAAAGAATGATTTTGCTTCCACTAGTCATTTTCTGTGAATCCATCATGATTATTAAATGTCTCTTTTTCATTTTCCAAGGAAATGGTAATGCATTTCACCAATTCCAACATGGCACTACAAGGAAGCTTGATAAAGCGACGTATGCCAAGGCCCATGAGCACTTTCTCCATCATGCCTGTGAGAGGCACAATACTTGCTGGACCCAAAGCCTTAAGGGCTCCGTTGTCAGAGAGAAATGTTAAACTGAGGATATATCCAAATACTTCAAGCCAAAATAAGCTTTCACCTGAAAGGTTCAGGAAATGGAAGCAATTGAAATGTACTGACTTGGGTAGTCCAGATAATTAACTCAGTTCATCACCTTCAGTTTGCTAGTGTAGACCCGGTCTGATTAATCCAGCAGCCGTAAAAAGACAAATTATCCAGATTAAGTCTATAATCTTTCAATAGACTTTTGTAGTATTTGTATCAAAATGCCTCATGGAACACAGTCCAGGATGATTTAAGTGGACATATTCTTGACATCCGTGTCTAAGTATTCCAGAAATGCTTACCTAAATGTTTTACTGGAAGAGGAACTTTTATTCCTATAGACCGGTCCAACTGAATGACCTTCATCCTAAGAAATACTTGAGATAGTGGGTCTTGTAATTCAGGATAGACTTGGAAAAGAGGCAAATGCTTCTTAGCCTAATAACGGCAGCCTCTTTTTTCTTTGTAAGAGCCAGGAAAAAGCTGTGCTAAGAAAAATATCATTTTTAGGTATGATAGATTAAATTGTCTATAATGCTTAATTCCCAGGGCATCTAGTGAGGAAATAAGCCCCAGTTCTCCCTGTTAAGAAGATTGAACTGGAGTCTGAGAGATAGGACTAGACTAGAAGCAGTGCCTCACACCCTCTGAAGCAGAAGAGAAACTCATTGATCATTTGGCCAAAATGTGAAAGTTTCAGGTTTGCAAAATACAATAAGGAACTGTAGGATAAAACTCTGTCCTCCTGTGAAGAAGGTAGGGTCTTGTGAGGGAGAGGGGCAGGACACAAATCTAAGGGATGAGAAAGAAGGTACTGTGTGGTATGGAAAGGAAGGTGACTAGAGAGATCCTTTTCTTTGAAGACCCAAACCTAGGTAGAACTACCCTTGTTTGGCACAAGAAACTCCTATTAAGAGACTTTGACTATATTGTTTGTAACTCAACACATTTGGTCTCGGGGAGATTGGTAGAGCAAGAAGTACTCAGGGAGGGATATAACCATTGAGCAATAATCTTTCAAGGGCTCTTCAATGAGGGCTCAGGTAGCATCAAAGCCCATGTAGATTGCTGAGTATGGTACCAATGTTTATTCACATCTATGGATAGGTCACTAGCCAGCAGTGGAGAGGAGCCCCCCACACTGCCCCACAGGAATGAAAGAATAAGACTGAACTTCTCATTAACAAAACAAACAAACCAACCAAACACCCTCTTCCAAAATAAAAAAGGACGGGTCCTGCTTCTTCTGGATATTCTGCCTATAATACAAAAATCACCAAGTTTTATTTACACAGGAAGTTAAGAGGAAGTTTCCTGTCACAGAAAGAGTAGTGACTTAGATGTCAGATCTGTATTCTAGTAACTAATTAGCTCTGTGACCTTGGGAAAGTCACTTTACCTGGGCTTCAGTAACCACATCTTTAAGTCCCATAGGTGATGATAATAATAACAGTCAAAATTTATTGAGACCTTATTATGTGAAAGCATTGTTTGTTCTAATTGTTTTTAAACATTAATTCTTCTTATTATGGCGACAGTTCTACGACCATGCACCATTTATGATCTGTTCTGTAGAGATGAGAGGATAAGTGATTTACCCAAAATGTCACTCAGACAAAAAGTACTGGAGTTGAGATTTAAAGATAGATGTCTATGGTGCCAAAGGGTGTTGGTGTTATACGCCAAGATGATGCGTGCTACTTCATCTTGGTCTAAGAATGGTGCTTCCATAATTCTTTCCCCTACTCTTCTTCTAGACCTCCTCTTCTACTAAACTTGCTCTTCAAACTCATCATTATGTACGGTCTGATGCCAACTCACCTTCCTAACCATCATGTCAGGGCTCCTTTTTTCAAAGCCATCCATGTTACAAATGATAAAGCCAGGCCTCAAACCAGGGCATTATGGCTCCTAGGCCAGGGCTATTTAGTCTGTCGACTTTACTTTCTGAGCAGGTAAAACCACAGCATTTCCTTTTGATCAGGCTATGACATAACTTACATAATCACAGAAAGAATAATAGGTGACACTTAAAGAGATCTTATTGTAAGTCTGGCACTATTCTAACTGCTTTAAAAGTATGAACTCAATCTTCATGAAAATCTTATAAGGTAGGTACTATTATACCAATTTTTATTGTAGATACTGTTATACCAGTTTTATTGATATGGAAACAAAGTCATACACAGGTTAAATAAACTCACACAGCTTACACTTAAGATTTGAACTAAGGCATTCTAGTTCCATAGTTCTCTGACCCTAACCACTAAACTAAACTGCCTCACAAACCAGATATCAAATTTCTATCTTTTCACATGCATACCTACTTTCCATAGCTCAGCATCATGGGAATATACAGATGCACCCAGGAGAAACACCCTACATCAGGGTCCCCAACCCCTGGGCCTCGGATGGGTACCGGTCCTCACAGCAGGAGGTGAGCGAGCGAAGATTCATCTGCCACTCTCCATCACCCACATTACCGCCTGAACCATACCCCCCCACCCCACTGTCCATGGAAAAATTGTCTTCCACGAAACTGGTCCCTGGTGCCAAAAAGGTTGGGGACCGCTGCTCTACAAAATAATCAGCAAACCCAGAGGGTTCAAGTTCTGTACTGGACAATAGGAGAACCAACTACAAGCAATGACTCCTCTATATAAAGAAAGGCTCACCCTAACCCTACAACTCCACAATGGAGCTGGACATCTCTTTCCCAAGGGACCACTTCCGACTATCAGATGCTCACAAGCTGCGCCACAGAATCACAGAATTGACTATGACTGTGCCCTGGGAACAGTTCCAACCCTTAGAGCTCACACTGACAAGTATAGACCAATCTTCCACTAGGGAAGTCAGCTCTTTCATGAATCTGTATGCCCTAGGGTGATGTCTTCAGGTCTTCATAAGGCAGCTGGATTTGGGATGAAAGAGAGGGATCAAATGAGAAAGAGGTTAGGATTAAATATAAAAATTTTTGCATCATTTGGTAGTATATGTAAGTCCATGCCACTCTCTCACTTCGTCCCAGTTTACCCTTCCCCCCTCTGTGTCCTCAAGTCCATTCTCTACGTATGCGTCTTTATTCCTGTCCTTACCCTAGGTTCTTCAGAACCTTTTTTTTTTTTTAGATTCCATATATATGTGTTAGCATATGGTATTTGTTTTTCTCTTTCTGACTTACTTCACTCTGTATGACAGACTCTAGGTCCATCCACCTCACGACAAATAATTCAATTTCGTTTCTTTTTATGGCTGAGTAATATTCCATTGTATATATGTGCCACATCTTCTTTATCTATTCACCTGTCTAGTGGAAAGCAGCCGCATAGCACAGGGAGATCGTCTCGGTGCTTTGTGACCACCTAGAGGGGTGGGATAGGGAGGGTGGGAGGGAGATGCAAGAGGGAGGAGATATGGGGATATATGCATATGTATAGCTGATTCGCTTTGTTATAAAGCAGAAATTAACACACCACTGTAAAGCAATTATACTCCAATAAAGATGTTAAAAAACAATTGTTGCACCAGCCAGACAAAGCTTATGCCTCTACACACCACACATGTGCGCACATGTGAGCATGCGTGCACACAGGGTCACAATTTAGAAGGCGATGGACTTTAACAACCAACTGAACACTGCTACCTATTACTCCAATTTTCTGTTCACTTTAAATTAGTCTATCTCCAAACCGCCTATATTTTGTATGTGCTTCTAGTAGTGGGACACTGCCCTGTACTGGACCTGACACAGTACTCCTGGGAGATATCAAGATCTCCAGGCAATACACAAGTTATTTGAATCACATTTCTACCAGATATCATCTGTGTGACCTTGGACAAGTCATTTAACCTCCATAAATTTCATTGTATTCACCTGAAAAACAGGGGATTGATACAAAAGACTCAAGGAGATCATATGTATCAAATGGTTCAATTAGTGCCTGGCACACTGTGGGTTCTCAATAAATATTTATTGAATGAATAAGCAAATGAATGAACAAACAAGTTCTACAAGATAATTTTAATCATAGAAAAAAATAACTTGATCCTATTTGTTTTCCTGTGTACCCACAAAAATACCTTGATCATAGCTCCTAACATGGGCATTCCATGCAAAAACAAATCTTCCACTAACAGAGAACTGAGCCTGCTTACCCAAGATCCACAATAATACAGTTTCAGCTGTCTACAGTGTTTTTTCTCAAAAGAAGAGCCTTCATACCCTGATCCATCAGCTCCAGTTGCGGGGCCTGTGGTGGACATACTGCTGGAAAAGATATCCAGAACCCTGTAGCATCTGATTATCTAATTCATACCCGTTATTTTACCTGCTTCTATTATGAAAATGGTATTGCCAATGTCATCTCTTGAAATAAGAGTTTGATTAGGTTATTTAGAAAGCACCTATACGGCATCCAATGATTTCCACCTTCACTTTGAGACGAGACGTGGTGGTTTTGGTTTCATTTTATGGGAAGGGGTAGAAGGCATGAGAGGTGAGAAGCGATGAAAAGATTACAGTAAAAATACATTTAATATATCCCAGGGGATTGCAAACCGTGACCCATGGGCCAAATTTGGCCTGCAATCTACGTATGGTCTGCAAGCTAAGAATGTTTTTTATATTATCAAATGGTTGAAAAAATAAATAATGGATATTTCATGACATGCAAAAATGACATGTGCTACCTAGCACTGCTTTCATGCTGTAATGGCAGAATTGAGTAGTTATGGCAGAGGCCGTATGGCTCACAAAGCCTAATACTTAGTATCTGACCCTTTACAGAAAAAGTTTGCTGACCCTTGATCTATTGTCTTGAGAGGACTTTTTCAGAAGTTATTGTTTCAAAGTCCATTACCGACAGGAGTCTGTAAATTTGTTTCTGGTAGACCAGAAGCCTTCTATCAAAAGAGATGTTGTGCCTGCTATCTCTGAGTTGAAGAACAAGATCAAGCATGACAAAGAATGTACCAGGCTCCTCTCTTCCAATATGAAGTAGGCCGTGGGCAACTTTCAGTGCTCTTTTTCACTTTCTTCTAATTGCAGCAGAGCTTGGATCATTTCACATTTGACTCACAAACAACTATTACCAGCTTCAGAGAGGATCAGTACCCCTGAACATCCATGAAGAGCTCACGATCCGCAGTGTTGTGAAACATCCCACCTCTCTGCCTACCTACTTCCTATCTGGCCTCAACGTCACTGACTAAAGCTCCCATCCACAGCAAAGCACTGCTCCCTAGAAAGGTAGAAGTAAGTATAAGGTTTGTAAGCCCTAGAGTTTGCCACAGTGGGTAACTATAGAGAATTTGAAAATTTCTCCCCCTTTGAAGTAGATATATGTACCAAAACTTGCCTGCAAGGCACAATTCTATATAGAGGATCTTGTTTTCTTCACTGATTTTCATTGTAAAATTAATTATGTGCTTCTTTGGAAGACAATTTGGTTTCAGACATAAGCAAATTACTCTTTTAAAAAACAACATATTTTTGATGACACAATAATAGAAGGTAAAATATTTCTAATGAACTATTAATAATAAAATTTACACAAAATGTCTAATACAAAGAAATACATAACCAACAGGTTGTTTATGGTTTTATTTCAATGGCTTAAAGTAAAAACCACAATGATTAAACAAAAATAACAAGTAGACTGAAAATTTCTTCAGCTTCAAGAATACTTTCCTAAACATTTACAACAAAATATATAGGACTTCCCTTTTCCCAAGGAGCAACTTGATAGAGGCTTCCAGAATTTAGGACTGATCAAGTTAATCTGAGCTGAAGAAAAGACGACACACTAAATCCTCTACAGAAGCAATCATTCCAATAATAGCCTCAAGGAAGCAATGGTGGTAAATGAAATAATTGTATAGCTACTTATGAAACACATGGAAGAAAGCCTTCAGGTAGATTTTAGGTCTCTGAGGTAGAGAATTTGGAAAACCATAAACTTTGGCATGTTGGCATTCTATATAAAATTGTATCCATTTATTATTTCAAGGAAATTGTGTCTGAAACTTGATTGGGAAGCAGGTTAGAACAGTGTTAAGAGTCTGAAGCCAGACTACCTGTTTTTACATCCCAGCTCCTCCACATGCTATCTATGTGACCTTGGTCAACTTACAAAGCATATTTGTGCTTAAGTCTCCTCCTCTGTAAAATGCTGATTATAAAAATTACCACCACCTCACAGGGCATTATATGCAAGACATATAACAGCACTGAACACATCACAGGCATTCCTCTTCCTCTCACTCTTCCTTCTACTACAATCCATCAGCATCACCATCGTTATCAATATAAATTTCCTGCAATATCTGTGTCTTAGCATGGATTGTTTTGGGTGCATTGCCTAACAGACCTTTTTAATGTGGTATACCCGGGTTTGGATTTGCTATAAAACACATGATGGGGCTTCCCTGGTGGCGCAGTGGTTGCGAGTCCGCCTGCTGATGCAGGGGACATGGGTTCGTGCCCCGGTCCGGGAAGATCCCACACGCCGTGGAGCGACTAGGCCCATGAGCCATGGCCGCTGAGCCTGTGCGTCTGGAGCCTGTGCTCCGCAACGGGAGAGGCCACAGCAGTGAGAGGCCCGCGTACCGCAAAAAAAACAAAACAAAACAAAACACATGATGCCCCAGAACACACGTAAAATCCAAGGGATTGGTTACTTAGAGACAACAGTCATTCCATTTCTTATTCATACACGTAGTCTCATAAATCACTGGAGTTGTATACCTCTGAATTCAAAAAGCCCCTGTCCACAAGTCCAAATCCATAGCTCTCAACACGGCTTCTGAAACTCCTGCACAGAGGACTACTATAACAGCTTGGTAGCCACTGAAGTTTCAGGAGCTCTAACATATGTCCCCTAAGGCATGATGACCAGTTGG
The DNA here is from genome assembly GCF_011762595.2 of Tursiops truncatus. Taxonomy (NCBI): domain Eukaryota; kingdom Metazoa; phylum Chordata; class Mammalia; order Artiodactyla; family Delphinidae; genus Tursiops; species Tursiops truncatus. Next base: position 21,125,973 of record NC_047055.1, on the reverse strand, counting down.
CATAGCATCCTACTGCTACTAAACATCCTGCAATGACTTATTTTTTTCATTATATATATAATTAATCCCATTACAAAGTTTCATTTTCCCACAAATGAGATATAATCTTGTAAATAATTGTTTAAAATGTACTCAGTTGCTGATTTTCTTCAAACAGATTTGTACTTGATTCATTCTTCTATCGGGTACCATACACTATACTAAGTGTTGAGGGTACAGGAGTGAAAAGAAACAAGATATAATTTGCAATTATGCTATTGTTTCATTTTTATTTATTCATTCAGGAAGTATTTATTCACTCCTTCTAGGTATGCACTGGCGATAAAAATGCCCCAAATAATCACTACCCCGTCATCTGGGATATTACAAGTTACTCCTTAATATTTTTTTATAAATGGTAAAACCAATGCCTTTGAGATCTTATTTTTGTGATTACTATGTAGTAACAACATAATACATTAGCAATGGAACTGGATTTAGAACACTGACCTCAGAATGCCAAATTCCAGGCACATCTGACACAGACTAAAATCAGGCTAAACCCGAATTGAAAGTTCAGAACCTCATTCCTAATATCTGACAGTGACATTCTATCAAATCCATTTTTAATCTGGAATCAATTTAGATAGTCCATCTATAGCACAAAATTAATTTATTCTATTAGATAAATAGTTGTTTTTTTTTTAATTTAGATTAGACCACCAGGGAATTTTTTTCTCTGTTCTATTATTAATGAGGCACATTTTAGATTACATACTCTTTATTTTTTTAAATAAAGTTATTTATTTTTATTTATTTATTTTTGGCTGCCTCGGGTCTCTGTTGCTGTGCGCAGGCTTTCTCTAGTTGCAGCGAGTGGGGGCTACCCTTCATTGTGGTGCGCGGACTTCTCATGGTGGTGGCTTCTCTTGTTGCAGAGTACGGGCTCTAGGTGCACGGGCTTCAGTAGTTGTGGCATGCGGGCTCAGTAGTTGAGGCTCGCGGGCTCTAGAGCACAGGCTTAGTAGTTGTGGCACAAGGGCTTAGTTGCTCTGTGGCATGTGGGGTCTTCCTGGACCAGGGTTTGAACCCATGTTCCCTGCATTGGCGGGCGGATTCTTAACCACTGCGTCACCAGGGAAGTCCCAGTTACAGCGTTTTGACACTCAGAAAGTCAGGAATTCAGGTAATTGTATGAGACAAAAAATATCTCAAACTTGAAACTGAGAGGGATAAATAGTTGAACAGTGTAACAGGGGTAAGCATTTCTATCCAGTATTGAAAAATGTAAATTATACAGCCAACAGTGTTTTTAACTAAATTTAATACTGTGTTTCAAATAGCCTCCCTGTGTTTACATCCCTTTATGTCCCAATCTATTATGTAAAGCATTACAAGATTATTCCCTAAAGTGGCACCTCTACCTCCTCACCTCAAGAAATTCTGGTGGCTTTCCAGTGCCTAAAAAACTAAATGCAAACTCCTGAGAGGGAAGGAGATCAAGATGGTAGAGCACGAGGATGCTGAGCTCACCTCCCCATCACGAACAAATCAAAATAAAACAATTCTCAGTGAAAACAAACTGGAGATTTGAAAAAGACTCTCACACAACCAAAGCTATAAAGAAAGACCCACACAGAATCAGGTATGAAGGGAAGAAACGTGATCAGCCTGGGACCTGCACCCCTAGGAGGAGACACAAGGAAGAGATCCACCCACCGTGGGGAGTGAGCAGTGTGAGCCACATGTTGGGAACCCTAGCCCTGGGATCTGACAACAGGCAGATGAGTCCCTTTGGCTGCTTTGAAGACCAGTGGGTCTAACAGGGGGCTGTGAGAAACCTAGACTCCACCTGTGAAGAGCACGCACACACTTGCCTGCACCCGAAACAAGGCAGAGGAAGCAGAATGAAACAGCCTAGAACTCTGGCTTGTTTACTACAACCAATGCAGCCCCCGCCCCAACGTGCAAAACTGCTCTGGTGCAGCTCCATCCTAGGGTGAATGCTACCATTGACGAGGGGACTGTGCAACTGTGGGGGATGGAACTGCGATCAGACATGGCACTATATCTGGAAGTAGCAAGGATGGCCATTGCTGGCTCTTGTTGAGGTAGCAGATCGGGAAAAGTCTGGAACTCTGACTGGCATGCAGGGACCATCCCATCACATGCCCTATCCCTCAATGGGTGTCCACTCTGGCACCGCCTGCTCAGTATGGGGCAAAGGCACCAACGCCTGGGAGGTGGGGGGAGAGCGCACACTGGGATGGAATGGAACCCGTTTGTACCTGACCCTCAAGGGTTCTGCTCCAGTACCACTGACCCACCTCAATCCCTAATAGAGCAATGTCAGCCACTGAGCAGAGGAAAAGTCCCAGCTCACACCTTCTCTGGCCCTAGTTTCTCTATCTCCAGTCCCATTTCCCATCACGGTGATAACTGCTAGCACACCCCAGGGAAGACGTGATCGATGCTCACTTCATATCCAGTTCATGCACAAAAGCTATTGGGCACGTGTGGACTGCAAAGGGATGCTCTCACACAAGGACATCCTTTCAGGACTGAGATAGAGACGCAGAAAGTTAAACAAAATAAGAAGACAGAGGAATTTGTTTCAAACAAAACAACAACAAAAAAAAGGGAAAAATAACTGATGAAACAGACAAATAACTGACCAAATAAAGTGTCTGAAGCATTAGTAATAAGAGGGCTAACAGAACTTGGAGAAAAAAACAGACGAACACAGTGAGAATTTTAACAAGGACTTAAGAAATATTAAAAAAAAACAGTGAGAATTGAATAATACAATAGCTGAAATGAAAAACACACTAGAAGGAACTAACAGAAGATTAGGTGATACAGAAGAATGCATAAGTGACCTGGAAGATAGAATAATGGAAACCACCCAATCAAAACAGCAAAAATGAATGAATGAACACATGAATGAATAAATGAATGAATAAGGATAGTTTAACAGACCTCAGAAACAACATCAAATGCACTAACGTTCACATTATAAAGATACCAGAAGGAGAAGAGAGACATAAAAGGGTAAAAAATGTGTTTGATGAAATTGTGGCTGAATACTTCCTGAAAGAAACAGATCTCCAGGTACAGAAAGCACAGAGAGTTCCAAACAAGATGAACCCAAAGAGACCAATATGAAGACATATCATAATTAAAGGGCAAAATTAAAAATAAAGTGATAATTCCAAAGGCAGCAAAAGAAAAGCAAAGACTCACATATGAGGGAACACCTATAAGACTATCAGCTGATCTTTCTTCAAAAACTTTGCAGGCTTGGGACTTCCCTGGTGGCACAGTGGTTAAGAATCCACCTGCCAATGCAGGGGACAAGGGTTCGAGCCCTGGTCCTGGAAGATCCCACATGCCATGGAGCAACTAAGCCCGTGCACCACAACTACTGAGCCTACATTCTAGAGCCCGCGAGCTACAACTACTGAGCCCACGTGCCACAACTACTAGAGTCTGTGTGCCTAGAGCCGACGCTCTGCAACAAAAGAAGCCACTGTGATGAGAAGCCCACGCACTGCAACGAAGAGTAGCCTCCGCTCGCCACAACTAGAGAAAGCCCGCGCGCAGCAATGAAGACCCAACATGGCCAAAAACAAATACATACATACATAAATAAATAAATTTAAGGAAAAACAAAACTTTGCAGGCCAAAAGGGAGAGGCATGGTATTTTTAAAGTTCTGAAAGGGAAAAACTTGCAACCTAGGATACTCTACCAAGAAAAGTTATCATTCAGAATTGAAGGACAGATGAAGAACTTCTAGGACAAGTAAAAACTAAAAGACTTCATCAATACTAAACCAACCCTAAAAGTAATGTTAAAGGGTCTTCTATCCATGCAAAAGAAAAGGCTACAACAAAGGAAGAATGTATAGGAAAGGAAAAATCCCACTAATAAAGGGAAATACATAGTAAAGGCTGTGGATCAACCACTTAAATAAGCTAGTATGAAGAGTAGAGAACAAAAATTGTAAAATCAACTATAACTACAATGAAAAGTGAAGGGAGAAATATGAAGATGTAAAATATGACATGAAAAACAAATCATGGGGAATGAGAGTAAAAAAAAAATGTAGATCGTTTCAAATGTGTCTGGGCTTCAATGACTACCAGTACAAAACAAGAAGATACAGTTATACTTCAACATATATGAATCCCATGGTAACCACAAATCAAACACATACAATAGATACACAAAAACTAGAGAGGAAGGAACACAGGATATCACTAAAGAATAATATCAAACCAAAAGGGAAGTAACTAAAAGAATAGAAGAGTGAAGAAACACAAAAACAACCAGAAAATAAGTAACAAAATGACATATACTTATCAGTAATCACTTTAAATGTCAATGGACTAAATGCTCCAGTCAAAAGACATAATGTGGTTTATTTGATAGAAAAACAAAACCAATCTATATGCTGCTAACAAGAGACTCACTTCCAAATTGGACACATACAGACTGAAAGTGAGAGGATGTAAAAATATATTTTATGCGAATGTAAATGACAAGAAAGTGGACTAGCAATACTCATATCAGACAAAATGGACTTTTAAACAAAGTCTATAAAAAAAACGAGGGACCTTATATAATGATAAAGGGGTCAACACAAGAAGGGGATATGACATGCATTAATCTGTATGCACCTAATATAGGAGCAGATAAATAAAGCAAATATTAACAGACATAAAGGGAGTAATTGACAATCATACAATAATACAATAATAGTCGGAGACTTTAATAACCCACTGACGTCTATGGACAGATAATGCAGACAGAAAATCAATTAGGAAAGAATAGTCTTAAATGACATACTGGACCAGTTGGTATTAACAGGTATCTGTAGGACACTCCATCCAGAAACAATATAATATCTATTTTTGTCAAGTGAACATATAATATCCTTCAGGATAGATCACATAGCAGGCTGCAACACAAGCCTCAATAAATTTAAGAGGAGAGAAATTATATAAAGCATTTTCTGTGGTCACAACAAGACGAAACCAGAAATCAATTACAGGAAGGAAAATGAGAAAAGCATAAATATGTTAAGTATAAACAACATGCTACTAAAAAACTAACAAGTCAATGAGGAAATCAGAAAATACCTTGAGACAAAGGAAAATAAAATACAACTTTCCAAAATCTATAGGATTCAGCAAAAGTAGTTCTGACAGGGAAGTCTAGAGCAATAAAGGCCTATCTCAAGAAACAAGCAAAATCTCAAATAAACAATTTACCATCTATAGGAATTAGAAAAAGAACAACACACAAAGCCCAAAGTCAGCAGAAGGAAAGAAATAACAAAGATCAAAGGGAAAATAAATTAAAAATAGAGATAAAATAGGATCAATAAACCAAGCACTGTTTTTTTAATAAAGTTAACAAAATTGGTAAGCCAGCAGCCAGTCTCATCAAAAATAAATGAAAGGACCCAAACAAACAAAATAAGAAATGAAATGGAAGAAATTACAAGAAATGTCAGAAAGATTAAAAAAGAATATACTATGAACAGCTATATGCTAATAAAATGGGACAACATAGAAGAAATGGATAAACTTCTAGAAGTAATCTTCTGACAATGAATCAGTAAGAAATAGACAATTTAAACAGACCAATCACTAATAATGAAATTGAATTTTTAATCAAAAACCTCCCAGCAAACAAAAGTCTAGGACTGGACAGCTTCACATAAGAAAATATAAACACAAAAAGAAAGGCTAATACAATATGTATCCTTCTCAAACTATTCCGAAAAATTGAAGAGGGTGGAACACTCCCACACATTCTATGAGGCCACTATTACCGTGATACCAAAACCAGACAAAGAACTACAAAAAAAGAAAATTACAAGCCAATATCTTTGATGACCATAGATGCAAAAATCCTCAACGAAATACTAGCAAGCCAAATCCAACAATATATAAAAAGGATCATACACCATGTTCAAGTGGGATTTATTCCAGAGTCACAAGAATGGTTCAATATTTACAAATCAGTCAATGTGATACACCACATTAACAAAATAAAGGATAAAACTCACATGATCATCTCAATAAACACAGAAAAATCTATTTGACAAAACTGAACATCCAGTCATGATAAAAAACTCTCATCAAAGCTGGTGTATAACGAACCTATCTCAACATAATAAGGCCATTTCTAGTAAACCCAGAGCTAACATCATACTCAATGGTTAAAAGCTGAAAACTTTTCCTCTAAATCAGGAACAAGACAAGGATGCCCAGTCTCAGCACTTCTATTTAACATAGCTTTGGAAGTCCTAACCAGAGCAATTGGACAAGAAAAAGAAATAAAAGGCATCCAAATGTGAATGGAAGAGGTAAAACAGTAACTGTTTGCAGATGACATGATACTGTATATACAAAACCCTAAGGTTGCCAACAAAAAATACTAGCATAAATTAACTCAGGGAAATTGCAGGATACAAGATTAATATACAGAAATATATTGCTTTTCTATATACTAATAATAAACTATTAGAAAGAGAAAACAAGAAAACAGTCCCATTTAAAATAGCACCCAAAAAACAAAAATACCTAGGGATAAACTTAACCAAGGAAGTAAAAGACCTATACTCTGAAAACTATAAAATACTGATGAATGAAATTGAGGCTGATAGCAAGAAATGGAAAGATGCCCTATGTTCATAGATTGGGATAATTAATATTATTAAAATGACAATACCCAAGGCAATCTACAGATTTCATGCAATCTCTATCAAAATACCCATGACATTTTTCACAGAACTATAACAAATAATATTAAAATTTACATGGAACCATTAAAGACATCAAAGAGCCAAATAATTCTTGAGAAAAAAGAACAAAGCTGGAGGTTATCATGCTCCCTGTCTTCATATTACATTACAATGCTACAGTAGTCAAAATAGTATGGTACAGGCACAAAAAAAGTCATATAGATCAATGTACACAATAGAGAGCTCAGAAAGAAACCCATTCACTTATGTTCAATTAATCTACACAAAGGAGGCAAGAATCTACAATGGAGAAAAGATAGTCTCTTTAATAAGTGGTGCTGAGAAAACTGGGCAGCTAAATGTCAAAAAATGAAATTAGAACATCTTCTAACACCATATACAAAAGTAAACACCAAGTGGATTTAAAACGTAAATGTAAGACCAGAAACCATAAAACTACTAGAAGGAAACATAGACAAAACATTCTTGGACATAAATTGAAGCCATATTTTTTTGTATTGGTCTCTTAAGACAAAGGAGAAAGAAGCAAAAATGAACAAATGGGATCTAATACAACTTAAAAGCTTTGGCATAGCAAAGAGAACCATCAACAAAATGAAAAGACAGCCTAAGGAATGGGAGAGAATATGTGCAAACGATATGACCAATAAAGGGTTAATATTCAAAGTGTATAAACAGCTCATACAACTAATATAAAAAAAGAACACAATTTAAAAGTGGGTAGAAGACATAAAGAGACATTTTTCCAAAGAAGATATACAGTTGGACAATATGCATATGAAAAGATGCTCACCGTTGATAATCATCAGAGAAATGCAAATCAAAACCTCAATCTCACCTCCAATCTGTTGAAATAGCTGTATCGAAAAATCTATAAATAACAAATGTTGGCAAGTATGTGAATAAAAAGGAAACTTAGGACACTGTTAGTAATGATGTAAACTGGTATAGCCACTATGGAAAACAGTACAGCATTTCCTCAAAAAAAATTATAACTGCATTTTCATCTTTTCGGGATACAGTATATGCCCAGAAGTGGTATTGCTGGATCATATGGTAACTCTATTTTTAGTTTTTTTTAAGGAACCTCCGTACTGTTCCCCATAGTGACTGTACCAATTTACATTCCCACCAACAATATAGGAGGGTTCCCTTTTCTCCACACCCTTTCTAGCATTTATTATTTGTAGATTCTTTAATGATGGCCATTCTGACCTGTGTGAAGTATTACCCCATTGTAGTTTTGATTTGCATTTCTCTAATAATTAAAAATGTTGAATATCTTTTCATGTGCTTTTGGGCCATCTGTATGTGTTCTTTGAAGGAATGTCTATTTAGGTCTTCTGTCCTTTTTTTGATTGGATTTTTTGTTGATACTGAAATGTATAAGCTGTTTGTACATTTTGGAAATTAAGCCCTTGTAGGTCGCATCATTTGTAAATATTTTCTCTCATTCCATAGGTTGGCTTTTTGTTTTGTCGATGGTTTCCTTTGCTGTGTAAAAGCGTCTAAGTTTAATTAGGCCCCGTTTGTTAATTTTTGCTTTTGTTTCAATTACTTTAGAAAGTGGATCCAAAAAATTATTGCTATGATTTATGTCTGACTGTTCTGCCTATTTTTCCTCTAGGAGTTTTATAGTATTCAGTTTTACATTTAGGTCTTTAATCTATTTTGAGCTTATTTTTATATATGGTATTATAAAATGTTCTAATTTCATTTTTTACAGGTAGCTGTCCAACTTTCCCAATACCACTTAATGAAGAGACTGTCTTTTCTCCATTGTATATTCTTGCCTCTTTGCCTTAAATTAATTGACCATAAGTGTGTGGGTTTATTTCTAGGCTTTCTATCCTGTTCCACTGATCTGTGTAGCTGTTTCTGTGCCAATACCACACTGTTTTGATTATTATAGTTTTATAGTATAGTCCTAAGTCACGATGCATGATTCCTCTAGCTCCATTCCTCTTTCTCAGGATTGTTTTGGCTACTCAGGGTCTTTTGTGTTTCCAGACAAATTTAAAAATTTTTTGTTTCAGTTCTGTGAAAAATGTCATTGGTAATTTGATAGAAATTGCACTGAATCTGTAGATTACCTTGAGTAGTACGGTCATTTTAACAACAGTGATTCTTCCAATCCAAGAACACAGTGTATCTTTCCATTTGTTTGTGTGGTCTTCAATTTCTTTCATCACCATATTTTTTGGAGTACAGGTCTTTTGTCTCCTTAGATAGGTAGGTGTATTCACACTCCTGGGCATATATCCGGAAAAGATGAAAATGCTAATTTAAAAAGCCACATGCACCCAAATGTTCACAGCAGCACTATTTACAATAGCCAAGATATGAATGCAACCTAAATGTCCATTGACAGATGAATGGCTAAAGAAGATGGGGTATATATATATAATGGAATATTACTCAGCCATAAAAAAGAGTGAAATTTTCCCATTTACAGCAACATGGATGGACCTAGACATTATTATACTAAGTGAAGTAAGACAGAGAAAGACAAATATCACATATAACATCACTTGTATGTGGAATTAAAAAAAATACAAATGAACTTATCTACAAAACAGAAATATACTCACAGACATAGAAAACAAAATTATAGTTACCATAGGGGAAAGTGGAGGGGGGGATAAATTGGGAATTGGGGATTAATAGATACACACTATTACATATAAAATAGATAAACAACAAGGACCTACTGTATAGCACAGGGAACTATATTCAATATCTAATAATAACCTATGATTGAAAACAGTATGAAAAAGAATATATATATATATAATATATATATAACTGAATCACTTTGCTGTACATCTGAAACATTCTAAGTCAAGTACACTTCAATAAATACATAAATAAAAAATAAGAACAGGTATCCCCCAAACCAAAATTTAAAAAAACTAAAAACAGAACTACCATAAGATTCAGCAATTCTACTCCTGGGTATATATCCAAAGAAAATGAAAACAATAATTTGAAAAGATGTATGCACCTGAATATTCAAAGCAGCGTTATTTACAATAACCAAGATATGGAAGCAACCTAAGTGTTCCTCAAGAGTTGAATGGATAAAGAAGATTTGAGGGCTTCCCTGGTGGCACAGTGGTCGAGAATCTGCCTGTCAATGCAAGGGACATGGGTTTGACCCCTGGTTCGGGAAGATCCCACATGCCGAGGAGCAACTAAGTCCGTGCACCACAACTACTGAGCCTGCACTCTACAGCCAGTGAGTTACAACTACTGAAGACTGTGCACCTAGAACCTGTGCTCCGCAACAAGAGAAGCCACCACAATGAGAAGCCCGCGCACCACAACGAAGAGTAGCCCCTGCTCACTGCAACTAGAGAAAGCCCGCGTGCAGCAATGAAGACCCAACACAGCCAAAAATAAAATAAATTAATTTTTAAAAAAAGAAGATGTAAGATACACACACACACACACACACACACACACACACACACTGGAATACGACTCAGTCATAAAAAAAGAATAAAATTTTGCCACTTTTAACAATATGGATGGACCTGGATGTTATTATCCTTAGTGAAATAAGTTAGACAGAGAAAGACAAATACTGTATGCTATCACTTATATGTGGAATCTATAAAATAAAACAATCAGATGAACATAACAAAACAGAAACAGACTCACAGATACAGAGAACAAATTAGTGGTTATCACTGGGGGGGGGCAAGATAAGGGTGGGGGATTAAGAGGTAAAAACTATAATACTAAGTATAAAATAAATAAGTCGCAAGGATATATTGTACAGCACAGGGAATATAGCCAATATTTGATATTAACTTTAAATGGACTATCATCTATAAAAATATCAAATCACTATGTATACACCTGAAACTAAAAAAAATATAATATTGAAAATCAACTATACTTTAGAGAAAAACCAAAAAACACCTCCTGAGGGGGAATTCAAGGTCGTTCGTGATTTGAATATTTTTGTATTAATTTTGAACTAGTAACCAGACCACTCACTTTGGCTTTTGTTCTTATGTTTTGTTTTGTTTTTCCTGAATGAGTCTTTTATGATTGAATACGGGCAAAGAAGTAGGAAGGGGCATGGTCCTCTTCCAACCACCTTTTCTCTGATTTAGAGATGTGTTTGTATATATATGTGTGTGTGTGTGCATGTGTGTGTATACATTATATGTATATATGTGTTTGTGCTATATATATATATATATATATATACACACACATATATATATATATAAAATGCATGGTTTACCACTTACTACATGGTGTAGTGACAGAAATACAGACTCTCAAAGCCTTCAATTTGGGGTTTATTATGTGGAAGGCAAGTAGCAGTCAAAAAAATAAACTAGACTAGCTGTGAGATCTTTTCCTTAAAGCTTCCTATATCCATGTCATGAACTGGGCAATTTCCCCTAAGCTTAAATAGGTTTTCCAGGTGTGGCCAGTTTGCTATCTACACACACCACAAATTCTGCAGTATATAGGAAACATATAGTAAACAATCCTGTAAGTCATTGAGGAAAAGAACAGAGCATAAAACTCGCTTTATGGTCTCAGGGAATTTATGAATAAGTGTACCTTTAGATAGCAGTGTGTGATATAAAGTATAGCTCCGTCTTCGTTCAAGTCCAGATTTCTGTCATTCAATTCTCCACATAATCTAAATCAAAATAAATATTTAATGTACAAGCTTCAATCTCCTCAACACTGACCAATCTTTTACAAGTACTTTAATTTGTTAATTATGTCACACTAATAGGTGGTCAGCTAACAAAAATAAATGAAAATGCCGTCATGTTTTTTCAAATGGGCCAGGAGTACTTTTTCTTCAGTAGCAGGATTTCATGTAACTATAATTAGTGTTATACTTGAATAAAAAATGAGCTAAGTGTAAATTAGGAAAATCAGAAGACTAATGAGAAAAATACTACCACTCATTGATTACTGGTTTGTATAGATGCATTTGTTACACATATGATTTTATTCCACAATATTTGGATTTAAGGAATTCATTACATTTCCCAATTATGTAATGTGCCCAAATGGTCCACTAAACTCAGTGTTAGTCATTTTGGGGACATGTCCCCCAGCCCTCACAGGATTATACCAGAATCCCAGGCTTAAGTGGTGACTGGAAATTGAGGGGTGATATAAGTCCATAGTACCCAATAGTTGTTACCATTTAAGTTTTATCTTAGGCAACAGAATTCTGCTGTCAAGGAGACAATCCAAGTTAATTTAGTCATTTTGCTGTGATGGATTCAGATTGACTCCTATAATAGTCTGCTTAACTGAGCAAAGATTCACTCACAAGTAGCCTCACAATTGTTCTCAAGTCCAAGATACATATGGTCCAACTTCTAGGGTCATTATGTAGTAATCACTCATCTACAGCCCTGTGAGCAAGTAAATTCCTTTGTCTCTGCTCCTGGAAACCTTAAAGATCCCTGTCAGACTTAGGAAAGCTGTACACAAACGCTCTACCCTCTAGGTGGAACTTGCCCTGTTAAACAATCCTGCCAGGAAACTGTTTCTGAAAATCAAAGGGCCCGGATGGAGGTCACCTTCTGCATTTCTGGAAACTACTCCTTTCAGTGACTCAAAATTTAACAATCCTCCATTCTCACCTCTGCCATAGCAAAAACCAAAGAGTTTGGGCTATTTTTCAGGATAGGGAAGGAAAAAAAACATCCCCCTCAGTGAGAATGATACAGAAATCAATATCACAATAAATTATCCTGTCGCATATAAATCAGTAGAAGTCATGGACAAAAATACAACTCCAGTTAACTTCTAATGCGTAGAAGAAAAAATTTGCAAAAGCATGTATGACGGTTTAGTTTATTTTTCTATTCCCAAAGTTGTTTGATTGCTGTTGTTGACGGTTTAAGGAAGAAAGATCCTGACTTGATTGGAGTAATTGATTTTAAAAAGTGTTTGCTTTGCCAGAAAGAGATTTGAATTTTATATTGAAGAGGCCAAACTCCACAACTATGTGTATGTGCTAACACCTGATACCATCTGAAAGTATTACTTGCACAAATATACAATTAGTTTTAGGAATAGAAGTGTAATCGGGAGCTTTTTATTTGCTGTAAATTTCTTGCATGCACCAGGGCTTGATCTTTAAAGTTTAAAAAGCTCTGTACATATATGCATAGCTATGCACAGACTTGGGTCAGTAAATATGGCAAGATTATTCAGATTTGAAAGTCAGATTTCAAAAATGAAGTGCTAAATGTTTCAGTGTCACATACCCATTACTTAAAGATCTTTGAACATTAAAATTATATTCCCTTTAAAGTTTTCAACTATGACGAAGGCAGCTTTTTTAACAAATTGTATCCTACACAAAGCTCTTTTCAGTTAACTTATGCCAACACCACCATTACACAAATTATGACTCTGAGGTAAGATTTAAACCAAAGCAACTTTATAATTGAAAGCCTGTTTCACTGATGTGTCATGCCGTCACCCGAGCATTTAGGGTAGCAAATTTTGCTTAGCACTACCCAAATGTTTTGGAAACTAACAGTGATCCATAATTGTGTTGGAGGTCATAAAACCTAACTCCTCAAAATCAAAGGAAATGGCCTAAAGGGTGAGGTGAACAGGTCAAACCAAAAATGCAAACAAGACCAACGCAGTCTATTCTCACCTGGGAAGATGTTAAGCCTAAAGGGTTGAGCTCTGCAAGCTACTCGTACATTTTAGCAAAACAATACAATGGGTCATCGAGGATTACTCAGTTGGGGCTTGAATTGTCTCAAGTTGAAAAAAATCTCTGAAGCCAGGCAGCCAGTTGCAGGATATCTGTAGAGAGAAAGATGAAGAGAGATCAAAGGAGTGGCTGAGTCCCAGTTTTAGATATTTCATTGTTAGGAAAGGGAAGAGAAGTAGGCCAATTACATAAGGGAGGCTCATACTCACTTTCAAGCTTTCTCTCCAACTCACGCTTACTCTTTTCCTCTTTGACAGAATACCTAAAGGAGCCCAGGCTGTTCAACTACAAAAGTCCAGGGCAAGATTCATTTATATTCTTTGACATTCCCCAGGGAACTCAGTCATGGTCAGAATGCCAAAGGCAGATAGTGGGCTAGAAAGCTACAGGTGAGGAGGAATAGCAAAGGGGAAGAACAGTTTGATTATTTTAAGATGTGAAAACACAGCAGATACTACTTCTTAGCATGGTCAGAGCCTAAAAGGATGGCATGTCTGCCCAATTTTAACTTTCACAACCTATCAAAGAAAGACAGAGTCTAAACGGGTTCAAAATGAAGAAAACAAAAGTTAATTAAAGAAGTGGATATGGGAGATGTAAGACAGAAAATTAATATACACAAAGGACTATCAACTCAACCTTTTGGATAGAATAAACAAATCAATAAAGCAGCTAGGTGACTAATTTTACTAAAGTAAATGATCAGTTGTTTTAGGCAGGTATATATTCCAGTTCATATAATCATAGCCAAAGTGAAGGCATCTCTCCTATAATGCTGTATTTTTCAAAGTGTGTTCCATAGGCCACTTTCTCAAAATCCTCTGCAGTGCTATTTAAAGTTACAAATTATTGGACCCCTTCCCAAACTCCTGAATTGGAATTTCTGGAAGTCTGGCAAAAAAAAAAAAAAAAAAAAATCAGCATTTTAAGACGGTCTATAGGTCAGGAGTTCTCAAAGTATGGTCTTCAGACCCCTGAAGTTCACTGGTTCGGGCAGTCTTCAAAACTATTCTTATAATAAGAATCATTATTTGCTTTTTTCATTGTGCTGACATTTGCTCTAATGATGCCTTGACTCCAGGTGGTGACACCACATAATACTAGTCATCATTGTATTCTTCATTGCCATTCATTTGTGATTTAACAAAAAAACCAGTTTCACTTTAAACTGCCCTTGGCAGAGCATTAAAATTATTAATTTTGTTAAATCTTGATCCTCGAGTATGTGCCTTTTTATTATTCTGTGTAACAAAATGCAAAATCTGCATAAAGCACTTCTGACATGCAGAGGTATGATGGTTGTCTACCTTTCTCATTGAACACTATTTTCACTTGAAAGCCTGACAAACTATGGTTATTCAGACTTGCTCATTTCTCGATATTTTCTTAAGAAATTAATAAAGTGAGCCTGTCACTTCAAGGAAAACCAGAGATGGTATTTGTTGCCAATGATAAAGTTCAAGCTTTCAAGGGAAAATTCAAATTTTGTAAAACTTGGGTCTGCAACTGTGAGCCTGACAGTTTCCTACCCTTAAAGATTTTTCTAAGATCAGTGTTGATATTAATAAATGTTATTGTTGATATTATATAAAAATTTGTCAACATTTAGAAGATCTGTATAACTCACTGAATTAAAAATTCCCAAATGACCAACAAATGATATTACAACATCATGATGAGTCAAAGATCCATTCAGAGTGCAAAATAAATCAATGGATGGTAATGAAACAGAGGAAGAAAAGTTCATTAATATGGTTTCTGAAGCAATATTGTAACAAACCTTTAAAAAACTACCACTTGTTGAATTTTGGGATAGTATCAAGAAGAATGTCCACAATCACCTATAAAGACTATTATTTAAAATACTCCCTCTCTTTCCAGCTACATATCTGAGTGAGGCTGCAGTTTTTCCTATACTTCAAACAAAACAACATATTGCAACAGATGGAATGCAGAAAAAGATATGATAGCATAGCTGCCTTCTGTTATGCCAGATATTAAAAGAGAATTAGAAAAAATGTAGAGCAACTTCATTATTTTACTATTTTTTTGGAAAATAAGTTTTCATGAAACTATGTTCTTTTGGTAATTATGGAATGGGTAAAAAATTAGGGGGTTCTCATAAATTTTAAGAGTATAATGGGATCATAAATGCAAAAAGTTTGAAAACTGCTGCTCTAGGTGATTGTGATTCTCGATTACATTTGAAAATTATTACCCTAATGATAAAGGTAGGAACATCGGGAAATGTTTTAATAAGAAGACTGGCATGATCCCTTTCCAACTAGTCTTAACCATCATGTAATTCCTCAGAGAGTTTTGTAAAGTTTTGGCACGTACCTCCTCAAAGTTAAGGTGTAGGGGGAGTCTACGTGAACTCTCAAGATTCCTTTCAGTTGTCTTTATCTAAAATCACTTCATCTAAAATAACCTAATATATATTTAGTTTCAATGTGATACACCTTATATTTCCTAAACATTTATCAACCAGAGATTTTTTCAAGGTAAATTATATATCTTGGTCATGCTTCACAATTGATTAAATACAAATCCTCTTGTATACAGAAACTTTTAAGAAGTGCTTGGTAGACACAAACACTATATTTGAATCTCATTTTATGCTGGTTTCTGCAGAGTTGCTTAATCATACAGCTAGTCACAGTCAACAGGGGTTCAGGGTAGATAAAAGCTCTGCTGAGAAATAAGAGAAAAAAACCAGACACTCATTGGATGCCAACTATGTGCCAGCCTCTCTGCCAGGAATGGGTGCCTTTCCTTCCAGAATTTTAAAGTCTAGTGAGCAAAAGTGGTTTCAAGAGTTTTCTCTCGGAGTATCTGTTCTGGACTTTGTTAAATCTACTCCTATGGTTGACACGGAAATCAGGGAAAAGGTAATTTCTAAAATGTAGGAACCATCACTCACTGCACTGCAGAGCTGCTGGCGCTCTTCTACCTCCCCCCCTGCACACAGTCAAAACTGGTACCCCAGTTAACTGAGACTGTTATGCTGCAATACAGTTGTAGGATAAATTGGCAAGTCAAAATGAAACAAGTTTATATCAAGATTATGAAGTCCAACCACACTGTGGCTAAGATCGTATTTTTTGGATCAGGCCCAAATTTAAATTCTCTCTTCCATTTAGTATCCGGGTGAACTGGAACAAGTCTCCTCATCTGTGAAATTCCCCTAATAATAATACCTAGCTCACTCTTGTGACCAGAAAATGAGATATTCTTCGAAAGCATATAGAACAGTGTTTAACATTTAGTAAGTGCCCAATAAACGTTAGCTCTCCTGTTTTTGTTTTCAAAAAACTAACTTTCTGTAAATATCTTTGCTTTAACACGTAAACTCTGCCAATCACCATACATTATTCATTGTATCTTTCAGAGTATAGCAGTAAAAATTTTCACTTTTTTTCTCCCATACCTTCTAAGTATATGCCCTATTACAGATTACAAGTAACGGAGTTACATGTGTTAATGTCTGGAAATTGGAAAAATATTCTTTCCTGATTTGAAACCCACACCAAGACCAAGAAGAAAGCAGAATGTGTATGATTTTGCCTTTTTACAGATGAGGAAACAGGGAGCTCAGAAAAATTAAATGACGTAGCTAAGGTCACACAGCTAGTAAATGACAGAATCAGAAGTCAAACCCACCTTTGTCTGACCCTCCTGCCATGTTCTTTTAATCTTTAACTGACAATGATCAATACAGCTCAGAATAATGGCAGCAGTCCTGAAAAGACCATTCATCAAAGGAAACATCAAAGGTCAATTCAATTTGATTCACTAGCACAGGCACACTGGGCAACAACGGAGATTTAGACACTAAAAAGGATTGTAAGTAAAAACAAGAGAAACAAAGGAGTTTCCACTAGTTTTTAGACAGGTAAGGAGGAAATAATAGCAATCTGAACTCCTTCATTTCTCAGCATTTTGTTTACTCGAGGCTGTGCCCCATGTTGCTTCATGGACCGTGAAGGAAAGAAAAGGAAAGTATAGACCTTGATGCAGAGCAACGATCACAGAAGCACTTTAATCAGGAGGCATTTTAAACTTTTATCTTGAAAAGCTGAGAAAAAATGTTGAGTTGTGTGATTGGCGTAAACAACCCTTGATTTTGTAGGGCCCTAAGAAGCCATCTGAGATCCTTTCACGGAGGGTGAAGGAAGAGGTAGGCAGTAATCGCTTTGGCACCCCTCAGGAAAAATCAATAACGACTATGAGTGAAGGGTCAAGGAAAAACTAACAGATCCACTCTGGGGGTATCAGAGAATGCGAAAATCAGACTAAAGAGAATTTGATCAGTTGTAAAGTAGAGGATTGCTCCTTGTCTCCTTGGCAGTGATTAGGCAAACGTGATGCATTTTAAAAATAATGAAAGGGCCAAAGTGACAGTTATATCATAGATTACCCAACTCCAGGATAGATTTATCTTCTAAGAACTACAATAAAGCTTCAATAAGAGAGATGCTATGGGAATGGCGGTTTCTAGCTAATTAAATTGCTGTGCAACTGAAGCTTAATGAGAGATTTTCTTTAATCAATCTGGTCTAGTGAACATCCCTGAATCTCTCTTTACTAAATGAGGCTGGTACAAGGCCTTAGGATTGGCGGACTTTATGCCACTGGCCAAAGTCCAAGCCCCTGGAAAATGTGATTTTCACCTCCAAGTATCTGTCATATACAAAAGTGAATTTATCAGTGTCCCTATGTCCTATCCTTCTAGTTCTCCTCTTTTCTGTATCTCAGTCTGTGTCAAATTCACCATGTCTTGTCCATTCAACCTCATAAATCTTTCTTGCTTTCTGATATCTGCCTCCATCCCTTCTAATCCAACTACCACCTCCTCATTTCGTACCTGGTCTAATACAATACCCAGCTATTCTTCTTTCTTCTCGTCTTAACTTCTCCAAACCAGCTCTACATTGCACCAGAGAAATCTCTAAACTGCAAATACAGCCATGACTCCTTGCGTCTGAAAATTCTTCAGTAACTCCCCCATGTCATCAAGAGATGTTCTAAATGCCTTAACCTGACGTACACATGATCTGGCTTCTGCCTACTGGTCCAACTTCTTTTCTGCCACAGCCCATGTCTTCCTGTGCGCTGCAGCGCTGCGCTGCTGAACTCCTTGCAGTTCTTACTATATGCCTTCTTCCCTCATGTTTCTGGAGTGCCCTGTGCCCTTTTCCCACCACATCACTTGGCCTACTTCTGTTAATTCTTCAGAGTTAGCTTCATATATCACCACCTCAAGAACCCTTCCCTGATATCCCCATAGTTGTCTGTCCTATGCATTCCATACTATTCTGTGCTGAGGTCCACACTTAGAACATTTCATTGTAATCATTCGTTTATCTATTTCTCTGTTTGTAATTTGAATGCAAGGACTGTGTCCTTTGTCAGTATACCCAGTGTCTACTGCTGAGCTAATGAATGAATAAATAACTCAGCCACTAGTTGCTTGACATGGAATGGTTTCCAGCTATCCATCATTTTCTCCTAAACCTGAAGCATCACTTGAATATTCCAATTAATTAAGGAGTGCACTTAATTGGACTCTCGTTGTTTGAGGTTCTAATGTGATTTTCCATGCAAATATCTTCATCTAGTGACAGAGACATTCTGTAACCTAGACTCCGCCCTTGGACCAAGCAGTGACTAGTGTAACCACTGAAACAAAGAAATCTGCAAAAATATGTTAATTGCAGTCTCAATTACAAATGCCACCACACTTAAAGAAACATATTTAAGTAGAAAAAGTCCTACCTCTTATAGTCTCTTGTCATTTCCTTCAGCTCTAAGTCTGTCTGTCAATTTGGAGTTATGGTTCAAGAAAGCAGAAGTCATGTCTGGTTTTAAGTACCACTGAGATCAAGCATAGTCCACATTACAACAGGTATAAAACAATAAAATCCTAAACTGCTGTAACCAGGGGGAAATATTTAATAGTGTTAACTAGTAAATGCTAAAGGGACTTCCCTGGTGACGCAGTGGTTAAGAATCTGCCTACCAATGCAGGGGACAAGGGTTTGAGCCCTGGTCCTGGAAGATCCCACGTGCTGCAAAGCAACTAAGCCCGTACGCCACAACTACTGAGCCTACGCTCTAGAGCCCGTGAGCCACAACTACTGAGCCTGCGTGCCACACTGCTGAGCCCACGTGCCACAACTACTGAGCTGGCGTGCCTGGAGCCCGTGCTCCACAACAAAAGAAGCCACCACAATGAGAAGCCCGC
The DNA here is from genome assembly GCF_011762595.2 of Tursiops truncatus. Lineage (NCBI taxonomy): Eukaryota > Metazoa > Chordata > Mammalia > Artiodactyla > Delphinidae > Tursiops > Tursiops truncatus. Next base: position 21,106,239 of record NC_047055.1, on the reverse strand, counting down.
ACACCGCAACAAAGAGTAGCCCCTGCTCGCCACAACTAGGGAAAGCCTGCACGTAGCAACGAAGACCCAACGCAACCAAAAGAGTAATTAATTAATTTTTAAAAATAGTAAATGCTATGGCATCTAAGCTTCAGCCGTTACAACTTAGATACAGTCTGGAAGTTAGTTTCTCCACCACAATAAGTGGAGAATTTAAAACACTTGCCATCTTCACAGTGTGGACAGAGGCAGCTTCCCAGAAAACATGGAACATTCACAGGAGAGAAATAGAAAGCCAAAGAAACATGCAAGAAATCATTCCCAAGGTAATATATAACACACAGGAGACATTTCAGAGAGAATCCCGGGTTCTTTAGGAATAAAACTAAGTACTCTGAACTGAAAATGATTTTGGAGTGTTCCATCAGAGGCTAAAATAAAGGGCCCTGATATAGAACACCCCCAGGGCGGAGCAGCATAGGACAAGAACAGCTCCAGGCACTCTGACAAGCATCAGAATAACTTGGACAACTGCAAAATTAAAGAAATGTGGATCCAATAAGAACACAGAAATGTTCATACCTTCAAGAGGTTAAAGCCTTAAAAAAATTCCTTGTACAGAGAAATTAGATATTCATATCAGAGCACTACTTCTCATCATTTACAGAATATTGTATGTACAGATGCTTAACCATTTAAGAAACTGTCATCACAGTGTGTTTCTTTAGTCCAGCTAAACTTTTTGTTGTCTCCTCAAGTTACGTGTTAAAGAAACCCTCTGGCATTTTGTTGAGAGTTACCTGGGACGGTCAAACCCACTTGACAATGGCAGTCAAGTTTCTGGTGCCCAGGGTGAGAGACAAGTTAAGCGACATCCCTTACACAAAAGACTTTAACAATGGTTTCCTAGTCTGGGTATGCTACACATTTCACTTTGTATGTTACCGACACTCAAGACACAGTGCAAATAGATAACAAGACTATTTTTATCTGAGAGGAAAACCAAGCTTTTCTAATACTTTCACTAGATAAGATTTCTTTTTATTCACTTGCACTGCAACTATTTTTGGAGAGATTTTGAGAAGTCTCTAGGATAAAGAAGAAGAGAAAAGAGGGTAAACATCTTGAGACTCTAGCCGCTAAAAGAAAAAGGTTTTCATCTCTGCAACAATAATATGGACTTCTCAGAAAACACGTCTTTAATTCCAAATCATTTGAATGACTCCAGGCCTTTATACAATACCATAGTAATCATCTTATATAATCATGTTTTGCTTTCATACTCTATTAGCACCATCCAAGGGAAGGAAATAAGATTCATCTAAAGGTGTTATACAATCTGTACACAACTGTGAGTTCCTTTCAGTATGTCACGACAGATAAGGTACAACACATCTCTGCTCTATCCAACCTCATTTTCAAGAAAATGGTTGTGGAATTAAACATGACAGGGGGAAAGGAAAAGAAGAAAGGCAGATAATTACTAAACAGACTCTTGGATTTCTGTGCATATAGAAAAATCAAGAAATCAAGAGAAGTAAAAAGTAGACTTTCCCACTGACCATGAAAGAGGATCTATTTTGAACTGAAAAGTATACAGAAATAAGACTGGGGGATCATAGGAAGTCCCTCCATTTGTACTTTGCTTCACAATTTCTAACCTTCAACATATCGACAACCCCTTTATATTTTATTTCCAGTCCACTCTTTCCCAACCAGTGTACACAATGTACATGTACATAATGAAAGGCATACCAAAGACCTCCAACATGGATCATCATGTTTTGAGTTTTCTCCATTTGTCCAGAGACAATATTGTATATCATGGAGAAGGAAATGTGTGGTGCATGTATATGTACACGTTTGCATATCCTTGATCCCATTGATTTTCTCTCAGATGACCTCATCTTCTAAACACCAAATACTTTCTTCTAAGCTCTTTTCAGTTTGTGGTACTATGGGCATAGTTGCCCACTCCCTTTTTCTATATATGTTCACATCCCAACAGAGTATCATATAATCTTGAATCTCTTCCCACTTCACCGACAGCTGACCCTCTTCACTCACATAGTTCTCTCTATTCCACCGTCTCTGTTGTCAACCTTATTTACCTAGTCATTCAAAACTGACACTTTGAAGACGGCTTAGACTCCTCCCCCAATCCATCTATTATACATATTCATTGAATCCAAACAATAATTCTCCAACTTGTTCTTTCCGCCTCATTTCCACTGCCACCATTATGTATCTAGTCTTCTCAGCGTTATCAGATTATGTTAGTAACCTTGTACCTGCTTTTCTTATTTCATAGAAGGGATTATTTAGTCTGACCTCCACTTCCTCATTTTTTTTTAAGCAAATTAGAAGTCTGAAGCCCAAAGAGGATAACGGCTCAAGGTGTCAAAGCTAATCATAATCAGTGTCAGGGGTAGAAGTCAGGTCTTCCAACCCTCAGTCAAGGTTTTTATCATTACACCATGCTTCTCTGGCACTGCTACCACTGCAGAACATCCCGCATGACACTGCCTACCTAACATGCCTTAGACTTCCATTTTCATTAAATGACTCCACTTTTCAAAACCTTTCAATGATAGCCTATTTCTCATTAAACTAATCTATTTTGCTTAGCTTTGAAACCCTATCTCAAACCCACCTTCTCTAAAAACTATTTTCTGTGAATTCTTAGTTTCAATGCCTTGGCTTTAATCAGTGACCAATAGTAGGGAATCACACACTTATTGGCAAGATAAATGATGGGGATGTTGAGATGGAAGCAAACTCTCATAATAGTCCCTTCATTGTGCTTTCAAATAGTCTTGGCTTTCCTGGTCCACTTGCATTAGAAAGATCAGTCTTCTATAAGTTGCTGTTTTCCAAGAAGGTAATATGAATGTTCTTTAAGTTTTGAGTCTGTATTAAAGGAACTTTAACCAGCATTCCCAGGCAGAGAGGAAATAGAGTCGGGGTCTAGTATACCACTGGAAAGAATAGCTATGTCATATCCTTGCAAAATTATCATTACCTACTGAGCTAACAGAATAAATCGACCAAGAGAAGACACGAGTTATGGAATATCCTAACAAGAATAGAACTATTCATGCTCTGAAACTCATATTCCTAATCGAGCCAAAGAGGCCTTTGAGGAGGGGTCAGGGTCAGTGGGGGCAGTGAGTACAAGGAGGTATAAGGAATAAAGGAAGGTGAGAATTGGTGACCAGGCATAGGAATGAAGGAACAAGTAAGAGGGCTCTGAATCTAAACGGCCTAAGTATGCCTACTAACTTCCCAAGCAAATGAACGTATGTAAAGAATAATACCGGCCGCACTAATACGTACACACTACTTCACACTTTACAGAACACTTTTCTATCAAATATCTCATTCTATTATCAGACAACTCTGTGAGGCGGTATTTGTTATTCCTTTATTTAAAATGAAAAAAATAAACCGAGGTTGTGAGAAGGTAACTTGTCTGAGGACACACAGCTGATAATGTATAGCTTGAGCATGGGTTTAAACCTCACCTTGAATTGCCCTTGGCAATGCTATGAACACTTGTGATTACTTGTTTTACGACTGTCTTCTTACTAGACATTAAATCCCATGAGGGCAGGAAACACATCTGTCTTGTTCACCATGATATCCCAGTGTTTAGTATAGTGTCTGCCCCAAAGCAGATTGTTTAAAAATATTTGCTGAATGAAAGAACAAACATGGGTTGGCTGTTTCTTCATACAAAATAAATTATGAAGTACAATTCCAGTTTGAAAACCCCAACTAAGGTGTGAGGTGACTTGATGTTAGCTATAGAAATACATTGGAAGATCCATTAATGTAGAGTTATTCATCATCCTGACTTACTAAAATATGAAAGGAAATTTAATTTAAAAAATAACTCAATTTAAAAACCACATTGTCTTCTGACTCAAAACAAATATCATCTGGGTTGTAAAACAATACTGGCATGAGATTCAGAGTTATTTCCTGTCCCTCAAATAAGTGACGTTGCTCAGATGATTGTTCCCATAACTAATATTTGCTGCGAACAAGTTCCATTTTCTTGGGTTACGAATATACTTTACTCCATAGTACCTTTCTCCACTGTGACTTAGATTAACTCTTTCATGCTATATAATAACACTGTTCGTTATTTTCTGATTGCAAAAATTTATAATGGAATTAAAAATTATAACAAATATCCAGCCCTAAGAAATGTAAGTTGTCTGACAATAATGAAATTAAACTAAATTAACTTTTATTAAGCAAAGGACTGGAGGAGTCATTTTTAAATTTACAAAGAAAATACTACATGGATTGTACATGCAAGTGATTTAAGAAAGGAATGAAGATGGGGCTTAAATTTATTTCCCCTTTACCCACAGCTCTTCTCTTGCACTTCTGGTGTTTCAAATCAGCCTGGGACTTAGTGTCACCAAGAAACTGAGCAGATTGGACCAAGACCTGGAGTACTAGTCTCACTCCACATGCCTGCGGCACTTGAAAGTGTGGGTTTTAAAGAAAAAGGAATTAGAGCTTCAGTGGAACTCATTACCGTGAAGGCCAAAATATAAATCAGTTACAAAGGGCTTAGATAAATTCATGAATGAAAGGGCCATAGAGGGGAAAGAGAACCCAAAGAGGAAAGACTACAATCTTAGACCTTGAAATGGGAAGGGCTCTCAGGAGAGTATCTGCTCTAGCTGCCTGCCTTCAGACAGGAAAAAAATAAATCTCCACTTTGCTGACGAGTCAACTGAAACTCAAAGAATCTCTTGCCCAAGCCACATAGCCAGTCAAAATAAAAAGGACTTAGAAACCAGGATTCTTGAATCATGCAGCAGCATATATTCCACTGCCCTTCCATACTGCTTCCCCCTCAATGTGATCCAAACCTGGGTCCTGATGCCGGGCTGAGTCATCCAATGGTTTCATCCCTGGGGAAATTCATTTTGCTTTGGACCCTCTATCCAATGTTATCTGTATGCATGTACCATGGCAGCCTTAAAAGAGGAGGAGCTCTATTTTTCATAATTACCTTACTTTAACTCCATTTGATCTACACTCTAAATCTTACATCTTCTGGCATCTATAATACCATCAAAAATTAAAACTGAATTCCTGGTATAATTAAAAGGCTTCCAAGATCCACACAATACTTAAAGATCTGCATCCCAGGCTCTAAATTCAATCTGAACAATTGTTTGGTGTTTGTTATAATGATGTATCGTGAGCATTTCAGTTTCAATTAGTAAGGAGAAAAAATGCATTAGTAGTGCCTACACACAGAGTATTTCACTTTGTACGCGTTCTATATGAATGTAAATTGACATGTACAAAGAAGATACAACTTTGAGTCCTAAAGGCGGTGTGGCAGAAATAGTCAAGAGTCATGGAATTTGAGGATAATTTTTCCAGTGTAACCTAGATTGTGATTTGGGGCAAGTCATTTCATCTTTATAAAACTGTGTTCATTCATGTAAAAATACAAAGGGACTGTAATATTTTGCTCCTTCCCAGCATGCAAATATGCTTCATAAACTGGGAAGTACTGTACAAGTGTGAGGAAATACTATTATTAGGGCAATAAGCCATCAAACTCTCTCTCTCTCTCTCTCTCTCTCTCTCTCTCTACATATATGTGTGTGTGTGTGTGTGTGTGTGTGTGTGTGTGTGTGTGTGTGTGTGTGTAAATAAAATAAGACTCCATTTACCAATTGAGAGTTTCCACAAAAGAAGTCCATGTAGGGTCTGTCCTTGAGACATAACAATGAATAACTCAATCTTGCTCTTTGCAAACTCATCCATAGATACCTGGTATTCTCAGATTGTTCCCAACTGCTAAGACTCACCTCTGTAGAACCCCACCTAGGGCTGTCTTTCTCAATTACCCTCTCTCCATCCCATGTTTGGGATCACTCTCTCCTCTCATTTATAAACCTTCCCACTTTACACCTCCTTTTTCCAGGGCCCTTCTCTCTGCTTTCCAAGGACAATGGAAAAGTATCTAAAAGGTATCTGCCGTGGGTTACCAATGGCTAATAATAGGTCCCCATCCCATTTGCAGCAGTTTCTTCATTGCTCCAGGCCTCCAACACAGAGGATACTTTATGCCAAAGCAAGGAGTTTCAGACACTGAAACAGAATGGCTGGAAGATATCTTGGAGCTAGGAACAGTTTTTTGGTATCCATACCACAGCCCAAAAGTATGTCTCGGGCAAAGTCTATTCCTGTAAAGACTTCTGGCTCCCATGCAACACTACAGGCATCAAAGAATGTCAACTGTCTGTTGGCCACAGAAGAGTCATTTTAAAGTGAACATTGAGGGCGTACCTGGATATCACTTTTTCTTTCTCTTATATATGAAGGCGTTTTCTATTTAGCAGGTAACACTAAAACTACAGGTTTAAATTACTACTGCTGCATAACCAAGTATCCCCAAAGTTAATGGCATGAAATAGTGTGAATTTTATTATACCTCATGAATTCTGTAGGTCACGAATTCAGTCAGGACTCAGCTGAGTTATTTGTTGCTCCATGTGGATCGACTGAGATCACTTAGTGGTACTCAGCTGGAATTACATAGTCTAAAAGAACCAAGATGACTTCACGTACGTATCTTGCATTTTGTCAGAGTCTAGAGGCTAAGCTTAGCTGGGACTGACAACTAGAGCACCTGACATGTGGCACCTCCAGCAATGTGGTCTCAGGGTGGTGGAACTTCTTACATGGCAGCAAACTTCCCCTAGACTGAGCCCCCCCCAAAAAAAAAACCATAGGAAAGCTACATTGCCTCTTAAGATTTCACCTCAGAAGGCAGATATTTAAACTTATAAGCCAACCTGATTCAAGGGGAGGGGATCCAGATTCTTCCTCTCCATTTGAGGAATGTCAAAGAATTTGGAACGATGTATTAAAAACAGCCACAATGTACTCTTTGGCTAAAAATTATGTATATTTCTCACACATGCAAAATATACTCAATCCTTCCCAATACTCTCCAAGTGTATCCAATCTGGGCCACAAGCTCAGGTTTAAAGTCCAGGACTTTGTTATCTGAATCAGTCCAGGTGAAGATGAGGCTCCTTGCATTCAGTTCCTTAGACATGGGTCCTTTCAGTGTGAAAACCTATGAAATGAGACAAGTTGTCTTCCACCCAACATACAACAGCAGGCGGGCATAACATAATTAGAATAGATATTTCCATTTAAACAGAGGGGTTAGGAAGCACATAGCAATTCTAGGTGCAAGACAATTCTGGATCCCAGAATTTTCATACAGTTTCTTTATTAGGGTCCAGTTTTACTCCCTGGCTCTTGATTCCACTCTCTGGTCTCTTGGTTCTTCCTTTTTCATAAAAAGTAACCTACGTTTGCAACTAAGTAGTTTTCTCAGCCTTTTTCCTGATCATAGATGTTTCGTATCCAAGGCTCCCTTTTAATTTTATATTTTCTCTGCCCCTTTCAGTCTAAACTGATAAAATTGTTTTTAAAAAGTACTAACTTTATACGCATTAACCACCCATTCCATTAGATAAAAGCCATACCCCCAGATTATTTCAAGATAAGCCTTTCAATATGTTTTACTCGGTGGAGCTGGATCCTTGGAAAGCCTTCTGTCTGTCTTAAAGAGACTATGAGGCTGCATCTTAAGTCTTTTTCAAGATTTAACAGTTTTATTACCACACCCTTAGCTTCATTTTCTTCCCAAAGACCACATTTCTTAGATTTGATCTTTGTCTTGAGGTCCTTTCTTAGTTTGAGGATCTTCTACTCATATTGATAGGAGTTGAGAAACAGTTTTATTTTTGAATCTATTAAGTCCTGGCTCTATTATATGTCCTCTGAATTCTTCTTGAGAACTGAAGAACTCTTTCTTTAGTTTAGCTCCATTTATACTTTATGATATGAAACCAGAAGGAACCAGTTGATATCTTCAACATTCTGCATGGAAATCTCTTTAGCCAGAAGCGTCAGTTCAGGTACATTTTGTATCTGTTTTGTTAAACTTTCTGCTAGCGCGTACACAGTCTCTCCTTTCCTCTAGCTTCCAACAACATTTTCCTTGCTTTCTTTTAAGCCATCATTAACCGCTTCCTGGAGCTACAACAAAGTTTCCCCTAACAGTCTCCTCAATGTCCTTCTGGTTTCCATCTGCTGCCTGACCCCAAAGACACGCTAGGGGTTTTCCGTGCTATGGCATTACCCTAGTACTAGTAGTAAAATCTCTTCTGGTTACTACTGCTGCCTAACACACTATTTAAATCTAAGTTACTTAAAACAACAACCATTTTATCCTATCTCATTGATGCTGTAGGTCAGGAATTTCGACAAGCCTGGCTGAACATTTCTTCTGCTCCCCATAACATCAACTGGGGTCGATCAGTGGTACTAAGCTGGTGCATGGGATGGGCTGCAGGGTCCAAGACAGCTTCCCCTCTTGCACTCACACACCTGTGCCTTGGTGGGGATGTCTGGAGGGCTGGATTCAATTGATACCAGAGCACCTATGTGGCATCCCTAGCATAGGAGTGTCCCAATAGTTGAATTCTTTACAAGGTTCTTAAAAGACTTGCCTCGGAGTGTTCCAAGAGACAGTGGTAGAGCTAGATGGCTTTTAAAACTCAGCCTCAAAGGCCATATAGCATAATGTTCACCATACTCTGTTGTTCAAAGCAGTCACAAGTCTACCCAGATTTAAGAAGAGGGAAGCTAGGTTCCATGTGTTGTGAAGAAGGTCAAAGAATTTGTGGCCACGCTTTAAAACTACCATATTATATAATCCATTAGACACCTTTTAGATTGGTAAAGATGATAATAATAATGGCTATGTATTGAAAATTCCTCAATTCTGGACAGCAGTCTAAATACATGTATTGTCTCATTTAAACTACACAAAAACCCTATGAGGTGAAAACTGTTGCTATCCCCATTTCAGATGAGGAAACTGAAGGACAAAGAGGATAAGTAACTTGGCCAAGATCCCAGAGTTCATAGGCAACAATACCAATTAGCAAGATACACCTAGATATACTTAGATCAATCTACACAGCTTTATCCTTTGCTTCATGTAATTTCATGCCAGGAAGAGATCATTTATATACAATGTTCTTGCAAATTAAATCAAAATGTAAATGTATCAGGGGAGAAAATTTAATAACTTTCCCTCATAACCAAAGCAATATTCTTTTATTGTAACAAATGAGAAAATGAAGACAAAAAGAAAAATACTGTTCACAGTGATTGGAAAGACATAGAAATAATTTATTATTTTGTATGATTCAGTATGAGGGGGTGAGGGAAGAATATAGGAACACTGATATTATCAGCAAGCTTTTACTTCTTTTATTTATAAAAAGATGAAATAAAGTAACAGAATGATAATAATTGTAAATTCTAAAGAATTTATATAAGAATAGTTGATATAGTTTTTATTGCTCAGTCTCCAGTAGCCCCAAAACCCAGAGTAAATCACTTCAAATATTTTGGTGCATATCTATCTGATCATTACAAACTATACACACACACACACACACACACACACACACACACACACTCATATTACATACTGTGTGCAACCTGTATTTTTCATTTAACAATATTCAGGAACATATTTTCCCATTTTCAATACTATTTTTAATGGTGTCATAGTATTTGTACATGATGCCCCATACTACCAGACATTTAGGACTTTTCAATTATAAATAATGATTACGTGAACATTCTTTCAACTTGAATCTTCATTCACATATCCAGGATTATTTCATTAGCATAAATTCCTCAAAGTAGAATCACATGGGCAAAGGATATGCACATTTCCAAAGTGTTACATCATATTAAAGCAAATTATGAGGTAAAAAGAAAGTGTGTGTATATATACACATATGTGTATATGTATGTGTGTATTATATAGGTGTATGTCTGTGCATATATATATAGAGAGAGAGAGAGAGAGAGACAGAGACAGAGACAGAGACAGAGAGAGAGGGAGAAAGGGAGAGAGAGAAGCAATCTCCCCCTTAAAGTTTCCAATTTTATCTTTTGGAGGACTCAGAACACTCACATATCACATTGCTTCAAGTTAGGTACCTGCAGTGCTGGCCTCTGACTCTCGTGAAGAGCTTCCCCACGGGAAAGGCAAGCCCTGAAGAAAAGAGGTCTTAATAAAATAAAACCCCAAAGCTACAGAGCTATGTGTCCAGATCTACTGGCTTGTCCTAAAATAATTGGCTCATTAACTAGCCAGCCTGGCTTAGTCCCATTATCAAAGACAAATAGGACAATAGGCCGTGGGCTTGCACACTCACCCAACATACCAATTATTCTTTGGATACAGTGCTGTGAGGAGAGTGTACTTTGATATTGGGAGAACGTCAAGTGGACTTTAGGCCTTATTCTGTGATCTAGGCGCACACAGACAGTGGGACGAGATACGGGATATGATAAAGGGAGGTGGCACTGAGAGACACGGCATGGAAAAGAAAGAGGAACAAGAGCTTATTAAGGACAGGACAAAGGTTTGGGTCTTCTCTTTATATCTGTGTAACTTTTTAGTTCATTTGAGTGGGCTTTGTGAGAAGGTCATTGGTGAACTGGATGGACACAAATTCTATGCTTAGGGAGATAACTGCTACCAAGGAAACTACCTCTATCAGTATGCAGGATCCTCTACCCATCCCTGACGGCCCATCATCTCTTGTCACCCTGCACCCCAAGGCAGAACTGGGAAAATGTTGACAAAGAAACTATTCCAAGGCAATGGGCTTGCTGGGCTGCATAGCTAAAGAAACCTTCCTACGCCAGCCACAGAGCCTGCTGTCTGAGGGACATGTAAGGCAGCAGACAGAATCAGATTAAAGGAAAAGCCACCTGGGCAATTGCTTTGGCACTCATTGAGGAGAGATGCTCCAATATAAATCGAATACGTCGACTAATGCAAATTGTTCTTATTCCCAACAAGGTAGACAAGAACTTCAGGTGGAATTTACAAAACTACAAAGTAAACCAAAACCTTCATCCGTCCTTTTCTACAGACCTATCTCTGTTGAGCGACTGTGTCTATGGAGTCACACAATGAGTAACCAGCTCACTTACAAGAGGAATACTGGTCTTCAGAATCCTATTCCAGGGCTATTTTCACTGCATTGTGCGGGTTCTCTAAAGCAAGGTATATTTGTAATCACATTAGCTTTCAAACTACTGTGCCGAAAACTGATGGGAAAGTTGTTTTTTCAACTGTTGTCCCTTCTTTCTTAGTTTTAGACGTCATCCTTCATTTTCTAACATGCATACTTGACTTAAAATTTTAAAGTCAATCATTCTCTTTATACCACCCCCCGACCAATACAAGGAACCCTAGAATTCTTTATTTGCAGCCATACCCTTCTTGTGTTACATCTTAATCTGTACATTTTAAATTATGTCTTGTTTTATCATTTGTTGGGAAAAGCATAGGATTTGGAGTCAGGTGTGAGTTCAAATTCTAGTTAAATAAAATGTGTTTCATCCATGCAATGGAATATTACGTGTTCATTACAAATCATGATGTAGATACCTCCTAGAACTGTATGAATTGACGTGGAAAAGCATATATAATATACTGTAGGAGGAAAGGCAGATATCAGATCAATATACATAGTATGCTATGATTTGCATTTTTAAATATATGCATAAATATTATATATACAGAGAAAAAATTCTGAAAGAACACGTGGCGAAATATGTCAGTTTTGGATGAGAGTAGGAGTGGTATCAATTTTTCTTTCACGTCTGTTTTGTATATTTGTCTGTGTGTCATTATCATGATTTACTTATATAATTTGTTTTACTTCTAAAACTGTTTTAAATTACACACCCTGTCCTCCCTGTTATAGAAGAAATACGACTTCTACTCAGAAGGTTCCTGGCAGAGGTTATCACTCTCAAGTTTCTTACCTGCAGACTGGATGGGACTATTAGGTCCACTCTTCTTCACTGAAGGTAGTCACTTTCAAAACAATTTACCAGATCTAAATCTCACAAATTGCTCATCTGTTGGAAGAACAATTGCCCATCAAGATATGTAGGTTGAGACCTCCTTTGCTTTCTTAGTCTTAATCTTAGGCTGTCTACTATTTTGTCATTTTTCTAAATTATTGCTAGGATATAAACCGAGTTATAACTATCTCATTTACACACACACACACACACACACACACACACACACACACACACACACATTTCTTTTGGCCAAGCCATATGGCTTGTGGGATCTTAGTTCCCTGACCAGGGATGGAACCCATGCCCCTTGCAGTGGAAGTGCAGAGTCCTAACCACTGGACCACCAGGAAGGTCCCATATCTCATATTTTTAGATCATTTCTATCCATGTTTTCTGTACAGCCTCCTTCCCCCTCCCCCCATTTGGCTACACAGGTCTGCATCTGACACCTTTGAGCGTCACCATTCAGTTATCTCCCCATCATTCCATTTTCTTGGTAGAAAGCCCAATTTCTTTCTGGGTGTCCACAGGATTTCACTTGATAGGCTCTGGCCTCTGGCTTTCTAGATGCAGAGTGAGTCTTGGCCACTGGAGTCTGATCATTTTGGTGACTCTAGAGGTGTTGCACATTCTGTAGATATTTAGGAAGCCCCATCCCCATTTCTCATTATGGACCTTCCAGGTTACAGATTCCCCCACATGTCCCAGGTGGCTCTGGTGTCTCTCAGCAGAACACTGATACTGTCCAGGACACATTGTGTGCCTGGTAATTTTTTTTTTAAGATTTATTTATGTATTTATCTGTTTATTTTTGGCTGCGTCGGGTCTTAGTTGTGGCACACCGGATCTTCGTTGTGGCATGCAGGACCTTTCACTGTGGCACGCGGGCTTCTCTCCAGTTGTGGCCTGCGGGTTTTCTCTCTAGTTGTGGCATGCAGGCTCCAGGGCGGGTGGGCTCTGTAGCTTGCGGCACACGGGCTCTCTAGTTGAGGTGCGCGAGCTCAGTAGTTGTGGCTTTGGGGGGCTTAGTTGTCCTGTGGCCTGTGGGATCTTAGTTCCCTGACCAGGGATAGAACCCGGGTCCCCTGCATTGGAAGGTGGTTTCTTTACCACTGGACCACCAGGGAAGTCCCGTGTGCCTGGTTTTATATGCAGTCCCCATGGCAGGTTGTTTGTCTCACTCTGAATTCCGGCCAAAGCAGACTTCTACATTAATATAGAGAATACTGGTGCTCTCCGTGGTCCATCTCTGCCTATGTTTTCCTCAACCTGTCTCTCTTAGTTTCACTCTTTTTTTGGTCTGTGACTGTGCGAGCATGGATTTTCTCTTTGATTCTGTCTTTCTCTCAAGCACACTGTCTTAGACTGTGTCTCAAAGAATGCAGAAAGTATTTCTGGGAGTCAAGTCCCTGAGAAACTGAGCTCTAAGAGTGTTCAGAGACATTGACTGATTCCATTTCTTCACCTTGGTGCTCAATGTGTCATTCATTTCTCTTGCCTGGAACTCTGCACACAGTGGGAAAGCTTGTGTCCTGATGGATATGACACAGTGAACATGTGTCTTTAGCTCTTTCCCAACATGTAAGCCTCCAGCACCCTTACATGAGCTGTAAGCCCAGCCTAGACAGTGCATGTGGACCCTCAATATCAACAACCCTCTATATCATCCAACTGGATAGTCACGGATGAGAAATCATCAACGTAAACAAACATTATCCTCCCTCTGGATAAAAGGTCTTAGCTTCTAAAAGGTCAGAGAAGTCCATCTCTAAAAGCCGAAACATAATAGTGCCCTTTAAAGAGCTCCTCTCAACAAATGTCCTGCATCTGTTTGCTACAAAGAAGAAATAAGTGGACACAGAAATAGACATTTAGAAAAATGTAGGTACTGGCCCTAGATTTTGAAACAGCATAGTACAGAGAATGATCCTGCATAGAAAAAGCAACCGGAAAAAATATGCTTTTTACATATAAGCTAGCAATTGCTTCTAAGTGATGACAATGGCAAGCAAGAGCCTTTCAAAAAATAAAACTAGTGACAAAACAAGCACCACCAAAATGCCATCTGCCTCACCAGGTTTATGTGAGGAACAAATAAGAATGAACATTATCAGGCTATATATTTGGTGAAGTACGATACAAATACAGGGTTCTGTTATACAGAATAAGATCTACATACAAGTTAGTGCCTACTATGAACCAGGTAGCATTTTAATTTCATTCAGTCATCACAGTCACCCTAAGAGATGGCTACAGTTATCATTTGTATTAAAAACAAGGATATCTAGGTTCAGAGAGGACAAGCAGCTTGCTCAACGTCACACATCTACTAAGTGTCAGAACTGTCTGGCATATAGATTTGATGATGAAAATATTACTGGGTATGTGTGTCACAACCAGGTGGAAAGAAAAATGCGGACAAGGTAGAGAATGATGCTCAAATTCCTTCTTTTTCCTTGCTCTTCCAAAAATTAGGTCTGCTTCCCAATCTGCTAAGCCCACCCCCCTTCTAGCATCTATCTGGTCAGCCTGTGCCCACCTCAAATGCAAAACAACCCGTCAAATTCCTGCCTTCTCTCAGCACCCACAAACCACTAACCTCACTTTCACTTTGCGAAGACTTGACCATTTTCGTCTAGCTGAGGTTATCTGTTGCTGTAACCTTGATTTCCACAAAGAAACAGACAAAAAAAAAAAAAGTAACCTGCTAATTCCTGCTTTACGATTTTGAGCAGTCTATTCCTCTTCCTCATCTATAATTTAAGCTTTTCCTCTTTCAGTTCAACCCTTTATCTGCCTCAAAAGTACGTCAAAATGCATCTCTTTCGAGAAGCATCTCAGATAAACCCACATGAATTCTGATCATTCTTCTTGTTCTCCCTTCAGGATCAAGGTTTTACAATGCTATTTTGATCTCACTACACTTAGTTTTAGAGTTGTTCTCATGTTGTTTTGTTTCTATCTGTTGAGTGTCCCTTAACTAGATGGTGCAGCAGCTCCCACATGGAGATAAGGATCACACATAATGAAAATGGCATTGAACTTGACATCTAGACTACAATCTGAAAACTCGGTGCGCTGCTAACAAATCATGGGACATTTTGCACCTTAATTTGCCCTTCTGTTAAATAAAGCATTATATGTTCTCTAAGGTCTTCAAGGCAGCTTACAGCTTAAGAATTCTATCGGGTTTTCTAACTGCTCTGTGATGCTCTTCCCACCAAGGTACCCACACTATTGTTTCTTTCCTAGTAGGTATTCCCTCACACTCTAGATCCTGGTGAGATACACAGATCTCCTTCTATTAACTATGACTGGGACTGGTAATACTTTCTGAAAATGCAAAAGAAAAGTCAAGATCATTAGGAAGTGTATTGAGGCCTAAGGCATTTAGTATATAACTATTATAAGTACTATGAAATGTTTTCAGACAACATCCAGAGAATAGCTTAAACACTATTCAACATTTATCGAATACCTACATGGCCAAGTTCAGATCTACTATAGCACTGGACGGAACATGGTACCTGACCTCAGAGAACATATATATTTACAGAAAAGGGTGGAGACAATTATATTCCAATAAATTAAGCCATACATTTTGCCTGGTGGTGTTCAGTGCAATGTAGAAAAATTCACGAAGCAGGGAGTGGTGGTTTTGGAGGGGCTACAATTTTAAACATACGTTCAGGAAAAGGTGCACTGAGCAAATGAGATTTGAGCAAAGACGTGGAGGTGAGAAATAGTCTTGTGGATATCTGGAGGAAGAGTTTCCAGGCAGAGAAGAAGGCAAATGTGAAGTCCCTGAAGAGCATGCCTGACATGTTTGAGAAATAGTAAATGACAAGACAAGACGACAGGAATGGAGTGATTAAGAAGGAGATTGGGAGAGGAGGTCAGAGAGGTCACTGGGGCTTGAACATGAAGAGACTTGTAAGGCCATCTAGGGATTTTTCAAGGTTTGCTCTGAAATGAAGGTCATGAGAGGGTGTTCAACATTGGAAAGTCATAATCCAACTGAGGTTTAAGTAGTTACTCTGGTTGCTGTGTTGAGCACAACTGGTGGGAGTGGGGAGCAAGGCTGAAAGTAGAGAGTTATTTGAAGGCTAGTACAATAATTAAGAAGAGAGACAATAGTGATCTGGACCACTTCAGTAGAGGTGTAGGTGATGAGAAGTATTCAAATTCTGGGTATATTTTGAAGGTAGAGCCAAGAGGATTTTCTAATGGTTTGAGATGTCAATTGGAGGTCTCACGTCTACTCACAGATCTGGAAAACCCAGGAGGAGAACAATACTAGAATTATAGTAATACTAGAATAAGGATCATAGCTCACACATAGCATTTACTACCTACCAGGTACTATTCTAAGTGCTGTATGTGCATAAATTCATTGAATCCTTGTAACAACCATATGAGATAAGTACTACTTTAGCCCCAATTTTACAGATAAGGAAATTGAGGCATAAATGATCTCCATAAGGTCACACAGCTAGTATATGGTACAGACAGAATTCGAATCCAAGCAGTCTGGTTTCAGAGTCCACGCTCTTCAACTCTACGATAAGAGCTAGAGGCCAGAGGAGTGAATGGTTTCCCAGCATGAGCCTAAGAAGGGATTCTGACCGACCTTGTCATGCCTGGGAAACTGGTGGACTACTTACTTGAGGGCCTGAGAAACTTTCTAGGAGAGAATTTTTCCTAAGGGAAGAAGTAGCCAGACACAACCAACTTAGCAGAGAAGCAAAGAGTAGATGAATCTGAGTACAGCAGGTGTATTTCTCGACCCAGTCTATATTTCATTCATGTTTGAGATTTATGGAGAACAAGTCAAAACTGAAATCTTTTGCCAAGATCTCTGTACGATGCTGTGGCATCAGCACCGGTACCAAGGTATGCCTGTAACATAGTGGAGCACAGAGGGGAGCGGGAGGATAGGTTTCACCTTGCCAATGAAACACAATGCATCAGACGTCTTGGGTGTTCTGGTTTATCCGTTGTGACAGAAGACAGTGCTACCCGGCAGACATAGCAATACCTGGCAGAGGGGACAGTGCTTTATAGACATGAGGATACACGATGCATATTTAGTGATAATTGGTGGTAGGCGGCAATGAGCAATGGCAAACTTATTCAAGACTACAGATAAAAACCCTGGGGAACTCCCAACAATATCGTAGGTGTGACTTTGGATGGGATATGGAGATTCTATGTCACTGACTTGCCAAGAATTAGTGAAATCTGTGCTATTTTTGATGCAACTCAAATGTACCCATAGTCTATTGTTAGAAATAAAAATCAATAAAATGATTAAAATGTTCATAGAGAACAATGCTTACCAACCAGGGTGTATCAATATCATCTGGATGAGCTGAACTGTATATTTTCAAAACATCAAGTCTAAGAACCACCCATGAATATTCTTATTTAATAGGTATGTTCTAGCAAACTGTATTTTGAGAAACTCCTGCTATGATTCTGTGAAATGTCTCTAGATAAAAACCAGTGATATAGAACAGGTGTTATCAACCATTTTTTGGAAAGGACTAGATAGTAAATATTGGCTTTGTGGGCCACAATCTCTGTTGCAATTGCTCAACTACACTGTTGTAGTGGGAAAGCAGCCAAAGCCGATACATAAACAAAAGAATGACTGTGTTCCAATAAAACTTTATTTACAAAAACAGGTGCCCACCCTATGGGCCGTAGTTTGTTTGCTGAGCTCTGCAATAGATGAATGATGATTAAATTAGTGGCAGGTCCTGCATGCCAAATTGACCAATGCTGCTTAGATACAATAGACAATTAGAATTCACTGGAAGTATTGGGCAGAGGAAAGTGACAGCACGAAGATAGCCCGAATGACATTGTTGATATTTTTTCTTGATCATGAGTCTGAAAGGAAAGACTCACATATTCCCAGAAGTTTAGAACGAAGCTTCCTGGCCACATTCCCAATGTGAAACTCTAGGAAAATAGCTTTGGGACCAATAAACTTGTAGTGAACCAAGTTGTAGTGAACACAGTGTTCCAAGACAGGAGGCGCGCAGATAATACAAACTGGTTCAAGAAGAGTTTCAATAGTTCAGCAAGTGTCATCTCTCCAATGGGTTATAAAGGGAAATGTGGGTTGTCTTGGAGGTCCCTTAACTTTGAGGATGATGTTACGAAGAGCAGGCAGGTCTACCCCCAAGACATCTTTTGCTTTGGGGTCCCAGTTTTTGTAATGCTAGACTGGATGAAACCCAAGTGGGACTTCTTTTCAGGCTCTTACACAGGAATTCTGATATGGATTGAAAAGCTTCGCTACTGACAGGGTCTGGCTAAATTTTCAGTTCTGAAACAATGATAAAATCCTCTAAGGCCCATTCCAGCTCTAAAATTCTATGATTCCATTATTCATTCTCCTTTCACATCCATCTTAAGGGACCTCTTCATATATCAACAGAAAGCCATCAAGCTGCAGTACAATTGGGAAGCATAACTGAGGAAATGGCTCTCTGCAAACTCCTCTTTTCCTTGAGAAGAAAGAGCCAGGCGCATGGCTAGGCCTTCACTGGGCTGCTTCATTGTTGTTTTGGGGTTTTTCTCCCCCCTTCACATAAGCGCTTAAAGAATGTAAGGGATTACATAAAGTTAAGATCCAAATTTATTATTAAGTCGATGACTGGGGCCCATATTGGAGGTCTGTGAGCTACTCACCTCTGGGGAAAACACCCCCCTTTGCATAATAAACCCCGCATCTCCCAATCCTATTTCCGAATGTGTCCCCTTGCTAATTGAAATAATCACAAATGCATCGTTTCTGACTATCATCTCCCGGTTCAGGCTGATGAACAACTGTCAGTGGTTGGGGGAAGGGGCAACAAGCACTTTAATGACTTTCTTCAAAAGGAAACTTTGTTTGAAGAGTAATTGCGTTTCTCTCCCCTCCCAGCTACTACTTTTCTTCTTTTAAATCTTAATGTCTCATCTGGATGAGCACCGTATCACTAGCCAACAGGGGAAGGCGGTGTTTGTATTTGTATTTGCATTTATATGGCATTTTCATACAGTTTCTGTCACACTGCTGACAGGGCACTGAATCACAGGCCTGTAGCACCCTCTCTACATGCATCAGGGGAGCAGGCATCTCCCACATGCTCTACAGCAGCACGCTAATTAATCTTTCTAAATTTTAATTCATAAGGAAGATGCTATGGCCAGGGAAGCATGGAAGAGCGTGTACGTTTAGTTGTCTGTTTCGCCCAACATTCAGGAAGTTAGAAATACTAGCAGAGCGTCACACAAGGAACCACGTTTCCTTACAATCTGTCCTTGGCTGACATGGTTACTGGCTGAATCCCAGGCTGGATGGGTTATTGAAGCTTTTCTATTACTTTAGACATTTGCCTTTCAGAAGCTGGTAGCAGAGGAGGGGGGAAGCATATGGATCTGGGATACAATTACTATAGACTCATCCAAAGAATTGAGTTTGGGTATCACATCTGTTCCTCTTTAGAAATGGCTCTCATTCAACAGATATTCATGCCCGTTTTTAAAAAAACAGGTTTAAGGCTCTGTGTCATCAGTAAGATGCTAATGGTAATGGAAGGTCATTGTGGAATTAGTTCTATGGAAAGTTGGGTCCATCTAAGAACTTTGAGGTGGGCATTAATAACTTGTTGCTCCACAGACATAGAGAATGGACTTGAGGACACAGGGAGGGGGAAGGGTAAACTGGGACCAAGTGAGAGAGTAACATTGACATATATACACTACAAAATGTAAAATAGTTAGCTAGTGGGAAGCAGCCACATAGCACAGGGAGATCAGCTCGGTGCTTTGTGTCCACCTAGAGGGGTGGGATAGGGAGGGTGGGAGGGAGACGCAAGAGGGAGGAGATATGGGAACATATGTATATGTATAACTGATTCACTTTGTTATAAAGCAGAAACTAACACACCATTGTAAAGCAATTATACTCCAATAAAGATGTTTAAAAAAATAAAAATAAATAAATAACTTGTTGCTCAAGACAGAGGTACTTACAGTATGAGAAAAACTTCCCTAATCTCGGAGAGCTGCATTCTGTCACAGACTATCCCAAGTGCCCTGCCAGGGGTTAAACACTGAGATGGCTTGCCCAGGCAAACTGTGATGCAACGTTTACTATGTACTTACATAGGCTAAATGGTCAGCAAGCCTGAAACACAAGAAATATGAACATACAGAAGCCCCATTCCCCACAACGTTGACTCGCTCCTGGCTTTCATAGGAGAGGTAGCCTGGGAATTCTTTTGAAATTGCCAACAAGATACAGCCTTGCAGTAATTAAGGAACAACTGAACTTGATCTTTATGGCAGGTCCCATAGGTTTTCACTATCCAGAAAGGACAGAATGTTACAGCATTTAGTGAAATGGAGAATTAGTTGCACATGGTGTAAACATAAAGCCCACTTGTGACCTCCATTACTCCCTCCACTGCCTTGCTGCAGATGTCCTGCCTAGAGGCTCTATTAAGGGTGCTGGAGCTAAACACAGCCTAGGTCTGGATCCTGTGGGGTGAGGCCAAGAAACTCCTCTGGCTGGTACACTTGTAACTCTCGGGACCAGGGCATAGATAAAAATGATCTGTAGAACCTGCAGATGTCATTTAAATTAGGGTCCATGATAGGAAAACAAATGGTTGGGTGAGATGATGGGGGCTTGCGTGGTATTCTGAATTCCTCAGTCTTTACTTTTAGCCAATTAAAATTAATTCCTTCGGCCTCACAGCCCGGAAATCCCAGGTTCCCAGACATGTCAAGTTGTGGTTCAATTTCAAGACAGAGGCAATTCCTCAAGAAACCCCAGCCCGACACAATCAAATAAGCCTTGTCAAAGTCCACCAGATCACAAACCACGCACTTAATCACATCAGCTTCTTTAGTTCAAACTAGACAGACTCCCATCAGGGGATGCGAGCCCCCAGTCAGTGCAGCCCATTACTCAACCATCTGAGCTGCAGCCCTCCAGATCCCAGCCCCTCCTCATGACCAGCCGAAGACCGGAATGCTCCTGCAACCACAGCACCGCGTCAGGAACCCAGACCAGACAGTCAATGAGATCGAGAAAGCCGGAGAGGCCACAAGTCAAAGCAAAGGTAAATTTTGTGACAGGGGAAGGGGAGCTCAGAGAAAGGTATGGCTCAGTGAGACCCCTTTAAAAACCATCCTCCAGAGTCTCACGCTAATTAGCACATCGGCAAACTTAACCTCAATAGCACTGGTCCTTCTTCACATCTCCAACATCTGCCACTCCCTCAAATCATTTGGTTTAGTGAACCAAGGCCTTCCTCTGCGACGGCATTATGTTACACAGCGGCTTATTATAACTCCAATTCAAATTGACAACTCAAGAGTCTTTTCCCATAGCTTGCTAAAATACAGAGGTAAAGAAGTTGAGGTCATGTTCAACACAGTGGTGTGACAGTATGTGCATGATGGGTTCTGGCAGTAAACAAGTGTTTAAACCCTGTCTCTTGAACAATTCTCCTATATCTCTGAGCCTGTTTCTCCGTGTGCAAAATGGAGATAATAATAGAAGGCAATTTATGTAAACTTCTTTCAAGTTTATCTTGAAATAGTAAATGGGACATACATTTTAGGTAGGTAGATGACAGCGAGAACACAGCACAGTGCTTGGTACACAGAATGCATTCTACAAATGCTAGTTTTCCTTTTCTGCTGTATCAAATAACCATCCCTAGGTAGAACCTAACAAAATCTCACATCCTATTAATATTGGATAAACAATGATATCTCCTCTTAAAAGGTACGGAAGTATTATACTTGTGAATCCGTAGTATATCTGTTCATCGTCTGTCTCTCCTAAAACTCTATACATTACGTGAGAGCAGGCACTTCGTTTTGTTCACTTCTGTGTCCCCTATTCCTAGAGCAGAGAGTGAAAGTCCAAAAATGCCCAATGTGTTTAGTAAATTATAAATCCAGTTGCTGTCATCCCTCTCTTTACACAAAACCTATCTTCATGAAAACCTGCGTGTAAATTAAAATATGTATTAAATGTTTCTTAATATGTTGGAAACTCACTATGGTAAAGCCTTTCCATTTATCCAATATTGACTGTGCACCTGTGACATGCCAGGCGCTGTGCTAGGCATAGGAAGTAGTAGTGAAAAAAGACATGTATTCCTTGCCCTCATGGAGTTTAAAATGTAGTGGAAAATCTACACTTTAAAAAATAATCCTGAGTAGTATGAGTGTCTATTTGGAATATTTTAATCACTGTATATTATGTTTACTTTAAATAAAGCCAATCCACATTAAAATGATCACAACCAATGATGGATAATGCCTGCCTTTGACATCTGGGTCTCAGTTAACTAGTCCTGATTCATTCAGTCCAACGTCCAGTATGTTTGAAAGAGCCTTCCTGACGCATGTAGACTCTCACTGCCCCTTTATACCTGGGAATCCCCGTGCTGCATTATTCACTCCCTGTGTTTTCTCCAGTCTCACAAAGAGATGTAGTCCTCCATTCAACGCACACAGCTCCACCCGTGCCTGTATTAGTTTCATATTACTGCAGCAACAAGTTATCAATATTACAAACTTAGTGGCTTAAACAATACAAAATTATTAGCTTACTATTCTGGAGGTCAGAAGTCCAGCACTGGTCTCTCCAGGCTAAAATCAAAGCGTTGGCAGGGCTATATTCCACTGTAAAGGCTCCAGAGGAAAAGCCATTTCCTTGTCTTTTCCAGCTTCGGGAGGCCGCCTGCATGCCTTGGTTCCTTCCTCCATTTTCCTGACCCCCTTCCTCCATTTCCAAAGCCAACATGGTAGCATCTTCACGTCTTCTTCTGATCCTAACATTCTTCCTTCCTCATCAGGTCTCCTCCCTCTCACTCTTTTAAGGCACCTTGTGATTATACTGGGCCCACTCAGATAACAGGATAGTCTTCATCTCAGGCTCCTCCACTTAATCACACCTGGACAGTCTTTTTCACCAAGTAAGGTAACACATTCACAGGCTCCAGAGATTAGGATGTGGACCTCTTGTTTCTTACCTTTGATATTTGAATGTAAAAGTGCTCATATCAAAAAAAAAGTACTCATATCTTCACTCATTAAAAATAACCCTTCCTTGGGCCATTCTATCCCTTGAGTCCTATTTCTCATATACTTCAAATTACCAATCATCTTGGAAGAAAAAGCTATACTTGCTGTTTCTAATTCCTCAACCTCAATTCCCTTTTTTCTTCTCCCTAGTTCTCATGCTACTGCTTTTTCACTTCTTCTTCAGCTTTTCATTGATGTTTATCTTCTACAAACATGAGCAGAGACCGAGGCTGAGTCCTAGGTTCTCTCCTCTTCTCTCTATATATTGATACTTATTCCCAGACAGGCTATATTATATACCAAGGCTTCACCTAGCCACCTTGATTCACGCACTAAGCAAATATTAATTGAATACCTACTCTGCGCTACTTACTTTTGTTGACATTAGATGGAGATAGTCTCGAAGTGTTCACTTCAGCTCTAATATGTTATGAATCAACTCACTTCTTTCCATCCACACTGTCACTGCCATCACTTGGCCTATGAAAACATCCTTCCGTCTAGTTTCCCACCATTTTCCTTTGCCCTAATCAAGTCCATTCGGTATCCATCACCCAAAGTGACTTTTCCAAAATGAAATGATGATTCAACTTTCCAGCTATACAATGGAATATTACTCAGCCATAAAAAGAAACGAAACTGAGTTATTTGTAATGAGGTGGATGGACCTAGAGTCTGTCATACAGAGTGAAGTAAGTCAGAAAGAGAAAGACAAATGCCGTATGCTAACACATATATATGGAATCTAAGAAAAATAAATGTCATGAAGAACCTAGGGGTAAAACGGGAATAAAGACACAGATCTACTAGAGAATGGACTTGAGGATATGGGGAGGGGGAAGGGGAAGCTGGGACAAAGTGAGAGAGTGGCATGGACATATATACACTACCAAACGTAAGGTAGATAGCTAGTGGGAAGCAGCCGCATAGCACAGGGAGATCAGCTCGGTGCTTTGTGACTGCCTGGAGGGGTGGGATAGGGAGGGTGGGAGGGAGGGAGACGCAAGAGGGAAGAGATATGGGAACATATGTATATGTATAACTGATTCACTTTGTTATAAAGCAGAAACTAACACACCATTGTAACGCAATTATACTCCAATAAAGATGTTAAAAAAAAAAACTTTTTAAAGGTTTCCCATCATCCTCAGGATAATCTTCAGACCCCTTAGTACGGAAAAAAAAAAAAAAAAGCCTTTCACATTCTGGGCCCTGCAATTCTTTTCAGCTTATTTTATCACCTTTCTCTCCCCTTGTAGTCTATGCTCCAACCTTGCCAAATTAATTTCTATTCTCTAAAAGAGCTCAAAGCCTTTGCACATTCTCTTCCCCTTAACTCCAACATACCTTTCTTCTCTCTCTGTCTCTCTCTCTCTCACAGACACATCTAGCTAACTCCTCATCCTTTAGAGCTTCTCCTAGAGGTTACTTTGTTTAGAAGCCTTCCCTGAATACCCAAGTATAGGTTAGGTACCCCTCTTCTATGTTTTTCCTATTAACAGCAATAATAACACATGTTTAACATGAAAATGTGTGTATATTTTCTCTCTCCCTCCCTAGTTGCACGCTCCTTGAGAGCAGAGTGTGTGTTTTAACCATCATTATATGCCCAGCAGCTAGCACTATGCCTAGTAAAGTAGGATGGATACTCAGTGAAGATCTGTTGAATGAATGAATGAGTGAATGAAATTATGACACAGAACAAAGACCTCACTAGAATGTCGGAATAGAACAAGAGAATATTTCCAACCGACCCATCTCTTCTTCCTGCACCATTATGAGGTCATTTCTATCTTTGTCTCTCAGAGTCAACCCTAGGATTCAAGACAGACAGAGATTTCTATCAGTACTATGTCAAGTGGGAAATCCTATAGGAACCCACCTTGGCACACCTCATACCGCAGATCCCCAAATTTTCATTATCATTAGGTCATTACATGTTGTTGAGACAGGAGTTCCAATTCCAATTTCACTTTTAATTGCACCAGGGTAGAGAATCTGTCAAATCATCTGTAGTTGTGGACACTGTCATGAGAACTGATTTACCCCAGGATCACAGCAGATAAAACAGAGCTCCTGTAGGATGAAACTTCAGCCACTACAATTTTACATGAGGCTATGGGGTAGCAAGTGCTAAATATTGAGACCTGGGAGGAGGACAGAGCTTAGGAAAGATAGCACCTACAGTAGCCAGGAGGATTCTGAAGGTATCAGGTTCTTGAGATGAGCCTGGGAAGTGAAATGCTGCTTCAAGGGAAAGAACTGAGCACCAAATCCAAATGCAGCTTTGGCCTTGGTTCGAAGAACCAAGAAACACTTTCAGGAGTCCAAAGGCGAGAGAGAAAAGGTGCTGATCAAAAATACTCTTTGGAGATTTCTAAAAATGCTATTTAATGGAGGGTGTATTTGCACAAAATAGAGTATTCTGAGTTCAATTTAGCCTTCAGAATTAATCTTTCCACAACTCTAGAGATTAAATAATTATTTGAATCCAGATTTATTAAATAATACAAATTCAGCTCATTGGTAATGAAAATAATCATAAGTCACCCGAGGAAGTTGAGAGATCTGACCTTTTAATTAAAGGTCAGCAGTCTCTAGCAACAGTGTGCGAAAATCATAAAGGCAACATGACCTTTAAATATCTTCACGAAGGATGTAAATGGGATAACTTGTGTGTGTGTGTGTGTGTGTGTGTGTGTGCGTGTGTGCGTGTGTGTATACATATAATGTACTATCCCGTTAAAGATGCACTGATCCCCCAAAATGTGAAAAATCAGCATGGTTCTCAATACTGTTAAAGTAAAAGAGGAAACTGAACATCTATTTTTTCTTAAGATTTTCTACAAAATGGCCTGTGCATAAAGGTCAGTTATTTATATCATCCTCGTAAACAGTAGGCAAATTTCCAACATAAAATATCCACCCAGTTTTAAATATATATGTTAAATAATGTTGCCCTTGTTTATTCCATGTAAATCAAGATGAAAATCAAGTGGCTATCTTATTTAGAATTCATGTGGGCACAAGGAGCAAAAAGACAAACCTGCCAAGTCAAAAAAGGGTTTTGGAATTTATTAGAAGAAAACAGAGTATGTCAAAGACCCTAGGTTAGGGAGCATAGGTAGGTTTCATGAGCACCTAGAACCAGGAACCGCATAGCTGATCAGAACACAGATTGCTTTTATCTCTTATTCTTTGGAGACGAATGGTATCTTGTCTCTTTTAATCTCTCTCTCTCTCTCCCTACCTCTCTCTCTCTCTCTGTGTCTGAATCAGCTCAGGCTGCTATTAGACTGGGCAGCTTAAGCAACACTTATTTCTCACAGTTCTGGAGGTAGTGAAGTCCAAGATCAAGGTACTGGCAGAAATGGTTCCTAGTGAGGGCCCTCTTCCTCACTTGCAGACGTCTGCCTTCTGTGTCCTCACACAGTGGAGAGGGCAAGCGAGCTCTGGTCTTGTTCTCTTCTTATAAGGATACTAATCCCATCATAGGAGTCCACCCTCAGGACTTCACCTAAACTTAATTATCTCTCAAAGGTTCGACTTCCAAATCCATAACATTGGAGATTAGGAGATCAACATATGAATTTGGGGGGCAACACAAACATTCAGTCCATAACACAAACTCTGTCTCTCTCCTTCTCTCCTATCTCCTTCTCTCCCTCTCTCTCTTCCTCCCGGCTTTCTCCCCTCCACGTGCACAAGTCTACTCCAGCCTCAGCCTCATATGATGTCCCAGTTTGAGTGGTGTCCTAAAGAGATGAGTTAGAATCTTTGGTCCTGATTCCAACTTCCCAAGAAAGAAAAATCAATTTAACTTAATCAGCCTGTACTCTAGACACGTTAGTAGGTCTCATGTAGGGTGTCAGCCAGGCCATATACCATTCTTTGAAAACTGTTCTCCTGGAGATGGGCACCTGCAGCTTGGTTTCTATTATCCCTTGGACTCAGCTGGCTGGAAAAGATCTGGCCATCTGAGCCAAAGGACACACTGTAACATTTAAAGTTATAGTTACCATCTATAAGCATATTGCCTAGAAGGAAATAATCAATCTTTCCCAAAAATGACATTAACCTGTTAATCTGGAGTCATGATCATTTAATTACAAAGCATTCGTTTCATTCCAGGATACAACAAAATAGAATGCCAATCACAGAGCTGAGAAAAAGCAAACTTTGCAAGACACTAATTCAAAACTCTATATCCGACTGAAGCAAGAGATGGTCGACCTTAACTATAAGAGGAAAAGCATCTGCATCACTTAGACAAAAACGGTAAGATTTTTTTCCATGTTGACTAGGAGAAGTGACACCTGCTACACTTGGTGATATTACACTTATCTAGCACCCTTCTCTGAAAGGTCAGAGGTGTGATTCAGGCATCATTTAACTAATCCTTAAAATAACTCTCCCTGAAAGAAAAGAAACAGCATCCACTTGCCTAACATTAAACATAGAAATCATACCTGGCGTGCTATTGAAATTCTACACAATAATCCAATTACTATCATCATACCAGTTTAAAGAACTCTGTTTTCTGGCGTGGTCAAGGGACATGTTTAATCTAAGATTCTACTTGATAATTACCATTCTGCCTGCGACAACTTTCAAAGCATGAGAAGAGAAAATATATTCTATACTGAAACAAAACTGAAGAGGGTTAGAACTTTCTTTTGATGATTCAGGAGGCACTTCATGAAGTCACAGGGTCTCAGGGCTCATGTTATGAGCATCAGTTTCCTTTGAATAGCAATGGGGGAAAGGGAGCAGTTCATGGAGAGCTATCGGTGATGGGAGGCCAGGCAAATCGGCTTTTACTTACACAATGAAATACAGCCATTGAAATATTATGTACGTATTTTTAACCTGTTTTGCAGGACGCTGCATTCTCTGGGATTCTGTTCCAAACTAGATAGTATACAGCAATTCGGAAATCCCCAGAGGTTAAAGAATCAAGGGCTATAAAGAAAAATGTGTGCCTTGTAAGCAGTGTTCCCAGTAATTTGTTTAAGTTGTGAGCAGACAGCCATGCCAAATCAGCAACAAACTATGAAGACTGAGCAAACGTATAGAGAGATCGCTGCTGTAATCCAATAAAACATGCAACAAAGTTGTCATTTAATGCACATTAAATGACCTACATAATTATTACTATGCTATGTGCAAACTCACATGTTTTTTGAAACATACATGCATTGAATATTAACTCTGCAAATGCCACACTAAATGTTATGAGTACAAAGATAAATAAGATGCCATCCCAGTCCTCCAGGAGCGAAGTCCAGAGGGAGAAGACAAAGTGATAAAATGATTTAGAAGTACTGTGGTACAAATGCACCACGTGTTTTGAAAGCGCAATATGCTCCGGGGAATGAGGAGTCAATTCTCTCTGGAGGAAGTGATACACGACTTGATTCTTAATGCAGAAGGAGGAGTGCACTAGTAAACGGATGGGAGGGGAGTCAACAGACTCTACAAGGAAAGACAGTGGCAGCGAAAGCACTGTTGACTGGATGTGAGGAAAAGGCAAGCAGCTCATCACTGCTGGTGTATTAAGTGCGAAGTAGGAATAAGGCCTGAAAATTAGGAAGAGCCAGATGAAGAAAGCACGAACAAACAGAGCGAGGACAATGCCTTCATCAATTTTCTTTGTAATTTTAGTTCTTTAGCCTCATTGTGGACATTTTATACTGACCCCATTTAATCACCATCCTCGCTACACAAACTAAAGAAAACCCAAGTCTCAGATTTTAGCCCTTAACTTCTGAGCTTACCCTGCAACCAACTGGTCTTCCCTGCTTTGCTTCAGAACCAATTCTCCAATTCTCCGTGCTTCACCCACTAACAGACAAAGTGCCTGGCTTCTCTCATGCCCTAGGCCCCAACCTTAGGGGACCCAGTCCAATAACCTGGATGCAGGATGTCCCGAGGCACCTGGTACTCTGGACCATAAGATTTTGAATTGCTTTCTAGGCCTCGGGGATTGGAAATGAAGATGACCACAGTTGTGGAAGGAATTTTCCCCAACATCTAAGAATCCTAGGGCAGAGCAATGAGAGAGGATAAGGCCAGTGTTAATAAAGTCATAAAATATAACAGTAATGATGACAGACAGCTTGGCATGATAATAGCATTTACTGAGCTCATGAAACACTCTGCTAGGGGATAGATAGATACCATCTGGCTTAATTTGATGATGCAGTTATTGTCTCCATTACACGGAAGATGAAACTAAGGCCCTGAGAGGTTATATAAGTCACTCAAGGTTTCACAATTAGTATACTCTGGCAACATTCAAATCCAGGACATTCTAACTTCAAAGGTGAAGCATTCTAAAACATAGCAGTCCAGCAAGTCGAGGGAAAAAGACAAGTGTAGGAACTGATTCATTCTTTAACCTGGGCCCCTACATATAAAGGAGCCACCTCCAGGGACAGCAAGAGAGGTGTTTAAATCTTTCGGGGACAAAGGAAAAAGAAAAGCCTCCCTAGCTCCCAAATACCCTTAATTCCTTACCTCCCTCCCACCCTTTAACTGTAACGAAGACAAAAGATTTGCTCTACTGCTAAAGACTTAAAATTTACGGTATTTGGAGACAGAAAGGGTTTGCATCCCAGCTCCCCTTCAAACTAGCTGTGAAACTGTAGGCAAACTTTCTGCGCCATGGTTTTATTATCTGTAAACTGGACGCTATAATAACCACCTCATCTTCCAGGTATATGGTGAGATTCAAATTACACCATGCAAGGAAAGCATCTATTACAATGAGTTTGGCTTAGAAGATCCTCAACAATTCGGAAAAATATATTCAGTCAGGTTCTCCCTCAGTCTCAAAACCCTCACTCCTTTGTCTTTCACACATGTGTTTCAACCAAACTCCAAAATTAAATTGTTTATAAAGGGGATTCAAACCTTATTTAGTCTTTTCCTACTCCTGGGGAACTAAGCATTGCTGGGGAAAGCTATGCATATCATGATGGGGTATTTTACATGAACCCCCGCTGTCCAAACCTGACTGCCTTTTCAGAGCCTATGAACAATGCTTTTATTTTCACCAGTCCAGCCTACTTAGAGAACTTTTCAATGTACCTAGACCAAAGATATTCCACGTTTCTCAACTCCCCCAAGCCTTAAACTTCCAACAGATGATCTCTTCCATCCACTTTTCTGAGGGGAAAAAACCATTTCATATGAATTCTTTCAGCTCTCAGCGATCCAACCACAAAAGTTGTCTATACTTTTATCTTAATTTCCTTTCATTCTTACTTGTTGTTTCAAAGGAAAAAGTGTCCACTTCTTTGGAGACTAATCTCTGAATCTATCCCTTTCAGCTCTCTGGCTTCCTCTAATACCTTAGTCTGTGAGTTCACCCCTTCCGCCTCTTTCATTTTCAGTCTTTTTTCTTTGCATGGATTCCTTCTCTTTGGCCTGCAAACCTATTCAAATCTTCCTTTAATTGGAATATTCCAGCATCCAGTAAAATGTCTAGGAAACAGACAATCAATGGATATATACTAAAGGCATCAAACCTCTTGTGAAAAATCCTTTCCATGAAAAAACTACCCTATAGCTCTCATTTTCTGCACTCCAAAACTTAGTTAAAAGAGTAGTTTATACCCATTTCTGCTTCCTTATTAGCCAATTCCAATTCACTACTCAAATTGCTCTAATCTGATTTCTGCCCTCACCTCTCCAGATACTGCTCTCACCAAATTACCAATAAATGATCTTTTTATCACTATGTCTAGTGCCATTCCCAGGTTCAATTCTATTCAACTTCAGACCATATCTGTCGGCTTTTTTTTTTTCATCTTTATTGGAGTATAATTGCTTTACAATGGTGTGTTTCTGCTTTATAACAAAGTGAATTAGTTATACATATACATATGTTCCCATATCTCCTCCCTCTTGCATCTCCCTCCCACCCTCCCTATCCCACCCCTCTACGTGGTCACAAAGCACCGAGCTGATCTCCCTGTGCTATGCGGCTGCTTCCCACTAGCTAGCTATTTTACATTTGGTAGTGTATATAAGTCCACGCCACTCTCTCACTTCATCCCAGCTTACCCTTCCCCCTCCCCGTGTCCTCAAGTCCATTCTCTAGTAGGTCTGTGTCTTCATTCCCGTATTACCCTAGATTCTTCATGACATGTTTTTTCCTTAGATTCCATATATATGTGTTAGCATACGGTATTGTCTTTCTCTTTCTGACTTACTTCACTCTGTATGACAGACTCTAGCTCCATCCACCTCACTACAAATAACTCAATTTCAGTTCTTTTTATGGTTGAGTAATATTCCATTGTATATATGTGCCACATCTTCTTTATCCATTCATCCGATGATGGACACCCAGGTTGTTTCCATGTCCTGGCTATTGTAAATAGAGCTTCAATTAACATTTTGGTACATGACTCTTTTTGAATTTTGGTTTTCTCAGGGTATATATCCAGTAGTGGGATTGCTGGGTCATATGGTAGTTCAATTTGTAGT
This sequence comes from Tursiops truncatus, assembly GCF_011762595.2. Classification (NCBI taxonomy): domain Eukaryota; kingdom Metazoa; phylum Chordata; class Mammalia; order Artiodactyla; family Delphinidae; genus Tursiops; species Tursiops truncatus. The sequence continues at coordinate 21,074,682 of NC_047055.1, read as the reverse complement.
TTTTTAAGGAACCTCCATACTGTTCTCCATAGTGGCTGTAACAATTCACATTCCCACCAGCACTGCAAAGGTGTTCTCTTTTCTGCACACCTTCTCCAGCACTTACTGTTTCTAGATTTCTTGATGATAGCCATTCTGACTGGTGTGAGATGATATCTCATTGTACTTTTGATTTGCATTTCTCTAATGCTTAATGATGTTGAGCATTCTTTCATGTGTTTCCTGACAATCTGTATATCTCCTTTGGAGAAATGTTTATTTAGGTCTTCTGCCCATTTTTGGATTGGGTTGTTTGTTTTTTTGTTATTGTGCTGCATGAGCTGCTTATAAATTTTGGAGATTAATCCTTTGTCAGTTGCTTCATTTGCAAATATTTTCTCCCATTCTTAGGGTTGTCTTTTCAGCTTGTTTATGGTTTCCTTTGCTGTGCAAAAGCTTTGAAGTTTCATTAGGGCCCATTTGTTTGTTTTTGTTTTTATTTCCATTTCTCTAGGAGGTGGGTCAAAAAGGATCTTGCTGTGATTTATATCAAAGAGTGTTCTGCCTATGTTTTCCTCTAAGATTTTCATAGTTTCTGGCCTTACATTTAGGTCTTTAATCCATTTTGAGCTTATTTTTCTGTATGGTGTTAGGGAGTGTTCTAATCTCATACTTTTACATGTACCTGTCCAGTTTTCCCAGCACCACTTATTAAAGAGGCTGTCCTTTCTCCACTGTACATTCCTGCCACCTTTATCAAAGATAAGGTGACCATATGTGCTTGGGTTTATCTCTGGGGTTTCTATCCTGTTCCATTGATCTATCTTTCTGTTTTTCTGCCAGTACCATACTGTCTTGATTACTGTAGCTTTGTAGTATACTCTGAAGTCAGGCAGCCTGATTCCTCCAGCTCTGTTTTTCGTTCTCAAGATTGTCTTGGCTATTCGGGGTCTTTTGTGTTTCCATACAAATTGTGAAATTTTTTGTTCTAGTTCTGTGAAAACTGCCAGTGGTAGTTTGATAGGGATTGCATTGAATCTGTAGATTGCTTTGGGTAGTATAGTTATTTTCACAATGTTGATTCTTCCAATCCAAGAACATGGTATATCTCTCCATCTATTTGTATCATCTTTAATTTCTTTCATCAGTGTCTTATAATTTTCTGCATACAGGTCTTTTGTCTCCTTAGGTAGGTTTATTCCTAGATATTTTATTCTTTCTGTTGCAATGGTAAATGGGAGTGTTTTCTTGATTTCACTTTCAGATTTTTCATCATTAGTGTATAGGAATGCCAGAGATTTCTTTGCATTAATTTTGTATCCTGCTACTTTACCAAATTCATTGATTAGCTCTAGTAGTTTTCTGGTAGCATCTTTAGGATTCTCTATGTATAGTATCATGTCATCTGCAAACAGTGACAGCTTTACTTCTTCTTTTCCGATTTAAATTCCTTCTATTTCCTTTTTTTCTCTGATTGCTGTGGCTAAAACTTCCACAACTATGTTGAATAAGAGGGGGGAGAGTGGGCAACCTTGTCTTGTTCCGGATCTTAGTGGAAATGCTTTTAATTTTTCACCATTGAGGACGATGTTGGCTGTGGGTTTGTCATATATGGCCTTTATTATGTTGAGGAAAGTGCCCTCTATGCCTACGTTCTGCAGGGTTTTTATCATAAATGGGTGTTGAATTTTGTCAAAAGCTTTCTCTGCATCTATTGAGATGATCATATGGTTTTTCTCCTTCAAATTGTTAATGTGGTGTATCATGTTGATTGATTTGCATATACTGAAGAATCCTTGCATTTCTGGAATAAACCCCACTTGATCATGGTGTATGATCCTTTTAATGTGCTGTTGGATTCTGTTTGCTAGAATTTTGTTGAGGATTTTTGCATCTATGTTCATCAGTGATATTGGCCTGTAGTTTTCTTTCTTTGTGACATCCTTGTCTGGTTTTCATATCAGGGTGATGGTGGCCTTGTAGAATGAGTTTGGGAGTGTTCCTCCCTCTGCTATATTTTGGAAGAGTTTGAGAAGGACAGGTGTTAGCTCTTCTCTAAATGTTTGATAGAATTCGCCTGTGAAGCCATCTGGTCCTGGGCTTTTGTTTGTTGGAAGATTTTTAATCACAGTCTCAATTTCAGTGCTTGTGATTGGTCTGTTCATATATTCTATTTCTTCCTGATTCAGTCTTGGCAGGTGTGCATTTCTAAGAATTTGTCCATTTCTTCCAGGTTGTCCATTTTATTGGCATAGAGGTGCTTGTAGTAATCTCTCATGGTCTTTTGTATTTCTGCAGTGTCAGTTGTTACTTCTCCTTTTTCATTTCTAATTCTATTGATTTGAGTCTTCTCCCTTTTTTTCTTGATGAGTCTGGCTAATGGTTTATCTATTTTGTTTACCTTCTCAAAGAACCAGCTTTTAGTTTTATTGATCTTTGCTATCGTTTCCTTCATTTCTTTTTCATTTATTTCTGATCTGATTTTTATGATTTCTTTCCTTCTGCTAACTTTGGGGTTTTTTTTTTTTCTTCTTTCTCTAATTGCTTTAGGTGCAAGGTTAGGTTGTTTATTCGAGATGTTTCCTGTTTCTTAAGGTAGGATTGTATTGCTATAAACTTCCCTCTTAGAATTGCTTTTGCCGCATCCCATAGGTTTTGGGTCGTCGCGTCTCCACTGTCATTTGTTTCTAGGTATTTTTTTATTTCCTCTTTGATTTCTTCAGTGATCACTTCATTATTAAGTAGTGTATTGTTCAGCCTCCATGTGTTTGTATTTTTTACAGATCTTTTCCTGTAATTGATATCTAGTCTCATGGCGTTGTGGTCGGAAAAGATACTTGATACAATTTCAATTTTCTTAAATTTACCAAGGCTTCATTTGTGACCCAAGATACGATCTATCCTGAAGAACGATCCATGAGCATTTGAGGAAAATGTGTATTCTGTTGGTTCTGGATGGAATGTCCTATAAATATCAGTTAAGTCCATCTTGTTTAATGTATCATTTAAAGCTTGTGTTTCCTTATTTATTTTCATTTTGGATGATCTGTCCATTGGTGAAAGTGGGGTTTGAAAGTCCCCTATGAATGTGTTACTGCCGATTTCCCCTTTTATGGCTGTTAGTATTTGCCTTACGTATTGAGGTGCTCCTACGTTGGGTGCATAAATATTTACAATTGTTATATCTTCTTGGATTGATCCCTTGATCATTATGTAATGTCCTTCTTTGTCTCTTCTAATAGTCTTTATTTTAAAGTCTATTTTGTCTGATATGAGAATTGCTACTCCAGCTTTCTTTTGGTTGCCATTTGCATGGAATATCTTTTTCCATCCCCTTACTTTCAGTCTGTATGTGTCTCTAGGTCTGAAGTGGGTCTCTTGTAGACAGCATATATATGAGTCTTCTTTTTGTATTCATTGAGGCAGTCTGTGTCTTTTGGTGGGAGCATTTAGTCAATTTACATTTAAGGTAATTATCGATATGTATGTTCCTATTCCCATTTTCTTAATTGTTTTGGGTTCGTTATTGTAGGTCTTTTCGTTCTCTTGTGTTTCTTGTCTAGAGAAGTTCCTTTAGCATTTGTTGTAAAGCTGGTTTGGTGGTGCTGAACTCTCTCAGCTTTTGCTTGTCTGTAAAGGTTTTAATTTCTCCATCAAATCTGAATGAGATCCTTGCTGGGTAGAATAATCTTGGTTGTACGTTTTTCTCCTTCATCACTTTAAATATGTCCTACCAGTTCCTACTGGCTTGCAGAGTTTCTGCTGAAAGATCAGCTTTTAACCTTATGGAGATTCCCTTGTGTGTTGTTTGGTTTTTTTTCTTGCTGATTTTAGTATGTTTTCCTTGGATTCAATTTTTGACAGTTTGATTAATCGGTGTCTTGGGGTGTTTCTCCTTGGATTTATCCTGTATGGGACTCTCTGTGCTTCCTGGACTTGATTAACTATTTCCTTTCCCATATTAGGGAAGTTTTCAACTATAATCTCTTCAAATGTTTTCTCAGTCCCTTTCTTTTTCTCTTCTTCTTCTGGAACCCCTATAATTCGAATGTTGGTGCATTTAATGTTGTCCCAGAGGTCTCTGAGACTGTCCTCAATTCTTTTCATTCTTTTTTCTTTCTTCTGCTCTGCAGTAGTTATTTCTACTATTTTATCTTCCAGGTCACTTATCCATCTTCTGCCTCAGTTATTCTGCTATTGATCCCATCTAGAGTATTTTTAATTTCATTTATTGTGTTGTTCATCATTGTTAGTTTCATCTTTAGTTCTTCTAGGTCCTTGTTAAATGTTTCTTGCATTTTCTCTATTCTATTTCCAAGATTTTGGATCATCTTTACTATCATTATTCTGAATTCTTTTTCAGGTAGACTGCCTATTTCCTCTTCATTTGTTAGGTCTGGTGGGTTTTTATCTTGCTCCTTCATCTGCCGTGTGGTTTTCTGTCTTCTCATTTTGCTTATCTTACTGTGTTTGGGGTCTCCTTTTTGCAGGCTGCAGGTTCGTAGTTCCCGTTTTTTTGTGTGTCTGTCCCCAGTGGCTAAAGTAGGTTCAGTGGGTTGTGTAGGCTTTGTGGTGGAGGGGACTAGTGCCTGTGTTCTGGTGGATGAGGCTGGATCTTGTCTTTCTGGTGGGCAGGTCCATGTCTGGTGGTGTGTTTTGGGGTGTCTGTGGACTTATTATGATTTTAGGCAGCCTCTCTGCTAATGGGTGGTGTTGTGTTCCTGTCTTGCTAGTTGTTTGGCATAGGATGTCCAGCACTGTAGCTTGCTGTTCGTTGAGTGAAGCTGGGTGCTGGTGTTGAGATGGAGATCTCTGGGAGATTTTCGCCATTTGATATTACGTGGAGCTCGGAGGTCTCTTGTGGACCAGTGTCCTGAAGTTGGCTCTCTCACCTCAGCGGCACAGCACTGACTCCTGGCTGCAGCACCAAGAGCCTTTCATCCACACGGCTCAGAATAAAAGGGAGAAAAAGAATAGGAAAGAAAGAAAGAGGATAAAATAAAGTAAGATAAAATAAAATAAAGTTATTAAAATAGAAAATATTTATTAAGGAAAGAAATTTTTTAAAGGAAGAAAAACGGACAGATAGAACCCGAGGACAATGGTGAAAGCAAAGCTATACAGACAAAATCTCACACGAAGCATACACATACACACTCACAAAAAGAGGAAAAGGGGAAAAAATCCTAAATCTTGCTCTCAAAGTCCACCTCCTCAATTTGGGATAATTCTTTGTCTATTCAGGTATTCCACAGATGCAGGTACAGCAAGTTGATTGTGGAGCTTTAATCCGCTGCTCCTGAGGCTGCTGGGAGAGATTTCCCTTTCTCTTCTTTGTTCTCACAGTTCCCGGGGCTCAGCTTTGGATTTGGCCCCGCCTCTGCATGTAGGTCGCTGGAGGGCGTTTGGTTTTTGCTCAGACAGGACGGGGTTAAACGAGCCGCTGATTTGGGGGCTGTGGCTCACTCAGGCCGGGGGCGGGGGGCACGATGCGGGGCGGGCCTGTGGCGGCAGAGGCCAGCGTGATGCTGCACCAGCCTGAGGCGCGCCGTCCATTCTCCCAGAGGAGTTGTCCCTGGATCCCGGGAGCCTGGCAGTGGCGGGCTGCACAGGCTCCCCGGAAGGGGGGTGTGGAGAGTGACCTGTGCTCGCACACAGGCTTCTTGGTGGCGGCAGCAGCAGCCTTAGCGTCTTATGCCTGTCTCTGGGGTCCGCGCTTTTAGCCGCGGCTCGCGCCCATCTCTGGAGCTCCTTTAAGCAGCGCTCTTAATCCCCTCTCCTCGCGCACCAGGAAACAAAGAGGGAAGAAAAAGTCTCTTGCCTCTTCGGCAGGTCCAGACTTTTCCCTGGACTCCCTCCCGGCTAGCCGTGGTGCAGTAACCCGCTGCAGGCTTTGTTCACAAGCTCTTCTTAAGTAGTCATATATTTTGTGTTTTTTCCTTTTAACTTCAATTTCAATTTCACTTTTCCAAAGAATTCTGTTATTGCACAGGGAACTCTACTCAGTGCTCTGTGGTGACCTGCTAGTTTTGGAGAGTCTCCTGCAGAGGCGGAGGTGGCTGTCGCTCACCATGGGGACAAGGACACTGGCAGCAGAAGTTCTGGGAAGTGCTCCCTGGCATGAGCCCTCCCAGAGTCTCATCTGTCTGCTTTTATCCTCTGTGAAAAGTAGTCTTCCCCATTGGCTTCTGTGATATTCATTCATTCATTTGGCAAGCATTTCCTGAGCAATTATTATGTTGAGACAGAATAATGAATACAACAAAACTCCTGTCCTCAAGGGACAGATGGCCCAGTAAGTACACACTTATCTCATTATCACGTATCTTTGACTATCCTTGCTCTAATATCCATCGTGAGCTCTCCTCCCTATTTCCTGAATACAGCAGTTCCACAAGGAAATGTCCTCAGTCTTCTCTTCTCACACTAGACCCTTGTTTTTAGTGATGCCACCAGTCCTGTAATTGGTCACATCTATGATAATGTTTCCAAAATCCGTATTTTTTACTCTGAATTTTCTCCTGCGAATCATACTACATGCATTTCCAGCTGCCTCCTGAATACCTCCATCTGAAAATACAAGTAACAACTAAGCCCAACATTCCCGATCTGATCTCATCACCTATCTCCTCCAACAGACTGCTCCAGTGCTTCCAAATCTGGTTTATAACTTACTTTCCTCCCAGATGATCGGGATTGACATTATGGTATCATCTTTAAATCCTCCCTCCCCTTCATGTACCAATTCTAGTTAGTCCCTAAGATTTTGTAGATCTCCTTCCTTCTGTCTTTTTATCTCTTCCACCTTTTCATCTTCTCTGCCAGTAGACTGGTTTAGGGCATCATCACATATCACCTAAACAATTACAGTCACTTCTTAACTGTTTCCCATCCTTCAGTCTCCCTGACTTCAACCTGAAATTCATAGTCCCATGAGACTGACCTTCCTAAATTAGAGCTCCTCTCTTCAAAAATGACTGATCAATCACTGTTCTGTAAAGAAAGAAATCATTAAACTATTCTCCCTAATAATCAAATGTCTGGTATCACTTCAAATAACATGTTTTTCGTGTACTCTACATTCTGGCTGCAGGAAACTCATCATCGTTCTTGGAACATGTCCTACATTTTGCTTTTAGTGGACCTTTCCCTTGCAGTTCCTTCTGCTCATAATGCCCATCTCCAATATCCACATTTGTTCGGTAATATACTTTCAAGTCCCAATTAAAAACCTAAGAATAACCCACTTCTCACATATTCTTGTTATATTTCGAATTTTGTTTATAGCATATTTTATAGTCTTGTCTGTGAGTTGTCTTAGAGCCTGCCTTTCATCTCTTCTATTTCAATATGAAGTCGTTAATTTCTTGAGGCTGGGACCATGACGCACTAGCCTTTATATCCGCCACATCTAGCCCAGTTGGCACCTCATGGGCAGTAGATGCTCAATAGCCATTGATTAGAAAGGAAGTGAACTACAAACAACACCTGGCAGAAAAGTCATCATCACACGAATGCAGTGAAAGTAAAGTGATCAAATTACTTCCTGGTTAATTAAGGGAGGAAGGTAGAAAGCTGCAGGGTACTGAGAACCTGAAGGAGAAGAGTACTTCAAGGGACAAAGGGAGCAAAACAGGAAGGCTGAAGCTTCCAAGAAAAACTTGACTGACTGCAGAGTTTTGACCCCTGCCCTGGCTCTCCTTATCTTCCCTTCACCCGAGAAAAAAAGAATTAGTGTACCAAGTTCGCCTGCTGTCCTGAACAGGAAAGCACATGCATATCTTAAACTGATCATTTAGACCCAACTTGAATCCATATCCCTCGGTTCTTCCAAATCATAATTTATGCTACTAACCACCAGTGTGAATTATGAAGGTTTGCTCATGATTATAAAGTGACTTCAGTTCCTTGGAAACATTAGCCATAATATTGTGTCCAAATGTATGTAATGTTTTAGAATACAGCCATATTCCTGAACTGTCCTGGGCAAATCAAACTTACATAAATTGGATCATACTTTAACTCTACTAGCCGCCACCACAGCACCCTGTCTGCCATCCTCAAAGCTACTCTATGCTATAGGATTTAGAGACAGTACAACTCTGCACTCTGCCCGAGAGAGAAGGCTCCTCTCTCTGCCCAGATAAAATACACACCATTCCCATCTTCTAACTTACAACTTAGAGAACCCTGAGTGGTCTCCCCTGCCCTCTTATCACATTAGCAAAACATCAGAAAAGATCAAGCACATGGTATAGTATTGTTAAAGAGTAGCAAACTTCTGCCTCAGCGCATGAGATCCAACTGGAACCTTTATACATATTTGCATTTATCCATTTAACAAATATTCACCTAGTACCTAAAGTGAGCCTAGCTCTCTGCTAAGCAGGAGGGGTACTGGCTAGACATGGTCCTTGCCTCATGGATTTAATTACTTGTAAATAAAATAACTCTTGTATTTAAAGCAGATGAACTTATTCTTATGTCTTTGTATTATTCATAGAATAACCATTTATTTATTTAACATTAAACAAATGCCCACTATGTACCAAGCACTGGACAAAGGGACATTTTACTTTTTGGAAGGGAGACAAAATAGATAACTCAAGCTCTCAAGAACTACCTATCACTCCAGTTTTTCATTCCCCACTCCAGCCAGCCACTTTCAATTATTCTACCTCAATACCTAGACTTAGAAAATAGGCTCTCCCTTCATAGAAAATATATCAAAGGTCACAGGCTGACTCAAGGCTCTGTGTCATATCTCTGGTGGTTTGAATTTTGTCTTTTACCTGACTCACTTGTTTGAATGTCTCTGATTCCTGGCTCCTAACTGATTGGCTAACGTTCCACCATCTGCTTTCCTCTGTTCTTCTAACTCCTGAAGATCACCTAATATCCAAATATTTTCCCAGGCTATGACCCCGCCCCCTTGATTTATCTCTCTGACGGTTTCCATTAACTTGGCTCTTGTGTGATTGGCCTCCTATCCAGAAATTGTCCAGTTCTTCTCTTCTCCAGCCCTGGCTTTTTCACCTAGTGCTGACCTATAGTTTTCCTTGAATTCTGATACCAACTTGACCCTGATCCCCTTAAGAAAGGACCCTGGCTCCTTTCTTGGTGCACCCAATCTGCCACTACTCTTTCACTTGTTTCATCCTTTTTTGTCTAGGTTCAGGTGGCTCCATAGGCAGGTGGCCACCTACTTAAAGCAGTTCAAGGAACTCTGAAGGCTTTCTATTGCTATTCTTCTCTGTATAACGCACCCACCCATCCAGCCATTTGAAAGCTATGATTCAAAAGCAAGGAGCTATCCCTGAAAGTTTACTTATAAGGCACTCTGCAGTAGCAAGGTTCTCTATCATTAACACGTTTATCGGTTTAAGCCTAGATCCTTGTTATGGTCAAATTTGTATATTTTCCTAGAACTATAAAATACTAGCTCGATTTACATAAGGATCCTAGGATTTATTAGAGGCTTGTAGATGGTAACCTTGTCACATCCCCTACATAAAATTTAAGATAAACCTCTAGAAGGAGGTGACCAAAAGAATACTACAACTCCCAAGGCCAAATAAGAACTCATCCAAAGCAAAGGGAGATCTGAGTATTCGCGAGTGCTGTCTCAAGGCACTGTCACACTCTCTTGAGAATCAAGCAGAGTCCTGAGTTGTGGCTCTTACAAGACTTCTCAGGACAGCTCTGAAGTATGGCAGTTGGACAGCCTTCAAGTTCTAGCAATTAACGAATACAGTCCACTGAAGAACAGACATGCAGCGGCGTGCAACACAAAGTTAACTATTTCAGTCACATCACCATCCACAGCGACAGCAGGCCCAGGAATACAGCAGGGCGCTCCCAAGAGAGACTAGAGTAGCCTCTAGACAGGTCTGGAATGAAAGCATGGACTGAACTTCCCAGAGACGCTCCTGAAGACTTGGATTCGGGCGTTCGAGGACCAGAGCTTTCTCCCCAATAAAGAGGACATTCTGCTACAGGGAAGCGACATTCTGTCATTAGGTATCCTGTAGGGGAGGTGAATCAGGCCACAGCCACTTGGTGTGGATATAACGGGCATGACATAATGTCCCTAAACTCCAGAGGGAAGACACAGGATAATGGGAAATTCCAGTACGCCAAAGGTACCAAAGGAAGAAATCCAGTAAAGTAGGAGGAAGAGAACCCATATATAATTTCCAATTGGGAGGTAGACTTCCCAATGATGATCAGATTGGTAGGACCATTAATACACTCGGTCCTCAGACAGAAATAGAGGTAACTCACTTTCCCATCTAACACAAACATCTTGTAACATAACCACCAAATCTCTGAAAATTACAAAGCAATAAGCCGTTTAGTCAGTGAAGTTAAAATAATGTGAAAATCTTTCCAATGGCGGTCATCAACAAGCCTTTTGCCTCCCTTTAGCAAGTCAAGATTCTGTAATATTGACAAGGGGAGCTAAGGGAGGGAGACTGCAGTAAGGGAAAGAAAGAAAACGATTTCTGCTCCCAAGTCTCTGCCTGCCAACTTGATCCACCTAACCCTGAAGTCAAAGAAAGCATTTCTACACACTTTCCCACTTTTGTTTCCCCTCCCCAGTCTCCCAGAGGCTCTCCAGTCTCAAACGGGAGATAATCTTCAGATCAATGAGGGCTGATGTCAAACTCTTAATAAGCCATGTTTTCCCAGCTGGGGGTAAATTCCACTTGCCTGGAAGTAAAACTTCCTAATTAGAAATGTCAAGTCTCTGTTTAACTAGCAAGGAAGGAACTAGGAGTGGGAAGTACTAGGCTATAAAAATTTTTAAATTAACTCTTCCTTCACTCTGAATTTCAAAACTTTGAGCAGTGAAACCTGTAGAGTTAAACTCTGGGTTGATTTTCATTCATTTTCTGCTTGATGGAAATGGGGGCTACAGGAACGGGGGATGACAGAAGAATGGTAGTTAGGAAAACTCCTAAATAATTGACTCTTGAGTAGCTTGAGAAGTCAGTGCAAAGTCCTCTGTCCCAGAATAATGCTAATCCAAGTCCTTACTGCATTGACTTTAAATCTCTAAATTTCTTATTTCCCTGCGTAAAGGCATGGAAGTCCCATCAAAAAGGTAGAAAAATATCTGGGAATAGCAATGAGCTGTCATTATCTGACATTAAAACCTTGCTCCAAATGAATTTTCATAGTAGCCAAGGAGGGTGTGGAGGAAATGAATGACATTTTTCCAAAGAAGACATACAGGTGGCCAATAGGCACATGAAGATGCTCAACATCATTAATCATCAAAGAAATGCAAATTCAAGCCACAATGAGATATCACCTCACACCTGTCAGAATGGCTATTGTCGAAAAGAACACAAATAACAAATGTTGACAAGGATGTGGAGAAAAGGGAACCCTCATACACCGTTGGTGGGAATGTAAAGTGGTACAGCCACTGTAGAAAACAGTATGGAGGTTTCTCAAAAAGCCAGAAATAGAACTACCATATGACCCAGGAATTCCACTCCTGGCTATATATCCAAAAAAAACAAAAACACTAAGTCGAAAAAGTACATGCACCTCAATGTTCATAGCAGCATTATTTACAATAGCCAAGTTATGGAAGCAACCTAAGCGTCCTTCAACAGATGAGTGGATAAAGATGTGGGGTGTGTGTGTGTGTGTGTGTCTGTGTGTGTGTGTGTGTGTGTGTTGGAATACTACTCAGTCATAAAAAAGAAGGAAATTTGCAGTAACATGGATGGACTTGGAGGGCATTATGCTAAGTGAAATAAGTCAGAGAAAGACAAATACTATATGATGCCACTTTTATGTGGAATCTGAAAACTACAACAAACTAGTGACTGTAAAGAAAAAGAGGCAGACACAGATACAGAGAAAAAACTAGTGATTACCAGTGGGGCCAGTGGAGAGGGGCAGTATAGGGGTGGGGGAGTGGCAGGTACCGACCGCTGGGTGTAAGATAGGCTCAAGGATGTATTGTACGACATGGGGAATAGAGCCAATATTTTGTAATAACTATAAATGGAATGTAACCTCTAAAAGTTGACTAAAATTTTTTGAAAAATAAATAAAAGAAAAAAATAATGTCACCTTCAAAAAATCTCATCTCATCTCATTCTTTGGGTGGGAGGAAATATTGGAAGTGAGTGACACAAGTTGATCCTATCACCCTATATCATGCCCAATTCAAAAAGGGTGTGTGGAGCTAGCAACTTGCCTGTTAGCTTGTATAGTTCCCAGGATGGCTAAGAAAGAGCTGGTGGCATTTCTCAAATTCAGCAAGTAGGGAACTTCTCTCGTCCCTGTGCATCTCACTTCTCCAAATGCTTTGGAGCCCATGTCAGAGTGTGATTTTTTTTAATGAGTTCCATTACCAGCTGGTTTTTACCATCTCAGCTGTTTGCTCATGCGGCATTGGAAACAATAGGTCATTTTTCCCAAAAAGCTACAGAAAGTTTCTCTCTCATATTTTTGTTTTCCAGAAATAAAGGAGAGCTTGCCAGGTGGCATGTCCAGGTTCAAACTGGGAGCTGGGTAACATTTATCATAATTCGCCCTGCCCCCAGCGCCAGTCTAGAGCAGCTATCCTGTTGAGTTTCCGGCTGAGGTAGGCAAGCCAAGCAGAAGAGGAGGCCACCAGCCTCCTATGCCAGGTCCACCTCATCTGCTAAGAAATATGGAAACCTACAAGATGTTCAATGCATGACAGGAACCTCATTCACCACTGCTTTGGTTGAATGGGGCACCATGACCAGCTCCCTCAAATCAGAAAGAGGGAATGCTTCAGAAGCAAAATGGCTAGTTGCTTTCTTCCTTTAATGTGACTGTAGCAACACTGTCCCTGAATATGGCTTCTTCTTTTAAAAGGTGTTAAGGAAAATTAGGAGCTCAGGTGGAGGTGTTAGCACTACTGGTTCTTTTTTTTTTTTTTTTGCGGTACGCGGGCCTCTCACTGCTGTGGCCTCTCCCATTGCGGAGCACAGGCTCCGGGCGTGCAGGCTCTGCGGCCATGGCTCACGGGCCCAGCCGCTCCGCGGCATGTGGGATCATCCCGGACCGGGGCACGAACCCGCGTCCCCTGCATCGGCAGGCGGACTCCCAACCACTGCACCACCAGGGAAGCCCCACTACTGGTTCTTTTTAAATGAGTGACACATGGATTTTGCTGGGTGGTGGGGGTGAGTGCGGAGGACATTCAGCACGGCAGGAGCTAGGTGACAATTATACCACGTGTTCAACGGTAGGGATTTGACTCTCTCCTGTTACGTATTTTTTCTTCAGTGTGTACACTGTTGTTGGCTCAGAGTTGCAAGCTTTGACTTGCCTGGCTGAACCATGAGAAGTCACGGCGAGAATCTGAAGTTGTTCTTCCCAAGTTACTGATAAAGTTCGGAGGATGGCCTCCCAAATATCAGAAAATGTTTCCAGAGATTGCATGTGTCAATGTGGGTCAGTAAGCCAGTGTTACACCCTCAGAACCACATCTGGCTGCTGCCTCAGGTGAGGTGTATGTTGACCTACACATCTGGCAGGAAGGCCGTGCGAACCCTAAGGACACTATGACGTGACCTCAAGAAATGGGAGTCTAGTATCTTATACCAAGACCTAGGGATATTTTACATATAGACTAAAAGGAGGACATTATGAACTAGCTGATGCTGTTATGTGGCTTCCCATACTCACCTACGGAGGGCTTTTCAAATGCACAGAAGTCACGAAGGAAAAAAAAAAAGCCTGTAATCAATGGGCAGCAGAGGCCAGGAACTTAAGTGTGATTGAGGGCTCAGAATCTAGGCTTCATTGGACCCTAGGGCTGGACTCTGGATTTAGGCAACAACACTGAGTGCTGAGAATGAAATTCATTTCTCTTAGAGGAATTTAGTCCCCACTTGCGGTCAGCTGCAGGAAATAGCTTTGGAGAAAAATTTGAGGCAAGCCTCTCTACAACAGCTACCCTGGCCCATCTTCAACAAAGGAAAAGTGACTTTGCACGCTTGTAGGTGACAGAGCTCTGCAAATGACTCTGCCCAAGGCTGGGTTTGTGACAGCAGAAGTGCTATGGCTGGCTTGATTTATTCCAATATTTGGCTAGCTGCTGGCCAGGAGACAAATGTCCTACCTTCTATGTCCTTAACTTCACCTAAGCCCTCACAGAAGTAGAGGGCAAGGAAGGCAAAGCTCTTAGCCAGAGTCAGGTAGTCTATTTTTTTTAAACAAATACTGAATATTTGAGTTATTTGGGTTTTAGAAGAGGGCTTCTTCACTAGTTTTGCTATCTGACACCAAACATTGGTTGTTTTAGCATCCCCTCATGCTAGACTAAAAAGAAAATTTCCTAGAAGTGTCTTGCATTTTCCCACACTTATCAAAATAAACTAGCAATCAAATGGCTGCCACGTGCACATCCCTGTGCTTGGAGACAGCTGGTTTGCTATGCTAAGAATTACAAAGGCTTTTTGGCCTCAGACCCCTGTACGTGATTCAGATCAAAATCTCCACGGGGACCTTTCTATGATGAATGGTCCCAAATAGCCGAAATAAATGTTTTACTTATATTTAGATGTGTACTGATTGCTGAAAGTTCTGTGAAACTGTAAGTGGTAAATGTTGAAGCATTTGAGAGGGAAGTAAATACACACTGTGTGATTCTGTTCAATGATATGCTGTGCACCTGTACTGTCAAAATGATCGCGCTTGTCAGCTGGAAACACGTAACTGTAGGCTAAGGGGCATGTCAGCTGCATTTAGTCCCTGGAACTTTAAGAAATTTGTTTTAACTTTAATTTACTTTTTAATGATGATCTAGGGGCTGAATGAAGCACGTGGGCTGGGAATTGCTCAGCACAGGATGTGATAATTCAATTTCAAATGACTTTTTACCCATTTCTAAAAAACCTATACTAGACTCTCTCCCTATTCTCTAGAATATGATTTTTTATTATTGTAATATAAACATTTCTTTGTAATTTTATATTTTGTATCTATTAAAGGGTTACAAAGGGACTGGAAAGTTTATTTCAAAAATACTAGCAGGGGCTTCCCTGGTGGCAGTGGTTGAGAGTCCGCCTGCCGATGCAGGGGATGCAGGTTCGTGCCCCGGTCCGGGAGGATCCCACATGCCGCGGAGCAGCTGGTCCCGTGAGCCATGGCCGCTGAGCCTGCGCATCCGGAGCCTGTGCTCCGCAACGGGAGAGGCCACAACAGTGAGAGGGTTTGTGATAGCAGAAGTGCTGCTCTGTGTACCCAGAGATGGGACCACACTCCGCAGTTAGTAATGTTTGTCTTTGACTCTATCTCCTTTTTCCAGATATCCCACTGTAGCCAGTCCTATAGGGTACTGTTCTCAGCAAAGTATTGGTTGATACTGGTTGAAAGCATATTCCTCTAAACACTGTTAACATTTTCATAAGAAACTATGAAATGAATCTCTAATGGTGAAATGTCAAGGAATATGACAAACAGTAAATCTTGGTCTTCATCCTGTTCTAGTAGTTGTGAAATCATGTCCACCAGGCTGCAAAGTATTCTACTTACTCAAAGGTTAAGTGTATGCACAGTCATGCCTTGCCTTACACTCAGAATCTGACTAGGAATACAAGTTACACAGACAAATTCCTATCAACATAGTGATGATATTATGAGATAGATTGAGAAGTTTCCAAACACAGAATTATTACCCACAAAATTCATATATTGGGTTGGCCAAAAAGTTCGTTCTGGATGGTCCATAAGACGTTACGGAACATCCCAAACGAACTTTTTGGCCAACCCAATACTATACTGCATGAAGCTCTAAAACAATAAAAAAAAAAAAGTCCAACTTCTACCTCAAGTTCTCAAACTGTACTGTATTCAGTATCACAGTATCATCTGGACGGCTTATTAAAACACAGATTTCGTTATTTAAAACTTTTTTAAAGATAGCTGGACTCTACTTTGATAATTTTTGATTCAGTAGGTCTGTGGTAGGGCCACAAAACTTGGATTTCTAGCGAGCTTTCCGATAATGCTGCTGCTATACAAGCCGGGCACTACGCTTTGAGAACAACGACCTTTACACAAGGTCTCTCGAAGAAAGGTAATGCATGCCTTCATTTCTTCCTTATTGTTACTGAATTTATCAGCTGACTTTCATAACCAGAGGAGCTTAGGACAGCACACAAATATCTGGTAGAAAATGAATGTAGAGAGGGAGAGGATGATTTAGGGAATTGACAGGAGGGAGAGGAAAGGAGAGGCTGAAGTGTTACAAATTTCATTTATACCAAAATTCTTCCGAGGATCAACCTGGTCCAATACAGCCAGATTCCTTAGAATAGGATTGTCTCATAGTACATCAAGTTGAGCAAACATCCCTTGAATGTCTACTATGTGCCAGACATGGTAGGATTGCGTTGAAACAAATTTGTCCTTCTACCTCACTTCGGAAAGAGAAGCACAGCAGGGAAATGTTTTCATTTAAGTGCAGGATGTAAGTAATGTACAATATTAAGATGACATTGTGTTAGCCATTCACAATTCATGCCATTTAGGGATTAAATAAGTGAATTAATGCAGACAAAAGAAAGAAATAACTCCTGTTTTTTTGGCTGCAAGTGTTCCCCGCCAGAGCAAAAACAATATTTCTTTGGTGCTTGTGGTAGGATAGGATAGTGTATGCTGCAATAACAAATAATCTTCGACTCTCATTGCTTTCAGTGACAAAGGTTTATTTATGTTTCACTCATGCAGAATGTGCTCTAAGTCCAGGTGACTCTCCAAGGTAGCTGTTTTCTATGTGATGGCTTATTATTAGACCTCTATATCAACACCTGCCTCTACAGTCTTGTCAACAGTGGAAGACAGGGTTGGAAAGCCAGCAACTAAATGCAACCATGCTGAAGTGCTACATGTCACATCTGCTCATATATCATTGCCTAAAGACAATCTTCCCGTGTGTCCAAGAGTGGAGGGAAACCAGAATCTCAGAAACTTCCCTATAGCAAAAAAGATGCAAAGGAACTTTGACACTGGTGTGTAAAACCTGCCCTTGAACCTAATAACAACACTCAAGCTTCTAGAGAGATGATGATTCAGGAACAGAATGATATTAAAAGTACTTAGGCTTTTGGCCCCAAGTGAAAAATTAAAGGATCACCACTTATTTGCCTCACATTAATTGGGAACTCTGATCCAGAATTCTTTCTTTTTCTTCCATAAACATCTACCCTCCCCCCTAAAATAAAGAATAAATATCAAATTTCAGAAAGAACAAAGGAACTTCTCTTACCCTCAAAGGTGATATCAAAGAAAATAATAAGGTGGAAGACAAGCTCCTGGGTGTGAATTTTATTAAAGATGCAAGAAATTCTTGCATAAAGAATGTACTTTCTTTAGTAACGCTTCAAATGTACAAATACAAGCATATGCACATGCGTGCGTGCGCACAGACACAAACACTCACACAGACCTACATACTTGGCATAGCTTACTGGCTTTAACAACTCTAAGAGGGAAAATGGGAAAATTACTATTACAGAGATAGACGATTTCTCCTTGCCAGGAAGCCTTTCATTAAAAGGTTCTAAATTCGTCATAAACTATTTAGGCCATGACTCAAGCCAGAATATCTGTAAGAGAGGCTGTTTTCATTCATTCCCTCTGTGTCATGCTCAATTTCCATTCCTGAAATTCTATGATTGCACATATACTCAGGACCCAACACTCCCCATTGCAACCAAGAGTAAAGTACTGGTTAAAGCCAGTCTGCTCCATTAAGCCGAATCAATTCAGTAAACATCTGCTGAGTGTGTACTATGTACAGGGCACTGTGCAAAGTGGTATGGGAAATTCAATGTAGGTAGGATTTCCCTCAACCTAGAATTCTCACTGTCTGAAATAAGCTGTTAAGAAGACCAGTCCCCTAATGCTTGGTAGGGCCAATCAGTGCTTTAGATCAGAGTTCAGAACAAGGGAGGACGCACATCTAGCAGCTTCAGTCAAGAAGGACTTTGGAAAGACATAAGGACTGCACCGTGTCTCCATCAATGGATCTGCCATGGTTAGGGACAAAGGAAGGAAGTGGACAGCCTATGGTCAGGGAAGAGTATGGAGAAAGTCACTGAAAGGGAAAACTCAAAGTTGGCCAAATGGGTAGAAGAGATTGGTGATGATTAAAGGAGACTGAGCTGCTTTTCTTTTAAAAAAAAAAAAAAAACCTTCCTTAATCAAAATCTCTGGAGATATGGGCTTCCCTGGTGGCACAGTGGTTGAGTGTCCACCTGCCAATGCAGGGGACATGGGTTCGTGCCCCGGTCCGGGAAGATCCCACATGTCACGGAGCGGCTGGGCCCGTGAGCCATGGCCACTGAGCCTGCACGTCCGGAGCCTGTGCTCCGCAACGGGAGAGGCCACAACAGTGAGAGGCCCGCGTACCGCCAAAAAAAAAAAAAAAAAAAAAAAAATCTCTGGAGATAAAGAAGGGTGTCAGGAATTTGCCTTTTTGAAAACACCCTACACACACCAGTTAATCCCAATCCAAACCGAAGTTGGTGACCACTTCCCTGCACTATTTGTATATTTGTCCTTACTAATGTCTCTTTCTGGATTACCCTTTCCCCTCATCTCTGTCCATCCCTCAAGGTCCATCTTAATTGCAGCCTCTTTCAAAAAGCCTTCTTTGATGTTCCCCACCACAATAGGTAGACTAGTCCTCTCCCACTGCCTTGTGGTGGGAGATACAGGGAAACAAGAGAGCTGAGGTGTAAGGGAGTGTTGAGGGCGCTAGAAAGAGATAGATTTCCAGGGAAGGAACAAAGATTTGCACTTGGAGTATTATTCATTTGTGTTGAGGTTGCTACATGAGTGTAAAGTAGAGGCTTAATCAAAAACAAAGTAAAGCTGTCCAGGCCCAGAATGTGACAGAACATTCACATTACATGTGTTACATCTCTCCAAGCCAAAATTATTAAAAACCCCTGCCAGCTTCTTAATTCCTGGAACATAGAAGGTATCTGATATATATATTTTTTTAATTTGAAGACTGAAGTAATAATCAAGGGTCTATATATGCTCTTTGTGAAATCCCTGTGTTATCAAGAACTATGCTGGTTTGCAATAGACAGACCATTTAAAAAATGTCTTAAATCTCAATTCAAAAAACTTTTTTGGATACTTCTGCATATCAGACACTATTGATGGGGTTAAACACAATGATGGGTTTAATTCCTTGCCTCCCCCTTTTCAAGGAACTAATAATGCAATGGAGGAGACACATAGGTACTGTAATACCAGGCCTAATGAGATTTCTGTTAAATAGAACTAAAAGCAAGTGCTGACTGAGGGTGAATTCTAATTAGTAGAATGAAAGAATTGAGGAGTAGCAGTTTTTGCAGGTTTGTCTGAGATGCATAGAAACAAGTGGTTATCTATCCTTGGTAGATTCTCACCTTTTAGAGCCCTGGTGGCTCGGGAAAAGCCTATGCTTTCTATTTCCCTCCACACCGGAATGAGCATGTGGAGAAATACAAGTGGGATTCTTTGTTGGATCCAATTTGGGGAAAGAGGAGGCCCGGGAAATGCGGACTTGTGCCTGTGGGAAATAGAAGCCAGCGAGAGGGCAGCCATTACCCTGTCAAATCCTGACGGGAAAGTCAGCATGTAATACGAACTCCGTGTTGCTGGTCGTGGGAGAAATGGCAAAAAGAAAGAGAAGGGTTAAAGAGGACACGGCATTCCTAAACTTAATTGAGTCTGAATTCCCCACCTCCAATCCCAAAGCCAGATATGAGCCTACGCAGGGGAGTGCCACAGCTGCAGATCTCATCTGCAGACGGAGGGGTTGGACAAGCTGACCGCTTTATTGCGCTCAAACTCTGGTATGTTATGGTCCTTTTGTATATCCCAGGGTCCACCAGAAGGGTAAGCGACAAAGCTGATTGGTTCTGGGATTGTAAAGACAAAGCAAAGTACTATCCCAATCACCCAGCAACCTTAGCTATACTTCCTGGGGAAAGCCATAGGAACGAAAAGGGTAATTAGGAGTTACAAAATATCTGCGAGATCTTAGTTCATATGCTTGGGAGCTGCCTAAGCCCTGGGGACCAACAGTACAGACAGGAAATCAATATTAAATACTCTTTGTACATTAGCTCCTGAAAGTTCACTATCAACTTCTGAAAATGATCCCCTATAAAAGGCAGCTAAACCTTGGGCAACCTTCATGTGGCTTGGTGACACAGAGGCTAAAGAGTCCCCAAGGGACCCATGGAAGTCAAAGAACAGGAGCTACAGGTGATTTTTACAGCGTGTCATTGGGGCTCCAGGCAGGGTAATTCAACCCTGCATTTGCATACAATAAGCACTTCAACTGTGTCCTCAATGAGAAGTACTCGCTAAAAAATTGTGAGTCAGCTAAAAGTTGAAGATCTGGCCTACGGGGAAGAAAGTGGGAAAGGTAAGGGAGAGTAAGGAAGAGTCTGCATCAGGGAGACTGTTCGTAGCAGGGGCCTCCCTCAATTTCCTCTAGAGAAAAAAAATTCTTCCCCTAAGCAGCTAGTACGCTGTAGGAGAGAGGAAACAGAATGATATCCCTCCCTGCTGGAGATGTGACGACGGCCTACACTCTCTTGTCACTAGATCCTGATCTCCCCATCGGGCTCAATTTGGTCACCAGCTGTTACAAAGCGTGCATGTTTGTGCATCTGTATGCACACGTGTGTGTGAGCTCTTGTGCTTTTGAGAACATGTGTGAGTTATTATGTGTCCAAAATAACATAGGAAAAGAATTGAAGGGTAAAGGGTCTCCCTAAGATTAACTGGACTTCAAACGCCCCAAATCCTGAAGCCAAACGTAAGCCTAAAATGGCCCATATACATTCTAACCTTATACATTCTAACCTTATGTTTTGTAATGGAGCCTCTTAGCGGGCGGTCTCAAACAGGGTAATATACATAACCTTTCACTTGTCTGTTACCAGCTAACAAACACTGTTGCGTGGTGGATGAGTAATCCAGTCACCTGTCCTCATATTCCCAGTGTTCACATTAAACTAATAATAAAAAAAAAGTCTCAATATTCAGAAAAAGGGGAAAAACAGGCTGATTTTCTATTTATCTTCTCCCCAAATCTATTTCTGTTCCTGCACCCCAAACTACTGACTAGTATAGCTCCCTGAAATAGGGACGGAGACTGTATGTTTATCTTTCCCCTAGTTTAACGAAAATTTGGACTTCTGTCTGTTTCCACCACTAGACGTTTTCAAGGCTAGTAACTTCAAGTGAAAGCGAATGAAGGTTTTTAAATATACAAACCGCATTAAATATTTGCAGGGCACCTCTACAGTTTGGAACCTCTCCCTTATGAGATTATTTTTTTTCCAGCATCTTATTAGGCATGCTTTGTACATGACCTTGGGAGCCAGGGTATGTTCCAAAATAACATTATCTTGCACCCCAGGAGTACACTGGCAACCTTTAGCTATTACACTTGGAAATTGAAATCAATTTCCCTTTCCCAACTCTGCCTTTCTGGCCAGGTGTTTGTAAGGTTATTTTGTAGGCAAAAGTGTCTCCACAGTTCAATGGAGTTGATGAACTGGGATGTGGAAAGCACCCCACTGACAAACCCACGCACCTAAGGTTGAAATGAGAGACGTGCTGTTAGCGGACGGGTTATAGGCTGGCATTCAGATCTAGTTATAGGGCCAGCCTGTGCACACGGAGACGCTGTCCACACATTTTCTTCTTAACTGCCCTTACACTCCTCGGGGCATGGGTGATATACATTTGCTTTAATTACCTTGATGGCTTCAGAGTATTTCTCTTAAATGACTAGCAGTTAATTCCTGGGTACATAAAAGATCCTCTCAAGCATCTCCTAGAGACACCAAACTGATCTGGAAGTAGGAAACAATAAGATCAAAGACGACTGAGGTGTCTGTCTGGAATGGAGGAAGGAAAACAATTACAGCAAGGGTTCTTTAACTTATCAGTGTGATAAGAATGCAGATTCCAAGGCCCGCCTTCCTAGAGATTCCAATTCCTTAAATTTAAGACAGGATGTAGAACCCTACACTGTAATAAGAATGATTGTGAGCAATTCTGAAGCAATGGCCTCAGGACCACTCTTTGAGAAAAACTACATTAGAGAAAGAGTTTTAATTCATAAAATTCATAAAAGGGAAGTGGTGACATCGTTTCAGACGAAGCGATACTAAGCTATCAGGAAAGGAAGGCTTCAGTGACCGTGATGGAAGAAAGCAGCCTAATCAGCAGTGGTCCAAACTTGGCGGACCAACCAACCAAAGGAAGTTGGCAAAAGCCGCATAAACTTCATTAAATATCTATAAAAGCCTATTTGTATAGCGATTAATGCCCCATTCTAATCTCACCACCTGCAGTACAATAGCAAATGCAGCAATTACACAAAGTTCAGTGCACAGAACTCAGTACACAGCAGATATTCAGTAATGGACAGACTAATGGGTAGAGAGCAAAATGGATTTTTTTCCAGAGCGCAACCTCAAGAAACATTTGGGGTGGGGAGAGGATATGATTCATAGCCTATGGCCACAAAGCTCTCTGCCAGCTTTGGATGGTGGGACCAGAGTCAAAGAACAAGAAGTGAGTGCAGCACTTGCGCCTGTTCCCACAATGCCCGTTCCCAAAAGCTATGACGTTCGGCAACTGCACTGAAGACGTCACACTTTCTGGCCCCAGGCTCAAATCCTTGGCTTTCTCTCCCTTTCCTATTTATTACATAGGCAGTACACGTACACAGGATGAACTGCATCAAACTCAGGGCTTTGCCTTGCACGGGGGCTACATTGGCACACTGGCTACTCAGAAAGGAGGTCAGCTATGGTGCATTTCCAAAGGAAATGACTGAGGATGGAACATGGGAAAATAAGTCCCCTCCACGGGCTCTAAGAACACTTTGTTTTGTCTTATACGGTAGGGAGGCAATAATTCCCTCCCCAGATTATTCTGAAACATTATGAAGCAGAGGCAATAAACCTGGGAAAGCAGGGGTCAATGAAGCAAAACAGATGAGCATGTGATCTGAAGTCAAAAAGACCTGGATCTGAATCCAAGCACTGCCATGTGGAAACTGTTAGGCATTGGGAAGGAAATTCAACTCTTCCAAGCCTATTTTCAGATCTGTAACTTGAGAAGGACAATAATAAAACTTCTCTCTTTCATGGTATTATTTTGAGGATTGATTAAATGAGATTAATGCAAAGAATTTAACGCAATATTTGACAATAAGTACTCAACACAAGAAATCGTCTTTATAATGACATGCCATAAGCCATAGCAACATGAGGAGATCGTGTTTGTAAGGACATAGAGAAGCATCCCTACTTCTGTCCTGTCTATGTTGCCTTGGAGATAGAGGAGAGTGGAGAGGGATTTGTGTACTGATGTTAATTATGTATAAATATCTCAGGTAGCTGTTTTTACTATTATTGCCATCTGCTAGAGGCTCTGATTGATACTTCCTTCCCTTGTCTCCACGTGCTGCCTCTTCAATCTTCTAGCCCCCATAGTAAGTCTGAGCCTCCTTAAATGACTGGGCCTCAATTTCTCTGTATCCTGTATCCAGATCAATTTGGCTAAAATTCAAAAGCTAACTAACATCATGCAAAATCTAGTTAATACCAGTAAGAAACTAGAATAACTAGCAAGTGATAAGATTATAACAAAGTTGACTCTCTCCAACACACTTTAAAACACACAGATTCACTACTTTTACTGGCATTAGCTGTCTCCATCCCATACTCCCATCAACCCAAAGGATGACTTGTAGAGCCTGTCAGGGGGACTGCTCTGGTATTTTCTTGTTTTCATGAATAACAGTTGGGGTTTTGACATACTTTCAGAACTGGTAGCAATGGTACCACCTTACATTTGTATGATAATTGTTTTAAAGTACTTTCGAATAGGCAATGCTCATGATAACTCTGTGGTAGAGCCTTCGAAGAGAAGAGGCACGAAAAAGATAGTCAAAATATGACAAAGACTGAGAGACTGAGACCAAGAGACAGGCTGCAATAAAGAGAAAGACAGAGACAAGGAGGCAGACACAGAGATACAGACACTGAGAGAGACACCAAATGTGAGATAACAGAATTAAAAAGCAACCAGAAGAGTAAACTAGACAGGAACAGTCAAAGCAGAAAACAGGTGAAAAGAAAAGGCAAGGGGGAAAAAAAATCAAAGACCTTATAAATGAATAAACCCTGAGCGTGGCCCTTCAGGAGGGCCAGGGGCTGTCAGCCAAGGTGCTCCTCCTGGATGTCCTATTCAGAACAGTGGTGAACTCAAAGGGCCATCAGTCAGGAAAGATGCATGAGCAAGGAAGGCCTGAAAGATAAAGCTTATTTTCTCAATTAGTTTTTAACCCTTACCTCCTTTTATAAACATGAAACATGACTTCTCCCTTTGTTGTGATAAATCCTCTCTGAGGGAGCTTGCCACCCAACTGTTCGAGAATCACTGACATGGGGCAACTAGAGTGTGTGCTACTGATTTCCATCAGTCAGGAAAAATTGATCAAACTTTGCTTTCTACCATTAAAAATGCTATAACATCAACTATTGTTTTCTAAGCCACACATGTCCCCTGCCCTCTTCTGAAACACTCTTGTCTTCACACGGTTCCCTTTCCCTCGCATCCTCCAAACGCAACAGGGAAGAACAAATCTGACTCCATATTAGATCTGTTTCTTTCACTTGAACCTTTGGATTTTACTGCTTTTGCTTCGAATTAAGAATGTTGTCTATGGGACTTCCCTGGTGGCCCAGTGGTAAAGAATCTGCCTTTCAATGCAGGGGATGCGGGTTCGATCCCTGGTCAGGCAACTAAGCCTGCATCACAACTACTGAGGTCGCATGCCTCAACAAGAGAGCCTGCATGCTGCAGACTACAGAGTCCACACACTCTGGAGCCTGTGTGACACAACTACAGAGCCCACGCGCCCTGAAACCCGCGTGCCACAACTAGAAAAACCGCATGCCACAACTAGACAGAAGCTCGTGTGCCACAACAAAAGATCCCGTATGCCTCAACAAAGATCCCGCGTACTGCAACTAAGACCCGACGCAGCCAAATAAATAAATAAATATTAAAAAGAAAAAGAATGTTACCTATAACCTGAAATATACAGGATAGCCCATTCTCAAGGCTCTGACCTTTAAGGGTATAACACTTTTCCATTCATATAGAGATAAAAAGTTGCAGAACAGAGAATAACATTTGTCTTGTTGGAGGTTTATAGGAACGTTGTGACCTGACCTACGTGGACAGCCGCAAGAACAAAGGATTCCTACACCAAGAAGCCTGCAATGACCAACCACACCCCCTCCCTCACCTTGACTTTAAAAATGCTTTACTGAAACCCTTCAGGGAGTTCGGGTTTTGGGGGGGCATGGGCCACCCATCTCCTTGCATGGCCCTGCAATAAACCTTTCTTTGTTCCAAACTCCGACATTTCAGTATCATTTGGCCTTACTGTGCGCTGGGCACACAAACTTGTGTCCGGTAACACAAACGCACACATGGTGACAAACTTGCCCATCCCTTGAAACTCACTGGCCTGGACAAAGCTCCACGTGAGATGCAGGCTGTAGAGCAGGACAAAAACTTCAAGTGAGGAGGATGCTGTTTCTTTACAAATAGTCAAAGTTGGCAATTGTGCAGTTCCAGTAAGGGTAGATGTCATCTCTCCACCGATCTTCCCGGAATTGCCTTCTTCACAATGCCTTTCCTTCTGTCATCAGTAGTCCTGGTCTGAGATCTTATGTACTGCTGGGGCAGAAGCTATAATAAGGAGATTTGATGCCCTTTTTAAGGCTTAAAAGACTGTATTTTCCCTCTGAAAATGCTTACAGTAACTGCAAGAAGATACTGCTGCTATTTCATAAAAGCAAGGCAGCATGCCCATCTCAGTCCATCCTCAGTGGGCGAAGGGGTCCACTGGCAGCGAAGTGAAGCTAATGCCAAAGGAAAGTCAGTAGAAACAGAAGCAGGGGACACGCAAAGAGCAGCTTCCAACTGAGCTCAGCTGAGTTCCCCTCCTGACAGATGGGGCAATATTTCTGTGTTGGGGGTGGCGAAGGAAGTCAACCTCTGACTTTGATAAGTCTTCTTCAGATGTTACCAGGTCACTTGAATAATGACCTGAGGTGGGATTTCAAAAAAATTTGTAAAAGCCATATCCCAGTAGGCAGGCAGCTAGGACGCCATACCCTTGCCTTGTCTCGCTGCATCAACAGGAAATCACTGACTGCTGTGCTTGAGGGAAATAAAACAGGTTCATTTTACTACACACTTCACAGAGAGGCAGAAGTAGCGGGGAACTCAAATGCATGGCAGAAGGTGGGAGCAGGAAAAACTGTATTGACCAATTTGAAGTGCATTGCAAATGGCATCACGACCAGAAAATTGAAGTCCCTGCTGCATCGCTGGGAACTGGCTAAAGGGCAGTACCGTTAAGTATGGGTATCGTCCCCCTGTGAGACAATGAGTTTACTCTCATCATCATCACTGCCTCAAACCTTCCCTTGGACGAGACGCGGACCCTAAACTCTGACCATAGCCTAAGCCTCTAATCTTGACCAGTTGCTTTAAAAATTACATCAGGGGCCAGACAAAATCGGAAGCATCAGTTTTCTCCATCCCTACAGCAAGAGAACCAATTCAAAGTAACATTTAGGGTCAGTAGGTGGGATGTATTATCTTTGTATATGAAGAACAGCAAAGAGAAAACTGGGGTTGTAGAAAGGAGAAGGAAGACTTGCCTCGGAAATCTTCTGACAGAAGTTCCTCTTACAGGACCCAAGGTTAGGCAGACTGCTACTTCTGACTAACTGGCTAAAAGTGTGCAGTGCAATGCGGATAACGTATACTCAGAGACTCCCCCTGTATAAGGCAGCGTAGAGGGAGTCACTAATTTCTCCCACCTCGTCAGAAAGCCTCATTGTAAGTCAAAGGAAACCTCTACATGTTGGCCTATAAGCTAACTGAAGCACAACCCCGTGGTTGGGGGATTTGATTGTTTCAGAAAACCAAATTGGAGAAACCTGGGTTCAACCACTGGCTGTCCCCCTTCCTAGGGACAAGACCTTGGACAAGAAAGTCTACAGTCTGAGTCTCACAGTCACCATCTACAACGCAAGATTTCTTATGATACTTAACTTTGTAGAACTAGTGTGAGGGTTAAAGGAGATAATATACGTAGAGTCCGTAGCACAGGTCACAGCACAAAATAATGGCAGTTATAGTAATTGTTATTATTATTACTGCCACTACTGTAACACAGTTCTCTTGAGAGTTTGGAAGCAAGACTTGAGTTTCAGTATGTGCTCCACCACTCCACAGCCTAGCACTTTTGCCCAGGTCACTAACCCCCTCTGTACCTCTGCTTCCTTGCCTGCCTCACAGGACTGTGAAGATTAAATCAACTAGCATATGTGAAACACTTTGAGACAGTGCCCAGCACAGAGTGAGTCCCATATAAATATTAGCTACTATTACTAGTATTTTGGTAAACATCTTGAGGGCTTCGCTTACAGGTCCCCACGGTACCTCCAGCTCCCAGCAGTTTCTCAGCCTGTGCTGCTAAACC
Organism: Tursiops truncatus; assembly: GCF_011762595.2. Lineage (NCBI taxonomy): Eukaryota > Metazoa > Chordata > Mammalia > Artiodactyla > Delphinidae > Tursiops > Tursiops truncatus. Next base: position 21,047,093 of record NC_047055.1, on the reverse strand, counting down.
TACTATCTCCACTAAAAGCCTAAATGTAACCACGAAAACTTCAGCCCACAAATGAAGGTTTGGAACCACATCTGCTTGTTAAGATTCTGTCCGCAAAGGCACGTGCCATCACACTTCTCCAGAATCCAACCCTCTGTCGTCTCCCATTTATGAGTCACTGAGATGCCATAGTTGCACCTGTCACCGTAGATTATGTTATGTCAGGAGGACAATGCAACAGCAGACACAACTGGTTGTGGCATGTAAGAAAATGACAAATAAGTCCCAGGAATTTGAAAAGACAGTTTTCGAAAGGGAGGGCAGGTGCTGAGCCTGGATGTGAAGTGAAAACTACTTACAAATTGAAAGATGGAGAAAGGGTTTCTGCATTCCAGATTTGGCCCTGGGCCAAGTTGGAAGTCCACATAATTTCCATTTACATCCTTCCTTCTATTCTCTCAGTGTACCCAGTGTCTGGATCGACTACTATGGTAACCCAATTAGGTCTATCTGCTGTAGATGGGACCTTTATTCCAGAATGTTCCCTCTCAGCTCCCTCCTGTCTTGCTCAAATCCCCTAACTCTACTCCTTCAGTATCTTACTAGGATATACGAGGCTGATCAGATCTTAACGTGTTACTCTTCTCAGGGGCATATTTCACTGTAAAAGCCTTTAACAGCTTTAGCCTAGGAAAATGTCTCTCCGAGAAAAAAAGGAAGGGACTTTTTGAAAGACAGAGATATGTGAAGAGATTAGACTAGTGCGGGGGGGGGTGGGGGGGACCTTCGGAAGGGCCTACTGAACTCACTGGTTTTTTTCAGCGAATAAATATTGACACTATGTGTTAATTCTTTCCCAAGCACAAGAACTTCAGCAATTAAAAAAAAAAAGAGGTCCCTGAGGTCATTTATGTTCTAGTAGGGAAGAAAATAACCAAGAAAAATATAATTTTGGATTATGTGAGAATATGAAGGGAATTATTTAGGACGATGATAGAAGAGAGGTTAACAGGAATGAGGGCGATTGAAAAATCATATAGTATGCTAAGGGATGATTTCCTATGTGGCATGGGGCAGGTCCTATACAAGCTTCAATAGTAAGGTGAATCAGAACACATTAGTCCACGAATCTTACTTCCTACAAGAGGAGAGTGGAGGAAAGTGTCTGGCATCTGTACACCCTAACTTTGAAAGCTTCATTTTTTTGTGGGCAAAGAACACCCACTGTCCCTAAAATACAGCTTCTTTTCTTACTTTTCTGCTTCAGTTACTCTCTCAAATGTCATAAATGACTTCCTTTCTACAAATCTTGTTGTCTTTTTCTTTTTTCAATACATGATATCTTGGTAACTTATGTAACAATGATCTTAGCGTTTGAAATCTTCTGAAATTATTTCATATGGGATAGTTGTTTTCTTTTTCTATTTCAACTAGTGTTTCACCCACTATGGTCCATAGACTACCTGTTTCTGAATTACTGTGTGAGCCTATAAAAGAAGCAGATGGCGATACTAAGGTTCAGGGGGCTGTTGGGTACACTGTGATGGGACAATGGCCACAGAGCCAGAGAAAAACCGCTGATCTGAAGTTTGACCTTACTCAGCACCATTTATTTGAGGACTATGGTCTCACAGACTTTTGCAGATTGCTTATGGATTCCCAAAGACTCTGGGCTAAAGAGAACCTTAAACAACATGGTCTGTTTTCCTTGATACCCCACGCTATATGCAAGTTTAAGACAGTGTTTCTCAGGTTCTCTGTGTGGACAATGTGTGGACCACCTAGGTCATACTCACCTTGTGGCTCTTACTTAAATGTAGATATGAGGTAAATGCATACTTTCTGTACTATCTTACTTTTTCTGTAAATCTAAAACACTTTTAAAATTAAAGAAAATAATCAGCAAAAGAGAAAAGATGGCAGGGTAAACATTTTAATACTAATGATTTGAGAGAAATAATTACCGACACACAATAAAAGAGATGCAGTTAAGAGTGAGAAGCAAAGGAAAGATTCAGTATATGAGCAAATCTAAATAAGTACTGACTATGTAAAACAATAATAATATCTTCTGGGGTTTACATAATACATGTTATTAAAATATGCAGTAATAATAACCCAAAGGTGGGGGTGGTAGATACAGTTAAAGAATCATCATGGCATTGCTTTGCCTAGAAAGTCAGAAAAATGTTAATAACTTTATTCTCTAATAAGTCAAGGATGCATGTTATAACTTCTCTCATAACCACTAAAAGAATAATAAGAAAAAATATATAACCAATAAACTAACAGAAAGGAGGAAAGAAATGTTCAAAATATACTTAATCTAAAATAAGGAAATAAAGTATAAGGGAACATAGAATATGTGGGACAAATAAAAGATAAAAACAACTAGTTAGAAATTATGCTCAGCCCTCCATGTCCACGGATGCAGAACCCGTGGACATGGAGGGCCAACTATATACCACACCATTTTATATAGCGGACATGAGTATCCACAGATTTTGGTAACAACAAGGGTCCTAGAACCAATCCCCTGCAGACACCGAGGGATGACTGTACACTTAAACCCAAATAGATAAACAGTTTCATTACATATAAATGGCATAAATACTCCAATAAAAATACACAGACCATCAAACTTGATTAAAAACAACAAATATATGCTGCTTTCAAGAGATATACCTTACATACAAGGACACAGAAAGGCTGAAAGTTACGGGACAGAATAACTTAAAGTAAAAGGATACAAAAGATATATTATGCTTCCACTAGAAATAAAGAGCTGGTATTCTTCTAGTAAAACAGAAAAAGTAGACTTTATTGTAAGATACATGACTGATGATAGAAAGAGACATATTTTGATGAAACATTCCAACAAGAAGATATAAAAAGGTTTAATTTGTATGCACCTACGAATATGGTATCAAAATACTGTACGTGAAACAAAAATTGATAGAACAAAAAGAGAAATAGAAATCAAGTAGATTTATTCCAGGAATGTAAGGTTGGTTTGACTTTCAAAAACAAATCATAGCAATTCAATACATGAACAAAATCAAGAAAAAAAAAGATATTCTCAATAATGTAGATAAAGCATTTGATAAAATTCAGAATCCATTCATGATTTTTAAAAATAACTCTTAGCAAACTAATACTAAAAGGAATATCTTTAGTATAGAAAAGGACTTAACATAGAACCTACAGCAAACATAATGCCTGAAAGTGAAATGCTGAAAGCTTTCTTCCCTGACATCAGGAATAAGACAAGAACGTCCCCCATCACTGCTAGTATTCAGCATTACACTCAAGATACTGGAGCAAGAGGGCAAGGAAAAAGAACTATAATTTTAAGGACTGGAAAGGAAGAAATAAACCCCTCTATATTTTCAGATGACAGAATTGTATATATAGAAAATATAAAGGAATCAAAAAGTAAACTATGATAATACTTAGTACCATGACTAGAATCATAGTCCATATACCCAGAGCAGTTGTATTTCTATATAATATCAACAAATAATAATAATATATATTTTTAAAGGTATCATTTATAATAGCAACCAATAAAAAAGAAAAACCAAATCCGCAGGAATAAATCTAATGAAAGATATATTCTATACAGAAAAACTGGGACTTCCTGGTGGCGCAGTGGATAAGACTCCGAGCTCCCAATTCAGGGGGCCCAGGTTCGATCCCTGGTCCAGGAACTAGATCCCACATGCATGCCGCAACTAAGAGTTCACATGCCACAACTAAGGAGCCCACCTGCTGCAGCTAAGGAGATCATGTGCCTCAACTAAGGAGCTGGCAAGCCACAACTAAGGAGCCCTGGAGCTGCAACTAAGACCCAGAGGAACCAACCAACCAACCAAACAAACAAATAAATAAATCTTTAAAAGGGAAGAAGAAGAAAAACTATGCGGCATTATTGGTAGAAAGTAAAGAAGGCTGAAATAAACGGAGAAATACACCAAGTTCATAGATTGGGACACTCAATATTTTAAAGAGGTTGACTCTCCCAAATTGATCTACCTATAGATTTATTACTATTCCAATTAAAATCTTACAGTTTTGGTGGAAATTAGCAACATAATTCTAACATTTAAATGGAAATGAAAAGAGCCAAGAATGGTCAAGTGCCACTCTTTAAAAGGAAAACAGTGTTGAAGCACTTATACTACCAGATAACCAGTATTATTATGAAGCTACAATAATTAAGACGATATGGTATGGTAGAAAGAGACCAATGGCACATAACATGAAGTCCAGATATAGACCAATACATATATAGATACCTGATGAATGACCAGTGTGGCACTGGAAAGCAGTGGGAAGATGAAGTATTGGATAACTTAGATATCAATAGGGAAAAAGTGAACCTTGACCCTTACTACACACCATGCACAAAAATAAGTTCAAGATGGATTACAGATCAACGTGTGAAAGACGAAACAACAAAAATTCCAAAAAATAACATAGGGCAATATCTTCAAGACCTTGAAATAGAGGAAGCATTCTAACCTGAAGGAAAATACAATGAATGGGTATTTATTGAATTGGTAAGTTCTATTTAAAGGAGATACCAGTAAGAAAAAGAATACGCAAGGCACCAAATGGCTTTTGCAACATATAAGCGACAAAGGGTACATATCCAGAATAAAAAGAAATATTATCAACACAATGTTGAATGAAATAATCCATATTCCAAAGAGTACAAACTATATAATTCACATTTCATAAAATTCAAAATAGGCAGTTAATCTAATCAATCAGAATTAGAAATCAAGATAGCATTTACCTTTGGGGAGGTGGGTGGTGATAATGAATATAGGAAATAAAGGAATTTTCTGGGAGCTTGTAACGCTATTTATATTGACCTGTGTAATGATTATAACAGATATTTTCACTCTGGGCTCATTCACTATCATTTTTATTGTCTGCGTCAGAGAATCACTTCATTTCACATTGGACCTCCTACTAGTTTCTTGGTTGACGGAGTGCCCTCACTAGCATGGCCATCTCTCTATTACGAGCTTCACATGATGACTAGCACAAACCTTAGCATTCAAAGGGGGAACTGACTTTTTATTGATGTGAGTGAGAGAAAGAAAGTAATAGAGCAAATAAGGAAAAAATGTAGGAATCTATGAAGGACAGAATGCATCCTTCAATACAAGACTACTTGGGAATACATTATTAAAAGGCACAGTAAACCAAAACATGGAAAAGCAGGAGCTACGGCATAATGTCTACGCACCTATCACACAGGGTCAGATACAAAAGAAATGAGAAAGATGTA